>NC_142613.1:79770785-81093285 GCF_059453375.1 Lepisosteus platostomus | reverse complement strand
TGAGCTAAAAGCTATCCCTAACCCCCCCCCCCACACACACACAGGTACTTACCACCTGCCTCTTCAAGCTATGAAAGGGTGTTAAACATTACAATTGACATACTTTCAACAAAACCTAAACAATCAAACACCGCTCTTTAAAAAAAGAACTTGCATTCTAGCTCATTTGAAAATAAAAACACACAAAGGATGATTTCTCAAATCACTAAAAACAGTACAGCTTAAAACAACAACATTGTATAACAAACACCCACATTTCTTTCTGTCATCAATACAAATCCTCAAAGAGCACTCCCAGAAACTTTATTGTGCTCAAATTACAATACTACAGCATGACAATTGGCAACATAACATTCAGTGAGCATTAAACTATTTCAAGGACATTGCATTACAATTAATTAAAAACAAAGTTTACAGTTAGGGACATTGCCCTAAAAAATACAAAACAATTTACAAACCATTTTTCCCCAACATAATCAAGTTCTTTACAATCCAAGAAAACACCACATTACAGGCTACAATGATTCCACATTCACTTACTCAAAATAATACACAGAACAAAATTTACTTAACATACCACAACTATTTACTTCTTTTAAAAGTCCATTACTACTTCAGACAGGCTCCTCGACTCCATCCAGACACATGATTTGGTTGTAGAAAAAGTCTAAAGTTGAAACACTGGCAGAGGAAAAAGGTCCACTCAAAAGCTGCTCCTGATGAGGCCTCTTCAAGATGCACACCATTTTCACCTTCTGTTCCAATTCTGGTTCACCTCTCTTGGAAGATGGACACCGTCTCCCACATCTGCACCACATGCAGACATACAGGTACCCAATGAAACAAAGATCTGGCCACCACCTCCCACAAAATGACCAAAGTAGAAAAAAAAACAACTTAAAGATTAGTTTACATTTATATTAAACATCAAAATAAAATACTTCAATTCATAACAAACCCTCCCCCAAAACCAAGAACTCCCTTCCCACAGAATACCCCTTGCAAAAAAAAAGGTAATTGTGCAGTTTCCCCATTAAGAAACAACTAAACTACCTCCACAATCAAAGAGAAAGAAATGCTCCAACTTCAGTTTTACATTGTATGAAAAAAAAACATACCACCAGCAACATACTTTACCTCCAGTACAATATTCACAATTCAACAAGCTATAAATGCCAGACATAACTAAAAACATTTGACCAAATTAGTCCCTAACCCTTTAACTCCTCATTCTTCTCCCATCTGAAAGGAAAAACCATCATGTAATTATTCCAAATGTCAACTTGCCATCAAAAATTACTTTAGATATACAACAAAAATCAGTTACACACCCCAAACATACATCTCAATTTCTCCAACTCAAATCTTCCCAGAACACTGACCCTGATCTAAAAATACTACTTTCTTGTCAACCCCTAAAATGTGTATTCTCTTACCTGCCATCCTTGTGAAAGCACTCATCCAGGATTGTATTGTCTTATTTCTTTGAATGCTTACAAAAAGCAAGGAAAATTAACAAATTCAGGTCCCAAGAGGTTTAAATCCACATCTACCAGCCTTTGGAAAGCCATTTACAAAGGTCATCTTATTGAAGATAATCCATGGGTGAAAACATTTCAATTTAAAGATGCAAAAAAAAATCCAAATTTCAGTAGACATGTTTCTTCAGAGTCTTTCAAAGAAAGTCTAGTTTCAACTGAATATGCTACCTTTCCACCCAACACATACCAAAAACTTTCCCAAACTCACATTAAATATTCTAAACACCTTCAAATTGTTTTTCAAATTACAACCCAAAGCCAACAAACACATCAAAACCACCCACCTTCCACAGCAGCCTTCAGGACATCACAGTTGCAAGCCAAGAGCTCCTACCCTTACAGGACCTGGAAACAGAATGACTACCAGCCCCCAGACTGTGTCTTTTAAACCCTCATGATTAACTCAGAGGTGTGGCCAATTCACCAAGAACCTATCCCAACATCTCCTTGAAATGGTCAATTTGCAAAGCCCTATTGTTTATAATGCAACACACACCTGTTTCCAATGACTAAACAAGTATTAGCCAGCCCATCTACAGATCCAGCCATTCAGAATGCACGGGTGATAATGCTGGGGGTTACTTAGAGGATCAGGATCTGCTGGGTACCACAAGTTTTTACAAATACTTAGTTGTGGGACTACACTACTTTGTGGAACATTTGGACAGTCTTTAGAAGAAAGTTCAGTTTCAACTGAATATGCCACCTTTCCACCAGACACATACCAAAAACCTTCTCAAACTCACAGTGCACAAATATTCTAAACACCTTCAACCTTCAAACTTTTTCAAATTACTACCCAAACACATCAAAACCACTCACCTTTCTCCACAGTCTTCGGGCCACCACAGCTGCAAGCCAAGAGCTCCTACCCTTGCAGGAGCCAGAAACAGAATGACTACTGATCCCAATGCTGTGTCTTTAAAACCCTCATGATTAACTCAGAGGTGTGGCTAATTCAGCAAGAACCTATCCCAACATCTCCTCGAAATGGTCAGTTAGCAAAACCAAATTGTTTATAATGGACACACCAGTTTCCAATGACAAAGTATTAGCCAGCCCATCTACAGATCCAGCCATTCAGAATGCATGGGTGACAATGCAGGGGTACTTAAGAGGTTCAGGATCTGCTGGGTACCAAAACTTTTTACAAATACTTAGTTGTGGGACTACACTACTTTGTGGAACATTTGGACAGTCACCAGAAAATGCCTGATTTTGAATCCCATTCAAAGGGGATGTTCAATCTTTTTTCAGTAAAAGAAATCGAATTGTATACTGTGTATGACAGCGTGTTAAATATTAAAGTACTTAAAAAGTAGGTAGATTTAATAAAAACAAGATTGCTCAGTTGGAAATATAAAAACGTTTAATATTATACTGTAAATTAAAAACAGAAGCATAATGTAATATATAAATAATGTACATACAGTAGATGGTAGTGGAAGCTAAATAATAAAATGTACACAACAGTATTCCACCTTCTTCATACATATTTTTATGCATCAAAATCTTTAACTTGGTGACTTACAATGGATTATGGAAAAGTTTAAACATGTTGCTTCTACCATTATAAAGTTTATATACTGTACTTCATAAAAAGTCATAATGTTTTATCCTTTTCTAAGAATGTATAGTAAAACACCACTTCCTGTTATTATAAAAAAGTGGTACTGAATTAATACCACTTGATAATCATTTTAATATGGAACTGTGATGTTTTGGAAACAATTTGACATTTAATTATTAAAACTTTTAGTGTCCCCATTGAGGTAATGGAAAATAGATAAGATCACTGCATTGGCCATCTATGATTTTTTGATATTAGGAATTTGTCTTTTCATAGACCCCAACTTGCTCTCCACGAGACACAGACAGGGAGAGAAGCTGGGGGTCAGAGCACAGGGTCAGCCATTTTTACAGTGTCCCCAGAGCAGTTGGGTGTTAACTCAGGAGCCCAATGACATAGGACTCCTCTGCCAGCCACAGATCCTCAGCCACAGAGCCACTACACTGCCCCAAGGAAAAGGGGATTTCCTGGCTCAGATGGGGATTGAACCCACAACCTCGGTATTACCAGCACCACGTGCTTACCAATTGAGCTAACCAGGCCCCGAAAGACTGGTCATGGACCGTAATGTAGCATGCTCTACCCTATTTCATACATTAAGAATTTTTACTATCTAAACCTATTTTTAACATGCTTATGGTTTGAACATGGTGTGTCTTTTTTTGCAGTTATATAAAAATATAGTGTACCTACTATTTACTTTTTAATGAGACTGTTTATTAGAAAACAAACATGGGCCCTAAGCAAGAACTGAACCCAGATCTCCCAGAGAGGAACCCACCCCCCAAACGCACTACACCAACAGAGCACTTGCAACCATTGCTGAAACAGACAGGTCAAAATGTACCGAAAGGAATCAAGAGTGAACGAGTCAGAAAAAAAAAATTACAAAGAAAGTGGACTGCGGTTATACCATCAGTTATATAAATATATCATATTTTGATCTATTAATATCATTACTATTTTTTTTTCTACATGATTCCATATTATATTCCCTACTAAGCAGATTCTAAAAAGTACACTTTTTTACTGGCATAAAAACAGCAAGGATTCATTGAAAATATATATAATTATATATTAAAATAGTATTTTAAACTACAAATATAGTCAGAAAGAGCACATCACAACTTTTCCAAAATAACTACAGTAAGTGACATAGTTAAAGACTGATGCATAAAATGTTTGTAAAGTGGAAAATTGTTGTGTACTGTTTATATAAGCTACCACTATCAGCCATGGACATTAAATATAATGTTTATATTCCTATATTAATATCTTTTATGATAATATGATCTTGAAGGACATTATGCTCCTGTTATTTTTATGCTCAGCAACCAAAATTTCCCTTTAGCTGTAAAATTCCATATTAATATTTAAACATGCACTTTGAATGCTTATTTCTGTATAAATCTCTTGATCACCAAACACAGAGAAGCTCAAAAGCGAAAACAGGAAGAATCAATGAATAGCATCCCACTCATAAGATTCAATCAGTTCCACTTTATTTATCCCCAAAAATTATAAATTTAGAATCCATCTTCAAATGAATAGACCTATTATATTGAATTTGAATATCTTTTGATTTATAATCATAATTGCTTACACTTATATAGCACTTTTCTGGACACTCCACTCAAAGCACTTTACAGGTAATGGGGATCCCCTCCACCACCACCAATGTGCAGCACCCACCTGGATGATGCACCAGCCCACTCCCCACACACCAGTTCTCAGTGGAGAGGAGAGCAGAGTGATGGAGCCAGTTCATAGATGGGGATTATTAGGAGGCCATGATTGGTAAGGACCAATGGGAAATGTGGCTAGACACTGGGGTTACACCTCTACTCTTTACAAGAAACACCGTGGGATTTTTAATGACCACAGAGAGTCAGGACCTCGGTTTTACATCTCATCTGAAGAACAGCACCTGTTTACAGTATAGTGTCCCCATCACTATACTGGGGCATTAGGACCCACATGGACCACAGGGTGAGCACCCCCTGCTGGCCCCACTAACACCTCTTTCAGCAGCAACCTTAGTTTTTCCCAGGAGGTCTCCCATCCAGGTACTGACCATGCTCACACCTGCTTAGCTTCAGTGGGTTCCCAGTTGCAAGTTGCAGGGTGATATGGCTGCTAGCTCTACTCTTGTTAATTTAATCTTGTTTTCAGCTATTCACTATAGCTGTCAGCTATGAAGGTTTTACCCCTCACTGGACTTGGTATATTCTGAGGGGGAGGAGCCAGCCCAGCTCAGAGGATAAAAGAGCAGACTCCCTGTGCCTCTGTTTTCATTCAAGAGTCCAGGAGCTGAGGAGAGTGGTGAGTACTGTTTCTTTACTGGTTTTGGGACAAATATTTCATTTGCTGGTTAGTCCCATGTTTTTTCTTACAAACTTTATTTTAGAGAAGGAGTGCTTAGATTAAATTCACTTTGCTGCTCCTACAAAACTTTTGTTGAGAAAAGTACTTTTACTTTTAGCTTGATATTTAAGAACCCAATCTACTACCTTTTTTGTAATAGCCTACTCATACTTGTTAAAATTTCTACTGACTTTATAATTTGTGGAAACTTCCAAACAGCTCCATATTAATTAAGAGGACCTATTTCATTATCTTGCCAGCAGCCATATCACCCTGCAGCTCCCAGATGGTAGCCCACTAAAGCTAAGCAGACGTGAGCCTGGTCAATACCTGAATTGGAGACCTCCTGGGAAAAACTAAGGTTGCTGCTGGAAGAGCTGTTATTTGGGCTTGCAGGGGGCACTCACCTTTCAGTCTAGGTGGGTCCTAATGCCCCAGTATAGTGAAGGGGACACTACACTGTAAAAAGGCACTTTTCAGATGAAAAGTAAAACTGAGATCCTGAGATCTTACTGATCATGTACTCCTAATAACCCCATCTCTGAGCTGGCTTCATCACTCTGTTCTCTTCCACAGTGAGAGCTGGTGTGTGGTGAGAGTTCTGACACACTATGGCTGCGTTTGCATCATGCAGGTAAGGCTGCACATTGGTGGTGATGGAGGGTACTCCCCATTGCCTGTAAAGCACTTTGAGTGGAGTGTCCAGGAAATCACTATATAAGTGTAAGCAATTATTATTATAATGTAATTAACTTTAAAAGGTTATAAGAAAAACAAGATAAGATACTTGAAAAACTGGAATTTAACTAATGAAATGGACTACATTATAATTTTAAAGGTCCTTAAATTCTGTGCTGGACTGAACCAATACACACTTTAACCTCTGGGATTGGAGAAAAAGACCCCTAAGCCCTAATAGTTTGAATAAACTGAGCACTTTAGCTACCGTACCAAAAACAGAAGCGTAATAAATCAACAAAACCTTGATAAGTACAATAACTACTAATCTCCTATGGCTCATATGAGTATGGCACAACTAGAGTGACATTTAAAATCTTTCAGAACATAGCATGTCACAGTTTCCTTCAATTTAATTACATCTAAAAGCAGTTGAACTTAAAGCTGGATCTGGATCTGACCTTTTCATATAATTTCCTCTCACCCCCTTCAAAATAAGATTCACGTACCTATTGTTTGTTAATCTGGAGGACTTTGGAGGCAAGAATGGGAGACATGTCACAACTGCCGTGATGGTCTGGAAAACACTACATGGCAAATCCTTGAGCTGAACACCCTGGATTCTTTTAAAAATGACGAATAAAAGGCTGCTGTGAATCAACTAGCAACCCAACAGTTTGACATGATAATTACTCATGTTAAACCAGACTATTTTTATGTACCCTATGAATGATACATGCCATTGCTAAAGTCAATGTGCACATTCTTGCTCCTCTCCAGGACATCATTGTGGTTGTCAATGACTCGTCTACCCTGTGCTCATAAAAATAAACACTCCTTACACATGGTCCTTGTGTCACCAGTTTATTTTTCTACACATTACATTTTATTTATGAAAACTAGTTCAGAAGCAGTCCAGGAGTATGGAGGTGGGTTAATTGCATTTTGGCATGATGAGACCTGAGGAATGGACTGGCATCCCACCCATCTTCATCAGTGCAGTGAGCTGTATGGTTAAACCATTGTAAATGGATTTATACCTCCTAGTTGGCAGTTATCAGTCATTTAAACCAGACCTCACTAACCAAACAATCTAATTAGTTTAAAACTGTATAACACTTACATTTTCTAGACCAATAACCTCTTTTGAATTTAACCCTTTGTACTGCCAGCATGGCTAGCAGTTGTCTCTACCCCAAACTGCAACCTCTACACAACTCCATACAATTCTGACAACTCCTTTTTTCATAAATAAACTATTATATTCCTGCTGTTGGTCTACTCTGTAATCTTAAACTGCTGCAGCTATAACAATTTCACACTAACTAATTACATAAATATTTCACAAACAAGGTGTTACAAAAATAGCACTTTCCTTTGCAATGCAGTCTCAATCTATACAGTATGAAATGGCTTGATCTGTAGCAGTACTTGTACTATCTCAGTCCCAGTGTACTTTTGTACCCCTTTAAAAGACATCAACTGTTACATTAAGAGAGATTTAGTAATGCCAGCAGCCCAATTCACCGCAAATACAATAAACCTGATATACTACACAACATACTTAAGTAAACTGCTTTTCAGACATTTTCACTTGAAATGGAATGGAAAACTGAAATTATACAGCAATTTCTCTTAAATGAAAGTGTATAGTGGGAGGCACCACAGACCGCACCAGTAAAAAGTCAACACCCCAGCTGAGGAGACAGAAGCACCAGTGTGAGGTTAGCTGGGAACAAAAACAATACAAAAAGTGAGAAAATAAAGTAAGCAACTGCCATGTTACCTACAAGCTGGGCTTAACCTAATGGGGTCCAGCTTGGGGAAAAAACTGCTAGCACAGCAGTCACCAGACTGAACATTTGCTATTCAGTGGGGTCCAGTCTGTGCATAACAAGTTAGTGCATAAAAAGGTGCATGCATTTGTCTGCCCCTATGAAAGGGCATAAAGGGACAGGCAAAACAGAAGATGAAAACCTAAGACAGGTACAATCTTCAGCAGGACTGATGGTGCAAAAACACCATCATCCAGGGGTGGCTCTGCTCCTCTCAGAGGTTGTCCAGTGTGCCTTTATAGGACCTGCCCAGCTGGGGCTCATGAGCTGGAAGCCAGGACAGCTGGGACTACAAAGACAAGGGGTTACCCTTCTACCAGGGCTCCACCTCCACACTGGGCCCACCCCTGCATAATGCCGCCCCAGCATATAAACAAATGGGAATAAATGTGCATATTAATTTCTACACTATGCACAAGTCACCCAGTGGCAAATTTAAAAACATTTAAAAACCACAAACTGCATTTCAATTCTGTGTTTTACACCGTCAATGTCTAAAATATATACCTTAAAGCTCACCTATTTTCTCCACAAATACCACAGGTTTTCATAATACAGGAATGTATACAAATGCTTAGATCACTAAAAATAAAATTAAAACTGCTTATAAACATCCTCTATGCTGAGGAATGTATCCAAAGAGTACCCAAATAAATGTTAAATAAATGTACCCAAAGACTGTGACCTAAATAAAACAAGGTTGGGAAAAGCAGGTCCAGTGCCAGTATATACTCAATATAGCACCTTGTACAACCACAACCACAATCAGCATACAAGAAACAAAAGAAAACCGACTCGGTACATTTAGCCATTTTTAATCATCCCACACCAATGAAAATAGATTTTCAATACATGACATTTTCTGGCAAAGAATTTACAAAGCCGCATAACTACATATCTCTTCTCACAAAACAGAACAAACAACCCCCATCTTTCTCCTACCTCATTCTGTAGGAAATCCCCTCCCATGACAAAGGGCTTTCTGTGCAGGTACCAGAAAAGAGCGGCACACAGCTAAACCAATCCCTCTTTTCCAAGTGAGTGGATGGCATTAGTTTTCTTTTTATTCATTTCTACCTTACGTGCTCAATTCAGCTTTACTCTACAGCCAATGCAAGATTTATATACATGTGTGCACCCATGCAAATAAATCATTGCATGACCTTTGAGTCTCTCAAACTCTGCTTTTCAAATGGCCTAGAATGTGCAAAACAGCTACAAAGTTACCAACTGCCAACTCTTTCTCCAATCCAGCACTAGAAGTCACTTTGTCTCCTCCCTGCCAGGTGGCTCAGGTGCTGAAGTAACAAGCCATGGTCCTAACAGCCATTAGAAGGCTGGTGTGCAGAGATTCACTTAGAGCTTCATGCAACTCTTGTTGTACCATGAATAGCACCTGAACCTCTTTCCTGCCCACAATTAACCCACCAAAGACCTCCCTCCCTCTCTCTGCCTTTGTTGTTAGGAACTTCTAAAGCAGCTTTGATGCTCCTCTGGTGAGTCCATTGGCTTCTGGAATTGGAACAGGCACATGATTCCCCAAGCAGATCTTGGCAGACAGAACCCACTACCCAGTCTGCTGCATCTGGGCTCCGGTCCTGGTGAACGTCCTCCCTTGGCAGCAAAGGCCTGATCATCCCCCAGACAGCAGAGAACCTAAAGAAAAAATAAGAAACTGGACTGAGTCCTCTGCACTAGTCAGAAATGGTCCAGCCAACATTCCCACTCCCAACACCAGTTTTGACCTAAACCGCCATAATGTTCAGTGCTACACCTTTTCAGGACAAACTAACAGAAACCCACCCTGAAGAGTGCAAAAGCAAAACCCCACAGTGCAGGACTCCTACCACAAGGGAGAACTTCAGTTATATTATCTTGTTTAAAACATTATTTCAACATAAGTACACAAGTTACAAATTACAGGTTCATCCTTCTCTAAACAGCCAGCTAACCAACTTATCCCTTCCCTCAACCCCAACAAACCCAAACAAAATAACCCAGAATGTTCTTGCCTGCTTACCCAGGACATAGATCCACTTGCTTCTTTTCCAATGCCTTATAAAGAGTGGACACTGAGAGAAGAAATAGAACTGTTAAAATTACAAAATCAAAGATTCTCAAATATTCAATTCTCTGTGAAATTAACTAAAGATAATGCACGGCTTTCAGATTGTCCTACATTCCTCTGACAACAGGGTCTTTCAAGTCCATTTTAAGTGTAAAAAACGATAAAAGTCAAGAGTAATATATGGAGTTTTTAGGATGTACTGCACTGTATGCTGCAACTCCCGTGCACACGCCAAAAGCTGCCTGCCCAATATACTCAACGTACCCCATTTAACATGATATGCAGTCTACACTAATGTACCTGAATGTACCCAAGTAAACCAATATATACCCGTAGTACCCAAATGTACCCGATTAAAACCCCATGTACTCAGTGTGCTCATTATGCTCAAAATGCCCCATCTCTCTTCCTGGATGGAAAGGGACTCACCTGACCCACTCACCTGACTAGATCCTTTGATGTTACTGTTGACTTTGTCTTGGAACAAGCACCCCACTCCTCCAACAGATCTTCATGGAAAGGTCCCGGAGACCAGCACCATCTGTTCTCCACTCCTGGTGATAAAAGATCCTCCCTCTGAAGCAAAGACCTGGTCAACCCTTCTGGCAGCAGAGAGCCTGAAAAGGAGAGAAATTTAGACCAAGTCCTCTGCACTTGTTCGAAACGGACAAGCCAGCATTTCTACTTCCATCATGGACACAGTGCAGCATCTGTCCAACACAAACCAACTGTAAAACACCCTGCAGAGAGCAAAAGAGAAAACCCCCAGTCCAGAGCTTGTGCCACAGGGGATGGGATCCATTGCAGTTCCTCCCCTGAGAGGAAATCAGTTCCTGTGCCAACACCAATCAAGAGAACCTGGCTGACATGCTGTCTCCTCAAAGACATAACCAGCAAGGAGTCTGCAGTGGAAGAGGCTGCTGGTGCGCCAAGTCACTGTTGTACTGCAGTGTATCCAAAGTGATTTATTTACATGTGTGCACCCATGAAATAAATCAGATACAAAACTAATTCAGTCTTTGAGCCAGAATGACAGCCAGTCAAGTGCACGTCAGTGTGGGAGTGCTTCACCCAAGCAGGGAACAAAACCCAGAAGATAGCCAAAATAAAAAAAACATTTAGCACATTAAAGCATGACCTTATCCATCTGAAGATGTCCAAGAGCTTAACACAGCCTTCTCCAAAAGCACCTTTTCATGATGGGAAAACAGTGAAACCCACCTCTGGTCCAGGGACCATGTCAAAAGACATTACCTTTGTACCTGCTCCAAGGCCCATGGGCATCCAGGAATTTCAAGAAGGACAGCTTGCAGCATCTCTTCACTTTCCACTCTTCAAAGTGGAAGACTTCAATTCTCACAAATGGACATCAACAGGTCACACAGCTGGTATCCTTTTAGCCAGCCAGTGAGCTTCCTCTGAACAGGATTCTCCACGCCTGTCACTCCACACTGTGCTTTCAGATGGCCAGGGACTGGGAAGCACCGATCATTGCACTAGTCTCATTTACAAACACAATCAACACCACTACTGACCAGCCTCATAAAAAGAGTTTGAGTTGTACCTCCCCTCCACTAACCTTCAAACTCACCTTTACCTTGGCCAAAAAGTTGCACTGATTGGGTTAAGAGCAATAAGCAGATCAGCATTAAAGATGCAGGCTATGGTCCAAGAACTTCAGGCAGTGAGATGATTGGATTATCGACCACCAGTATTCCCACCTCACGCAGAGGTTTGCCAGTTGTGGCTGATGAGAACTTTGAGAGGGTGGATCACCTCGCCTTTCTCAGGACAGAACTAGCCTCCTTTACTCAGAGCTGGGCCACTGGCAGAATGGCATCATGGGCTCCTGCAGTGGATAGACACTCCTCCAAACTGTACATCACAGAGCAGCCAAGGTCAGTGATTCAGGCAATAGCTGAAAAATAGGCACAGCCTTCCGCTTCCTTATAGTTCCATTGACACAGCAGATTTCCAGGGAACCTCCAGATCCTGTTGCAATATTCCATGATGACAGTTGTCACCAGCTTGCTGGAATTCACATGCAGTGCAAAACAAAAAGGATTAAAGTTCAGATTCAAATTCAGTGAATCCATCTCAAAACGTACAGATGGACTCAACTCCACCCCCAATCCTGACTGATCACTGATCCTAACCTTAAACACTGGCCTCTTACTGGCCCAAACAGACAAACAATAACCCAAGTCCTTGCCCTGCTCACCCAGGACATAGATGCTCTTGCTTCTCTTCTTGACAGCAGCTTCCTAAGGCAAGACATTAGAATTCTTCAACTTTGCTTCCCCCTCCCCACAAATACTCAGATCTTGAGGTCATTTTACAGAATTTAACTTTCTCCACATTCCTAAATCCAAGGAAATGTTTCTTAATTCCATTTACAGTATTCCATGTGGACCTAGGGTACATACAAGCTCAATTAATGTACACCTAAAAACTACCAGTACTTCTACAAAAAAAAAGTAGTAACAAGTTTACAGTACAGCAAATTGACCTTAGAATTTTGTAAAGTTGTATATCCCATCAAAAAGTGGTGGACATTCACTTTAAAAAAAAAGTCAACACACCTAAGGCTGCAGTAGGTTTACAGTTGGTTTTACATAAAGAACATTTCAAGTCCCCCCCAAATTTGGCTTCCATAGCAGTACAAGACCAAAAACACCAACCATCTTTATTACTTAACAGCTGCAGCCTTTACTGGAACGCCATGAGGGGAAAGGTTTTAGAGCTTCAACATTTTAAACAATTGAAATACAAAAGCACAAATAGCACTAAAACCCTATTGCTGGCCACTGTATATAGATTTAAGCCTTCCAGCCACATCATGTTTTCTACCATCAGAGAGATTACAGCTTGTACATATACAAACATTTGGTAAAACTAAGCTTCACATTCACTACTCCGCTCCTTCAAATGGGTTCTAAAAATTGAACCAAATAGAAATGGTTTACTACCATAGTATCCTATACGTCACAAGTCAATACACAGGAGCCAAGGGCAAACTATGCAGTACTAAACAAAGCACAATTAAACATCCAGAACAAGGGAGTCCTCCAGAAAAAGCACATTTTCATACTGCTCTCTCCCTTCTCACAAAGCACAGTACACAGCCAATTCCAGTCAGCATTGCTTTTAGTGCAGGAAATTAGAAAAATACTGTCTCACTGGGTTAAATCAGGAAGTCTGCCTTACACTAGACAGGAGCATAGTTTCCCCCGTTTTACAATTTACTTAATTCACTTCTAAATTTCAGTCAATGTAAGATTTAGTTACATGTGTGCACCCATGAAATAAATCTTACGACCTGCTGATTCTTTTCCAGTGGTACCATAATACAATTTAGCCAATTTTTTCCCAGTGCTTGCACAACACTTCCAATATTTGGCACTCATTTCCTGATTAACCTGTGCTTCTGCTAGGGGAATAGTGCCATTAAGGCTAGAAAACCTACAAAGAACTCCAGCAGCTGCAGGCTAAACAAAGGCTTTAAAATCAGGGTCCCCTCCTACCTGGAACAGTCAGCTTTGGCTCAACCAGCCAGGTGGCTCAGGTGCTCCTGGAAACAGTCATCACAAAGCTGCTGTAAAGACCATCAGTCAGAACAGGAAGCTGTTCCTACCTTTAAAATATGCTTAAGTGATGTCAAGCCCAAAGCTGCCCCACACATGATCTCCCGTGGTCCCTTTTCCTGGTTGGTAGAGAACTCACTCAGCAACTGACTGGGTGCCCTGGTTGTTGTATTGGTTTAGAAACACTTAACTCCTCAAGCAGATCTTCACAGAAGAGAAAGCACCCAGTCTACAGTGTGCCACATCTGCATGTTATTCCTGGCAAATAAAGGTCATCCCTCTGGGAGCAAAGGCCTGGTCAACCCTTCCAACAGCAGAAAACCTGAAGTGGAGAAAGATTTAGATTTGAGCCTCTGCACTTAGAAACAGTAAAAAATTATTTACTTCCAGCTCCAGTTTTGTACTAAACTGCACAAATGTTCACAGTGCAGCACCTATCCAGGACAAACCAACGGGAAAAAATCCTGCAGAGAGCAAAGAGAAAACCCCCCACTCCATGCTTGTTGCCACAGGGGAGGAATCCAGTGCAGTTCCTCCTGTGAGAAGCAGTTTCTGTGCCAACACCCATCAAGAGAACCTGGCTGTCATGCTGTCTCCACAGAGCCTTAACCAGCAAGGAGTCTGCAGTGTGCCAGTTCACTGTTGTACTGCAGTGTATCCAAAGTGATTTACTTACATGTGTGCACCCATGAAATAAATCAGATACAAAGCAGTAATTCACTTTTTGAGAGCCAGAATGACAGCCAGTCAAGTGCATGTCAGTGTAGAAGTGTAGCACCCAGAAGAAAGTCAGGAGAAAAAACAAAAACAAAAAGGCTTACACCTCATATTTAACACTCAAACATGATAGAAAATCACCAGAAGCTTCCAAAATCTAACACTGGGCCTATTCTAATGGGTAAAAAAGCACTCAATACTCATGAACTGGTTATTAAAAGCCACGTATATGGAAAATTAACCTACTCCAAGTGAAAAACATGATACAGGAGTGAAATTCACCTCTTCTCCAGGTACAGTGTCCTTCTAGACACTACCTTTGCAACTGTTCCAAGAACCATGGGCATCCAGGAAATTCAAGGACTGCTTGCAGCACCTCTTCACTTTCAGCTGTTGAAACCACAAGACTTCAATACTTACAGCTGGGCATCAACAGGTCACACAGTGGGTATCCTTTTAGCCACCCAGTGAGCTTCCTCTGAACAATTCTCCAAGCCTGTCACTCCACACTGTGCTTTCAGATGGCCAGGGACTGGGAGCTCTGATCATTGCACTGTAGTTTACCTCACAACAATCAACACCACTGCTGACCAGCCTTATAAAAAGAAGCAGCTCTGTGCACAGAAGCCCAAGGCTTCCACAAACTGTTCTGACAAGATCTCAACTGGCAACTCCACCAGCATCCTCTCTCCAGTGACTGTGCTCATTGTCACGATCTTCTCAGAACAGCACCTGAAGGAGACAAGGGAAGCAAAACAGTGATGACCACCCCACTCCCACCGAGAGGGAACCAGCACAAGTGCTGTACAGACTGATCCCAGCCTTCAAAGCCTCACACTAACCCTGACCTGTATCTCCCCTCTACTTACCTTCAGCTCACCTTGTTCACTGAGGGAAGCCCAAGAACACAAACAGCAGCACAGCTTTCTACAGTCCAGCAGGGACAGAAGCACCAGCATGTTGGACAGAGTAGGAGAGGGAGTAGGTTCTTCCTTGTTATCCTAATGAAACTGCTCAGTCAGGATATAAATCCTCTTTCTTGTTGCTGGTTTGAGACCTAGAGAAAAAAAAATCAGTATTTAGTAACAAGAGTTTCATACACTAAAATCAGAACCCAGCTGTCACAGCTGTGATCATCTGTTTCACAACTCTTCAGAATCCTACAAGTAGAGGAAGAGACTCATTTCTATAGATGTTAGAAAATTTAAAATTGTCTCAACCAAAAGCAAATAGGAATTTCACAATAACCTTAACTTCACCCTATGCTTTCACAAACTTAAATTTCTCAAAGTTATTTAAAAAAGAACTATGAAAACCCTTCCAAACGTCTCTTGATTAAAAAAAAATACATAGCAAAACCACTCAACTTGCACAGTAACACCAAAAACTAACAACCACCAGCCCAACACCACAAAGCCTCAAGAGTTCTTTCTCTTGCTATAGACAGAAACAAACAGAGCCCAGCTTCCCAGGCTGCCTTGATATAAGCCTCACGATGACCTCAGGGGAATAGCTAATTCACCAAGAGCCAATCCTAACATCTCCTCAAAGTGCAAACACCAAATCCCCACCACTTCTCATACAACACACACCTGCTTCCTATGACCAAACAAGTATTAGCCATCTAACCTATTGATCTCTCCATCCCAAAGCCAAATTAATTTCCAAATTACTTACAAGAACACTCATTAAATAGCAATATGCTCCAATTATTCAATTAGTTGCAGTTTCTTAGTGATTTATCACTTCAAAGTAACCCATAAATGGTGAAAAGTGACTTTGAAGTCAAACTTCAAATTATTCAAGATCTTTAAAGTGTCCTTTACATAACTCCAAATGTTCAAAGTGTATGTATCCATACTGTATATCACATATACAGATGCAGCCATTCAAAACGAGCGAGGTACGCTGTGGTAAAACGCGGTGGGCGTGTTGCATCACAACAGGTCATAACGTGTCATATAACATCATACCACAGCTATGATAATAGTATCCAGAATCACTGCCAGGTGGAGCTAATAAAGCTTAACCTCTCATGTACAGCGTTTGAGCTGTCACCAGAAAACACCTGGTTTCGAATCCCGATCACTGCTGAGGGACAATCTTTATCTAATTAAGAATTTAAGTTGTATACTCTTTAGAATTTTAATTTTAAACTGTGTATTACAGCATGTTAATCATTAAACATTAAAAAGTTGGTATATTTTATAAAAGCAAGATTGCTGTTGGACAAAAGTACACAACCTTCCACCTTCGTCATAAAGATTTTAATTATGCATAAATATTTTATGTATCAAAGTCTTTAACTTCTTAATTTACATGGGTTCTGGCTTTAATGTACTTGTTGTAACATTATTAATGAGCACTCTCAGGTTCACATGGGTATGCACCCTCACCACTGCCACCTCAGGCTGGCCCCTCACCACTTGGAACTCAAACCCAGGCCTCTAGCATCACTCCACAGGGAACCACCCAGCTGAGCTAAAGGGAGATCTTCTCTCAACCCAGTGGCTGTGGACTCTACTATCCACAGGGAAGGGCGGTGACGTCACCGTGCTGGTAAGCCAGCTCGCACAACCTGTAATGTCAGCCGTATGCAGTACATTAAGCTTATATTCTGTACTTCATAAAAAAGTTATAACATTGGATCATTTTCCAAGAATACGTACAGTACAGTAGTAAGAACACCATTTGCTGTTAATGTAAAAAGATAAATGTTGTAGTGAGTTAAATTCACTTGAAAGCTATATTAATATGGATTTGTGTAACTAAGCAGCTAAAGTACCACAAGTGAATGTTTTGGAAACATTTTGACGTGTTTCTTTTAAAAAAAAATCTTCTATTGTTCTTGTGTACGCATTACTGAAGCTAAAAGTTTAGCCTTTGTCACTAATTTAACCACTAAATAAAGACATAAATAAAGAAATCCCTATATTACAAACTGTATATGGCTAGTATTGGTATTTTAAAGAAAAAAATACACAACAGTATTTCACTTTCTCCCTAAACATTTTAAGCATCAAAGTCTTACATGTGGTTATTTTAGAAACCTTTTTATGTGATCCTTCTGACCATATTAAGTTTATATACTTTGTGAAAAGTGATAATGTTTTAACCTTTTCTGTGAATTTGCTCGTTATCAGCATAAAATAAAGCATACTTTTAGAATTTGATTAACAAGGAATATAATATGGAATCGTGTACCTAAAGAAAAGTATCTAAAGAGCATGCTTGCCAGCGTGGTGACATCACCGCCTTTCCCTCTGAATAGCTAGCAGGGACCTCAGCCTCTAATAAGAGGCAGTGAAAACATTTGTCTACCTGTCCATGGGGGTAAGGGGGATTGTCTTTCATTCGAAGGTTCGCCTATTGTACTCTGAGAATGTAGGAGGGAGGAAAAGTGCCCTCGGTCTTTTCACTGACAAAGTTGTGTTAACAAAAAGTACAGTATGCTTAAGAGCTGTTAAACCGGTTCTATTTAATGTTCTATTTATTTTTTTGGCACAGCCACCTGGCCCGAACCACTCAGACACCAGCAAGCCTTACAATCTAATCTTTCCACCTTTGATCCCATGAGGAAGTACAATACGCTCCTGCTTTGTTTAACAATGGTATGAAAAATAAATCTAAATGGTGAGAAAGCTATGCTTAAAGTTAATTAAGGGACTTAGAAGACAAAGATAACAATTTACATTACATTGTCAGATTGTGAATCAATAAAGGCATTTAATTAAACACGTTTGCAATTTTAATCAAAATGGGTGTAGTGGGGTTAGACCATTAGATATGCAATACACTTTCTCGTGATCATCTAAGAATCTTTGTGTAAGCTGTAAGTTTTTTTTTAACTTTTATACATTTAAAACACTTTAATTTTGTAAACACAACACACATTCTGTACAGCTACAGAACTATCACATTATCCTGCCTTCCCGTGGTGTTAAACAAATTAGCAGGTGATTGAGATAACAATGCATCGCCCACTGAGTGGAATGTTCTTTTTTACAAGTGTAAATAGAGGTGATACGTGTCTCATCTATAACGCTTCAGTTCACAGAGAAATTCCGCCAGACCCTCAAAACATTGTCCAATAAAACTCTTCTTGTGCCTAATTTTTAGTTTAGCAGTTTAGTTTTTAGTTTTGCACGATAAGCACATTGTTTAATAGGGATGACATTATCCACTTCTATTATCACTGTAGCCATTACTTCATGGTGGGTGGCTGCGTCAGCCTGCGTAGTCTGTAAAGGAACAAGTAATAGGTTTATTCCATGCTGAAAAGAGAAGAGAGAAAATGCAACGTTTCGGCTTTGAAGCCTTCTTCAGGTGTGAGGGTCTTCAGTTCAAAATGAAACGCTTGGAGTTTGTCGGGCGCTCTGAACGAGTTAAACTTTGATGCTGGAAAAATGTATTTCCCAGAAGCTATACTGACTCTCTCTGATGCAGTGCATTCACTGGTCAGGTGACTGAGGGCTTGCCAGCGCAGTGGCATCACTGCCTTTCATATGGATAGGTGGGACCTGGTCTGTTAGCATTGAGGGCAGGTCTCACTGTAGCTCAACTGGCTGCTTCCCTATTAAGTGATGCTGGGGGCCTGAGTTCAATTCCTCAGTTGGTAGGGCATGAGCCCGAAAACACTACATTATTAATACTATCTTCTGTGTTGCATTAACTAACTCTTCAGTTTATTCTGCCAGACAGTATATGAATATAATTATATCGTTATTTATTTCTTTAGACAGTCCTTATATTATAAACACCTTTAGGTTCGGCAAATTATTTTTTTAGTTTTAAAAAAAGAAATAAAAAATTAGATATAATGCTATGTTCCTGCTTAACTTAGACATTATATGATTTTAAAAGCTATAAAAACAGGTTTCGATAGTTAATAACCACTTTTAATGTGTGAAAAATGGGTGATCTTTCTTCCTCGTGATCAGCTTAGAATCTTTGTGTACGCTTTAAGTTTTTTTCTTCTTAATCAAACGTTAAAAATGCATGTAGAACAGATCAGCAGCTCTTTTTATCTCAATTGATTTTTTTCCCTGTGTTTATCATATTGGCTATCATATTGTCCTCTTTGCTAGCTAATGGTACTTGTGACTGTGTTTCTGCATTGTGTAGCAACGAGGGACTATATTCTCAGGTGAAGGAACTTAAACATCTTAATTTTCGTGTTTAATAATGTTTTTTAATTAAACTTCATTCTATACAGCACTCGCATATTTGGGGACCGTTTTATAAAAGTAATAAGACACTCGAGGCCTGTGCTATATCGTGGATATAGTCACAGTAAAAGGTTGCCGGCCCTCCGCATTACATATGGCCTGACAACACCTTTTAACTGTGACTATATCCACGATATAGCACGGCCACTAGTGCCTTATTGCTTAAAAAATTAAATTCTGAAAAGTATGATTTTCTGTTACTGTGATAACGAGCGCAAGTATTCATGGAAAATGGTAATCACTTAACTTTGAATGTTTTGTGATATTTAGAAAGGCCAACAAATTCAATACAGTCGATAATATTTATTATCAGTAATAACGACAGTAGTAGCAGCTTCAAATTATTTGTTATTAATAAATGACTTAGCTTCGAACAGTGGTGATATTTAACAATATAAAAAATGTCAATATACAGTAGTGTCCATAACATTTGCTATTTTAGTTTTTCAAAGAAATGTTTATTTAAGTGAAAGCTCATGACAATAGCTGGGTTAGAACACTGGACCTGAGGCTTATAAATCAGTCACTTAAGCCATCATGCCACAGACACAGTCACACAGAAAACACTGAAACTGAAGTACACATATCCATAGAAAGTCTTATACTACTGTTTGAGATAAAGTATATGAATCTAATTATATCATTATTAATTTCTTTAGATACGCGATTCCATATTATATTCCCTATTAATCAAATTCTAAAAGTATGCTTTTGTTTACTCCGATAACGAGCGTATTAACAGTAAAGGTTAAAACATTATCACTTTTCACAAAGTATATAAACTTAATATGGTCAGAAGGAGCAGGTAAAAATGTTTCCAAAATAACCACATGTAAGACTTTGATGCTTAAAATGTTTAGGAAGAAAGTGGAATACTGGTGTGTATTTTTTCTTTAAACGACCAATACCAGCCATATACAGATTACATAATATGTTTATGTTCCTAAATTAATATTATTTATGATGATCAGACACGTTATGCTCCTCTTCTGTTTATGCTCAGCTACTAAAATTTCCCTTTAGTTGTAAAATTCTATATAAATATTCAATACTTGCACAGTAAAGAGATTAAATGATTAAATCTTTTCACTAATGACCAATGCACCACGAGTGCCCCTGTCAGTCATTTTGGCCAGCCAATCGTGCACCTCGGTACACCGCAGTGGCTTGTGGGTAGTTGCATGAGGTACAGGTTTGTACCGCGCAATTTAAATGGCTGCATCTGTATAAAGTCAACACCATAAAAAACACTTCACTGATTACATGTTGTACAACCAAACATAACAGCAACCTTGACAGTAGCTCTGTTTTATTTGGTCAAAATAATCACAGATCACAAGAAAAAAATAAAAGTTAATGTTATGTATTCCGAAGGGAAAAGGAAGGGAAAAAACCCTATGAGGAGTGTGAGAGAGCACTGAATTCCTAGGTGAACGTAATCCAAGTCGTGATGCTAGAGTGAGGACGGAGATAAGAAGAGGTAGGTCAGAAACCCAGGGGGTCACAAGAACAAACAATGTCAGATAAATTGCTAACTAGATACGTAGCTCAGGCCGAGGAAACCTTAGTAGTGGTAGAGTAAAACCTAGAATGGATAATACTTAAATGGGATCTAGACTGATACAGTAAAACCTGGAGCGGATCAGAAGCACATGCATTTGAATGAGTTTCAAGCATGCTTGGGTACTCGTGAGATCTGAGTGACTCAGTATTGGAATACAACTGTCGCGTGGTGCACCGCGACCACCAGGCACCCGGGAGTTTCTGAAAAAAAAATTTCTGCGATTTTCACGAAACCACTTTTCTTCAACTTGAATTGGGCTAAAAATCCATCCCTGAAAATAAAAATTCTCTAAGTAGTGTGGAAATGCTGATCCTTACCCTACCTTGGGTGTCCACTGAGCATTTCCGCAAACTCTACTTGAAGTTCTCTGGGCATAGGATTTTGACATGTTACCCAAACCAAAAGGAATGAGTGGGAAACAATCAAGACAACAGATAGAAGCACTTGCATTTGAATGAGTTTAAAGAAGGCTTGGGTACTCGTGTGATCTGAGTGACTCAGTTTTGGAATACAACTTTCGCGTACTGCACCGCGACCACCAGGCACCCCGGAGTTTCTGAAAAAAAAATTTCTGCGATTTTCACGAATCCACTTTTCTTCAACTTGAATTGGGCTAAAAATCCATCCCTGAAAATAAAAATTCTCTGAGTAGTGTGGAAATGCTGATCCTTACCCTACCTTGGGTGTCCACTGAGCATTTCCGAGAACTCTACTTGAAGTTCTCAGGGCATGGGATTTTGACATGTTACCCAAAGCAAAAGGAATGAGTGGGAAACAATCAAGACAACAGATAGAAGCACTTGCATTTGAATGAGTTTGAAGCATGCTTGGGTACTCATGTGATCTGAGTGACTCAGTTTTGGAATACAACTGTTGCGTGGTGCACCGCGACATCCAGGCACCTCGGAGTTTCTGAAAAAAAATTTCTGCGATTTTCACGAAACCACTTTTCTTCAATTTGAACTGGGCTAAAAATCCATCCCTGAAAATAAAAATTCTCTGAGTAGTGTGGAAATGCTGATCCATACCCTACCTGGGTTGTCCACTGAGCATTTCCGCGAACTCTACTTGAAGTTCTCTGGGCATGGGATTTTGACATATTTCCCAAACCAAAAGGAATGAGTGGAAAACAATCAAGACAACAGATAGAAGCACTTGCATTTGAATTAGTTTCAAGCATGCTTGGGTCCTCGTGTGATCTGAGTGACTCAGTTTTGGAATACAACTGTGGCGTACTGCACCGCGACCACCAGGCACCACGGAGTTTCTGAAAAAAAAATTTCTGCGATTTTCACGAAACCACTTTTCTTCAACTTGAATTGGGCTAAAAATCCATCCCTGAAAATAAAAATTCTCTGAGTAGTGTGGAAATGCTGATCCTTACCCTACCTGGGGTGTCCACTGAGCATTTCCGCAAACTCTACTTGAAGTTCTCTGGGCATGGGATTTTGACATGTTACCCAAACCAAAAGGAATGAGTGGGAAACAATCAAGACAAAAGATAGAAGCACTTGCATTTGAATGAGTTTCAAGCATGCTTGGGTACTCGTGTGATCTGAGTGACTCAGTTTTGGAATACAACTGTCGCGTGGTGCACCGCGACCTCCAGGCACCCCGGAGTTTCTGAAAAAAAAATTTCTGCGATTTACACGAAACCACTTTTCTTCAACTTGAATTGGGCTAAAAATCCATCCCTGAAAAAACAAATTCTCTGAGTAGTGTGGAAATGTTGATCCTTACCCTACCTGGGGTGTCCACTGAGCATTTCCGCAAACTCTACTTGAAGTTCTCAGGGCATGGGATTTTGACATGTTACCCAAAGCAAAAGGAATGAGTGGGAAACAATCAAGACAACAGATAGAAGCACTTGCATTTGAATGAGTTTCAAGCATGCTTGGGTACTCGTGTGATCTGAGTGACTCAGTTTTGGAATACAACTGTCGCGCAGTGCACCGCGACATCCAGGCACCCCGGAGTTTCTGAAAAAAAATTTTCTGCGATTTTCACGAAACCACTTTTCTTCAACTTGAATTGGGCTAAAAATCCATCCCTGAAAATAAAAATTCTCTGAGTAGTGTGGAAATGCTGATCCTTACCCTACCTGGGTTGTCCACTGAGCATTTCCGCGAACTCTACTTGAAGTTCTCTGGGCATGGGATTTTGACATATTTCCCAAACCAAAAGGAATGAGTGGAAAACAATCAAGACAACAGATAGAAGCACTTGCATTTGAATTAGTTTCAAGCATGCTTGAGTCCTCGTGTGATCTGAGTGACTCAGTTTTGGAATACAACTGTGGCGTACTGCACCGCGACCACCAGGCACCACGGAGTTTCTGAAAAAAAAATTTCTGCGATTTTCACGAAACCACTTTTCTTCAACTTGAATTGGGCTAAAAATCCATCCCTGAAAATAAAAATTCTCTGAGTAGTGTGGAAATGCTGATCCTTACCCTACCTGGGGTGTCCACTGAGCATTTCCGCAAACTCTACTTGAAGTTCTCTGGGCATGGGATTTTGACATGTTACCCAAACCAAAAGGAATGAGTTGGAAACAATCAAGACATCAGATAGAAGCACTTGCATTTGAATGAGTTTCAAGCATGCTTGGGTACTCGTGTGATCTGAGTGACTCAGTTTTGGAATACAACTGTCGCGTGGTGCACCGCGACCTCCAGGCACCCCGGAGTTTCTGAAAAAAAATTTTCTGCGATTTTCACGAAACCACTTTTCTTCAACTTGAATTGGGCTAAAAATCCATCCCTGAAAATAAAAATTCTCTGAGTAGTGTGGAAATGCTGATCCTTACCCTACCTGGGGTGTCCACTGAGCATTTCCGAGAACTCTACTTGAAGTTCTCTGGGCATGGGATTTTGACATGTTACCCAAACCAAAAGGAATGAGTGGGAAACAATCAAGACAACACATAGAAGTACTTGCATTTGAATGAGTTTCAAGCATGCTTGGGTACTCGTGTGATCTGAGTGACTCAGTTTTGGAATACAACTGTCGCGTGGTGCACCGCGACCTCCAGGCACCCCGGAGTTTCTGAAAAAAAATTTTCTGCGATTTTCACGAAACCACTTTTCTTCAATTTGAACTGGGCTAAAAATCCATCCCTGAAAATAAAAATTCTCTGAGTAGTGTGGAAATGCTGATCCATACCCTGCCTGGGTTGTCCACTGAGCATTTCAGCGAACTCTACCTGAAGTTCTCTGGGCATGGGATTTTGACATGTTCCCCAAACCAAAAGGAATGAATGGGAAACAATCAAGAAAACAGATAGAAGCACTCACATTTGAATGAGTTTCAAGCATGCTTGGGTACTCGTTTGATCTGAGTGACTCAGTTTTGGAATACAACTGTCGCGTACTGCACCGCGACCACCAGGCACCCCGGAGTTTCTGAAAAAAAAATTTCTGCGATTTACACGAAACCACTTTTCTTCAACTTGAATTGGGCTAAAAATCCATCCCTGAAAAAACAAATTCTCTGAGTAGTGTGGAAATGTTGATCCTTACCCTACCTGGGGTGTCCACTGAGCATTTCCGCAAACTCTACTTGAAGTTCTCAGGGCATGGGATTTTCACATGTTACCCAAAGCAAAAGGAATGAGTGGGAAACAATCAAGACAACAGATAGAAGCACTTTCATTTGAATGAGTTTCAAGCATGCTTGGGTACTCGTGTGATCTGAGTGACTCAGTTTTGGAATACAACTGTCGCGCAGTGCACCGCGACATCCAGGCACCCCGGAGTTTCTGAAAAAAAATGTTCTGCGATTTTCACGAAACCACTTTTCTTCAACTTGAATTGGGCTAAAAATCCATCCCTGAAAATAAAAATTCTCTGAGTAGTGTGGAAATGCTGATCCTTACCCTACCTGGGTTGTCCACTGAGCATTTCCGCGAACTCTACTTGAAGTTCTCTGGGCATGGGATTTTGACATGTTTCCCAAACCAAAAGGAATGAGTGGAAAACAATCAAGACAACAGACAGAAGCACTTGCATTTGAATTAGTTTCAAGCATGCTTGGGTCCTCGTGTGATCTGAGTGACTCAGTTTTGGAATACAACTGTCGCGTACTACACCGCGACCACCAGGCACCACGGAGTTTCTGAAAAAAAATTTTCTGCGATTTTCACGAAACCACTTTTCTTCAACTTGAATTGGGCTAAAAATCCATCCCTGAAAATAAAAATTCTCTGAGTAGTGTGGAAATGCTGATCCTTACCCTACCTGGGGTGTCCACTGAGCATTTCCGAGAACTCTACTTGAAGTTCTCTAGGCATGGGATTTTGACATGTTACCCAAACCAAAAGGAATGAGTTGGAAACAATCAAGACATCAGATAGAAGCACTTGCATTTGAATGAGTTTCAAGCATGCTTGGGTACTCGTGTGATCTGAGTGACTCAGTTTTGGAATACAACTGTCGCGTGGTGCACCGCGACCTCCAGGCACCCCGGAGTTTCTGAAAAAAAATTTTCTGCGATTTTCACGAAACCACTTTTCTTCAACTTGAATTGGGCTAAAAATCCATCCCTGAAAATAAAAATTCTCTGAGTAGTGTGGAAATGCTGATCCTTACCCTACCTGGGGTGTCCACTGAGCATTTCCGAGAACTCTACTTGAAGTTCTCTGTGCATGGGATTTTGACATGTTACCCAAAACAAAAGGAATGAGTGGGAAACAATCAAGACAACACATAGAAGTACTTGCATTTGAATGAGATTCAAGCATGCTTGGGTACTCGTGTGATCTGAGTGACTCAGTTTTAGAATACAACTGTCGCGTGGTGCACCGCAACCTCCAGGCACCCCGGAGTTTCTGAAAAAAAATTTTCTGCGATTTTCACGAAACCACTTTTTTTCAACTTGAATTGGGCTAAAAATCCATCCCTGAAAATAAAAATTCTCTGAGTAGTGTGGAAATGCTGATTCTTACCCTACCTGGGGTGTCCACTGAGCATTTCCGAGAACTCTACTTGAAGTTCTCTAGGCATGGGATTTTGACATGTTACCCAAACCAAAAGGAATGAGTTGGAAACAATCAAGACATCAGATAGAAGCACTTGCATTTGAATGAGTTTCAAGCATGCTTGGGTACTCGTGTGATCTGATTGACTCAGTTTTGGAATACAACTGTCGCGTGGTGCACCGCGACCTCCAGGCACCCCGGAGTTTCTGAAAAAAAATTTTCTGCGATTTTCACGAAACCACTTTTCTTCAACTTGAATTGGGCTAAAAATCCATCCCTGAAAATAAAAATTCTCTGAGTAGTGTGGAAATGCTGATCCTTACCCTACCTGGGTTGTCCACTGAGCATTTCCGCGAACTCTACTTGAAGTTCTCTGGGCATGGGATTTTGACATATTTCCCAAACCAAAAGGAATGAGTGGAAAACAATCAAGACAAAAGATAGAAGCACTTGCATTTGAATTAGTTTCAAGCATGCTTGGGTCCTCGTGTGATCTGAGTGACTCAGTTTTGGAATACAATTGTGGCGTACTGCACCGCGACCACCAGGCACCACGGAGTTTCTGAAAAAAAAATTTCTGCGATTTTCACGAAACCACTTTTCTTCAACTTGAATTGGGCTAAAAATCCATCCCTGAAAATAAAAATTCTCTGAGTAGTGTGGAAATGCTGATCCTTACCCTACCTGGGGTGTCCACTGAGCATTTCCGCAAACTCTACTTGAAGTTCTCTGGGCATGGGATTTTGACATGTTACCCAAACCAAAAGGAATAAGTGGGAAACAATCAAGACAAAAGATAGAAGCACTTGCATTTGAATGAGTTTCAAGCATGCTTGGGTACTCGTGTGATCTGAGTGACTCAGTTTTGGAATACAACTGTCGCGTGGTGCACCGCGACCTCCAGGCACCCCGGAGTTTCTGAAAAAAAATTTTCTGCGATTTTCACGAAACCACTTTTCTTCAACTTGAATTGGGCTAAAAATCCATCCCTGAAAATAAAAATTCTCTGAGTAGTGTGGAAATGCTGATCCTTACCCTACCTGGGGTGTCCACTGAGCATTTCCGAGAACTCTACTTGAAGTTCTCTGGGCATGGGATTTTGACATGTTACCCAAACCAAAAGGAATGAGTGGGAAACAATCAAGACAACACATAGAAGTACTTGCATTTGAATGAGTTTCAAGCATGCTTGGGTACTCGTGTGATCTGAGTGACTCAGTTTTGGAATACAACTGTCGCGTGGTGCACCGCGACCTCCAGGCACCCCGGAGTTTCTGAAAAAAAATTTTCTGCGATTTTCACGAAACCACTTTTCTTCAATTTGAACTGGGCTAAAAATCCATCCCTGAAAATAAAAATTCTCTGAGTAGTGTGGAAATGCTGATCCATACCCTGCCTGGGTTGTCCACTGAGCATTTCAGCGAACTCTACCTGAAGTTCTCTGGGCATGGGATTTTGACATGTTCCCCAAACCAAAAGGAATGAATGGGAAACAATCAAGAAAACAGATAGAAGCACTCACATTTGAATGAGTTTCAAGCATGCTTGGGTACTCGTTTGATCTGAGTGACTCAGTTTTGGAATACAACTGTCGCGTACTGCACCGCGACCACCAGGCACCCCGGAGTTTCTGAAAAAAAAATTTCTGCGATTTACACGAAACCACTTTTCTTCAACTTGAATTGGGCTAAAAATCCATCCCTGAAAAAACAAATTCTCTGAGTAGTGTGGAAATGTTGATCCTTACCCTACCTGGGGTGTCCACTGAGCATTTCCGCAAACTCTACTTGAAGTTCTCAGGGCATGGGATTTTGACATGTTACCCAAAGCAAAAGGAATGAGTGGGAAACAATCAAGACAACAGATAGAAGCACTTTCATTTGAATGAGTTTCAAGCATGCTTGGGTACTCGTGTGATCTGAGTGACTCAGTTTTGGAATACAACTGTCGCGCAGTGCACCGCGACATCCAGGCACCCCGGAGTTTCTGAAAAAAAATGTTCTGCGATTTTCACGAAACCACTTTTCTTCAACTTGAATTGGGCTAAAAATCCATCCCTGAAAATAAAAATTCTCTGAGTAGTGTGGAAATGCTGATCCTTACCCTACCTGGGTTGTCCACTGAGCATTTCCGCGAACTCTACTTGAAGTTCTCTGGGCATGGGATTTTGACATGTTTCCCAAACCAAAAGGAATGAGTGGAAAACAATCAAGACAACAGACAGAAGCACTTGCATTTGAATTAGTTTCAAGCATGCTTGGGTCCTCGTGTGATCTGAGTGACTCAGTTTTGGAATACAACTGTCGCGTACTACACCGCGACCACCAGGCACCACGGAGTTTCTGAAAAAAAATTTTCTGCGATTTTCACGAAACCACTTTTCTTCAACTTGAATTGGGCTAAAAATCCATCCCTGAAAATAAAAATTCTCTGAGTAGTGTGGAAATGCTGATCCTTACCCTACCTGGGGTGTCCACTGAGCATTTCCGAGAACTCTACTTGAAGTTCTCTAGGCATGGGATTTTGACATGTTACCCAAACCAAAAGGAATGAGTTGGAAACAATCAAGACATCAGATAGAAGCACTTGCATTTGAATGAGTTTCAAGCATGCTTGGGTACTCGTGTGATCTGAGTGACTCAGTTTTGGAATACAACTGTCGCGTGGTGCACCGCGACCTCCAGGCACCCCGGAGTTTCTGAAAAAAAATTTTCTGCGATTTTCACGAAACCACTTTTCTTCAACTTGAATTGGGCTAAAAATCCATCCCTGAAAATAAAAATTCTCTGAGTAGTGTGGAAATGCTGATCCTTACCCTACCTGGGGTGTCCACTGAGCATTTCCGAGAACTCTACTTGAAGTTCTCTGTGCATGGGATTTTGACATGTTACCCAAACCAAAAGGAATGAGTGGGAAACAATCAAGACAACACATAGAAGTACTTGCATTTGAATGAGATTCAAGCATGCTTGGGTACTCGTGTGATCTGAGTGACTCAGTTTTAGAATACAACTGTCGCGTGGTGCACCGCGACCTCCAGGCACCCCGGAGTTTCTGAAAAAAAATTTTCTGCGATTTTCACGAAACCACTTTTTTTCAACTTGAATTGGGCTAAAAATCCATCCCTGAAAATAAAAATTCTCTGAGTAGTGTGGAAATGCTGATCCTTACCCTACCTGGGGTGTCCACTGAGCATTTCCGAGAACTCTACTTGAAGTTCTCTAGGCATGGGATTTTGACATGTTACCCAAACCAAAAGGAATGAGTTGGAAACAATCAAGACATCAGATAGAAGCACTTGCATTTGAATGAGTTTCAAGCATGCTTGGGTACTCGTGTGATCTGAGTGACTCAGTTTTGGAATACAACTGTCGCGTGGTGCACCGCGACCTCCAGGCACCCCGGAGTTTCTGAAAAAAAATTTTCTGCGATTTTCACGAAACCACTTTTCTTCAACTTGAATTGGGCTAAAAATCCATCCCTGAAAATAAAAATTCTCTGAGTAGTGTGGAAATGCTGATCCTTACCCTACCTGGGGTGTCCACTGAGCATTTCCGAGAACTCTACTTGAAGTTCTCTGGGCATGGGATTTTGACATGTTACCCAAACCAAAAGGAATGAGTGGGAAACAATCAAGACAACACATAGAAGTACTTGCATTTGAATGAGTTTCAAGCATGCTTGGGTACTCGTGTGATCTGAGTGACTCAGTTTTGGAATACAACTGTCGCGTGGTGCACCGCGACCTCCAGGCACCCCGGAGTTTCTGAAAAAAAATTTTCTGCGATTTTCACGAAACCACTTTTCTTCAACTTGAATTGGGCTAAAAATCCATCCCTGAAAATAAAAATTCTCTGAGTAGTGTGGAAATGCTGATCCTTACCCTACCTGGGGTGTCCACTGAGCATTTCCGAGAACTCTACTTGAAGTTCTCTGTGCATGGGATTTTGACATGTTACCCAAACCAAAAGGAATGAGTGGGAAACAATCAAGACAACACATAGAAGTACTTGCATTTGAATGAGATTCAAGCATGCTTGGGTACTCGTGTGATCTGAGTGACTCAGTTTTAGAATACAACTGTCGCGTGGTGCACCGCAACCTCCAGGCACCCCGGAGTTTCTGAAAAAAAATTTTCTGCGATTTTCACGAAACCACTTTTTTTCAACTTGAATTGGGCTAAAAATCCATCCCTGAAAATAAAAATTCTCTGAGTAGTGTGGAAATGCTGATTCTTACCCTACCTGGGGTGTCCACTGAGCATTTCCGAGAACTCTACTTGAAGTTCTCTAGGCATGGGATTTTGACATGTTACCCAAACCAAAAGGAATGAGTTGGAAACAATCAAGACATCAGATAGAAGCACTTGCATTTGAATGAGTTTCAAGCATGCTTGGGTACTCGTGTGATCTGAGTGACTCAGTTTTGGAATACAACTGTCGCGTGGTGCACCGCGACCTCCAGGCACCCCGGAGTTTCTGAAAAAAAATTTTCTGCGATTTTCACGAAACCACTTTTCTTCAACTTGAATTGGGCTAAAAATCCATCCCTGAAAATAAAAATTCTCTGAGTAGTGTGGAAATGCTGATCCTTACCCTACCTGGGTTGTCCACTGAGCATTTCCGCGAACTCTACTTGAAGTTCTCTGGGCATGGGATTTTGACATATTTCCCAAACCAAAAGGAATGAGTGGAAAACAATCAAGACAAAAGATAGAAGCACTTGCATTTGAATTAGTTTCAAGCATGCTTGGGTCTTCGTGTGATCTGAGTGACTCAGTTTTGGAATACAACTGTGGCGTACTGCACCGCGACCACCAGGCACCACGGAGTTTCTGAAAAAAAAATTTCTGCGATTTTCACGAAACCACTTTTCTTCAACTTGAATTGGGCTAAAAATCCATCCCTGAAAATAAAAATTCTCTGAGTAGTGTGGAAATGCTGATCCTTACCCTACCTGGGGTGTCCACTGAGCATTTCCGCAAACTCTACTTGAAGTTCTCTGGGCATGGGAATTTGACATGTTACCCAAACCAAAAGGAATGAGTGGGAAACAATCAAGACAAAAGATAGAAGCACTTGCATTTGAATGAGTTTCAAGCATGCTTGGGTACTCGTGTGATCTGAGTGACTCAGTTTAGGAATACAACTGTCGCGTGGTGCACCGCGACCTCCAGGCACCCCGGAGTTTCTGAAAAAAAATTTTCTGCGATTTTCACGAAACCACTTTTCTTCAACTTGAATTGGGCTAAAAATCCATCCCTGAAAATAAAAATTCTCTGAGTAGTGTGGAAATGCTGATCCTTACCCTACCTGGGGTGTCCACTGAGCATTTCCGAGAACTCTACTTGAAGTTCTCTGGGCATGGGATTTTGACATGTTACCCAAACCAAAAGGAATGAGTGGGAAACAATCAAGACAACACATAGAAGTACTTGCATTTGAATGAGATTCAAGCATGCTTGGGTACTCGTGTGATCTGAGTGACTCAGTTTTGGAATACAACTGTCGCGTGGTGCACCGCGACCTCCAGGCACCCCGGAGTTTCTGAAAAAAAATTTTCTGCGATTTTCACGAAACCACTTTTCTTCAATTTGAACTGGGCTAAAAATCCATCCCTGAAAATAAAAATTCTCTGAGTAGTGTGGAAATGCTGATCCATACCCTGCCTGGGTTGTCCACTGAGCATTTCAGCGAACTCTACCTGAAGTTCTCTGGGCATGGGATTTTGACATGTTCCCCAAACCAAAAGGAATGAATGGGAAACAATCAAGAAAACAGATAGAAGCACTCACATTTGAATGAGTTTCAAGCATGCTTGGGTACTCGTTTGATCTGAGTGACTCAGTTTTGGAATACAGCTGTCGCGTACTGCACCGCGACCACCAGGCACCCCGGAGTTTCTGAAAAAAAAATTTCTGCGATTTACACGAAACCACTTTTCTTCAACTTGAATTGGGCTAAAAATCCATCCCTGAAAAAACAAATTCTCTGAGTAGTGTGGAAATGTTGATCCTTACCCTACCTGGGGTGTCCACTGAGCATTTCCGCAAACTCTACTTGAAGTTCTCAGGGCATGGGATTTTGACATGTTACCCAAAGCAAAAGGAATGAGTGGGAAACAATCAAGACAACAGATAGAAGCACTTTCATTTGAATGAGTTTCAAGCATGCTTGGGTACTCGTGTGATCTGAGTGACTCAGTTTTGGAATACAACTGTCGCGCAGTGCACCGCGACATCCAGGCACCCCGGAGTTTCTGAAAAAAAATGTTCTGCGATTTTCACGAAACCACTTTTCTTCAACTTGAATTGGGCTAAAAATCCATCCCTGAAAATAAAAATTCTCTGAGTAGTGTGGAAATGCTGATCCTTACCCTACCTGGGTTGTCCACTGAGCATTTCCGCGAACTCTACTTGAAGTTCTCTGGGCATGGGATTTTGACATGTTTCCCAAACCAAAAGGAATGAGTGGAAAACAATCAAGACAACAGACAGAAGCACTTGCATTTGAATTAGTTTCAAGCATGCTTGGGTCCTCGTGTGATCTGAGTGACTCAGTTTTGGAATACAACTGTCGCGTACTACACCGCGACCACCAGGCACCACGGAGTTTCTGAAAAAAATTTTTCTGCGATTTTCACGAAACCACTTTTCTTCAACTTGAATTGGGCTAAAAATCCATCCCTGAAAATAAAAATTCTCTGAGTAGTGTGGAAATGCTGATCCTTACCCTACCTGGGGTGTCCACTGAGCATTTCCGAGAACTCTACTTGAAGTTCTCTAGGCATGGGATTTTGACATGTTACCCAAACCAAAAGTAATGAGTTGGAAACAATCAAGACATCAGATAGAAGCACTTGCATTTGAATGAGTTTCAAGCATGCTTGGGTACTCGTGTGATCTGAGTGACTCAGTTTTGGAATACAACTGTCGCGTGGTGCACCGCGACCTCCAGGCACCCCGGAGTTTCTGAAAAAAAATTTTCTGCGATTTTCACGAAACCACTTTTCTTCAACTTGAATTGGGCTAAAAATCCATCCCTGAAAATAAAAATTCTCTGAGTAGTGTGGAAATGCTGATCCTTACCCTACCTGGGGTGTCCACTGAGCATTTCCGAGAACTCTACTTGAAGTTCTCTGTGCATGGGATTTTGACATGTTACCCAAACCAAAAGGAATGAGTGGGAAACAATCAAGACAACACATAGAAGTACTTGCATTTGAATGAGATTCAAGCATGCTTGGGTACTCGTGTGATCTGAGTGACTCAGTTTTAGAATACAACTGTCGCGTGGTGCACCGCGACCTCCAGGCACCCCGGAGTTTCTGAAAAAAAATTTTCTGCGATTTTCACGAAACCACTTTTTTTCAACTTGAATTGGGCTAAAAATCCATCCCTGAAAATAAAAATTCTCTGAGTAGTGTGGAAATGCTGATCCTTACCCTACCTGGGGTGTCCACTGAGCATTTCCGAGAACTCTACTTGAAGTTCTCTAGGCATGGGATTTTGACATGTTACCCAAACCAAAAGGAATGAGTTGGAAACAATCAAGACATCAGATAGAAGCACTTGCATTTGAATGAGTTTCAAGCATGCTTGGGTACTCGTGTGATCTGAGTGACTCAGTTTTGGAATACAACTGTCGCGTGGTGCACCGCGACCTCCAGGCACCCCGGAGTTTCTGAAAAAAAATTTTCTGCGATTTTCACGAAACCACTTTTCTTCAACTTGAATTGGGCTAAAAATCAATCCCTGAAAATAAAAATTCTCTGAGTAGTGTGGAAATGCTGATCCTTACCCTACCTGGGGTGTCCACTGAGCATTTCCGAGAACTCTACTTGAAGTTCTCTGGGCATGGGATTTTGACATGTTACCCAAACCAAAAGGAATGAGTGGGAAACAATCAAGACAACACATAGAAGTACTTGCATTTGAATGAGTTTCAAGCATGCTTGGGTACTCGTGTGATCTGAGTGACTCAGTTTTGGAATACAACTGTCGCGTGGTGCACCGCGACCTCCAGGCACCCCGGAGTTTCTGAAAAAAAATTTTCTGCGATTTTCATGAAACCACTTTTCTTCAACTTGAATTGGGCTAAAAATCCATTCCTGAAAATAAAAATTCTCTGAGTAGTGTGGAAATGCTGATCCTTACCCTACCTGGGGTGTCCACTGAGCATTTCCGAGAACTCTACTTGAAGTTCTCTGGGCATGGGATTTTGACATGTTACCCAAACCAAAAGGAATGAGTGGGAAACAATCAAGACAACAGATAGAAGCACTTGCATTTGAATGAGTTTCAAGCATGCTTGGGTACTCGTGTGATCTGAGTGACTCAGTTTTGGAATACAACTGTCGCGTGGTGCACCGCGACCTCCAGGCACCCCGGAGTTTCTGAAAAAAAATTTTCTGCGATTTTCACGAAACCACTTTTCTTCAACTTGAATTGGGCTAAAAATCCATCCCTGAAAATAAAAATTCTCTGAGTAGTGTGGAAATGCTGATCCTTACCCTACCTGGGGTGTCCACTGAGCATTTCCGCAAATTCTACTTGAAGTTCTCTGGGCATGGGATTTTGACATGTTACCCAAACCAAAAGGAATGAGTGGGAAACAATCAAGACAACAGATAGAAGCACTTGCATTTGAATGAGTTTCAAGCATGCTTGGGTACTCGTGTGATCTGAGTGACTCAGTTTTGGAATACAACTGTCGCGTGGTGCACCGCGACCTCCAGGCACCCCGGAGTTTCTGAAAAAAAATTTTCTGCGATTTTCACGAAACCACTTTTCTTCAACTTGAATTGGGCTAAAAATCCATCCCTGAAAATAAAAATTCTCTGAGTAGTGTGGAAATGCTGATCCATACCCTGCCTGGGTTGTCCACTGAGCATTTCAGCGAACTCTACCTGAAGTTCTCTGGGCATGGGATTTTGACATGTTCCCCAAACCAAAAGGAATGAGTGGGAAACAATCAAGAAAACAGATAGAAGCACTCACATATGAATGAGTTTCAAGCATGCTTGGGTACTCGTTTGATCTGAGTGATTCAGTTTTGGAATACAACTGTCGCGTACTGCACCGCGACCACAAGGCACCCCGGAGTTTCTGAAAAAAAAATTTCTGCGATTTACACGAAACCACTTTTCTTCAACTTGAATTGGGCTAAAAATCCATCCCTGAAAATAAAAATTCTCTGAGTAGTGTGGAAATGCTGATCCTTACCCTACCTGGGGTGTCCACTGAGCATTTCCGAGAACTCTACTTGAAGTTCTCTAGGCATGGGATTTTGACATGTTACCCAAACCAAAAGGAATGAGTTGGAAACAATCAAGACATCAGATAGAAGCACTTGCATTTGAATGAGTTTCAAGCATGCTTGGGTACTCGTGTGATCTGAGTGACTCAGTTTTGGAATACAACTGTCGCGTGGTGCACCGCGACCTCCAGGCACCCCGGAGTTTCTGAAAAAAAATTTTCTGCGATTTTCACGAAACCACTTTTCTTCAACTTGAATTGGGCTAAAAATCCATCCCTGAAAATAAAAATTCTCTGAGTAGTGTGGAAATGCTGATCCTTACCCTACCTGGGTTGTCCACTGAGCATTTCCGTGAACTCTACTTGAAGTTCTCTGGGCATGGGATTTTGACATGTTTCCCAAACCTAAAGGAATGAGTGGAAAACAATCAAGACAACAGATAGAAGCACTTGCATTTGAATTAGTTTCAAGCATGCTTGGGTCCTCGTGTGATCTGAGTGACTCAGTTTTGGAATACAACTGTCGCGTACTGCACCGCGACCACCAGGCACCACGGAGTTTCTGAAAAAAAATTTTCTGCGATTTTCACGAAACCACTTTTCTTCAACTTGAATTGGGCTAAAAATCCATCCCTGAAAATAAAAATTCTCTGAGTAGTGTGGAAATGCTGATCCTTACCCTACCTGGGGTGTCCACTGAGCATTTCCGAGAACTCTACTTGAAGTTCTCTAGGCATGGGATTTTGACATGTTACCCAAACCAAAAGGAATGAGTTGGAAACAATCAAGACATCAGATAGAAACACTTGCATTTGAATGAGTTTCAAGCATGCTTGGGTACTCGTGTGATCTGAGTGACTCAGTTTTGGAATACAACTGTCGCGTGGTGCACCGCGACCTCCAGGCACCCCGGAGTTTCTGAAAAAAAATTTTCTGCGATTTTCACGAAACCACTTTTCTTCAACTTGAATTGGGCTAAAAATCCATCCCTGAAAATAAAAATTCTCTGAGTAGTGTGGAAATGCTGATCCTTACCCTACCTGGGGTGTCCACTGAGCATTTCCGCAAACTCTACTTGAAGTTCTCTGGGCATGGGATTTTGACATGTTACCCAAACCAAATGGAATGAGTGGGAAACAATCAAGACAACAGATAGAAGCATTTGCATTTGAATGAGTTTCAAGCATGCTTGGGTACTCGTGTGATCTGAGTGACTCAGTTTTGGAATACAACTGTCGCGTGGTGCACCGCGACCTCCAGGCACCCCGGAGTTTCTGAAAAAAAATTTTCTGCGATTTTCACGAAACCACTTTTCTTCAACTTGAATTGGGCTAAAAATCCATCCCTGAAAATAAAAATTCTCTGAGTAGTGTGGAAATGCTGATCCTTACCCTACCTGGGGTGTCCACTGAGCATTTCCGAGAACTCTACTTGAAGTTCTCTGGGCATGGGATTTTGACATGTTACCCAAACCAAAAGGAATGAGTGGGAAACAATCAAGACAACAGATAGAAGCACTTGCATTTGAATGAGTTTCAAGCATGCTTGGGTACTCGTGTGATCTGAGTGACTCAGTTTTGGAATACAACTGTCGCGTGGTGCACCGCGACCTCCAGGCACCCCGGAGTTTGTGAAAAAAAATTTTCTGCGATTTTCACGAAACCACTTTTCTTCAACTTGAATTGGGCTAAAAATCCATCCCTGAAAATAAAAATTCTCTGAGTAGTGTGGAAATGCTGATCCTTACCCTACCTGGGGTGTCCACTGAGCATTTCCGCAAACTCTACTTGAAGTTCTCTGGGCATGGGATTTTGACATGTTACCCAAACCAAAAGGAATGAGTGGGAAACAATCAAGACAACAGATAGAAGCACTTGCATTTGAATGAGTTTCAAGCATGCTTGGGTACTCGTGTGATCTGAGTGACTCAGTTTTGGAATACAACTGTCGCGTGGTGCACCGCGACCTCCAGGCACCCCGGAGTTTCTGAAAAAATATTTTCTGCGATTTTCACGAAACCACTTTTCTTCAACTTGAATTGGGCTAAAAATCCATCCCTGAAAATAAAAATTCTCTGAGTAGTGTGGAAATGCTGATCCTTACCCTACCTGGGGTGTCCACTGAGCATTTCCGAGAACTCTACTTGAAGTTCTCTGGGCATGGGATTTTGACATGTTACCCAAACCAAAAGGAATGAGTGGGAAACAATCAAGACAACAGATAGAAGCACTTGCATTTGAATGAGTTTCAAGCATGCTTGGGTACTCGTGTGATCTGAGTGACTCAGTTTTGGAATACAACTGTCGCGTGGTGCACCGCGACCTCCAGGCACCCCGGAGTTTCTGAAAAAAAATTTTCTGCGATTTTCACGAAACCACTTTTCTTCAACTTGAATTGGGCTAAAAATCCATCCCTGAAAATAAAAATTCTCTGAGTAGTGTGGAAATGCTGATCCTTACCCTACCTGGGGTGTCCACTGAGCATTTCCGAGAACTCTACTTGAAGTTCTCTGGGCATGGGATTTTGACATGTTACCCAAACCAAAAGGAATGAGTGGGAAACAATCAAGACAACAGATAGAAGCACTTGCATTTGAATGAGTTTCAAGCATGCTTGGGTACTCGTGTGATCTGAGTGACTCAGTTTTGGAATACAACTGTCGCGTGGTGCACCGCGACCTCCAGGCACCCCGGAGTTTCTGAAAAAAAATTTTCTGCGATTTTCACGAAACCACTTTTCTTCAACTTGAATTGGGCTAAAAATCCATCCCTGAAAATAAAAATTCTCTGAGTAGTGTGGAAATGCTGATCCTTACCCTACCTGGGGTGTCCACTGAGCATTTCCGAGAAGTCTACTTGAAGTTCTCTAGGCTTGGGATTTTGACATGTTACCCAAACCAAAAGGAATGAGTTGGAAACAATCAAGACATCAGATAGAAGCACTTGCATTTGAATGAGTTTCAAGCATGCTTGGGTACTCGTGTGATCTGAGTGACTCAGTTTTGGAATACAACTGTCGCGTGGTGCACCGCGACCTCCAGGCACCCCGGAGTTTCTGAAAAAACATTTTCTGCGATTTTCACGAAACCACTTTTCTTCAACTTGAATTGGGCTAAAAATCCATCCCTGAAAATAAAAATTCTCTGAGTAGTGTGGAAATGCTGATCCTTACCCTACCTGGGGTGTCCACTGAGCATTTCCGCAAACTCTACTTGAAGTTCTCTGGGCATGGGATTTTGACATGTTACCCAAACCAAAAGGAATGAGTGGGAAACAATCAAGACAACAGATAGAAGCACTTGCATTTGAATGAGTTTCAAGCATGCTTGGGTACTCGTGTGATCTGAGTGACTCAGTTTTGGAATACAACTGTCGCGTGGTGCACCGCGACATCCAGGCACCCCGGAGTTTCTGAAAATAAATTTTCTGCGATTTTCACGAAACCACTTTTCTTCAACTTGAATTGGGCTAAAAATCCATCCCTGAAAATAAAAATTCTCTGAGTAGTGTGGAAATGCTGATCCTTACCCTACCTGGGGTGTCCACTGAGCATTTCCGAGAACTCTACTTGAAGTTCTCTGGGCATGGGATTTTGACATGTTACCCAAACCAAAAGGAATGAGTGGGAAACAATCAAGACAACAGATAGAAGCACTTGCATTTGAATGAGTTTCAAGCATGCTTGGGTACTCGTGTGATCTGAGTGACTCAGTTTTGGAATACAACTGTCGCGTGGTGCACCGCGACCTCCAGGCACCCCGGAGTTTCTGAAAAAAAATTTTCTGCGATTTTCACGAAACCACTTTTCTTCAACTTGAATTGGGCTAAAAATCCATCCCTGAAAATAAAAATTCTCTGAGTAGTGTGGAAATGCTGATCCTTACCCTACCTGGGGTGTCCACTGAGCATTTCCGAGAACTCTACTTGAAGTTCTCTAGGCATGGGATTTTGACATGTTACCCAAACCAAAAGGAATGAGTTGTAAACAATCAAGACATCAGATAGAAGCACTTGCATTTGAATGAGTTTCAAGTATGCTTGGGTACTCGTGTGATCTGAGTGACTCAGTTTTGGAATACAACTGTCGCGTGGTGCACCGCGACCTCCAGGCACCCCGGAGTTTCTGAAAAAAAATTTTCTGCGATTTTCACGAAACCACTTTTCTTCAACTTGAATTGGGCTAAAAATCCATCCCTGAAAATAAAAATCCTCTGAGTAGTGTGGAAATGCTGATCCTTACCCTACCTGGGGTGTTCACTGAGCATTTCCGCAAACTCTACTTGAAGTTCTCTGGGCATGGGATTTTGACATGTTACCCAAACCAAAAGGAATGAGTGGGAAACAATCAAGACAACAGATAGAAGCACTTGCATTTGAATGAGTTTCAAGCATGCTTGGGTACTCGTGTGATCTGAGTGACTCAGTTTTGGAATACAACTGTCGCGTGGTGCACCGCGACCTCCAGGCACCCCGGAGTTTCTGAAAAAAAATTTTCTGCGATTTTCACGAAACCACTTTTCTTCAACTTGAATTGGGCTAAAAAACCATCCCTGAAAATAAAAATTCTCTGAGTAGTGCGGAAATGCTGATCCTTACCCTACCTGGGGTGTCCACTGAGCATTTCCGAGAACTCTACTTGAAGTTCTTTAGGCATGGGATTTTGCCATGTTACCCAAACCAAAAGGAATGAGTGGGAAACAATCAAGACAACAGATAGAAGCACTTGCATTTGAATGAGTTTCAAGCATGCTTGGGTACTCGTGTGATCTGAGTGACTCAGTTTTGGAATACAACTGTCGCGTGGTGCACCACGACCTCCAGGCACCCCGGAGTTTCTGAAAAAAAATTTTCTGCGATTTTCACGAAACCACTTTTCTTCAACTTGAATTGGGCTAAAAATCCATCCCTGAAAATAAAAATTCTCTGAGTAGTGTGGAAATGCTGATCCTTGCCCTACCTGGGGTGTCCACTGAGCATTTCCGAGAACTCTACTTGAAGTTCTCTGGGCATGGGATTTTGACATGTTACCCAAACCAAAAGGAATGAGTGGGAAACAATCAAGACAACAGATAGAAGCACTTGCATTTGAATGAGTTTCAAGCATGCTTGGGTACTCGTGTGATCTGAGTGACTCAGTTTTGGAATACAACTGTCGCGTGGTGCACCGCGACCTCCAGGCACCCCGGAGTTTCTGAAAAAAAATTTTCTGCGATTTTCACGAAACCACTTTTCTTCAACTTGAATTGGGCTAAAAATCCATCCCTGAAAATAAAAATTCTCTGAGTAGTGTGGAAATGCTGATCCTTACCCTACCTGGGGTGTCCACTGAGCATTTCCGCAAACTCTACTTGAAGTTCTCTGGGCATGGGATTTTGACATGTTACCCAAACCAAAAGGAATGAGTGGGAAACAATCAAGACAACAGATAGAAGCACTTGCATTTGAATGAGTTTCAAGCATGCTTGGGTACTCGTGTGATCTGAGTGACTCAGTTTTGGAATACAACTGTCGCGTGGTGCACCGCGACCTCCAGGCACCCCGGAGTTTCTGAAAAAAAATTTTCTGCGATTTTCACGAAACCACTTTTCTTCAACTTGAATTGGGCTAAAAATCCATCCCTGAAAATAAAAATTCTCTGAGTAGTGTGGAAATGCTGATCCTTACCCTACCTGGGGTGTCCACTGAGCATTTCCGCAAACTCTACTTGAAGTTCTCTGGGCATGGGATTTTGACATGTTACCCAAACCAAAAGGAATGAGTGGGAAACAATCAAGACAACAGATAGAAGCACTTGCATTTGAATGAGTTTCAAGCATGCTTGGGTACTCGTGTGATCTGAGTGACTCAGTTTTGGAATACAACTGTCGCGTGGTGCACCGCGACCTCCAGGCACCCCGGAGTTTCTGAAAAAAAATTTTCTGCGATTTTCACGAAACCACTTTTCTTCAACTTGAATTGGGCTAAAAATCCATCCCTGAAAATAAAAATTCTCTGAGTAGTGTGGAAATGCTGATCCATACCCTGCCTGGGTTGTCCACTGAGCATTTCAGCGAACTCTACCTGAAGTTCTCTGGGCATGGGATTTTGACATGTTCCCCAAACCAAAAGGAATGAGTGGGAAACAATCAAGAAAACAGATAGAAGCACTCACATATGAATGAGTTTCAAGCATGCTTGGGTACTCGTTTGATCTGAGTGATTCAGTTTTGGAATACAACTGTCGCGTACTGCACCGCGACCACCAGGCACCCCGGAGTTTCTGAAAAAAAAATTTCTGCGATTTACACGAAACCACTTTTCTTCAACTTGAATTGGGCTAAAAATCCATCCCTGAAAATAAAAATTCTCTGAGTAGTGTGGAAATGCTGATCCTTACCCTACCTGGGGTGTCCACTGAGCATTTCCGAGAACTCTACTTGAAGTTCTCTAGGCATGGGATTTTGACATGTTACCCAAACCAAAAGGAATGAGTTGGAAACAATCAAGACATCAGATAGAAGCACTTGCATTTGAATGAGTTTCAAGCATGCTTGGGTACTCGTGTGATCTGAGTGACTCAGTTTTGGAATACAACTGTCGCGTGGTGCACCGCGACCTCCAGGCACCCCGGAGTTTCTGAAAAAAAATTTTCTGCGATTTTCACGAAACCACTTTTCTTCAACTTGAATTGGGCTAAAAATCCATCCCTGAAAATAAAAATTCTCTGAGTAGTGTGGAAATGCTGATCCTTACCCTACCTGGGTTGTCCACTGAGCATTTCCGTGAACTCTACTTGAAGTTCTCTGGGCATGGGATTTTGACATGTTTCCCAAACCTAAAGGAATGAGTGGAAAACAATCAAGACAACAGATAGAAGCACTTGCATTTGAATTAATTTCAAGCATGCTTGGGTCCTCGTGTGATCTGAGTGACTCAGTTTTGGAATACAACTGTCGCGTACTGCACCGCGACCACCAGGCACCACGGAGTTTCTGAAAAAAAATTTTCTGCGATTTTCACGAAACCACTTTTCTTCAACTTGAATTGGGCTAAAAATCCATCCCTGAAAATAAAAATTCTCTGAGTAGTGTGGAAATGCTGATCCTTACCCTACCTGGGGTGTCCACTGAGCATTTCCGAGAACTCTACTTGAAGTTCTCTAGGCATGGGATTTTGACATGTTACCCAAACCAAAAGGAATGAGTTGGAAACAATCAAGACATCAGATAGAAACACTTGCATTTGAATGAGTTTCAAGCATGCTTGGGTACTCGTGTGATCTGAGTGACTCAGTTTTGGAATACAACTGTCGCGTGGTGCACCGCGACCTCCAGGCACCCCGGAGTTTCTGAAAAAAAATTTTCTGCGATTTTCACGAAACCACTTTTCTTCAACTTGAATTGGGCTAAAAATCCATCCCTGAAAAAAAAATTCTCTGAGTAGTGTGGAAATGCTGATCCTTACCCTACCTGGGGTGTCCACTGAGCATTTCCGCAAACTCTACTTGAAGTTCTCTGGGCATGGGATTTTGACATGTTACCCAAACCAAATGGAATGAGTGGGAAACAATCAAGACAACAGATAGAAGCATTTGCATTTGAATGAGTTTCAAGCATGCTTGGGTACTCGTGTGATCTGAGTGACTCAGTTTTGGAATACAACTGTCGCGTGGTGCACCGCGACCTCCAGGCACCCCGGAGTTTCTGAAAAAAAATTTTCTGCGATTTTCACGAAACCACTTTTCTTCAACTTGAATTGGGCTAAAAATCCATCCCTGAAAATAAAAATTCTCTGAGTAGTGTGGAAATGCTGATCCTTACCCTACCTGGGGTGTCCACTGAGCATTTCCGAGAACTCTACTTGAAGTTCTCTGGGCATGGGATTTTGACATGTTACCCAAACCAAAAGGAATGAGTGGGAAACAATCAAGACAACAGATAGAAGCACTTGCATTTGAATGAGTTTCAAGCATGCTTGGGTACTCGTGTGATCTGAGTGACTCAGTTTTGGAATACAACTGTCGCGTGGTGCACCGCGACCTCCAGGCACCCCGGAGTTTCTGAAAAAATATTTTCTGCGATTTTCACGAAACCACTTTTCTTCAACTTGAATTGGGCTAAAAATCCATCCCTGAAAATAAAAATTCTCTGAGTAGTGTGGAAATGCTGATCCTTACCCTACCTGGGGTGTCCACTGAGCATTTCCGAGAACTCTACTTGAAGTTCTCTGGGCATGGGATTTTGACATGTTACCCAAACCAAAAGGAATGAGTGGGAAACAATCAAGACAACAGATAGAAGCACTTGCATTTGAATGAGTTTCAAGCATGCTTGGGTACTCGTGTGATCTGAGTGACTCAGTTTTGGAATACAACTGTCGCGTGGTGCACCGCGACCTCCAGGCACCCCGGAGTTTCTGAAAAAAAATTTTCTGCGATTTTCACGAAACCACTTTTCTTCAACTTGAATTGGGCTAAAAATCCATCCCTGAAAATAAAAATTCTCTGAGTAGTGTGGAAATGCTGATCCTTACCCTACCTGGGGTGTCCACTGAGCATTTCCGAGAACTCTACTTGAAGTTCTCTGGGCATGGGATTTTGACATGTTACCCAAACCAAAAGGAATGAGTGGGAAACAATCAAGACAACAGATAGAAGCACTTGCATTTGAATGAGTTTCAAGCATGCTTGGGTACTCGTGTGATCTGAGTGACTCAGTTTTGGAATACAACTGTCGCGTGGTGCACCGCGACCTCCAGGCACCCCGGAGTTTCTGAAAAAAAATTTTCTGCGATTTTCACGAAACCACTTTTCTTCAACTTGAATTGGGCTAAAAATCCATCCCTGAAAATAAAAATTCTCTGAGTAGTGTGGAAATGCTGATCCTTACCCTACCTGGGGTGTCCACTGAGCATTTCCGAGAAGTCTACTTGAAGTTCTCTAGGCTTGGGATTTTGACATGTTACCCAAACCAAAAGGAATGAGTTGGAAACAATCAAGACATCAGATAGAAGCACTTGCATTTGAATGAGTTTCAAGCATGCTTGGGTACTCGTGTGATCTGAGTGACTCAGTTTTGGAATACAACTGTCGCGTGGTGCACCGCGACCTCCAGGCACCCCGGAGTTTCTGAAAAAACATTTTCTGCGATTTTCACGAAACCACTTTTCTTCAACTTGAATTGGGCTAAAAATCCATCCCTGAAAATAAAAATTCTCTGAGTAGTGTGGAAATGCTGATCCTTACCCTACATGGGGTGTCCACTGAGCATTTCCGCAAACTCTACTTGAAGTTCTCTAGGCATGGGATTTTGATATGTTCCCCAAACCAAAAGGAATGAGTTGGAAACAATCAAGACATCAGATAGAAGCACTTGCATTTGAATGAGTTTCAAGCATGCTTGCGTACTCGTGTGATCTGAGTGACTCAGTTTTGGAATACAACTGTCGCGTGGTTCACCGCGACCTCCAGGCACCCCGGAGTTTCTGAAAAAAAATGTTCTGCGATTTTCACGAAACCACTTTTCTTCAACTTGAATTGGGCTAAAAATCCATTCCTGAAAATAAAAATCCTCTGAGTAGTGTGGAAATGCTGATCCTTACCCTACCTGGGGTGTCCACTGAGCATTTCCGCAAACTCTACTTGAAGTTCTCTGGGCATGGGATTTTGACATGTTACCCAAACCAAAAGGAATGAGTGGGAAACAATCAAGACAACAGATAGAAGCACTTGCATTTGAATGAGTTTCAAGCATGCTTGGGTACTCGTGTGATCTGAGTGACTCAGTTTTGGAATACAACTGTCGCGTGGTGCACCGCGACCTCCAGGCACCCCGGAGTTTCTGAAAAAAAATTTTCTGCGATTTTCACGAAACCACTTTTCTTCAACTTGAATTGGGCTAAAAATCCATCCCTGAAAATAAAAATCCTCTGAGTAGTGTGGAAATGTTGATCCTTACCCTACCTGGGGTGTCCACTGAGCATTTCCGCAAACTCTACTTGAAGTTCTCTGGGCATGGGATTTTGACATGTTACCCAAACCAAAAGGAATGAGTGGGAAACAATCAAGACAACAGATAGAAGCACTTGCATTTGAATGAGTTTCAAGCATGCTTGGGTACTCGTGTGATCTGAGTGACTCAGTTTTGGAATACAACTGTCGCGTGGTGCACCGCGACCTCCAGGCACCCCGGAGTTTCTGAAAAAAAATTTTCTGCGATTTTCACGAAACCACTTTTCTTCAACTTGAATTGGGCTAAAAATCCATCCCTGAAAATAAAAATTCTCTGAGTAGTGCGGAAATGCTGATCCTTACCCTACCTGGGGTGTCCACTGAGCATTTCCGAGAACTCTACTTGAAGTTCTCTAGGCATGGGATTTTGACATGTTACCCAAACCAAAAGGAATGAGTTCGAAACAATCAAGACATCAGATAGAAGCACTTGCATTTGAATGAGTTTCAAGCATGCTTGGGTACTCGTGTGATCTGAGTGACTCAGTTTTGGAATACAACTGTCGCGTGGTGCACCGCGACCTCCAGGCACCCCGGAGTTTCTGAAAAAAAATTTTCTGCGATTTTCACGAAACCACTTTTCTTCAACTTGAATTGAGCTAAAAATCCATCCCTGAAAATAAAAATTCTCTGAGTAGTGTGGAAATGCTGATCCTTACCCTACCTGGGGTGTCCACTGAGCATTTCCGAGAAGTCTACTTGAAGTTCTCTGGGCATGGGATTTTGACATGTTACCCAAACCAAAAGGAATGAGTGGGAAACAATCAAGACATCAGATAGAAGCACTTGCATTTGAATGAGTTTCAAGCATGCTTGGGTACTCGTGTGATCTGAGTGACTCAGTTTTGGAATACAACTGTCGCGTGGTGCACCGCGACCTCCAGGCACCCCGGAGTTTCTGAAAAAAAATTTTCTGCGATTTTCACGAAACCACTTTTCTTCAACTTGAATTGGGCTAAAAATCCATCCCTGAAAATAAAAATTCTCTGAGTAGTGTGGAAATGCTGATCCTTACCCTACCTGGGGTGTCCACTGAGCATATCCGCAAACTCTACTTGAAGTTCTCTGGGCATGGGATTTTGACATGTTACCCAAACCAAAAGGAATGAGTGGGAAACAATCAAGACAACAGATAGAAGCACTTGCATTTGAATGAGTTTCAAGCATGCTTGGGTACTCGTGTGATCTGCGTGACTCAGTTTTGGAATACAACTGTCGCGTGGTGCACCGCGACCTCCAGGCACCCCGGAGTTTCTGAAAAAAAATTTTCTGCGATTTTCACGAAACCACTTTTCTTCAACTTGAATTGGGCTAAAAATCCATCCCTGAAAATAAAAATTCTCTGAGTAGTGTGGAAATGCTGATCCTTACCCTACCTGGGGTGTCCACTGAGCATTTCCGAGAACTCTACTTGAAGTTCTCTGGGCATGGGATTTTGACATGTTACCCAAACCAAAAGGAATGAGTGGGAAACAATCAAGACAACAGATAGAAGCACTTGCATTTGAATGAGTTTCAAGCATGCTTGGGTACTCGTGTGATCTGAGTGACTCAGTTTTGGAATACAACTGTCGCGTGGTGCACCGCGACCTCCAGGCACCCCGGAGTTTCTGAAAAAAAATTTTCTGCGATTTTCACGAAACCACTTTTCTTCAACTTGAATTGGGCTAAAAATCCATCCCTGAAAATAAAAATTCTCTGAGTAGTGTGGAAATGCTGATCCTTACCCTACCTGGGGTGTCCACTGAGCATTTCCGCAAACTCTACTTGAAGTTCTCTGGGCATGGGATTTTGACATGTTACCCAAACCAAAAGGAATGAGTGGGAAACAATCAAGACAACAGATAGAAGCACTTGCATTTGAATGAGTTTCAAGCATGCTTGGGTACTCGTGTGATCTGAGTGACTCAGTTTTGGAATACAACTGTCGCGTGGTGCACCGCGACCTCCAGGCACCCCGGAGTTTCTGAAAAAATATTTTCTGCGATTTTCACGAAACCACTTTTCTTCAACTTGAATTGGGCTAAAAATCCATCCCTGAAAATAAAAATTCTCTGAGTAGTGTGGAAATGCTGATCCTTACCCTACCTGGGGTGTCCACTGAGCATTTCCGAGAACTCTACTTGAAGTTCTCTGGGCATGGGATTTTGACATGTTACCCAAACCAAAAGGAATGAGTGGGAAACAATCAAGACAACAGATAGAAGCACTTGCATTTGAATGAGTTTCAAGCATGCTTGGGTACTCGTGTGATCTGAGTGACTCAGTTTTGGAATACAACTGTCGCGTGGTGCACCGCGACCTCCAGGCACCCCGGAGTTTCTGAAAAAAAATTTTCTGCGATTTTCACGAAACCACTTTTCTTCAACTTGAATTGGGCTAAAAATCCATCCCTGAAAATAAAAATTCTCTGAGTAGTGTGGAAATGCTGATCCTTACCCTACCTGGGGTGTCCACTGAGCATTTCCGAGAACTCTACTTGAAGTTCTCTGGGCATGGGATTTTGACATGTTACCCAAACCAAAAGGAATGAGTGGGAAACAATCAAGACAACAGATAGAAGCACTTGCATTTGAATGAGTTTCAAGCATGCTTGGGTACTCGTGTGATCTGAGTGACTCAGTTTTGGAATACAACTGTCGCGTGGTGCACCGCGACCTCCAGGCACCCCGGAGTTTCTGAAAAAAAATTTTCTGCGATTTTCACGAAACCACTTTTCTTCAACTTGAATTGGGCTAAAAATCCATCCCTGAAAATAAAAATTCTCTGAGTAGTGTGGAAATGCTGATCCTTACCCTACCTGGGGTGTCCACTGAGCATTTCCGAGAAGTCTACTTGAAGTTCTCTAGGCTTGGGATTTTGACATGTTACCCAAACCAAAAGGAATGAGTTGGAAACAATCAAGACATCAGATAGAAGCACTTGCATTTGAATGAGTTTCAAGCATGCTTGGGTACTCGTGTGATCTGAGTGACTCAGTTTTGGAATACAACTGTCGCGTGGTGCACCGCGACCTCCAGGCACCCCGGAGTTTCTGAAAAAACATTTTCTGCGATTTTCACGAAACCACTTTTCTTCAACTTGAATTGGGCTAAAAATCCATCCCTGAAAATAAAAATTCTCTGAGTAGTGTGGAAATGCTGATCCTTACCCTACCTGGGGTGTCCACTGAGCATTTCCGCAAACTCTACTTGAAGTTCTCTGGGCATGGGATTTTGACATGTTACCCAAACCAAAAGGAATGAGTGGGAAACAATCAAGACAACAGATAGAAGCACTTGCATTTGAATGAGTTTCAAGCATGCTTGGGTACTCGTGTGATCTGAGTGACTCAGTTTTGGAATACAACTGTCGCGTGGTGCACCGCCACATCCAGGCACCCCGGAGTTTCTGAAAATAAATTTTCTGCGATTTTCACGAAACCACTTTTCTTCAACTTGAATTGGGCTAAAAATCCATCCCTGAAAATAAAAATTCTCTGAGTAGTGTGGAAATGCTGATCCTTACCCTACCTGGGGTGTCCACTGAGCATTTCCGAGAACTCTACTTGAAGTTCTCTGGGCATGGGATTTTGACATGTTACCCAAACCAAAAGGAATGAGTGGGAAACAATCAAGACAACAGATAGAAGCACTTGCATTTGAATGAGTTTCAAGCATGCTTGGGTACTCGTGTGATCTGAGTGACTCAGTTTTGGAATACAACTGTCGCGTGGTGCACCGCGACCTCCAGGCACCCCGGAGTTTCTGAAAAAAAATTTTCTGCGATTTTCACGAAACCACTTTTCTTCAACTTGAATTGGGCTAAAAATCCATCCCTGAAAATAAAAATTCTCTGAGTAGTGTGGAAATGCTGATCCTTACCCTACCTGGGGTGTCCACTGAGCATTTCCGAGAACTCTACTTGAAGTTCTCTAGGCATGGGATTTTGACATGTTACCCAAACCAAAAGGAATGAGTTGTAAACAATCAAGACATCAGATAGAAGCACTTGCATTTGAATGAGTTTCAAGTATGCTTGGGTACTCGTGTGATCTGAGTGACTCAGTTTTGGAATACAACTGTCGCGTGGTGCACCGCGACCTCCAGGCACCCCGGAGTTTCTGAAAAAAAATTTTCTGCGATTTTCACGAAACCACTTTTCTTCAACTTGAATTGGGCTAAAAATCCATCCCTGAAAATAAAAATCCTCTGAGTAGTGTGGAAATGCTGATCCTTACCCTACCTGGGGTGTTCACTGAGCATTTCCGCAAACTCTACTTGAAGTTCTCTGGGCATGGGATTTTGACATGTTACCCAAACCAAAAGGAATGAGTGGGAAACAATCAAGACAACAGATAGAAGCACTTGCATTTGAATGAGTTTCAAGCATGCTTGGGTACTCGTGTGATCTGAGTGACTCAGTTTTGGAATACAACTGTCGCGTGGTGCACCGCGACCTCCAGGCACCCCGGAGTTTCTGAAAAAAAATTTTCTGCGATTTTCACGAAACCACTTTTCTTCAACTTGAATTGGGCTAAAAAACCATCCCTGAAAATAAAAATTCTCTGAGTAGTGCGGAAATGCTGATCCTTACCCTACCTGGGGTGTCCACTGAGCATTTCCGAGAACTCTACTTGAAGTTCTTTAGGCATGGGATTTTGCCATGTTACCCAAACCAAAAGGAATGAGTGGGAAACAATCAAGACAACAGATAGAAGCACTTGCATTTGAATGAGTTTCAAGCATGCTTGGGTACTCGTGTGATCTGAGTGACTCAGTTTTGGAATACAACTGTCGCGTGGTGCACCACGACCTCCAGGCACCCCGGAGTTTCTGAAAAAAAATTTTCTGCGATTTTCACGAAACCACTTTTCTTCAACTTGAATTGGGCTAAAAATCCATCCCTGAAAATAAAAATTCTCTGAGTAGTGTGGAAATGCTGATCCTTGCCCTACCTGGGGTGTCCACTGAGCATTTCCGAGAACTCTACTTGAAGTTCTCTGGGCATGGGATTTTGACATGTTACCCAAACCAAAAGGAATGAGTGGGAAACAATCAAGACAACAGATAGAAGCACTTGCATTTGAATGAGTTTCAAGCATGCTTGGGTACTCGTGTGATCTGAGTGACTCAGTTTTGGAATACAACTGTCGCGTGGTGCACCGCGACCTCCAGGCACCCCGGAGTTTCTGAAAAAAAATTTTCTGCGATTTTCACGAAACCACTTTTCTTCAACTTGAATTGGGCTAAAAATCCATCCCTGAAAATAAAAATTCTCTGAGTAGTGTGGAAATGCTGATCCTTACCCTACCTGGGGTGTCCACTGAGCATTTCCGCAAACTCTACTTGAAGTTCTCTGGGCATGGGATTTTGACATGTTACCCAAACCAAAAGGAATGAGTGGGAAACAATCAAGACAACAGATAGAAGCACTTGCATTTGAATGAGTTTCAAGCATGCTTGGGTACTCGTGTGATCTGAGTGACTCAGTTTTGGAATACAACTGTCGCGTGGTGCACCGCGACCTCCAGGCACCCCGGAGTTTCTGAAAAAAAATTTTCTGCGATTTTCACGAAACCACTTTTCTTCAACTTGAATTGGGCTAAAAATCCATCCCTGAAAATAAAAATTCTCTGAGTAGTGTGGAAATGCTGATCCTTACCCTACCTGGGGTGTCCACTGAGCATTTCCGCAAACTCTACTTGAAGTTCTCTGGGCATGGGATTTTGACATGTTACCCAAACCAAAAGGAATGAGTGGGAAACAATCAAGACAACAGATAGAAGCACTTGCATTTGAATGAGTTTCAAGCATGCTTGGGTACTCGTGTGATCTGAGTGACTCAGTTTTGGAATACAACTGTCGCGTGGTGCACCGCGACCTCCAGGCACCCCGGAGTTTCTGAAAAAAAATTTTCTGCGATTTTCACGAAACCACTTTTCTTCAACTTGAATTGGGCTAAAAATCCATCCCTGAAAATAAAAATTCTCTGAGTAGTGTGGAAATGCTGATCCATACCCTGCCTGGGTTGTCCACTGAGCATTTCAGCGAACTCTACCTGAAGTTCTCTGGGCATGGGATTTTGACATGTTCCCCAAACCAAAAGGAATGAGTGGGAAACAATCAAGAAAACAGATAGAAGCACTCACATATGAATGAGTTTCAAGCATGCTTGGGTACTCGTTTGATCTGAGTGATTCAGTTTTGGAATACAACTGTCGCGTACTGCACCGCGACCACCAGGCACCCCGGAGTTTCTGAAAAAAAAATTTCTGCGATTTACACGAAACCACTTTTCTTCAACTTGAATTGGGCTAAAAATCCATCCCTGAAAATAAAAATTCTCTGAGTAGTGTGGAAATGCTGATCCTTACCCTACCTGGGGTGTCCACTGAGCATTTCCGAGAACTCTACTTGAAGTTCTCTAGGCATGGGATTTTGACATGTTACCCAAACCAAAAGGAATGAGTTGGAAACAATCAAGACATCAGATAGAAGCACTTGCATTTGAATGAGTTTCAAGCATGCTTGGGTACTCGTGTGATCTGAGTGACTCAGTTTTGGAATACAACTGTCGCGTGGTGCACCGCGACCTCCAGGCACCCCGGAGTTTCTGAAAAAAAATTTTCTGCGATTTTCACGAAACCACTTTTCTTCAACTTGAATTGGGCTAAAAATCCATCCCTGAAAATAAAAATTCTCTGAGTAGTGTGGAAATGCTGATCCTTACCCTACCTGGGTTGTCCACTGAGCATTTCCGTGAACTCTACTTGAAGTTCTCTGGGCATGGGATTTTGACATGTTTCCCAAACCTAAAGGAATGAGTGGAAAACAATCAAGACAACAGATAGAAGCACTTGCATTTGAATTAGTTTCAAGCATGCTTGGGTCCTCGTGTGATCTGAGTGACTCAGTTTTGGAATACAACTGTCGCGTACTGCACCGCGACCACCAGGCACCACGGAGTTTCTGAAAAAAAATTTTCTGCGATTTTCACGAAACCACTTTTCTTCAACTTGAATTGGGCTAAAAATCCATCCCTGAAAATAAAAATTCTCTGAGTAGTGTGGAAATGCTGATCCTTACCCTACCTGGGGTGTCCACTGAGCATTTCCGAGAACTCTACTTGAAGTTCTCTAGGCATGGGATTTTGACATGTTACCCAAACCAAAAGGAATGAGTTGGAAACAATCAAGACATCAGATAGAAACACTTGCATTTGAATGAGTTTCAAGCATGCTTGGGTACTCGTGTGATCTGAGTGACTCAGTTTTGGAATACAACTGTCGCGTGGTGCACCGCGACCTCCAGGCACCCCGGAGTTTCTGAAAAAAAATTTTCTGCGATTTTCACGAAACCACTTTTCTTCAACTTGAATTGGGCTAAAAATCCATCCCTGAAAAAAAAATTCTCTGAGTAGTGTGGAAATGCTGATCCTTACCCTACCTGGGGTGTCCACTGAGCATTTCCGCAAACTCTACTTGAAGTTCTCTGGGCATGGGATTTTGACATGTTACCCAAACCAAATGGAATGAGTGGGAAACAATCAAGACAACAGATAGAAGCATTTGCATTTGAATGAGTTTCAAGCATGCTTGGGTACTCGTGTGATCTGAGTGACTCAGTTTTGGAATACAACTGTCGCGTGGTGCACCGCGACCTCCAGGCACCCCGGAGTTTCTGAAAAAAAATTTTCTGCGATTTTCACGAAACCACTTTTCTTCAACTTGAATTGGGCTAAAAATCCATCCCTGAAAATAAAAATTCTCTGAGTAGTGTGGAAATGCTGATCCTTACCCTACCTGGGGTGTCCACTGAGCATTTCCGAGAACTCTACTTGAAGTTCTCTGGGCATGGGATTTTGACATGTTACCCAAACCAAAAGGAATGAGTGGGAAACAATCAAGACAACAGATAGAAGCACTTGCATTTGAATGAGTTTCAAGCATGCTTGGGTACTCGTGTGATCTGAGTGACTCAGTTTTGGAATACAACTGTCGCGTGGTGCACCGCGACCTCCAGGCACCCCGGAGTTTGTGAAAAAAAATTTTCTGCGATTTTCACGAAACCACTTTTCTTCAACTTGAATTGGGCTAAAAATCCATCCCTGAAAATAAAAATTCTCTGAGTAGTGTGGAAATGCTGATCCTTACCCTACCTGGGGTGTCCACTGAGCATTTCCGCAAACTCTACTTGAAGTTCTCTGGGCATGGGATTTTGACATGTTACCCAAACCAAAAGGAATGAGTGGGAAACAATCAAGACAACAGATAGAAGCACTTGCATTTGAATGAGTTTCAAGCATGCTTGGGTACTCGTGTGATCTGAGTGACTCAGTTTTGGAATACAACTGTCGCGTGGTGCACCGCGACCTCCAGGCACCCCGGAGTTTCTGAAAAAATATTTTCTGCGATTTTCACGAAACCACTTTTCTTCAACTTGAATTGGGCTAAAAATCCATCCCTGAAAATAAAAATTCTCTGAGTAGTGTGGAAATGCTGATCCTTACCCTACCTGGGGTGTCCACTGAGCATTTCCGAGAACTCTACTTGAAGTTCTCTGGGCATGGGATTTTGACATGTTACCCAAACCAAAAGGAATGAGTGGGAAACAATCAAGACAACAGATAGAAGCACTTGCATTTGAATGAGTTTCAAGCATGCTTGGGTACTCGTGTGATCTGAGTGACTCAGTTTTGGAATACAACTGTCGCGTGGTGCACCGCGACCTCCAGGCACCCCGGAGTTTCTGAAAAAAAATTTTCTGCGATTTTCACGAAACCACTTTTCTTCAACTTGAATTGGGCTAAAAATCCATCCCTGAAAATAAAAATTCTCTGAGTAGTGTGGAAATGCTGATCCTTACCCTACCTGGGGTGTCCACTGAGCATTTCCGAGAACTCTACTTGAAGTTCTCTGGGCATGGGATTTTGACATGTTACCCAAACCAAAAGGAATGAGTGGGAAACAATCAAGACAACAGATAGAAGCACTTGCATTTGAATGAGTTTCAAGCATGCTTGGGTACTCGTGTGATCTGAGTGACTCAGTTTTGGAATACAACTGTCGCGTGGTGCACCGCGACCTCCAGGCACCCCGGAGTTTCTGAAAAAAAATTTTCTGCGATTTTCACGAAACCACTTTTCTTCAACTTGAATTGGGCTAAAAATCCATCCCTGAAAATAAAAATTCTCTGAGTAGTGTGGAAATGCTGATCCTTACCCTACCTGGGGTGTCCACTGAGCATTTCCGAGAAGTCTACTTGAAGTTCTCTAGGCTTGGGATTTTGACATGTTACCCAAACCAAAAGGAATGAGTTGGAAACAATCAAGACATCAGATAGAAGCACTTGCATTTGAATGAGTTTCAAGCATGCTTGGGTACTCGTGTGATCTGAGTGACTCAGTTTTGGAATACAACTGTCGCGTGGTGCACCGCGACCTCCAGGCACCCCGGAGTTTCTGAAAAAACATTTTCTGCGATTTTCACGAAACCACTTTTCTTCAACTTGAATTGGGCTAAAAATCCATCCCTGAAAATAAAAATTCTCTGAGTAGTGTGGAAATGCTGATCCTTACCCTACCTGGGGTGTCCACTGAGCATTTCCGCAAACTCTACTTGAAGTTCTCTAGGCATGGGATTTTGATATGTTCCCCAAACCAAAAGGAATGAGTTGGAAACAATCAAGACATCAGATAGAAGCACTTGCATTTGAATGAGTTTCAAGCATGCTTGCGTACTCGTGTGATCTGAGTGACTCAGTTTTGGAATACAACTGTCGCGTGGTTCACCGCGACCTCCAGGCACCCCGGAGTTTCTGAAAAAAAATGTTCTGCGATTTTCACGAAACCACTTTTCTTCAACTTGAATTGGGCTAAAAATCCATTCCTGAAAATAAAAATCCTCTGAGTAGTGTGGAAATGCTGATCCTTACCCTACCTGGGGTGTCCACTGAGCATTTCCGCAAACTCTACTTGAAGTTCTCTGGGCATGGGATTTTGACATGTTACCCAAACCAAAAGGAATGAGTGGGAAACAATCAAGACAACAGATAGAAGCACTTGCATTTGAATGAGTTTCAAGCATGCTTGGGTACTCGTGTGATCTGAGTGACTCAGTTTTGGAATACAACTGTCGCGTGGTGCACCGCGACCTCCAGGCACCCCGGAGTTTCTGAAAAAAAATTTTCTGCGATTTTCACGAAACCACTTTTCTTCAACTTGAATTGGGCTAAAAATCCATCCCTGAAAATAAAAATTCTCTGAGTAGTGTGGAAATGCTGATCCTTACCCTACCTGGGGTGTCCACTGAGCATTTCCGAGAACTCTACTTGAAGTTCTCTAGGCATGGGATTTTGACATGTTACCCAAACCAAAAGAAATGAGTTGGAAACAATCAAGACATCAGATAGAAGCACTTGCATTTGAATGAGTTTCAAGCAAGCTTGGGTACTCGTGTGATCTGAGTGACTCAGTTTTGGAATACAACTGTCGCGTGGTGCACCGCGACCTCCAGGCACCCCGGAGTTTCTGAAAAAAAATTTTCTGCGATTTTCACGAAACCACTTTTCTTCAACTTGAATTGGGCTAAAAATCCATCCCTGAAAATAAAAATCCTCTGAGTAGTGTGGAAATGTTGATCCTTACCCTACCTGGGGTGTCCACTGAGCATTTCCGCAAACTCTACTTGAAGTTCTCTGGGCATGGGATTTTGACATGTTACCCAAACCAAAAGGAATGAGTGGGAAACAATCAAGACAACAGATAGAAGCACTTGCATTTGAATGAGTTTCAAGCATGCTTGGGTACTCGTGTGATCTGAGTGACTCAGTTTTGGAATACAACTGTCGCGTGGTGCACCGCGACCTCCAGGCACCCCGGAGTTTCTGAAAAAAAATTTTCTGCGATTTTCACGAAACCACTTTTCTTCAACTTGAATTGGGCTAAAAATCCATCCCTGAAAATAAAAATTCTCTGAGTAGTGCGGAAATGCTGATCCTTACCCTACCTGGGGTGTCCACTGAGCATTTCCGAGAACTCTACTTGAAGTTCTCTAGGCATGGGATTTTGACATGTTACCCAAACCAAAAGGAATGAGTTCGAAACAATCAAGACATCAGATAGAAGCACTTGCATTTGAATGAGTTTCAAGCATGCTTGGGTACTCGTGTGATCTGAGTGACTCAGTTTTGGAATACAACTGTCGCGTGGTGCACCGCGACCTCCAGGCACCCCGGAGTTTCTGAAAAAAAATTTTCTGCGATTTTCACGAAACCACTTTTCTTCAACTTGAATTGGGCTAAAAATCCATCCCTGAAAATAAAAATTCTCTGAGTAGTGTGGAAATGCTGATCCTTACCCTACCTGGGGTGTCCACTGAGCATTTCCGAGAAGTCTACTTGAAGTTCTCTGGGCATGGGATTTTGACATGTTACCCAAACCAAAAGGAATGAGTGGGAAACAATCAAGACATCAGATAGAAGCACTTGCATTTGAATGAGTTTCAAGCATGCTTGGGTACTCGTGTGATCTGAGTGACTCAGTTTTGGAATACAACTGTCGCGTGGTGCACCGCGACCTCCAGGCACCCCGGAGTTTCTGAAAAAAAATTTTCTGCGATTTTCACGAAACCACTTTTCTTCAACTTGAATTGGGCTAAAAATCCATCCCTGAAAATAAAAATTCTCTGAGTAGTGTGGAAATGCTGATCCTTACCCTACCTGGGGTGTCCACTGAGCATTTCCGAGAAGTCTACTTGAAGTTCTCTGGGCATGGGATTTTGACATGTTACCCAAACCAAAAGGAATGAGTGGGAAACAATCAAGACATCAGATAGAAGCACTTGCATTTGAATGAGTTTCAAGCATGCTTGGGTACTCGTGTGATCTGAGTGACTCAGTTTTGGAATACAACTGTCGCGTGGTGCACCGCGACCTCCAGGCACCCCGGAGTTTCTGAAAAAAAATTTTCTGCGATTTTCACGAAACCACTTTTCTTCAACTTGAATTGGGCTAAAAATCCATCCCTGAAAATAAAAATTCTCTGAGTAGTGTGGAAATGCTGATCCTTACCCTACCTGGGGTGTCCACTGAGCATTTCCGCAAACTCTACTTGAAGTTCTCTGGGCATGGGATTTTGACATGTTACCCAAACCAAAAGGAATGAGTGGGAAACAATCAAGACAACAGATAGAAGCACTTGCATTTGAATGAGTTTCAAGCATGCTTGGGTACTCGTGTGATCTGAGTGACTCAGTTTTGGAATACAACTGTCGCGTGGTGCACCGCGACCTCCAGGCACCCCGGAGTTTCTGAAAAAAAATTTTCTGCGATTTTCACGAAACCACTTTTCTTCAACTTGAATTGGGCTAAAAATCCATCCCTGAAAATAAAAATTCTCTGAGTAGTGTGGAAATGCTGATCCTTACCCTACCTGGGGTGTCCACTGAGCATTTCCGAGAACTCTACTTGAAGTTCTCTAGGCATGGGATTTTGACATGTTACCCAAACCAAAAGGAATGAGTTGGAAACAATCAAGACATCAGATAGAAGCACTTGCATTTGAATGAGTTTCAAGCAAGCTTGGGTACTCGTGTGATCTGAGTGACTCAGTTTTGGAATACAACTGTCGCGTGGTGCACCGCGACCTCCAGGCACCCCGGAGTTTCTGAAAAAAAATTTTCTGCGATTTTCACGAAACCACTTTTCTTCAACTTGAATTGGGCTAAAAATCCATCCCTGAAAATAAAAATCCTCTGAGTAGTGTGGAAATGTTGATCCTTACCCTACCTGGGGTGTCCACTGAGCATTTCCGCAAACTCTACTTGAAGTTCTCTGGGCATGGGATTTTGACATGTTACCCAAACCAAAAGGAATGAGTGGGAAACAATCAAGACAACAGATAGAAGCACTTGCATTTGAATGAGTTTCAAGCATGCTTGGGTACTCGTGTGATCTGAGTGACTCAGTTTTGGAATACAACTGTCGCGTGGTGCACCGCGACCTCCAGGCACCCCGGAGTTTCTGAAAAAAAATTTTCTGCGATTTTCACGAAACCACTTTTCTTCAACTTGAATTGGGCTAAAAATCCATCCCTGAAAATAAAAATTCTCTGAGTAGTGCGGAAATGCTGATCCTTACCCTACCTGGGGTGTCCACTGAGCATTTCCGAGAACTCTACTTGAAGTTCTCTAGGCATGGGATTTTGACATGTTACCCAAACCAAAAGGAATGAGTTCGAAACAATCAAGACATCAGATAGAAGCACTTGCATTTGAATGAGTTTCAAGCATGCTTGGGTACTCGTGTGATCTGAGTGACTCAGTTTTGGAATACAACTGTCGCGTGGTGCACCGCGACCTCCAGGCACCCCGGAGTTTCTGAAAAAAAATTTTCTGCGATTTTCACGAAACCACTTTTCTTCAACTTGAATTGGGCTAAAAATCCATCCCTGAAAATAAAAATTCTCTGAGTAGTGTGGAAATGCTGATCCTTACCCTACCTGGGGTGTCCACTGAGCATTTCCGAGAAGTCTACTTGAAGTTCTCTGGGCATGGGATTTTGACATGTTACCCAAACCAAAAGGAATGAGTGGGAAACAATCAAGACATCAGATAGAAGCACTTGCATTTGAATGAGTTTCAAGCATGCTTGGGTACTCGTGTGATCTGAGTGACTCAGTTTTGGAATACAACTGTCGCGTGGTGCACCGCGACCTCCAGGCACCCCGGAGTTTCTGAAAAAAAATTTTCTGCGATTTTCACGAAACCACTTTTCTTCAACTTGAATTGGGCTAAAAATCCATCCCTGAAAATAAAAATTCTCTGAGTAGTGTGGAAATGCTGATCCTTACCCTACCTGGGGTGTCCACTGAGCATTTCCGCAAACTCTACTTGAAGTTCTCTGGGCATGGGATTTTGACATGTTACCCAAACCAAAAGGAATGAGTGGGAAACAATCAAGACAACAGATAGAAGCACTTGCATTTGAATGAGTTTCAAGCATGCTTGGGTACTCGTGTGATCTGCGTGACTCAGTTTTGGAATACAACTGTCGCGTGGTGCACCGCGACCTCCAGGCACCCCGAAGTTTCTGAAAAAAAATTTTCTGCGATTTTCACGAAACCACTTTTCTTCAACTTGAATTGGGCTAAAAATCCATCCCTGAAAATAAAAATTCTCTGAGTAGTGTGGAAATGCTGATCCTTACCCTACCTGGGGTGTCCACTGAGCATTTCCGAGAACTCTACTTGAAGTTCTCTGGGCATGGGATTTTGACATGTTACCCAAACCAAAAGGAATGAGTGGGAAACAATCAAGACAACAGATAGAAGCACTTGCATTTGAATGGGTTTCAAGCATGCTTGGGTACTCGTGTGATCTGAGTGACTCAGTTTTGGAATACAACTGTCGCCTGGTGCACCGCGACCTCCAGGCACCCCGGAGTTTCTGAAAAAAAATTTTCTGCGATTTTCACGAAACCACTTTTCTTCAACTTGAATTGGGCTAAAAATCCATCCCTGAAAATAAAAATTCTCTGAGTAGTGTGGAAATGCTGATCCTTACCCTACCTGGGGTGTCCACTGAGCATTTCCGCAAACTCTACTTGAAGTTCTCTGGGCATGGGATTTTGACATGTTACCCAAACCAAAAGGAATGAGTGGGAAACAATCAAGACAACAGATAGAAGCACTTGCATTTGAATGAGTTTCAAGCATGCTTGGGTACTCGTGTGATCTGAGTGACTCAGTTTTGGAATACAACTGTCGCGTGGTGCACCGCGACCTCCAGGCACCCCGGAGTTTCTGAAAAAAAATTTTCTGCGATTTTCACGAAACCACTTTTCTTCAACTTGAATTGGGCTAAAAATCCATCCCTGAAAATAAAAATTCTCTGAGTAGTGTGGAAATGCTGATCCTTACCCTACCTGGGGTGTCCACTGAGCATTTCCGAGAACTCTACTTGAAGTTCTCTGGGCATGGGATTTTGACATGTTACCCAAACCAAAAGGAATGAGTGGGAAACAATCAAGACATCAGATAGAAGCACTTGCATTTGAATGAGTTTCAAGCATGCTTGGGTACTCGTGTGATCTGAGTGACTCAGTTTTGGAATACAACTGTCGCGTGGTGCACCGCGACCTCCAGGCACCCCGGAGTTTCTGAAAAAAAATTTTCTGCGATTTTCACGAAACCACTTTTCTTCAACTTGAATTGGGCTAAAAATCCATCCCTGAAAATAAAAATTCTCTGAGTAGTGCGGAAATGCTGATCCTTACCCTACCTGGGGTGTCCACTGAGCATTTCCGAGAACTCTACTTGAAGTTCTCTAGGCATGGGATTTTGACATGTTACCCAAACCAAAAGGAATGAGTTCGAAACAATCAAGACATCAGATAGAAGCACTTGCATTTGAATGAGTTTCAAGCATGCTTGGGTACTCGTGTGATCTGAGTGACTCAGTTTTGGAATACAACTGTCGCGTGGTGCACCGCGACCTCCAGGCACCCCGGAGTTTCTGAAAAAAAATTTTCTGCGATTTTCACGAAACCACTTTTCTTCAACTTGAATTGGGCTAAAAATCCATCCCTGAAAATAAAAATTCTCTGAGTAGTGTGGAAATGCTGATCCTTACCCTACCTGGGGTGTCCACTGAGCATTTCCGAGAAGTCTACTTGAAGTTCTCTGGGCATGGGATTTTGACATGTTACCCAAACCAAAAGGAATGAGTGGGAAACAATCAAGACATCAGATAGAAGCACTTGCATTTGAATGAGTTTCAAGCATGCTTGGGTACTCGTGTGATCTGAGTGACTCAGTTTTGGAATACAACTGTCGCGTGGTGCACCGCGACCTCCAGGCACCCCGGAGTTTCTGAAAAAAAATTTTCTGCGATTTTCACGAAACCACTTTTCTTCAACTTGAATTGGGCTAAAAATCCATCCCTGAAAATAAAAATTCTCTGAGTAGTGTGGAAATGCTGATCCTTACCCTACCTGGGGTGTCCACTGAGCATTTCCGAGAAGTCTACTTGAAGTTCTCTGGGCATGGGATTTTGACATGTTACCCAAACCAAAAGGAATGAGTGGGAAACAATCAAGACATCAGATAGAAGCACTTGCATTTGAATGAGTTTCAAGCATGCTTGGGTACTCGTGTGATCTGAGTGACTCAGTTTTGGAATACAACTGTCGCGTGGTGCACCGCGACCTCCAGGCACCCCGGAGTTTCTGAAAAAAAATTTTCTGCGATTTTCACGAAACCACTTTTCTTCAACTTGAATTGGGCTAAAAATCCATCCCTGAAAATAAAAATTCTCTGAGTAGTGTGGAAATGCTGATCCTTACCCTACCTGGGGTGTCCACTGAGCATTTCCGCAAACTCTACTTGAAGTTCTCTGGGCATGGGATTTTGACATGTTACCCAAACCAAAAGGAATGAGTGGGAAACAATCAAGACAACAGATAGAAGCACTTGCATTTGAATGAGTTTCAAGCATGCTTGGGTACTCGTGTGATCTGCGTGACTCAGTTTTGGAATACAACTGTCGCGTGGTGCACCGCGACCTCCAGGCACCCCGAAGTTTCTGAAAAAAAATTTTCTGCGATTTTCACGAAACCACTTTTCTTCAACTTGAATTGGGCTAAAAATCCATCCCTGAAAATAAAAATTCTCTGAGTAGTGTGGAAATGCTGATCCTTACCCTACCTGGGGTGTCCACTGAGCATTTCCGAGAACTCTACTTGAAGTTCTCTGGGCATGGGATTTTGACATGTTACCCAAACCAAAAGGAATGAGTGGGAAACAATCAAGACAACAGATAGAAGCACTTGCATTTGAATGGGTTTCAAGCATGCTTGGGTACTCGTGTGATCTGAGTGACTCAGTTTTGGAATACAACTGTCGCCTGGTGCACCGCGACCTCCAGGCACCCCGGAGTTTCTGAAAAAAAATTTTCTGCGATTTTCACGAAACCACTTTTCTTCAACTTGAATTGGGCTAAAAATCCATCCCTGAAAATAAAAATTCTCTGAGTAGTGTGGAAATGCTGATCCTTACCCTACCTGGGGTGTCCACTGAGCATTTCCGCAAACTCTACTTGAAGTTCTCTGGGCATGGGATTTTGACATGTTACCCAAACCAAAAGGAATGAGTGGGAAACAATCAAGACAACAGATAGAAGCACTTGCATTTGAATGAGTTTCAAGCATGCTTGGGTACTCGTGTGATCTGAGTGACTCAGTTTTGGAATACAACTGTCGCGTGGTGCACCGCGACCTCCAGGCACCCCGGAGTTTCTGAAAAAAAATTTTCTGCGATTTTCACGAAACCACTTTTCTTCAACTTGAATTGGGCTAAAAATCCATCCCTGAAAATAAAAATTCTCTGAGTAGTGTGGAAATGCTGATCCTTACCCTACCTGGGGTGTCCACTGAGCATTTCCGAGAACTCTACTTGAAGTTCTCTGGGCATGGGATTTTGACATGTTACCCAAACCAAAAGGAATGAGTGGGAAACAATCAAGACATCAGATAGAAGCACTTGCATTTGAATGAGTTTCAAGCATGCTTGGGTACTCGTGTGATCTGAGTGACTCAGTTTTGGAATACAACTGTCGCGTGGTGCACCGCGACCTCCAGGCACCCCGGAGTTTCTGAAAAAAAATTTTCTGCGATTTTCACGAAACCACTTTTCTTCAACTTGAATTGGGCTAAAAATCCATCCCTGAAAATAAAAATTCTCTGAGTAGTGCGGAAATGCTGATCCATACCCTACCTGGGGTGTCCACTGAGCATTTCCGAGAACTCTACTTGAAGTTCTCTAGGCATGGGATTTTGACATGTTACCCAAACCAAAAGGAATGAGTTCGAAACAATCAAGACATCAGATAGAAGCACTTGCATTTGAATGAGTTTCAAGCATGCTTGGGTACTCGTGTGATCTGAGTGACTCAGTTTTGGAATACAACTGTCGCGTGGTGCACCGCGACCTCCAGGCACCCCGGAGTTTCTGAAAAAAAATTTTCTGCGATTTTCACGAAACCACTTTTCTTCAACTTGAATTGGGCTAAAAATCCATCCCTGAAAATAAAAATTCTCTGAGTAGTGTGGAAATGCTGATCCTTACCCTACCTGGGGTGTCCACTGAGCATTTCCGAGAACTCTACTTGAAGTTCTCTGGGCATGGGATTTTGACATGTTACCCAAACCAAAAGGAATGAGTGGGAAACAATCAAGACATCAGATAGAAGCACTTGCATTTGAATGAGTTTCAAGCATGCTTGGGTACTCGTGTGATCTGAGTGACTCAGTTTTGGAATACAACTGTCGCGTGGTGCACCGCGACCTCCAGGCACCCCGGAGTTTCTGAAAAAAAATTTTCTGCGATTTTCACGAAACCACTTTTCTTCAACTTGAATTGGGCTAAAAATCCATCCCTGAAAATAAAAATTCTCTGAGTAGTGTGGAAATGCTGATCCTTACCCTACCTGGGGTGTCCACTGAGCATTTCCGAGAACTCTACTTGAAGTTCTCTAGGCATGGGATTTTGACATGTTACCCAAACCAAAAGGAATGAGTTCGAAACAATCAAGACATCAGATAGAAGCACTTGCATTTGAATGAGTTTCAAGCATGCTTGGGTACTCGTGTGATCTGAGTGACTCAGTTTTGGAATACAACTGTCGCGTGGTGCACCGCGACCTCCAGGCACCCCGGAGTTTCTGAAAAAAAATTTTCTGCGATTTTCACGAAACCACTTTTCTTCAACTTGAATTGGGCTAAAAATCCATCCCTGAAAATAAAAATTCTCTGAGTAGTGTGGAAATGCTGATCCTTACCCTACCTGGGGTGTCCACTGAGCATTTCCGAGAACTCTACTTGAAGTTCTCTGGGCATGGGATTTTGACATGTTACCCAAACCAAAAGGAATGAGTGGGAAACAATCAAGACATCAGATAGAAGCACTTGCATTTGAATGAGTTTCAAGCATGCTTGGGTACTCGTGTGATCTGAGTGACTCAGTTTTGGAATACAACTGTCGCGTGGTGCACCGCGACCTCCAGGCACCCCGGAGTTTCTGAAAAAAAATTTTCTGCGATTTTCACGAAACCACTTTTCTTCAACTTGAATTGGGCTAAAAATCCATCCCTGAAAATAAAAATTCTCTGAGTAGTGTGGAAATGCTGATCCTTACCCTACCTGGGGTGTCCACTGAGCATTTCCGAGAAGTCTACTTGAAGTTCTCTGGGCATGGGATTTTGACATGTTACCCAAACCAAAAGGAATGAGTGGGAAACAATCAAGACATCAGATAGAAGCACTTGCATTTGAATGAGTTTCAAGCATGCTTGGGTACTCGTGTGATCTGAGTGACTCAGTTTTGGAATACAACTGTCGCGTGGTGCACCGCGACCTCCAGGCACCCCGGAGTTTCTGAAAAAAAATTTTCTGCGATTTTCACGAAACCACTTTTCTTCAACTTGAATTGGGCTAAAAATCCATCCCTGAAAATAAAAATTCTCTGAGTAGTGTGGAAATGCTGATCCTTACCCTACCTGGGGTGTCCACTGAGCATTTCCGCAAACTCTACTTGAAGTTCTCTGGGCATGGGATTTTGACATGTTACCCAAACCAAAAGGAATGAGTGGGAAACAATCAAGACAACAGATAGAAGCACTTGCATTTGAATGAGTTTCAAGCATGCTTGGGTACTCGTGTGATCTGCGTGACTCAGTTTTGGAATACAACTGTCGCGTGGTGCACCGCGACCTCCAGGCACCCCGAAGTTTCTGAAAAAAAATTTTCTGCGATTTTCACGAAACCACTTTTCTTCAACTTGAATTGGGCTAAAAATCCATCCCTGAAAATAAAAATTCTCTGAGTAGTGTGGAAATGCTGATCCTTACCCTACCTGGGGTGTCCACTGAGCATTTCCGAGAACTCTACTTGAAGTTCTCTGGGCATGGGATTTTGACATGTTACCCAAACCAAAAGGAATGAGTGGGAAACAATCAAGACAACAGATAGAAGCACTTGCATTTGAATGGGTTTCAAGCATGCTTGGGTACTCGTGTGATCTGAGTGACTCAGTTTTGGAATACAACTGTCGCCTGGTGCACCGCGACCTCCAGGCACCCCGGAGTTTCTGAAAAAAAATTTTCTGCGATTTTCACGAAACCACTTTTCTTCAACTTGAATTGGGCTAAAAATCCATCCCTGAAAATAAAAATTCTCTGAGTAGTGTGGAAATGCTGATCCTTACCCTACCTGGGGTGTCCACTGAGCATTTCCGCAAACTCTACTTGAAGTTCTCTGGGCATGGGATTTTGACATGTTACCCAAACCAAAAGGAATGAGTGGGAAACAATCAAGACAACAGATAGAAGCACTTGCATTTGAATGAGTTTCAAGCATGCTTGGGTACTCGTGTGATCTGAGTGACTCAGTTTTGGAATACAACTGTCGCGTGGTGCACCGCGACCTCCAGGCACCCCGGAGTTTCTGAAAAAAAATTTTCTGCGATTTTCACGAAACCACTTTTCTTCAACTTGAATTGGGCTAAAAATCCATCCCTGAAAATAAAAATTCTCTGAGTAGTGTGGAAATGCTGATCCTTACCCTACCTGGGGTGTCCACTGAGCATTTCCGAGAACTCTACTTGAAGTTCTCTGGGCATGGGATTTTGACATGTTACCCAAACCAAAAGGAATGAGTGGGAAACAATCAAGACATCAGATAGAAGCACTTGCATTTGAATGAGTTTCAAGCATGCTTGGGTACTCGTGTGATCTGAGTGACTCAGTTTTGGAATACAACTGTCGCGTGGTGCACCGCGACCTCCAGGCACCCCGGAGTTTCTGAAAAAAAATTTTCTGCGATTTTCACGAAACCACTTTTCTTCAACTTGAATTGGGCTAAAAATCCATCCCTGAAAATAAAAATTCTCTGAGTAGTGCGGAAATGCTGATCCTTACCCTACCTGGGGTGTCCACTGAGCATTTCCGAGAACTCTACTTGAAGTTCTCTAGGCATGGGATTTTGACATGTTACCCAAACCAAAAGGAATGAGTTCGAAACAATCAAGACATCAGATAGAAGCACTTGCATTTGAATGAGTTTCAAGCATGCTTGGGTACTCGTGTGATCTGAGTGACTCAGTTTTGGAATACAACTGTCGCGTGGTGCACCGCGACCTCCAGGCACCCCGGAGTTTCTGAAAAAAAATTTTCTGCGATTTTCACGAAACCACTTTTCTTCAACTTGAATTGGGCTAAAAATCCATCCCTGAAAATAAAAATTCTCTGAGTAGTGTGGAAATGCTGATCCTTACCCTACCTGGGGTGTCCACTGAGCATTTCCGAGAAGTCTACTTGAAGTTCTCTGGGCATGGGATTTTGACATGTTACCCAAACCAAAAGGAATGAGTGGGAAACAATCAAGACATCAGATAGAAGCACTTGCATTTGAATGAGTTTCAAGCATGCTTGGGTACTCGTGTGATCTGAGTGACTCAGTTTTGGAATACAACTGTCGCGTGGTGCACCGCGACCTCCAGGCACCCCGGAGTTTCTGAAAAAAAATTTTCTGCGATTTTCACGAAACCACTTTTCTTCAACTTGAATTGGGCTAAAAATCCATCCCTGAAAATAAAAATTCTCTGAGTAGTGTGGAAATGCTGATCCTTACCCTACCTGGGGTGTCCACTGAGCATTTCCGCAAACTCTACTTGAAGTTCTCTGGGCATGGGATTTTGACATGTTACCCAAACCAAAAGGAATGAGTGGGAAACAATCAAGACAACAGATAGAAGCACTTGCATTTGAATGAGTTTCAAGCATGCTTGGGTACTCGTGTGATCTGAGTGACTCAGTTTTGGAATACAACTGTCGCGTGGTGCACCGCGACCTCCAGGCACCCCGGAGTTTCTGAAAAAAAATTTTCTGCGATTTTCACGAAACCACTTTTCTTCAACTTGAATTGGGCTAAAAATCCATCCCTGAAAATAAAAATTCTCTGAGTAGTGTGGAAATGCTGATCCTTACCCTACCTGGGGTGTCCACTGAGCATTTCCGAGAACTCTACTTGAAGTTCTCTAGGCATGGGATTTTGACATGTTACCCAAACCAAAAGGAATGAGTTGGAAACAATCAAGACATCAGATAGAAGCACTTGCATTTGAATGAGTTTCAAGCAAGCTTGGGTACTCGTGTGATCTGAGTGACTCAGTTTTGGAATACAACTGTCGCGTGGTGCACCGCGACCTCCAGGCACCCCGGAGTTTCTGAAAAAAAAATTTCTGCGATTTTCACGAAACCACTTTTCTTCAACTTGAATTGGGCTAAAAATCCATCCCTGAAAATAAAAATCCTCTGAGTAGTGTGGAAATGTTGATCCTTACCCTACCTGGGGTGTCCACTGAGCATTTCCGCAAACTCTACTTGAAGTTCTCTGGGCATGGGATTTTGACATGTTACCCAAACCAAAAGGAATGAGTGGGAAACAATCAAGACAACAGATAGAAGCACTTGCATTTGAATGAGTTTCAAGCATGCTTGGGTACTCGTGTGATCTGAGTGACTCAGTTTTGGAATACAACTGTCGCGTGGTGCACCGCGACCTCCAGGCACCCCGGAGTTTCTGAAAAAAAATTTTCTGCGATTTTCACGAAACCACTTTTCTTCAACTTGAATTGGGCTAAAAATCCATCCCTGAAAATAAAAATTCTCTGAGTAGTGCGGAAATGCTGATCCTTACCCTACCTGGGGTGTCCACTGAGCATTTCCGAGAACTCTACTTGAAGTTCTCTAGGCATGGGATTTTGACATGTTACCCAAACCAAAAGGAATGAGTTCGAAACAATCAAGACATCAGATAGAAGCACTTGCATTTGAATGAGTTTCAAGCATGCTTGGGTACTCGTGTGATCTGAGTGACTCAGTTTTGGAATACAACTGTCGCGTGGTGCACCGCGACCTCCAGGCACCCCGGAGTTTCTGAAAAAAAATTTTCTGCGATTTTCACGAAACCACTTTTCTTCAACTTGAATTGGGCTAAAAATCCATCCCTGAAAATAAAAATTCTCTGAGTAGTGCGGAAATGCTGATCCTTACCCTACCTGGGGTGTCCACTGAGCATTTCCGAGAACTCTACTTGAAGTTCTCTAGGCATGGGATTTTGACATGTTACCCAAACCAAAAGGAATGAGTTCGAAACAATCAAGACATCAGATAGAAGCACTTGCATTTGAATGAGTTTCAAGACAACTGTCGCGTGGTGCACCGCGACCTCCAGGCACCCCGGAGTTTCTGAAAAAAAATTTTCTGCGATTTTCACGAAACCACTTTTCTTCAACTTGAATTGGGCTAAAAATCCATCCCTGAAAATAAAAATTCTCTGAGTAGTGTGGAAATGCTGATCCCTACCCTACCTGGCGTGTCCACTGAGCATTTCCGAGAACTCTACTTGAAGTTCTCTAGGCATGGGATTTTGACATGTTACCCAAACCAAAAGGAATGAGTTGGAAACAATCAAGACATCAGATAGAAACACTTGCATTTGAATGAGTTTCAAGCATGCTTGGGTACTCGTGTGATCTGAGTGACTCAGTTTTGGAATACAACTGTCGCGTGGTGCACCGCGACCTCCAGGCACCCCGGAGTTTCTGAAAAAAAATTTTCTGCGATTTTCACGAAACCACTTTTCTTCAACTTGAATTGGGCTAAAAATCCATCCCTGAAAATAAAAATTCTCTGAGTAGTGTGGAAATGCTGATCCTTACCCTACCTGGGGTGTCCACTGAGCATTTCCGCAAACTCTACTTGAAGTTCTCTGGGCATGGGATTTTGACATGTTACCCAAACCAAAAGGAATGAGTGGGAAACAATCAAGACAACAGGTAGAAGCATTTGCATTTGAATGAGTTTCAAGCATGCTTGGGTACTCGTGTGATCTGAGTGACTCAGTTTTGGAATACAACTGTCGCGTGGTGCACCGCGACCTCCAGGCACCCCGGAGTTTGTGAAAAAAAATTTTCTGCGATTTTCACGAAACCACTTTTCTTCAACTTGAATTGGGCTAAAAATCCATCCCTGAAAATAAAAATTCTCTGAGTAGTGTGGAAATGCTGATCCTTACCCTACCTGGGGTGTCCACTGAGCATTTCCGCAAACTCTACTTGAAGTTCTCTAGGCATGGGATTTTGACATGTTACCCAAACCAAAAGGAATGAGTTGGAAACAATCAAGACATCAGATAGAAGCACTTGCATTTGAATGAGTTTCAAGCATGCTTGGGTACTCGTGTGATCTGAGTGACTCAGTTTTGGAATACAACTGTTGCGTGGTGCACCGCGACCTCCAGGCACCCCGGAGTTTCTGAAAAAAAAATTTCTGCGATTTTCACGAAACCACTTTTCTTCAACTTGAATTGGGCTAAAAATCCATCCCTGAAAATAAAAATTCTCTGAGTAGTGTGGAAATGCTGATCCCTACCCTACCTGGGGTGTCCACTGAGCATTTCCGAGAACTCTACTTGAAGTTCTCTAGGCATGGGACTTTGACATGTTACCCAAACCAAAAGGAATGAGTTGGAAACAATCAAGACATCAGATAGAAGCACTTGCATTTGTATGAGTTTCAAGCATGCTTGGGTACTGGTGTGATCTGAGTGACTCAGTTTTGGAATACAACTGTCGCGTGGTGCACCGCGACCTCCAGGCACCCCGGAGTTTCTGAAAAAAAATATTCTGCGATTTTCACGAAACCACTTTTCTTCAAATTGAATTGGGCTAAAAATCCATCCCTGAAAATAAAAATTCTCTGAGTAGTGTGGAAATGCTGATCCTTACCCTACCTGGGGTGTCCACTGAGCATTTCCGCAAACTCTACTTGAAGTTCTCTGGGCATGGGATTTTGACATGTTACCCAAACCAAAAGGAATGAGTGGGAAACAATCAAGACAACAGATAGAAGCATTTGCATTTGAATGAGTTTCAAGCATGCTTGGGTACTCGTGTGATCTGAGTGACTCAGTTTTGGAATACAACTGTCGCGTGGTGCACCGCGACCTCCAGGCACCACAGAGTTTGTGAAAAAAAATTTTCTGCGATTTTCACGAAACCACTTTTCTTCAACTTGAATTGGGCTAAAAATCCATCCCTGAAAATAAAAATTCTCTGAGTAGTGTGGAAATGCTGATCCTTACCCTACCTGGGGTGTCCACTGAGCATTTCTGAGAACTCTACTTGAAGTTCTCTAGGCATGGGATTTTGACATGTTACCCAAACCAAAAGGAATGAGTTGGAAACAATCAAGACATCAGATAGAAGCACTTGCATTTGAATGAGTTTCAAGCATGCTTGGGTACTCGTGTGATCTGAGTGACTCAGTTTTGGAATACAACTGTCGCGTGGTGCACCGCGACCTCCAGGCACCCCGGAGTTTCTGAAAAAAAAATTTCTGCGATTTTCATGAAACCACTTTTCTTCAACTTGAATTGGGCTAAAAATCCATCCCTGAAAATAAAAATTCTCTGAGTAGTGTGGAAATGCTGATCCTTACTCTACCTGGGGTGTCCACTGAGCATTTCCGCAAACTCTACTTGAAGTTCTCTGGGCATGGGATTTTGACATGTTACCCAAACCAAAAGGAATGAGTGGGAAACAATCAAGACAACAGATAGAAGCATTTGCATTTGAATGAGTTTCAAGCATGCTTGGGTACTCGTGTGATCTGAGTGACTCAGTTTTGGAATACAACTGTCGCGTGGTGCACCGCGACCTCCAGGCACCCCGGAGTTTCTGAAAAAAAATTTTCTGCGATTTTCATGAAACCACTTTTCTTCAACTTGAATTGGGCTAAAAATCCATCCCTGAAAATAAAAATTCTCTGAGTAGTGTGGAAATGCTGATCCTTACTCTACCTGGGGTGTCCACTGAGCATTTCCGCAAACTCTACTTGAAGTTCTCTGGGCATGGGATTTTGACATGTTACCCAAACCAAAAGGAATGAGTGGGAAACAATCAAGACAACAGATAGAAGCACTTGCATTTGAATGAGTTTCAAGCATGCTTGGGTACTCGTGTGATCTGAGTGACTCAGTTTTGGAATACAACTGTCGCGTGGTGCACCGCGACCTCCAGGCAGCCCGGAGTTTCTGAAAAAAAATTTTCTGCGATTTTCACGAAACCACTTTTCTTCAACTTGAATTGGGCTAAAAATCCATCCCTGAAAATAAAAATTCTCTGAGTAGTGTGGAAATGCTGATCCTTACCCTACCTGGGGTGTCCACTGAGCATTTCTGAGAACTCTACTTGAAGTTCTCTAGGCATGGGATTTTGACATGTTACCCAAACCAAAAGGAATGAGTTGGAAACAATCAAGACATCAGATAGAAGCACTTGCATTTGAATGAGTTTCAAGCATGCTTGGGTACTCGTGTGATCTGAGTGAGTCAGTTTTGGAATACAACTGTCGCGTGGTGCACCGCGACCTCCAGGCACCCCGGAGTTTCTGAAAAAAAATTTTCTGCGATTTTCATGAAACCACTTTTCTTCAACTTGAATTGGGCTAAAAATCCATCCCTGAAAATAAAAATTCTCTGAGTAGTGTGGAAATGCTGATCCTTACTCTACCTGGGGTGTCCACTGAGCATTTCCGCAAACTCTACTTGAAGTTCTCTGGGCATGGGATTTTGACATGTTACCCAAACCAAAAGGAATGAGTGGGAAACAATCAAGACAACAGATAGAAGCATTTGCATTTGAATGAGTTTCAAGCATGCTTGGGTACTCGTGTGATCTGAGTGACTCAGTTTTGGAATACAACTGTCGCGTGGTGCACCGCGACCTCCAGGCACCCCGGAGTTTCTGAAAAAAAATTTTCTGCGATTTTCATGAAACCACTTTTCTTCAACTTGAATTGGGCTAAAAATCCATCCCTGAAAATAAAAATTCTCTGAGTAGTGTGGAAATGCTGATCCTTACCCTACCTGGGGTGTCCACTGAGCATTTCCGCAAACTCTACTTGAAGTTCTCTGGGCATGGGATTTTGACATGTTACCCAAACCAAAAGGAATGAGTGGGAAACAATCAAGACAACAGATAGAAGCATTTGCATTTGAATGAGTTTCAAGCATGCTTGGGTACTCGTGTGATCTGAGTGACTCAGTTTTGGAATACAACTGTCGCGTGGTGCACCGCGACCTCCAGGCACCACAGAGTTTGTGAAAAAAAATTTTCTGCGATTTTCACGAAACCACTTTTCTTCAACTTGAATTGGGCTAAAAATCCATCCCTGAAAATAAAAATTCTCTGAGTAGTGTGGAAATGCTGATCCTTACCCTACCTGGGGTGTCCACTGAGCATTTCCGAGAACTCTACTTGAAGTTCTCTAGGCATGGGATTTTGACATGTTACCCAAACCAAAAGGAATGAGTTGGAAACAATCAAGACATCAGATAGAAGCACTTGCATTTGAATGAGTTTCAAGCATGCTTGGGTACTCGTGTGATCTGAGTGACTCAGTTTTGGAATACAACTGTCGCGTGGTGCACCGCGACCTCCAGGCACCCCGGAGTTTCTGAAAAAAAATTTTCTGCGATTTTCATGAAACCACTTATCTTCAACTTGAATTGGGCTAAAAATCCATCCCTGAAAATAAAAATTCTCTGAGTAGTGTGGAAATGCTGATCCTTACCCTACCTGGGGTGTCCACTGAGCATTTCCGCAAACTCTACTTGAAGTTCTCTGGGCATGGGATTTTGACATGTTACCCAAACCAAAAGGAATGAGTGGGAAACAATCAAGACAAAAGATAAAAGCACTTGCATTTGAATGAGTTTCAAGCATGCTTGGGTACTCGTGTGATCTGAGTGACTCAGTTTTGGAATACAACTGTCGCGTGGTGCACCGCGACCTCCAGGCACCCCGGAGTTTCTGAAAAAAAAATTTCTACGATTTTCACGAAACCACTTTTCTTCAACTTGAATTGGGCTAAAAATCCATCCCTGAAAATAAAAATTCTCTGAGTAGTGTGGAAATGCTGATCCTTACCCTTCCTGGGGTGTCCACTGAGCATTTCCGCAAACTCTACTTGAAGTTCTCTGGGCATGGGATTTTGACATGTTACCCAAACCAAAAGGAATGAGTGGGAAACAATCAAGACAACAGATAGAAGCACTTGCATTTGAATGAGTTTCAAGGATGCCTTGGTACTCGTGTGATCTGAGTGACTCAGTTTTGGAATACAACTGTCGCGTGGTGCACCGCGACCTCCAGGCACCACGGAGTTTGTGAAAAAAAAATTTCTGCGATTTTCACGAAACCACTTTTCTTCAACTTGAATTGGGCTAAAAATCCATCCCTGAAAATAAAAATTCTCTGAGTAGTGTGGAAATGCTGATCCTTACCCTACCTGGGGTGTCCACTGAGCATTTCTGAGAACTCAACTTGAAGTTCTCTAGGCATGGGATTTTGACATGTTACCCAAACCAAAAGGAATGAGTTGGAAACAATCAAGACATCAGATTGAAGCACTTGCATTTGAATGAGTTTCAAGCATGCTTGGGTACTCGTGTGATCTGAGTGACTCAGTTTTGGAATACAACTGTCGCGTGGTGCACCGCGACCTCCAGGCACCCCGGAGTTTCTGAAAAAAAATTTTCTGCGATTTTCATGAAACCACTTTTCTTCAACTTGAATTGGGCTAAAAATCCATCCCTGAAAATAAAAATTCTCTGAGTAGTGTGGAAATGCTGATCCTTACCCTACCTGGGGTGTCCACTGAGCATTTCCGCAAACTCTACTTGAAGTTCTCTGGGCATGGGATTTTGACATGTTACCCAAACCAAAAGGAATGAGTGGGAAACAATCAAGACAACAGATAGAAGCACTTGCATTTGAATGAGTTTAAAGCATGCTTGGGTACTCGTGTGATCTGAGTGACTCAGTTTTGGAATACAACTGTCGCGTGGTGAACCGCGACCTCCAGGCACCCCGGAGTTTCTGAAAAAAAATTTTCTACGATTTTCACGAAACCACTTTTCTTCAACTTGAATTGGGCTAAAAATCCATCCCTGAAAATAAAAATTCTCTGAGTAGTGTGGAAATGCTGATCCTTACCCTACCTGGGGTGTCCACTGAGCATTTCCGCAAACTCTACTTGAAGTTCTCTGGGCATGGGATTTTGACATGTTACCCAAACCAAAAGGAATGAGTGGGAAACAATCAAGACAACAGATAGAAGCACTTGCATTTGAATGAGTTTCAAGCATGCTTGGGTACTCGTGTGATCTGAGTGACTCAGTTTTGGAATACAACTGTCGCGTGGTGCACCGCGACCTCCAGGCACCCCGGAGTTTCTGAAAAAAAATTTTCTGCGATTTTCACGAAACCACTTTTCTTCAACTTGAATTGGGCTAAAAATCCATCCCTGAAAATAAAAATTCTCTGAGTAGTGTGGAAATGCTGATCCTTACCCTACCTGGGATGTCCACTGAGCATTTCCGCAAACTCTACTTGAAGTTCTCTGGGCATGGGATTTTGACATGTTACCCAAACCAAAAGGAATGAGTGGGAAACAATCAAGACAACAGATAGAAGCACTTGCATTTGAATGAGTTTCAAGCATGCTTGGGTACTCGTGTGATCTGAGTGACTCAGTTTTGGAATACAACTGTCGCGTGGTGCACCGCGACCTCCAGGCACCCCGGAGTTTCTGAAAAAAAATTTTCTGCGATTTTCACGAAACCACTTTTCTTCAACTTGAATTGGGCTAAAAATCCATCCCTGAAAATAAAAATTCTCTGAGTAGTGTGGAAATGCTGATCCTTACCCTACCTGGGATGTCCACTGAGCATTTCCGCAAACTCTACTTGAAGTTCTCTGGGCATGGGATTTTGACATGTTACCCAAACCAAAAGGAATGAGTGGGAAACAATCAAGACAACAGATAGAAGCACTTGCATTTGAATGAGTTTCAAGCATGCTTGGGTACTCGTGTGATCTGAGTGACTCAGTTTTGGAATACAACTGTCGCGTGGTGCACCGCGACCTCCAGGCACCCCGGAGTTTCTGAAAAAAAAATTTCTGCGATTTTCACGAAACCACTTTTCTTCAACTTGAATTGGGCTAAAAATCCATCCCTGAAAATTAAAATTCTCTGAGTAGTGTGGAAATGCTGATCCTTACCCTACCTGGGGTGTCCACTGAGCATTTCCGAGAACTCTACTTGAAGTTCTCTAGGCATGGGATTTTGACATGTTACCCAAACCAAAAGGAATGAGTTGGAAACAATCAAGACATCAGATAGAAGCACTTGCATTTGAATGAGTTTCAAGCATGCTTGGGTACTCGTGTGATCTGAGTGACTCAGTTTTGGAATACAACTGTCGCGTGGTGCACCGCGACCTCCAGGCACCCCGGAGTTTCTGAAAAAAAATTTTCTGCGATTTTCACGAAACCACTTTTCTTCAACTTGAATTGGGCTAAAAATCCATCCCTGAAAATAAAAATTCTCTGAGTAGTGTGGAAATGCTGATCCTTACCCTACCTGGGGTGTCCACTGAGCATTTCCGCAAACTCTACTTGAAGTTCTCTGGGCATGGGATTTTGACATGTTACCCAAACCAAAAGGAATGAGTGGGAAACAATCAAGACAACAGATAGAAGCATTTGCATTTGAATGAGTTTCAAGCATGCTTGGGTACTCGTGTGATCTGAGTGACTCAGTTTTGGAATACAACTGTCGCGTGGTGCACCGCGACCTCCAGGCACCCCGGAGTTTCTGAAAAAAAATTTTCTGCGATTTTCACGAAACCACTTTTCTTCAACTTGAATTGGGCTAAAAATCCATCCCTGAAAATAAAAATTCTCTGAGTAGTGTGGAAATGCTGATCCTTACCCTACCTGGGGTGTCCACTGAGCATTTCCGCAAACTCTACTTGAAGTTATCTGGGCATGGGATTTTGACATTTTACCCAAACCAAAAGGAGTGAGTGGGAAACAATCAAGACAACAGATAGAAGCACTTGCATTTGAATGAGTTTCAAGCATGCTTGGGTACTCGTGTGATCTGAGTGACTCAGTTTTGGAATACAACTGTCGCGTGGTGCACCGCGACCTCCAGGCACCCCGGAGTTTCTGAAAAAAAATTTCTGCGATTTTCACGAAACCACTTTTCTTCAACTTGAATTGGGCTATAAATCCATCCCTGAAAATAAAAATTCTCTGATAGTCTGGAAATGCTGATCCTTACCCTACCTGGGGTGTCCACTGAGCATTTCCGCGAACTCTACTTGAAGTTCTCTGGGCATGGGATTTTGACATGTAACCCAAACCAAAAGGAATGAGTGGGAAACAATCAAGACAACAGATAGAATCACTTGCATTTGAATGAGTTTCAAGGATGCTTGGGTACTCGTGTGATCTGAGTGACTCAGTTTTGGAATACAACTGTCGCGTGGTGCACCGCGACCTCCAGGCGCCCCGGTGTTTCTGAAAAATAATTTTCTGGGAATTTCACGAAACCACTTTTCTTCAACTTGAATTGGGCTAAAAATCCATCCCTGAAAATAAAAATTCTCTGAGTAGTGTGGAAATGCTGATCCTTACCCTACCTGGGGTGTCCACTGAGCATTTCCGAGAACTCTACTTGAAGTTCTCTAGGCATGGGATTTTGACATGTTACCCAAACCAAAAGGAATGAGTGGGAAACAATCAAGACAACAGATAGAAGTACTTGCATTTGAATGAGTTTCAAGCATGCTTGGGTACTCGTGTGATCTGAGTGACTCAGTTTTGGAATACAACTGTCGCGTGGTGCACTGCGACCTCCAGGGACCCCGGAGTTTCTGAAAAAAAATTTTCTGCGATTTTCACGAAACCACTTTTCTTCAACTTGAATTGGGCTAAAAATCCATCCCTGAAAATAAAAATTCTCTGAGTAGTATGGAAATGCTGATCCTTACCCTACCTGGGGTGTCCACTGAGCATTTCCGCAAACTCTACTTGAAGTTCTCTGGGCATGGGATTTTGACATGTTACCCAAACCAAAAGGAATGAGTGGGAAACAATCAAGACAACAGATAGAAGCACTTGCATTTGAATGAGTTTCAAGGATGCCTTGGTACTCGTGTGATCTGAGTGACTCAGTTTTGGAATTCAACTGTCGCGTGGTGCACCGCGACCTCCAGGCACCACGGAGTTTGTGAAAAAAAAATTTCTGCGATTTTCACGAAACCACTTTTCTTCAACTTGAATTTGGCTAAAAATCCATCCCTGAAAATAAAAATTCTCTGAGTAGTGTGGAAATGCTGATCCTTACCCTACCTGGGGTGTCCACTGAGCATTTCTGAGAACTCAACTTGAAGTTCTCTAGGCATGGGATTTTGACATGTTACCCAAACCAAAAGGAATGAGTTGGAAACAATCAAGACATCAGATAGAAGCACTTGCATTTGAATGAGTTTCAAGCATGCTTGGGTACTCGTGTGATCTGAGTGACTCAGTTTTGGAATACAACTGTCGCGTGGTGCACCGCGACCTCCAGGCACCCCGGAGTTTCTGAAAAAAAATTTTCTGCGATTTTCATGAAACCACTTTTCTTCAACTTGAATTGGGCTAAAAATCCATCCCTGAAAATAAAAATTCTCTGAGTAGTGTGGAAATGCTGATCCTTACCCTACCTGGGGTGTCCACTGAGCATTTCCGCGAACTCTACTTGAAGTTCTCTGGGCATGGGATTTTGACATGTAACCCAAACCAAAAGGAATGAGTGGGAAACAATCAAGACAACAGATAGAATCACTTGCATTTGAATGAGTTTCAAGGATGCTTGGGTACTCGTGTGATCTGAGTGACTCAGTTTTGGAATACAACTGTCGCGTGGTGCACCGCGACCTCCAGGCACCCCGGAGTTTCTGAAAAAAAATTTTCTGCGATTTTCACGAAACCACTTTTCTTCAACTTGAATTGGGCTAAAAATCCATCCCTGAAAATAAAAATTCTCTGAGTAGTGTGGAAATGCTGATCCTTACCCTACCTGGGGTGTCCACTGAGCATTTCCGCAAACTCTACTTGAAGTTCTCTGGGCATGGGATTTTGACATGTTACCCAAACCAAAAGGAGTGAGTGGGAAACAATCAAGACAACAGATAGAAGCACTTGCATTAGAATGAGTTTCAAGCATGCTTGGGTACTCGTGTGATCTGAGTGACTCAGTTTTGGAATACAACTGTCGCGTGGTGCACCGCGACCTCCAGGCACCCCGGAGTTTCTGAAAAAAAATTTCTGCGATTTTCACGAAACCACTTTTCTTCAACTTGAATTGGGCTATAAATCCATCCCTGAAAATAAAAATTCTCTGATAGTCTGGAAATGCTGATCCTTACCCTACCTGGGGTGTCCACTGAGCATTTCCGCGAACTCTACTTGAAGTTCTCTGGGCATGGGATTTTGACATGTAACCCAAACCAAAAGGAATGAGTGGGAAACAATCAAGACAACAGATAGAATCACTTGCATTTGAATGACTTTCAAGGATGCTTGGGTACTCGTGTGATCTGAGTGACTCAGTTTTGGAATACAACTGTCGCGTGGTGCACCGCGACCTCCAGGCGCCCCGGTGTTTCTGAAAAATAATTTTCTGGGAATTTCACGAAACCACTTTTCTTCAACTTGAATTGGGCTAAAAATCCATCCCTGAAAATAAAAATTCTCTGAGTAGTGTGGAAATGCTGATCCTTACCCTACCTGGGGTGTCCACTGAGCATTTCCGAGAACTCTACTTGAAGTTCTCTAGGCATGGGATTTTGACATGTTACCCAAACCAAAAGGAATGAGTGGGAAACAATCAAGACAACAGATAGAAGTACTTGCATTTGAATGAGTTTCAAGCATGCTTGGGTACTCGTGTGATCTGAGTGACTCAGTTTTGGAATACAACTGTCGCGTGGTGCACTGCGACCTCCAGGGACCCCGGAGTTTCTGAAAAAAAATTTTCTGCGATTTTCACGAAACCACTTTTCTTCAACTTGAATTGGGCTAAAAATCCATCCCTGAAAATAAAAATTCTCTGAGTAGTATGGAAATGCTGATCCTTACCCTACCTGGGGTGTCCACTGAGCATTTCCGCAAACTCTACTTGAAGTTCTCTGGGCATGGGATTTTGACATGTTACCCAAACCAAAAGGAATGAGTGGGAAACAATCAAGACAACAGATAGAAGCACTTGCATTTGAATGAGTTTCAAGGATGCCTTGGTACTCGTGTGATCTGAGTGACTCAGTTTTGGAATTCAACTGTCGCGTGGTGCACCGCGACCTCCAGGCACCACGGAGTTTGTGAAAAAAAAATGTCTGCGATTTTCACGAAACCACTTTTCTTCAACTTGAATTTGGCTAAAAATCCATCCCTGAAAATAAAAATTCTCTGAGTAGTGTGGAAATGCTGATCCTTACCCTACCTGGGGTGTCCACTGAGCATTTCTGAGAACTCAACTTGAAGTTCTCTAGGCATGGGATTTTGACATGTTACCCAAACCAAAAGGAATGAGTTGGAAACAATCAAGACATCAGATAGAAGCACTTGCATTTGAATGAGTTTCAAGCATGCTTGGGTACTCGTGTGATCTGAGTGACTCAGTTTTGGAATACAACTGTCGCGTGGTGCACCGCGACCTCCAGGCACCCCGGAGTTTCTGAAAAAAAATTTTCTGCGATTTTCATGAAACCACTTTTCTTCAACTTGAATTGGGCTAAAAATCCATCCCTGAAAATAAAAATTCTCTGAGTAGTGTGGAAATGCTGATCCTTACCCTACCTGGGGTGTCCACTGAGCATTTCCGCAAACTCTACTTGAAGTTCTCTGGGCATGGGATTTTGACATGTTACCCAAACCAAAAGGAATGAGTGGGAAACAATCAAGACAACAGATAGAAGCACTTGCATTTGAATGAGTTTCAAGCATGCTTGGGTACTCGTGTGATCTGAGTGACTCAGTTTTGGAATACAACTGTCGCGTGGTGCACCGCGACCTCCACACACCCCGGAGTTTCTGAAAAAAAAATTTCTGCAATTTTCATGAAACCACTTTTCTTCAACTTGAATTGGGCTAAAAATCCATCCCTGAAAATAAAAATTCTCTGAGTAGTGTGGAAATGCTGATCCTTACCCTACCTGGGGTGTCCACTGAGCATTTCCGCAAACTCTACTTGAAGTTCTCTGGGCATGGGATTTTGACATGTTACCCAAACCAAAAGGAATGAGTGGGAAACAATCAAGACAACAGATAGAAGCACTTGCATTTGAATGAGTTTCAAGCATGCTTGGGTACTCGTGTGATCTGAGTGACTCAGTTTTGGAATACAACTGTCGCGTGGTGCATCGCGACCTCCAGGCACCCCGGAGTTTCTGAAAATAAATTTTCTGCGATTTTCACGAAACCACTTTTCTTCAACTTGAATTGGGCTAAAAATCCATCCCTGAAAATAAAAATTCTCTGAGTAGTGCGGAAATGCTGATCCTTACCCTACCTGGGGTGTCCACTGAGCATTTCCGAGAACTCTACTTGAAATTCTCTAGGCATGGGATTTTGACATGTTACCCAAACCAAAAGGAATGAGTGGGAAACAATCAAGACAACAGATCGAAGTACTTGCATTTGAATGAGTTTCAAGCATGCTTGGGTACTCGTGTGATCTGAGTGACTCAGTTTTGGAATACAACTGTCGCGTGGTTCACCGCGACCTCCAGGCACCCCGGAGTTTCTGAAAAAAAATTTTCTGCGATTTTCACGAAACCACTTTTCTTCAACTTGAATTGGGCTAAAAATCCATCCCTGAAAATAAAAATTCTCTGAGTAGTGTGGAAATGCTGATCCTTACCCTACCTGGGGTGTCCACTGAGCATTTCCGCAAACTCTACTTGAAGTTATCTGGGCATGGGATTTTGACATTTTACCCAAACCAAAAGGAGTGAGTGGGAAACAATCAAGACAACAGATAGAAGCACTTGCATTTGAATGAGTTTCAAGCATGCTTGGGTACTCGTGTGATCTGAGTGACTCAGTTTTGGAATACAACTGTCGCGTGGTGCACCGCGACCTCCAGGCACCCCGGAGTTTCTGAAAAACAATTTCTGCGATTTTCACGAAACCACTTTTCTTCAACTTGAATTGGGCTATAAATCCATCCCTGAAAATAAAAATTCTCTGATAGTCTGGAAATGCTGATCCTTACCCTACCTGGGGTGTCCACTGAGCATTTCCGCGAACTCTACTTGAAGTTCTCTGGGCATGGGATTTTGACATGTAACCCAAACCAAAAGGAATGAGTGGGAAACAATCAAGACAACAGATAGAATCACTTGCATTTGAATGAGTTTCAAGGATGCTTGGGTACTCGTGTGATCTGAGTGACTCAGTTTTGGAATACAACTGTCGCGTGGTGCACCGCGACCTCCAGGCGCCCCGGTGTTTCTGAAAAATAATTTTCTGGGAATTTCACGAAACCACTTTTCTTCAACTTGAATTGGGCTAAAAATCCATCCCTGAAAATAAAAATTCTCTGAGTAGTGTGGAAATGCTGATCCTTACCCTACCTGGGGTGTCCACTGAGCATTTCCGAGAACTCTACTTGAAGTTCTCTAGGCATGGGATTTTGACATGTTACCCAAACCAAAAGGAATGAGTGGGAAACAATCAAGACAACAGATAGAAGTACTTGCATTTGAATGAGTTTCAAGCATGCTTGGGTACTCGTGTGATCTGAGTGACTCAGTTTTGGAATACAACTGTCGCGTGGTGCACTGCGACCTCCAGGGACCCCGGAGTTTCTGAAAAAAAATTTTCTGCGATTTTCACGAAACCACTTTTCTTCAACTTGAATTGGGCTAAAAATCCATCCCTGAAAATAAAAATTCTCTGAGTAGTATGGAAATGCTGATCCTTACCCTACCTGGGGTGTCCACTGAGCATTTCCGCAAACTCTACTTGAAGTTCTCTGGGCATGGGATTTTGACATGTTACCCAAACCAAAAGGAATGAGTGGGAAACAATCAAGACAACAGATAGAAGCACTTGCATTTGAATGAGTTTCAAGGATGCCTTGGTACTCGTGTGATCTGAGTGACTCAGTTTTGGAATTCAACTGTCGCGTGGTGCACCGCGACCTCCAGGCACCACGGAGTTTGTGAAAAAAAAATTTCTGCGATTTTCACGAAACCACTTTTCTTCAACTTGAATTTGGCTAAAAATCCATCCCTGAAAATAAAAATTCTCTGAGTAGTGTGGAAATGCTGATCCTTACCCTACCTGGGGTGTCCACTGAGCATTTCTGAGAACTCAACTTGAAGTTCTCTAGGCATGGGATTTTGACATGTTACCCAAACCAAAAGGAATGAGTTGGAAACAATCAAGACATCAGATAGAAGCACTTGCATTTGAATGAGTTTCAAGCATGCTTGGGTACTCGTGTGATCTGAGTGACTCAGTTTTGGAATACAACTGTCGCGTGGTGCACCGCGACCTCCAGGCACCCCGGAGTTTCTGAAAAAAAATTTTCTGCGATTTTCATGAAACCACTTTTCTTCAACTTGAATTGGGCTAAAAATCCATCCCTGAAAATAAAAATTCTCTGAGTAGTGTGGAAATGCTGATCCTTACCCTACCTGGGGTGTCCACTGAGCATTTCCGCAAACTCTACTTGAAGTTCTCTGGGCATGGGATTTTGACATGTTACCCAAACCAAAAGGAATGAGTGGGAAACAATCAAGACAACAGATAGAAGCACTTGCATTTGAATGAGTTTCAAGCATGCTTGGGTACTCGTGTGATCTGAGTGACTCAGTTTTGGAATACAACTGTCGCGTGGTGCACCGCGACCTCCACACACCCCGGAGTTTCTGAAAAAAAAATTTCTGCAATTTTCATGAAACCACTTTTCTTCAACTTGAATTGGGCTAAAAATCCATCCCTGAAAATAAAAATTCTCTGAGTAGTGTGGAAATGCTGATCCTTACCCTACCTGGGGTGTCCACTGAGCATTTCCGCAAACTCTACTTGAAGTTCTCTGGGCATGGGATTTTGACATGTTACCCAAACCAAAAGGAATGAGTGGGAAACAATCAAGACAACAGATAGAAGCACTTGCATTTGAATGAGTTTCAAGCATGCTTGGGTACTCGTGTGATCTGAGTGACTCAGTTTTGGAATACAACTGTCGCGTGGTGCATCGCGACCTCCAGGCACCACGGAGTTTGTGAAAATAAATTTTCTGCGATTTTCACGAAACCACTTTTCTTCAACTTGAATTGGGCTAAAAATCCATCCCTGAAAATAAAAATTCTCTGAGTAGTGCGGAAATGCTGATCCTTACCCTACCTGGGGTGTCCACTGAGCATTTCCGAGAACTCTACTTGAAATTCTCTAGGCATGGGATTTTGACATGTTACCCAAACCAAAAGGAATGAGTGGGAAACAATCAAGACAACAGATCGAAGTACTTGCATTTGAATGAGTTTCAAGCATGCTTGGGTACTCGTGTGATCTGAGTGACTCAGTTTTGGAATACAACTGTCGCGTGGTGCACTGCGACCTCCAGGGACCCCGGAGTTTCTGAAAAAAAATTTTCTGCGATTTTCACGAAACCACTTTTCTTCAACTTGAATTGGGCTAAAAATCCATCCCTGAAAATAAAAATTCTCTGAGTAGTATGGAAATGCTGATCCTTACCCTACCTGGGGTGTCCACTGAGCATTTCCGCAAACTCTACTTGAAGTTCTCTGGGCATGGGATTTTGACATGTTACCCAAACCAAAAGGAATGAGTGGGAAACAATCAAGACAACAGATAGAAGCACTTGCATTTGAATGAGTTTCAAGGATGCCTTGGTACTCGTGTGATCTGAGTGACTCAGTTTTGGAATTCAACTGTCGCGTGGTGCACCGCGACCTCCAGGCACCACGGAGTTTGTGAAAAAAAAATTTCTGCGATTTTCACGAAACCACTTTTCTTCAACTTGAATTTGGCTAAAAATCCATCCCTGAAAATAAAAATTCTCTGAGTAGTGTGGAAATGCTGATCCTTACCCTACCTGGGGTGTCCACTGAGCATTTCTGAGAACTCAACTTGAAGTTCTCTAGGCATGGGATTTTGACATGTTACCCAAACCAAAAGGAATGAGTTGGAAACAATCAAGACATCAGATAGAAGCACTTGCATTTGAATGAGTTTCAAGCATGCTTGGGTACTCGTGTGATCTGAGTGACTCAGTTTTGGAATACAACTGTCGCGTGGTGCACCGCGACCTCCAGGCACCCCGGAGTTTCTGAAAAAAAATTTTCTGCGATTTTCATGAAACCACTTTTCTTCAACTTGAATTGGGCTAAAAATCCATCCCTGAAAATAAAAATTCTCTGAGTAGTGTGGAAATGCTGATCCTTACCCTACCTGGGGTGTCCACTGAGCATTTCCGCAAACTCTACTTGAAGTTCTCTGGGCATGGGATTTTGACATGTTACCCAAACCAAAAGGAATGAGTGGGAAACAATCAAGACAACAGATAGAAGCACTTGCATTTGAATGAGTTTCAAGCATGCTTGGGTACTCGTGTGATCTGAGTGACTCAGTTTTGGAATACAACTGTCGCGTGGTGCACCGCGACCTCCACACACCCCGGAGTTTCTGAAAAAAAAATTTCTGCAATTTTCATGAAACCACTTTTCTTCAACTTGAATTGGGCTAAAAATCCATCCCTGAAAATAAAAATTCTCTGAGTAGTGTGGAAATGCTGATCCTTACCCTACCTGGGGTGTCCACTGAGCATTTCCGCAAACTCTACTTGAAGTTCTCTGGGCATGGGATTTTGACATGTTACCCAAACCAAAAGGAATGAGTGGGAAACAATCAAGACAACAGATAGAAGCACTTGCATTTGAATGAGTTTCAAGCATGCTTGGGTACTCGTGTGATCTGAGTGACTCAGTTTTGGAATACAACTGTCGCGTGGTGCATCGCGACCTCCAGGCACCACGGAGTTTGTGAAAATAAATTTTCTGCGATTTTCACGAAACCACTTTTCTTCAACTTGAATTGGGCTAAAAATCCATCCCTGAAAATAAAAATTCTCTGAGTAGTGCGGAAATGCTGATCCTTACCCTACCTGGGGTGTCCACTGAGCATTTCCGAGAACTCTACTTGAAATTCTCTAGGCATGGGATTTTGACATGTTACCCAAACCAAAAGGAATGAGTGGGAAACAATCAAGACAACAGATCGAAGTACTTGCATTTGAATGAGTTTCAAGCATGCTTGGGTACTCGTGTGATCTGAGTGACTCAGTTTTGGAATACAACTGTCGCGTGGTGCACTGCGACCTCCAGGGACCCCGGAGTTTCTGAAAAAAAATTTTCTGCGATTTTCACGAAACCACTTTTCTTCAACTTGAATTGGGCTAAAAATCCATCCCTGAAAATAAAAATTCTCTGAGTAGTATGGAAATGCTGATCCTTACCCTACCTGGGGTGTCCACTGAGCATTTCCGCAAACTCTACTTGAAGTTCTCTGGGCATGGGATTTTGACATGTTACCCAAACCAAAAGGAATGAGTGGGAAACAATCAAGACAACAGATAGAAGCACTTGCATTTGAATGAGTTTCAAGGATGCCTTGGTACTCGTGTGATCTGAGTGACTCAGTTTTGGAATTCAACTGTCGCGTGGTGCACCGCGACCTCCAGGCACCACGGAGTTTGTGAAAAAAAAATTTCTGCGATTTTCACGAAACCACTTTTCTTCAACTTGAATTTGGCTAAAAATCCATCCCTGAAAATAAAAATTCTCTGAGTAGTGTGGAAATGCTGATCCTTACCCTACCTGGGGTGTCCACTGAGCATTTCTGAGAACTCAACTTGAAGTTCTCTAGGCATGGGATTTTGACATGTTACCCAAACCAAAAGGAATGAGTTGGAAACAATCAAGACATCAGATAGAAGCACTTGCATTTGAATGAGTTTCAAGCATGCTTGGGTACTCGTGTGATCTGAGTGACTCAGTTTTGGAATACAACTGTCGCGTGGTGCACCGCGACCTCCAGGCACCCCGGAGTTTCTGAAAAAAAATTTTCTGCGATTTTCATGAAACCACTTTTCTTCAACTTGAATTGGGCTAAAAATCCATCCCTGAAAATAAAAATTCTCTGAATAGTGTGGAAATGCTGATCCTTACCCTACCTGGGGTGTCCACTGAGCATTTCCGCAAACTCTACTTGAAGTTCTCTGGGCATGGGATTTTGACATGTTACCCAAACCAAAAGGAATGAGTGGGAAACAATCAAGACAACAGATAGAAGCACTTGCATTTGAATGAGTTTCAAGCATGCTTGGGTACTCGTGTGATCTGAGTGACTCAGTTTTGGAATACAACTGTCGCGTGGTGCACCGCGACCTCCACACACCCCGGAGTTTCTGAAAAAAAAATTTCTGCAATTTTCATGAAACCACTTTTCTTCAACTTGAATTGGGCTAAAAATCCATCCCTGAAAATAAAAATTCTCTGAGTAGTGTGGAAATGCTGATCCTTACCCTACCTGGGGTGTCCACTGAGCATTTCCGCAAACTCTACTTGAAGTTCTCTGGGCATGGGATTTTGACATGTTACCCAAACCAAAAGGAATGAGTGGGAAACAATCAAGACAACAGATAGAAGCACTTGCATTTGAATGAGTTTCAAGCATGCTTGGGTACTCGTGTGATCTGAGTGACTCAGTTTTGGAATACAACTGTCGCGTGGTGCATCGCGACCTCCAGGCACCCCGGAGTTTCTGAAAATAAATTTTCTGCGATTTTCACGAAACCACTTTTCTTCAACTTGAATTGGGCTAAAAATCCATCCCTGAAAATAAAAATTCTCTGAGTAGTGCGGAAATGCTGATCCTTACCCTACCTGGGGTGTCCACTGAGCATTTCCGAGAACTCTACTTGAAATTCTCTAGGCATGGGATTTTGACATGTTACCCAAACCAAAAGGAATGAGTGGGAAACAATCAAGACAACAGATCGAAGTACTTGCATTTGAATGAGTTTCAAGCATGCTTGGGTACTCGTGTGATCTGAGTGACTCAGTTTTGGAATACAACTGTCGCGTGGTTCACCGCGACCTCCAGGCACCCCGGAGTTTCTGAAAAAAAATTTTCTGCGATTTTCACGAAACCACTTTTCTTCAACTTGAATTGGGCTAAAAATCCATCCCTGAAAATAAAAATTCTCTGAGTAGTGTGGAAATGCTGATCCTTACCCTACCTGGGTTGTCCACTGAGCATTTCCGAGAACTCTACTTGAAGTTCTCTAGGCATGGGATTTTGACATGTTACCCAAACCAAAAGGAATGAGTTGGAAACAATCAAGACATCAGATAGAAGCACTTGCATTTGAATGAGTTTCAAGCATGCTTGGGTACTCGTGTGATCTGAGTGACTCAGTTTTGGAATACAACTGTCGCGTGGTGCACCGCGACCTCCAGGCACCCCGGAGTTTCTGAAAAAAAATTTTCTGCGATTTTCACGAAACCACTTTTCTTCAACTTGAATTGGGCTAAAAATCCATCCCTGAAAATAAAAATTCTCTGAGTAGTGTGGAAATGCTGATCCTTACCCTATCTGGGGTGTCCACTGAGCATTTCCGCAAACTCTACTTGAAGTTCTCTGGGCATGGGATTTTGACATGTTACCCAAACCAAAAGGAATGAGTGGGAAACAATCAAGACAACAGATAGAAGCACTTGCATTTGAATGAGTTTCAAGCATGCTTGGGTACTCGTTTGATCTGAGTGACTCAGTTTTGGAATACAACTGTCGCGTGGTGCACCGCGACCTCCAGGCACCCCGGAGTTTCTGAAAAAAAATTTTGTGCGATTTTCACGAAACCACTTTTCTTCAACTTGAATTGGGCTAAAAATCCATCCCTGAAAATAAAAATTCTCTGAGTAGTGTGGAAATACTGATCCTTACCCTACCTGGGGTGTCCACTGAGCATTTCCGCAAACTCTACTTGAAGTTCTCTGGGCATGGGATTTTGACATGTTACCCAAACCAAAAGGAATGAGTGGGAAACAATCAAGACAACAGATAGAAGCATTTGCATTTGAATGAGTTTCAAGCATGCTTGGGTACTCGTGTGATCTGAGTGACTCAGTTTTGGAATACAACTGTCGCGTGGTGCACCGCGACCTCCAGGCACCCCGGAGTTTCTGAAAAAAAAATTTCTGCGATTTTCACGAAACCACTTTTCTTCAACTTGAATTAGGCTAAAAATCCATCCCTGAAAATAAAAATTCTCTGAGTAGTGTGGAAATGCTGATCCTTACCCTACCTGGGGTGTCCACTGAGCATTTCCGAGAACTCTACTTGAAGTTCTCTAGGCATGGGATTTTGACATGTTACCCAAACCAAAAGGAATGAGTTGGAAACAATCAAGACATCAGATAGAAGCACTTGCATTTGAATGAGTTTCAAGCATGCTTGGGTACTCGTGTGATCTGAGTGACTCAGTTTTGGAATACAACTGTCGCGTGGTGCACCGCGACCTCCAGGCACCCCGGAGTTTCTGAAAAAAAATTTTGTGCGATTTTCACGAAACCACTTTTCTTCAACTTGAATTGGGCTAAAAATCCATCCCTGAAAATAAAAATTCTCTGAGTAGTGTGGAAATACTGATCCTTACCCTACCTGGGGTGTCCACTGAGCATTTCCGCAAACTCTACTTGAAGTTCTCTGGGCATGGGATTTTGACATGTTACCCAAACCAAAAGGAATGAGTGGGAAACAATCAAGACAACAGATAGAAGCATTTGCATTTGAATGAGTTTCAAGCATGCTTGGGTACTCGTGTGATCTGAGTGACTCAGTTTTGGAATACAACTGTCGCGTGGTGCACCGCGACCACCAGGCACCCCGGAGTTTCTGAAAAAAAAATTTCTGCGATTTTCACGAAACCACTTTTCTTCAACTTGAATTGGGCTAAAAATCCATCCCTGAAAATAAAAATTCTCTGAGTAGTGCGGAAATGCTGATCCTTACCCTACCTGGGGTGTCCACTGAGCATTTCCGAGAACTCTACTTGAAATTCTCTAGGCATGGGATTTTGACATGTTACCCAAACCAAAAGGAATGAGTGGGAAACAATCAAGACAACAGATCGAAGTACTTACATTTGAATGAGTTTCAAGCATGCTTGGGTACTCGTGTGATCTGAGTGACTCAGTTTTGGAATACAACTGTCGCGTGGTTCACCGCGACCTCCAGGCACCCCGGAGTTTCTGAAAAAAAATTTTCTGCGATTTTCACGAAACCACTTTTCTTCAACTTGAATTGGGCTAAAAATCCATCCCTGAAAATAAAAATTCTCTGAGTAGTGTGGAAATGCTGATCCTTACCCTACCTGGGTTGTCCACTGAGCATTTCCGAGAACTCTACTTGAAGTTCTCTAGGCATGGGATTTTGACATGTTACCCAAACCAAAAGGAATGAGTTGGAAACAATCAAGACATCAGATAGAAGCACTTGCATTTGAATGAGTTTCAAGCATGCTTGGGTACTCGTGTGATCTGAGTGACTCAGTTTTGGAATACAACTGTCGCGTGGTGCACCGCGACCTCCAGGCACCCCGGAGTTTCTGAAAAAAAATTTTCTGCGATTTTCACGAAACCACTTTTCTTCAACTTGAATTGGGCTAAAAATCCATCCCTGAAAATAAAAATTCTCTGAGTAGTGTGGAAATGCTGATCCTTACCCTATCTGGGGTGTCCACTGAGCATTTCCGCAAACTCTACTTGAAGTTCTCTGGGCATGGGATTTTGACATGTTACCCAAACCAAAAGGAATGAGTGGGAAACAATCAAGACAACAGATAGAAGCACTTGCATTTGAATGAGTTTCAAGCATGCTTGGGTACTCGTTTGATCTGAGTGACTCAGTTTTGGAATACAACTGTCGCGTGGTGCACCGCGACCTCCAGGCACCCCGGAGTTTCTGAAAAAAAATTTTGTGCGATTTTCACGAAACCACTTTTCTTCAACTTGAATTGGGCTAAAAATCCATCCCTGAAAATAAAAATTCTCTGAGTAGTGTGGAAATACTGATCCTTACCCTACCTGGGGTGTCCACTGAGCATTTCCGCAAACTCTACTTGAAGTTCTCTGGGCATGGGATTTTGACATGTTACCCAAACCAAAAGGAATGAGTGGGAAACAATCAAGACAACAGATAGAAGCATTTGCATTTGAATGAGTTTCAAGCATGCTTGGGTACTCGTGTGATCTGAGTGACTCAGTTTTGGAATACAACTGTCGCGTGGTGCACCGCGACCTCCAGGCACCCCGGAGTTTCTGAAAAAAAAATTTCTGCGATTTTCACGAAACCACTTTTCTTCAACTTGAATTAGGCTAAAAATCCATCCCTGAAAATAAAAATTCTCTGAGTAGTGTGGAAATGCTGATCCTTACCCTACCTGGGGTGTCCACTGAGCATTTCCGAGAACTCTACTTGAAGTTCTCTAGGCATGGGATTTTGACATGTTACCCAAACCAAAAGGAATGAGTTGGAAACAATCAAGACATCAGATAGAAGCACTTGCATTTGAATGAGTTTCAAGCATGCTTGGGTACTCGTGTGATCTGAGTGACTCAGTTTTGGAATACAACTGTCGCGTGGTGCACCGCGACCTCCAGGCACCCCGGAGTTTCTGAAAAAAAATTTTGTGCGATTTTCACGAAACCACTTTTCTTCAACTTGAATTGGGCTAAAAATCCATCCCTGAAAATAAAAATTCTCTGAGTAGTGTGGAAATACTGATCCTTACCCTACCTGGGGTGTCCACTGAGCATTTCCGCAAACTCTACTTGAAGTTCTCTGGGCATGGGATTTTGACATGTTACCCAAACCAAAAGGAATGAGTTGGAAACAATCAAGACATCAGATAGAAGCACTTGCATTTGAATGAGTTTCAAGCATGCTTGGGTACTCGTGTGATCTGAGTGACTCAGTTTTGGAATACAACTGTCGCGTGGTGCACCGCGACCTCCAGGCACCCCGGAGTTTCTGAAAAAAAATTTTCTGCGATTTTCACGAAACCACTTTTCTTCAACTTGAATTGGGCTATAAATCCATCCCTGAAAATAAAAATTCTCTGATAGTCTGGAAATGCTGATCCTTACCCTACCTGGGTTGTCCACTGAGCATTTCCGCGAACTCTACTTGAAGTTCTCTGGGCATGGGATTTTGACATGTAACCCAAACCAAAAGGAATGAGTGGGAAACAATCAAGACAACAGATAGAATCACTTGCATTTGAATGAGTTTCAAGGATGCTTGGGTACTCGTGTGATCTGAGTGACTCAGTTTTGGAATACAACTGTCGCGTGGTGCACCGCGACCTCCAGGCACCCCGGAGTTTCTGAAAAAAAATTTTCTGCGATTTTCACTAAACCACTTCTCTTCAACTTGAATTGGGCTAAAAATCCATCCCTGAAAATAAAAATTCTCTGAGTAGTGTGGAAATGCTGATCCTTACCCTACCTGGGGTGTCCACTGAGCATTTCCGAGAACTCTACTTGAAGTTCTCTAGGCATGGGATTTTGACATGTTACCCAAACCAAAAGGAATGAGTTGGAAACAATCAAGACATCAGATAGAAGCACTTGCATTTGAATGAGTTTCAAGCATGCTTGGGTACTCGTGTGATCTGAGTGACTCAGTTTTGGAATACAACTGTCGCGTGGTGCACCGCGACCTCCAGGCACCCCGGAGTTTCTGAAAAAAGATTTTCTGCGATTTTCACGAAACCACTTTTCTTCAACTTGAATTGGGCTAAAAATCCATCCCTGAAAATAAAAATTCTCTGAGTAGTGTGGAAATGCTGATCCTTACCCTACCTGGGGTGTCCACTGAGCCTTTCCGAGAACTCTACTTGAAGTTCTCTAGGCATGGGATTTTGACATGTTACCCAAACCAAAAGGAATGAGTGGGAAACAATCAAGACAACAGATAGAAGTACTTGCATTTGAATGAGTTTCAAGCATGCTTGGGTACTCGTGTGATCTGAGTGACTCAGTTTTGGAATACAACTGTCGAGTGGTGCACTGCGACCTCCAGGCACCCCGGAGTTTCTGAAAAAAAATTTTCTGCGATTTTCACGAAACCACTTTTCTTCAACTTGAATTGGGCTAAAAATCCATCCCTGAAAATAAAAATTCTCTGAGTAGTGTGGAAATGCTGATCCTTACCCTACCTGGGGTGTCCACTGAGCATTTCCGAGAACTCTACTTGAAGTTCTCTAGGCATGGGATTTTGACATGTTACCCAAACCAAAAGGAATGAGTGGGAAACAATCAAGACAACAGATAGAAGCACTTGCATTTGAATGAGTTTCAAGCATGCTTGGGTACTCGTGTGATCTGAGTGACTCAGTTTTGGAATACAACTGTCGCGTGGTGCACCGCGACCTCCAGGCACCCCGGAGTTTCTGAAAAAAAATTTTCTGCGATTTTCACGAAACCACTTTTCTTCAACTTGAATTGGGCTAAAAATCCATCCCTGAAAATAAAAATTCTCTGAGTAGTGTGGAAATGCTGATCCTTACCCTACCTGGGGTGTCCACTGAGCATTTCCGCAAACTCTACTTGAAGTTCTCTGGGCATGGGATTTTGACATGTTACCCAAACCAAAAGGAATGAGTGGGAAACAATCAAGACAAAAGATAGAAGCACTTGCATTTGAATGAGTTTCAAGCATGCTTGGGTACTCGTTTGATCTGAGTGACTCAGTTTTGGAATACAACTGTCGCGTGGTGCACCGCGACCTCAAGGCACCCTGGAGTTTCTGAAAAAAAATTTTCTGCGATTTTCACGAAACCACTTTTCTTCAACTTGAATTGGGCTAAAAATCCATCCCTGAAAATAAAAATTCTCTGAGTAGTGTGGAAATGCTGATCCTTACCCAACCTGGGGTGTCCACTGAGCCTTTCCGAGAACTCTACTTGAAGTTCTCTAGGCATGGGATTTTGACATGTTACCCAAACCAAAAGGAATGAGTTGGAAACAATCAAGACATCAGATAGAAGCACTTGCATTTGAATGAGTTTCAAGCATGCTTGGGTACTCTTGTGATCTGAGTGACTCAGTTTTGGAATACAACTGTCGCGTGGTGCACCGCGACCTCCAGGCACCCCGGAGTTTCTGAAAAAAAATTTTCTGGGAATTTCACGAAACCACTTTTCTTCAACTTGAATTGGGCTAAAAATCCATCCCTGAAAATAAAAATTCTCTGATAGTCTGGAAATGCTGATCCTTACCCTACCTGGGTTGTCCACTGAGCATTTCCGCGAACTCTACTTGAAGTTCTCTGGGCATGGGATTTTGACATGTAACCCAAACCAAAAGGAATGAGTGGGAAACAATCAAGACAACAGATAGAATCACTTGCATTTGAATGAGTTTCAAGGATGCTTGGGTACTCGTGTGATCTGAGTGACTCAGTTTTGGAATACAACTGTCGCGTGGTGCACCGCGACCTCCAGGCACCCCGGAGTTTCTGAAAAAAAATTTTCTGCGATTTTCACTAAACCACTTTTCTTCAACTTGAATTGGGCTAAAAATCCATCCCTGAAAATAAAAATTCTCTGAGTAGTGTGGAAATGCTGATCCTTACCCTACCTGGGGTGTCCACTGAGCATTTCCGAGAACTCTACTTGAAGTTCTCTAGGCATGGGATTTTGACATGTTACCCAAACCAAAAGGAATGAGTTGGAAACAATCAAGACATCAGATAGAAGCACTTGCATTTGAATGAGTTTCAAGCATGCTTGGGTACTCGTGTGATCTGAGTGACTCAGTTTTGGAATACAACTGTCGCGTGGTGCACCGCGACCTCCAGGCACCCCGGAGTTTCTGAAAAAAGATTTTCTGCGATTTTCACGAAACCACTTTTCTTCAACTTGAATTGGGCTAAAAATCCATCCCTGAAAATAAAAATTCTCTGAGTAGTGTGGAAATGCTGATCCTTACCCTACCTGGGGTGTCCACTGAGCCTTTCCGAGAACTCTACTTGAAGTTCTCTAGGCATGGGATTTTGACATGTTACCCAAACCAAAAGGAATGAGTGGGAAACAATCAAGACAACAGATAGAAGTACTTGCATTTGAATGAGTTTCAAGCATGCTTGGGTACTCGTGTGATCTGAGTGACTCAGTTTTGGAATACAACTGTCGAGTGGTGCACTGCGACCTCCAGGCACCCCGGAGTTTCTGAAAAAAAATTTTCTGCGATTTTCACGAAACCACTTTTCTTCAACTTGAATTGGGCTAAAAATCCATCCCTGAAAATAAAAATTCTCTGAGTAGTGTGGAAATGCTGATCCTTACCCTACCTGGGGTGTCCACTGAGCATTTCCGAGAACTCTACTTGAAGTTCTCTAGGCATGGGATTTTGACATGTTACCCAAACCAAAAGGAATGAGTGGGAAACAATCAAGACAACAGATAGAAGCACTTGCATTTGAATGAGTTTCAAGCATGCTTGGGTACTCGTGTGATCTGAGTGACTCAGTTTTGGAATACAACTGTCGCGTGGTGCACCGCGACCTCCAGGCACCCCGGAGTTTCTGAAAAAAAATTTTCTGCGATTTTCACGAAACCACTTTTCTTCAACTTGAATTGGGCTAAAAATCCATCCCTGAAAATAAAAATTCTCTGAGTAGTGTGGAAATGCTGATCCTTACCCTACCTGGGGTGTCCACTGAGCATTTCCGCAAACTCTACTTGAAGTTCTCTGGGCATGGGATTTTGACATGTTACCCAAACCAAAAGGAATGAGTGGGAAACAATCAAGACAAAAGATAGAAGCACTTGCATTTGAATGAGTTTCAAGCATGCTTGGGTACTCGTTTGATCTGAGTGACTCAGTTTTGGAATACAACTGTCGCGTGGTGCACCGCGACCTCAAGGCACCCTGGAGTTTCTGAAAAAAAATTTTCTGCGATTTTCACGAAACCACTTTTCTTCAACTTGAATTGGGCTAAAAATCCATCCCTGAAAATAAAAATTCTCTGAGTAGTGTGGAAATGCTGATCCTTACCCTACCTGGGGTGTCCACTGAGCCTTTCCGAGAACTCTACTTGAAGTTCTCTAGGCATGGGATTTTGACATGTTACCCAAACCAAAAGGAATGAGTTGGAAACAATCAAGACATCAGATAGAAGCACTTGCATTTGAATGAGTTTCAAGCATGCTTGGGTACTCTTGTGATCTGAGTGACTCAGTTTTGGAATACAACTGTCGCGTGGTGCACCGCGACCTCCAGGCACCCCGGAGTTTCTGAAAAAAAATTTTCTGGGAATTTCACGAAACCACTTTTCTTCAACTTGAATTGGGCTAAAAATCCATCCCTAAAAATAAAAATTCTCTGAGTAGTGTTGAAATGCTGATCCTTACCCTACCTGGGGTGTCCACTGAGCATTTCCGCAAACTCTACTTGAAGTTCTCTGGGCATGGGATTTTGACATGTTACCCAAACCAAAAGGAATGAGTGGGAAACAATCAAGACAACAGATAGAAGCACTTGCATTTGAATGAGTTTCAGGCATGCTTGGGTACTCGTGTGATCTGAGTGACTCAGTTTTGGAATACAACTGTCGCGTGGTGCACCGCGACCTCCAGGCACCCCGGAGTTTCTGAAAAAAAATTTTCTGCGATTTTAACGAAACCACTTTTCTTCAACTTGAATTGGGCTAAAAATCCATCCCTGAAAATAAAAATTCTCTGAGTAGTGTGGAAATGCTGATCCTTACCCTACCTGGGGTTTCCACTGAGCATTTCCGAGAACTCTACTTGAAGTTCTCTAGGCATGGGATTTTGACATGTTACCCAAACCAAAAGGAATGAGTGGGAAACAATCAAGACAACATATAGAAGCACTTGCATTTGAATGAGTTTCAAGCATGCTTGGGTACTCGTGTGATCTGAGTGACTCAGTTTTGGAATACAACTGTCGCGTGGTGCACCGCAACCTCCAGGCACCCCGGAGTTTCTGAAAAAAAAATTTCTGCGATTTTCACTAAACCACTTTTCTTCAACTTGACTTGGGCTAAAAATCCATCCCTGAAAATAAAAATTCTCTGAGTAGTGTGGAAATGCTGATCCTTACCCTACCTGTGGTGTCCACTGAGCATTTCCGAGACTCTACTTGAAGTTCTCTAGGCATGGGATTTTGACATGTTACCCAAACCAAAAGGAATGAGTTGGAAACAATCAAGACATCAGATAGAAGCACTTGCATTTGAATGAGTTTCAATCATGCTTGGGTACTCGTGTGATCTGAGTGACTCAGTTTTGGAATACAACTGTCGCGTGGTTCACCGCGACCTCCAGGCACCCCGGAGTTTCTGAAAAACAATTTCTGCGATTTTCACGAAAGCACTTTTCTTTTTCACGACATCCAGGCACCCCGGAGTTTCTGAAAAAACATTTTCTGCGATTTTCACTAAACCACTTTTCTTCAACTTGACTTGGGCTAAAAATCCATCCCTGAAAATAAAAATTCTCTGAGTAGTGTGGAAATGCTGATCCTTACCCTACCTGGGGTGTCCACTGAGAATTTCTGAGAACTCTATTTGAAGTTCTCTGGACATGGGATTTTGACATGTTACACAAACCAAAAGGAATGAGTGGGAAACAATCAAGACAACAGATAGAAGCACTTGCATTTGAATGAGTTTCTAGCATGCTTGGGTACTCGTGTGATCTGAGTGACTCAGTTTTGGAATACAACTGTCGCTTGGTTCACCGCGACCTCCAGGCACCCCGGAGTTTCTGAAAAACAATTTCTGCGATTTTCACGAAAGCACTTTTCTTCAACTTGAATTGGGCTATAAATCCATCCCTGAAAATAAAAATTCTCTGAGTAGTGTGGAAATGCTGATCCTTACCCTACCTGGGGTGTCCACTGAGCATTTCCGCAAACTCTACTTGAAGTTCTCTGGGCATGGGATTTTGACATGTTACCCAAACCAAAAGGAATGAGTGGGAAACAATCAAGACAAAAGATAGAAGCACTTGCATTTGAATGAGTTTCAAGCATGCTTGGGTTCTCGTGTGATCTGAGTGACTCAGTTTTGGAATACAACTGTCGCGTGGTGCACCGCGACCTCAAGGCACCCTGGAGTTTCTGAAAAAAAATTTTCTGCGATTTTCACGAAACCACTTTTCTTCAACTTGAATTGGGCTAAAAATCCATCCCTGAAAATAAAAATTCTCTGAGTAGTGTGGAAATGCTGATCCTTACCCTACCTGGGGTGTCCACTGAGCCTTTCCGAGAACTCTACTTGAAGTTCTCTAGGCATGGGATTTTGACGTTACCCAAACCAAAAGGAATGAGTTGGAAACAATCAAGACATCAGATAGAAGCACTTGCATTTGAATGAGTTTCAAGCATGCTTGGGTACTCTTGTGATCTGAGTGACTCAGTTTTGGAATACAACTGTCGCGTGGTGCACCGCGACCTCCAGGCACCCCGGAGTTTCTGAAAAAAAAATTTCTGGGAATTTCACGAAACCACTTTTCTTCAACTTGAATTGGGCTAAAAATCCATCCCTAAAAATAAAAATTCTCTGAGTAGTGTTGAAATGCTGATCCTTACCCTACCTGGGGTGTCCACTGAGCATTTCCGAGAACTCTACTTGAAGTTCTCAAGGCATGGGATTTTGACATGTTACCCAAACCAAAAGGAATGAGTGGGAAACAATCAAGACAACATATAGAAGCACTTGCATTTGAATGAGTTTCAAGCATGCTTGGGTACTCGTGTGATCTGAGTAACTCAGTTTTGGAATACAACTGTCGCGTGGTGCACCGCGACCTCCAGGCACCCCAGAGTTTCTGAAAAAAAATTTTCTGCGATTTTCACGAAACCACTTTTCTTCAACTTGAATTGGGCTAAAAATCCATCCCTGAAAATAAAAATTCTCTGAGTAGTGTGGAAATGCTGATCCTTACCCTACCTGGGGTGTCCACTGAGCATTTCCGCGAACTCTACTTGAAGTTCTCTGGGCATGGGATTTTGACATGTTACCCAAACCAAAAGGAATGAGTGGGAAACAATCAAGACAACAGATAGAAGCACTTGCATTTGAATGAGTTTCAAGCATGCTTGGGAACTCGTGTGATCTGAGTGACTCAGTTTTGGAATACAACTGTCGCGTGGTGCACCGCGACCTCCAGGCACCCCGGAGTTTCTGAAAAAAAATTTTCTGCGATTTTCACGAAACCACTTTTCTTCAACTTGAATTGGGCTAAAAATCCATCCCTGAAAAAACAAATTCTCTGAGTAGTGTTGAAATGCTGATCCTTACCCTACCTGGGGTGTCCACTGAGCATTTCCGCAAACTCTACTTGAAGTTCTCTGGGCATGGGATTTTGACATGTTTCCCAAACCAAAAGGAATGAGTGGAAAACAATCAAGACAACAGATAGAAGCACTTGCATTTGAATGAGTTTCAAGCATGCTTGGGTCCTCGTGTGATCTGAGTGACTCAGTTTTGGAATACAACTGTCGCGTGGTGCACCGCGACCTCCAGGCACCCCGGAGTTTCTGAAAAAAAAATTTCTGCGATTTTCACTAAACCACTTTTCTTCAACTTGACTTGGGCTAAAAATCCATCCCTGAAAATAAAAATTCTCTGAGTAGTGTGGAAATGCTGATCCTTACCCTACCTGTGGTGTCCACTGAGCATTTCCGAGAACTCTACTTGAAGTTCTCTAGGCATGGGATTTTGACATGTTACCCAAACCAAAAGGAATGAGTTGGAAACAATCAAGACATCAGATAGAAGCACTTGCATTTGAATGAGTTTCAATCATGCTTGGGTACTCGTGTGATCTGAGTGACTCAGTTTTGGAATACAACTGTCGCGTGGTGCACCGCGACATCCAGGCACCCCGGAGTTTCTGAAAAAACATTTTCTGCGATTTTCACTAAACCACTTTTCTTCAACTTGACTTGGGCTAAAAATCCATCCCTGAAAATAAAAATTCTCTGAGTAGTGTGGAAATGCTGATCCTTACCCTACCTGGGGTGTCCACTGAGAATTTCTGAGAACTCTATTTGAAGTTCTCTGGACATGGGATTTTGACATGTTACACAAACCAAAAGGAATGAGTGGGAAACAATCAAGACAACAGTTAGAAGCACTTGCATTTGAATGAGTTTCTAGCATGCTTGGGTACTCGTGTGATCTGAGTGACTCAGTTTTGGAATACAACTGTCACGTGGTTCACCGCGACCTCCAGGCACCCCGGAGTTTCTGAAAAACAATTTCTGCGATTTTCACGAAAGCACTTTTCTTCAACTTGAATTGGGCTATAAATCCATCCCTGAAAATAAAAATTCTCTGATAGTCTGGAAATGCTGATCCTTACCCTACCTGGGGTGCCCACTGAGCATTTCCGCGAACTCTACTTGAAGTTCTCTGGGCATGGGATTTTGACATGTTACCCAAACCAAAAGGAATGAGTGGGAAACAATCAAGACAACAGATAGAATCACTTGCATTTGAAAGAGTTTCAAGCATGCTTGGGTACTCTTGTGATCTGAGTGACTCAGTTTTGGAATACAACTGTCGCGTGGTGCACCGCGACCTCCAGGCACCCCGAAGTTTCTGAAAAAAAATTTTCTGGGAATTTCACGAAACCACTTTTCTTCAACTTGAATTGGGCTAAAAATCCATCCCTAAAAATAAAAATTCTCTGAGAAGTGTTGAAATGCTGATCCTTACCCTACCTGGGGTGTCCACTGAGCATTTCCGCAAACTCTACTTGAAGTTCTCTGGGCATGGGATTTTGACATGTTACCCAAACCAAAAGGAATGAGTGGGAAACAATCAAGACAACAGATAGAAGCACTTGCATTTGAATGAGTTTCAGGCATGCTTGGGTACTCGTGTGATCTGAGTGACTCAGTTTTGGAATACAACTGTCGCGTGGTGCACCGCGACCTCCAGGCACCCCGGAGTTTCTGAAAAAAAATTTTCTGCGATTTTCACGAAACCACTTTTCTTCAACTTGAATTGGGCTAAAAATCCATCCTGAAAATAAAAATTCTCTGAGTAGTGTGGAAATGCTGATCCTTACCCTACCTGGGGTGTCCACTGAGCATTTCCGAGAACTCTACTTGAAGTTCTCTAGGCATGGGATTTTGACATGTTACCCAAACCAAAAGGAATGAGTGGGAAACAATCAAGACAACATATAGAAGCACTTGCATTTGAATGAGTTTCAAGCATGCTTGGGTACTCGTGTGATCTGAGTAACTCAGTTTTGGAATACAACTGTCGCGTGGTGCACCGCGACCTCCAGGCACCCCGGAGTTTCTGAAAAAAAAATTTCTGCGATTTTCACTAAACCACTTTTCTTCAACTTGACTTGGGCTACAAATCCATCCCTGAAAATAAAAATTCTCTGAGTAGTGTGGAAATGCTGATCCTTACCCTACCTGTGGTGTCCACTGAGCATTTCCGAGACCTCTACTTGAAGTTCTCTAGGCATGGGATTTTGACATGTTACCCAAACCAAAAGGAATGAGTTGGAAACAATCAAGACATCAGATAGAAGCACTTGCATTTGAATGAGTTTCAATCATGCTTGGGTACTCGTGTGATCTGAGTGACTCAGTTTTGGAATACAACTGTCGCGTGGTTCACCGCGACCTCCAGGCACCCCTGAGTTTCTGAAAAACAATTTCTGCGATTTTCACGAAAGCACTTTTCTTCAACTTGAATTGGGCTATAAATCCATCCCTGAAAATAAAAATTCTCTGATAGTCTGGAAATGCTGATCCTTACCCTACCTGGGGTGCCCACTGAGCATTTCCGCGAACTCTACTTGAAGTTCTCTGGGCATGGGATTTTGACATGTTACCCAAACCAAAAGGAATGAGTGGGAAACAATCAAGACAACAGATAGAATCACTTGCATTTGAAAGAGTTTCAAGCATGCTTGGGTACTCGTGTGATCTGAGTGACTCAGTTTTGGAATACAACTGTCGCGTGGTGCACCGCGACCTCCAGGCACCCCGGAGTTTCTGAAAAAAAATTTTCTGCGATTTTCACGAAACCACTTTTCTTCAACTTGAATTGGGCTAAAAATCCATCCCTGAAAATAAAAATTCTCTGAGTAGTGTGGAAATGCTGATCCTTACCCTACCTGGGGTTTCCACTGAGCATTTCCGAGAACTCTACTTGAAGTTCTCTAGGCATGGGATTTTGACATGTTACCCAAACCAAAAGGAATGAGTGGGAAACAATCAAGACAACATATAGAAGCACTTGCATTTGAATGAGTTTCAAGCATGCTTGGGTACTCGTGTGATCTGAGTGACTCAGTTTTGGAATACAACTGTCGCGTGGTGCACCGCAACCTCCAGGCACCCCGGAGTTTCTGAAAAAAAAATTTCTGCGATTTTCACTAAACCACTTTTCTTCAACTTGACTTGGGCTAAAAATCCATCCCTGAAAATAAAAATTCTCTGAGTAGTGTGGAAATGCTGATCCTTACCCTACCTGTGGTGTCCACTGAGCATTTCCGAGACTCTACTTGAAGTTCTCTAGGCATGGGATTTTGACATGTTACCCAAACCAAAAGGAATGAGTTGGAAACAATCAAGACATCAGATAGAAGCACTTGCATTTGAATGAGTTTCAATCATGCTTGGGTACTCGTGTGATCTGAGTGACTCAGTTTTGGAATACAACTGTCGCGTGGTGCACCGCGACATCCAGGCACCCAGGAGTTTCTGAAAAAACATTTTCTGCGATTTTCACTAAACCACTTTTCTTCAACTTGACTTGGGCTAAAAATCCATCCCTGAAAATAAAAATTCTCTGAGTAGTGTGGAAATGCTGATCCTTACCCTACCTGGGGTGTCCACTGAGAATTTCTGAGAACTCTATTTGAAGTTCTCTGGACATGGGATTTTGACATGTTACACAAACCAAAAGGAATGAGTGGGAAACAATCAAGACAACAGATAGAAGCACTTGCATTTGAATGAGTTTCTAGCATGCTTGGGTACTCGTGTGATCTGAGTGACTCAGTTTTGGAATACAACTGTCGCTTGGTTCACCGCGACCTCCAGGCACCCCGGAGTTTCTGAAAAACAATTTCTGCGATTTTCACGAAAGCACTTTTCTTCAACTTGAATTGGGCTATAAATCCATCCCTGAAAATAAAAATTCTCTGAGTAGTGTGGAAATGCTGATCCTTACCCTACCTGGGGTGTCCACTGAGCATTTCCGCAAACTCTACTTGAAGTTCTCTGGGCATGGGATTTTGACATGTTACCCAAACCAAAAGGAATGAGTGGGAAACAATCAAGACAAAAGATAGAAGCACTTGCATTTGAATGAGTTTCAAGCATGCTTGGGTACTCGTGTGATCTGAGTGACTCAGTTTTGGAATACAACTGTCGCGTGGTGCACCGCGACCTCAAGGCACCCTGGAGTTTCTGAAAAAAAATTTTCTGCGATTTTCACGAAACCACTTTTCTTCAACTTGAATTGGGCTAAAAATCCATCCCTGAAAATAAAAATTCTCTGAGTAGTGTGGAAATGCTGATCCTTACCCTACCTGGGGTGTCCACTGAGCCTTTCCGAGAACTCTACTTGAAGTTCTCTAGACATGGGATTTTGACGTTACCCAAACCAAAAGGAATGAGTTGGAAACAATCAAGACATCAGATAGAAGCACTTGCATTTGAATGAGTTTCAAGCATGCTTGGGTACTCTTGTGATCTGAGTGACTCAGTTTTGGAATACAACTGTCGCGTGGTGCACCGCGACCTCCAGGCACCCCGGAGTTTCTGAAAAAAAAATTTCTGGGAATTTCACGAAACCACTTTTCTTCAACTTGAATTGGGCTAAAAATCCATCCCTAAAAATAAAAATTCTCTGAGTAGTGTTGAAATGCTGATCCTTACCCTACCTGGGGTGTCCACTGAGCATTTCCGAGAACTCTACTTGAAGTTCTCAAGGCATGGGATTTTGACATGTTACCCAAACCAAAAGGAATGAGTGGGAAACAATCAAGACAACATATAGAAGCACTTGCATTTGAATGAGTTTCAAGCATGCTTGGGTACTCGTGTGATCTGAGTAACTCAGTTTTGGAATACAACTGTCGCGTGGTGCACCGCGACCTCCAGGCACCCCAGAGTTTCTGAAAAAAAATTTTCTGCGATTTTCACGAAACCACTTTTCTTCAACTTGAATTGGGCTAAAAATCCATCCCTGAAAATAAAAATTCTCTGAGTAGTGTGGAAATGCTGATCCTTACCCTACCTGGGGTGTCCACTGAGCATTTCCGCGAACTCTACTTGAAGTTCTCTGGGCATGGGATTTTGACATGTTACCCAAACCAAAAGGAATGAGTGGGAAACAATCAAGACAACAGATAGAAGCACTTGCATTTGAATGAGTTTCAAGCATGCTTGGGAACTCGTGTGATCTGAGTGACTCAGTTTTGGAATACAACTGTCGCGTGGTGCACCGCGACCTCCAGGCACCCCGGAGTTTCTGAAAAAAAATTTTCTGCGATTTTCACGAAACCACTTTTCTTCAACTTGAATTGGGCTAAAAATCCATCCCTGAAAAAACAAATTCTCTGAGTAGTGTTGAAATGCTGATCCTTACCCTACCTGGGGTGTCCACTGAGCATTTCCGCAAACTCTACTTGAAGTTCTCTGGGCATGGGATTTTGACATGTTTCCCAAACCAAAAGGAATGAGTGGAAAACAATCAAGACAACAGATAGAAGCACTTGCATTTGAATGAGTTTCAAGCATGCTTGGGTCCTCGTGTGATCTGAGTGACTCAGTTTTGGAATACAACTGTCGCGTGGTGCACCGCGACCTCCAGGCACCCCGGAGTTTCTGAAAAAAAAATTTCTGCGATTTTCACTAAACCACTTTTCTTCAACTTGACTTGGGCTAAAAATCCATCCCTGAAAATAAAAATTCTCTGAGTAGTGTGGAAATGCTGATCCTTACCCTACCTGTGGTGTCCACTGAGCATTTCCGAGAACTCTACTTGAAGTTCTCTAGGCATGGGATTTTGACATGTTACCCAAACCAAAAGGAATGAGTTGGAAACAATCAAGACATCAGATAGAAGCACTTGCATTTGAATGAGTTTCAATCATGCTTGGGTACTCGTGTGATCTGAGTGACTCAGTTTTGGAATACAACTGTCGCGTGGTGCACCGCGACATCCAGGCACCCCGGAGTTTCTGAAAAAACATTTTCTGCGATTTTCACTAAACCACTTTTCTTCAACTTGACTTGGGCTAAAAATCCATCCCTGAAAATAAAAATTCTCTGAGTAGTGTGGAAATGCTGATCCTTACCCTACCTGGGGTGTCCACTGAGAATTTCTGAGAACTCTATTTGAAGTTCTCTGGACATGGGATTTTGACATGTTACACAAACCAAAAGGAATGAGTGGGAAACAATCAAGACAACAGTTAGAAGCACTTGCATTTGAATGAGTTTCTAGCATGCTTGGGTACTCGTGTGATCTGAGTGACTCAGTTTTGGAATACAACTGTCACGTGGTTCACCGCGACCTCCAGGCACCCCGGAGTTTCTGAAAAACAATTTCTGCGATTTTCACGAAAGCACTTTTCTTCAACTTGAATTGGGCTATAAATCCATCCCTGAAAATAAAAATTCTCTGATAGTCTGGAAATGCTGATCCTTACCCTACCTGGGGTGCCCACTGAGCATTTCCGCGAACTCTACTTGAAGTTCTCTGGGCATGGGATTTTGACATGTTACCCAAACCAAAAGGAATGAGTGGGAAACAATCAAGACAACAGATAGAATCACTTGCATTTGAAAGAGTTTCAAGCATGCTTGGGTACTCGTGTGATCTGAGTGACTCAGTTTTGGAATACAACTGTCGCGTGGTGCAACGCGACCTCCAGGCACCCCGGAGTTTCTGAAAAAAAATTTTCTGCGATTTTCACGAAACCACTTTTCTTCAACTTGAATTGGGCTAAAAATCCATCCCTGAAAATAAAAATTCTCTGAGTAGTGTGGAAATGCTGATCCTTACCCTACCTGGGGTGTCCACTGAGCCTTTCCGAGAACTCTACTTGAAGTTCTCTAGGCATGGGATTTTGACATGTTACCCAAACCAAAAGGAATGAGTTGGAAACAATCAAGACATCAGATAGAAGCACTTGCATTTGAATGAGTTTCAAGCATGCTTGGGTACTCTTGTGATCTGAGTGACTCAGTTTTGGAATACAACTGTCGCGTGGTGCACCGCGACCTCCAGGCACCCCGAAGTTTCTGAAAAGAAATTTTCTGGGAATTTCACGAAACCACTTTTCTTCAACTTGAATTGGGCTAAAAATCCATCCCTAAAAATAAAAATTCTCTGAGAAGTGTTGAAATGCTGATCCTTACCCTACCTGGGGTGTCCACTGAGCATTTCCGCAAACTCTACTTGAAGTTCTCTGGGCATGGGATTTTGACATGTTACCCAAACCAAAAGGAATGAGTGGGAAACAATCAAGACAACAGATAGAAGCACTTGCATTTGAATGAGTTTCAAGCATGCTTGGGTACTCGTGTGATCTGAGTGACTCAGTTTTGGAATACAACTGTCGCGTGGTGCACCGCGACCTCCAGGCACCCCGGAGTTTCTGAAAAAAAATTTTCTGCGATTTTCACGAAACCACTTTTCTTCAACTTGAATTGGGCTAAAAATCCATCACTGAAAATAAAAATTCTCTGAGTAGTGTGGAAATGCTGATCCTTACCCTACCTGGGGTGTCCACTGAGCATTTCCGAGAACTCTACTTGAAGTTCTCTAGGCATGGGATTTTGACATGTTACCCAAACCAAAAGGAATGAGTGGGAAACAATCAAGACAACATATAGAAGCACTTGCATTTGAATGAGTTTCAAGCATGCTTGGGTACTCGTGTGATCTGAGTAACTCAGTTTTGGAATACAACTGTCGCGTGGTGCACCGCGACCTCCAGGCACCCCGGAGTTTCTGAAAAAAAAATTTCTGCGATTTTCACTAAACCACTTTTCTTCAACTTGACTTGGGCTAAAAATCCATCCCTGAAAATAAAAATTCTCTGAGTAGTGTGGAAATGCTGATCCTTACCCTACCTGTGGTGTCCACTGAGCATTTCCGAGACCTCTACTTGAAGTTCTCTAGGCATGGGATTTTGACATGTTACCCAAACCAAAAGGAATGAGTTGGAAACAATCAAGACATCAGATAGAAGCACTTGCATTTGAATGAGTTTCAATCATGCTTGGGTACTCGTGTGATCTGAGTGACTCAGTTTTGGAATACAACTGTCGCGTGGTGCACCGCGACCTCCAGGCACCCCGGAGTTTCTGAAAAAAAATTGTCTGCGATTTTCACGAAACCACTTTTCTTCAACTTGAATTGGGCTAAAAATCCATCCCTGAAAATAAAAATTCTCTGAGTAGTGTGGAAATGCTGATCCCTACCCTACCTGGGGTGTCCACTGAGAATTTCTGAGAACTCTATTTGAAGTTCTCTGGACATGGGATTTTGACATGTTACACAAACCAAAAGGAATGAGTGGGAAACAATCAAGACAACAGATAGAAGCACTTGCATTTGAATGAGTTTCTAGCATGCTTGGGTACTCGTGTGATCTGAGTGACTCAGTTTTGGAATACAACTGTCGCGTGGTTCACCGCGACCTCCAGGCACCCCTGAGTTTCTGAAAAACAATTTCTGCGATTTTCACGAAAGCACTTTTCTTCAACTTGAATTGGGCTATAAATCCATCCCTGAAAATAAAAATTCTCTGATAGTCTGGAAATGCTGATCCTTACCCTACCTGGGGTGCCCACTGAGCATTTCCGCGAACTCTACTTGAAGTTCTCTGGGCATGGGATTTTGACATGTTACCCAAACCAAAAGGAATGAGTGGGAAACAATCAAGACAACAGATAGAATCACTTGCATTTGAAAGAGTTTCAAGCATGCTTGGGTACTCGTGTGATCTGAGTGACTCAGTTTTGGAATACAACTGTCGCGTGGTGCACCGCGACCTCCAGGCACCCCGGAGTTTCTGAAAAAAAATTTTCTGCGATTTTCACGAAACCACTTTTCTTCAACTTGAATTGGGCTAAAAATCCATCCCTGAAAATAAAAATTCTCTGAGTAGTGTGGAAATGCTGATCCTTACCCTACCTGGGGTGTCCACTGAGCCTTTCCGAGAACTCTACTTGAAGTTCTCTAGGCATGGGATTTTGACATGTTACCCAAACCAAAAGGAATGAGTTGGAAACAATCAAGACATCAGATAGAAGCACTTGCATTTGAATGAGTTTCAAGCATGCTTGGGTACTCTTGTGATCTGAGTGACTCAGTTTTGGAATACAACTGTCGCGTGGTGCACCGCGACCTCCAGGCACCCCGGAGTTTCTGAAAAAAAATTTTCTGCGATTTTCACGAAACCACTTTTCTTCAACTTGAATTGGGCTAAAAATCCATCCCTGAAAATAAAAATTCTCTGAGTAGTGTGGAAATGCTGATCCTTACCCTACCTGGGGTGTCCACTGAGAATTTCTGAGAACTCTATTTGAAGTTCTCTGGACATGGGATTTTGACATGTTACACAAACCAAAAGGAATGAGTGGGAAACAATCAAGACAACAGATAGAAGCACTTGCATTTGAATGAGTTTCTAGCATGCTTGGGTACTCGTGTGATCTGAGTGACTCAGTTTTGGAATACAACTGTCGCGTGGTTCACCGCGACCTCCAGGCACCCCTGAGTTTCTGAAAAACAATTTCTGCGATTTTCACGAAAGCACTTTTCTTCAACTTGAATTGGGCTATAAATCCATCCCTGAAAATAAAAATTCTCTGATAGTCTGGAAATGCTGATCCTTACCCTACCTGGGGTGCCCACTGAGCATTTCCGCGAACTCTACTTGAAGTTCTCTGGGCATGGGATTTTGACATGTTACCCAAACCAAAAGGAATGAGTGGGAAACAATCAAGACAACAGATAGAATCACTTGCATTTGAAAGAGTTTCAAGCATGCTTGGGTACTCGTGTGATCTGAGTGACTCAGTTTTGGAATACAACTGTCGCGTGGTGCACCGCGACCTCCAGGCACCCCGGAGTTTCTGAAAAAAAATTTTCTGCGATTTTCACGAAACCACTTTTCTTCAACTTGAATTGGGCTAAAAATCCATCCCTGAAAATAAAAATTCTCTGAGTAGTGTGGAAATGCTGATCCTTACCCTACCTGGGGTGTCCACTGAGCATTTCCGAGAACTCTACTTGAAGTTCTCTAGGCATGGGATTTTGACATGTTACCCAAACCAAAAGGAATGAATTGGAAACAATCAAGACATCAGATAGAAGCACTTGCATTTGAATGAGTTTCAAGCATGCTTGGGTACTCGTGTGATCTGAGTGACTCAGTTTTGGAATACAACTTTTTTTGAGTGACTCAGTTTTGGAGTACTTCCGGCGCCGGAAAGATGGCGACGGTTTACAGAAAGCTCTCTCGTTGTGTGTCTGTTTTAATGTTTATTTATACGTTAATACTCTTGTTTTGTGTTGGACGCTCAATGTCTGCCATTACTTATGATAGACAAACGCTTTTAAACCTGAGGATAGACTCCTTAATGTACACGTCTGTATTGTTTACAGTCAAACTGTCAGCATGTTTACTTGCACATTGTCTATTGTTTGTTTGTACATTGTCTTGATGCACTGTTTGCACTTTGTTTTGTTTTTTACACTTGTTTTATAATCGAGAGACTTTCTGTAAGTAAGAATTCCATTGTACCAGTACCGGTTACATATGGCAATAAAGTTCAAGTTCACAACTGTCGCGTGGTGCACCGCGAACTCTAGGCACCCCGGAGTTTCTGAAAAAAAATTTTCTGCGATTTTCACGAAACCACTTTTCTTCAACTTGAATTGGGCTAAAAATCCATCCCTGAAAATAAAAATTCTCTGAGTAGTGTGGAAATGCTGATCCTTACCCTACCTTGGGTGTCCACTGAGCATTTCCGAGAACTCTACTGGAAGTTCTCAGGGCATGGGATTTTGACATGTTACCCAAAGCAAAAGGAATGAGTGGGAAACAATCAAGACAACAGATAGAAGCACTTGCATTTGAATGAGTTTCAAGCATGCTTGGGTACTCGTGTGATCTGAGTGACTCAGTCTTGGAATACAACTGTCGCGTACTGCACCGCGACCACCAGGCACCCCGGAGTTTCTGAAATAAAAATTTCTGCGATTTACACGAAACCACTTTTCTTCAACTTGAATTGGGCTAAAAATCCATCCCTGAAAAAACAAATTCTCTGAGTAGTGTGGAAATGTTGATCCTTACCCTACCTGGGGTGTCCACTGAGCATTTCCGCAAACTCTACTTGAAGTTCTCAGGGCATGGGATTTTGACATGTTACCCAAAGCAAAAGGAATGAGTGGAAAACAATCAAGACAACAGATAGAAGCACTTGCATTTGAATGAGTTTCAAGCATGCTTGGGTACTCGTGTGATCTGAGTGACTCAGTCTTGGAATACAACTGTCGCGCAGTGCACCGCGACATCCAGGCACCCCGGAGTTTCTGAAAAAAAATTTTCTGCGATTTTCACGAAACCACTTTTCTTCAACTTGAATTGGGCTAAAAATCCATCCCTGAAAATAAAAATTCTCTGAGTAGTGTTGAAATGCTGATCCTTACCCTACCTGGGGTGTCCACTGAGCATTTCCGCAAACTCTACTTGAAGTTCTCTGGGCATGGGATTTTGACATGTTACCCAAAGCAAAAGGAATGAGTGGGAAACAATCAAGACAACAGATAGAAGCACTTGCATTTGAATGAGTTTCTAGCATGCTTGGGTACTCGTGTGATCTGAGTGACTCAGTTTTGGAATACAACTGTCGCGTGGTTCACCGCGACCTCCAGGCACCCCGGAGTTTCTGAAAAACAATATCTGCGATTTTCACGAAAGCACTTTTCTTCAACTTGAATTGGGCTATAAATCCATCCCTGAAAATAAAAATTCTCTGATAGTCTGGAAATGCTGATCCTTACCCTACCTGGGGTGTCCACTGAGCATTTCCGCAAACTCTACTTGAAGTTCTCTGGGCATGGGATTTTGACATGTTACCCAAACCAAAAGGAATGAGTGGGAAACAATCAAGACAACAGATAGAAGCACTTGCATTTGAATGAGTTTCAAGCATGCTTGGGTACTCGTGTGATCTGAGTGACTCAGTTTTGGAATACAACTGTCGCGTGGTGCACCGCGACCTCCAGGCACCCCGGAGTTTCTGAAAAAAAAATTTCTGCGATTTTCACTAAACCACTTTTCTTCAACTTGACTTGGGCTAAAAATCCATCCCTGAAAATAAAAATTCTCTGAGTAGTGTGGAAATGCTGATCCTTACCCTACCTGTGGTGTCCACTGAGCATTCCCGAGAACTCTACTTGAAGTTCTTTAGGCATGGGATTTTGACATGTTACCCAAACCAAAAGGAATGAGTTGGAAACAATCAAGACATCAGATAGAAGCACTTGCATTTGAATGAGTTTCAATCATGCTTGGGTACTCGTGTGATCTGAGTGACTCAGTTTTGGAATACAACTGTCGCGTGGTGCACCGCGACATCCAGGCACCCCGGAGTTTCTGAAAAAACATTTTCTGCGATTTTCACTAAACCACTTTTCTTCAACTTGACTTGGGCTAAAAATCCATCCCTGAAAATAAAAATTCTCTGAGTAGTGTGGAAATGCTGATCCTTACCCTACCTGGGGTGTCCACTGAGCATTTCTGAGAACTCTATTTGAAGTTCTCTGGACATGGGATTTTGACATGTTACACAAACCAAAAGGAATGAGTGGGAAACAATCAAGACAACAGATAGAAGCACTTGCATTTGAATGAGTTTCTAGCATGCTTGGGTACTCGTGTGATCTGAGTGACTCAGTTTTGGAATACAACTGTCGCGTGGTTCACCGCGACCTCCAGGCACCCCGGAGTTTCTGAAAAACAATTTCTGCGATTTTCACGAAAGCACTTTTCTTCAACTTGAATTGGGCTATAAATCCATCCCTGAAAATAAAAATTCTCTGATAGTCTGGAAATGCTGATCCTTACCCTACCTGGGGTGCCCACTGAGCATTTCCGCGAACTCTACTTGAAGTTCTCTGGGCATGGGATTTTGACATGTTACCCAAACCAAAAGGAATGAGTGGGAAACAATCAAGACAACAGATAGAATCACTTGCATTTGAAAGAGTTTCAAGCATGCTTGGGTACTCGTGTGATCTGAGTGACTCAGTTTTGGAATACAACTGTCGCGTGGTGCACCGCGACCTCCAGGCACCCCGGAGTTTCTGAAAAAAAATTTTCTGCGATTTTCACGAAACCACTTTTCTTCAACTTGAATTGGGCTAAAAATCCATCCCTGAAAATAAAAATTCTCTGAGTAGTGTGGAAATGCTGATCCTTACCCTACCTGGGGTGTCCACTGAGCATTTCCGAGAACTCTACTTGAAGTTCTCTAGGCATGGGATTTTGACATGTTACCCAAACCAAAAGGAATGAGTTGGAAACAATCAAGACAACAGATAGAAGCACTTGCATTTGAATGAGTTTGAAGCATGCTTGGGTACTCATGTGATCTGAGTGACTCAGTTTTGGAATACAACTGTTGCGTGGTGCACCGCGACATCCAGGCACCTCGGAGTTTCTGAAAAAAAAATTTCTGCGATTTTCACGAAACCACTTTTCTTCAATTTGAACTGGGCTAAAAATCCATCCCTGAAAATAAAAATTCTCTGAGTAGTGTGGAAATGCTGATCCATACCCTGCCTGGGTTGTCCACTGAGCATTTCAGCGAACTCTACCTGAAGTTCTCTGGGCATGGGATTTTGATATGTTCCCCAAACCAAAAGGAATGAGTGGGAAACAATCAAGAAAACAGATAGAAGCACTCACATTTGAATGAGTTTCAAGCATGCTTGGGTACTCGTTTGATCTGTGTGACTCAGTTTTGGAATACAACTGTCGCGTACTGCACCGCGACCACCAGGCACCCCGGAGTTTCTGAAAAAAAATGTTCTGCGATTTTCACGAAACCATTTTTTTTCAACTTGAATTGGGCTAAAAATCCATCTCTGAAAATAAAAATTCTCTGAGTAGTGTGGAAATGTTGATCCTTACCCTACCTGGGGTGTCCACTGAGCATTTCCGCAAACTCTACTTGAAGTTCTCTGGGCATGGGATTTTGACATGTTACCCAAACCAAAAGGAATGAGTGGGAAACAATCAAGACAACAGATAGAAGCACTTGCATTTGAATGAGTTTCAAGCATGCTTGGGTACTCGTGTGATCTGAGTGACTCAGTTTTGGAATACAACTGTCGCGTGGTGCACCGCGACCTCCAGGCACCCCGGAGTTTCTGAAAAATTTTTTTTTGCGATTTTCACGAAACCACTTTTCTTCAACTTGAATTGGGCTAAAAATCCATCCCTGAAAATAAAAATTCTCTGAGTAGTGTGGAAATGCTGATCCTTACCCTACCTGGGGTGTCCACTGAGCATTTCCGAGAACTCTACTTGAAGTTCTCTGGGCATGGGATTTTGACATGTTACCCAAACCAAAAGGAATGAGTGGGAAACAATCAAGACAACAGATAGAAGCACTTGCATTTGAATGAGTTTCAAGCATGCTTGGGTTCTCGTGTGATCTGAGTGACTCAGTTTTGGAATACAACTGTCGCGTACTGCACCGCGACCACCAGGCACCACGGAGTTTCTGAAAAAAAATTTTCTGCGATTTTCACGAAACCACTTTTCTTCAACTTGAATTGGGCTAAAAATCCATCCCTGAAAATAAAAATTCTCTGAGTAGTGTGGAAATGCTGATCCTTACCCTACCTGGGGTGTCCACTGAGCATTTCCGCGAACTCTACTTGAAGTTCTCTGGGCATGGGATTTTGACATGTTACCCAAACCAAAAGGAATGAGTGGGAAACAATCAAGACAACAGATAGAAGTACTTGCATTTGAATGAGTTTAAAGCATGCTTGGGTACTCGTGTGATCTGAGTGACTCAGTTTTGGAATACAACTGTCGCGTGGTGCACCGCGACCTCCAGGCACCCCGGAGTTTCTGAAAAAAAAATTTCTGCGATTTTCACGAAACCACTTTTCTTCAACTTGAATTGGGCTAAAAATCCATCCCTGAAAATAAAAATTCTCTGAGTAGTGTTGAAATGCTGATCCTTACCCTACCTGGGGTGTCCACTGAGCATTTCCGCAAACTCTACTTGAAGTTCTCTGGGCATGGGATTTTGACATGTTACCCAAACCAAAAGGAATGAGTGGGAAACAATCAAGACAACAGATAGAAGCACTTGCATTTGAATGAGTTTCAAGCATGCTTGGGTACTCGTGTGATCTGAGTGACTCAGTTTTGGAATACAACTGTCACGTGGTGCACCGCGACCTCCAGGCACCCCGGAGTTTCTGAAAAAAAAATTTCTGCGATTTTCACTAAACCACTTTTCTTCAACTTGACTTGGGCTAAAAATCCATCCCTGAAAATAAAAATTCTCTGAGTAGTGTGGAAATGCTGATCCTTACCCTACCTGTGGTGTCCACTGAGCATTTCCGAGAACTCTACTTGAAGTTCTCTAGGCATGGGATTTTGACATGTTACCCAAACCAAAAGGAATGAGTTGGAAACAATCAAGACATCAGATAGAAGCACTTGCATTTGAATGAGTTTCAATCATGCTTGGGTACTCGTGTGATCTGAGTGACTCAGTTTTGGAATACAACTGTCGCGTGGTGCACCGCGACATCCAGGCACCCCGGAGTTTCTGAAAAAACATTTTCTGCGATTTTCACTAAACCACTTTTCTTCAACTTGACTTGGGCTAAAAATCCATCCCTGAAAATAAAAATTCTCTGAGTAGTGTGGAAATGCTGATCCTTACCCTACCTGGGGTGTCCACTGAGAATTTCTGAGAACTCTATTTGAAGTTCTCTGGACATGGGATTTTGACATGTTACACAAACCAAAAGGAATGAGTGGGAAACAATCAAGACAACAGATAGAAGCACTTGCATTTGAATGAGTTTCTAGCATGCTTGGGTACTCGTGTGATCTGAGTGACTCAGTTTTGGAATACAACTGTCGCGTGGTTCACCGCGACCTCCAGGCACCCCTGAGTTTCTGAAAAACAATTTCTGCGATTTTCACGAAAGCACTTTTCTTCAACTTGAATTGGGCTATAAATCCATCCCTGAAAATAAAAATTCTCTGATAGTCTGGAAATGCTGATCCTTACCCTACCTGGGGTGCCCACTGAGCATTTCCGCGAACTCTACTTGAAGTTCTCTGGGCATGGGATTTTGACATGTTACCCAAACCAAAAGGAATGAGTGGGAAACAATCAAGACAACAGATAGAATCACTTGCATTTGAAAGAGTTTCAAGCATGCTTGGGTACTTGTGTGATCTGAGTGACTCAGTTTTGGAATACAACTGTCGCGTGGTGCACCGCGACCTCCAGGCACCCCGGAGTTTCTGAAAAAAAATTTTCTGCGATTTTCACGAAACCACTTTTCTTCAACTTGAATTGGGCTAAAAATCCATCCCTGAAAATAAAAATTCTCTGAGTAGTGTGGAAATGCTGATCCTTACCCTACCTGGGGTGTCCACTGAGCATTTCCGAGAACTCTACTTGAAGTTCTCTAGGCATGGGATTTTGACATGTTACCCAAACCAAAAGGAATGAATTGGAAACAATCAAGACATCAGATAGAAGCACTTGCATTTGAATGAGTTTCAAGCATGCTTGGGTACTCGTGTGATCTGAGTGACTCAGTTTTGGAATACAACTGTCGCGTGGTGCACCGCGAACTCCAGGCACCCCGGAGTTTCTGAAAAAAAATTTTCTGCGATTTTCACGAAACCACTTTTCTTCAACTTGAATTGGGCTAAAAATCCATCCCTGAAAATAAAAATTCTCTGAGTAGTGTGGAAATGCTGATCCTTACCCTACCTTGGGTGTCCACTGAGCATTTCCGAGAACTCTACTTGAAGTTCTCAGGGCATGGGATTTTGACATGTTACCCAAAGCAAAAGGAATGAGTGGGAAACAATCAAGACAACAGATAGAAGCACTTGCATTTGAATGAGTTTCAAGCATGCTTGGGTACTCGTGTGATCTGAGTGACTCAGTCTTGGAATACAACTGTCGCGTACTGCACCGCGACCACCAGGCACCCCGGAGTTTCTGAAAAAAAAATTTCTGCGATTTACACGAAACCACTTTTCTTCAACTTGAATTGGGCTAAAAATCCATCCCTGAAAAAACAAATTCTCTGAGTAGTGTGGAAATGTTGATCCTTACCCTACCTGGGGTGTCCACTGAGCATTTCCGCAAACTCTACTTGAAGTTCTCAGGGCATGGGATTTTGACATGTTACCCAAAGCAAAAGGAATGAGTGGGAAACAATCAAGACAACAGATAGAAGCACTTGCATTTGAATGAGTTTCAAGCATGCTTGGGTACTCGTGTGATCTGAGTGACTCAGTCTTGGAATACAACTGTCGCGCAGTGCACCGCGACATCCAGGCACCCCGGAGTTTCTGAAAAAAAATTTTCTGCGATTTTCACGAAACCACTTTTCTTCAACTTGAATTGGGCTAAAAATCCATCCCTGAAAATAAAAATTCTCTGAGTAGTGTGGAAATGCTGATCCATACCCTACCTGGGTTGTCCACTGAGCATTTCCGCGAACTCTACTTGAAGTTCTCTGGGCATGGGATTTTGACATGTTTCCCAAACCAAAAGGAATGAGTGGAAAACAATCAAGACAACAGATAGAAGCACTTGCATTTGAATTAGTTTCAAGCATGCTTGGGTCCTCGTGTGATCTGAGTGACTCAGTTTTGGAATACAACTGTCGCGTACTGCACCGCGACCACCAGGCACCATGGAGTTTCTGAAAAAAAATTTTCTGCGATTTTCACGAAACCACTTTTCTTCAACTTGAATTGGGCTAAAAATCCATCCCTGAAAATAAAAATTCTCTGAGTAGTGTGGAAATGCTGATCCTTACCCTACCTGGGGTGTCCACTGAGCATTTCCGAGAACTCTACTTGAAGTTCTCTGGGCATGGGATTTTGACATGTTACCCAAACCAAAAGGAATGAGTGGGAAACAATCAAGACAACAGATAGAAGTACTTGCATTTGAATGAGTTTCAAGCATGCTTGGGTACTCGTGTGATCTGAGTGACTCAGTTTTGGAATACAACTGTCGCGTGGTGCACTGAGACCTCCAGGCACCCCGGAGTTTCTGAAAAAAAAATTTCTGCGATTTTCACGAAACCACTTTTCTTCAACTTGAATTGGGCTAAAAATCCATCCCTGAAAATAAAAATTCTCTGAGTAGTGTTGAAATGCTGATCCTTACCCTACCTGGGGTGTCCACTGAGCATTTCCGCAAACTCTACTTGAAGTTCTCTGGGCATGGGATTTTGACATGTTACCCAAACCAAAAGGAATGAGTGGGAAACAATCAAGACAACAGATAGAAGCACTTGCATTTGAATGAGTTTCAAGCATGCTTGGGTACTCGTGTGATCTGAGTGACTCAGTTTTGGAATATAACTGTCGCGTGGTGCACCGCGACCTCCAGGCACCCCGGAGTTTCTGAAAAAAAAATTTCTGCGATTTTCACTAAACCACTTTTCTTCAACTTGACTTGGGCTAAAAATCCATCCCTGAAAATAAAAATTCTCTGAGTAGTGTGGAAATGCTGATCCTTACCCTACCTGTGGTGTCCACTGAGCATTTCCGAGAACTCTACTTGAAGTTCTCTAGGCATGGGATTTTGACATGTTACCCAAACCAAAAGGAATGAGTTGGAAACAATCAAGACATCAGATAGAAGCACTTGCATTTGAATGAGTTTCAATCATGCTTGGGTACTCGTGTGATCTGAGTGACTCAGTTTTGGAATACAACTGTCGCGTGGTGCACCGCGACATCCAGGCACCCCGGAGTTTCTGAAAAAACATTTTCTGCGATTTTCACTAAACCACTTTTCTTCAACTTGACTTGGGCTAAAAATCCATCCCTGAAAATAAAAATTCTCTGAGTTGTGTGGAAATGCTGATCCTTACCCTACCTGGGGTGTCCACTGAGCATTTCTGAGAACTCTATTTGAAGTTCTCTGGACATGGGATTTTGACATGTTACCCAAAGCAAAAGGAATGAGTGGGAAACAATCAAGACAACAGATAGAATCACTTGCATTTGAAAGAGTTTCAAGCATGCTTGGGTACTCGTGTGATCTGAGTGAGTCAGTTTTGGAATACAACTGTCGCGTGGTGCACCGCGACCTCCAGGCACCCCGGAGTTTCTGAAAAAAAATTTTCTGCGATTTTCACGAAACCACTTTTCTTCAACTTGAATTGGGCTAAAAATCCATCCCTGAAAATAAAAATTCTCTGAGTAGTGTGGAAATGCTGATCCTTACCCTACCTGGGGTGTCCACTGAGCATTTCCGAGAACTCTACTTGAAGTTCTCTAGGCATGGGATTTTGACATGTTACCCAAACCAAAAGGAATGAGTTGGAAACAATCAAGACATCAGATAGAAGCACTTGCATTTGAATGAGTTTCAAGCATGCTTGGGTACTCGTGTGATCTGGGTGACTAAGTTTTCGAATACAACTGTCGCGTGGTGCACCGCGACATCCAGGCACCCCGGAGTTTCTGAAAAAAAATTTTCTGCGATTTTCACGAAACCACTTTTCTTCAACTTGAATTGGGCTAAAAATCCATCCCTGAAAATAAAAATTCTCTGAGTAGTGTGGAAATGCTGATCCTTACCCTACCTGGGGTGTCCACTGAGTATTTCCGAGAACTCTACTTGAAGTTCTCTAGGCATGGGATTTTGACATGTTACCCAAACCAAAAGGAATGAGTGGGAAACAATCAAGACAACAGATAGAAGCATTTGCATTTGAAAGAGATTCAAGAATGCTTGGGTACTCGTGTGATCTGAGTGACTCAGTTTTGGAATACAACTGTCGCGTGGTGCACCGCGACCTCCAGGCACCCCGGTGTTTCTGTAAAAAAAATTTTCTGCGCTTTTCATGAAAGCACTTTTCTTCAACTTGAATTGGGCTAAAAATCCATCCCTGAAAATAAAAATTCTCTGAGTAGTGTGGAAATGCTGATCCTTACCCTACCTGGGGTGTCCACTGAGCATTTCCGAGAACTCTACTTGAAGTTCTCTGGGCATGGGATTTTGACATGTTACCCAAACCAAAAGGAATGAGTGGGAAACAATCAAGACAACAGATAGAAGCACTTGCATTTGAATGAGTTTCAAGCATGCTTGGGTACTCGTGTGATCTGAGAGACTCAGTTTTGGAATACAACTGTCGCGTGCTGCACCGCGACCTCCAGGCACCCCGGAGTTTCTGAAAAAAAATTTTCTGCGATTTTCACGAAACCACTTTTCTTCAACTTGAATTGGGCTAAAAATCCATCCCTGAAAATAAAAATTCTCTGAGTAGTATGGAAATGCTGATCCTTACCCTACCTGGGGTGTCCACTGAGCATTTCTGCGAACTCTACTTGAAGTTCTCTGGGCATGGGATTTTCACATGTTACCCAAACCAAACGGAATGAGTGGGAAACAATCAAGACAACAGATAGAAGCACTTGCATTTGAATGAGTTTCAAGCATGCTTGGGTACTCGTGTGATCTGAGTGAGTCAGTTTTGGAATACAACTGTCGCGTGGTGCACCACGACATCCAGGTACCCTGGAGTTTCTGAAAAAAATTTTTCTACGATTTTCACGAAACCACATTTCTTCAACTTGAATTGGGCTAAAAATCCATCCCTGAAAATAAAAATTCTCTGAGTAGTGTGGAAATGCTGATCCTTACCCTACCTGGGGTGTCCACTGAGCATTTCCGCGAACTCTACTTGAAGTTCTCTGGGCATGGGATTTTCACATGTTACCCAAACCAAACGGAATGAGTGGGAAACAATCAAGACAACAGATAGAAGCACTTGCATTTGAATGAGTTTCAAGCATGCTTGGGTACTCGTGTGATCTGAGTGAGTCAGTTTTGGAATACAACTGTCGCGTGGTGCACCACGACATCCAGGTACCCTGGAGTTTCTGAAAAAAATTTTTCTACGATTTTCACGAAACCACATTTCTTCAACTTGAATTGGGCTAAAAATCCATCCCTGAAAATAAAAATTCTCTGAGTAGTGTGGAAATGCTGATCCTTACCCTACCTGGGGTGTCCACTGAGCATTTCCGCGAACTCTACTTGAAGTTCTCTGGGCATGGGATTTTCACATGTTACCCAAACCAAACGGAATGAGTGGGAAACAATCAAGACAACAGATAGAAGCACTTGCATTTGAATGAGTTTCAAGCATGCTTGGGTACTCGTATGATCTGAGTGACTCAGTTTTGGAATACAACTGTTGCGTGGTGCACCGCGACATCCAGGCACCCCGGAGTTTCTGAAAAAAAATGTTCTGCGATTTTCACGAAACCACTTTTCTTCAACTTGAATTGGGCTAAAAATCCATCCCTGAAAATAAAAATTCTCTGAGTAGTGTGGAAATGCTGATCCTTACCCTACCTGGGGTGTCCACTGAGCATTTCCGCGAACTCTACTTGAAGTTCTCTGGGCATGGGATTTTCACATGTTACCCAAACCAAACGGAATGAGTGGGAAACAATCAAGACAACAGATAGAAGCACTTGCATTTGAATGAGTTTCAAGCATGCTTGGGTACTCGTGTGATCTGAGTGACTCAGTTTTGGAATACAACTGTTGCGTGGTGCACCGCGACATCCAGGCACCCCGGAGTTTCTGAAAAAAAATGTTCTGCGATTTTCACGAAACCACTTTTCTTCAACTTGAATTGGGCTAAAAATCCATGCCTGAAAATAAAAATTCTCTGAGTAGTGTGGAAATGCTGATCCTTACCCTACCTGGGGTGTCCACTGAGCATTTCCGCGAACTCTACTTGAAGTTCTCTAGGCATGGGATTTTGACATGTTACCCAAACCAAAAGGAATGAGTTGGAAACAATCAAGACATCAGATAGAAGCACTTGCATTTGAATGAGTTTCAATCATGCTTGGGTACTCGTGTGATCTGAGTGACTCAGTTTTGGAATACAACTGTCGCGTGGTGCACCGCGACATCCAGGCACCCCGGAGTTTCTGAAAAAACATTTTCTGCGATTTTCACTAAACCACTTTTCTTCAACTTGTCTTGGGCTAAAAATCCATCCCTGAAAATAAAAATTCTCTGAGTAGTGTGGAAATGCTGATCCTTACCCTACCTGGGGTGTCCACTGAGAATTTCTGAGAACTCTATTTGAAGTTCTCTGGACATGGGATTTTGACATGTTACACAAACCAAAAGGAATGAGTGGGAAACAATCAAGACAACAGATAGAAGCACTTGCATTTGAATGAGTTTCTAGCATGCTTGGGTACTCGTGTGATCTGAGTGACTCAGTTTTGGAATACAACTGTCGCGTGGTTCACCGCGACCTCCAGGCACCCCTGAGTTTCTGAAAAACAATTTCTGCGATTTTCACGAAAGCACTTTTCTTCAACTTGAATTGGGCTATAAATCCATCCCTGAAAATAAAAATTCTCTGATAGTCTGGAAATGCTGATCCTTACCCTACCTGGGGTGCCCACTGAGCATTTCCGCGAACTCTACTTGAAGTTCTCTGGGCATGGGATTTTGACATGTTACCCAAACCAAAAGGAATGAGTGGGAAACAATCAAGACAACAGATAGAATCACTTGCATTTGAAAGAGTTTCAAGCATGCTTGGGTACTTGTGTGATCTGAGTGACTCAGTTTTGGAATACAACTGTCGCGTGGTGCACCGCGACCTCCAGGCACCCCGGAGTTTCTGAAAAAAAATTTTCTGCGATTTTCACGAAACCACTTTTCTTCAACTTGAATTGGGCTAAAAATCCATCCCTGAAAATAAAAATTCTCTGAGTAGTGTGGAAATGCTGATCCTTACCCTACCTGGGGTGTCCACTGAGCATTTCCGAGAACTCTACTTGAAGTTCTCTAGGCATGGGATTTTGACATGTTACCCAAACCAAAAGGAATGAATTGGAAACAATCAAGACATCAGATAGAAGCACTTGCATTTGAATGAGTTTCAAGCATGCTTGGGTACTCGTGTGATCTGAGTGACTCAGTTTTGGAATACAACTGTCGCGTGGTGCACCGCGAACTCCAGGCACCCCGGAGTTTCTGAAAAAAAATTTTCTGCGATTTTCACAAAACCACTTTTCTTCAACTTGAATTGGGCTAAAAATCCATCCCTGAAAATAAAAATTCTCTGAGTAGTGTGGAAATGCTGATCCTTACCCTACCTTGGGTATCCACTGAGCATTTCCGAGAACTCTACTTGAAGTTCTCAGGGCATGGGATTTTGACATGTTACCCAAAGCAAAAGGAATGAGTGGGAAACAATCAAGACAACAGATAGAAGCACTTGCATTTGAATGAGTTTCAAGCATGCTTGGGTACTCGTGTGATCTGAGTGACTCAGTCTTGGAATACAACTGTCGCGTACTGCACCGCGACCACCAGGCACCCCGGAGTTTCTGAAAAAAAAATTTCTGCAATTTACACGAAACCACTTTTCTTCAACTTGAATTGGGCTAAAAATCCATCCCTGAAAAAACAAATTCTCTGAGTAGTGTGGAAATGTTGATCCTTACCCTACCTGGGGTGTCCACTGAGCATTTCCGCAAACTCTACTTGAAGTTCTCAGGGCATGGGATTTTGACATGTTACCCAAAGCAAAAGGAATGAGTGGGAAACAATCAAGACAACAGATAGAAGCACTTGCATTTGAATGAGTTTCAAGCATGCTTGGGTACTCGTGTGATCTGAGTGACTCAGTCTTGGAATACAACTGTCGCGCAGTGCACCGCGACATCCAGGCACCCCGGAGTTTCTGAAAAAAAATTTTCTGCGATTTTCACGAAACCACTTTTCTTCAACTTGAATTGGGCTAAAAATCCATCCCTGAAAATAAAAATTCTCTGAGTAGTGTGGAAATGCTGATCCATACCCTACCTGGGTTGTCCACTGAGCATTTCCGCGAACTCTACTTGAAGTTCTCTGGGCATGGGATTTTGACATGTTTCCCAAACCAAAAGGAATGAGTGGAAAACAATCAAGACAACAGATAGAAGCACTTGCATTTGAATTAGTTTCAAGCATGCTTGGGTCCTCGTGTGATCTGAGTGACTCAGTTTTGGAATACAACTGTCGCGTACTGCACCGCGACCACCAGGCACCACGGAGTTTCTGAAAAAAAATTTTCTGCGATTTTCACGAAACCACTTTTCTTCAACTTGAATTGGGCTAAAAATCCATCCCTGAAAATAAAAATTCTCTGAGTAGTGTGGAAATGCTGATCCTTACCCTACCTGGGGTGTCCACTGAGCATTTCCGAGAACTCTACTTGAAGTTCTCTGGGCATGGGATTTTCACATGTTACCCAAACCAAAAGGAATGAGTGGGAAACAATCAAGACAACAGATAGAAGTACTTGCATTTGAATGAGTTTCAAGCATGCTTGGGTACTCGTGTGATCTGAGTGACTCAGTTTTGGAATACAACTGTCGCGTGGTGCACCGCGACCTCCAGGCACCCCGGAGTTTCTGAAAAAAAAATTTCTGCGATTTTCACGAAACCACTTTTCTTCAACTTGAATTGGGCTAAAAATCCATCCCTGAAAATAAAAATTCTCTGAGTAGTGTTGAAATGCTGATCCTTACCCTACCTGGGGTGTCCACTGATCATTTCCGCGAACTCTACTTGAAGTTCTCTGGGCATGGGATTTTGACATGTTACCCAAACCAAAAGGAATGAGTGGGAAACAATCAAGACAACAGATAGAAGCACTTGCATTTGAATGAGTTTCAAGCATGCTTGGGTACTCGTGTGATCTGAGTGACTCAGTTTTGGAATACAACTGTCGCGTGGTGCACCGCGACATCCAGGCACCCTGGAGTTTCTGAAAAAAAATTTTCTACGATTTTCACGAAACCACTTTTCTTCAACTTGAATTGGGCTAAAAATCCATCCCTGAAAATAAAAATTCTCTGAGTAGTGTGGAAATGCTGATCCTTACCCTACCTGGCGTGTCCACTGAGCATTTCCGCGAACTCTACTTGAAGTTCTCTGGGCATGGGATTTTCACATGTTACCCAAACCAAACGGAATGAGTGGGAAACAATCAAGACAACAGATAGAAGCACTTGCATTTGAATGAGTTTCAAGCATGCTTGGGTACTCGTTTGATCTGAGTGACTAAGTTTTGGAATACAACTGTCGCGTGGTGCACCGCGACATCCAGGCACCCCGGAGTTTCTGAAAAAAAAATTTCTGCGATTTTCACGAAACCACTTTTCATCAACTTGAATTGGGCTAAAAATCCATGCCTGAAAATAAAAATTCTCTGAGTAGTGTGGAAATGCTGATCCTTACCCTACCTGGGGTGTCCACTGAGCATTTCCGCGAACTCTACTTGAAGTTCTCTGGGCATGGGATTTTCACATGTTACCCAAACCAAACGGAATGAGTGGGAAACAATCAAGACAACAGATAGAAGCACTTGCATTTGAATGAGTTTCAAGCATGCTTTGGTACTCGTGTGATCTGAGTGACTCAGTTTTGGAATACAACTGTCGCGTGGTGCACCGCGACCTCCAGGCACGCCGGAGTTTCTGAAAAAAAATTTTCTGCGATTTTCACGAAACCACTTTTCTTCAACTTGAATTGGGCTAAAAATCCATCCCTGAAAATAAAAATTCTCTGAGTAGTGTGGAAATGCTGATCCTTACCCTACCTGGGGTGTCCACTGAGTATTTCCGAGAACTCTACTTGAAGTTCTCTAGGCATGGGATTTTGACATGTTACCCAAACCAAAAGGAATGAGTGGGAAACAATCAAGACAACAGATAGAAGCATTTGCATTTGAAAGAGATTCAAGAATGCTTGGGTACTCGTGTGATCTGAGTGACTCAGTTTTGGAATACAACTGTCGCGTGGTGCACCGCGACCTCCAGGCACGCCGGAGTTTCTGAAAAAAAATTTTCTGCGATTTTCACGAAACCACTTTTCTTCAACTTGAATTGGGCTAAAAATCCATCCCTGAAAATAAAAATTCTCTGAGTAGTGTGGAAATGCTGATCCTTACCCTACCTGGGGTGTCCACTGAGTATTTCCGAGAACTCTACTTGAAGTTCTCTAGGCATGGGATTTTGACATGTTACCCAAACCAAAAGGAATGAGTGGGAAACAATCAAGACAACAGATAGAAGCATTTGCATTTGAAAGAGATTCAAGAATGCTTGGGTACTCGTGTGATCTGAGTGACTCAGTTTTGGAATACAACTGTCGCGTGCTGCACCGCAACCTCCAGGCACCCCGGAGTTTCTGAAAAAAAATTTTCTGCGATTTTCACGAAACCACTTTTCTTCAACTTGAATTGGGCTAAAAATCCATCCCTGAAAATAAAAATTATCTGAGTAGTGTGGAAATGCTGATCCTTACCCTACCTGGGGTGTCCACTGAGCATTTCCGAGAACTCTACTTGAAGTTCTCTAGGCATGGGATTTTGACATGTTACCCAAACCAAAAGGAATGAGTGGGAAACAATCAAGACAACAGATAAAAGCACTTGCATTTGAATGAGATTCAAGAATGCTTGGGTACTCGTGTGATCTGAGTGACTCAGTTTTGGAATACAACTGTCGCGTGGTGCACCGCGACCTCCAGGCACCCCGGAGTTTCTGAAAAAAAATTTTCTGCGATTTTCACGAAACCACTTTTCTTCAACTTGAATTGGGCTAAAAATCCATGCCTGAAAATAAAAATTCTCTGAGTAGTGTGGAAATGCTGATCCTTACCCTACCTGGGGTGTCCACTGAGCATTTCCGCGAACTCTACTTGAAGTTCTCTGGGCATGGGATTTTCACATGTTACCCAAACCAAAAGGAATGAGTGGGAAACAATCAAGACAACAGATAGAAGCACTTGCATTTGAATGAGTTTCAAGCATGCTTGGGAACTCGTGTGATCTGAGTGACTCAGTTTTGGAATATAACTGTCGCGTGGTGCACCGCGACATCCAGGCACCCCGGAGTTTCTGAAAAAAAATTTTCTGCGATTTTCACGAAACCACTTTTCTTCAACTTGAATTGGGCTAAAAATCCATCCCTGAAAATAAAAATTCTCTGAGTAGTGTGGAAATGCTGATCCTTACCCTACCTGGGGTTTCCATTGATCATTTCCGCGAACTCTACTTCAAGTTCTCTGGGCATGGGATTTTGACATGTTACCCAAACCAAACGGAATGAGTGGGAAACAATCAAGACAACAGATAGAAGCACTTGCATTTGAATGAGTTTCAAGCATGCTTGGGTACTCGTGTGATCTGAGAGACTCAGTTTTGGAATACAACTGTCGCGTGGTGCACCGCGACCTCCAGGCTCCCCGGATTTTCTGAAAAAAAATTTTCTGCGATTTTCACGAAACCTCTTTTCTTCAACTTGAATTGGGCTAAAAATCCATCCCTGAAAATAAAAATTCTCTGAGTAGTGTGGAAATGCTGATCCTTACCCTACCTAGGGTGTCCACTGAGCATTTCCGCGAACTCTACTTGAAGTTCTCTGGGCATGGGATTTTCACATGTTACCCAAACCAAACGGAATGAGTGGGAAACGATCAAGACAACAGATAGAAGCACTTGCATTTGAATGAGTTTCAAGCATGCTTGGGTACTCGTGTGATCTGAGTGACTCAGTTTTGGAATACAACTGTCGCGTGGTGCACCGCGACATCCAGGCACCCCGGAGTTTCTGAAAAAAAAATTTCTGCGATTTTCACGAAACCACTTTTCTTCAACTTGAATTGGGCTAAAAATCCATGCCTGAAAATAAAAATTCTCTGAGTAGTGTGGAAATGCTGATCCTTACCCTACCTGGGGTGTCCACTGAGCATTTCCGAGAACTCTACTTGAAGTTCTCTAGGCATGGGATTTTGACATGTTACCCAAACCAAAAGGAATGAGTGGGAAACAATCAAGACAACAGATAGAAGCACTTGCATTTGAATGAGATTCAAGAATGCTTGGGTACTCGTGTGATCTGAGTGACTCAGTTTTGGAATACAACTGTCGCGTGGTGCACCGCGACCTCCAGGCACCCCGGAGTTTCTGAAAAAAAATTTTCTGCGATTTTCACGAAACCACTTTTCTTCAACTTGAATTGGGCTTAAAATCCATCCCTGAAAATAAAAATTCTCTGAGTAGTGTGGAAATGCTGATCCTTACCCTACCTGGGGTGTCCATTGAGCATTTCCGAGAACTCTACTTGAAGTTCTCTGGGCATGGGATTTTGACATGTTACCCAAACCAAAAGGAATGAGTGGGAAACAATCAAGACAACAGATAGAAGCACTTGCATTTGAATGAGTTTCAAGCATGCTTGGGTACTCGTGTGATCTGAGTGACTCAGTTTTGGAATACAACTGTCGCGTGGTGCACCGCGACACCCAGGCACCCCGGAGTTTCTGAAAAAAAATTTTCTGCGATTTTCACGAAACCACTTTTCTTCAACTTGAATTGGGCTAAAAATCCATCCCTGAAAATAAAAATTCTCTGAGTAGTGTGGAAATGCTGATCCTTACCCTACCTGGGGTGTCCACTGATCATTTCCGCGAACTCTACTTGAAGTTCTCTGGGCATGGGATTTTCACATGTTACCCAAACCAAAAGGAATGAGTGGGAAACAATCAAGACAACAGATAGAAGCACTTGCATTTGAATGAGTTTCAAGCATGCTTGGGTACTCGTGTGATCTGAGTGACTCAGTTTTGGAATACAACTGTCGCGTGGTGCACCGCGACATCCAGGCACCCTGGAGTTTCTGAAAAAAAATTTTCTACGATTTTCACGAAACCACTTTTCTTCAACTTGAATTGGGCTAAAAATCCATCCCTGAAAATAAAAATTCTCTGAGTAGTGTGGAAATGCTGATCCTTACCCTACCTGGGGTGTCCACTGAGCATTTCCACGAACTCTACTTGAAGTTCTCTGGGCATGGGATTTTCACATGTTACCCAAACCAAACGGAATGAGTGGGAAACAATCAAGACAACAGATAGAAGCACTTGCATTTGAATGAGTTTCAAGCATGCTTGGGTACTCGTGTGATCTGAGTGACTCAGTTTTGGAATATAACTGTCGCGTGGTGCACCGCGACATCCAGGCACCCAGGAGTTTCTGAAAAAAAATTTTCTGCGATTTTCACGAAACCACTTTTCTTCAACTTGAATTGGGCTAAAAATCCATCCCTGAAAATAAAATTTCTCTGAGTAGTGTGGAAATGCTGATCCTTACCATACCTGGGGTGTCCACTGAGCATTTCCGCGAACTCTACTTGAAGTTCTCTGGGCATGGGATTTTCACATGTTACCCAAACCAAACGGAATGAGTGGGAAACAATCAAGACAACAGATAGAAGCACTTGCATTTGAATGAGTTTCAAGCATGCTTGGGTACTCGTGTGATCTGAGTGACTCAGTTTTGGAATACAACTGTCGCGTGGTGCACCGCGACCTCCAGGCACCCCGGAGTTTCTGAAAAAAAATTTTCTGCGATTTTCACGAAACCACTTTTCTTCAACTTGAATTGGGCTTAAAATCCATCCCTGAAAATAAAAATTCTCTGAGTAGTGTGGAAATGCTGATCCTTAACTTACCTGGAGTGTCCACTGAGCATTTCCGAGAACTCTACTTGAAGTTCTCTGGGCATGGGATTTTGACATGTTACCCAAACCAAAAGGAATGAGTGGGAAACAATCAAGACAACAGATAGAAGCACTTGCATTTGAATGAGTTTCAAGCATGCTTGGGTACTCGTGTTATCTGAGTGACTCAGTTTTGGAATACAACTGTCGCGTGCTACACCGCGATCTCCAGGCACCCCGGAGTTTCTGAAAAAAAATTTTCTGCGATTTTCACGAAACCACTTTTCTTCAACTTGAATTGGGCTAAAAATCCATCCCTGAAAATAAAAATTCTCTGAGTAGTGTGGAAATGCTGATCCTTACCCTACCTGGGGTTTCCATTGATCATTTCCGCGAACTCTACTTCAAGTTCTCTGGGCATGGGATTTTGACATGTTACCCAAACCAAACGGAATGAGTGGGAAACAATCAAGACAACAGATAGAAGCACTTGCATTTGAATGAGTTTCAAGCATGCTTGGGTACTCGTGTGATCTGAGAGACTCAGTTTTGGAATACAACTGTCGCGTGGTGCACCGCGACCTCCAGGCTCCCCGGATTTTCTGAAAAAAAATTTTCTGCGATTTTCACGAAACCTCTTTTCTTCAACTTGAATTGGGCTAAAAATCCATCCCTGAAAATAAAAATTCTCTGAGTAGTGTGGAAATGCTGATCCTTACCCTACCTGGGGTGTCCACTGAGCATTTCCGAGAACTCTACTTGAAGTTCTCTAGGCATGGGATTTTGACATGTTACCCAAACCAAACGGAATGAGTGGGAAACAATCAAGACAACAGATAGAAGCACTTGCATTTGAATGAGTTTCAAGCATGCTTGGGTACTCGTGTGATATGAGTGACTCAGTTTTGGAATACATCTGTCGCGTGGTGCACCGCGACATCCAGGCAACCTGGAGTTTCTGAAAAAAATTTTTCTACGATTTTCACGAAACCACTTTTCTTCAACTTGAATTGGGCTAAAAATCCATCCCTGAAAATAAAAATTCTCTGAGTAGTGTGGAAATGCTGATCCTTACCCTACCTGGGGTGTCCACTGAGCATTTCCGAGAACTCTACTTGAAGTTCTCTGGGCATGGGATTTTCACATGTTACCCAAACCAAACGGAATGAGTGGGAAACAATCAAGACAACAGATAGAAGCACTTGCATTTGAATGAGATTCAAGAATGCTTGGGTACTCGTGTGATCTGAGTGACTCAGTTTTGGAATACAACTGTCGCGTGGTGCACCGCGACCTCCAGGCACCCCGGAGTTTCTGAAAAAAAATTTTCTGCGATTTTCACGAAACCACTTTTCTTCAACTTGAATTGGGCTTAAAATCCATCCCTGAACATAAAAATTCTCTGAGTAGTGTGGAAATGCTGATCCTTACCCTACCTGGGGTGTCCATTGAGCATTTCCGAGAACTCTACTTGAAGTTCTCTGGGCATGGGATTTTGACATGTTACCCAAACCAAAAGGAATGAGTGGGAAACAATCAAGACAACAGATAGAAGCACTTGCATTTGAATGAGTTTCAAGCATGCTTGGGTACTCGTGTGATCTGAGTGACTCAGTTTTGGAATACAACTGTCGCGTGGTGCACCGCGACACCCAGGCACCCCGGAGTTTCTGAAAAAAAATTTTCTGCGATTTTCACGAAACCACTTTTCTTCAACTTGAATTGGGCTAAAAATCCATCCCTGAAAATAAAAATTCTCTGAGTAGTGTGGAAATGCTGATCCTTACCCTACCTGGGGTGTCCACTGATCATTTCCGCGAACTCTACTTGAAGTTCTCTGGGCATGGGATTTTCACATGTTACCCAAACCAAAAGGAATGAGTGGGAAACAATCAAGACAACAGATAGAAGCACTTGCATTTGAATGAGTTTCAAGCATGCTTGGGTACTCGTGTGATCTGAGTGACTCAGTTTTGGAATACAACTGTCGCGTGGTGCACCGCGACATCCAGGCACCCTGGAGTTTCTGAAAAAAAATTTTCTACGATTTTCACGAAACCACTTTTCTTCAACTTGAATTGGGCTAAAAATCCATCCCTGAAAATAAAAATTCTCTGAGTAGTGTGGAAATGCTGATCCTTACCCTACCTGGGGTGTCCACTGAGCATTTCCACGAACTCTACTTGAAGTTCTCTGGGCATGGGATTTTCACATGTTACCCAAACCAAACGGAATGAGTGGGAAACAATCAAGACAACAGATAGAAGCACTTGCATTTGAATGAGTTTCAAGCATGCTTGGGTACTCGTGTGATCTGAGTGACTCAGTTTTGGAATACAACTGTCGCGTGGTGCACCGCGACCTCCAGGCACCCCGGAGTTTCTGAAAAAAAATTTTCTGCGATTTTCACGAAACCACTTTTCTTCAACTTGAATTGGGCTTAAAATCCATCCCTGAAAATAAAAATTCTCTGAGTAGTGTGGAAATGCTGATCCTTAACTTACCTGGAGTGTCCACTGAGCATTTCCGAGAACTCTACTTGAAGTTCTCTGGGCATGGGATTTTGACATGTTACCCAAACCAAAAGGAATGAGTGGGAAACAATCAAGACAACAGATAGAAGCACTTGCATTTGAATGAGTTTCAAGCATGCTTGGGTACTCGTGTTATCTGAGTGACTCAGTTTTGGAATACATCTGTCGCGTGCTACACCGCGATCTCCAGGCACCCCGGAGTTTCTGAAAAAAAATTTTCTGCGATTTTCACGAAACCACTTTTCTTCAACTTGAATTGGGCTAAAAATCCATCCCTGAAAATAAAAATTCTCTGAGTAGTGTGGAAATGCTGATCCTTACCCTACCTGGGGTGTCCACTGAGCATTTCCGAGAACTCTACTTGAAGTTCTCTAGGCATGGGATTTTGACATGTTACCCAAACCAAAAGGAATGAGTGGGAAACAATCAAGACAACAGATAGAAGCACTTGCATTTGAATGAGTTTCAAGCATGCTTGGGTACTCGTGTGATCTGAATGACTCAGTTTTGGAATACAACTGTCGCGTGGTGCACCGCGACCTCCAGGCACCCCGGAATTTCTGAAAAAAAAATTTCTGCGATTTTCACGAAACCACTTTTCTTCAACTTGAATTGGGCTAAAAATCCATCCCTGAAAATAAAAATTCTCTGAGTAGTGTGGAAATGCTGATCCTTACCCTACCTGGGGTGTCCACTGAGCATTTTCGAGAACTCTACTTGAAGTTCTCTGGGCATGGGATTTTGACATGTTACCCAAACCAAAAGGAATGAGTGGGAAACAATCAAGACAACAGATAGAAGCACTTGCATTTGAATGAGTTTCAAGCATGCTTGGGTACTCGTGTGATCCGAGTGACTCAGTTTTGGAATACAACTGTCGCGTGGTGCACCGCGACCTCCAGGCACCCCGGAGTTTCTGAAAAAAAATTTTCTGCGATTTTCACGAAACCACTTTTCTTCATCTTGAATTGGGCTAAAAATCCATCCCTGAAAATAAAAATTCTCTGAGTAGTGTGGAAATGCTGATCCTTACCCTACCTGGGGTGTCCACTGAGCATTTCCGCGAACTCTACGTGAAGTTCTCTAGGCATGGGATTTTCACATGTTACCCAAACCAAACGGAATGAGTGGGAAACAATCAAGACAACAGATAGAAGCACTTGCATTTGAATGAGTTTCAAGCATGATTGGGTACTCGTGTGATCTGAGTGACTCAGTTTTGGAATACAACTGTCGCGTGCTGCACCGCGACCTCCAGGCACCCCGGAGTTTCTGAAAAAAAATTTTCTGCGATTTTCACGAAACCACTTTTCTTCAACTTGAATTGGGCTAAAAATCCATCCCTGAAAATAAAAATTCTCTGAGTAGTGTGGAAATGCTGATCCTTACCCTACCTGGGGTGTCCACTGAGCATTTCCGCGAACTCTACTTGAAGTTCTCTGGGCATGGGATTTTCACATGTTACCCAAACCAAACGGAATGAGTGGGAAACAATCAAGACAACAGATAGAAGCACTTGCATTTGAATGAGTTTCAAGCATGCTTGGGTACTCGTGTTATCTGAGTGACTCAGTTTTGGAATACAACTGTCGCGTGCTGCACCGCGACCTCCAGGCACCCCGGAGTTTCTGAAAAAAAAATTTCTGCGATTTTCACGAAACCACTTTTCTTCAACTTGAATTGGGCTAAAAATCCATCCCTGAAAATAAAAATTCTCTGAGTAGTGTGGAAATGCTGATCCTTACCCTACCTGGGGTGTCCACTGAGCATTTCCGAGAACTCTACTTGAACTTCTCTGGGCATGGGATTTTGACATGTTACCCAAACCAAAAGGAATGAGTGGGAAACAATCAAGACAACAGATAGAAGCACTTGCATTTGAATGAGTTTCAAGCATGCTTGGGTACTCGTGTGATCTCAGTGACTCAGTTTTGGAATACAACTGTCGCGTGGTGCACCGCGACCTCCAGGCACCCCGGAGTTTCTGAAAAAAAATTTTCTGCGATTTTCACGAAACCACTTTTCTTCAACTTGAATTGGGCTAAAAATCCATCCCTGAAAATAAAAATTCTTTGAGTAGTGTGGAAATGCTGATCCTTACCCTACCTGGGGTGTCCACTGAGCATTTCCGAGAACTCTACTTGAACTTCTCTGGGCATGGGATTTTGACATGTTACCCAAACCAAAAGGAATGAGTGGGAAACAATCAAGACAACAGATAGAAGCACTTGCATTTGAATGAGTTTCAAGCATGCTTGGGTACTCGTGTGATCTGAGTGACTCCGTTTTGGAATACAACTGTCGCGTGGTGCACCGCGACCTCCAGGCACCCCGGAGTTTCTGAAAAAAAATTTTCTGCGATTTTCACGAAACCACTTTTCTTCAACTTGAATTGGGCTAAAAATCCATCCCTGAAAATAAAAATTCTTTGAGTAGTGTGGAAATGCTGATCCTTACCCTACCTGGGGTGTCCACTGAGCATTTCCGAGAACTCTACTTGAAGTTCTCTAGGCATGGGATTTTGACATGTTACCCAAACCAAACGGAATGAGTGGGAAACAATCAAGACAACAGATAGAAGCAGTTGCATTTGAATGAGTTTCAAGCATGCTTGGGTACTCGTGTGATATGAGTGACTCAGTTTTGGAATACATCTGTCGCGTGGTGCACCGCGACATCCAGGCAACCTGGAGTTTCTGAAAAAAATTTTTCTACGATTTTCACGAAACCACTTTTCTTCAACTTGAATTGGGCTAAAAATCCATCCCTGAAAATAAAAATTCTCTGAGTAGTGTGGAAATGCTGATCCTTACCCTACCTGGGGTGTCCACTGAGCATTTCCGAGAACTCTACTTGAACTTCTCTGGGCATGGGATTTTGACATGTTACCCAAACCAAAAGGAATGAGTGGGAAACAATCAAGACAACAGATAGAAGCACTTGCATTTGAATGAGTTTCAAGCATGCTTGGGTACTCGTGTGATCTGAGTGACTCAGTTTTGGAATACAACTGTCGCGTGGTGCACCGCGACCTCCAGGCACCCCGGAGTTTCTGAAAAAAAATTTTCTGCGATTTTCACGAAACCACTTTTCTTCAACTTGAATTGGGCTAAAAATCCATCCCTGAAAATAAAAATTCTTTGAGTAGTGTGGAAATGCTGATCCTTACCCTACCTGGGGTGTCCACTGAGCATTTCCGAGAACTCTACTTGAACTTCTCTGGGCATGGGATTTTGACATGTTACCCAAACCAAAAGGAATGAGTGGGAAACAATCAAGACAACAGATAGAAGCACTTGCATTTGAATGAGTTTCAAGCATGCTTGGGTACTCGTGTGATCTGAGTGACTCCGTTTTGGAATACAACTGTCGCGTGGTGCACCGCGACCTCCAGGCACCCCGGAGTTTCTGAAAAAAAAATTTCTGCGATTTTCACGAAACCACTTTTCTTCAACTTGAATTGGGCTAAAAATCCATCCCTGAAAATAAAAATTCTTTGAGTAGTGTGGAAATGCTGATCCTTACCCTACCTGGGGTGTCCACTGAGCATTTCCGAGAACTCTGCTTGAAGTTCTCTAGGCATGGGATTTTGACGTTACCCGAACCAAAAGGAATGAGTGGGAAACAATCAAGACAACAGATAGAAGCACTTGCATTTGAATGAGTTCAAGCATGCTTGGGTACTCGTGTGATCTGAGTGACTCCGTTTTGGAATACAACTGTCGCGTGGTGCACCGCGACCTCCAGGCACCCCGGAGTTTCTGAAAAAAAATTTTCTGCGATTTTCACGAAACCACTTTTCTTCAACTTGAATTGGGCTAAAAATCCATCCCTGAAAATAAAAATTCTCTGAGTAGTGTGGAAATGCTGATCCTTACCGTACCTGGGGTGTCCACTGAGCATTTCCGCAAACTCTACTTGAAGTTCTCTGGGCATGGGATTTTGACATGTTACCCAAACCAAAAGGAATGAGTGGGAAACAATCAAGACAACAGATAGAAGCACTTGCATTTGAATGAGTTTCAAGCATGCTTGGGTACTCGTGTGATCTGAGTGACTCAGTTTTGGAATACAACTGTCGCGTGGTGGACCGCGACCTCCAGGCACCCAGGAGTTTCTGAAAAAAAATGTTCTGCGATTTTCACGAAACCACTTTTCTTCAACTTGAATTGGGCTAAAAATCCATCCCTGAAAATAAAAATTCTCTGAGTAGTGTGGAAATGCTGATCCTTACCCTACCTGGGGTGTCCACTGAGCATTTCCGCGAACTCTACGTGAAGTTCTCTAGGCATGGGATTTTCACATGTTACCCAAACCAAACGGAATGAGTGGGAAACAATCAAGACAACAGATAGAAGCACTTGCATTTGAATGAGTTTCAAGCATGATTGGGTACTCGTGTGATCTGAGTGACTCAGTTTTGGAATACAACTGTCGCGTGCTGCACCGCGACCTCCAGGCACCCCGGAGTTTCTGAAAAAAAATTTTCTGCGATTTTCACGAAACCACTTTTCTTCAACTTGAATTGGGCTAAAAATCCATCCCTGAAAATAAAAATTCTCTGAGTAGTGTGGAAATGCTGATCCTTACCCTACCTGGGGTGTCCACTGAGCATTTCCGCGAACTCTACTTGAAGTTCTCTGGGCATGGGATTTTCACATGTTACCCAAACCAAACGGAATGAGTGGGAAACAATCAAGACAACAGATAGAAGCACTTGCATTTGAATGAGTTTCAAGCATGCTTGGGTACTCGTGTTATCTGAGTGACTCAGTTTTGGAATACAACTGTCGCGTGCTGCACCGCGACCTCCAGGCACCCCGGAGTTTCTGAAAAAAAAATTTCTGCGATTTTCACGAAACCACTTTTCTTCAACTTGAATTGGGCTAAAAATCCATCCCTGAAAATAAAAATTCTCTGAGTAGTGTGGAAATGCTGATCCTTACCCTACCTGGGGTGTCCACTGAGCATTTCCGAGAACTCTACTTGAACTTCTCTGGGCATGGGATTTTGACATGTTACCCAAACCAAAAGGAATGAGTGGGAAACAATCAAGACAACAGATAGAAGCACTTGCATTTGAATGAGTTTCAAGCATGCTTGGGTACTCGTGTGATCTGAGTGACTCCGTTTTGGAATACAACTGTCGCGTGGTGCACCGCGACCTCCAGGCACCCCGGAGTTTCTGAAAAAAAATTTTCTGCGATTTTCACGAAACCACTTTTCTTCAACTTGAATTGGGCTAAAAATCCATCCCTGAAAATAAAAATTCTTTGAGTAGTGTGGAAATGCTGATCCTTACCCTACCTGGGGTGTCCACTGAGCATTTCCGAGAACTCTACTTGAAGTTCTCTAGGCATGGGATTTTGACATGTTACCCAAACCAAACGGAATGAGTGGGAAACAATCAAGACAACAGATAGAAGCAGTTGCATTTGAATGAGTTTCAAGCATGCTTGGGTACTCGTGTGATATGAGTGACTCAGTTTTGGAATACATCTGTCGCGTGGTGCACCGCGACATCCAGGCAACCTGGAGTTTCTGAAAAAAATTTTTCTACGATTTTCACGAAACCACTTTTCTTCAACTTGAATTGGGCTAAAAATCCATCCCTGAAAATAAAAATTCTCTGAGTAGTGTGGAAATGCTGATCCTTACCCTACCTGGGGTGTCCACTGAGCATTTCCGAGAACTCTACTTGAACTTCTCTGGGCATGGGATTTTGACATGTTACCCAAACCAAAAGGAATGAGTGGGAAACAATCAAGACAACAGATAGAAGCACTTGCATTTGAATGAGTTTCAAGCATGCTTGGGTACTCGTGTGATCTGAGTGACTCAGTTTTGGAATACAACTGTCGCGTGGTGCACCGCGACCTCCAGGCACCCCGGAGTTTCTGAAAAAAAATTTTCTGCGATTTTCACGAAACCACTTTTCTTCAACTTGAATTGGGCTAAAAATCCATCCCTGAAAATAAAAATTCTTTGAGTAGTGTGGAAATGCTGATCCTTACCCTACCTGGGGTGTCCACTGAGCATTTCCGAGAACTCTACTTGAACTTCTCTGGGCATGGGATTTTGACATGTTACCCAAACCAAAAGGAATGAGTGGGAAACAATCAAGACAACAGATAGAAGCACTTGCATTTGAATGAGTTTCAAGCATGCTTGGGTACTCGTGTGATCTGAGTGACTCCGTTTTGGAATACAACTGTCGCGTGGTGCACCGCGACCTCCAGGCACCCCGGAGTTTCTGAAAAAAAAATTTCTGCGATTTTCACGAAACCACTTTTCTTCAACTTGAATTGGGCTAAAAATCCATCCCTGAAAATAAAAATTCTTTGAGTAGTGTGGAAATGCTGATCCTTACCCTACCTGGGGTGTCCACTGAGCATTTCCGAGAACTCTGCTTGAAGTTCTCTAGGCATGGGATTTTGACGTTACCCGAACCAAAAGGAATGAGTGGGAAACAATCAAGACAACAGATAGAAGCACTTGCATTTGAATGAGTTCAAGCATGCTTGGGTACTCGTGTGATCTGAGTGACTCCGTTTTGGAATACAACTGTCGCGTGGTGCACCGCGACCTCCAGGCACCCCGGAGTTTCTGAAAAAAAATTTTCTGCGATTTTCACGAAACCACTTTTCTTCAACTTGAATTGGGCTAAAAATCCATCCCTGAAAATAAAAATTCTCTGAGTAGTGTGGAAATGCTGATCCTTACCGTACCTGGGGTGTCCACTGAGCATTTCCGCAAACTCTACTTGAAGTTCTCTGGGCATGGGATTTTGACATGTTACCCAAACCAAAAGGAATGAGTGGGAAACAATCAAGACAACAGATAGAAGCACTTGCATTTGAATGAGTTTCAAGCATGCTTGGGTACTCGTGTGATCTGAGTGACTCAGTTTTGGAATACAACTGTCGCGTGGTGGACCGCGACCTCCAGGCACCCAGGAGTTTCTGAAAAAAAATGTTCTGCGATTTTCACGAAACCACTTTTCTTCAACTTGAATTGGGCTAAAAATCCATCCCTGAAAATAAAAATTCTCTGAGTAGTGTGGAAATGCTGATCCTTACCCTACCTGGGGTGTCCACTGAGCATTTCCGAGAACTCTACTTGAAGTTCTCTGGGCATGGGATTTTGACATGTTACCCAAACCAAACGGAATGAGTGGGAAACAATCAAGACAACAGATAGAAGCACTTGCATTTGAATGAGTTTCAAGCATGCTTGGGTACTCGTGTGATCTGAGTGACTCAGTTTTGGAATACAACTGTCGCGTGGTGCACCGCGACCTCCAGGCACCCCGGAGTTTCTGAAAAAAAATTTTCTGCGATTTTCACGAAACCACTTTTCTTCAACTTGAATTGGGCTTAAAATCCATCCCTGAAAATAAAAATTCTCTGAGTAGTGTGGAAATGCTGATCCTTAACCTACCTGGGGTGTCCACTGAGCATTTCCGAGAACTCTACTTGAAGTTCTCTGGGCATGTGATTTTGACATGTTACCCAAACCAAAAGGAATGAGTGGGAAACAATCAAGACAACAGATATAAGCACTTGCATTTGAATGAGTTTCAAGCATGCTTGGGTACTCGTGTTATCTGAGTGACTCAGTTTTGGAATACAACTGTCGCGTGCTGCACCGCGACCTCCAGGCACCCCGGAGTTTCTGAAAAAAAATTTTCTGCGATTTTCACGAAACCACTTTTCTTCAACTTGAATTGGGCTAAAAATCCATCCCTGAAAATAAAAATTCTCTGAGTAGTGTGGAAATGCTGATCCTTACCCTACCTGGGGTGTCCACTGAGCATTTCCGAGAACTCTACTTGAACTTCTCTGGGCATGGGATTTTGACATGTTACCCAAACCAAAAGGAATGAGTGGGAAACAATCAAGACAACAGATAGAAGCACTTGCATTTGAATGAGTTTCAAGCATGCTTGGGTACTCGTGTGATCTGAGTGACTCAGTTTTGGAATACAACTGTCGCGTGGTGCACCGCGACCTCCAGGCACCCCGGAGTTTCTGAAAAAAAATGTTCTGCGATTTTCACGAAACCACTTTTCTTCAACTTGAATTGGGCTAAAAATCCATCCCTGAAAATAAAAATTCTCTGAGTAGTGTGGAAATGCTGATCCTTACCCTACCTGGGGTGTCCACTGAGCATTTCCGAGAACTCTACTTGAACTTCTCTGGGCATGGGATTTTGACGTTACCCAAACCAAAAGGAATGAGTGGGAAACAATCAAGACAACAGATAGAAGCACTTGCATTTGAATGAGTTTCAAGCATGCTTGGGTACTCGTGTGATCTGAGTGACTCAGTTTTGGAATACAACTGTCGCGTGGTGGACCGCGACCTCCAGGCACCCAGGAGTTTCTGAAAAAAAATGTTCTGCGATTTTCACGAAACCACTTTTCTTCAACTTGAATTGGGCTAAAAATCCATCCCTGAAAATAAAAATTCTCTGAGTAGTGTGGAAATGCTGATCCTTACCCTACCTGGGGTGTCCACTGAGCATTTCCGAGAACTCTACTTGAAGTTCTCTGGGCATGGGATTTTCACATGTTACCCAAACCAAACGGAATGAGTGGGAAACAATCAAGACAACAGATAGAAGCACTTGCATTTGAATGAGTTTCAAGCATGCTTGGGTACTCGTGTGATCTGAGTGACTCAGTTTTGGAATACAACTGACGCGTGGTGCACCGCGACCTCCAGGCACCCCGGAGTTTCTGAAAAAAAATTTTCTGCGATTTTCACGAAACCACTTTTCTTCAACTTGAATTGGGCTTAAAATCCATCCCTGAAAATAAAAATTCTCTGAGTAGTGTGGAAATGCTGATCCTTAACCTACCTGGGGTGTCCACTGAGCATTTCCGAGAACTCTACTTGAAGTTCTCTGGGCATGGGATTTTGACATGTTACCCAAACCAAAAGGAATGAGTGGGAAACAATCAAGACAACAGATAGAAGCACTTGCATTTGAATGAGTTTCAAGCATGCTTGGGTACTCGTGTTATCTGAGTGACTCAGTTTTGGAATACAACTGTCGCGTGCTGCACCGCGACCTCCAGGCACCCCGGGGTTTCTGAAAAAAAAATGTCTGCGATTTTCACGAAACCACTTTTCTTCAACTTGAATTGGGCTAAAAATCCATCCCTGAAAATAAAAATTCTCTGAGTAGTGTGGAAATGCTGATCCTTACCCTACCTGGGGTGTCCACTGAGCATTTCCGAGAACTCTACTTGAACTTCTCTGGGCATGGGATTTTGACATGTTACCCAAACCAAAAGGAATGAGTGGGAAACAATCAAGACAACAGATAGAAGCACTTGCATTTGAATGAGTTTCAAGCATGCTTGGGTACTCGTGTGATCTGAGTGACTCAGTTTTGGAATACAACTGTCGCGTGGTGCACCGCGACCTCCAGGCGCCCCGGAGTTTCTGAAAAAAAATGTTCTGCGATTTTCACGAAACCACTTTTCTTCAACTTGAATTGGGCTAAAAATCCATCCCTGAAAATAAAAATTCTCTGAGTAGTGTGGAAATGCTGATCCTTACCCTACCTGGGGTGTCCACTGAGCATTTCCGAGAACTCTACTTGAAGTTCTCTAGGCCTGGGATTTTGACATGTTACCCAACCCAAAAGGAATGAGTGGGAAACAATCAAGACAACAGATAGAAGCACTTGCATTTGAATGAGTTTCAAGAATGCTTGGGTACTCGTGTTATCTGAGTGACTCAGTTTTGGAATACAACTGTCGCGTGCTGCACCGCGACCTCCAGGCACCCCGGAGTTTCTGAAAAAAAATTTTCTGCGATTTTCACGAAACCACTTTTCTTTAACTTGAATTGGGCTAAAAATCCATCCCTGAAAATAAAAATTCTCTGAGAAGTGTGGAAATGCTGATCCTTACCCTACCTGGGGTGTCCACTGAGCATTTCCGAGAACTCTGCTTGAAGTTCTCTAGGCATGGGATTTTGACATGTTACCCAAACCAAAAGGAATGAGTGGGAAACAATCAAGACAACAGATAGAAGCACTTGCATTTGAATGAGTTTCAAGCATGCTTGGGTACTCGTGTGATCTGAGTGACTCAGTTTTGGAATACAACTGTCGCGTGGTGCACCGCGACCTCCAGGCACCCCGGAGTTTCTGAAAAAAAATTTTCTGCGATTTTCACGAAACCACTTTTCTTCAACTTGAATTGGGCTAAAAATCCATCCCTGAAAATAAAAATTCTCTGAGTAGTGTGGAAATGCTGATACTTACCCTACCTGGGGTGTCCACTGAGCATTTCCGAGAACTCTACTTGAACTTCTCTGGGCATGGGATTTTGACGTTACCCAAACCAAAAGGAATGAGTGGGAAACAATCAAGACAACAGATAGAAGCACTTGCATTTGAATGAGTTTCAAGCATGCTTGGGTACTCGTGTGATCTGAATGACTCAGTTTTGGAATACAACTGTCGCGTGGTGCACCGCGACCTCCAGGCACCCCGGAGTTTCTGAAAAAAAAATTTCTGCGATTTTCACGAAACCACTTTTCTTCAACTTGAATTGGGCTAAAAATCCATCCCTGAAAATAAAAATTCTCTGAGTAGTGTGGAAATGCTGATCCTTACCCTACCTGGGGTGTCCACTGAGCATTTCCGCGAACTCTACGTGAAGTTCTCTGGGCATGGGATTTTCACATGTTACCCAAACCAAACGGAATGAGTGGGAAACAATCAAGACAACAGATAGAAGCACTTGCATTTCAATGAGTTTCAAGCATGCTTGGGTACTCGTGTGATCTGAGTGACTCAGTTTTGGAATACAACTGTCGCGTGCTGCACCGCGACCTCCAGGCACCCCGGAGTTTCTGAAAAAAAATTTTCTGCGATTTTCACGAAACCACTTTTCTTCAACTTGAATTGGGCTAAAAATCCATCCCTGAAAATAAAAATTCTCTGAGTAGTGTGGAAATGCTGATCCTTACCCTACCTGGGGTGTCCACTGAGCATTTCCGAGAACTCTGCTTGAAGTTCTCTAGGCATGGGATTTTGACATGTTACCCAAACCAAAAGGAATGAGTGGGAAACAATCAAGACAACAGATAGAAGCACTTGCATTTGAATGAGTTTCAAGCATGCTTGGGTACTCGTGTGATCTGAGTGACTCAGTTTTGGAATACAACTGTCGCGTGGTGCACCGCGACCTCCAGGCACCCCGGAGTTTCTGAAAAAAAATTTTCTGCGATTTTCACGAAACCACTTTTCTTCAACTTGAATTGGGCTAAAAATCCATCCCTGAAAATAAAAATTCTCTGAGTAGTGTGGAAATGCTGATCCTTACCCTACCTGGGGTGTCCACTGAGCATTTCCGAGAACTCTGCTTGAAGTTCTCTAGGCATGGGATTTTGACATGTTACCCAAACCAAAAGGAATGAGTGGGAAACAATCAAGACAACAGATAGAAGCACTTGCATTTGAATGAGTTTCAAGCATGCTTGGGTACTCGTGTGATCTGAGTGACTCAGTTTTGGAATACAACTGTCGCGTGGTGCACCGCGACCTCCAGGCACCCCGGAGTTTCTGAAAAAAAATTTTCTGCGATTTTCACGAAACCACTTTTCTTCAACTTGAATTGGGCTAAAAATCCATCCCTGAAAATAAAAATTCTCTGAGTAGTGTGGAAATGCTGATACTTACCCTACCTGGGGTGTCCACTGAGCATTTCCGAGAACTCTACTTGAACTTCTCTGGGCATGGGATTTTGACGTTACCCAAACCAAAAGGAATGAGTGGGAAACAATCAAGACAACAGATAGAAGCACTTGCATTTGAATGAGTTTCAAGCATGCTTGGGTACTCGTGTGATCTGAATGACTCAGTTTTGGAATACAACTGTCGCGTGGTGCACCGCGACCTCCAGGCACCCCGGAATTTCTGAAAAAAAAATTTCTGCGATTTTTACGAAACCACTTTTCTTCAACTTGAATTGGGCTAAAAATCCATCCCTGAAAATAAAAATTCTCTGAGTAGTGTGGAATTGCTGATCCTTACCCTACCTGGGGTGTCCACTGAGCATTTTCGAGAATTCTACTTGAAGTTCTCTGGGCATGGGATTTTGACATGTTACCCAAACCAAAAGGAATGAGTGGGAAACAATCAAGACAACAGATAGAAGCACTTGCATTTGAATGAGTTTCAAGCATGCTTGGGTACTCGTGTGATCTGAATGACTCAGTTTTGGAATACAACTGTCGCGTGGTGCACCGCGACCTCCAGGCACCCCGGAGTTTCTGAAAAAAAATGTTCTGCGATTTTCACGAAACCACTTTTCTTCAACTTGAATTGGGCTAAAAATCCATCCCTGAAAATAAAAATTCTCTGAGTAGTGTGGAAATGCTGATCCTTACCCTACCTGGGGTGTCCACTGAGCATTTCCGAGAACTCTACTTGAACTTCTCTGGGCATGGGATTTTGACGTTACCCAAACCAAAAGGAATGAGTGGGAAACAATCAAGACAACAGATAGAAGCACTTGCATTTGAATGAGTTTCAAGCATGCTTGGGTACTCGTGTGATCTGAGTGACTCAGTTTTGGAATACAACTGTCGCGTGGTGGACCGCGACCTCCAGGCACCCAGGAGTTTCTGAAAAAAAATGTTCTGCGATTTTCACGAAACCACTTTTCTTCAACTTGAATTGGGCTAAAAATCCATCCCTGAAAATAAAAATTCTCTGAGTAGTGTGGAAATGCTGATCCTTACCCTACCTGGGGTGTCCACTGAGCATTTCCGAGAACTCTACTTGAAGTTCTCTGGGCATGGGATTTTCACATGTTACCCAAACCAAACGGAATGAGTGGGAAACAATCAAGACAACAGATAGAAGCACTTGCATTTGAATGAGTTTCAAGCATGCTTGGGTACTCGTGTGATCTGAGTGACTCAGTTTTGGAATACAACTGACGCGTGGTGCACCGCGACCTCCAGGCACCCCGGAGTTTCTGAAAAAAAATTTTCTGCGATTTTCACGAAACCACTTTTCTTCAACTTGAATTGGGCTTAAAATCCATCCCTGAAAATAAAAATTCTCTGAGTAGTGTGGAAATGCTGATCCTTAACCTACCTGGGGTGTCCACTGAGCATTTCCGAGAACTCTACTTGAAGTTCTCTGGGCATGGGATTTTGACATGTTACCCAAACCAAAAGGAATGAGTGGGAAACAATCAAGACAACAGATAGAAGCACTTGCATTTGAATGAGTTTCAAGCATGCTTGGGTACTCGTGTTATCTGAGTGACTCAGTTTTGGAATACAACTGTCGCGTGCTGCACCGCGACCTCCAGGCACCCCGGGGTTTCTGAAAAAAAAATGTCTGCGATTTTCACGAAACCACTTTTCTTCAACTTGAATTGGGCTAAAAATCCATCCCTGAAAATAAAAATTCTCTGAGTAGTGTGGAAATGCTGATCCTTACCCTACCTGGGGTGTCCACTGAGCATTTCCGAGAACTCTACTTGAACTTCTCTGGGCATGGGATTTTGACATGTTACCCAAACCAAAAGGAATGAGTGGGAAACAATCAAGACAACAGATAGAAGCACTTGCATTTGAATGAGTTTCAAGCATGCTTGGGTACTCGTGTGATCTGAGTGACTCAGTTTTGGAATACAACTGTCGCGTGGTGCACCGCGACCTCCAGGCGCCCCGGAGTTTCTGAAAAAAAATGTTCTGCGATTTTCACGAAACCACTTTTCTTCAACTTGAATTGGGCTAAAAATCCATCCCTGAAAATAAAAATTCTCTGAGTAGTGTGGAAATGCTGATCCTTACCCTACCTGGGGTGTCCACTGAGCATTTCCGAGAACTCTACTTGAAGTTCTCTAGGCCTGGGATTTTGACATGTTACCCAACCCAAAAGGAATGAGTGGGAAACAATCAAGACAACAGATAGAAGCACTTGCATTTGAATGAGTTTCAAGAATGCTTGGGTACTCGTGTTATCTGAGTGACTCAGTTTTGGAATACAACTGTCGCGTGCTGCACCGCGACCTCCAGGCACCCCGGAGTTTCTGAAAAAAAATTTTCTGCGATTTTCACGAAACCACTTTTCTTTAACTTGAATTGGGCTAAAAATCCATCCCTGAAAATAAAAATTCTCTGAGAAGTGTGGAAATGCTGATCCTTACCCTACCTGGGGTGTCCACTGAGCATTTCCGAGAACTCTACTTGAACTTCTCTGGGCATGGGATTTTGACGTTACCCAAACCAAAAGGAATGAGTGGGAAACAATCAAGACAACAGATAGAAGCACTGGCATTTGAATGAGTTTCAAGCATGCTTGGGTACTCGTGTGATCTGAATGACTCAGTTTTGGAATACAACTGTCGCGTGGTGCACCGCGACCTCCAGGCACCCCGGAATTTCTGAAAAAAAAATTTCTGCGATTTTCACGAAACCACTTTTCTTCAACTTGAATTGGGCTAAAAATCCATCCCTGAAAATAAAAATTCTCTGAGTAGTGTGGAATTGCTGATCCTTACCCTACCTGGGGTGTCCACTGAGCATTTTCGAGAACTCTACTTGAAGTTCTCTGGGCATGGGATTTTGACATGTTACCCAAACCAAAAGGAATGAGTGGGAAACAATCAAGACAACAGATAGAAGCACTTGCATTTGAATGAGTTTCAAGCATGCTTGGGTACTCGTGTGATCTGAATGACTCAGTTTTGGAATACAACTGTCGCGTGGTGCACCGCGACCTCCAGGCACCCCGGAGTTTCTGAAAAAAAATGTTCTGCGATTTTCACGAAACCACTTTTCTTCAACTTGAATTGGGCTAAAAATCCATCCCTGAAAATAAAAATTCTCTGAGTAGTGTGGAAATGCTGATCCTTACCCTACCTGGGGTGTCCACTGAGCATTTCCGAGAACTCTACTTGAACTTCTCTGGGCATGGGATTTTGACGTTACCCAAACCAAAAGGAATGAGTGGGAAACAATCAAGACAACAGATAGAAGCACTTGCATTTGAATGAGTTTCAAGCATGCTTGGGTACTCGTGTGATCTGAGTGACTCAGTTTTGGAATACAACTGTCGCGTGGTGGACCGCGACCTCCAGGCACCCAGGAGTTTCTGAAAAAAAATGTTCTGCGATTTTCACGAAACCACTTTTCTTCAACTTGAATTGGGCTAAAAATCCATCCCTGAAAATAAAAATTCTCTGAGTAGTGTGGAAATGCTGATCCTTACCCTACCTGGGGTGTCCACTGAGCATTTCCGAGAACTCTACTTGAAGTTCTCTGGGCATGGGATTTTCACATGTTACCCAAACCAAACGGAATGAGTGGGAAACAATCAAGACAACAGATAGAAGCACTTGCATTTGAATGAGTTTCAAGCATGCTTGGGTACTCGTGTGATCTGAGTGACTCAGTTTTGGAATACAACTGACGCGTGGTGCACCGCGACCTCCAGGCACCCCGGAGTTTCTGAAAAAAAATTTTCTGCGATTTTCACGAAACCACTTTTCTTCAACTTGAATTGGGCTTAAAATCCATCCCTGAAAATAAAAATTCTCTGAGTAGTGTGGAAATGCTGATCCTTAACCTACCTGGGGTGTCCACTGAGCATTTCCGAGAACTCTACTTGAAGTTCTCTGGGCATGGGATTTTCACATGTTACCCAAACCAAAAGGAATGAGTGGGAAACAATCAAGACAACAGATAGAAGCACTTGCATTTGAATGAGTTTCAAGCATGCTTGGGTACTCGTGTTATCTGAGTGACTCAGTTTTGGAATACAACTGTCGCGTGCTGCACCGCGACCTCCAGGCACCCCGGGGTTTCTGAAAAAAAAATGTCTGCGATTTTCACGAAACCACTTTTCTTCAACTTGAATTGGGCTAAAAATCCATCCCTGAAAATAAAAATTCTCTGAGTAGTGTGGAAATGCTGATCCTTACCCTACCTGGGGTGTCCACTGAGCATTTCCGAGAACTCTACTTGAACTTCTCTGGGCATGGGATTTTGACATGTTACCCAAACCAAAAGGAATGAGTGGGAAACAATCAAGACAACAGATAGAAGCACTTGCATTTGAATGAGTTTCAAGCATGCTTGGGTACTCGTGTGATCTGAGTGACTCAGTTTTGGAATACAACTGTCGCGTGGTGCACCGCGACCTCCAGGCGCCCCGGAGTTTCTGAAAAAAAATGTTCTGCGATTTTCACGAAACCACTTTTCTTCAACTTGAATTGGGCTAAAAATCCATCCCTGAAAATAAAAATTCTCTGAGTAGTGTGGAAATGCTGATCCTTACCCTACCTGGGGTGTCCACTGAGCATTTCCGAGAACTCTACTTGAAGTTCTCTAGGCCTGGGATTTTGACATGTTACCCAACCCAAAAGGAATGAGTGGGAAACAATCAAGACAACAGATAGAAGCACTTGCATTTGAATGAGTTTCAAGAATGCTTGGGTACTCGTGTTATCTGAGTGACTCAGTTTTGGAATACAACTGTCGAGTGCTGCACCGCGACCTCCAGGCACCCCGGAGTTTCTGAAAAAAAATTTTCTGCGATTTTCACGAAACCACTTTTCTTTAACTTGAATTGGGCTAAAAATCCATCCCTGAAAATAAAAATTCTCTGAGAAGTGTGGAAATGCTGATCCTTACCCTACCTGGGGTGTCCACTGAGCATTTCCGAGAACTCTACTTGAACTTCTCTGGGCATGGGATTTTGACATGTTACCCAAACCAAAAGGAATGAGTGGGAAACAATCAAGACAACAGATAGAAGCACTTGCATTTGAATGAGTTTCAAGCATGCTTGGGTACTCGTGTGATCTGAGTGACTCAGTTTTGGAATACAACTGTCGCGTGGTGCACCGCGACCTCCAGGCACCCCGGAGTTTCTGAAAAAAAATTTTCTGCGATTTTCACGAAACCACTTTTCTTCAACTTGAATTGGGCAAAAAATCCATCCCTGAAAATAAAAATTCTCTGAGTAGTGTGGAAATGCTGATCCTTACCCTACCTGGGGTGTCCACTGAGCATTTCCGAGAACTCTGCTTGAAGTTCTCTAGGCATGGGATTTTGACATGTTACCCAAACCAAAAGGAATGAGTGGGAAACAATCAAGACAACAGATAGAAGCACTTGCATTTGAATGAGTTTCAAGCATGCTTGGGTACTCGTGTGATCTGAGTGACTCAGTTTTGGAATACAACTGTCGCGTGGTGCACCGCGACCTCCAGGCACCCCGGAGTTTCTGAAAAAAAATTTTCTGCGATTTTCACGAAACCACTTTTCTTCAACTTGAATTGGGCTAAAAATCCATCCCTGAAAATAAAAATTCTCTGAGTAGTGTGGAAATGCTGATACTTACCCTACCTGGGGTGTCCACTGAGCATTTCCGAGAACTCTACTTGAACTTCTCTGGGCATGGGATTTTGACGTTACCCAAACCAAAAGGAATGAGTGGGAAACAATCAAGACAACAGATAGAAGCACTTGCATTTGAATGAGTTTCAAGCATGCTTGGGTACTCGTGTGATCTGAATGACTCAGTTTTGGAATACAACTGTCGCGTGGTGCACCGCGACCTCCAGGCACCCCGGAATTTCTGAAAAAAAAATTTCTGCGATTTTCACGAAACCACTTTTCTTCAACTTGAATTGGGCTAAAAATCCATCCCTGAAAATAAAAATTCTCTGAGTAGTGTGGAATTGCTGATCCTTACCCTACCTGGGGTGTCCACTGAGCATTTTCGAGAACTCTACTTGAAGTTCTCTGGGCATGGGATTTTGACATGTTACCCAAACCAAAAGGAATGAGTGGGAAACAATCAAGACAACAGATAGAAGCACTTGCATTTGAATGAGTTTCAAGCATGCTTGGGTACTCGTGTGATCTGAATGACTCAGTTTTGGAATACAACTGTCGCGTGGTGCACCGCGACCTCCAGGCACCCCGGAGTTTCTGAAAAAAAATGTTCTGCGATTTTCACGAAACCACTTTTCTTCAACTTGAATTGGGCTAAAAATCCATCCCTGAAAATAAAAATTCTCTGAGTAGTGTGGAAATGCTGATCCTTACCCTACCTGGGGTGTCCACTGAGCATTTCCGAGAACTCTACTTGAACTTCTCTGGGCATGGGATTTTGACGTTACCCAAACCAAAAGGAATGAGTGGGAAACAATCAAGACAACAGATAGAAGCACTTGCATTTGAATGAGTTTCAAGCATGCTTGGGTACTCGTGTGATCTGAGTGACTCAGTTTTGGAATACAACTGTCGCGTGGTGGACCGCGACCTCCAGGCACCCAGGAGTTTCTGAAAAAAAATGTTCTGCGATTTTCACGAAACCACTTTTCTTCAACTTGAATTGGGCTAAAAATCCATCCCTGAAAATAAAAATTCTCTGAGTAGTGTGGAAATGCTGATCCTTACCCTACCTGGGGTGTCCACTGAGCATTTCCGAGAACTCTACTTGAAGTTCTCTGGGCATGGGATTTTCACATGTTACCCAAACCAAACGGAATGAGTGGGAAACAATCAAGACAACAGATAGAAGCACTTGCATTTGAATGAGTTTCAAGCATGCTTGGGTACTCGTGTGATCTGAGTGACTCAGTTTTGGAATACAACTGACGCGTGGTGCACCGCGACCTCCAGGCACCCCGGAGTTTCTGAAAAAAAATTTTCTGCGATTTTCACGAAACCACTTTTCTTCAACTTGAATTGGGCTTAAAATCCATCCCTGAAAATAAAAATTCTCTGAGTAGTGTGGAAATGCTGATCCTTAACCTACCTGGGGTGTCCACTGAGCATTTCCGAGAACTCTACTTGAAGTTCTCTGGGCATGGGATTTTGACATGTTACCCAAACCAAAAGGAATGAGTGGGAAACAATCAAGACAACAGATAGAAGCACTTGCATTTGAATGAGTTTCAAGCATGCTTGGGTACTCGTGTTATCTGAGTGACTCAGTTTTGGAATACAACTGTCGCGTGCTGCACCGCGACCTCCAGGCACCCCGGGGTTTCTGAAAAAAAAATGTCTGCGATTTTCACGAAACCACTTTTCTTCAACTTGAATTGGGCTAAAAATCCATCCCTGAAAATAAAAATTCTCTGAGTAGTGTGGAAATGCTGATCCTTACCCTACCTGGGGTGTCCACTGAGCATTTCCGAGAACTCTACTTGAACTTCTCTGGGCATGGGATTTTGACATGTTACCCAAACCAAAAGGAATGAGTGGGAAACAATCAAGACAACAGATAGAAGCACTTGCATTTGAATGAGTTTCAAGCATGCTTGGGTACTCGTGTGATCTGAGTGACTCAGTTTTGGAATACAACTGTCGCGTGGTGCACCGCGACCTCCAGGCGCCCCGGAGTTTCTGAAAAAAAATGTTCTGCGATTTTCACGAAACCACTTTTCTTCAACTTGAATTGGGCTAAAAATCCATCCCTGAAAATAAAAATTCTCTGAGTAGTGTGGAAATGCTGATCCTTACCCTACCTGGGGTGTCCACTGAGCATTTCCGAGAACTCTACTTGAAGTTCTCTAGGCCTGGGATTTTGACATGTTACCCAACCCAAAAGGAATGAGTGGGAAACAATCAAGACAACAGATAGAAGCACTTGCATTTGAATGAGTTTCAAGAATGCTTGGGTACTCGTGTTATCTGAGTGACTCAGTTTTGGAATACAACTGTCGCGTGCTGCACCGCGACCTCCAGGCACCCCGGAGTTTCTGAAAAAAAATTTTCTGCGATTTTCACGAAACCACTTTTCTTTAACTTGAATTGGGCTAAAAATCCATCCCTGAAAATAAAAATTCTCTGAGAAGTGTGGAAATGCTGATCCTTACCCTACCTGGGGTGTCCACTGAGCATTTCCGAGAACTCTACTTGAACTTCTCTGGGCATGGGATTTTGACATGTTACCCAAACCAAAAGGAATGAGTGGGAAACAATCAAGACAACAGATAGAAGCACTTGCATTTGAATGAGTTTCAAGCATGCTTGGGTACTCGTGTGATCTGAATGACTCAGTTTTGGAATACAACTGTCGCGTGGTGCACCGCGACCTCCAGGCACCCCGGAGTTTCTGAAAAAAAAATTTCTGCGATTTTCACGAAACCACTTTTCTTCAACTTGAATTGGGCTAAAAATCCATCCCTGAAAATAAAAATTCTCTGAGTAGTGTGGAAATGCTGATCCTTACCCTACCTGGGGTGTCCACTGAGCATTTCCGCGAACTCTACTTGAACTTCTCTGGGCATGGGATTTTGACATGTTACCCAAACCAAAAGGAATGAGTGGGAAACAATCAAGACAACAGATAGAAGCACTTGCATTTGAATGAGTTTCAAGCATGCTTGGGTACTCGTGTGATCTGAATGACTCAGTTTTGGAATACAACTGTCGCGTGGTGCACCGCGACCTCCAGGCACCCCGGAGTTTCTGAAAAAAAAATTTCTGCGATTTTCACGAAACCACTTTTCTTCAACTTGAATTGGGCTAAAAATCCATCCCTGAAAATAAAAATTCTCTGAGTAGTGTGGAAATGCTGATCCTTACCCTACCTGGGGTGTCCACTGAGCATTTCCGAGAACTCTACTTGAACTTCTCTGGGCATGGGATTTTGACATGTTACCCAAACCAAAAGGAATGAGTGGGAAACAATCAAGACAACAGATAGAAGCACTTGCATTTGAATGAGTTTCAAGCATGCTTGGGTACTCGTGTGATCTGAATGACTCAGTTTTGGAATACAACTGTCGCGTGGTGCACCGCGACCTCCAGGCACACCGGAGTTTCTGAAAAAAAAATTTCTGCGATTTTCACGAAACCACTTTTCTTCAACTTGAATTGGGCTAAAAATCCATCCCTGAAAATAAAAATTCTCTGAGTAGTGTGGAAATGCTGATCCTTACCCTACCTGGGGTGTCCACTGAGCATTTCCGCGAACTCTACGTGAAGTTCTCTGGGCATGGGATTTTCACATGTTACCCAAACCAAACGGAATGAGTGGGAAACAATCAAGACAACAGATAGAAGCACTTGCATTTCAATGAGTTTCAAGCATGCTTGGGTACTCGTGTGATCTGAGTGACTCAGTTTTGGAATACAACTGTCGCGTGCTGCACCGCGACCTCCAGGCACCCCGGAGTTTCTGAAAAAAAATGTTCTGCGATTTTCACGAAACCACTTTTCTTCAACTTGAATTGGGCTATAAATCCATCCCTGAAAATAAAAATTCTCTGAGTAGTGTGGAAATGCTGATCCTTACCCTACCTGGGGTGTCCACTGAGCATTTCCGAGAACTCTGCTTGAAGTTCTCTAGGCATGGGATTTTGACATGTTACCCAAACCAAAAGGAATGAGTGGGAAACAATCAAGACAACAGATAGAAGCACTTGCATTTGAATGAGTTTCAAGCATGCTTGGGTACTCGTGTGATCTGAGTGACTCAGTTTTGGAATACAACTGTCGCGTGGTGCACCGCGACCTCCAGGCACCCCGGAGTTTCTGAAAAAAAATTTTCTGCGATTTTCACGAAACCACTTTTCTTCAACTTGAATTGGGCTAAAAATCCATCCCTGAAAATAAAAATTCTCTGAGTAGTGTGGAAATGCTGATACTTACCCTACCTGGGGTGTCCACTGAGCATTTCCGAGAACTCTACTTGAACTTCTCTGGGCATGGGATTTTGACGTTACCCAAACCAAAAGGAATGAGTGGGAAACAATCAAGACAACAGATAGAAGCACTTGCATTTGAATGAGTTTCAAGCATGCTTGGGTACTCGTGTGATCTGAATGACTCAGTTTTGGAATACAACTGTCGCGTGGTGCACCGCGACCTCCAGGCACCCCGGAGTTTCTGAAAAAAAAATTTCTGCGATTTTCACGAAACCACTTTTCTTCAACTTGAATTGGGCTAAAAATCCATCCCTGAAAATAAAAATTCTCTGAGTAGTGTGGAAATGCTGATCCTTACCCTACCTGGGGTGTCCACTGAGCATTTCCGCGAACTCTACGTGAAGTTCTCTGGGCATGGGATTTTCACATGTTACCCAAACCAAACGGAATGAGTGGGAAACAATCAAGACAACAGATAGAAGCACTTGCATTTCAATGAGTTTCAAGCATGCTTGGGTACTCGTGTGATCTGAGTGACTCAGTTTTGGAATACAACTGTCGCGTGCTGCACCGCGACCTCCAGGCACCCCGGAGTTTCTGAAAAAAAATTTTCTGCGATTTTCACGAAACCACTTTTCTTCAACTTGAATTGGGCTAAAAATCCATCCCTGAAAATAAAAATTCTCTGAGTAGTGTGGAAATGCTGATCCTTACCCTACCTGGGGTGTCCACTGAGCATTTCCGAGAACTCTGCTTGAAGTTCTCTAGGCATGGGATTTTGACATGTTACCCAAACCAAAAGGAATGAGTGGGAAACAATCAAGACAACAGATAGAAGCACTTGCATTTGAATGAGTTTCAAGCATGCTTGGGTACTCGTGTGATCTGAGTGACTCAGTTTTGGAATACAACTGTCGCGTGGTGCACCGCGACCTCCAGGCACCCCGGAGTTTCTGAAAAAAAATTTTCTGCGATTTTCACGAAACCACTTTTCTTCAACTTGAATTGGGCTAAAAATCCATCCCTGAAAATAAAAATTCTCTGAGTAGTGTGGAAATGCTGATACTTACCCTACCTGGGGTGTCCACTGAGCATTTCCGAGAACTCTACTTGAACTTCTCTGGGCATGGGATTTTGACGTTACCCAAACCAAAAGGAATGAGTGGGAAACAATCAAGACAACAGATAGAAGCACTTGCATTTGAATGAGTTTCAAGCATGCTTGGGTACTCGTGTGATCTGAATGACTCAGTTTTGGAATACAACTGTCGCGTGGTGCACCGCGACCTCCAGGCACCCCGGAATTTCTGAAAAAAAAATTTCTGCGATTTTCACGAAACCACTTTTCTTCAACTTGAATTGGGCTAAAAATCCATCCCTGAAAATAAAAATTCTCTGAGTAGTGTGGAATTGCTGATCCTTACCCTACCTGGGGTGTCCACTGAGCATTTTCGAGAACTCTACTTGAAGTTCTCTGGGCATGGGATTTTGACATGTTACCCAAACCAAAAGGAATGAGTGGGAAACAATCAAGACAACAGATAGAAGCACTTGCATTTGAATGAGTTTCAAGCATGCTTGGGTACTCGTGTGATCTGAATGACTCAGTTTTGGAATACAACTGTCGCGTGGTGCACCGCGACCTCCAGGCACCCCGGAGTTTCTGAAAAAAAATGTTCTGCGATTTTCACGAAACCACTTTTCTTCAACTTGAATTGGGCTAAAAATCCATCCCTGAAAATAAAAATTCTCTGAGTAGTGTGGAAATGCTGATCCTTACCCTACCTGGGGTGTCCACTGAGCATTTCCGAGAACTCTACTTGAACTTCTCTGGGCATGGGATTTTGACGTTACCCAAACCAAAAGGAATGAGTGGGAAACAATCAAGACAACAGATAGAAGCACTTGCATTTGAATGAGTTTCAAGCATGCTTGGGTACTCGTGTGATCTGAGTGACTCAGTTTTGGAATACAACTGTCGCGTGGTGGACCGCGACCTCCAGGCACCCAGGAGTTTCTGAAAAAAAATGTTCTGCGATTTTCACGAAACCACTTTTCTTCAACTTGAATTGGGCTAAAAATCCATCCCTGAAAATAAAAATTCTCTGAGTAGTGTGGAAATGCTGATCCTTACCCTACCTGGGGTGTCCACTGAGCATTTCCGAGAACTCTACTTGAAGTTCTCTGGGCATGGGATTTTCACATGTTACCCAAACCAAACGGAATGAGTGGGAAACAATCAAGACAACAGATAGAAGCACTTGCATTTGAATGAGTTTCAAGCATGCTTGGGTACTCGTGTGATCTGAGTGACTCAGTTTTGGAATACAACTGACGCGTGGTGCACCGCGACCTCCAGGCACCCCGGAGTTTCTGAAAAAAAATTTTCTGCGATTTTCACGAAACCACTTTTCTTCAACTTGAATTGGGCTTAAAATCCATCCCTGAAAATAAAAATTCTCTGAGTAGTGTGGAAATGCTGATCCTTAACCTACCTGGGGTGTCCACTGAGCATTTCCGAGAACTCTACTTGAAGTTCTCTGGGCATGGGATTTTGACATGTTACCCAAACCAAAAGGAATGAGTGGGAAACAATCAAGACAACAGATAGAAGCACTTGCATTTGAATGAGTTTCAAGCATGCTTGGGTACTCGTGTTATCTGAGTGACTCAGTTTTGGAATACAACTGTCGCGTGCTGCACCGCGACCTCCAGGCACCCCGGGGTTTCTGAAAAAAAAATGTCTGCGATTTTCACGAAACCACTTTTCTTCAACTTGAATTGGGCTAAAAATCCATCCCTGAAAATAAAAATTCTCTGAGTAGTGTGGAAATGCTGATCCTTACCCTACCTGGGGTGTCCACTGAGCATTTCCGAGAACTCTACTTGAACTTCTCTGGGCATGGGATTTTGACATGTTACCCAAACCAAAAGGAATGAGTGGGAAACAATCAAGACAACAGATAGAAGCACTTGCATTTGAATGAGTTTCAAGCATGCTTGGGTACTCGTGTGATCTGAGTGACTCAGTTTTGGAATACAACTGTCGCGTGGTGCACCGCGACCTCCAGGCGCCCCGGAGTTTCTGAAAAAAAATGTTCTGCGATTTTCACGAAACCACTTTTCTTCAACTTGAATTGGGCTAAAAATCCATCCCTGAAAATAAAAATTCTCTGAGTAGTGTGGAAATGCTGATCCTTACCCTACCTGGGGTGTCCACTGAGCATTTCCGAGAACTCTACTTGAAGTTCTCTAGGCCTGGGATTTTGACATGTTACCCAACCCAAAAGGAATGAGTGGGAAACAATCAAGACAACAGATAGAAGCACTTGCATTTGAATGAGTTTCAAGAATGCTTGGGTACTCGTGTTATCTGAGTGACTCAGTTTTGGAATACAACTGTCGCGTGCTGCACCGCGACCTCCAGGCACCCCGGAGTTTCTGAAAAAAAATTTTCTGCGATTTTCACGAAACCACTTTTCTTTAACTTGAATTGGGCTAAAAATCCATCCCTGAAAATAAAAATTCTCTGAGAAGTGTGGAAATGCTGATCCTTACCCTACCTGGGGTGTCCACTGAGCATTTCCGAGAACTCTACTTGAACTTCTCTGGGCATGGGATTTTGACATGTTACCCAAACCAAAAGGAATGAGTGGGAAACAATCAAGACAACAGATAGAAGCACTTGCATTTGAATGAGTTTCAAGCATGCTTGGGTACTCGTGTGATCTGAATGACTCAGTTTTGGAATACAACTGTCGCGTGGTGCACCGCGACCTCCAGGCACCCCGGAGTTTCTGAAAAAAAAAATTTCTGCGATTTTCACGAAACCACTTTTCTTCAACTTGAATTGGGCTAAAAATCCATCCCTGAAAATAAAAATTCTCTGAGTAGTGTGGAAATGCTGATCCTTACCCTACCTGGGGTGTCCACTGAGCATTTCCGAGAACTCTACTTGAACTTCTCTGGGCATGGGATTTTGACATGTTACCCAAACCAAAAGGAATGAGTGGGAAACAATCAAGACAACAGATAGAAGCACTTGCATTTGAATGAGTTTCAAGCATGCTTGGGTACTCGTGTGATCTGAATGACTCAGTTTTGGAATACAACTGTCGCGTGGTGCACCGCGACCTCCAGGCACCCCGGAGTTTCTGAAAAAAAAATTTCTGCGATTTTCACGAAACCACTTTTCTTCAACTTGAATTGGGCTAAAAATCCATCCCTGAAAATAAAAATTCTCTGAGTAGTGTGGAAATGCTGATCCTTACCCTACCTGGGGTGTCCACTGAGCATTTCCGCGAACTCTACTTGAACTTCTCTGGGCATGGGATTTTGACATGTTACCCAAACCAAAAGGAATGAGTGGGAAACAATCAAGACAACAGATAGAAGCACTTGCATTTGAATGAGTTTCAAGCATGCTTGGGTACTCGTGTGATCTGAATGACTCAGTTTTGGAATACAACTGTCGCGTGGTGCACCGCGACCTCCAGGCACCCCGGAGTTTCTGAAAAAAAAATTTCTGCGATTTTCACGAAACCACTTTTCTTCAACTTGAATTGGGCTAAAAATCCATCCCTGAAAATAAAAATTCTCTGAGTAGTGTGGAAATGCTGATCCTTACCCTACCTGGGGTGTCCACTGAGCATTTCCGAGAACTCTACTTGAACTTCTCTGGGCATGGGATTTTGACATGTTACCCAAACCAAAAGGAATGAGTGGGAAACAATCAAGACAACAGATAGAAGCACTTGCATTTGAATGAGTTTCAAGCATGCTTGGGTACTCGTGTGATCTGAATGACTCAGTTTTGGAATACAACTGTCGCGTGGTGCACCGCGACCTCCAGGCACCCCGGAGTTTCTGAAAAAAAAATTTCTGCGATTTTCACGAAACCACTTTTCTTCAACTTGAATTGGGCTAAAAATCCATCCCTGAAAATAAAAATTCTCTGAGTAGTGTGGAAATGCTGATCCTTACCCTACCTGGGGTGTCCACTGAGCATTTCCGCGAACTCTACGTGAAGTTCTCTGGGCATGGGATTTTCACATGTTACCCAAACCAAACGGAATGAGTGGGAAACAATCAAGACAACAGATAGAAGCACTTGCATTTCAATGAGTTTCAAGCATGCTTGGGTACTCGTGTGATCTGAGTGACTCAGTTTTGGAATACAACTGTCGCGTGCTGCACCGCGACCTCCAGGCACCCCGGAGTTTCTGAAAAAAAATTTTCTGCGATTTTCACGAAACCACTTTTCTTCAACTTGAATTGGGCTAAAAATCCATCCCTGAAAATAAAAATTCTCTGAGTAGTGTGGAAATGCTGATCCTTACCCTACCTGGGGTGTCCACTGAGCATTTCCGAGAACTCTGCTTGAAGTTCTCTAGGCATGGGATTTTGACATGTTACCCAAACCAAAAGGAATGAGTGGGAAACAATCAAGACAACAGATAGAAGCACTTGCATTTGAATGAGTTTCAAGCATGCTTGGGTACTCGTGTGATCTGAGTGACTCAGTTTTGGAATACAACTGTCGCGTGGTGCACCGCGACCTCCAGGCACCCCGGAGTTTCTGAAAAAAAATTTTCTGCGATTTTCACGAAACCACTTTTCTTCAACTTGAATTGGGCTAAAAATCCATCCCTGAAAATAAAAATTCTCTGAGTAGTGTGGAAATGCTGATACTTACCCTACCTGGGGTGTCCACTGAGCATTTCCGAGAACTCTACTTGAACTTCTCTGGGCATGGGATTTTGACGTTACCCAAACCAAAAGGAATGAGTGGGAAACAATCAAGACAACAGATAGAAGCACTTGCATTTGAATGAGTTTCAAGCATGCTTGGGTACTCGTGTGATCTGAATGACTCAGTTTTGGAATACAACTGTCGCGTGGTGCACCGCGACCTCCAGGCACCCCGGAGTTTCTGAAAAAAAAATTTCTGCGATTTTCACGAAACCACTTTTCTTCAACTTGAATTGGGCTAAAAATCCATCCCTGAAAATAAAAATTCTCTGAGTAGTGTGGAAATGCTGATCCTTACCCTACCTGGGGTGTCCACTGAGCATTTCCGCGAACTCTACGTGAAGTTCTCTGGGCATGGGATTTTCACATGTTACCCAAACCAAACGGAATGAGTGGGAAACAATCAAGACAACAGATAGAAGCACTTGCATTTCAATGAGTTTCAAGCATGCTTGGGTACTCGTGTGATCTGAGTGACTCAGTTTTGGAATACAACTGTCGCGTGCTGCACCGCGACCTCCAGGCACCCCGGAGTTTCTGAAAAAAAATTTTCTGCGATTTTCACGAAACCACTTTTCTTCAACTTGAATTGGGCTAAAAATCCATCCCTGAAAATAAAAATTCTCTGAGTAGTGTGGAAATGCTGATCCTTACCCTACCTGGGGTGTCCACTGAGCATTTCCGAGAACTCTGCTTGAAGTTCTCTAGGCATGGGATTTTGACATGTTACCCAAACCAAAAGGAATGAGTGGGAAACAATCAAGACAACAGATAGAAGCACTTGCATTTGAATGAGTTTCAAGCATGCTTGGGTACTCGTGTGATCTGAGTGACTCAGTTTTGGAATACAACTGTCGCGTGGTGCACCGCGACCTCCAGGCACCCCGGAGTTTCTGAAAAAAAATTTTCTGCGATTTTCACGAAACCACTTTTCTTCAACTTGAATTGGGCTAAAAATCCATCCCTGAAAATAAAAATTCTCTGAGTAGTGTGGAAATGCTGATACTTACCCTACCTGGGGTGTCCACTGAGCATTTCCGAGAACTCTACTTGAACTTCTCTGGGCATGGGATTTTGACGTTACCCAAACCAAAAGGAATGAGTGGGAAACAATCAAGACAACAGATAGAAGCACTTGCATTTGAATGAGTTTCAAGCATGCTTGGGTACTCGTGTGATCTGAGTGACTCAGTTTTGGAATACAACTGTCGCGTGGTGGACCGCGACCTCCAGGCACCCAGGAGTTTCTGAAAAAAAATGTTCTGCGATTTTCACGAAACCACTTTTCTTCAACTTGAATTGGGCTAAAAATCCATCCCTGAAAATAAAAATTCTCTGAGTAGTGTGGAAATGCTGATCCTTACCCTACCTGGGGTGTCCACTGAGCATTTCCGAGAACTCTACTTGAAGTTCTCTGGGCATGGGATTTTGACATGTTACCCAAACCAAACGGAATGAGTGGGAAACAATCAAGACAACAGATAGAAGCACTTGCATTTGAATGAGTTTCAAGCATGCTTGGGTACTCGTGTGATCTGAGTGACTCAGTTTTGGAATACAACTGTCGCGTGGTGCACCGCGACCTCCAGGCACCCCGGAGTTTCTGAAAAAAAATTTTCTGCGATTTTCACGAAACCACTTTTCTTCAACTTGAATTGGGCTTAAAATCCATCCCTGAAAATAAAAATTCTCTGAGTAGTGTGGAAATGCTGATCCTTAACCTACCTGGGGTGTCCACTGAGCATTTCCGCAAACTCTACTTGAAGTTCTCTGGGCATGGGATTTTGACATGTTACCCAAACCAAAAGGAATGAGTGGGAAACAATCAAGACAACAGATAGAAGCACTTGCATTTGAATGAGTTTCAAGCATGCTTGGGTACTCGTGTGATCTGAGTGACTCAGTTTTGGAATACAACTGTCGCGTGGTGGACCGCGACCTCCAGGCACCCAGGAGTTTCTGAAAAAAAATGTTCTGCGATTTTCACGAAACCACTTTTCTTCAACTTGAATTGGGCTAAAAATCCATCCCTGAAAATAAAAATTCTCTGAGTAGTGTGGAAATGCTGATCCTTACCCTACCTGGGGTGTCCACTGAGCATTTCCGAGAACTCTACTTGAAGTTCTCTGCGCATGGGATTTTGACATGTTACCCAAACCAAACGGAATGAGTGGGAAACAATCAAGACAACAGATAGAAGCACTTGCATTTGAATGAGTTTCAAGCATGCTTGGGTACTCGTGTGATCTGAGTGACTCAGTTTTGGAATACAACTGTCGCGTGGTGCACCGCGACCTCCAGGCACCCCGGAGTTTCTGAAAAAAAATTTTCTGCGATTTTCACGAAACCACTTTTCTTCAACTTGAATTGGGCTTAAAATCCATCCCTGAAAATAAAAATTCTCTGAGTAGTGTGGAAATGCTGATCCTTAACCTACCTGGGGTGTCCACTGAGCATTTCCGAGAACTCTACTTGAAGTTCTCTGGGCATGTGATTTTGACATGTTACCCAAACCAAAAGGAATGAGTGGGAAACAATCAAGACAACAGATAGAAGCACTTGCATTTGAATGAGTTTCAAGCATGCTTGGGTACTCGTGTTATCTGAGTGACTCAGTTTTGGAATACAACTGTCGCGTGCTGCACCGCGACCTCCAGGCACCCCGGAGTTTCTGAAAAAAAATTTTCTGCGATTTTCACGAAACCACTTTTCTTCAACTTGAATTGGGCTAAAAATCCATCCCTGAAAATAAAAATTCTCTGAGTAGTGTGGAAATGCTGATCCTTACCCTACCTGGGGTGTCCACTGAGCATTTCCGAGAACTCTACTTGAACTTCTCTGGGCATGGGATTTTGACATGTTACCCAAACCAAAAGGAATGAGTGGGAAACAATCAAGACAACAGATAGAAGCACTTGCATTTGAATGAGTTTCAAGCATGCTTGGGTACTCGTGTGATCTGAGTGACTCAGTTTTGGAATACAACTGTCGCGTGGTGCACCGCGACCTCCAGGCACCCCGGAGTTTCTGAAAAAAAATGTTCTGCGATTTTCACGAAACCACTTTTCTTCAACTTGAATTGGGCTAAAAATCCATCCCTGAAAATAAAAATTCTCTGAGTAGTGTGGAAATGCTGATCCTTACCCTACCTGGGGTGTCCACTGAGCATTTCCGAGAACTCTACTTGAACTTCTCTGGGCATGGGATTTTGACGTTACCCAAACCAAAAGGAATGAGTGGGAAACAATCAAGACAACAGATAGAAGCACTTGCATTTGAATGAGTTTCAAGCATGCTTGGGTACTCGTGTGATCTGAGTGACTCAGTTTTGGAATACAACTGTCGCGTGGTGGACCGCGACCTCCAGGCACCCAGGAGTTTCTGAAAAAAAATGTTCTGCGATTTTCACGAAACCACTTTTCTTCAACTTGAATTGGGCTAAAAATCCATCCCTGAAAATAAAAATTCTCTGAGTAGTGTGGAAATGCTGATCCTTACCCTACCTGGGGTGTCCACTGAGCATTTCCGAGAACTCTACTTGAAGTTCTCTGGGCATGGGATTTTGACATGTTACCCAAACCAAACGGAATGAGTGGGAAACAATCAAGACAACAGATAGAAGCACTTGCATTTGAATGAGTTTCAAGCATGCTTGGGTACTCGTGTGATCTGAGTGACTCAGTTTTGGAATACAACTGTCGCGTGGTGCACCGCGACCTCCAGGCACCCCGGAGTTTCTGAAAAAAAATTTTCTGCGATTTTCACGAAACCACTTTTCTTCAACTTGAATTGGGCTTAAAATCCATCCCTGAAAATAAAAATTCTCTGAGTAGTGTGGAAATGCTGATCCTTAACCTACCTGGGGTGTCCACTGAGCATTTCCGCAAACTCTACTTGAAGTTCTCTGGGCATGGGATTTTGACATGTTACCCAAACCAAAAGGAATGAGTGGGAAACAATCAAGACAACAGATAGAAGCACTTGCATTTGAATGAGTTTCAAGCATGCTTGGGTACTCGTGTGATCTGAGTGACTCAGTTTTGGAATACAACTGTCGCGTGGTGGACCGCGACCTCCAGGCACCCAGGAGTTTCTGAAAAAAAATGTTCTGCGATTTTCACGAAACCACTTTTCTTCAACTTGAATTGGGCTAAAAATCCATCCCTGAAAATAAAAATTCTCTGAGTAGTGTGGAAATGCTGATCCTTACCCTACCTGGGGTGTCCACTGAGCATTTCCGAGAACTCTACTTGAAGTTCTCTGCGCATGGGATTTTGACATGTTACCCAAACCAAACGGAATGAGTGGGAAACAATCAAGACAACAGATAGAAGCACTTGCATTTGAATGAGTTTCAAGCATGCTTGGGTACTCGTGTGATCTGAGTGACTCAGTTTTGGAATACAACTGTCGCGTGGTGCACCGCGACCTCCAGGCACCCCGGAGTTTCTGAAAAAAAATTTTCTGCGATTTTCACGAAACCACTTTTCTTCAACTTGAATTGGGCTTAAAATCCATCCCTGAAAATAAAAATTCTCTGAGTAGTGTGGAAATGCTGATCCTTAACCTACCTGGGGTGTCCACTGAGCATTTCCGAGAACTCTACTTGAAGTTCTCTGGGCATGTGATTTTGACATGTTACCCAAACCAAAAGGAATGAGTGGGAAACAATCAAGACAACAGATAGAAGCACTTGCATTTGAATGAGTTTCAAGCATGCTTGGGTACTCGTGTTATCTGAGTGACTCAGTTTTGGAATACAACTGTCGCGTGCTGCACCGCGACCTCCAGGCACCCCGGAGTTTCTGAAAAAAAATTTTCTGCGATTTTCACGAAACCACTTTTCTTCAACTTGAATTGGGCTAAAAATCCATCCCTGAAAATAAAAATTCTCTGAGTAGTGTGGAAATGCTGATCCTTACCCTACCTGGGGTGTCCACTGAGCATTTCCGAGAACTCTACTTGAACTTCTCTGGGCATGGGATTTTGACATGTTACCCAAACCAAAAGGAATGAGTGGGAAACAATCAAGACAACAGATAGAAGCACTTGCATTTGAATGAGTTTCAAGCATGCTTGGGTACTCGTGTGATCTGAGTGACTCAGTTTTGGAATACAACTGTCGCGTGGTGCACCGCGACCTCCAGGCACCCCGGAGTTTCTGAAAAAAAATGTTCTGCGATTTTCACGAAACCACTTTTCTTCAACTTGAATTGGGCTAAAAATCCATCCCTGAAAATAAAAATTCTCTGAGTAGTGTGGAAATGCTGATCCTTACCCTACCTGGGGTGTCCACTGAGCATTTCCGAGAACTCTACTTGAACTTCTCTGGGCATGGGATTTTGACGTTACCCAAACCAAAAGGAATGAGTGGGAAACAATCAAGACAACAGATAGAAGCACTTGCATTTGAATGAGTTTCAAGCATGCTTGGGTACTCGTGTGATCTGAGTGACTCAGTTTTGGAATACAACTGTCGCGTGGTGGACCGCGACCTCCAGGCACCCAGGAGTTTCTGAAAAAAAATGTTCTGCGATTTTCACGAAACCACTTTTCTTCAACTTGAATTGGGCTAAAAATCCATCCCTGAAAATAAAAATTCTCTGAGTAGTGTGGAAATGCTGATCCTTACCCTACCTGGGGTGTCCACTGAGCATTTCCGAGAACTCTACTTGAAGTTCTCTGGGCATGGGATTTTCACATGTTACCCAAACCAAAAGGAATGAGTGGGAAACAATCAAGACAACAGATAGAAGCACTTGCATTTGAATGAGTTTCAAGCATGCTTGGGTACTCGTGTTATCTGAGTGACTCAGTTTTGGAATACAACTGTCGCGTGCTGCACCGCGACCTCCAGGCACCCCGGGGTTTCTGAAAAAAAAATGTCTGCGATTTTCACGAAACCACTTTTCTTCAACTTGAATTGGGCTAAAAATCCATCCCTGAAAATAAAAATTCTCTGAGTAGTGTGGAAATGCTGATCCTTACCCTACCTGGGGTGTCCACTGAGCATTTCCGAGAACTCTACTTGAACTTCTCTGGGCATGGGATTTTGACATGTTACCCAAACCAAAAGGAATGAGTGGGAAACAATCAAGACAACAGATAGGAGCACTTGCATTTGAATGAGTTTCAAGCATGCTTGGGTACTCGTGTGATCTGAGTGACTCAGTTTTGGAATACAACTGTCGCGTGGTGCACCGCGACCTCCAGGCACCCCGGAGTTTCTGAAAAAAAATGTTCTGCGATTTTCACGAAACCACTTTTCTTCAACTTGAATTGGGCTAAAAATCCATCCCTGAAAATAAAAATTCTCTGAGTAGTGTGGAAATGCTGATCCTTACCCTACCTGGGGTGTCCACTGAGCATTTCCGAGAACTCTACTTGAAGTTCTCTAGGCCTGGGATTTTGACATGTTACCCAACCCAAAAGGAATGAGTGGGAAACAATCAAGACAACAGATAGAAGCACTTGCATTTGAATGAGTTTCAAGAATGCTTGGGTACTCGTGTTATCTGAGTGACTCAGTTTTGGAATACAACTGTCGCGTGCTGCACCGCGACCTCCAGGCACCCCGGAGTTTCTGAAAAAAAATTTTCTGCGATTTTCACGAAACCACTTTTCTTTAACTTGAATTGGGCTAAAAATCCATCCCTGAAAATAAAAATTCTCTGAGAAGTGTGGAAATGCTGATCCTTACCCTACCTGGGGTGTCCACTGAGCATTTCCGAGAACTCTACTTGAACTTCTCTGGGCATGGGATTTTGACATGTTACCCAAACCAAAAGGAATGAGTGGGAAACAATCAAGACAACAGATAGAAGCACTTGCATTTGAATGAGTTTCAAGCATGCTTGGGTACTCGTGTGATCTGAGTGACTCAGTTTTGGAATACAACTGTCGCGTGGTGCACCGCGACATCCAGGCACCCCGGAGTTTCTGAAAAAAAATTTTCTGCGATTTTCACGAAACCACTTTTCTTCATCTTGAATTGGGCTAAAAATCCATCCCTGAAAATAAAAATTCTCTGAGTAGTGTTGAAATGCTGATCCTTACCCTACCTGGGGTGTCCACTGAGCATTTCCGCGAACTCTACGTGAAGTTCTCTGGGCATGGGATTTTCACATGTTACCCAAACCAAACGGAATGAGTGGGAAACAATCAAGACAACAGATAGAAGCACTTGCATTTCAATGAGTTTCAAGCATGCTTGGGTACTCGTGTGATCTGAGTGACTCAGTTTTGGAATACAACTGTCGCGTGCTGCACCGCGACCTCCAGGCAACCCGGAGTTTCTGAAAAAAAATTTTCTGCGATTTTCACGAAACCACTTTTCTTCAACTTGAATTGGGCTAAAAATCCATCCCTGAAAATAAAAATTCTCTGAGTAGTGTGGAAATGCTGATCCTTACCCTACCTGGGGTGTCCACTGAGCATTTCCGAGAACTCTGCTTGAAGTTCTCTAGGCATGGGATTTTGACATGTTACCCAAACCAAAAGGAATGAGTGGGAAACAATCAAGACAACAGATAGAAGCACTTGCATTTGAATGAGTTTCAAGCATGCTTGGGTACTCGTGTGATCTGAGTGACTCAGTTTTGGAATACAACTGTCGCGTGGTGCACCGCGACCTCCAGGCACCCCGGAGTTTCTGAAAAAAAATTTTCTGCGATTTTCACGAAACCACTTTTCTTCAACTTGAATTGGGCTAAAAATCCATCCCTGAAAATAAAAATTCTCTGAGTAGTGTGGAAATGCTGATACTTACCCTACCTGGGGTGTCCACTGAGCATTTCCGAGAACTCTACTTGAACTTCTCTGGGCATGGGATTTTGACGTTACCCAAACCAAAAGGAATGAGTGGGAAACAATCAAGACAACAGATAGAAGCACTTGCATTTGAATGAGTTCAAGCATGCTTGGGTACTCGTGTGATCTGAGTGACTCCGTTTTGGAATACAACTGTCGCGTGGTGCACCGCGACCTCCAGGCACCCCGGAGTTTCTGAAAAAAAATTTTCTGCGATTTTCACGAAACCACTTTTCTTCAACTTGAATTGGGCTAAAAATCCATCCCTGAAAATAAAAATTCTCTGAGTAGTGTGGAAATGCTGATCCTTACCCTACCTGGGGTGTCCACTGAGCATTTCCGAGAACTCTACTTGAACTTCTCTGGGCATGGGATTTTGACGTTACCCAAACCAAAAGGAATGAGTGGGAAACAATCAAGACAACAGATAGAAGCACTTGCATTTGAATGAGTTCAAGCATGCTTGGGTACTCGTGTGATCTGAGTGACTCCGTTTTGGAATACAACTGTCGCGTGGTGCACCGCGACCTCCAGGCACCCCGGAGTTTCTGAAAAAAAATTTTCTGCGATTTTCACGAAACCACTTTTCTTCAACTTGAATTGGGCTAAAAATCCATCCCTGAAAATAAAAATTCTCTGAGTAGTGTGGAAATGCTGATCCTTACCGTACCTGGGGTGTCCACTGAGCATTTCCGCAAACTCTACTTGAAGTTCTCTGGGCATGGGATTTTGACATGTTACCCAAACCAAAAGGAATGAGTGGGAAACAATCAAGACAACAGATAGAAGCACTTGCATTTGAATGAGTTTCAAGCATGCTTGGGTACTCGTGTGATCTGAGTGACTCAGTTTTGGAATACAACTGTCGCGTGGTGGACCGCGACCTCCAGGCACCCAGGAGTTTCTGAAAAAAAATGTTCTGCGATTTTCACGAAACCACTTTTCTTCAACTTGAATTGGGCTAAAAATCCATCCCTGAAAATAAAAATTCTCTGAGTAGTGTGGAAATGCTGATCCTTACCCTACCTGGGGTGTCCACTGAGCATTTCCGAGAACTCTACTTGAAGTTCTCTGGGCATGGGTTTTTGACATGTTACCCAAACCAAACGGAATGAGTGGGAAACAATCAAGACAACAGATAGAAGCACTTGCATTTGAATGAGTTTCAAGCATGCTTGGGTACTCGTGTGATCTGAGTGACTCAGTTTTGGAATACAACTGTCGCGTGGTGCACCGCGACATCCAGGCACCCCGGAGTTTCTGAAAAAAAAATTTCTGCGATTTTCACGAAACCACTTTTCTTCAACTTGAATTGGGCTAAAAATCCATGCCTGAAAATAAAAATTCTCTGAGTAGTGTGGAAATGCTGATCCTTACCCTACCTGGGGTGTCCACTGAGCATTTCCGAGAACTCTACTTGAAGTTCTCTGGGCATGGGATTTTGACATGTTACCCAAACCAAACGGAATGAGTGGGAAACAATCAAGACAACAGATAGAAGCACTTGCATTTGAATGAGATTCAAGAATGCTTGGGTACTCGTGTGATCTGAGTGACTCAGTTTTGGAATACAACTGTCGCGTGGTGCACCGCGACCTCCAGGCACCCCGGAGTTTCTGAAAAAAAATGTTCTGCGATTTTCACGAAACCACTTTTCTTCAACTTGAATTGGGCTAAAAATCCATCCCTGAAAATAAAAATTCTCTGAGTAGTGTGGAAATGCTGATCCTTACCGTACCTGGGGTGTCCACTGAGCATTTCCGCAAACTCTACTTGAAGTTCTCTGGGCATGGGATTTTGACATGTTACCCAAACCAAAAGGAATGAGTGGGAAACAATCAAGACAACAGATAGAAGCACTTGCATTTGAATGAGTTTCAAGCATGCTTGGGTACTCGTGTGATCTGAATGACTCAGTTTTGGAATACAACTGTCGCGTGGTGCACCGCGACCTCCAGGCACCCCGGAGTTTCTGAAAAAAAAATTTCTGCGATTTTCACGAAACCACTTTTCTTCAACTTGAATTGGGCTAAAAATCCATCCCTGAAAATAAAAATTCTCTGAGTAGTGTGGAAATGCTGATCCTTACCCTACCTGGGGTGTCCACTGAGCATTTCCGAGAACTCTACTTGAACTTCTCTGGGCATGGGATTTTGACATGTTACCCAAACCAAAAGGAATGAGTGGGAAACAATCAAGACAACAGATAGAAGCACTTGCATTTGAATGAGTTTCAAGCATGCTTGGGTACTCGTGTGATCTGAATGACTCAGTTTTGGAATACAACTGTCGCGTGGTGCACCGCGACCTCCAGGCACCCCGGAGTTTCTGAAAAAAAATGTTCTGCGATTTTCACGAAACCACTTTTCTTCAACTTGAATTGGGCTAAAAATCCATCCCTGAAAATAAAAATTCTCTGAGTAGTGTGGAAATGCTGATCCTTACCCTACCTGGGGTGTCCACTGAGCATTTCCGAGAACTCTACTTGAACTTCTCTGGGCATGGGATTTTGACGTTACCCAAACCAAAAGGAATGAGTGGGAAACAATCAAGACAACAGATAGAAGCACTTGCATTTGAATGAGTTTCAAGCATGCTTGGGTACTCGTGTGATCTGAGTGACTCAGTTTTGGAATACAACTGTCGCGTGGTGGACCGCGACCTCCAGGCACCCAGGAGTTTCTGAAAAAAAATGTTCTGCGATTTTCACGAAACCACTTTTCTTCAACTTGAATTGGGCTAAAAATCCATCCCTGAAAATAAAAATTCTCTGAGTAGTGTGGAAATGCTGATCCTTACCCTACCTGGGGTGTCCACTGAGCATTTCCGAGAACTCTACTTGAAGTTCTCTGGGCATGGGATTTTCACATGTTACCCAAACCAAAAGGAATGAGTGGGAAACAATCAAGACAACAGATAGAAGCACTTGCATTTGAATGAGTTTCAAGCATGCTTGGGTACTCGTGTTATCTGAGTGACTCAGTTTTGGAATACAACTGTCGCGTGCTGCACCGCGACCTCCAGGCACCCCGGGGTTTCTGAAAAAAAAATGTCTGCGATTTTCACGAAACCACTTTTCTTCAACTTGAATTGGGCTAAAAATCCATCCCTGAAAATAAAAATTCTCTGAGTAGTGTGGAAATGCTGATCCTTACCCTACCTGGGGTGTCCACTGAGCATTTCCGAGAACTCTACTTGAACTTCTCTGGGCATGGGATTTTGACATGTTACCCAAACCAAAAGGAATGAGTGGGAAACAATCAAGACAACAGATAGGAGCACTTGCATTTGAATGAGTTTCAAGCATGCTTGGGTACTCGTGTGATCTGAGTGACTCAGTTTTGGAATACAACTGTCGCGTGGTGCACCGCGACCTCCAGGCACCCCGGAGTTTCTGAAAAAAAATGTTCTGCGATTTTCACGAAACCACTTTTCTTCAACTTGAATTGGGCTAAAAATCCATCCCTGAAAATAAAAATTCTCTGAGTAGTGTGGAAATGCTGATCCTTACCCTACCTGGGGTGTCCACTGAGCATTTCCGAGAACTCTACTTGAAGTTCTCTAGGCCTGGGATTTTGACATGTTACCCAACCCAAAAGGAATGAGTGGGAAACAATCAAGACAACAGATAGAAGCACTTGCATTTGAATGAGTTTCAAGAATGCTTGGGTACTCGTGTTATCTGAGTGACTCAGTTTTGGAATACAACTGTCGCGTGCTGCACCGCGACCTCCAGGCACCCCGGAGTTTCTGAAAAAAAATTTTCTGCGATTTTCACGAAACCACTTTTCTTTAACTTGAATTGGGCTAAAAATCCATCCCTGAAAATAAAAATTCTCTGAGAAGTGTGGAAATGCTGATCCTTACCCTACCTGGGGTGTCCACTGAGCATTTCCGAGAACTCTACTTGAACTTCTCTGGGCATGGGATTTTGACATGTTACCCAAACCAAAAGGAATGAGTGGGAAACAATCAAGACAACAGATAGAAGCACTTGCATTTGAATGAGTTTCAAGCATGCTTGGGTACTCGTGTGATCTGAGTGACTCAGTTTTGGAATACAACTGTCGCGTGGTGCACCGCGACATCCAGGCACCCCGGAGTTTCTGAAAAAAAATTTTCTGCGATTTTCACGAAACCACTTTTCTTCATCTTGAATTGGGCTAAAAATCCATCCCTGAAAATAAAAATTCTCTGAGTAGTGTTGAAATGCTGATCCTTACCCTACCTGGGGTGTCCACTGAGCATTTCCGCGAACTCTACGTGAAGTTCTCTGGGCATGGGATTTTCACATGTTACCCAAACCAAACGGAATGAGTGGGAAACAATCAAGACAACAGATAGAAGCACTTGCATTTCAATGAGTTTCAAGCATGCTTGGGTACTCGTGTGATCTGAGTGACTCAGTTTTGGAATACAACTGTCGCGTGCTGCACCGCGACCTCCAGGCAACCCGGAGTTTCTGAAAAAAAATTTTCTGCGATTTTCACGAAACCACTTTTCTTCAACTTGAATTGGGCTAAAAATCCATCCCTGAAAATAAAAATTCTCTGAGTAGTGTGGAAATGCTGATCCTTACCCTACCTGGGGTGTCCACTGAGCATTTCCGAGAACTCTGCTTGAAGTTCTCTAGGCATGGGATTTTGACATGTTACCCAAACCAAAAGGAATGAGTGGGAAACAATCAAGACAACAGATAGAAGCACTTGCATTTGAATGAGTTTCAAGCATGCTTGGGTACTCGTGTGATCTGAGTGACTCAGTTTTGGAATACAACTGTCGCGTGGTGCACCGCGACCTCCAGGCACCCCGGAGTTTCTGAAAAAAAATTTTCTGCGATTTTCACGAAACCACTTTTCTTCAACTTGAATTGGGCTAAAAATCCATCCCTGAAAATAAAAATTCTCTGAGTAGTGTGGAAATGCTGATACTTACCCTACCTGGGGTGTCCACTGAGCATTTCCGAGAACTCTACTTGAACTTCTCTGGGCATGGGATTTTGACGTTACCCAAACCAAAAGGAATGAGTGGGAAACAATCAAGACAACAGATAGAAGCACTTGCATTTGAATGAGTTCAAGCATGCTTGGGTACTCGTGTGATCTGAGTGACTCCGTTTTGGAATACAACTGTCGCGTGGTGCACCGCGACCTCCAGGCACCCCGGAGTTTCTGAAAAAAAATTTTCTGCGATTTTCACGAAACCACTTTTCTTCAACTTGAATTGGGCTAAAAATCCATCCCTGAAAATAAAAATTCTCTGAGTAGTGTGGAAATGCTGATCCTTACCCTACCTGGGGTGTCCACTGAGCATTTCCGAGAACTCTACTTGAACTTCTCTGGGCATGGGATTTTGACGTTACCCAAACCAAAAGGAATGAGTGGGAAACAATCAAGACAACAGATAGAAGCACTTGCATTTGAATGAGTTCAAGCATGCTTGGGTACTCGTGTGATCTGAGTGACTCCGTTTTGGAATACAACTGTCGCGTGGTGCACCGCGACCTCCAGGCACCCCGGAGTTTCTGAAAAAAAATTTTCTGCGATTTTCACGAAACCACTTTTCTTCAACTTGAATTGGGCTAAAAATCCATCCCTGAAAATAAAAATTCTCTGAGTAGTGTGGAAATGCTGATCCTTACCGTACCTGGGGTGTCCACTGAGCATTTCCGCAAACTCTACTTGAAGTTCTCTGGGCATGGGATTTTGACATGTTACCCAAACCAAAAGGAATGAGTGGGAAACAATCAAGACAACAGATAGAAGCACTTGCATTTGAATGAGTTTCAAGCATGCTTGGGTACTCGTGTGATCTGAGTGACTCAGTTTTGGAATACAACTGTCGCGTGGTGGACCGCGACCTCCAGGCACCCAGGAGTTTCTGAAAAAAAATGTTCTGCGATTTTCACGAAACCACTTTTCTTCAACTTGAATTGGGCTAAAAATCCATCCCTGAAAATAAAAATTCTCTGAGTAGTGTGGAAATGCTGATCCTTACCCTACCTGGGGTGTCCACTGAGCATTTCCGAGAACTCTACTTGAAGTTCTCTGGGCATGGGTTTTTGACATGTTACCCAAACCAAACGGAATGAGTGGGAAACAATCAAGACAACAGATAGAAGCACTTGCATTTGAATGAGTTTCAAGCATGCTTGGGTACTCGTGTGATCTGAGTGACTCAGTTTTGGAATACAACTGTCGCGTGGTGCACCGCGACATCCAGGCACCCCGGAGTTTCTGAAAAAAAAATTTCTGCGATTTTCACGAAACCACTTTTCTTCAACTTGAATTGGGCTAAAAATCCATGCCTGAAAATAAAAATTCTCTGAGTAGTGTGGAAATGCTGATCCTTACCCTACCTGGGGTGTCCACTGAGCATTTCCGAGAACTCTACTTGAAGTTCTCTGGGCATGGGATTTTGACATGTTACCCAAACCAAACGGAATGAGTGGGAAACAATCAAGACAACAGATAGAAGCACTTGCATTTGAATGAGATTCAAGAATGCTTGGGTACTCGTGTGATCTGCGTGACTCAGTTTTGGAATACAACTGTCGCGTGGTGCACCGCGACCTCCAGGCACCCCGGAGTTTCTGAAAAAAAATGTTCTGCGATTTTCACGAAACCACTTTTCTTCAACTTGAATTGGGCTAAAAATCCATCCCTGAAAATAAAAATTCTCTGAGTAGTGTGGAAATGCTGATCCTTACCGTACCTGGGGTGTCCACTGAGCATTTCCGCAAACTCTACTTGAAGTTCTCTGGGCATGGGATTTTGACATGTTACCCAAACCAAAAGGAATGAGTGGGAAACAATCAAGACAACAGATAGAAGCACTTGCATTTGAATGAGTTTCAAGCATGCTTGGGTACTCGTGTGATCTGAATGACTCAGTTTTGGAATACAACTGTCGCGTGGTGCACCGCGACCTCCAGGCACCCCGGAGTTTCTGAAAAAAAAATTTCTGCGATTTTCACGAAACCACTTTTCTTCAACTTGAATTGGGCTAAAAATCCATCCCTGAAAATAAAAATTCTCTGAGTAGTGTGGAAATGCTGATCCTTACCCTACCTGGGGTGTCCACTGAGCATTTCCGAGAACTCTACTTGAACTTCTCTGGGCATGGGATTTTGACATGTTACCCAAACCAAAAGGAATGAGTGGGAAACAATCAAGACAACAGATAGAAGCACTTGCATTTGAATGAGTTTCAAGCATGCTTGGGTACTCGTGTGATCTGAATGACTCAGTTTTGGAATACAACTGTCGCGTGGTGCACCGCGACCTCCAGGCACCCCGGAGTTTCTGAAAAAAAAATTTCTGCGATTTTCACGAAACCACTTTTCTTCAACTTGAATTGGGCTAAAAATCCATCCCTGAAAATAAAAATTCTCTGAGTAGTGTGGAAATGCTGATCCTTACCCTACCTGGGGTGTCCACTGAGCATTTCCGCGAACTCTACGTGAAGTTCTCTGGGCATGGGATTTTCACATGTTACCCAAACCAAACGGAATGAGTGGGAAACAATCAAGACAACAGATAGAAGCACTTGCATTTCAATGAGTTTCAAGCATGCTTGGGTACTCGTGTGATCTGAGTGACTCAGTTTTGGAATACAACTGTCGCGTGCTGCACCGCGACCTCCAGGCACCCCGGAGTTTCTGAAAAAAAATTTTCTGCGATTTTCACGAAACCACTTTTCTTCAACTTGAATTGGGCTAAAAATCCATCCCTGAAAATAAAAATTCTCTGAGTAGTGTGGAAATGCTGATCCTTACCCTACCTGGGGTGTCCACTGAGCATTTCCGAGAACTCTGCTTGAAGTTCTCTAGGCATGGGATTTTGACATGTTACCCAAACCAAAAGGAATGAGTGGGAAACAATCAAGACAACAGATAGAAGCACTTGCATTTGAATGAGTTTCAAGCATGCTTGGGTACTCGTGTGATCTGAGTGACTCAGTTTTGGAATACAACTGTCGCGTGGTGCACCGCGACCTCCAGGCACCCCGGAGTTTCTGAAAAAAAATTTTCTGCGATTTTCACGAAACCACTTTTCTTCAACTTGAATTGGGCTAAAAATCCATCCCTGAAAATAAAAATTCTCTGAGTAGTGTGGAAATGCTGATACTTACCCTACCTGGGGTGTCCACTGAGCATTTCCGAGAACTCTACTTGAACTTCTCTGGGCATGGGATTTTGACATGTTACCCAAACCAAAAGGAATGAGTGGGAAACAATCAAGACAACAGATAGAAGCACTTGCATTTGAATGAGTTTCAAGCATGCTTGGGTACTCGTGTGATCTGAGTGACTCAGTTTTGGAATACAACTGTCGCGTGGTGCACCGCGACCTCCAGGCACCCCGGAGTTTCTGAAAAAAAATTTTCTGCGATTTTCACGAAACCACTTTTCTTCAACTTGAATTGGGCTAAAAATCCATCCCTGAAAATAAAAATTCTCTGAGTAGTGTGGAAATGCTGATACTTACCCTACCTGGGGTGTCCACTGAGCATTTCCGAGAACTCTACTTGAACTTCTCTGGGCATGGGATTTTGACGTTACCCAAACCAAAAGGAATGAGTGGGAAACAATCAAGACAACAGATAGAAGCACTTGCATTTGAATGAGTTTCAAGCATGCTTGGGTACTCGTGTGATCTGAATGACTCAGTTTTGGAATACAACTGTCGCGTGGTGCACCGCGACCTCCAGGCACCCCGGAATTTCTGAAAAAAAAATTTCTGCGATTTTCACGAAACCACTTTTCTTCAACTTGAATTGGGCTAAAAATCCATCCCTGAAAATAAAAATTCTCTGAGTAGTGTGGAATTGCTGATCCTTACCCTACCTGGGGTGTCCACTGAGCATTTTCGAGAACTCTACTTGAAGTTCTCTGGGCATGGGATTTTGACATGTTACCCAAACCAAAAGGAATGAGTGGGAAACAATCAAGACAACAGATAGAAGCACTTGCATTTGAATGAGTTTCAAGCATGCTTGGGTACTCGTGTGATCTGAGTGACTCAGTTTTGGAATACAACTGTCGCGTGGTGGACCGCGACCTCCAGGCACCCAGGAGTTTCTGAAAAAAAATGTTCTGCGATTTTCACGAAACCACTTTTCTTCAACTTGAATTGGGCTAAAAATCCATCCCTGAAAATAAAAATTCTCTGAGTAGTGTGGAAATGCTGATCCTTACCCTACCTGGGGTGTCCACTGAGCATTTCCGAGAACTCTACTTGAAGTTCTCTGGGCATGGGATTTTGACATGTTACCCAAACCAAACGGAATGAGTGGGAAACAATCAAGACAACAGATAGAAGCACTTGCATTTGAATGAGTTTCAAGCATGCTTGGGTACTCGTGTGATCTGAGTGACTCAGTTTTGGAATACAACTGTCGCGTGGTGCACCGCGACCTCCAGGCACCCCGGAGTTTCTGAAAAAAAATTTTCTGCGATTTTCACGAAACCACTTTTCTTCAACTTGAATTGGGCTTAAAATCCATCCCTGAAAATAAAAATTCTCTGAGTAGTGTGGAAATGCTGATCCTTAACCTACCTGGGGTGTCCACTGAGCATTTCCGCAAACTCTACTTGAAGTTCTCTGGGCATGGGATTTTGACATGTTACCCAAACCAAACGGAATGAGTGGGAAACAATCAAGACAACAGATAGAAGCACTTGCATTTGAATGAGATTCAAGAATGCTTGGGTACTCGTGTGATCTGAGTGACTCAGTTTTGGAATACAACTGTCGCGTGGTGCACCGCGACCTCCAGGCACCCCGGAGTTTCTGAAAAAAAATTTTCTGCGATTTTCACGAAACCACTTTTCTTCAACTTGAATTGGGCTAAAAATCCATCCCTGAAAATAAAAATTCTCTGAGTAGTGTGGAAATGCTGATCCTTACCCTACCTGGGGTGTCCACTGAGCATTTCCGAGAACTCTGCTTGAAGTTCTCTAGGCATGGGATTTTGACATGTTACCCAAACCAAAAGGAATGAGTGGGAAACAATCAAGACAACAGATAGAAGCACTTGCATTTGAATGAGTTTCAAGCATGCTTGGGTACTCGTGTGATCTGAGTGACTCAGTTTTGGAATACAACTGTCGCGTGGTGCACCGCGACCTCCAGGCACCCCGGAGTTTCTGAAAAAAAATTTTCTGCGATTTTCACGAAACCACTTTTCTTCAACTTGAATTGGGCTAAAAATCCATCCCTGAAAATAAAAATTCTCTGAGTAGTGTGGAAATGCTGATACTTACCCTACCTGGGGTGTCCACTGAGCATTTCCGAGAACTCTACTTGAACTTCTCTGGGCATGGGATTTTGACGTTACCCAAACCAAAAGGAATGAGTGGGAAACAATCAAGACAACAGATAGAAGCACTTGCATTTGAATGAGTTTCAAGCATGCTTGGGTACTCGTGTGATCTGAATGACTCAGTTTTGGAATACAACTGTCGCGTGGTGCACCGCGACCTCCAGGCACCCCGGAATTTCTGAAAAAAAAATTTCTGCGATTTTCACGAAACCACTTTTCTTCAACTTGAATTGGGCTAAAAATCCATCCCTGAAAATAAAAATTCTCTGAGTAGTGTGGAATTGCTGATCCTTACCCTACCTGGGGTGTCCACTGAGCATTTTCGAGAACTCTACTTGAAGTTCTCTGGGCATGGGATTTTGACATGTTACCCAAACCAAAAGGAATGAGTGGGAAACAATCAAGACAACAGATAGAAGCACTTGCATTTGAATGAGTTTCAAGCATGCTTGGGTACTCGTGTGATCTGAGTGACTCAGTTTTGGAATACAACTGTCGCGTGGTGGACCGCGACCTCCAGGCACCCAGGAGTTTCTGAAAAAAAATGTTCTGCGATTTTCACGAAACCACTTTTCTTCAACTTGAATTGGGCTAAAAATCCATCCCTGAAAATAAAAATTCTCTGAGTAGTGTGGAAATGCTGATCCTTACCCTACCTGGGGTGTCCACTGAGCATTTCCGAGAACTCTACTTGAAGTTCTCTGGGCATGGGATTTTGACATGTTACCCAAACCAAACGGAATGAGTGGGAAACAATCAAGACAACAGATAGAAGCACTTGCATTTGAATGAGTTTCAAGCATGCTTGGGTACTCGTGTGATCTGAGTGACTCAGTTTTGGAATACAACTGTCGCGTGGTGCACCGCGACCTCCAGGCACCCCGGAGTTTCTGAAAAAAAATTTTCTGCGATTTTCACGAAACCACTTTTCTTCAACTTGAATTGGGCTTAAAATCCATCCCTGAAAATAAAAATTCTCTGAGTAGTGTGGAAATGCTGATCCTTAACCTACCTGGGGTGTCCACTGAGCATTTCCGCAAACTCTACTTGAAGTTCTCTGGGCATGGGATTTTGACATGTTACCCAAACCAAACGGAATGAGTGGGAAACAATCAAGACAACAGATAGAAGCACTTGCATTTGAATGAGATTCAAGAATGCTTGGGTACTCGTGTGATCTGAGTGACTCAGTTTTGGAATACAACTGTCGCGTGGTGCACCGCGACCTCCAGGCACCCCGGAGTTTCTGAAAAAAAATGTTCTGCGATTTTCACGAAACCACTTTTCTTCAACTTGAATTGGGCTAAAAATCCATCCCTGAAAATAAAAATTCTCTGAGTAGTGTGGAAATGCTGATCCTTACCGTACCTGGGGTGTCCACTGAGCATTTCCGCAAACTCTACTTGAAGTTCTCTGGGCATGGGATTTTGACATGTTACCCAAACCAAAAGGAATGAGTGGGAAACAATCAAGACAACAGATAGAAGCACTTGCATTTGAATGAGTTTCAAGCATGCTTGGGTACTCGTGTGATCTGAGTGACTCAGTTTTGGAATACAACTGTCGCGTGGTGGACCGCGACCTCCAGGCACCCAGGAGTTTCTGAAAAAAAATGTTCTGCGATTTTCACGAAACCACTTTTCTTCAACTTGAATTGGGCTAAAAATCCATCCCTGAAAATAAAAATTCTCTGAGTAGTGTGGAAATGCTGATCCTTACCCTACCTGGGGTGTCCACTGAGCATTTCCGAGAACTCTACTTGAAGTTCTCTGGGCATGGGATTTTGACATGTTACCCAAACCAAACGGAATGAGTGGGAAACAATCAAGACAACAGATAGAAGCACTTGCATTTGAATGAGTTTCAAGCATGCTTGGGTACTCGTGTGATCTGAGTGACTCAGTTTTGGAATACAACTGTCGCGTGGTGCACCGCGACCTCCAGGCACCCCGGAGTTTCTGAAAAAAAATTTTCTGCGATTTTCACGAAACCACTTTTCTTCAACTTGAATTGGGCTTAAAATCCATCCCTGAAAATAAAAATTCTCTGAGTAGTGTGGAAATGCTGATCCTTAACCTACCTGGGGTGTCCACTGAGCATTTCCGCAAACTCTACTTGAAGTTCTCTGGGCATGGGATTTTGACATGTTACCCAAACCAAACGGAATGAGTGGGAAACAATCAAGACAACAGATAGAAGCACTTGCATTTGAATGAGATTCAAGAATGCTTGGGTACTCGTGTGATCTGAGTGACTCAGTTTTGGAATACAACTGTCGCGTGGTGCACCGCGACCTCCAGGCACCCCGGAGTTTCTGAAAAAAAATGTTCTGCGATTTTCACGAAACCACTTTTCTTCAACTTGAATTGGGCTAAAAATCCATCCCTGAAAATAAAAATTCTCTGAGTAGTGTGGAAATGCTGATCCTTACCGTACCTGGGGTGTCCACTGAGCATTTCCGCAAACTCTACTTGAAGTTCTCTGGGCATGGGATTTTGACATGTTACCCAAACCAAAAGGAATGAGTGGGAAACAATCAAGACAACAGATAGAAGCACTTGCATTTGAATGAGTTTCAAGCATGCTTGGGTACTCGTGTGATCTGAATGACTCAGTTTTGGAATACAACTGTCGCGTGGTGCACCGCGACCTCCAGGCACCCCGGAGTTTCTGAAAAAAAAATTTCTGCGATTTTCACGAAACCACTTTTCTTCAACTTGAATTGGGCTAAAAATCCATCCCTGAAAATAAAAATTCTCTGAGTAGTGTGGAAATGCTGATCCTTACCCTACCTGGGGTGTCCACTGAGCATTTCCGAGAACTCTACTTGAACTTCTCTGGGCATGGGATTTTGACATGTTACCCAAACCAAAAGGAATGAGTGGGAAACAATCAAGACAACAGATAGAAGCACTTGCATTTGAATGAGTTTCAAGCATGCTTGGGTACTCGTGTGATCTGAATGACTCAGTTTTGGAATACAACTGTCGCGTGGTGCACCGCGACCTCCAGGCACCCCGGAGTTTCTGAAAAAAAATGTTCTGCGATTTTCACGAAACCACTTTTCTTCAACTTGAATTGGGCTAAAAATCCATCCCTGAAAATAAAAATTCTCTGAGTAGTGTGGAAATGCTGATCCTTACCCTACCTGGGGTGTCCACTGAGCATTTCCGAGAACTCTACTTGAACTTCTCTGGGCATGGGATTTTGACGTTACCCAAACCAAAAGGAATGAGTGGGAAACAATCAAGACAACAGATAGAAGCACTTGCATTTGAATGAGTTTCAAGCATGCTTGGGTACTCGTGTGATCTGAGTGACTCAGTTTTGGAATACAACTGTCGCGTGGTGGACCGCGACCTCCAGGCACCCAGGAGTTTCTGAAAAAAAATGTTCTGCGATTTTCACGAAACCACTTTTCTTCAACTTGAATTGGGCTAAAAATCCATCCCTGAAAATAAAAATTCTCTGAGTAGTGTGGAAATGCTGATCCTTACCCTACCTGGGGTGTCCACTGAGCATTTCCGAGAACTCTACTTGAAGTTCTCTGGGCATGGGATTTTCACATGTTACCCAAACCAAAAGGAATGAGTGGGAAACAATCAAGACAACAGATAGAAGCACTTGCATTTGAATGAGTTTCAAGCATGCTTGGGTACTCGTGTTATCTGAGTGACTCAGTTTTGGAATACAACTGTCGCGTGCTGCACCGCGACCTCCAGGCACCCCGGGGTTTCTGAAAAAAAAATGTCTGCGATTTTCACGAAACCACTTTTCTTCAACTTGAATTGGGCTAAAAATCCATCCCTGAAAATAAAAATTCTCTGAGTAGTGTGGAAATGCTGATCCTTACCCTACCTGGGGTGTCCACTGAGCATTTCCGAGAACTCTACTTGAACTTCTCTGGGCATGGGATTTTGACATGTTACCCAAACCAAAAGGAATGAGTGGGAAACAATCAAGACAACAGATAGGAGCACTTGCATTTGAATGAGTTTCAAGCATGCTTGGGTACTCGTGTGATCTGAGTGACTCAGTTTTGGAATACAACTGTCGCGTGGTGCACCGCGACCTCCAGGCACCCCGGAGTTTCTGAAAAAAAATGTTCTGCGATTTTCACGAAACCACTTTTCTTCAACTTGAATTGGGCTAAAAATCCATCCCTGAAAATAAAAATTCTCTGAGTAGTGTGGAAATGCTGATCCTTACCCTACCTGGGGTGTCCACTGAGCATTTCCGAGAACTCTACTTGAAGTTCTCTAGGCCTGGGATTTTGACATGTTACCCAACCCAAAAGGAATGAGTGGGAAACAATCAAGACAACAGATAGAAGCACTTGCATTTGAATGAGTTTCAAGAATGCTTGGGTACTCGTGTTATCTGAGTGACTCAGTTTTGGAATACAACTGTCGCGTGCTGCACCGCGACCTCCAGGCACCCCGGAGTTTCTGAAAAAAAATTTTCTGCGATTTTCACGAAACCACTTTTCTTTAACTTGAATTGGGCTAAAAATCCATCCCTGAAAATAAAAATTCTCTGAGAAGTGTGGAAATGCTGATCCTTACCCTACCTGGGGTGTCCACTGAGCATTTCCGAGAACTCTACTTGAACTTCTCTGGGCATGGGATTTTGACATGTTACCCAAACCAAAAGGAATGAGTGGGAAACAATCAAGACAACAGATAGAAGCAATTGCATTTGAATGAGTTTCAAGCATGCTTGGGTACTCGTGTGATCTGAGTGACTCAGTTTTGGAATACAACTGTCGCGTGGTGCACCGCGACATCCAGGCACCCCGGAGTTTCTGAAAAAAAATTTTCTGCGATTTTCACGAAACCACTTTTCTTCATCTTGAATTGGGCTAAAAATCCATCCCTGAAAATAAAAATTCTCTGAGTAGTGTTGAAATGCTGATCCTTACCCTACCTGGGGTGTCCACTGAGCATTTCCGCGAACTCTACGTGAAGTTCTCTGGGCATGGGATTTTCACATGTTACCCAAACCAAACGGAATGAGTGGGAAACAATCAAGACAACAGATAGAAGCACTTGCATTTCAATGAGTTTCAAGCATGCTTGGGTACTCGTGTGATCTGAGTGACTCAGTTTTGGAATACAACTGTCGCGTGCTGCACCGCGACCTCCAGGCAACCCGGAGTTTCTGAAAAAAAATTTTCTGCGATTTTCACGAAACCACTTTTCTTCAACTTGAATTGGGCTAAAAATCCATCCCTGAAAATAAAAATTCTCTGAGTAGTGTGGAAATGCTGATCCTTACCCTACCTGGGGTGTCCACTGAGCATTTCCGAGAACTCTGCTTGAAGTTCTCTAGGCATGGGATTTTGACATGTTACCCAAACCAAAAGGAATGAGTGGGAAACAATCAAGACAACAGATAGAAGCACTTGCATTTGAATGAGTTTCAAGCATGCTTGGGTACTCGTGTGATCTGAGTGACTCAGTTTTGGAATACAACTGTCGCGTGGTGCACCGCGACCTCCAGGCACCCCGGAGTTTCTGAAAAAAAATTTTCTGCGATTTTCACGAAACCACTTTTCTTCAACTTGAATTGGGCTAAAAATCCATCCCTGAAAATAAAAATTCTCTGAGTAGTGTGGAAATGCTGATACTTACCCTACCTGGGGTGTCCACTGAGCATTTCCGAGAACTCTACTTGAACTTCTCTGGGCATGGGATTTTGACGTTACCCAAACCAAAAGGAATGAGTGGGAAACAATCAAGACAACAGATAGAAGCACTTGCATTTGAATGAGTTCAAGCATGCTTGGGTACTCGTGTGATCTGAGTGACTCCGTTTTGGAATACAACTGTCGCGTGGTGCACCGCGACCTCCAGGCACCCCGGAGTTTCTGAAAAAAAATTTTCTGCGATTTTCACGAAACCACTTTTCTTCAACTTGAATTGGGCTAAAAATCCATCCCTGAAAATAAAAATTCTCTGAGTAGTGTGGAAATGCTGATCCTTACCCTACCTGGGGTGTCCACTGAGCATTTCCGAGAACTCTACTTGAACTTCTCTGGGCATGGGATTTTGACGTTACCCAAACCAAAAGGAATGAGTGGGAAACAATCAAGACAACAGATAGAAGCACTTGCATTTGAATGAGTTCAAGCATGCTTGGGTACTCGTGTGATCTGAGTGACTCCGTTTTGGAATACAACTGTCGCGTGGTGCACCGCGACCTCCAGGCACCCCGGAGTTTCTGAAAAAAAATTTTCTGCGATTTTCACGAAACCACTTTTCTTCAACTTGAATTGGGCTAAAAATCCATCCCTGAAAATAAAAATTCTCTGAGTAGTGTGGAAATGCTGATCCTTACCGTACCTGGGGTGTCCACTGAGCATTTCCGCAAACTCTACTTGAAGTTCTCTGGGCATGGGATTTTGACATGTTACCCAAACCAAAAGGAATGAGTGGGAAACAATCAAGACAACAGATAGAAGCACTTGCATTTGAATGAGTTTCAAGCATGCTTGGGTACTCGTGTGATCTGAGTGACTCAGTTTTGGAATACAACTGTCGCGTGGTGGACCGCGACCTCCAGGCACCCAGGAGTTTCTGAAAAAAAATGTTCTGCGATTTTCACGAAACCACTTTTCTTCAACTTGAATTGGGCTAAAAATCCATCCCTGAAAATAAAAATTCTCTGAGTAGTGTGGAAATGCTGATCCTTACCCTACCTGGGGTGTCCACTGAGCATTTCCGAGAACTCTACTTGAAGTTCTCTGGGCATGGGTTTTTGACATGTTACCCAAACCAAACGGAATGAGTGGGAAACAATCAAGACAACAGATAGAAGCACTTGCATTTGAATGAGTTTCAAGCATGCTTGGGTACTCGTGTGATCTGAGTGACTCAGTTTTGGAATACAACTGTCGCGTGGTGCACCGCGACATCCAGGCACCCCGGAGTTTCTGAAAAAAAAATTTCTGCGATTTTCACGAAACCACTTTTCTTCAACTTGAATTGGGCTAAAAATCCATGCCTGAAAATAAAAATTCTCTGAGTAGTGTGGAAATGCTGATCCTTACCCTACCTGGGGTGTCCACTGAGCATTTCCGAGAACTCTACTTGAAGTTCTCTGGGCATGGGATTTTGACATGTTACCCAAACCAAACGGAATGAGTGGGAAACAATCAAGACAACAGATAGAAGCACTTGCATTTGAATGAGATTCAAGAATGCTTGGGTACTCGTGTGATCTGAGTGACTCAGTTTTGGAATACAACTGTCGCGTGGTGCACCGCGACCTCCAGGCACCCCGGAGTTTCTGAAAAAAAATGTTCTGCGATTTTCACGAAACCACTTTTCTTCAACTTGAATTGGGCTAAAAATCCATCCCTGAAAATAAAAATTCTCTGAGTAGTGTGGAAATGCTGATCCTTACCGTACCTGGGGTGTCCACTGAGCATTTCCGCAAACTCTACTTGAAGTTCTCTGGGCATGGGATTTTGACATGTTACCCAAACCAAAAGGAATGAGTGGGAAACAATCAAGACAACAGATAGAAGCACTTGCATTTGAATGAGTTTCAAGCATGCTTGGGTACTCGTGTGATCTGAATGACTCAGTTTTGGAATACAACTGTCGCGTGGTGCACCGCGACCTCCAGGCACCCCGGAGTTTCTGAAAAAAAAATTTCTGCGATTTTCACGAAACCACTTTTCTTCAACTTGAATTGGGCTAAAAATCCATCCCTGAAAATAAAAATTCTCTGAGTAGTGTGGAAATGCTGATCCTTACCCTACCTGGGGTGTCCACTGAGCATTTCCGAGAACTCTACTTGAACTTCTCTGGGCATGGGATTTTGACATGTTACCCAAACCAAAAGGAATGAGTGGGAAACAATCAAGACAACAGATAGAAGCACTTGCATTTGAATGAGTTTCAAGCATGCTTGGGTACTCGTGTGATCTGAATGACTCAGTTTTGGAATACAACTGTCGCGTGGTGCACCGCGACCTCCAGGCACCCCGGAGTTTCTGAAAAAAAAATTTCTGCGATTTTCACGAAACCACTTTTCTTCAACTTGAATTGGGCTAAAAATCCATCCCTGAAAATAAAAATTCTCTGAGTAGTGTGGAAATGCTGATCCTTACCCTACCTGGGGTGTCCACTGAGCATTTCCGCGAACTCTACGTGAAGTTCTCTGGGCATGGGATTTTCACATGTTACCCAAACCAAACGGAATGAGTGGGAAACAATCAAGACAACAGATAGAAGCACTTGCATTTCAATGAGTTTCAAGCATGCTTGGGTACTCGTGTGATCTGAGTGACTCAGTTTTGGAATACAACTGTCGCGTGCTGCACCGCGACCTCCAGGCACCCCGGAGTTTCTGAAAAAAAATTTTCTGCGATTTTCACGAAACCACTTTTCTTCAACTTGAATTGGGCTAAAAATCCATCCCTGAAAATAAAAATTCTCTGAGTAGTGTGGAAATGCTGATCCTTACCCTACCTGGGGTGTCCACTGAGCATTTCCGAGAACTCTGCTTGAAGTTCTCTAGGCATGGGATTTTGACATGTTACCCAAACCAAAAGGAATGAGTGGGAAACAATCAAGACAACAGATAGAAGCACTTGCATTTGAATGAGTTTCAAGCATGCTTGGGTACTCGTGTGATCTGAGTGACTCAGTTTTGGAATACAACTGTCGCGTGGTGCACCGCGACCTCCAGGCACCCCGGAGTTTCTGAAAAAAAATTTTCTGCGATTTTCACGAAACCACTTTTCTTCAACTTGAATTGGGCTAAAAATCCATCCCTGAAAATAAAAATTCTCTGAGTAGTGTGGAAATGCTGATACTTACCCTACCTGGGGTGTCCACTGAGCATTTCCGAGAACTCTACTTGAACTTCTCTGGGCATGGGATTTTGACGTTACCCAAACCAAAAGGAATGAGTGGGAAACAATCAAGACAACAGATAGAAGCACTTGCATTTGAATGAGTTTCAAGCATGCTTGGGTACTCGTGTGATCTGAATGACTCAGTTTTGGAATAGAACTGTCGCGTGGTGCACCGCGACCTCCAGGCACCCCGGAGTTTCTGAAAAAAAAATTTCTGCGATTTTCACGAAACCACTTTTCTTCAACTTGAATTGGGCTAAAAATCCATCCCTGAAAATAAAAATTCTCTGAGTAGTGTGGAAATGCTGATCCTTACCCTACCTGGGGTGTCCACTGAGCATTTCCGCGAACTCTACGTGAAGTTCTCTGGGCATGGGATTTTCACATGTTACCCAAACCAAACGGAATGAGTGGGAAACAATCAAGACAACAGATAGAAGCACTTGCATTTCAATGAGTTTCAAGCATGCTTGGGTACTCGTGTGATCTGAGTGACTCAGTTTTGGAATACAACTGTCGCGTGCTGCACCGCGACCTCCAGGCACCCCGGAGTTTCTGAAAAAAAATTTTCTGCGATTTTCACGAAACCACTTTTCTTCAACTTGAATTGGGCTAAAAATCCATCCCTGAAAATAAAAATTCTCTGAGTAGTGTGGAAATGCTGATCCTTACCCTACCTGGGGTGTCCACTGAGCATTTCCGAGAACTCTGCTTGAAGTTCTCTAGGCATGGGATTTTGACATGTTACCCAAACCAAAAGGAATGAGTGGGAAACAATCAAGACAACAGATAGAAGCACTTGCATTTGAATGAGTTTCAAGCATGCTTGGGTACTCGTGTGATCTGAGTGACTCAGTTTTGGAATACAACTGTCGCGTGGTGCACCGCGACCTCCAGGCACCCCGGAGTTTCTGAAAAAAAATTTTCTGCGATTTTCACGAAACCACTTTTCTTCAACTTGAATTGGGCTAAAAATCCATCCCTGAAAATAAAAATTCTCTGAGTAGTGTGGAAATGCTGATACTTACCCTACCTGGGGTGTCCACTGAGCATTTCCGAGAACTCTACTTGAACTTCTCTGGGCATGGGATTTTGACGTTACCCAAACCAAAAGGAATGAGTGGGAAACAATCAAGACAACAGATAGAAGCACTTGCATTTGAATGAGTTTCAAGCATGCTTGGGTACTCGTGTGATCTGAATGACTCAGTTTTGGAATACAACTGTCGCGTGGTGCACCGCGACCTCCAGGCACCCCGGAATTTCTGAAAAAAAAATTTCTGCGATTTTCACGAAACCACTTTTCTTCAACTTGAATTGGGCTAAAAATCCATCCCTGAAAATAAAAATTCTCTGAGTAGTGTGGAATTGCTGATCCTTACCCTACCTGGGGTGTCCACTGAGCATTTTCGAGAACTCTACTTGAAGTTCTCTGGGCATGGGATTTTGACATGTTACCCAAACCAAAAGGAATGAGTGGGAAACAATCAAGACAACAGATAGAAGCACTTGCATTTGAATGAGTTTCAAGCATGCTTGGGTACTCGTGTGATCTGAGTGACTCAGTTTTGGAATACAACTGTCGCGTGGTGGACCGCGACCTCCAGGCACCCAGGAGTTTCTGAAAAAAAATGTTCTGCGATTTTCACGAAACCACTTTTCTTCAACTTGAATTGGGCTAAAAATCCATCCCTGAAAATAAAAATTCTCTGAGTAGTGTGGAAATGCTGATCCTTACCCTACCTGGGGTGTCCACTGAGCATTTCCGAGAACTCTACTTGAAGTTCTCTGGGCATGGGATTTTGACATGTTACCCAAACCAAACGGAATGAGTGGGAAACAATCAAGACAACAGATAGAAGCACTTGCATTTGAATGAGTTTCAAGCATGCTTGGGTACTCGTGTGATCTGAGTGACTCAGTTTTGGAATACAACTGTCGCGTGGTGCACCGCGACCTCCAGGCACCCCGGAGTTTCTGAAAAAAAATTTTCTGCGATTTTCACGAAACCACTTTTCTTCAACTTGAATTGGGCTTAAAATCCATCCCTGAAAATAAAAATTCTCTGAGTAGTGTGGAAATGCTGATCCTTAACCTACCTGGGGTGTCCACTGAGCATTTCCGCAAACTCTACTTGAAGTTTTCTGGGCATGGGATTTTGACATGTTACCCAAACCAAAAGGAATGAGTGGGAAACAATCAAGACAACAGATAGAAGCACTTGCATTTGAATGAGTTTCAAGCATGCTTGGGTACTCGTGTGATCTGAGTGACTCAGTTTTGGAATACAACTGTCGCGTGGTGGACCGCGACCTCCAGGCACCCAGGAGTTTCTGAAAAAAAATGTTCTGCGATTTTCACGAAACCACTTTTCTTCAACTTGAATTGGGCTAAAAATCCATCCCTGAAAATAAAAATTCTCTGAGTAGTGTGGAAATGCTGATCCTTACCCTACCTGGGGTGTCCACTGAGCATTTCCGAGAACTCTACTTGAAGTTCTCTGCGCATGGGATTTTGACATGTTACCCAAACCAAACGGAATGAGTGGGAAACAATCAAGACAACAGATAGAAGCACTTGCATTTGAATGAGTTTCAAGCATGCTTGGGTACTCGTGTGATCTGAGTGACTCAGTTTTGGAATACAACTGTCGCGTGGTGCACCGCGACCTCCAGGCACCCCGGAGTTTCTGAAAAAAAATTTTCTGCGATTTTCACGAAACCACTTTTCTTCAACTTGAATTGGGCTTAAAATCCATCCCTGAAAATAAAAATTCTCTGAGTAGTGTGGAAATGCTGATCCTTAACCTACCTGGGGTGTCCACTGAGCATTTCCGAGAACTCTACTTGAAGTTCTCTGGGCATGTGATTTTGACATGTTACCCAAACCAAAAGGAATGAGTGGGAAACAATCAAGACAACAGATAGAAGCACTTGCATTTGAATGAGTTTCAAGCATGCTTGGGTACTCGTGTTATCTGAGTGACTCAGTTTTGGAATACAACTGTCGCGTGCTGCACCGCGACCTCCAGGCACCCCGGAGTTTCTGAAAAAAAATTTTCTGCGATTTTCACGAAACCACTTTTCTTCAACTTGAATTGGGCTAAAAATCCATCCCTGAAAATAAAAATTCTCTGAGTAGTGTGGAAATGCTGATCCTTACCCTACCTGGGGTGTCCACTGAGCATTTCCGAGAACTCTACTTGAACTTCTCTGGGCATGGGATTTTGACATGTTACCCAAACCAAAAGGAATGAGTGGGAAACAATCAAGACAACAGATAGAAGCACTTGCATTTGAATGAGTTTCAAGCATGCTTGGGTACTCGTGTGATCTGAGTGACTCAGTTTTGGAATACAACTGTCGCGTGGTGCACCGCGACCTCCAGGCACCCCGGAGTTTCTGAAAAAAAATGTTCTGCGATTTTCACGAAACCACTTTTCTTCAACTTGAATTGGGCTAAAAATCCATCCCTGAAAATAAAAATTCTCTGAGTAGTGTGGAAATGCTGATCCTTACCCTACCTGGGGTGTCCACTGAGCATTTCCGAGAACTCTACTTGAACTTCTCTGGGCATGGGATTTTGACGTTACCCAAACCAAAAGGAATGAGTGGGAAACAATCAAGACAACAGATAGAAGCACTTGCATTTGAATGAGTTTCAAGCATGCTTGGGTACTCGTGTGATCTGAGTGACTCAGTTTTGGAATACAACTGTCGCGTGGTGGACCGCGACCTCCAGGCACCCAGGAGTTTCTGAAAAAAAATGTTCTGCGATTTTCACGAAACCACTTTTCTTCAACTTGAATTGGGCTAAAAATCCATCCCTGAAAATAAAAATTCTCTGAGTAGTGTGGAAATGCTGATCCTTACCCTACCTGGGGTGTCCACTGAGCATTTCCGAGAACTCTACTTGAAGTTCTCTGGGCATGGGATTTTCACATGTTACCCAAACCAAAAGGAATGAGTGGGAAACAATCAAGACAACAGATAGAAGCACTTGCATTTGAATGAGTTTCAAGCATGCTTGGGTACTCGTGTTATCTGAGTGACTCAGTTTTGGAATACAACTGTCGCGTGCTGCACCGCGACCTCCAGGCACCCCGGGGTTTCTGAAAAAAAAATGTCTGCGATTTTCACGAAACCACTTTTCTTCAACTTGAATTGGGCTAAAAATCCATCCCTGAAAATAAAAATTCTCTGAGTAGTGTGGAAATGCTGATCCTTACCCTACCTGGGGTGTCCACTGAGCATTTCCGAGAACTCTACTTGAAGTTCTCTAGGCCTGGGATTTTGACATGTTACCCAACCCAAAAGGAATGAGTGGGAAACAATCAAGACAACAGATAGAAGCACTTGCATTTGAATGAGTTTCAAGAATGCTTGGGTACTCGTGTTATCTGAGTGACTCAGTTTTGGAATACAACTGTCGCGTGCTGCACCGCGACCTCCAGGCACCCCGGAGTTTCTGAAAAAAAATTTTCTGCGATTTTCACGAAACCACTTTTCTTTAACTTGAATTGGGCTAAAAATCCATCCCTGAAAATAAAAATTCTCTGAGAAGTGTGGAAATGCTGATCCTTACCCTACCTGGGGTGTCCACTGAGCATTTCCGAGAACTCTACTTGAACTTCTCTGGGCATGGGATTTTGACATGTTACCCAAACCAAAAGGAATGAGTGGGAAACAATCAAGACAACAGATAGAAGCACTTGCATTTGAATGAGTTTCAAGCATGCTTGGGTACTCGTGTGATCTGAGTGACTCAGTTTTGGAATACAACTGTCGCGTGGTGCACCGCGACATCCAGGCACCCCGGAGTTTCTGAAAAAAAATTTTCTGCGATTTTCACGAAACCACTTTTCTTCATCTTGAATTGGGCTAAAAATCCATCCCTGAAAATAAAAATTCTCTGAGTAGTGTTGAAATGCTGATCCTTACCCTACCTGGGGTGTCCACTGAGCATTTCCGCGAACTCTACTTGAAGTTCTCTGGGCATGGGATTTTCACATGTTACCCAAACCAAACGGAATGAGTGGGAAACAATCAAGACAACAGATAGAAGCACTTGCATTTGAATGAGTTTCAAGCATGCTTGGGTACTCGTGTGATCTGAATGACTCAGTTTTGGAATACAACTGTCGCGTGGTGCACCGCGACCTCCAGGCACCCCGGAGTTTCTGAATAAAAAATTTCTGCGATTTTCACGAAACCACTTTTCTTCAACTTGAATTGGGCTAAAAATCCATCCCTGAAAATAAAAATTCTCTGAGTAGTGTGGAAATGCTGATCCTTACCCTACCTGGGGTGTCCACTGAGCATTTCCGCGAACTCTACGTGAAGTTCTCTGGGCATGGGATTTTCACATGTTACCCAAACCAAACGGAATGAGTGGGAAACAATCAAGACAACAGATAGAAGCACTTGCATTTCAATGAGTTTCAAGCATGCTTGGGTACTCGTGTGATCTGAGTGACTCAGTTTTGGAATACAACTGTCGCGTGCTGCACCGCGACCTCCAGGCAACCCGGAGTTTCTGAAAAAAAATTTTCTGCGATTTTCACGAAACCACTTTTCTTCAACTTGAATTGGGCTAAAAATCCATCCCTGAAAATAAAAATTCTCTGAGTAGTGTGGAAATGCTGATCCTTACCCTACCTGGGGTGTCCACTGAGCATTTCCGAGAACTCTGCTTGAAGTTCTCTAGGCATGGGATTTTGACATGTTACCCAAACCAAAAGGAATGAGTGGGAAACAATCAAGACAACAGATAGAAGCACTTGCATTTGAATGAGTTTCAAGCATGCTTGGGTACTCGTGTGATCTGAGTGACTCAGTTTTGGAATACAACTGTCGCGTGGTGCACCGCGACCTCCAGGCACCCCGGAGTTTCTGAAAAAAAATTTTCTGCGATTTTCACGAAACCACTTTTCTTCAACTTGAATTGGGCTAAAAATCCATCCCTGAAAATAAAAATTCTCTGAGTAGTGTGGAAATGCTGATACTTACCCTACCTGGGGTGTCCACTGAGCATTTCCGAGAACTCTACTTGAACTTCTCTGGGCATGGGATTTTGACGTTACCCAAACCAAAAGGAATGAGTGGGAAACAATCAAGACAACAGATAGAAGCACTTGCATTTGAATGAGTTCAAGCATGCTTGGGTACTCGTGTGATCTGAGTGACTCCGTTTTGGAATACAACTGTCGCTTGGTGCACCGCGACCTCCAGGCACCCCGGAGTTTCTGAAAAAATATTTTCTGCGATTTTCACGAAACCACTTTTCTTCAACTTGAATTGGGCTAAAAATCCATCCCTGAAAATAAAAATTCTCTGAGTAGTGTGGAAATGCTGATCCTTACCCTACCTGGGGTGTCCACTGAGCATTTCCGAGAACTCTACTTGAACTTCTCTGGGCATGGGATTTTGACGTTACCCAAACCAAAAGGAATGAGTGGGAAACAATCAAGACAACAGATAGAAGCACTTGCATTTGAATGAGTTCAAGCATGCTTGGGTACTCGTGTGATCTGAGTGACTCCGTTTTGGAATACAACTGTCGCGTGGTGCACCGCGACCTCCAGGCACCCCGGAGTTTCTGAAAAAAAATTTTCTGCGATTTTCACGAAACCACTTTTCTTCAACTTGAATTGGGCTAAAAATCCATCCCTGAAAATAAAAATTCTCTGAGTAGTGTGGAAATGCTGATCCTTACCGTACCTGGGGTGTCCACTGAGCATTTCCGCAAACTCTACTTGAAGTTCTCTGGGCATGGGATTTTGACATGTTACCCAAACCAAAAGGAATGAGTGGGAAACAATCAAGACAACAGATAGAAGCACTTGCATTTGAATGAGTTTCAAGCATGCTTGGGTACTCGTGTGATCTGAGTGACTCAGTTTTGGAATACAACTGTCGCGTGGTGGACCGCGACCTCCAGGCACCCAGGAGTTTCTGAAAAAAAATGTTCTGCGATTTTCACGAAACCACTTTTCTTCAACTTGAATTGGGCTAAAAATCCATCCCTGAAAATAAAAATTCTCTGAGTAGTGTGGAAATGCTGATCCTTACCCTACCTGGGGTGTCCACTGAGCATTTCCGAGAACTCTACTTGAAGTTCTCTGGGCATGGGTTTTTGACATGTTACCCAAACCAAACGGAATGAGTGGGAAACAATCAAGACAACAGATAGAAGCACTTGCATTTGAATGAGTTTCAAGCATGCTTGGGTACTCGTGTGATCTGAGTGACTCAGTTTTGGAATACAACTGTCGCGTGCTGCACCGCGACCTCCAGGCACCCCGGAGTTTCTGAAAAAAAAATTTCTGCGATTTTCACGAAACCACTTTTCATCAACTTGAATTGGGCTAAAAATCCATCCCTGAAAATAAAAATTCTCTGAGTAGTGTGGAAATGCTGATCCTTACCCTACCTGGGGTGTCCACTGAGCATTTCCGAGAACTCTGCTTGAAGTTCTCTAGGCATGGGATTTTGACATGTTACCCAAACCAAAAGGAATGAGTGGGAAACAATCAAGACAACAGATAGAAGCACTTGCATTTGAATGAGTTTCAAGCATGCTTGGGTACTCGTGTGATATGAGTGACTCAGTTTTGGAATACAACTGTCGCGTGGTGCACCGCGACCTCCAGGCACCCCGGAGTTTCTGAAAAAAAATTTTCTGCGATTTTCACGAAACCACTTTTCTTCAACTTGAATTGGGCTAAAAATCCATCCCTGAAAATAAAAATTCTCTGAGTAGTGTGGAAATGCTGATCCTTACCCTACCTGGGGTGTCCACTGAGCATTTCCGAGAACTCTATTTGAACTTCTCTGGGCATGGGATTTTGACGTTACCCAAACCAAAAGGAATGAGTGGGAAACAATCAAGACAACAGATAAAAGCACTTGCATTTGAATGAGTTCAAGCATGCTTGGGTACTCGTGTGATCTGAGTGACTCCGTTTTGGAATACAACTGTCGCGTGGTGCACCGCGACCTCCAGGCACCCCGGAGTTTCTGAAAAAAAATTTTCTGCGATTTTCACGAAACCACTTTTCTTCAACTTGAATTGGGCTAAAAATCCATCCCTGAAAATAAAAATTCTCTGAGTAGTGTGGAAATGCTGATCCTTACCGTACCTGGGGTGTCCAGTGAGCATTTCCGCAAACTCTACTTGAAGTTCTCTGGGCATGGGATTTTGACATGTTACCCAAACCAAAAGGAATGAGTGGGAAACAATCAAGACAACAGATAGAAGCACTTGCATTTGAATGAGTTTCAAGCATGCTTGGGTACTCGTGTGATCTGAGTGACTCAGTTTTGGAATACAACTGTCGCGTGGTGGACCGCGACCTCCAGGCACCCAGGAGTTTCTGAAAAAAAATGTTCTGCGATTTTCACGAAACCACTTTTCTTCAACTTGAATTGGGCTAAAAATCCATCCCTGAAAATAAAAATTCTCTGAGTAGTGTGGAAATGCTGATCCTTACCCTACCTGGGGTGTCCACTGAGCATTTCCGAGAACTCTACTTGAAGTTCTCTGGGCATGGGTTTTTGACATGTTACCCAAACCAAACGGAATGAGTGGGAAACAATCAAGACAACAGATAGAAGCACTTGCATTTGAATGAGTTTCAAGCATGCTTGGGTACTCGTGTGATCTGAGTGACTCAGTTTTGGAATACAACTGTCGCGTGGTGCACCGCGACCTCCAGGCACCCCGGAGTTTCTGAAAAAAAAATTTCTGCGATTTTCACGAAACCACTTTTCTTCAACTTGAATTGGGCTTAAAATCCATCCCTGAAAATAAAAATTCTCTGAGTAGTGTAGAAATGCTGATCCTTACCCTACCTGGGGTGTCCACTGAGCATTTCCGAGAACTCTACTTGAACTTCTCTGGGCATGGGATTTTGACATGTTACCCAAACCAAAAGGAATGAGTGGGAAACAATCAAGACAACAGATAGAAGCACTTGCATTTGAATGAGTTTCAAGCATGCTTGGGTACTCGTGTGATCTGAGTGACTCAGTTTTGGAATACAACTGTCGCGTGGTGCACCGCGACATCCAGGCACCCCGGAGTTTCTGAAAAAAAATTTTCTGCGATTTTCACGAAACCACTTTTCTTCATCTTGAATTGGGCTAAAAATCCATCCCTGAAAATAAAAATTCTCTGAGTAGTGTTGAAATGCTGATCCTTACCCTACCTGGGGTGTCCACTGAGCATTTCCGCGAACTCTACTTGAAGTTCTCTGGGCATGGGATTTTCACATGTTACCCAAACCAAACGGAATGAGTGGGAAACAATCAAGACAACAGATAGAAGCACTTGCATTTGAATGAGTTTCAAGCATGCTTGGGTACTCGTGTGATCTGAGTGACTCAGTTTTGGAATACAACTGTCGCGTGGTGCACCGCGACATCCAGGCACCCCGGAGTTTCTGAAAAAAAATTTTCTGCGATTTTCACGAAACCACTTTTCTTCAACTTGAATTGGGCTAAAAATCCATCCCTGAAAATAAAAATTCTCTGAGTAGTGTGGAAATGCTGATCCTTACCGTACCTGGGGTGTCCACTGAGCATTTCCGCAAACTCTACTTGAAGTTCTCTGGGCATGGGATTTTGACATGTTACCCAAACCAAAAGGAATGAGTGGGAAACAATCAAGACAACAGATAGAAGCACTTGCATTTGAATGAGTTTCAAGCATGCTTGGGTACTCGTGTGATCTGAGTGACTCAGTTTTGGAATACAACTGTCGCGTGGTGGACCGCGACCTCCAGGCACCCAGGAGTTTCTGAAAAAAAATGTTCTGCGATTTTCACGAAACCACTTTTCTTCAACTTGAATTGGGCTAAAAATCCATCCCTGAAAATAAAAATTCTCTGAGTAGTGTGGAAATGCTGATCCTTACCCTACCTGGGGTGTCCACTGAGCATTTCCGAGAACTCTACTTGAAGTTCTCTGGGCATGGGTTTTTGACATGTTACCCAAACCAAACGGAATGAGTGGGAAACAATCAAGACAACAGATAGAAGCACTTGCATTTGAATGAGTTTCAAGCATGCTTGGGTACTCGTGTGATCTGAGTGACTCAGTTTTGGAATACAACTGTCGCGTGGTGCACCGCGACCTCCAGGCACCCCGGAGTTTCTGAAAAAAAAATTTCTGCGATTTTCACGAAACCACTTTTCTTCAACTTGAATTGGGCTTAAAATCCATCCCTGAAAATAAAAATTCTCTGAGTAGTGTAGAAATGCTGATCCTTACCCTACCTGGGGTGTCCACTGAGCATTTCCGAGAACTCTACTTGAACTTCTCTGGGCATGGGATTTTGACATGTTACCCAAACCAAAAGGAATGAGTGGGAAACAATCAAGACAACAGATAGAAGCACTTGCATTTGAATGAGTTTCAAGCATGCTTGGGTACTCGTGTGATCTGAGTGACTCAGTTTTGGAATACAACTGTCGCGTGGTGCACCGCGACATCCAGGCACCCCGGAGTTTCTGAAAAAAAATTTTCTGCGATTTTCACGAAACCACTTTTCTTCATCTTGAATTGGGCTAAAAATCCATCCCTGAAAATAAAAATTCTCTGAGTAGTGTTGAAATGCTGATCCTTACCCTACCTGGGGTGTCCACTGAGCATTTCCGCGAACTCTACTTGAAGTTCTCTGGGCATGGGATTTTCACATGTTACCCAAACCAAACGGAATGAGTGGGAAACAATCAAGACAACAGATAGAAGCACTTGCATTTGAATGAGTTTCAAGCATGCTTGGGTACTCGTGTGATCTGAGTGACTCAGTTTTGGAATACAACTGTCGCGTGGTGCACCGCGACATCCAGGCACCCCGGAGTTTCTGAAAAAAAATTTTCTGCGATTTTCACGAAACCACTTTTCTTCAACTTGAATTGGGCTAAAAATCCATCCCTGAAAATAAAAATTCTCTGAGTAGTGTGGAAATGCTGATCCTTACCGTACCTGGGGTGTCCACTGAGCATTTCCGCAAACTCTACTTGAAGTTCTCTGGGCATGGGATTTTGACATGTTACCCAAACCAAAAGGAATGAGTGGGAAACAATCAAGACAACAGATAGAAGCACTTGCATTTGAATGAGTTTCAAGCATGCTTGGGTACTCGTGTGATCTGAGTGACTCAGTTTTGGAATACAACTGTCGCGTGGTGTACCGCGACCTCCAGGCACCCAGGAGTTTCTGAAAAAAAATTTTCTGCGATTTTCACGAAACCACTTTTCTTCAACTTGAATTGGGCCTAAAATCCATCCCTGAAAATAAAAATTCTCTGAGTAGTGTGGAAATGCTGATCCTTAACCTACCTGGGGTGTCCACTGAGCATTTCCGAGAACTCTACTTGAACTTCTCTGGGCATGGGATTTTGACATGTTACCCAAACCAAAAGGAATGAGTGGGAAACAATCAAGACAACAGATAGAAGCACTTGCATTTGAATGAGTTTCAAGCATGCTTGGGTACTCGTGTGATCTGAGTGACTCAGTTTTGGAATACAACTGTCGCGTGGTGCACCGCGACCTCCAGGCACCCAGGAGTTTCTGAAAAAAAATGTTCTGCGATTTTCACGAAACCACTTTTCTTCAACTTGAATTGGGCTAAAAATCCATCCCTGAAAATAAAAATTCTCTGAGTAGTGTGGAAATGCTGATCCTTACCCTACCTGGGGTGTCCACTGAGCATTTCCGAGAACTCTACTTGAAGTTCTCTAGGCCTGGGATTTTGACATGTTACCCAACCCAAAAGGAATGAGTGGGAAACAATCAAGACAACTGATAGAAGCACTTGCATTTGAATGAGTTTCAAGCATGCTTGGGTACTCGTGTGATCTGAGTGACTCAGTTTTGGAATACAACTGTCGCGTGGTGCACCGCGACCTCCAGGCACCCCGGAGTTTCTGAAAAAAAATTTTCTGCGATTTTCACGAAACCACTTTTCTTCAACTTGAATTGGGCTAAAAATCCATCCCTGAAAATAAAAATTCTCTGAGTAGTGTGGAAATGCTGATCCTTACCCTACCTGGGGTGTCCACTGAGCATTTCCGAGAACTCTACTTGAAGTTCTCTAGGCCTGGGATTTTGACATGTTACCCAACCCAAAAGGAATGAGTGGGAAACAATCAAGACAACAGATAGAAGCACTTGCATTTGAATGAGTTTCAAGAATGCTTGGGTACTCGTGTTATCTGAGTGACTCAGTTTTGGAATACAACTGTCGCGTGTTGCACCGCGACCTCCAGGCACCCCGGAGTTTCTGAAAAAAAATTTTCTGCGATTTTCACGAAACCACTTTTCTTCAACTTGAATTGGGCTTAAAATCCATCCCTGAAAATAAAAATTCTCTGAGTAGTGTGGAAATGCTGATCCTTAACCTATCTGGGGTGTCCACTGAGCATTTCCGAGAACTCTACTTGAAGTTCTCTGGGCATGGGATTTTGACATGTTACCCAAACCAAAAGGAATGAGTGGGAAACAATCAAGACAACAGATAGAAGCACTTGCATTTGAATGAGTTTCAAGCATGCTTGGGTACTCGTGTTATCTGAGTGACTCAGTTTTGGAATACAACTGTCGCGTGCTGCACCGCGACCTCCAGGCACCCCGGAGTTTCTGAAAAAAAATTTTCTGCGATTTTCACGAAACCACTTTTCTTCAACTTGAATTGGGCTAAAAATCCATCCCTGAAAATAAAAATTCTCTGAGAAGTGTGGAAATGCTGATCCTTACCCTACCTGGGGTGTCCACTGAGCATTTCCGAGAACTCTACTTGAACTTCTCTGGGCATGGGATTTTGACATGTTACCCAAACCAAAAGGAATGAGTGGGAAACAATCAAGACAACAGATAGAAGCACTTGCATTTGAATGAGTTTCAAGCATGCTTGGGTACTCGTGTTATCTGAGTGACTCAGTTTTGGAATACAACTGTCGCGTGCTGCACCGCGACCTCCAGGCACCCCGGAGTTTCTGAAAAAAAATTTTCTGCGATTTTCACGAAACCACTTTTCTTCAACTTGAATTGGGCTAAAAATCCATCCCTGAAAATAAAAATTCTCTGAGTAGTGTGGAAATGCTGATCCTTACCCTACCTGGGGTTTCCACTGAGCATTTCCGAGAACTCTACTTGAACTTCTCTGGGCATGGGATTTTGACATGTTACCCAAACCAAAAGGAATGAGTGGGAAACAATCAAGACAACAGATAGAAGCACTTGCATTTGAATGAGTTTCAAGCATGCTTGGGTACTCGTGTTATCTGAGTGACTCAGTTTTGGAATACAACTGTCGCGTGCTGCACCGCGACCTCCAGGCACCCCGGAGTTTCTGAAAAAAAATTTTCTGCGATTTTCACGAAACCACTTTTCTTCAACTTGAATTGGGCTAAAAATCCATCCCTGAAAATAAAAATTCTCTGAGAAGTGTGGAAATGCTGATCCTTACCCTACCTGGGGTGTCCACTGAGCATTTCCGAGAACTCTACTTGAACTTCTCTGGGCATGGGATTTTGACATGTTACCCAAACCAAAAGGAATGAGTGGGAAACAATCAAGACAACAGATAGAAGCACTTGCATTTGAATGAGTTTCAAGCATGCTTGGGTACTCGTGTGATCTGAGTGACTCAGTTTTGGAATACAACTGTCGCGTGGTGCACCGCGACATCCAGGCACCCCGGAGTTTCTGAAAAAAAATTTTCTGCGATTTTCACGAAACCACTTTTCTTCATCTTGAATTGGGCTAAAAATCCATCCCTGAAAATAAAAATTCTCTGAGTAGTGTGGAAATGCTGATCCTTACCCTACCTGGGGTGTCCACTGAGCATTTCCGCGAACTCTACTTGAAGTTCTCTGGGCATGGGATTTTCACATGTTACCCAAACCAAACGGAATGAGTGGGAAACAATCAAGACAACAGATAGAAGCACTTGCATTTGAATGAGTTTCAAGCATGCTTGGGTACTCGTGTGATCTGAGTGACTCAGTTTTGGAATACAACTGTCGCGTGGTGCACCGCGACATCCAGGCACCCCGGAGTTTCTGAAAAAAAATTTTCTGCGATTTTCACGAAACCACTTTTCTTCAAATTGAATTGGGCTAAAAATCCATCCCTGAAAATAAAAATTCTCTGAGTAGTGTGGAAATGCTGATCCTTACCGTACCTGGGGTGTCCACTGAGCATTTCCGCAAACTCTACTTGAAGTTCTCTGGGCATGGGATTTTGACATGTTACCCAAACCAAAAGGAATGAGTGGGAAACAATCAAGACAACAGATAGAAGCACTTGCATTTGAATGAGTTTCAAGCATGCTTGGGTACTCGTGTGATCTGAGTGACTCAGTTTTGGAATACAACTGTCGCGTGGTGTACCGCGACCTCCAGGCACCCAGGAGTTTCTGAAAAAAAATTTTCTGCGATTTTCACGAAACCACTTTTCTTCAACTTGAATTGGGCCTAAAATCCATCCCTGAAAATAAAAATTCTCTGAGTAGTGTGGAAATGCTGATCCTTAACCTACCTGGGGTGTCCACTGAGCATTTCCGAGAACTCTACTTGAACTTCTCTGGGCATGGGATTTTGACATGTTACCCAAACCAAAAGGAATGAGTGGGAAACAATCAAGACAACAGATAGAAGCACTTGCATTTGAATGAGTTTCAAGCATGCTTGGGTACTCGTGTGATCTGAGTGACTCAGTTTTGGAATACAACTGTCGCGTGGTGCACCGCGACCTCCAGGCTCCCAGGAGTTTCTGAAAAAAAATGTTCTGCGATTTTCACGAAACCACTTTTCTTCAACTTGAATTGGGCTAAAAATCCATCCCTGAAAATAAAAATTCTCTGAGTAGTGTGGAAATGCTGATCCTTACCCTACCTGGGGTGTCCACTGAGCATTTCCGAGAACTCTACTTGAAGTTCTCTAGGCCTGGGATTTTGACATGTTACCCAACCCAAAAGGAATGAGTGGGAAACAATCAAGACAACTGATAGAAGCACTTGCATTTGAATGAGTTTCAAGCATGCTTGGGTACTCGTGTGATCTGAGTGACTCAGTTTTGGAATACAACTGTCGCGTGGTGCACCGCGACCTCCAGGCACCCCGGAGTTTCTGAAAAAAAATTTTCTGCGATTTTCACGAAACCACTTTTCTTCAACTTGAATTGGGCTTAAAATCCATCCCTGAAAATAAAAATTCTCTGAGTAGTGTGGAAATGCTGATCCTTAACCTACCTGGGGTGTCCACTGAGCATTTCCGAGAACTCTACTTGAAGTTCTCTGGGCATGGGATTTTGACATGTTACCCAAACCAAAAGGAATGAGTGGGAAACAATCAAGACAACAGATAGAAGCACTTGCATTTGAATGAGTTTCAAGCATGCTTGGGTACTCGTGTTATCTGAGTGACTCAGTTTTGGAATACAACTGTCGCGTGCTGCACCGCGACCTCCAGGCACCCCGGAGTTTCTGAAAAAAAATGTTCTGCGATTTTCACGAAACCACTTTTCTTCAACTTGAATTGGGCTAAAAATCCATCCCTGAAAATAAAAATTCTCTGAGTAGTGTGGAAATGCTGATCCTTACCTACCTGGGGTGTCCACTGAGCATTTCCGAGAACTCTACTTGAAGTTCTCTAGGCCTGGGATTTTGACATGTTACCCAACCCAAAAGGAATGAGTGGGAAACAATCAAGACAACTGATAGAAGCACTTGCATTTGAATGAGTTTCAAGCATGCTTGGGTACTCGTGTGATCTGAGTGACTCAGTTTTGGAATACAACTGTCGCGTGGTGCACCGCGACCTCCAGGCACCCCGGAGTTTCTGAAAAAAAATTTTCTGCGATTTTCACGAAACCACTTTTCTTCAACTTGAATTGGGCTAAAAATCCATCCCTGAAAATAAAAATTCTCTGAGTAGTGTGGAAATGCTGATCCTTACCCTACCTGGGGTGTCCACTGAGCATTTCCGAGAACTCTACTTGAAGTTCTCTAGGCCTGGGATTTTGACATGTTACCCAACCCAAAAGGAATGAGTGGGAAACAATCAAGACAACAGATAGAAGCACTTGCATTTGAATGAGTTTCAAGAATGCTTGGGTACTCGTGTTATCTGAGTGACTCAGTTTTGGAATACAACTGTCGCGTGTTGCACCGCGACCTCCAGGCACCCCGGAGTTTCTGAAAAAAAATTTTCTGCGATTTTCACGAAACCACTTTTCTTCAACTTGAATTGGGCTTAAAATCCATCCCTGAAAATAAAAATTCTCTGAGTAGTGTGGAAATGCTGATCCTTAACCTATCTGGGGTGTCCACTGAGCATTTCCGAGAACTCTACTTGAAGTTCTCTGGGCATGGGATTTTGACATGTTACCCAAACCAAAAGGAATGAGTGGGAAACAATCAAGACAACAGATAGAAGCACTTGCATTTGAATGAGTTTCAAGCATGCTTGGGTACTCGTGTTATCTGAGTGACTCAGTTTTGGAATACAACTGTCGCGTGCTGCACCGCGACCTCCAGGCACCCCGGAGTTTCTGAAAAAAAATTTTCTGCGATTTTCACGAAACCACTTTTCTTCAACTTGAATTGGGCTAAAAATCCATCCCTGAAAATAAAAATTCTCTGAGAAGTGTGGAAATGCTGATCCTTACCCTACCTGGGGTGTCCACTGAGCATTTCCGAGAACTCTACTTGAACTTCTCTGGGCATGGGATTTTGACATGTTACCCAAACCAAAAGGAATGAGTGGGAAACAATCAAGACAACAGATAGAAGCACTTGCATTTGAATGAGTTTCAAGCATGCTTGGGTACTCGTGTTATCTGAGTGACTCAGTTTTGGAATACAACTGTCGCGTGCTGCACCGCGACCTCCAGGCACCCCGGAGTTTCTGAAAAAAAATTTTCTGCGATTTTCACGAAACCACTTTTCTTCAACTTGAATTGGGCTAAAAATCCATCCCTGAAAATAAAAATTCTCTGAGTAGTGTGGAAATGCTGATCCTTACCCTACCTGGGGTTTCCACTGAGCATTTCCGAGAACTCTACTTGAACTTCTCTGGGCATGGGATTTTGACATGTTACCCAAACCAAAAGGAATGAGTGGGAAACAATCAAGACAACAGATAGAAGCACTTGCATTTGAATGAGTTTCAAGCATGCTTGGGTACTCGTGTTATCTGAGTGACTCAGTTTTGGAATACAACTGTCGCGTGCTGCACCGCGACCTCCAGGCACCCCGGAGTTTCTGAAAAAAAATTTTCTGCGATTTTCACGAAACCACTTTTCTTCAACTTGAATTGGGCTAAAAATCCATCCCTGAAAATAAAAATTCTCTGAGAAGTGTGGAAATGCTGATCCTTACCCTACCTGGGGTGTCCACTGAGCATTTCCGAGAACTCTACTTGAACTTCTCTGGGCATGGGATTTTGACATGTTACCCAAACCAAAAGGAATGAGTGGGAAACAATCAAGACAACAGATAGAAGCACTTGCATTTGAATGAGTTTCAAGCATGCTTGGGTACTCGTGTGATCTGAGTGACTCAGTTTTGGAATACAACTGTCGCGTGGTGCACCGCGACATCCAGGCACCCCGGAGTTTCTGAAAAAAAATTTTCTGCGATTTTCACGAAACCACTTTTCTTCATCTTGAATTGGGCTAAAAATCCATCCCTGAAAATAAAAATTCTCTGAGTAGTGTGGAAATGCTGATCCTTACCCTACCTGGGGTGTCCACTGAGCATTTCCGCGAACTCTACTTGAAGTTCTCTGGGCATGGGATTTTCACATGTTACCCAAACCAAACGGAATGAGTGGGAAACAATCAAGACAACAGATAGAAGCACTTGCATTTGAATGAGTTTCAAGCATGCTTGGGTACTCGTGTGATCTGAGTGACTCAGTTTTGGAATACAACTGTCGCGTGGTGCACCGCGACATCCAGGCACCCCGGAGTTTCTGAAAAAAAATTTTCTGCGATTTTCACGAAACCACTTTTCTTCAAATTGAATTGGGCTAAAAATCCATCCCTGAAAATAAAAATTCTCTGAGTAGTGTGGAAATGCTGATCCTTACCGTACCTGGGGTGTCCACTGAGCATTTCCGCAAACTCTACTTGAAGTTCTCTGGGCATGGGATTTTGACATGTTACCCAAACCAAAAGGAATGAGTGGGAAACAATCAAGACAACAGATAGAAGCACTTGCATTTGAATGAGTTTCAAGCATGCTTGGGTACTCGTGTGATCTGAGTGACTCAGTTTTGGAATACAACTGTCGCGTGGTGTACCGCGACCTCCAGGCACCCAGGAGTTTCTGAAAAAAAATTTTCTGCGATTTTCACGAAACCACTTTTCTTCAACTTGAATTGGGCCTAAAATCCATCCCTGAAAATAAAAATTCTCTGAGTAGTGTGGAAATGCTGATCCTTAACCTACCTGGGGTGTCCACTGAGCATTTCCGAGAACTCTACTTGAACTTCTCTGGGCATGGGATTTTGACATGTTACCCAAACCAAAAGGAATGAGTGGGAAACAATCAAGACAACAGATAGAAGCACTTGCATTTGAATGAGTTTCAAGCATGCTTGGGTACTCGTGTGATCTGAGTGACTCAGTTTTGGAATACAACTGTCGCGTGGTGCACCGCGACCTCCAGGCTCCCAGGAGTTTCTGAAAAAAAATGTTCTGCGATTTTCACGAAACCACTTTTCTTCAACTTGAATTGGGCTAAAAATCCATCCCTGAAAATAAAAATTCTCTGAGTAGTGTGGAAATGCTGATCCTTACCCTACCTGGGGTGTCCACTGAGCATTTCCGAGAACTCTACTTGAAGTTCTCTAGGCCTGGGATTTTGACATGTTACCCAACCCAAAAGGAATGAGTGGGAAACAATCAAGACAACTGATAGAAGCACTTGCATTTGAATGAGTTTCAAGCATGCTTGGGTACTCGTGTGATCTGAGTGACTCAGTTTTGGAATACAACTGTCGCGTGGTGCACCGCGACCTCCAGGCACCCCGGAGTTTCTGAAAAAAAATTTTCTGCGATTTTCACGAAACCACTTTTCTTCAACTTGAATTGGGCTTAAAATCCATCCCTGAAAATAAAAATTCTCTGAGTAGTGTGGAAATGCTGATCCTTAACCTACCTGGGGTGTCCACTGAGCATTTCCGAGAACTCTACTTGAAGTTCTCTGGGCATGGGATTTTGACATGTTACCCAAACCAAAAGGAATGAGTGGGAAACAATCAAGACAACAGATAGAAGCACTCGCATTTGAATGAGTTTCAAGCATGCTTGGGTACTCGTGTTATCTGAGTGACTCAGTTTTGGAATACAACTGTCGCGTGCTGCACCGCGACCTCCAGGCACCCCGGAGTTTCTGAAAAAAAATGTTCTGCGATTTTCACGAAACCACTTTTCTTCAACTTGAATTGGGCTAAAAATCCATCCCTGAAAATAAAAATTCTCTGAGTAGTGTGGAAATGCTGATCCTTACCGTACCTGGGGTGTCCACTGAGCATTTCCGCAAACTCTACTTGAAGTTCTCTGGGCATGGGATTTTGACATGTTACCCAAACCAAAAGGAATGACTGGGAAACAATCAAGACAACAGATAGAAGCACTTGCATTTGAATGAGTTTCAAGCATGCTTGGGTACTAGTGTGATCTGAGTGACTCAGTTTTGGAATACAACTGTCGCGTGGTGCACCGCGACCTCCAGGCACCCCGGAGTTTCTGAAAAAAAATGTTCTGCGATTTTCACGAAACCACTTTTCTTCAACTTGAATTGGGCTAAAAATCCATCCCTGAAAATAAAAATTCTCTGAGTAGTGTGGAAATGCTGATCCTTACCCTACCTGGGGTGTCCACTGAGCATTTCCGAGAACTCTACTTGAAGTTCTCTAGGCCTGGGATTTTGACATGTTACCCAACCCAAAAGGAATGAGTGGGAAACAATCAAGACAACAGATAGAAGCACTTGCATTTGAATGAGTTTCAAGAATGCTTGGGTACTCGTGTTATCTGAGTGACTCAGTTTTGGAATACAACTGTCGCGTGTTGCACCGCGACCTCCAGGCACCCCGGAGTTTCTGAAAAAAAATTTTCTGCGATTTTCACGAAACCACTTTTCTTCAACTTGAATTGGGCTTAAAATCCATCCCTGAAAATAAAAATTCTCTGAGTAGTGTGGAAATGCTGATCCTTAACCTATCTGGGGTGTCCACTGAGCATTTCCGAGAACTCTACTTGAAGTTCTCTGGGCATGGGATTTTGACATGTTACCCAAACCAAAAGGAATGAGTGGGAAACAATCAAGACAACAGATAGAAGCACTTGCATTTGAATGAGTTTCAAGCATGCTTGGGTACTCGTGTTATCTGAGTGACTCAGTTTTGGAATACAACTGTCGCGTGCTGCACCGCGACCTCCAGGCACCCCGGAGTTTCTGAAAAAAAATTTTCTGCGATTTTCACGAAACCACTTTTCTTCAACTTGAATTGGGCTAAAAATCCATCCCTGAAAATAAAAATTCTCTGAGTAGTGTGGAAATGCTGATCCTTACCCTACCTGGGGTGTCCACTGAGCATTTCCGAGAACTCTACTTGAACTTCTCTGGGCATGGGATTTTGACATGTTACCCAAACCAAAAGGAATGAGTGGGAAACAATCAAGACAACAGATAAAAGCACTTGCATTTGAATGAGTTTCAAGCATGCTTGGGTACTCGTGTGATCTGAGTGACTCAGTTTTGGAATACAACTGTCGCGTGGTGCACCGCGACCTCCAGGCACCCCGGAGTTTCTGAAAAAAAATGTTCTGCGATTTTCACGAAACCACTTTTCTTCAACTTGAATTGGGCTAAAAATCCATCCCTGAAAATAAAAATTCTCTGAGTAGTGTGGAAATGCTGATCCTTACCGTACCTGGGGTGTCCACTGAGCATTTCCGCAAACTCTACTTGAAGTTCTCTGGGCATGGGATTTTGACATGTTACCCAAACCAAAAGGAATGAGTGGGAAACAATCAAGACAACAGATAGAAGCACTTGCATTTGAATGAGTTTCAAGCATGCTTGGGTACTCGTGTGATCTGAGTGACTCAGTTTTGGAATACAACTGTCGCGTGGTGGACCGCGACCTCCAGGCACCCAGGAGTTTCTGAAAAAAAATTTTCTGCGATTTTCACGAAACCACTTTTCTTCAACTTGAATTGGGCTTAAAATCCATCCCTGAAAATAAAAATTCTCTGAGTAGTGTGGAAATGCTGATCCTTAACCTACCTGGGGTGTCCACTGAGCATTTCCGAGAACTCTACTTGAACTTCTCTGGGCATGGGATTTTGACATGTTACCCAACCCAAAAGGAATGAGTGGGAAACAATCAAGACAACAGATAGAAGCACTTGCATTTGAATGAGTTTCAAGAATACTTGGGTACTCGTGTTATCTGAGTGACTCAGTTTGGAATACAACTGTCGCGTGCTGCACCGCGACCTCCAGGCACCCCGGAGTTTCTGAAAAAAAATTTTCTGCGATTTTCACGAAACCACTTTTCTTCAACTTGAATTGGGCTAAAAATCCATCCCTGAAAATAAAAATTCTCTGAGTAGTGTGGAAATGCTGATCCTTACCCACTTGCATTTGAATGAGTTTCAAGCATGCTTGGGTACTCGTGTGATCTGAGTGACTAAGTTTTGGAATACAACTGTCGCGTGGTGCACCGCGACATCCAGGCACCCCGGAGTTTCTGAAAAAAAATTTTCTGCGATTTTCACGAAACCACTTTTCTTCAACTTGAATTGGGCTAAAAATCCATCCCTGAAAATAAAAATTCTCTGAGTAGTGTGGAAATGCTGATCCTTACCCTACCTGGGGTGTCCACTGAGCATTTCCGAGAACTCTACTTGAAGTTCTCTGGGCATGGGATTTTGACATGTTACCCAAACCAAACGGAATGAGTGGGAAACAATCAAGACAACAGATAGAAGCACTTGCATTTGAATGAGTTTCAAGCATGCTTGGGTACTCGTGTGATCTGAGTGACTGAGTTTTGGAATACAACTGTCGCGTGGTGCACCGCGACATCCAGGCACCCCGGAGTTTCTGAAAAAAAATTTTCTGCGATTTTCACGAAACCACTTTTCTTCAACTTGAATTGGGCTAAAAATCCATCCCTGAAAATAAAAATTCTCTGAGTAGTGTGGAAATGCTGATCCTTACCCTACCTGGGGTGTCCACTGAGCATTTCCGCGAACTCTACTTGACGTTCTCTGGGCATGGGATTTTCACATGTTACCCAAACCAAAAGGAATGAGTGGGAAACAATCAAGACAACAGATAGAAGCACTTGCATTTGAATGAGTTTCAAGCATGCTTGGGTACTCGTGTGATCTGAGTGACTCAGTTTTGGAATACAACTGTCGCGTGGTGCACCGCGACATCCAGGCACCCCGGAGTTTCTGAAAAAAAATTTTCAGCGATTTTCACGAAACCACTTTTCTTCAACTTGAATTGGGCTAAAAATCCATCCCTGAAAATAAAAATTCTCTGAGTAGTGTGGAAATGCTGATCCTTACCCTACCTGGGGTGTCCACTGAGCATTTCCGCGAACTCTACTTGAAGTTCTCTGGGTATGGGATTTTCACATGTTACCCAAACCAAACGGAATGAGTGGGAAACAATCAAGACAACAGATAGAAGCACTTGCATTTGAATGAGTTTCAAGCATGCTTGGGTACTCGTGTGATCTGAGTGACTCAGTTTTGGAATACAACTGTCGCGTGGTGCACCGCGACATCCAGGCACCCCGGAGTTTCTGAAAAAAAATTTTCAGCGATTTTCACGAAACCACTTTTCTTCAACTTGAATTGGGCTAAAAATCCATCCCTGAAAATAAAAATTCTCTGAGTAGTGTGGAAATGCTGATCCTTACCCTACCTGGGGTGTCCACTGAGCATTTCCACGAACTCTACTTGAAGTTCTCTGGGCATGGGATTTTCACATGTTACCCAAACCAAAAGGAATGAGTGGGAAACAATCAAGACAACAGATAGAAGCACTTGCATTTGAATGAGTTTCAAGCATGCTTGGGTACTCGTGTGATCTGAGTGACTCAGTTTTGGAATACAACTGTCGCGTGGTGCACCGCGACATCCAGGAACCCTGGAGTTTCTGAAAAAAATTTTTCTACGATTTTCACGAAACCACTTTTCTTCAACTTGAATTGGGCTAAAAATCCATCCCTGAAAATAAAAATTCTCTGAGTAGTGTGGAAATGCTGATCCTTACCCTACCTGGGGTGTCCACTGAGCATTTCCGAGAACTCTACTTGAAGTTCTCTGGGCATGGGATTTTCACATGTTACCCAAACCAAACGGAATGAGTGGGAAACAATCAAGACAACAGATAGAAGCACTTGCATTTGAATGAGTTTCAAGCATGCTTGGGTACTCGTGTGATCTGAGTGACTAAGTTTTGGAATACAACTGTCGCGTGGTGCACCGCGACATCCAGGCACCCCGGAGTTTCTGAAAAAAAATTTTCTGCGATTTTCACGAAACCACTTTTCTTCAACTTGAATTGGGCTAAAAATCCATCCCTGAAAATAAAAATTCTCTGAGTAGTGTGGAAATGCTGATCCTTACCCTACCTGGGGTGTCCACTGAGCATTTCCGAGAACTCTACTTGAAGTTCTCTGGGCATGGGATTTTGACATGTTACCCAAACCAAACGGAATGAGTGGGAAACAATCAAGACAACAGATAGAAGCACTTGCATTTGAATGAGTTTCAAGCATGCTTGGGTACTCGTGTGATCTGAGTGACTGAGTTTTGGAATACAACTGTCGCGTGGTGCACCGCGACATCCAGGCACCCCGGAGTTTCTGAAAAAAAATTTTCTGCGATTTTCACGAAACCACTTTTCTTCAACTTGAATTGGGCTAAAAATCCATCCCTGAAAATAAAAATTCTCTGAGTAGTGTGGAAATGCTGATCCTTACCCTACCTGGGGTGTCCACTGAGCATTTCCGCGAACTCTACTTGACGTTCTCTGGGCATGGGATTTTCACATGTTACCCAAACCAAAAGGAATGAGTGGGAAACAATCAAGACAACAGATAGAAGCACTTGCATTTGAATGAGTTTCAAGCATGCTTGGGTACTTGTGTGATCTGAGTGACTCAGTTTTGGAATACAACTGTCGCGTGGTGCACCGCGACATCCAGGCACCCCGGAGTTTCTGAAAAAAAATTTTCTGCGATTTTCACGAAACCACTTTTCTTCAACTTGAATTGGGCTAAAAATCCATCCCTGAAAATAAAAATTCTCTGAGTAGTGTGGAAATGCTGATCCTTACCCTACCTGGGGTGTCCACTGAGCATTTCCGAGAACTCTACTTGAAGTTCTCTGGGCATGGGATTTTCACATGTTACCCAAACCAAACGGAATGAGTGGGAAACAATCAAGACAACAGATAGAAGCACTTGCATTTGAATGAGTTTCAAGCATGCTTGGGTACTCGTGTGATCTGAGTGACTAAGTTTTGGAATACAACTGTCGCGTGGTGCACCGCGACATCCAGGCACCCCGGAGTTTCTGAAAAAAAATTTTCTGCGATTTTCACGAAACCACTTTTCTTCAACTTGAATTGGGCTAAAAATCCATCCCTGAAAATAAAAATTCTCTGAGTAGTGTGGAAATGCTGATCCTTACCCTACCTGGGGTGTCCACTGAGCATTTCCGAGAACTCTACTTGAAGTTCTCTGGGCATGGGATTTTGACATGTTACCCAAACCAAACGGAATGAGTGGGAAACAATCAAGACAACAGATAGAAGCACTTGCATTTGAATGAGTTTCAAGCATGCTTGGGTACTCGTGTGATCTGAGTGACTGAGTTTTGGAATACAACTGTCGCGTGGTGCACCGCGACATCCAGGCACCCCGGAGTTTCTGAAAAAAAATTTTCTGCGATTTTCACGAAACCACTTTTCTTCAACTTGAATTGGGCTAAAAATCCATCCCTGAAAATAAAAATTCTCTGAGTAGTGTGGAAATGCTGATCCTTACCCTACCTGGGGTGTCCACTGAGCATTTCCGCGAACTCTACTTGACGTTCTCTGGGCATGGGATTTTCACATGTTACCCAAACCAAAAGGAATGAGTGGGAAACAATCAAGACAACAGATAGAAGCACTTGCATTTGAATGAGTTTCAAGCATGCTTGGGTACTTGTGTGATCTGAGTGACTCAGTTTTGGAATACAACTGTCGCGTGGTGCACCGCGACATCCAGGCACCCCGGAGTTTCTGAAAAAAAATTTTCTGCGATTTTCACGAAACCACTTTTCTTCAACTTGAATTGGGCTAAAAATCCATCCCTGAAAATAAAAATTCTCTGAGTAGTGTGGAAATGCTGATCCTTACCCTACCTGGGGTGTCCACTGAGCATTTCCGCGAACTCTACTTGAAGTTCTCTGGGTATGGGATTTTCACATGTTACCCAAACCAAACGGAATAAGTGGGAAACAATCAAGACAACAGATAGAAGCACTTGCATTTGAATGAGTTTCAAGCATGCTTGGGTACTCGTGTGATCTGAGTGACTCAGTTTTGGAATACAACTGTCGCGTGGTGCACCGCGACATCCAGGCACCCCGGAGTTTCTGAAAAAAAATTTTCAGCGATTTTCACGAAACCACTTTTCTTCAACTTGAATTGGGCTAAAAATCCATCCCTGAAAATAAAAATTCTCTGAGTAGTGTGGAAATGCTGATCCTTACCCTACCTGGGGTGTCCACTGAGCATTTCCACGAACTCTACTTGAAGTTCTCTGGGCATGGGATTTTCACATGTTACCCAAACCAAAAGGAATGAGTGGGAAACAATCAAGACAACAGATAGAAGCACTTGCATTTGAATGAGTTTCAAGCATGCTTGGGTACTCGTGTGATCTGAGTGACTAAGTTTTGGAATACAACTGTCGCGTGGTGCACCGCGACATCCAGGCACCCCGGAGTTTCTGAAAAAAAAATTTCTGCGATTTTCACGAAACCACTTTTCTTCAACTTGAATTGGGCTAAAAATCCATCCCTGAAAATAAAAATTCTCTGAGTAGTGTGGAAATGCTGATCCTTACCCTACCTGGGGTGTCCACTGAGCATTTCCGAGAACTCTACTTGAAGTTCTCTGGGCATGGGATTTTGACATGTTACCCAAACCAAACGGAATGAGTGGGAAACAATCAAGACAACAGATAGAAGCACTTGCATTTGAATGAGTTTCAAGCATGCTTGGGTACTCGTGTGATCTGAGTGACTCAGTTTTGGAATACAACTGTCGCGTGGTGCACCGCGACATCCAGGCACCCCGGAGTTTCTGAAAAAAAATTTTCTGCGATTTTCACGAAACCACTTTTCTTCAACTTGAATTGGGCTAAAAATCCATCCCTGAAAATAAAAATTCTCTGAGTAGTGTGGAAATGCTGATCCTTACCCTACCTGGGGTGTCCACTGAGCATTTCCGCGAACTCTACTTGACGTTCTCTGGGCATGGGATTTTCACATGTTACCCAAACCAAAAGGAATGAGTGGGAAACAATCAAGACAACAGATAGAAGCACTTGCATTTGAATGAGTTTCAAGCATGCTTGGGTACTCGTGTGATCTGAGTGACTCAGTTTTGGAATACAACTGTCGCGTGGTGCACCGCGACATCCAGGCACCCCGGAGTTTCTGAAAAAAAATTTTCAGCGATTTTCACGAAACCATTTTCTTCAACTTGAATTGGGCTAAAAATCCATCCCTGAAAATAAAAATTCTCTGAGTAGTGTGGAAATGCTGATCCTTACCCTACCTGGGGTGTCCACTGAGCATTTCCGCGAACTCTACTTGAAGTTCTCTGGGCATGGGATTTTCACATGTTACCCAAACCAAACGGAATGAGTGGGAAACAATCAAGACAACAGATAGAAGCACTTGCATTTGAATGAGTTTCAAGCATGCTTGGTTACTCGTGTGATCTGAGTGACTCAGTTTTGGAATACAACTGTCGCGTGGTGCACCGCGACATCCAGGCACCCCGGAGTTTCTGAAAAAAAATTTTCTGCGATTTTCACGAAACCACTTTTCTTCAACTTGAATTGGGCTAAAAATCCATCCCTGAAAATAAAAATTCTCTGAGTAGTGTGGAAATGCTGATCCTTACCCTACCTGGGGTGTCCACTGAGCATTTCCGCGAACTCTACTTGAAGTTCTCTGGGCATGGGATTTTCACATGTTACCCAAACCAAACGGAATGAGTGGGAAACAATCAAGACAACAGATAGAAGCACTTGCATTTGAATGAGTTTCAAGCATGCTTGGGTACTCGTGTGATCTGAGTGACTCAGTTTTGGAATACAACTGTCGCGTGGTGCACCGCGACATCCAGGCACCCTGGAGTTTCTGAAAAAAAATTTTCTACGATTTTCACGAAACCACTTTTCTTCAACTTGAATTGGGCTAAAAATCCATCCCTGAAAATAAAAATTCTCTGAGTAGTGTGGAAATGCTGATCCTTACCCTACCTGGGGTGTCCACTGAGCATTTCCGCGAACTCTACTTGAAGTTCTCTGGGCATGGGATTTTCACATGTTACCCAAACCAAACGGAATGAGTGGGAAACAATCAAGACAACAGATAGAAGCACTTGCATTTGAATGAGTTTCAAGCATGCTTGGGTACTCGTGTGATCTGAGTGACTAAGTTTTGGAATACAACTGTCGCGTGGTGCACCGCGACATCCAGGCACCCCGGAGTTTCTGAAAAAAAATTTTCTGCGATTTTCACGAAACCACTTTTCTTCAACTTGAATTGGGCTAAAAAGCCATGCCTGAAAATAAAAATTCTATGAGTAGTGTGGAAATGCTGATCCTTACCCTACCTGGGGTGTCCACTGAGCATTTCCGCGAACTCTACTTGAAGTTCTCTGGGCATGGGATTTTCACATGTTACCCAAACCAAAAGGAATGAGTGGGAAACAATCAAGACAACAGATAGAAGCACTTGCATTTGAATGAGTTTCAAGCATGCTTGGGTACTCGTGTGATCTGAGTGACTCAGTTTTGGAATACAACTGTCGCGTGGTGCACCGCAACATCCAGGCACCCCGGAGTTTCTGAAAAAAAATTTTCTGCGATTTTCACGAAACCATTTTCTTCAACTTGAATTGGGCTAAAAATCCATCCCTGAAAATAAAAATTCTCTGAGTAGTGTGGAAATGCTGATCCTTACCCTACCTGGGGTGTCCACTGAGCATTTCCGCGAACTCTACTTGAAGTTCTCTGGGCATGGGATTTTCACATGTTACCCAAACCAAACGGAATGAGTGAGAAACAATCAAGACAACAGATAGAAGCACTTGCATTTGAATGAGTTTCAAGCATGCTTGGGTACTCGTGTGATCTGAGTGACTCAGTTTTGGAATACAACTGTCGCGTGGTGCACCGCGACATCCAGGCACCCTGGAGTTTCTGAAAAAAATTTTTCTACGATTTTCACGAAACCACTTTTCTTCAACTTGAATTGGGCTAAAAATCCATCCCTGAAAATAAAAATTCTCTGAGTAGTGTGGAAATGCTGATCCTTACCCTACCTGGGGTGTCCACTGAGCATTTCCGCGAACTCTACTTGAAGTTCTCTGGGCATGGGATTTTCACATGTTACCCAAACCAAACGGAATGAGTGGGAAACAATCAAGACAACAGATAGAAGCACTTGCATTTGAATGAGTTTCAAGCATGCTTGGGTACTCGTGTGATCTGAGTGACTAAGTTTTGGAATACAACTGTCGCGTGGTGCAAAGCGACATCCAGGCACCCCGGAGTTTCTGAAAAAAAATTTTCTGCGATTTTCACGAAACCACTTTTCTTCAACTTGAATTGGGCTAAAAATCCATGCCTGAAAATAAAAATTCTATGAGTAGTGTGGAAATGCTGATCCTTACCCTACCTGGGGTGTCCACTGAGCATTTCCGAGAACTCTACTTGAAGTTCTCTGGGCATGGGATTTTCACATGTTACCCAAACCAAACGGAATGAGTGGGAAACAATCAAGACAACAGATAGAAGCACTTGCATTTGAATGAGTTTCAAGCATTCTTGGGTACTCGTGTGATCTGAGTGTCTCAGTTTTGGAATACAACTGTCGCGTGGTGCACCGCGACATCCAGGCACCCCGGAGTTTCTGAAAAAAAATTTTCTGCGATTTTCACGAAACCACTTTTCTTCAACTTGAATTGGGCTAAAAATCCATCCCTGAAAATAAAAATTCTCTGAGTAGTGTGGAAATGCTGAACCTTACCCTACCTGGGGTGTCCACTGAGCATTTCCGCGAACTCTACTTGAAGTTCTCTAGGCATGGGATTTTGACATGTTACCCAAACCAAAAGGAATGAGTGGGAAACAATCAAGACAACAGATAGAAGCACTTGCATTTGAATGAGATTCAAGAATGCTTGGGTACTCGTGTGATCTGAGTGACTCAGTTTTGGAATACAACTGTCGCGTGGTGGACCGCGACCTCCAGGCACCCCGGAGTTTCTGAAAAAAAATTTTCTGCGATTTTCACGAAACCACTTTTCTTCAACTTGAATTGGGCTTAAAATCCATCCCTGAAAATAAAAATTCTCTGAGTAGTGTGGAAATGCTGATCCTTACCCTACCTGGGGTATCCACTGAGCATTTCCGAGAACTCTACTTGAAGTTCTCTAGGCATGGGATTTTGACATGTTACCCAAACCAAAAGGAATGAGTGGGAAACAATCAAGACAACAGATAGAAGCACTTGCATTTGAATGAGATTCAAGAATGCTTGGGTACTCGTGTGATCTGAGTGACTCAGTTTTGGAATACAACTGTCGCGTGGTGCACCGCGACCTCCAGGCACCCCGGAGTTTCTGAAAAAAAATTTTCTGCGATTTTCACGAAACCACTTTTCTTCAACTTGAATTGGGCTTAAAATCCATCCCTGAAAATAAAAATTCTCTGAGTAGTGTGGAAATGCTGATCCTTACCCTTCCTGGGGTGTCCACTGAGCATTTCCGAGAACTCTACTTGAACTTCTCTGGGTATGGGATTTTGAAATGTTACCCAAACCAAAAGGAATGAGTGGGAAACAATCAAGACAACAGATAGAAGCACTTGCATTTGAATGAGTTTCAAGCATGCTTGGGTACTCGTGTGATCTGAGTGACTCAGTTTTGGAATACAACTGTCGCGTGGTGCACCGCGACATCCAGGCACCCCGGAGTTTCTGAAAAAAAAATTTCTGCGATTTTCACGAAACCACTTTTCTTCAACTTGAATTGGGCTAAAAATCCATCCCTGAAATTAAAAATTCTCTGAGTAGTGTGGAAATGCTGATCCTTACCCTACCTGGGGTGTCCACTGAGCATTTCCGAGAACTCTACTTGAAGTTCTCTGGGCATGAGATTTTGACATGTTACTCAAACCAAAAGGAATGAGTGGGAAACAATCAAGACAACAGATAGAAGCACTTGCATTTGAATGAGTTTCAAGCATGCTTGGGTACTCGTGTGATCTGAGTGACTCAGTTTTGGAATACAACTGTCGCGTGGTGCACCGCGATATCCAGGCACCCCGGAGTTTCTGAAAAAAAATTTTCTGCGATTTTCACGAAACCACTTTTCTTCAACTTGAATTGGGCTAAAAATCCATCCCTGAAAATAAAAATTCTCTGAGTAGTGTGGAAATGCTGATCCTTACCCTACCTGGGGTGTCCACTGAGCATTTCTGCGAACTCTACTTGAAGTTCTCTGGGCATGGGATTTTCACATGTTACCCAAACCAAACGGAATGAGTGGGAAACAATCAAGACAACAGATAGAAGCACTTGCATTTGAATGAGTTTCAAGCATGCTTGGGTACTCGTGTGATCTGAGTGTCTCAGTTTTGGAATACAACTGTCGCGTGGTGCACCGCGACATCCAGGCACCCCGGAGTTTCTGAAAAAAAATTTTCTGCGATTTTCACGAAACCACTTTTCTTCAACTTGAATTGGGCTAAAAATCCATGCCTGAAAATAAAAATTCTCTGAGTAGTGTGGAAATGCTGATCCTTACCCTACCTGGGGTGTCCACTGAGCATTTCCGCGAACTCTACTTGAAGTTCTCTGGGCATGGGATTTTCACATGTTACCCAAACCAAACGGAATGAGTGGGAAACAATCAAGACAACAGATAGAAGCACTTGCATTTGAATGAGTTTCAAGCATGCTTGGGTACTCGTGTGATCTGAGTGTCTCAGTTTTGGAATACAACTGTCGCGTGGTGCACCGCGACATCCAGGCACCCCGGAGTTTCTCAAAAAAAAATTTCTGCGATTTTCACGAAACCACTTTTCTTCAACTTGAATTGGGCTAAAAATCCATCCCTGAAAATAAAAATTCTCTGAGTAGTGTGGAAATGCTGAACCTTACCCTACCTGGGGTGTCCACTGAGCATTTCCGCGAACTCTACTTGAAGTTCTCTAGGCAGTGGATTTTGACATGTTACCCAAACCAAAAGGAATGAGTGGGAAACAATCAAGACAACAGATAGAAGCACTTGCATTTGAATGAGATTCAAGAATGCTTGGGTACTCGTGTGATCTGAGTGACTCAGTTTTGGAATACAACTGTCGCGTGGTACACCGCGACCTCCAGGCACCCCGGAGTTTCTAAAAAAAAATTTTCTGCGATTTTCACGAAACCACTTTTCTTCAACTTGAATTGGGCTTAAAATCCATCCCTGAAAATAAAAATGCTCTGAGTAGTGTGGAAATGCTGATCCTTACCCTACCTGGGGTGTCCACTGAGCATTTCCGAGAACTCTACTTGAAGTTCTCTGGGCATGAGATTTTGACATGTTACCCAAACCAAAAGGAATGAGTGGGAAACAATCAAGACAACAGATAGAAGCACTTGCATTTGAATGAGTTTCAAGCATGCTTGGGTACTCGTGTGATCTGAGTGACTCAGTTTTGGAATACAACTGTCGCGTGGTGCACCGCGACATCCAGGCACCCCGGAGTTTCTGAAAAAAAATTTTCTGCGATTTTCACGAAACCACTTTTCTTCAACTTGAATTGGGCTAAAAATCCATCCCTGAAAATAAAAATTCTCTGAGTAGTGTGGAAATGCTGATCCTTACCCTACCTGGGGTGTCCACTGATCATTTCCGCGAACTCTACTTGAAGTTCTCTGGGCATGGGATTTTCACATGTTACCCAAACCAAACGGAATGAGTGGGAAACAATCAAGACAACAGATAGAAGCACTTGCATTTGAATGAGTTTCAAGCATGCTTGGGTACTCGTGTGATCTGAGAGACTCAGTTTTGGAATACAACTGTCGCGTGGTGCACCGCGACCTCCAGGCTCCCCGGAGTTTCTGAAAAAAAATTTTCTGCGATTTTCACGAAACCACTTTTCTTCAACTTGAATTGGGCTAAAAATCCATGCCTGAAAATAAAAATTCTCTGAGTAGTGTGGAAATGCTGATCCTTACCCTACCTGGGGTGTCCACTGAGCATTTCCGCGAACTCTACTTGAAGTTCTCTGGGCATGGGATTTTCACATGTTACCCAAACCAAACGGAATGAGTGGGAAACAATCAAGACAACAGATAGAAGCACTTGCATTTGAATGAGTTTCAAGCATGCTTGGGTACTCGTGTGATCTGAGTGACTCAGTTTTGGAATATAACTGTCGCGTGGTGCACCGCGACATCCAGGCACCCCGGAGTTTCTGAAAAAAAATTTTCTGCGATTTTCACGAAACCACTTTTCTTCAGCTTGAATTGGGCTAAAAATCCATCCCTGAAAATAAAAATTCTCTGAGTAGTGTGGAAATGCTGATCCTTACCCTACCTGGGGTGTCCACTGATCATTTCCGCGAACTCTACTTGAAGTTCTCTGGGCATGGGATTTTCACATGTTACCCAAACCAAACGGAATGAGTGGGAAACAATCAAGACAACAGATAGAAGCACTTGCATTTGAATGAGTTTCAAGCATGCTTGGGTACTCGTGTGATCTGAGAGACAGTTTTGGAATACAACTGTCGCGTGGTGCACCGCGACCTCCAGGCTCCCCGGAGTTTCTGAAAAAAAATTTTCTGCGATTTTCACGAAACCACTTTTCTTCAACTTGAATTGGGCTAAAAATCCATCCCTGAAAATAAAAATTCTCTGAGTAGTGTGGAAATGCTGATCCTTACCCTACCTGGGGTGTCCACTGAGCATTTCCGAGAACTCTACTTGAAGTTCTCTAGGCATGGGATTTTGACATGTTACCCAAACCAAAAGGAATGAGTGGGAAACAATCAAGACAACAGATAGAAGCACTTGCATTTGAATGAGTTTCAAGCATGCTTGGGTACTCGTGTGATCTGAGTGACTCAGTTTTGGAATACAACTGTCGCGTGGTGCACCGCGACATCCAGGCACCCCGGAGTTTCTGAAAAAAAAATTTCTGCGATTTTCACGAAACCACTTTTCTTCAACTTGAATTGGGCTAAAAATCCATGCCTGAAAATAAAAATTCTCTGAGTAGTGTGGAAATGCTGATCCTTACCCTACCTGGGGTGTCCACTGAGCATTTCCGCGAACTCTACTTGAAGTTCTCTGGGCATGGGATTTTCACATGTTACCCAAACCAAACGGAATGAGTGGGAAACAATCAAGACAACAGATAGAAGCACTTGCATTTGAATGAGTTTCAAGCATGCTTGGGTACTCGTGTGATCTGAGTGACTCAGTTTTGGAATATAACTGTCGTGTGGTGCACCGCGACATCCAGGCACCCCGGAGTTTCTGAAAAACAATTTTCTGCGATTTTCACGAAACCACTTTTCTTCAACTTGAATTGGGCTAAAAATCCATCCCTGAAAATAAAAATTCTCTGAGTAGTGTGGAAATGCTGATCCTTACCCTACCTGGGGTGTCCACTGAGCATTTCCGAGAACTCTACTTGAAGTTCTCTGGGCATGGGATTTTGACATGTTACCCAAACCAAAAGGAATGAGTGGGAAACAATCAAGACAACAGATAGAAGCACTTGCATTTGAATGAGTTTCAAGCATGCTTGGGTACTCGTGTGATCTGAGAGACTCAGTTTTGGAATACAACTGTCGCGTGGTGCACCGCGACCTCCAGGCTCCCCGGAGTTTCTGAAAAAAAATTTTCTGCGATTTTCACGAAACCACTTTTCTTCAACTTGAATTGGGCTAAAAATCCATCCCTGAAAATAAAAATTCTCTGAGTAGTGTGGAAATGCTGATCCTTACCCTACCTGGGGTGTCCACTGAGCATTTCCGAGAACTCTACTTGAAGTTCTCTAGGCATGGGATTTTGACATGTTACCCAAACCAAAAGGAATGAGTGGGAAACAATCAAGACAACAGATAGAAGCACTTGCATTTGAATGAGTTTCAAGCATGCTTGGGTACTCGTGTGATCTGAGTGACTCAGTTTTGGAATACAACTGTCGCGTGGTGCACCGCGACATCCAGGCACCCCGGAGTTTCTGAAAAAAAATTTTCTGCGATTTTCACGAAACCACTTTTCTTCAACTTGAATTGGGCTAAAAATCCATCCCTGAAAATAAAAATTCTCTGAGTAGTGTGGAAATGCTGATCCTTACCCTACCTGGGGTGTCCACTGATCATTTCCGCGAACTCTACTTGAAGTTCTCTGGGCATGGGATTTTCACATGTTACCCAAACCAAACGGAATGAGTGGGAAACAATCAAGACAACAGATAGAAGCACTTGCATTTGAATGAGTTTCAAGCATGCTTGGGTACTCGTGTGATCTGAGTGACTCAGTTTTGGAATACAACTGTTGCGTGGTGCACCGCGACATCCAGGCACCCCGGAGTTTCTGAAAAAAAATGTTCTGCGATTTTCACGAAACCACTTTTCTTCAACTTGAATTGGGCTAAAAATCCATGCCTGAAAATAAAAATTCTCTGAGTAGTGTGGAAATGCTGATCCTTACCCTACCTGGGGTGTCCACTGAGCATTTCCGCGAACTCTACTTGAAGTTCTCTGGGCATGGGATTTTCACATGTTACCCAAACCAAACGGAATGAGTGGGAAACAATCAAGACAACAGATAGAAGCACTTGCATTTGAATGAGTTTCAAGCATGCTTGGGTACTCGTGTGATCTGAGTGACTCAGTTTTGGAATATAACTGTCGCGTGGTGCACCGCGACATCCAGGCACCCCGGAGTTTCTGAAAAAAAATGTTCTGCGATTTTCACGAAACCACTTTTCTTCAACTTGAATTGGGCTAAAAATCCATGCCTGAAAATAAAAATTCTCTGAGTAGTGTGGAAATGCTGATCCTTACCCTACCTGGGGTGTCCACTGATCATTTCCGCGAACTCTACTTGAAGTTCTCTGGGCATGGGATTTTCACATGTTACCCAAACCAAACGGAATGAGTTGGAAACAATCAAGACAACAGATAGAAGCACTTGCATTTGAATGAGTTTCAAGCATGCTTGGGTACTCGTGTGATCTGAGAGACAGTTTTGGAATACAACTGTCGCGTGGTGCACCGCGACCTCCAGGCTCCCCGGAGTTTCTGAAAAAAAATTTTCTGCGATTTTCACGAAACCACTTTTCTTCAACTTGAATTGGGCTAAAAATCCATCCCTGAAAATAAAAATTCTCTGAGTAGTGTGGAAATGCTGATCCTTACCCTACCTGGGGTGTCCACTGAGCATTTCCGAGAACTCTACTTGAAGTTCTCTAGGCATGGGATTTTGACATGTTACCCAAACCAAAAGGAATGAGTGGGAAACAATCAAGACAACAGATAGAAGCACTTGCATTTGAATGAGTTTCAAGCATGCTTGGGTACTCGTGTGATCTGAGTGACTCAGTTTTGGAATACAACTGTCGCGTGGTGCACCGCGACCTCCAGGCTCCCCGGAGTTTCTGAAAAAAAATTTTCTGCGATTTTCACGAAACCACTTTTCTTCAACTTGAATTGGGCTAAAAATCCATCCCTGAAAATAAAAATTCTCTGAGTAGTGTGGAAATGCTGATCCTTACCCTACCTGGGGTGTCCACTGAGCATTTCCGAGAACTCTACTTGAAGTTCTCTAGGCATGGGATTTTGACATGTTACCCAAACCAAAAGGAATGAGTGGGAAACAATCAAGACAACAGATAGAAGCACTTGCATTTGAATGAGTTTCAAGCATGCTTGGGTACTCGTGTGATCTGAGTGACTCAGTTTTGGAATACAACTGTCGCGTGGTGCACCGCGACATCCAGGCACCCCGGAGTTTCTGAAAAAAAAATTTCTGCGATTTTCACGAAACCACTTTTCTTCAACTTGAATTGGGCTAAAAATCCATGCCTGAAAATAAAAATTCTCTGAGTAGTGTGGAAATGCTGATCCTTACCCTACCTGGGGTGTCCACTGAGCATTTCCGCGAACTCTACTTGAAGTTCTCTGGGCATGGGATTTTCACATGTTACCCAAACCAAACGGAATGAGTGGGAAACAATCAAGACAACAGATAGAAGCACTTGCATTTGAATGAGTTTCAAGCATGCTTGGGTACTCGTGTGATCTGAGTGACTCAGTTTTGGAATATAACTGTCGTGTGGTGCACCGCGACATCCAGGCACCCCGGAGTTTCTGAAAAACAATTTTCTGCGATTTTCACGAAACCACTTTTCTTCAACTTGAATTGGGCTAAAAATCCATCCCTGAAAATAAAAATTCTCTGAGTAGTGTGGAAATGCTGATCCTTACCCTACCTGGGGTGTCCACTGAGCATTTCCGAGAACTCTACTTGAAGTTCTCTAGGCATGGGATTTTGACATGTTACCCAAACCAAAAGGAATGAGTGGGAAACAATCAAGACAACAGATAGAAGCACTTGCATTTGAATGAGTTTCAAGCATGCTTGGGTACTCGTGTGATCTGAGTGACTCAGTTTTGGAATACAACTGTCGCGTGGTGCACCGCGACATCCAGGCACCCCGGAGTTTCTGAAAAAAAATTTTCTGCGATTTTCACGAAACCACTTTTCTTCAACTTGAATTGGGCTAAAAATCCATCCCTGAAAATAAAAATTCTCTGAGTAGTGTGGAAATGCTGATCCTTACCCTACCTGGGGTGTCCACTGATCATTTCCGCGAACTCTACTTGAAGTTCTCTGGGCATGGGATTTTCACATGTTACCCAAACCAAACGGAATGAGTGGGAAACAATCAAGACAACAGATAGAAGCACTTGCATTTGAATGAGTTTCAAGCATGCTTGGGTACTCGTGTGATCTGAGTGACTCAGTTTTGGAATACAACTGTTGCGTGGTGCACCGCGACATCCAGGCACCCCGGAGTTTCTGAAAAAAAATGTTCTGCGATTTTCACGAAACCACTTTTCTTCAACTTGAATTGGGCTAAAAATCCATGCCTGAAAATAAAAATTCTCTGAGTAGTGTGGAAATGCTGATCCTTACCCTACCTGGGGTGTCCACTGAGCATTTCCGCGAACTCTACTTGAAGTTCTCTGGGCATGGGATTTTCACATGTTACCCAAACCAAACGGAATGAGTGGGAAACAATCAAGACAACAGATAGAAGCACTTGCATTTGAATGAGTTTCAAGCATGCTTGGGTACTCGTGTGATCTGAGTGACTCAGTTTTGGAATATAACTGTCGCGTGGTGCACCGCGACATCCAGGCACCCCGGAGTTTCTGAAAAAAAATGTTCTGCGATTTTCACGAAACCACTTTTCTTCAACTTGAATTGGGCTAAAAATCCATGCCTGAAAATAAAAATTCTCTGAGTAGTGTGGAAATGCTGATCCTTACCCTACCTGGGGTGTCCACTGATCATTTCCGCGAACTCTACTTGAAGTTCTCTGGGCATGGGATTTTCACATGTTACCCAAACCAAACGGAATGAGTTGGAAACAATCAAGACAACAGATAGAAGCACTTGCATTTGAATGAGTTTCAAGCATGCTTGGGTACTCGTGTGATCTGAGTGACTCAGTTTTGGAATACAACTGTCGCGTGGTGCACCGCGACATCCAGGCACCCCGGAGTTTCTGAAAAAAAATTTTCTGCGATTTTCACGAAACCACTTTTCTTCAACTTGAATTGGGCTAAAAATCCATCCCTGAAAATAAAAATTCTCTGAGTAGTGTGGAAATGCTGATCCTTACCCTACCTGGGGTGTCCACTGAGCATTTCCGCGAACTCTACTTTAAGTTCTCTGGGCATGGGATTTTCACATGTTACCCAAACCAAACGGAATGAGTGGGAAACAATCAAGACAACAGATAGAAGCACTTGCATTTGAATGAGTTTCAAGCATGCTTGGGTACTCGTGTGATCTGAGTGACTCAGTTTTGGAATACAACTGTCGCGTGGTGCACCGCGACATCCAGGCACCCCGGAGTTTCTGAAAAAAAATTTTCTGCGATTTTCACGAAACCACTTTTCTTCAAATTGAATTGGGCTAAAAATCCATCCCTGAAAATAAAAATTCTCTGAGTAGTGTGGAAATGCTGATCCTTACCGTACCTGGGGTGTCCACTGAGCATTTCCGCAAACTCTACTTGAAGTTCTCTGGGCATGGGATTTTGACATGTTACCCAAACCAAAAGGAATGAGTGGGAAACAATCAAGACAACAGATAGAAGCACTTGCATTTGAATGAGTTTCAAGCATGCTTGGGTACTCGTGTGATCTGAGTGACTCAGTTTTGGAATACAACTGTCGCGTGGTGTACCGCGACCTCCAGGCACCCAGGAGTTTCTGAAAAAAAATTTTCTGCGATTTTCACGAAACCACTTTTCTTCAACTTGAATTGGGCCTAAAATCCATCCCTGAAAATAAAAATTCTCTGAGTAGTGTGGAAATGCTGATCCTTAACCTACCTGGGGTGTCCACTGAGCATTTCCGAGAACTCTACTTGAACTTCTCTGGGCATGGGATTTTGACATGTTACCCAAACCAAAAGGAATGAGTGGGAAACAATCAAGACAACAGATAGAAGCACTTGCATTTGAATGAGTTTCAAGCATGCTTGGGTACTCGTGTGATCTGAGTGACTCAGTTTTGGAATACAACTGTCGCGTGGTGCACCGCGACCTCCAGGCTCCCAGGAGTTTCTGAAAAAAAATGTTCTGCGATTTTCACGAAACCACTTTTCTTCAACTTGAATTGGGCTAAAAATCCATCCCTGAAAATAAAAATTCTCTGAGTAGTGTGGAAATGCTGATCCTTACCCTACCTGGGGTGTCCACTGAGCATTTCCGAGAACTCTACTTGAAGTTCTCTAGGCCTGGGATTTTGACATGTTACCCAACCCAAAAGGAATGAGTGGGAAACAATCAAGACAACTGATAGAAGCACTTGCATTTGAATGAGTTTCAAGCATGCTTGGGTACTCGTGTGATCTGAGTGACTCAGTTTTGGAATACAACTGTCGCGTGGTGCACCGCGACCTCCAGGCACCCCGGAGTTTCTGAAAAAAAATTTTCTGCGATTTTCACGAAACCACTTTTCTTCAACTTGAATTGGGCTTAAAATCCATCCCTGAAAATAAAAATTCTCTGAGTAGTGTGGAAATGCTGATCCTTAACCTACCTGGGGTGTCCACTGAGCATTTCCGAGAACTCTACTTGAAGTTCTCTGGGCATGGGATTTTGACATGTTACCCAAACCAAAAGGAATGAGTGGGAAACAATCAAGACAACAGATAGAAGCACTCGCATTTGAATGAGTTTCAAGCATGCTTGGGTACTCGTGTTATCTGAGTGACTCAGTTTTGGAATACAACTGTCGCGTGCTGCACCGCGACCTCCAGGCACCCCGGAGTTTCTGAAAAAAAATGTTCTGCGATTTTCACGAAACCACTTTTCTTCAACTTGAATTGGGCTAAAAATCCATCCCTGAAAATAAAAATTCTCTGAGTAGTGTGGAAATGCTGATCCTTACCGTACCTGGGGTGTCCACTGAGCATTTCCGCAAACTCTACTTGAAGTTCTCTGGGCATGGGATTTTGACATGTTACCCAAACCAAAAGGAATGACTGGGAAACAATCAAGACAACAGATAGAAGCACTTGCATTTGAATGAGTTTCAAGCATGCTTGGGTACTAGTGTGATCTGAGTGACTCAGTTTTGGAATACAACTGTCGCGTGGTGCACCGCGACCTCCAGGCACCCCGGAGTTTCTGAAAAAAAATGTTCTGCGATTTTCACGAAACCACTTTTCTTCAACTTGAATTGGGCTAAAAATCCATCCCTGAAAATAAAAATTCTCTGAGTAGTGTGGAAATGCTGATCCTTACCCTACCTGGGGTGTCCACTGAGCATTTCCGAGAACTCTACTTGAAGTTCTCTAGGCCTGGGATTTTGACATGTTACCCAACCCAAAAGGAATGAGTGGGAAACAATCAAGACAACAGATAGAAGCACTTGCATTTGAATGAGTTTCAAGAATGCTTGGGTACTCGTGTTATCTGAGTGACTCAGTTTTGGAATACAACTGTCGCGTGTTGCACCGCGACCTCCAGGCACCCCGGAGTTTCTGAAAAAAAATTTTCTGCGATTTTCACGAAACCACTTTTCTTCAACTTGAATTGGGCTTAAAATCCATCCCTGAAAATAAAAATTCTCTGAGTAGTGTGGAAATGCTGATCCTTAACCTATCTGGGGTGTCCACTGAGCATTTCCGAGAACTCTACTTGAAGTTCTCTGGGCATGGGATTTTGACATGTTACCCAAACCAAAAGGAATGAGTGGGAAACAATCAAGACAACAGATAGAAGCACTTGCATTTGAATGAGTTTCAAGCATGCTTGGGTACTCGTGTTATCTGAGTGACTCAGTTTTGGAATACAACTGTCGCGTGCTGCACCGCGACCTCCAGGCACCCCGGAGTTTCTGAAAAAAAATTTTCTGCGATTTTCACGAAACCACTTTTCTTCAACTTGAATTGGGCTAAAAATCCATCCCTGAAAATAAAAATTCTCTGAGTAGTGTGGAAATGCTGATCCTTACCCTACCTGGGGTGTCCACTGAGCATTTCCGAGAACTCTACTTGAACTTCTCTGGGCATGGGATTTTGACATGTTACCCAAACCAAAAGGAATGAGTGGGAAACAATCAAGACAACAGATAAAAGCACTTGCATTTGAATGAGTTTCAAGCATGCTTGGGTACTCGTGTGATCTGAGTGACTCAGTTTTGGAATACAACTGTCGCGTGGTGCACCGCGACCTCCAGGCACCCCGGAGTTTCTGAAAAAAAATGTTCTGCGATTTTCACGAAACCACTTTTCTTCAACTTGAATTGGGCTAAAAATCCATCCCTGAAAATAAAAATTCTCTGAGTAGTGTGGAAATGCTGATCCTTACCGTACCTGGGGTGTCCACTGAGCATTTCCGCAAACTCTACTTGAAGTTCTCTGGGCATGGGATTTTGACATGTTACCCAAACCAAAAGGAATGAGTGGGAAACAATCAAGACAACAGATAGAAGCACTTGCATTTGAATGAGTTTCAAGCATGCTTGGGTACTCGTGTGATCTGAGTGACTCAGTTTTGGAATACAACTGTCGCGTGGTGGACCGCGACCTCCAGGCACCCAGGAGTTTCTGAAAAAAAATTTTCTGCGATTTTCACGAAACCACTTTTCTTCAACTTGAATTGGGCTTAAAATCCATCCCTGAAAATAAAAATTCTCTGAGTAGTGTGGAAATGCTGATCCTTAACCTACCTGGGGTGTCCACTGAGCATTTCCGAGAACTCTACTTGAACTTCTCTGGGCATGGGATTTTGACATGTTACCCAACCCAAAAGGAATGAGTGGGAAACAATCAAGACAACAGATAGAAGCACTTGCATTTGAATGAGTTTCAAGAATACTTGGGTACTCGTGTTATCTGAGTGACTCAGTTTGGAATACAACTGTCGCGTGCTGCACCGCGACCTCCAGGCACCCCGGAGTTTCTGAAAAAAAATTTTCTGCGATTTTCACGAAACCACTTTTCTTCAACTTGAATTGGGCTAAAAATCCATCCCTGAAAATAAAAATTCTCTGAGTAGTGTGGAAATGCTGATCCTTACCCACTTGCATTTGAATGAGTTTCAAGCATGCTTGGGTACTCGTGTGATCTGAGTGACTAAGTTTTGGAATACAACTGTCGCGTGGTGCACCGCGACATCCAGGCACCCCGGAGTTTCTGAAAAAAAATTTTCTGCGATTTTCACGAAACCACTTTTCTTCAACTTGAATTGGGCTAAAAATCCATCCCTGAAAATAAAAATTCTCTGAGTAGTGTGGAAATGCTGATCCTTACCCTACCTGGGGTGTCCACTGAGCATTTCCGAGAACTCTACTTGAAGTTCTCTGGGCATGGGATTTTGACATGTTACCCAAACCAAACGGAATGAGTGGGAAACAATCAAGACAACAGATAGAAGCACTTGCATTTGAATGAGTTTCAAGCATGCTTGGGTACTCGTGTGATCTGAGTGACTGAGTTTTGGAATACAACTGTCGCGTGGTGCACCGCGACATCCAGGCACCCCGGAGTTTCTGAAAAAAAATTTTCTGCGATTTTCACGAAACCACTTTTCTTCAACTTGAATTGGGCTAAAAATCCATCCCTGAAAATAAAAATTCTCTGAGTAGTGTGGAAATGCTGATCCTTACCCTACCTGGGGTGTCCACTGAGCATTTCCGCGAACTCTACTTGACGTTCTCTGGGCATGGGATTTTCACATGTTACCCAAACCAAAAGGAATGAGTGGGAAACAATCAAGACAACAGATAGAAGCACTTGCATTTGAATGAGTTTCAAGCATGCTTGGGTACTCGTGTGATCTGAGTGACTCAGTTTTGGAATACAACTGTCGCGTGGTGCACCGCGACATCCAGGCACCCCGGAGTTTCTGAAAAAAAATTTTCAGCGATTTTCACGAAACCACTTTTCTTCAACTTGAATTGGGCTAAAAATCCATCCCTGAAAATAAAAATTCTCTGAGTAGTGTGGAAATGCTGATCCTTACCCTACCTGGGGTGTCCACTGAGCATTTCCGCGAACTCTACTTGAAGTTCTCTGGGTATGGGATTTTCACATGTTACCCAAACCAAACGGAATGAGTGGGAAACAATCAAGACAACAGATAGAAGCACTTGCATTTGAATGAGTTTCAAGCATGCTTGGGTACTCGTGTGATCTGAGTGACTCAGTTTTGGAATACAACTGTCGCGTGGTGCACCGCGACATCCAGGCACCCCGGAGTTTCTGAAAAAAAATTTTCAGCGATTTTCACGAAACCACTTTTCTTCAACTTGAATTGGGCTAAAAATCCATCCCTGAAAATAAAAATTCTCTGAGTAGTGTGGAAATGCTGATCCTTACCCTACCTGGGGTGTCCACTGAGCATTTCCACGAACTCTACTTGAAGTTCTCTGGGCATGGGATTTTCACATGTTACCCAAACCAAAAGGAATGAGTGGGAAACAATCAAGACAACAGATAGAAGCACTTGCATTTGAATGAGTTTCAAGCATGCTTGGGTACTCGTGTGATCTGAGTGACTCAGTTTTGGAATACAACTGTCGCGTGGTGCACCGCGACATCCAGGCACCCTGGAGTTTCTGAAAAAAATTTTTCTACGATTTTCACGAAACCACTTTTCTTCAACTTGAATTGGGCTAAAAATCCATCCCTGAAAATAAAAATTCTCTGAGTAGTGTGGAAATGCTGATCCTTACCCTACCTGGGGTGTCCACTGAGCATTTCCGAGAACTCTACTTGAAGTTCTCTGGGCATGGGATTTTCACATGTTACCCAAACCAAACGGAATGAGTGGGAAACAATCAAGACAACAGATAGAAGCACTTGCATTTGAATGAGTTTCAAGCATGCTTGGGTACTCGTGTGATCTGAGTGACTAAGTTTTGGAATACAACTGTCGCGTGGTGCACCGCGACATCCAGGCACCCCGGAGTTTCTGAAAAAAAATTTTCTGCGATTTTCACGAAACCACTTTTCTTCAACTTGAATTGGGCTAAAAATCCATCCCTGAAAATAAAAATTCTCTGAGTAGTGTGGAAATGCTGATCCTTACCCTACCTGGGGTGTCCACTGAGCATTTCCGAGAACTCTACTTGAAGTTCTCTGGGCATGGGATTTTGACATGTTACCCAAACCAAACGGAATGAGTGGGAAACAATCAAGACAACAGATAGAAGCACTTGCATTTGAATGAGTTTCAAGCATGCTTGGGTACTCGTGTGATCTGAGTGACTGAGTTTTGGAATACAACTGTCGCGTGGTGCACCGCGACATCCAGGCACCCCGGAGTTTCTGAAAAAAAATTTTCTGCGATTTTCACGAAACCACTTTTCTTCAACTTGAATTGGGCTAAAAATCCATCCCTGAAAATAAAAATTCTCTGAGTAGTGTGGAAATGCTGATCCTTACCCTACCTGGGGTGTCCACTGAGCATTTCCGCGAACTCTACTTGACGTTCTCTGGGCATGGGATTTTCACATGTTACCCAAACCAAAAGGAATGAGTGGGAAACAATCAAGACAACAGATAGAAGCACTTGCATTTGAATGAGTTTCAAGCATGCTTGGGTACTTGTGTGATCTGAGTGACTCAGTTTTGGAATACAACTGTCGCGTGGTGCACCGCGACATCCAGGCACCCCGGAGTTTCTGAAAAAAAATTTTCTGCGATTTTCACGAAACCACTTTTCTTCAACTTGAATTGGGCTAAAAATCCATCCCTGAAAATAAAAATTCTCTGAGTAGTGTGGAAATGCTGATCCTTACCCTACCTGGGGTGTCCACTGAGCATTTCCGAGAACTCTACTTGAAGTTCTCTGGGCATGGGATTTTCACATGTTACCCAAACCAAACGGAAAGAGTGGGAAACAATCAAGACAACAGATAGAAGCACTTGCATTTGAATGAGTTTCAAGCATGCTTGGGTACTCGTGTGATCTGAGTGACTAAGTTTTGGAATACAACTGTCGCGTGGTGCACCGCGACATCCAGGCACCCCGGAGTTTCTGAAAAAAAATTTTCTGCGATTTTCACGAAACCACTTTTCTTCAACTTGAATTGGGCTAAAAATCCATCCCTGAAAATAAAAATTCTCTGAGTAGTGTGGAAATGCTGATCCTTACCCTACCTGGGGTGTCCACTGAGCATTTCCGAGAACTCTACTTGAAGTTCTCTGGGCATGGGATTTTGACATGTTACCCAAACCAAACGGAATGAGTGGGAAACAATCAAGACAACAGATAGAAGCACTTGCATTTGAATGAGTTTCAAGCATGCTTGGGTACTCGTGTGATCTGAGTGACTGAGTTTTGGAATACAACTGTCGCGTGGTGCACCGCGACATCCAGGCACCCCGGAGTTTCTGAAAAAAAATTTTCTGCGATTTTCACGAAACCACTTTTCTTCAACTTGAATTGGGCTAAAAATCCATCCCTGAAAATAAAAATTCTCTGAGTAGTGTGGAAATGCTGATCCTTACCCTACCTGGGGTGTCCACTGAGCATTTCCGCGAACTCTACTTGACGTTCTCTGGGCATGGGATTTTCACATGTTACCCAAACCAAAAGGAATGAGTGGGAAACAATCAAGACAACAGATAGAAGCACTTGCATTTGAATGAGTTTCAAGCATGCTTGGGTACTTGTGTGATCTGAGTGACTCAGTTTTGGAATACAACTGTCGCGTGGTGCACCGCGACATCCAGGCACCCCGGAGTTTCTGAAAAAAAATTTTCTGCGATTTTCACGAAACCACTTTTCTTCAACTTGAATTGGGCTAAAAATCCATCCCTGAAAATAAAAATTCTCTGAGTAGTGTGGAAATGCTGATCCTTACCCTACCTGGGGTGTCCACTGAGCATTTCCGCGAACTCTACTTGAAGTTCTCTGGGTATGGGATTTTCACATGTTACCCAAACCAAACGGAATGAGTGGGAAACAATCAAGACAACAGATAGAAGCACTTGCATTTGAATGAGTTTCAAGCATGCTTGGGTACTCGTGTGATCTGAGTGACTCAGTTTTGGAATACAACTGTCGCGTGGTGCACCGCGACATCCAGGCACCCCGGAGTTTCTGAAAAAAAATTTTCAGCGATTTTCACGAAACCACTTTTCTTCAACTTGAATTGGGCTAAAAATCCATCCCTGAAAATAAAAATTCTCTGAGTAGTGTGGAAATGCTGATCCTTACCCTACCTGGGGTGTCCACTGAGCATTTCCACGAACTCTACTTGAAGTTCTCTGGGCATGGGATTTTCACATGTTACCCAAACCAAAAGGAATGAGTGGGAAACAATCAAGACAACAGATAGAAGCACTTGCATTTGAATGAGTTTCAAGCATGCTTGGGTACTCGTGTGATCTGAGTGACTAAGTTTTGGAATACAACTGTCGCGTGGTGCACCGCGACATCCAGGCACCCCGGAGTTTCTGAAAAAAAAATTTCTGCGATTTTCACGAAACCACTTTTCTTCAACTTGAATTGGGCTAAAAATCCATCCCTGAAAATAAAAATTCTCTGAGTAGTGTGGAAATGCTGATCCTTACCCTACCTGGGGTGTCCACTGAGCATTTCCGAGAACTCTACTTGAAGTTCTCTGGGCATGGGATTTTGACATGTTACCCAAACCAAACGGAATGAGTGGGAAACAATCAAGACAACAGATAGAAGCACTTGCATTTGAATGAGTTTCAAGCATGCTTGGGTACTCGTGTGATCTGAGTGACTCAGTTTTGGAATACAACTGTCGCGTGGTGCACCGCGACATCCAGGCACCCCGGAGTTTCTGAAAAAAAATTTTCTGCGATTTTCACGAAACCACTTTTCTTCAACTTGAATTGGGCTAAAAATCCATCCCTGAAAATAAAAATTCTCTGAGTAGTGTGGAAATGCTGATCCTTACCCTACCTGGGGTGTCCACTGAGCATTTCCGCGAACTCTACTTGACGTTCTCTGGGCATGGGATTTTCACATGTTACCCAAACCAAAAGGAATGAGTGGGAAACAATCAAGACAACAGATAGAAGCACTTGCATTTGAATGAGTTTCAAGCATGCTTGGGTACTCGTGTGATCTGAGTGACTCAGTTTTGGAATACAACTGTCGCGTGGTGCACCGCGACATCCAGGCACCCCGGAGTTTCTGAAAAAAAATTTTCAGCGATTTTCACGAAACCATTTTCTTCAACTTGAATTGGGCTAAAAATCCATCCCTGAAAATAAAAATTCTCTGAGTAGTGTGGAAATGCTGATCCTTACCCTACCTGGGGTGTCCACTGAGCATTTCCGCGAACTCTACTTGAAGTTCTCTGGGCATGGGATTTTCACATGTTACCCAAACCAAACGGAATGAGTGGGAAACAATCAAGACAACAGATAGAAGCACTTGCATTTGAATGAGTTTCAAGCATGCTTGGTTACTCGTGTGATCTGAGTGACTCAGTTTTGGAATACAACTGTCGCGTGGTGCACCGCGACATCCAGGCACCCCGGAGTTTCTGAAAAAAAATTTTCTGCGATTTTCACGAAACCACTTTTCTTCAACTTGAATTGGGCTAAAAATCCATCCCTGAAAATAAAAATTCTCTGAGTAGTGTGGAAATGCTGATCCTTACCCTACCTGGGGTGTCCACTGAGCATTTCCGCGAACTCTACTTGAAGTTCTCTGGGCATGGGATTTTCACATGTTACCCAAACCAAACGGAATGAGTGGGAAACAATCAAGACAACAGATAGAAGCACTTGCATTTGAATGAGTTTCAAGCATGCTTGGGTACTCGTGTGATCTGAGTGACTCAGTTTTGGAATACAACTGTCGCGTGGTGCACCGCGACATCCAGGCACCCTGGAGTTTCTGAAAAAAAATTTTCTACGATTTTCACGAAACCACTTTTCTTCAACTTGAATTGGGCTAAAAATCCATCCCTGAAAATAAAAATTCTCTGAGTAGTGTGGAAATGCTGATCCTTACCCTACCTGGGGTGTCCACTGAGCATTTCCGCGAACTCTACTTGAAGTTCTCTGGGCATGGGATTTTCACATGTTACCCAAACCAAACGGAATGAGTGGGAAACAATCAAGACAACAGATAGAAGCACTTGCATTTGAATGAGTTTCAAGCATGCTTGGGTACTCGTGTGATCTGAGTGACTAAGTTTTGGAATACAACTGTCGCGTGGTGCACCGCGACATCCAGGCACCCCGGAGTTTCTGAAAAAAAATTTTCTGCGATTTTCACGAAACCACTTTTCTTCAACTTGAATTGGGCTAAAAAGCCATGCCTGAAAATAAAAATTCTATGAGTAGTGTGGAAATGCTGATCCTTACCCTACCTGGGGTGTCCACTGAGCATTTCCGCGAACTCTACTTGAAGTTCTCTGGGCATGGGATTTTCACATGTTACCCAAACCAAAAGGAATGAGTGGGAAACAATCAAGACAACAGATAGAAGCACTTGCATTTGAATGAGTTTCAAGCATGCTTGGGTACTCGTGTGATCTGAGTGACTCAGTTTTGGAATACAACTGTCGCGTGGTGCACCGCAACATCCAGGCACCCCGGAGTTTCTGAAAAAAAATTTTCTGCGATTTTCACGAAACCATTTTCTTCAACTTGAATTGGGCTAAAAATCCATCCCTGAAAATAAAAATTCTCTGAGTAGTGTGGAAATGCTGATCCTTACCCTACCTGGGGTGTCCACTGAGCATTTCCGCGAACTCTACTTGAAGTTCTCTGGGCATGGGATTTTCACATGTTACCCAAACCAAACGGAATGAGTGAGAAACAATCAAGACAACAGATAGAAGCACTTGCATTTGAATGAGTTTCAAGCATGCTTGGGTACTCGTGTGATCTGAGTGACTCAGTTTTGGAATACAACTGTCGCGTGGTGCACCGCGACATCCAGGCACCCTGGAGTTTCTGAAAAAAATTTTTCTACGATTTTCACGAAACCACTTTTCTTCAACTTGAATTGGGCTAAAAATCCATCCCTGAAAATAAAAATTCTCTGAGTAGTGTGGAAATGCTGATCCTTACCCTACCTGGGGTGTCCACTGAGCATTTCCGCGAACTCTACTTGAAGTTCTCTGGGCATGGGATTTTCACATGTTACCCAAACCAAACGGAATGAGTGGGAAACAATCAAGACAACAGATAGAAGCACTTGCATTTGAATGAGTTTCAAGCATGCTTGGGTACTCGTGTGATCTGAGTGACTAAGTTTTGGAATACAACTGTCGCGTGGTGCAAAGCGACATCCAGGCACCCCGGAGTTTCTGAAAAAAAATTTTCTGCGATTTTCACGAAACCACTTTTCTTCAACTTGAATTGGGCTAAAAATCCATGCCTGAAAATAAAAATTCTATGAGTAGTGTGGAAATGCTGATCCTTACCCTACCTGGGGTGTCCACTGAGCATTTCCGAGAACTCTACTTGAAGTTCTCTGGGCATGGGATTTTCACATGTTACCCAAACCAAACGGAATGAGTGGGAAACAATCAAGACAACAGATAGAAGCACTTGCATTTGAATGAGTTTCAAGCATTCTTGGGTACTCGTGTGATCTGAGTGTCTCAGTTTTGGAATACAACTGTCGCGTGGTGCACCGCGACATCCAGGCACCCCGGAGTTTCTGAAAAAAAATTTTCTGCGATTTTCACGAAACCACTTTTCTTCAACTTGAATTGGGCTAAAAATCCATCCCTGAAAATAAAAATTCTCTGAGTAGTGTGGAAATGCTGAACCTTACCCTACCTGGGGTGTCCACTGAGCATTTCCGCGAACTCTACTTGAAGTTCTCTAGGCATGGGATTTTGACATGTTACCCAAACCAAAAGGAATGAGTGGGAAACAATCAAGACAACAGATAGAAGCACTTGCATTTGAATGAGATTCAAGAATGCTTGGGTACTCGTGTGATCTGAGTGACTCAGTTTTGGAATACAACTGTCGCGTGGTGGACCGCGACCTCCAGGCACCCCGGAGTTTCTGAAAAAAAATTTTCTGCGATTTTCACGAAACCACTTTTCTTCAACTTGAATTGGGCTTAAAATCCATCCCTGAAAATAAAAATTCTCTGAGTAGTGTGGAAATGCTGATCCTTACCCTACCTGGGGTATCCACTGAGCATTTCCGAGAACTCTACTTGAAGTTCTCTAGGCATGGGATTTTGACATGTTACCCAAACCAAAAGGAATGAGTGGGAAACAATCAAGACAACAGATAGAAGCACTTGCATTTGAATGAGATTCAAGAATGCTTGGGTACTCGTGTGATCTGAGTGACTCAGTTTTGGAATACAACTGTCGCGTGGTGCACCGCGACCTCCAGGCACCCCGGAGTTTCTGAAAAAAAATTTTCTGCGATTTTCACGAAACCACTTTTCTTCAACTTGAATTGGGCTTAAAATCCATCCCTGAAAATAAAAATTCTCTGAGTAGTGTGGAAATGCTGATCCTTACCCTTCCTGGGGTGTCCACTGAGCATTTCCGAGAACTCTACTTGAACTTCTCTGGGTATGGGATTTTGAAATGTTACCCAAACCAAAAGGAATGAGTGGGAAACAATCAAGACAACAGATAGAAGCACTTGCATTTGAATGAGTTTCAAGCATGCTTGGGTACTCGTGTGATCTGAGTGACTCAGTTTTGGAATACAACTGTCGCGTGGTGCACCGCGACATCCAGGCACCCCGGAGTTTCTGAAAAAAAAATTTCTGCGATTTTCACGAAACCACTTTTCTTCAACTTGAATTGGGCTAAAAATCCATCCCTGAAATTAAAAATTCTCTGAGTAGTGTGGAAATGCTGATCCTTACCCTACCTGGGGTGTCCACTGAGCATTTCCGAGAACTCTACTTGAAGTTCTCTGGGCATGAGATTTTGACATGTTACTCAAACCAAAAGGAATGAGTGGGAAACAATCAAGACAACAGATAGAAGCACTTGCATTTGAATGAGTTTCAAGCATGCTTGGGTACTCGTGTGATCTGAGTGACTCAGTTTTGGAATACAACTGTCGCGTGGTGCACCGCGATATCCAGGCACCCCGGAGTTTCTGAAAAAAAATTTTCTGCGATTTTCACGAAACCACTTTTCTTCAACTTGAATTGGGCTAAAAATCCATCCCTGAAAATAAAAATTCTCTGAGTAGTGTGGAAATGCTGATCCTTACCCTACCTGGGGTGTCCACTGAGCATTTCTGCGAACTCTACTTGAAGTTCTCTGGGCATGGGATTTTCACATGTTACCCAAACCAAACGGAATGAGTGGGAAACAATCAAGACAACAGATAGAAGCACTTGCATTTGAATGAGTTTCAAGCATGCTTGGGTACTCGTGTGATCTGAGTGTCTCAGTTTTGGAATACAACTGTCGCGTGGTGCACCGCGACATCCAGGCACCCCGGAGTTTCTGAAAAAAAATTTTCTGCGATTTTCACGAAACCACTTTTCTTCAACTTGAATTGGGCTAAAAATCCATGCCTGAAAATAAAAATTCTCTGAGTAGTGTGGAAATGCTGATCCTTACCCTACCTGGGGTGTCCACTGAGCATTTCCGCGAACTCTACTTGAAGTTCTCTGGGCATGGGATTTTCACATGTTACCCAAACCAAACGGAATGAGTGGGAAACAATCAAGACAACAGATAGAAGCACTTGCATTTGAATGAGTTTCAAGCATGCTTGGGTACTCGTGTGATCTGAGTGTCTCAGTTTTGGAATACAACTGTCGCGTGGTGCACCGCGACATCCAGGCACCCCGGAGTTTCTCAAAAAAAAATTTCTGCGATTTTCACGAAACCACTTTTCTTCAACTTGAATTGGGCTAAAAATCCATCCCTGAAAATAAAAATTCTCTGAGTAGTGTGGAAATGCTGAACCTTACCCTACCTGGGGTGTCCACTGAGCATTTCCGCGAACTCTACTTGAAGTTCTCTAGGCAGTGGATTTTGACATGTTACCCAAACCAAAAGGAATGAGTGGGAAACAATCAAGACAACAGATAGAAGCACTTGCATTTGAATGAGATTCAAGAATGCTTGGGTACTCGTGTGATCTGAGTGACTCAGTTTTGGAATACAACTGTCGCGTGGTACACCGCGACCTCCAGGCACCCCGGAGTTTCTAAAAAAAAATTTTCTGCGATTTTCACGAAACCACTTTTCTTCAACTTGAATTGGGCTTAAAATCCATCCCTGAAAATAAAAATGCTCTGAGTAGTGTGGAAATGCTGATCCTTACCCTACCTGGGGTGTCCACTGAGCATTTCCGAGAACTCTACTTGAAGTTCTCTGGGCATGAGATTTTGACATGTTACCCAAACCAAAAGGAATGAGTGGGAAACAATCAAGACAACAGATAGAAGCACTTGCATTTGAATGAGTTTCAAGCATGCTTGGGTACTCGTGTGATCTGAGTGACTCAGTTTTGGAATACAACTGTCGCGTGGTGCACCGCGACATCCAGGCACCCCGGAGTTTCTGAAAAAAAATTTTCTGCGATTTTCACGAAACCACTTTTCTTCAACTTGAATTGGGCTAAAAATCCATCCCTGAAAATAAAAATTCTCTGAGTAGTGTGGAAATGCTGATCCTTACCCTACCTGGGGTGTCCACTGATCATTTCCGCGAACTCTACTTGAAGTTCTCTGGGCATGGGATTTTCACATGTTACCCAAACCAAACGGAATGAGTGGGAAACAATCAAGACAACAGATAGAAGCACTTGCATTTGAATGAGTTTCAAGCATGCTTGGGTACTCGTGTGATCTGAGAGACTCAGTTTTGGAATACAACTGTCGCGTGGTGCACCGCGACCTCCAGGCTCCCCGGAGTTTCTGAAAAAAAATTTTCTGCGATTTTCACGAAACCACTTTTCTTCAACTTGAATTGGGCTAAAAATCCATGCCTGAAAATAAAAATTCTCTGAGTAGTGTGGAAATGCTGATCCTTACCCTACCTGGGGTGTCCACTGAGCATTTCCGCGAACTCTACTTGAAGTTCTCTGGGCATGGGATTTTCACATGTTACCCAAACCAAACGGAATGAGTGGGAAACAATCAAGACAACAGATAGAAGCACTTGCATTTGAATGAGTTTCAAGCATGCTTGGGTACTCGTGTGATCTGAGTGACTCAGTTTTGGAATATAACTGTCGCGTGGTGCACCGCGACATCCAGGCACCCCGGAGTTTCTGAAAAAAAATTTTCTGCGATTTTCACGAAACCACTTTTCTTCAGCTTGAATTGGGCTAAAAATCCATCCCTGAAAATAAAAATTCTCTGAGTAGTGTGGAAATGCTGATCCTTACCCTACCTGGGGTGTCCACTGATCATTTCCGCGAACTCTACTTGAAGTTCTCTGGGCATGGGATTTTCACATGTTACCCAAACCAAACGGAATGAGTGGGAAACAATCAAGACAACAGATAGAAGCACTTGCATTTGAATGAGTTTCAAGCATGCTTGGGTACTCGTGTGATCTGAGAGACAGTTTTGGAATACAACTGTCGCGTGGTGCACCGCGACCTCCAGGCTCCCCGGAGTTTCTGAAAAAAAATTTTCTGCGATTTTCACGAAACCACTTTTCTTCAACTTGAATTGGGCTAAAAATCCATCCCTGAAAATAAAAATTCTCTGAGTAGTGTGGAAATGCTGATCCTTACCCTACCTGGGGTGTCCACTGAGCATTTCCGAGAACTCTACTTGAAGTTCTCTAGGCATGGGATTTTGACATGTTACCCAAACCAAAAGGAATGAGTGGGAAACAATCAAGACAACAGATAGAAGCACTTGCATTTGAATGAGTTTCAAGCATGCTTGGGTACTCGTGTGATCTGAGTGACTCAGTTTTGGAATACAACTGTCGCGTGGTGCACCGCGACATCCAGGCACCCCGGAGTTTCTGAAAAAAAAATTTCTGCGATTTTCACGAAACCACTTTTCTTCAACTTGAATTGGGCTAAAAATCCATGCCTGAAAATAAAAATTCTCTGAGTAGTGTGGAAATGCTGATCCTTACCCTACCTGGGGTGTCCACTGAGCATTTCCGCGAACTCTACTTGAAGTTCTCTGGGCATGGGATTTTCACATGTTACCCAAACCAAACGGAATGAGTGGGAAACAATCAAGACAACAGATAGAAGCACTTGCATTTGAATGAGTTTCAAGCATGCTTGGGTACTCGTGTGATCTGAGTGACTCAGTTTTGGAATATAACTGTCGTGTGGTGCACCGCGACATCCAGGCACCCCGGAGTTTCTGAAAAACAATTTTCTGCGATTTTCACGAAACCACTTTTCTTCAACTTGAATTGGGCTAAAAATCCATCCCTGAAAATAAAAATTCTCTGAGTAGTGTGGAAATGCTGATCCTTACCCTACCTGGGGTGTCCACTGAGCATTTCCGAGAACTCTACTTGAAGTTCTCTGGGCATGGGATTTTGACATGTTACCCAAACCAAAAGGAATGAGTGGGAAACAATCAAGACAACAGATAGAAGCACTTGCATTTGAATGAGTTTCAAGCATGCTTGGGTACTCGTGTGATCTGAGAGACTCAGTTTTGGAATACAACTGTCGCGTGGTGCACCGCGACCTCCAGGCTCCCCGGAGTTTCTGAAAAAAAATTTTCTGCGATTTTCACGAAACCACTTTTCTTCAACTTGAATTGGGCTAAAAATCCATCCCTGAAAATAAAAATTCTCTGAGTAGTGTGGAAATGCTGATCCTTACCCTACCTGGGGTGTCCACTGAGCATTTCCGAGAACTCTACTTGAAGTTCTCTAGGCATGGGATTTTGACATGTTACCCAAACCAAAAGGAATGAGTGGGAAACAATCAAGACAACAGATAGAAGCACTTGCATTTGAATGAGTTTCAAGCATGCTTGGGTACTCGTGTGATCTGAGTGACTCAGTTTTGGAATACAACTGTCGCGTGGTGCACCGCGACATCCAGGCACCCCGGAGTTTCTGAAAAAAAATTTTCTGCGATTTTCACGAAACCACTTTTCTTCAACTTGAATTGGGCTAAAAATCCATCCCTGAAAATAAAAATTCTCTGAGTAGTGTGGAAATGCTGATCCTTACCCTACCTGGGGTGTCCACTGATCATTTCCGCGAACTCTACTTGAAGTTCTCTGGGCATGGGATTTTCACATGTTACCCAAACCAAACGGAATGAGTGGGAAACAATCAAGACAACAGATAGAAGCACTTGCATTTGAATGAGTTTCAAGCATGCTTGGGTACTCGTGTGATCTGAGTGACTCAGTTTTGGAATACAACTGTTGCGTGGTGCACCGCGACATCCAGGCACCCCGGAGTTTCTGAAAAAAAATGTTCTGCGATTTTCACGAAACCACTTTTCTTCAACTTGAATTGGGCTAAAAATCCATGCCTGAAAATAAAAATTCTCTGAGTAGTGTGGAAATGCTGATCCTTACCCTACCTGGGGTGTCCACTGAGCATTTCCGCGAACTCTACTTGAAGTTCTCTGGGCATGGGATTTTCACATGTTACCCAAACCAAACGGAATGAGTGGGAAACAATCAAGACAACAGATAGAAGCACTTGCATTTGAATGAGTTTCAAGCATGCTTGGGTACTCGTGTGATCTGAGTGACTCAGTTTTGGAATATAACTGTCGCGTGGTGCACCGCGACATCCAGGCACCCCGGAGTTTCTGAAAAAAAATGTTCTGCGATTTTCACGAAACCACTTTTCTTCAACTTGAATTGGGCTAAAAATCCATGCCTGAAAATAAAAATTCTCTGAGTAGTGTGGAAATGCTGATCCTTACCCTACCTGGGGTGTCCACTGATCATTTCCGCGAACTCTACTTGAAGTTCTCTGGGCATGGGATTTTCACATGTTACCCAAACCAAACGGAATGAGTTGGAAACAATCAAGACAACAGATAGAAGCACTTGCATTTGAATGAGTTTCAAGCATGCTTGGGTACTCGTGTGATCTGAGAGACAGTTTTGGAATACAACTGTCGCGTGGTGCACCGCGACCTCCAGGCTCCCCGGAGTTTCTGAAAAAAAATTTTCTGCGATTTTCACGAAACCACTTTTCTTCAACTTGAATTGGGCTAAAAATCCATCCCTGAAAATAAAAATTCTCTGAGTAGTGTGGAAATGCTGATCCTTACCCTACCTGGGGTGTCCACTGAGCATTTCCGAGAACTCTACTTGAAGTTCTCTAGGCATGGGATTTTGACATGTTACCCAAACCAAAAGGAATGAGTGGGAAACAATCAAGACAACAGATAGAAGCACTTGCATTTGAATGAGTTTCAAGCATGCTTGGGTACTCGTGTGATCTGAGTGACTCAGTTTTGGAATACAACTGTCGCGTGGTGCACCGCGACCTCCAGGCTCCCCGGAGTTTCTGAAAAAAAATTTTCTGCGATTTTCACGAAACCACTTTTCTTCAACTTGAATTGGGCTAAAAATCCATCCCTGAAAATAAAAATTCTCTGAGTAGTGTGGAAATGCTGATCCTTACCCTACCTGGGGTGTCCACTGAGCATTTCCGAGAACTCTACTTGAAGTTCTCTAGGCATGGGATTTTGACATGTTACCCAAACCAAAAGGAATGAGTGGGAAACAATCAAGACAACAGATAGAAGCACTTGCATTTGAATGAGTTTCAAGCATGCTTGGGTACTCGTGTGATCTGAGTGACTCAGTTTTGGAATACAACTGTCGCGTGGTGCACCGCGACATCCAGGCACCCCGGAGTTTCTGAAAAAAAAATTTCTGCGATTTTCACGAAACCACTTTTCTTCAACTTGAATTGGGCTAAAAATCCATGCCTGAAAATAAAAATTCTCTGAGTAGTGTGGAAATGCTGATCCTTACCCTACCTGGGGTGTCCACTGAGCATTTCCGCGAACTCTACTTGAAGTTCTCTGGGCATGGGATTTTCACATGTTACCCAAACCAAACGGAATGAGTGGGAAACAATCAAGACAACAGATAGAAGCACTTGCATTTGAATGAGTTTCAAGCATGCTTGGGTACTCGTGTGATCTGAGTGACTCAGTTTTGGAATATAACTGTCGTGTGGTGCACCGCGACATCCAGGCACCCCGGAGTTTCTGAAAAACAATTTTCTGCGATTTTCACGAAACCACTTTTCTTCAACTTGAATTGGGCTAAAAATCCATCCCTGAAAATAAAAATTCTCTGAGTAGTGTGGAAATGCTGATCCTTACCCTACCTGGGGTGTCCACTGAGCATTTCCGAGAACTCTACTTGAAGTTCTCTAGGCATGGGATTTTGACATGTTACCCAAACCAAAAGGAATGAGTGGGAAACAATCAAGACAACAGATAGAAGCACTTGCATTTGAATGAGTTTCAAGCATGCTTGGGTACTCGTGTGATCTGAGTGACTCAGTTTTGGAATACAACTGTCGCGTGGTGCACCGCGACATCCAGGCACCCCGGAGTTTCTGAAAAAAAATTTTCTGCGATTTTCACGAAACCACTTTTCTTCAACTTGAATTGGGCTAAAAATCCATCCCTGAAAATAAAAATTCTCTGAGTAGTGTGGAAATGCTGATCCTTACCCTACCTGGGGTGTCCACTGATCATTTCCGCGAACTCTACTTGAAGTTCTCTGGGCATGGGATTTTCACATGTTACCCAAACCAAACGGAATGAGTGGGAAACAATCAAGACAACAGATAGAAGCACTTGCATTTGAATGAGTTTCAAGCATGCTTGGGTACTCGTGTGATCTGAGTGACTCAGTTTTGGAATACAACTGTTGCGTGGTGCACCGCGACATCCAGGCACCCCGGAGTTTCTGAAAAAAAATGTTCTGCGATTTTCACGAAACCACTTTTCTTCAACTTGAATTGGGCTAAAAATCCATGCCTGAAAATAAAAATTCTCTGAGTAGTGTGGAAATGCTGATCCTTACCCTACCTGGGGTGTCCACTGAGCATTTCCGCGAACTCTACTTGAAGTTCTCTGGGCATGGGATTTTCACATGTTACCCAAACCAAACGGAATGAGTGGGAAACAATCAAGACAACAGATAGAAGCACTTGCATTTGAATGAGTTTCAAGCATGCTTGGGTACTCGTGTGATCTGAGTGACTCAGTTTTGGAATATAACTGTCGCGTGGTGCACCGCGACATCCAGGCACCCCGGAGTTTCTGAAAAAAAATGTTCTGCGATTTTCACGAAACCACTTTTCTTCAACTTGAATTGGGCTAAAAATCCATGCCTGAAAATAAAAATTCTCTGAGTAGTGTGGAAATGCTGATCCTTACCCTACCTGGGGTGTCCACTGATCATTTCCGCGAACTCTACTTGAAGTTCTCTGGGCATGGGATTTTCACATGTTACCCAAACCAAACGGAATGAGTTGGAAACAATCAAGACAACAGATAGAAGCACTTGCATTTGAATGAGTTTCAAGCATGCTTGGGTACTCGTGTGATCTGAGAGACAGTTTTGGAATACAACTGTCGCGTGGTGCACCGCGACCTCCAGGCTCCCCGGAGTTTCTGAAAAAAAATTTTCTGCGATTTTCACGAAACCACTTTTCTTCAACTTGAATTGGGCTAAAAATCCATCCCTGAAAATAAAAATTCTCTGAGTAGTGTGGAAATGCTGATCCTTACCCTACCTGGGGTGTCCACTGAGCATTTCCGAGAACTCTACTTGAAGTTCTCTAGGCATGGGATTTTGACATGTTACCCAAACCAAACGGAATGAGTGGGAAACAATCAAGACAACAGATAGAAGCACTTGCATTTCAATGAGTTTCAAGCATGCTTTGGTACTCGTGTGATCTGAGTGACTCAGTTTTGGAATACAACTGTCGCGTGGTGCACCGCGACCTCCAGGCACCCCGGAGTTTCTGAAAAAAAATTTTCTGCGATTTTCACGAAACCACTTTTCTTCAACTTGAATTGGGCTAAAAATCCATCCCTGAAAATAAAAATTCTCTGAGTAGTGTGGAAATGCTGATCCTTACCCTACCTGGGGTGTCCACTGAGCATTTCCGAGAACTCTACTTGAAGTTCTCTAGGCATGGGATTTTGACATGTTACCCAAACCAAAAGGAATGAGTGGGAAACAATCAAGACAACAGATAGAAGCACTTGCATTTGAATGAGATTCAAGAATGCTTGGGTACTCGTGTGATCTGAGTGACTCAGTTTTGGAATACAACTGTCGCGTGGTGCACCGCGACCTCCAGGCACCCCGGAGTTTCTGAAAAAAAATTTTCTGCGATTTTCACGAAACCACTTTTTTTCAACTTGAATTGGGTTAAAAATCCATGCCTGAAAATAAAAATTCTCTGAGTAGTGTGGAAATGCTGATCCTTACCCTACCTGGGGTGTCCACTGAGCATTTCCGCGAACTCTACTTGAAGTTCTCTGGGCATGGGATTTTCACATGTTACCCAAACCAAAAGGAATGAGTGGGAAACAATCAAGACAACAGATAGAAGCACTTGCATTTGAATGAGTTTCAAGCATGCTTGGGAACTCGTGTGATCTGAGTGACTCAGTTTTGGAATATAACTGTCGCGTGGTGCACCGCGACATCCAGGCACCCCGGAGTTTCTGAAAAAAAATTTTCTGCGATTTTCACGAAACCACTTTTCTTCAACTTGAATTGGGCTAAAAATCCATCCCTGAAAATAAAAATTCTCTGAGTAGTGTGGAAATGCTGATCCTTACCCTACCTGGGGTTTCCACTGATCATTTCCGCAAACTCTACTTGAAGTTCTCTGGGCATGGGATTTTGACATGTTACCCAAACCAAACGGAATGAGTGGGAAACAATCAAGACAACAGATAGAAGCACTTGCATTTGAATGAGTTTCAAGCATGCTTGGGTACTCGTGTGATCTGAGAGACTCAGTTTTGGAATACAACTGTCGCGTGGTGCACCGCGACCTCCAGGCTCCCCGGATTTTCTGAAAAAAAATTTTCTGCGATTTTCACGAAACCACTTTTCTTCAACTTGAATTGGGCTAAAAATCCATCCCTGAAAATAAAAATTCTCTGAGTAGTGTGGAAATGCTGATCCTTACCCTACCTGGGGTGTCCACTGAGCATTTCCGCGAACTCTACTTGAAGTTCTCTGGGCATGGGATTTTCACATGTTACCCAAACCAAACGGAATGAGTAGGAAACAATCAAGACAACAGATAGAAGCACTTGCATTTGAATGAGTTTCAAGCATGCTTGGGTACTCGTGTGATCTGAGTGACTCAGTTTTGGAATACAACTGTCGCGTGCTGCACCGCGACCTCCAGGCACCCCGGAGTTTCTGAAAAAAAATTTTCTGCGATTTTCACAAAACCACTTTTCTTCAACTTGAATTGGGCTAAAAATCCATCCCTGAAAATAAAAATTCTCTGAGTAGTGTGGAAATGCTGATCCTTACCCTACCTGGGGTGTCCACTGAGCATTTCCGCGAACTCTACTTGAAGTTCTCTGGGCATGGGATTTTGACATGTTACCCAAACCAAAAGGAATGAGTGGGAAAAAATCAAGACAACAGATAGAAGCACTTTCATTTGAATGAGTTTCAAGCATGCTTGGGTACTCGTGTGATCTGAGTGACTCAGTTTTGGAATACAACTGTCGCGTGGTGCACCGCGACATCCAGGCACCCCGGAGTTTCTGAAAAAAACTTTTCTGCGATTTTCACGAAACTACTTTTCTTCAACTTGAATTGGGCTAAAAATCCATCCCTGAAAATAAAAATTCTCTGAGTAGTGTGGAAATGCTGATCCTTACCCTACCTGGGGTGTCCACTGAGCATTTCCGAGAACTCTACTTGAAGTTCTCTAGGCATGGGATTTTGACATGTTACCCAAACCAAAAGGAATGAGTGGGAAACAATCAAGACAACAGATAGAAGCACTTGCATTTGAATGAGTTTCAAGCATGCTTGGGTACTCGTGTGATCTGAGTGACTCAGTTTTGGAATACAACTGTCGCGTGGTGCACCGCGACATCCAGGCACCCCGGAGTTTCTGAAAAAAAATTTTCTGCGATTTTCACGAAACCACTTTTCTTCAACTTGAATTGGGCTAAAAATCCATCCCTGAAAATAAAAATTCTCTGAGTAGTGTGGAAATGCTGATCCTTACCCTACCTGGGGTGTCCACTGATCATTTCCGCGAACTCTACTTGAAGTTCTCTGGGCATGGGATTTTCACATGTTACCCAAACCAAACGGAATGAGTGGGAAACAATCAAGACAACAGATAGAAGCACTTGCATTTGAATGAGTTTCAAGCATGCTTGGGTACTCGTGTGATCTGAGTGACTCAGTTTTGGAATACAACTGTTGCGTGGTGCACCGCGACATCCAGGCACCCCGGAGATTCTGAAAAAAAATGTTCTGCGATTTTCACGAAACCACTTTTCTTCAACTTGAATTGGGCTAAAAATCCATGCCTGAAAATAAAAATTCTCTGAGTAGTGTGGAAATGCTGATCCTTACCCTACCTGGGGTGTCCACTGAGCATTTCCGCGAACTCTACTTGAAGTTCTCTGGGCATGGGATTTTCACATGTTACCCAAACCAAACGGAATGAGTGGGAAACAATCAAGACAACAGATAGAAGCACTTGCATTTGAATGAGTTTCAAGCATGCTTGGGTACTCGTGTGATCTGAGTGACTCAGTTTTGGAATATAACTGTCGCGTGGTGCACCGCGACATCCAGGCACCCCGGAGTTTCTGAAAAAAAATGTTCTGCGATTTTCACGAAACCACTTTTCTTCAACTTGAATTGGGCTAAAAATCCATGCCTGAAAATAAAAATTCTCTGAGTAGTGTGGAAATGCTGATCCTTACCCTACCTGGGGTGTCCACTGATCATTTCCGCGAACTCTACTTGAAGTTCTCTGGGCATGGGATTTTCACATGTTACCCAAACCAAACGGAATGAGTTGGAAACAATCAAGACAACAGATAGAAGCACTTGCATTTGAATGAGTTTCAAGCATGCTTGGGTACTCGTGTGATCTGAGTGTCTCAGTTTTGGAATACAACTGTCGCGTGGTGCACCGCGACATCCAGGCACCCCGGAGTTTCTCAAAAAAAAATTTCTGCGATTTTCACGAAACCACTTTTCTTCAACTTGAATTGGGCTAAAAATCCATCCCTGAAAATAAAAATTCTCTGAGTAGTGTGGAAATGCTGAACCTTACCCTACCTGGGGTGTCCACTGAGCATTTCCGCGAACTCTACTTGAAGTTCTCTAGGCAGTGGATTTTGACATGTTACCCAAACCAAAAGGAATGAGTGGGAAACAATCAAGACAACAGATAGAAGCACTTGCATTTGAATGAGTTTCAAGCATGCTTGGGTACTCGTGTGATCTGAGTGACTCAGTTTTGGAATACAACTGTCGCGTGGTGCACCGCGACATCCAGGCACCCCGGAGTTTCTGAAAAAAAATTTTCTGCGATTTTCACGAAACCACTTTTCTTCAACTTGAATTGGGCTAAAAATCCATCCCTGAAAATAAAAATTCTCTGAGTAGTGTGGAAATGCTGATCCTTACCCTACCTGGGGTGTCCACTGATCATTTCCGCGAACTCTACTTGAAGTTCTCTGGGCATGGGATTTTCACATGTTACCCAAACCAAACGGAATGAGTGGGAAACAATCAAGACAACAGATAGAAGCACTTGCATTTGAATGAGTTTCAAGCATGCTTGGGTACTCGTGTGATCTGAGTGACTCAGTTTTGGAATACAACTGTTGCGTGGTGCACCGCGACATCCAGGCACCCCGGAGATTCTGAAAAAAAATGTTCTGCGATTTTCACGAAACCACTTTTCTTCAACTTGAATTGGGCTAAAAATCCATGCCTGAAAATAAAAATTCTCTGAGTAGTGTGGAAATGCTGATCCTTACCCTACCTGGGGTGTCCACTGAGCATTTCCGAGAACTCTACTTGAAGTTCTCTGGGCATGGGATTTTCACATGTTACCCAAACCAAACGGAATGAGTGGGAAACAATCAAGACAACAGATAGAAGCACTTGCATTTGAATGAGTTTCAAGCATGCTTGGGTACTCGTGTGATCTGAGTGACTCAGTTTTGGAATATAACTGTCGCGTGGTGCACCGCGACCTCCAGGCTCCCCGGAGTTTCTGAAAAAAAATTTTCTGCGATTTTCACGAAACCACTTTTCTTCAACTTGAATTGGGCTAAAAATCCATCCCTGAAAATAAAAATTCTCTGAGTAGTGTGGAAATGCTGATCCTTACCCTACCTGGGGTGTCCACTGAGCATTTCCGAGAACTCTACTTGAAGTTCTCTAGGCATGGGATTTTGACATGTTACCCAAACCAAAAGGAGTGAGTGGGAAACAATCAAGACAACAGATAGAAGCACTTGCATTTGAATGAGTTTCAAGCATGCTTTGGTACTTGTGTGATCTGAGTGACTCAGTTTTGGAATACAACTGTCGCGTGGTGCACCGCGACCTCCAGGCACCCCGGAGTTTCTGAAAAAAAATTTTCTGCGATTTTCACGAAACCACTTTTCTTCAACTTGAATTGGGCTAAAAATCCATCCCTGAAAATAAAAATTCTCTGAGTAGTGTGGAAATGCTGATCCTTACCCTACCTGGGGTGTCCACTGAGCATTTCCGCAAACTCTACTTGAAGTTCTCTGGGCATGGGATTTTGACATGTTACCCAAACCAAACGGAATGAGTGGGAAACAATCAAGACAACAGATAGAAGCACTTGCATTTGAATGAGTTTCAAGCATGCTTGGGTACTCGTGTGATCTGAGAGACTCAGTTTTGGAATACAACTGTCGCGTGGTGCACCGCGACCTCCAGGCTCCCAGGATTTTCTGAAAAAAAATTTTCTGCGATTTTCACGAAACCACTTTTCTTCAACTTGAATTGGGCTAAAAATCCATCCCTGAAAATAAAAATTCTCTGAGTAGTGTGGAAATGCTGATCCTTACCCTACCTGGGGTGTCCACTGAGCATTTCCGCGAACTCTACTTGAAGTTCTCTGGGCATGGGATTTTCACATGTTACCCAAACCAAACGGAATGAGTGGGAAACAATCAAGACAACAGATAGAAGCACTTGCATTTGAATGAGTTTCAAGCATGCTTGGGTACTCGTGTGATCTGAGTGACTCAGTTTTGGAATATAACTGTCGCGTGGTGCACCGCGACATCCAGGCACCCCGGAGTTTCTGAAAAAAAATGTTCTGCGATTTTCACGAAACCACTTTTCTTCAACTTGAATTGGGCTAAAAATCCATGCCTGAAAATAAAAATTCTCTGAGTAGTGTGGAAATGCTGATCCTTACCCTACCTGGGGTGTCCACTGATCATTTCCGCGAACTCTACTTGAAGTTCTCTGGGCATGGGATTTTCACATGTTACCCAAACCAAACGGAATGAGTTGGAAACAATCAAGACAACAGATAGAAGCACTTGCCTTTGAATGAGTTTCAAGCATGCTTGGGTACTCGTGTGATCTGAGAGACAGTTTTGGAATACAACTGTCGCGTGGTGCACCGCGACCTCCAGGCTCCCCGGAGTTTCTGAAAAAAAATTTTCTGCGATTTTCACGAAACCACTTTTCTTCAACTTGAATTGGGCTAAAAATCCATCCCTGAAAATAAAAATTCTCTGAGTAGTGTGGAAATGCTGATCCTTACCCTACCTGGGGTGTCCACTGATCATTTCCGCGAACTCTACTTGAAGTTCTCTGGGCATGGGATTTTCACATGTTACCCAAACCAAACGGAATGAGTGGGAAACAATCAAGACAACAGATAGAAGCACTTGCATTTGAATGAGTTTCAAGCATGCTTGGGTACTCGTGTGATCTGAGTGACTCAGTTTTGGAATACAACTGTTGCGTGGTGCACCGCGACATCCAGGCACCCCGGAGATTCTGAAAAAAAATGTTCTGCGATTTTCACGAAACCACTTTTCTTCAACTTGAATTGGGCTAAAAATCCATGCCTGAAAATAAAAATTCTCTGAGTAGTGTGGAAATGCTGATCCTTACCCTACCTGGGGTGTCCACTGAGCATTTCCGCGAACTCTACTTGAAGTTCTCTGGGCATGGGATTTTCACATGTTACCCAAACCAAACGGAATGAGTGGGAAACAATCAAGACAACAGATAGAAGCACTTGCATTTGAATGAGTTTCAACCATGCTTGGGTACTCGTGTGATCTGAGTGACTCAGTTTTGGAATATAACTGTCGCGTGGTGCACCGCGACATCCAGGCACCCCGGAGTTTCTGAAAAAAAATGTTCTGCGATTTTCACGAAACCACTTTTCTTCAACTTGAATTGGGCTAAAAATCCATGCCTGAAAATAAAAATTCTCTGAGTAGTGTGGAAATGCTGATCCTTACCCTACCTGGGGTGTCCACTGATCATTTCCGCGAACTCTACTTGAAGTTCTCTGGGCATGGGATTTTCACATGTTACCCAAACCAAACGGAATGAGTTGGAAACAATCAAGACAACAGATAGAAGCACTTGCATTTGAATGAGTTTCAAGCATGCTTGGGTACTCGTGTGATCTGAGTGACTCAGTTTTGGAATACAACTGTCGCGTGGTGCACCGCGACCTCCAGGCACCCCGGAGTTTCTGAAAAAAAATTTTCTGCGATTTTCACGAAACCACTTTTCTTCAACTTGAATTGGGCTAAAAATCCATCCCTGAAAATAAAAATTCTCTGAGTAGTGTGGAAATGCTGATCCTTACCCTACCTGGGGTGTCCACTGAGCATTTCTGAGAACTCTACTTGAAGTTCTCTAGGCATGGGATTTTGACATGTTACCCAAACCAAAACGAATGAGTGGGAAACAATCAAGACAACAGATAGAAGCACTTGCATTTGAATGAGATTCAAGAATGCTTGGGTACTCGTGTGATCTGAGTGACTCAGTTTTGGAATACAACTGTCGCGTGGTGCACCGCGACCTCCAGGCACCCCGGAGTTTCTGAAAAAAAATTTTCTGCGATTTTCACGAAACCACTTTTTTTCAACTTGAATTGGGTTAAAAATCCATGCCTGAAAATAAAAATTCTCTGAGTAGTGTGGAAATGCTGATCCTTACCCTACCTGGGGTGTCCACTGATCATTTCCGCGAACTCTACTTGAAGTTCTCTGGGCATGGGATTTTCACATGTTACCCAAACCAAACGGAATGAGTTGGAAACAATCAAGACAACAGATAGAAGCACTTGCATTTGAATGAGTTTCAAGCATGCTTGGGTACTCGTGTGATCTGAGAGACAGTTTTGGAATACAACTGTCGCGTGGTGCACCGCGACCTCCAGGCTCCCCGGAGTTTCTGAAAAAAAATTTTCTGCGATTTTCACGAAACCACTTTTCTTCAACTTGAATTGGGCTAAAAATCCATCCCTGAAAATAAAAATTCTCTGAGTAGTGTGGAAATGCTGATCCTTACCCTACCTGGGGTGTCCACTGAGCATTTCCGAGAACTCTACTTGAAGTTCTCTAGGCATGGGATTTTGACATGTTACCCAAACCAAACGGAATGAGTGGGAAACAATCAAGACAACAGATAGAAGCACTTGCATTTCAATGAGTTTCAAGCATGCTTTGGTACTCGTGTGATCTGAGTGACTCAGTTTTGGAATACAACTGTCGCGTGGTGCACCGCGACCTCCAGGCACCCCGGAGTTTCTGAAAAAAAATTTTCTGCGATTTTCACGAAACCACTTTTCTTCAACTTGAATTGGGCTAAAAATCCATCCCTGAAAATAAAAATTCTCTGAGTAGTGTGGAAATGCTGATCCTTACCCTACCTGGGGTGTCCACTGAGCATTTCCGAGAACTCTACTTGAAGTTCTCTAGGCATGGGATTTTGACATGTTACCCAAACCAAAAGGAATGAGTGGGAAACAATCAAGACAACAGATAGAAGCACTTGCATTTGAATGAGATTCAAGAATGCTTGGGTACTCGTGTGATCTGAGTGACTCAGTTTTGGAATACAACTGTCGCGTGGTGCACCGCGACCTCCAGGCACCCCGGAGTTTCTGAAAAAAAATTTTCTGCGATTTTCACGAAACCACTTTTTTTCAACTTGAATTGGGTTAATAATCCATGCCTGAAAATAAAAATTCTCTGAGTAGTGTGGAAATGCTGATCCTTACCCTACCTGGGGTGTCCACTGAGCATTTCCGCGAACTCTACTTGAAGTTCTCTGGGCATGGGATTTTCACATGTTACCCAAACCAAAAGGAATGAGTGGGAAACAATCAAGACAACAGATAGAAGCACTTGCATTTGAATGAGTTTCAAGCATGCTTGGGAACTCGTGTGATCTGAGTGACTCAGTTTTGGAATATAACTGTCGCGTGGTGCACCGCGACATCCAGGCACCCCGGAGTTTCTGAAAAAAAATTTTCTGCGATTTTCACGAAACCACTTTTCTTCAACTTGAATTGGGCTAAAAATCCATCCTTGAAAATAAAAATTCTCTGAGTAGTGTGGAAATGCTGATCCTTACCCTACCTGGGGTTTCCACTGATCATTTCCGCAAACTCTACTTGAAGTTCTCTGGGCATGGGATTTTGACATGTTACCCAAACCAAACGGAATGAGTGGGAAACAATCAAGACAACAGATAGAAGCACTTGCATTTGAATGAGTTTCAAGCATGCTTGGGTACTCGTGTGATCTGAGAGACTCAGTTTTGGAATACAACTGTCGCGTGGTGCACCGCGACCTCCAGGCTCCCCGGATTTTCTGAAAAAAAATTTTCTGCGATTTTCACGAAACCACTTTTCTTCAACTTGAATTGGGCTAAAAATCCATCCCTGAAAATAAAAATTCTCTGAGTAGTGTGGAAATGCTGATCCTTACCCTACCTGGGGTGTCCACTGAGCATTTCCGCGAACTCTACTTGACGTTCTCTGGGCATGGGATTTTCACATGTTACCCAAACCAAACGGAATGAGTAGGAAACAATCAAGACAACAGATAGAAGCACTTGCATTTGAATGAGTTTCAAGCATGCTTGGGTACTCGTGTGATCTGAGTGACTCAGTTTTGGAATACAACTGTCGCGTGCTGCACCGCGACCTCCAGGCACCCCGGAGTTTCTGAAAAAAAATTTTCTGCGATTTTCACAAAACCACTTTTCTTCAACTTGAATTGGGCTAAAAATCCATCCCTGAAAATAAAAATTCTCTGAGTAGTGTGGAAATGCTGATCCTTACCCTACCTGGGGTGTCCACTGAGCATTTCCGCGAACTCTACTTGAAGTTCTCTGGGCATGGGATTTTGACATGTTACCCAAACCAAAAGGAATGAGTGGGAAAAAATCAAGACAACAGATAGAAGCACTTGCATTTGAATGAGTTTCAAGCATGCTTGGGTACTCGTGTGATCTGAGTGACTCAGTTTTGGAATACAACTGTCGCGTGGTGCACCGCGACATCCAGGCACCCCGGAGTTTCTGAAAAAAACTTTTCTGCGATTTTCACGAAACTACTTTTCTTCAACTTGAATTGGGCTAAAAATCCATCCCTGAAAATAAAAATTCTCTGAGTAGTGTGGAAATGCTGATCCTTACCCTACCTGGGGTGTCCACTGAGCATTTCCGAGAACTCTACTTGAAGTTCTCTAGGCATGGGATTTTGACATGTTACCCAAACCAAAAGGAATGAGTGGGAAACAATCAAGACAACAGATAGAAGCACTTGCATTTGAATGAGTTTCAAGCATGCTTGGGTACTCGTGTGATCTGAGTGACTCAGTTTTGGAATACAACTGTCGCGTGGTGCACCGCGACATCCAGGCACCCCGGAGTTTCTGAAAAAAAATTTTCTGCGATTTTCACGAAACCACTTTTCTTCAACTTGAATTGGGCTAAAAATCCATCCCTGAAAATAAAAATTCTCTGAGTAGTGTGGAAATGCTGATCCTTACCCTACCTGGGGTGTCCACTGATCATTTCCGCGAACTCTACTTGAAGTTCTCTGGGCATGGGATTTTCACATGTTACCCAAACCAAACGGAATGAGTGGGAAACAATCAAGACAACAGATAGAAGCACTTGCATTTGAATGAGTTTCAAGCATGCTTGGGTACTCGTGTGATCTGAGTGACTCAGTTTTGGAATACAACTGTTGCGTGGTGCACCGCGACATCCAGGCACCCCGGAGATTCTGAAAAAAAATGTTCTGCGATTTTCACGAAACCACTTTTCTTCAACTTGAATTGGGCTAAAAATCCATGCCTGAAAATAAAAATTCTCTGAGTAGTGTGGAAATGCTGATCCTTACCCTACCTGGGGTGTCCACTGAGCATTTCCGCGAACTCTACTTGAAGTTCTCTGGGCATGGGATTTTCACATGTTACCCAAACCAAACGGAATGAGTGGGAAACAATCAAGACAACAGATAGAAGCACTTGCATTTGAATGAGTTTCAAGCATGCTTGGGTACTCGTGTGATCTGAGTGACTCAGTTTTGGAATATAACTGTCGCGTGGTGCACCGCGACATCCAGGCACCCCGGAGTTTCTGAAAAAAAATGTTCTGCGATTTTCACGAAACCACTTTTCTTCAACTTGAATTGGGCTAAAAATCCATGCCTGAAAATAAAAATTCTCTGAGTAGTGTGGAAATGCTGATCCTTACCCTACCTGGGGTGTCCACTGATCATTTCCGCGAACTCTACTTGAAGTTCTCTGGGCATGGGATTTTCACATGTTACCCAAACCAAACGGAATGAGTTGGAAACAATCAAGACAACAGATAGAAGCACTTGCCTTTGAATGAGTTTCAAGCATGCTTGGGTACTCGTGTGATCTGAGAGACAGTTTTGGAATACAACTGTCGCGTGGTGCACCGCGACCTCCAGGCTCCCCGGAGTTTCTGAAAAAAAATTTTCTGCGATTTTCACGAAACCACTTTTCTTCAACTTGAATTGGGCTAAAAATCCATCCCTGAAAATAAAAATTCTCTGAGTAGTGTGGAAATGCTGATCCTTACCCTACCTGGGGTGTCCACTGAGCATTTCCGCGAACTCTACTTGAAGTTCTCTGGGCATGGGATTTTCACATGTTACCCAAACCAAACGGAATGAGTGGGAAACAATCAAGACAACAGATAGAAGCACTTGCATTTGAATGAGTTTCAAGCATGCTTGGGTACTCGTGTGATCTGAGTGACTCAGTTTTGGAATACAACTGTTGCGTGGTGCACCGCGACATCCAGGCACCCCGGAGATTCTGAAAAAAAATGTTCTGCGATTTTCACGAAACCACTTTTCTTCAACTTGAATTGGGCTAAAAATCCATGCCTGAAAATAAAAATTCTCTGAGTAGTGTGGAAATGCTGATCCTTACCCTACCTGGGGTGTCCACTGAGCATTTCCGCGAACTCTACTTGAAGTTCTCTGGGCATGGGATTTTCACATGTTACCCAAACCAAACGGAATGAGTGGGAAACAATCAAGACAACAGATAGAAGCACTTGCATTTGAATGAGTTTCAAGCATGCTTTGGTACTCGTGTGATCTGAGTGACTCAGTTTTGGAATACAACTGTCGCGTGGTGCACCGCGACCTCCAGGCACCCCGGAGTTTCTGAAAAAAAATTTTCTGCGATTTTCACGAAACCACTTTTCTTCAACTTGAATTGGGCTAAAAATCCATCCCTGAAAATAAAAATTCTCTGAGTAGTGTGGAAATGCTGATCCTTACCCTACCTGGGGTGTCCACTGAGCATTTCCGAGAACTCTACTTGAAGTTCTCTAGGCATGGGATTTTGACATGTTACCCAAACCAAAAGGAATGAGTGGGAAACAATCAAGACAACAGATAGAAGCACTTGCATTTGAATGAGATTCAAGAATGCTTGGGTACTCGTGTGATCTGAGTGACTCAGTTTTGGAATACAACTGTCGCGTGGTGCACCGCGACCTCCAGGCACCCCGGAGTTTCTGAAAAAAAAATTTCTGCGATTTTCACGAAACCACTTTTTTTCAACTTGAATTGGGTTAAAAATCCATGCCTGAAAATAAAAATTCTCTGAGTAGTGTGGAAATGCTGATCCTTACCCTACCTGGGGTGTCCACTGAGCATTTCCGCGAACTCTACTTGAAGTTCTCTGGGCATGGGATTTTCACATGTTACCCAAACCAAAAGGAATGAGTGGGAAACAATCAAGACAACAGATAGAAGCACTTGCATTTGAATGAGTTTCAAGCATGCTTGGGTACTCGTGTGATCTGAGTGACTCAGTTTTGGAATACAACTGTCGCGTGGTGCACCGCGACATCCAGGCACCCCGGAGTTTCTGAAAAAAACTTTTCTGCGATTTTCACGAAACTACTTTTCTTCAACTTGAATTGGGCTAAAAATCCATCCCTGAAAATAAAAATTCTCTGAGTAGTGTGGAAATGCTGATCCTTACCCTACCTGGGGTGTCCACTGAGCATTTCTGCAAACTCTACTTGAAGTTCTCTGGGCATGGGATTTTCACATGTTACCCAAACCAAACGGAATGAGTGGGAAACAATCAAGACAACAGATAGAAGCACTTGCATTTGAATGAGTTTCAAGCATTCTTGGGTACTCGTGTGATCTGAGTGACTCAGTTTTGGAATACAACTGTTGCGTGGTGCACCGCGATATCCAGGCACCCCGGAGTTTCTGAAAAAAAATGTTCTGCGATTTTCACGAAACCACTTTTCTTCAACTTGAATTGGGCTAAAAATCCATGCCTGAAAATAAAAATTCTCTGAGTAGTGTGGAAATGCTGATCCTTACCCTACCTGGGGTGTCCACTGAGCATTTCCGCGAACTCTACTTGAAGTTCTCTGGGCATGGGATTTTCACATGTTACCCAAACCAAACGGAATGAGTGGGAAACAATCAAGACAACAGATAGAAGCACTTGCATTTGAATGAGTTTCAAGCATGCTTGGGTACTCGTGTGATCTGAGTGACTCAGTTTTGGAATATAACTGTCGCGTGGTGCACCGCGACATCCAGGCACCCCGGAGTTTCTGAAAAAAAATGTTCTGCGATTTTCACGAAACCACTTTTCTTCAACTTGAATTGGGCTAAAAATCCATGCCTGAAAATAAAATTCTCTGAGTAGTGTGGAAATGCTGATCCTTACCCTACCTGGGGTGTCCACTGATCATTTCCGCGAACTCTACTTGAAGTTCTCTGGGCATGGGATTTTCACATGTTACCCAAACCAAACGGAATGAGTTGGAAACAATCAAGACAACAGATAGAAGCACTTGCATTTGAATGAGTTTCAAGCATGCTTGGGTACTCGTGTGATCTGAGAGACAGTTTTGGAATACAACTGTCGCGTGGTGCACCGCGACCTCCAGGCTCCCCGGAGTTTCTGAAAAAAAATTTTCTGCGATTTTCACGAAACCACTTTTCTTCAACTTGAATTGGGCTAAAAATCCATCCCTGAAAATAAAAATTCTCTGAGTAGTGTGGAAATGCTGATCCTTACCCTACCTGGGGTGTCCACTGAGCATTTCCGAGAACTCTACTTGAAGTTCTCTAGGCATGGGATTTTGACATGTTACCCAAACCAAACGGAATGAGTGGGAAACAATCAAGACAACAGATAGAAGCACTTGCATTTCAATGAGTTTCAAGCATGCTTTGGTACTCGTGTGATCTGAGTGACTCAGTTTTGGAATACAACTGTCGCGTGGTGCACCGCGACCTCCAGGCACCCCGGAGTTTCTGAAAAAAAATTTTCTGCGATTTTCACGAAACCACTTTTCTTCAACTTGAATTGGGCTAAAAATCCATCCCTGAAAATAAAAATTCTCTGAGTAGTGTGGAAATGCTGATCCTTACCCTACCTGGGGTGTCCACTGAGCATTTCCGAGAACTCTACTTGAAGTTCTCTAGGCATGGGATTTTGACATGTTACCCAAACCAAACGGAATGAGTGGGAAACAATCAAGACAACAGATAGAAGCACTTGCATTTGAATGAGTTTCAAGCATGCTTTGGTACTCGTGTGATCTGAGTGACTCAGTTTTGGAATACAACTGTCGCGTGGTGCACCGCGACCTCCAGGCACCCCGGAGTTTCTGAAAAAAAATGTTCTGCGATTTTCCCGAAACCACTTTTCTTCAACTTGAATTGGGCTAAAAATCCATCCCTGAAAATACAAATTCTCTGAGTAGTGTGGAAATGCTGATCCTTACCCTACCTGGGGTGTCCACTGAGCATTTCCGCGAACTCTACGTGAAGTTCTCTAGGCATGGGATTTTCACATGTTACCCAAACCAAACGGAATGAGTGGGAAACAATCAAGACAACAGATAGAAGCACTTGCATTTGAATGAGTTTCAAGCATGCTTGGGTACTCGTGTGATCTGAGTGACTCAGTTTTGGAATACAACTGTCGCGTGCTGCACCGCGACCTCCAGGCACCCCGGAGTTTCTGAAAAAAAATTTTCTGCGATTTTCACGAAACCACTTTTCTTCAACTTGAATTGGGCTAAAAATCCATCCCTGAAAATAAAAATTCTCTGAGTAGTGTGGAAATGATGATCCTTACCCTACCTGGGGTGTCCACTGAGCATTTCCGAGAACTCTACTTGAACTTCTCTGGGCATGGGATTTTGACGTTACCCAAACCAAAAGGAATGAGTGGGAAACAATCAAGACAACAGATAGAAGCACTTGCATTTGAATGAGTTTCAAGCATGCTTGGGTACTCGTGTGATCTGAGTGACTCAGTTTTGGAATACAACTGTCGCGTGGTGGACCGCGACCTCCAGGCACCCAGGAGTTTCTGAAAAAAAATGTTCTGCGATTTTCACGAAACCACTTTTCTTCAACTTGAATTGGGCTAAAAATCCATCCCTGAAAATAAAAATTCTCTGAGTAGTGTGGAAATGCTGATCCTTACCCTACCTGGGGTGTCCACTGAGCATTTCCGCGAACTCTACTTGAAGTTCTCTGGGCATGGGATTTTCACATGTTACCCAAACCAAACGGAATGAGTGGGAAACAATCAAGACAACAGATAGAAGCACTTGCATTTGAATGAGTTTCAAGCATGCTTGGGTACTCGTGTGATCTGAGTGACTCAGTTTTGGAATACAACTGACGCGTGGTGCACCGCGACCTCCAGGCACCCCGGAGTTTCTGAAAAAAAATTTTCTGCGATTTTCTCGAAACCACTTTTCTTCAACTTGAATTGGGCTTAAAATCCATCCCTGAAAATAAAAATTCTCTGAGTAGTGTGGAAATGCTGATCCTTAACCTACCTGGGGTGTCCACTGAGCATTTCCGAGAACTCTACTTGAAGTTCTCTGGGCATGGGATTTTGACATGTTACCCAAACCAAAAGGAATGAGTTGGAAACAATCAAGACAACAGATAGAAGCACTTGCATTTGAATGAGTTTCAAGCATGCTTGGGTACTCGTGTTATCTGAGTGACTCAGTTTTGGAATACAACTGTCGCGTGCTGCACCGCGACCTCCAGGCACCCCGGAGTTTCTGAAAAAAAAATTTCTGCGATTTTCACGAAACCACTTTTCTTCAACTTGAATTGGGCTAAAAATCCATCCCTGAAAATAAAAATTCTCTGAGTAGTGTGGAAATGCTGATCCTTACCCTACCTGGGGTGTCCACTGAGCATTTCCGAGAACTCTACTTGAACTTCTCTGGGCGTGGGATTTTGACATGTTACCCAAACCAAAAGGAATGAGTGGGAAACAATCAAGACAACAGATAGAAGCACTTGCATTTGAATGAGTTTCAAGCATGCTTGGGTACTCGTGTGATCTGAATGACTCAGTTTTGGAATACAACTGTCGCGTGGTGCACCGCGACCTCCAGGCACCCCGGAGTTTCTGAAAAAAAAATTTCTGCGATTTTCACGAAACCACTTTTCTTCAACTTGAATTGGGCTAAAAATCCATCACTGAAAATAAAAATTCTCTGAGTAGTGTGGAAATGCTGATCCTTACCCTACCTGGGGTGTCCACTGAGCATTTCCGCGAACTCTACTTGAAGTTCTCTGGGCATGGGATTTTCACATGTTACCCAAACCAAACGGAATGAGTGGGAAACAATCAAGACAACAGATAGAAGCACTTGCATTTGAATGAGTTTCAAGCATGCTTGGGTACTCGTGTGATCTGAGTGACTCAGTTTTGGAATACAACTGTCGCGTGGTGGACCGCGACCTCCAGGCACCCAGGAGTTTCTGAAAAAAAATGTTCTGCGATTTTCCCGAAACCACTTTTCTTCAACTTGAACTGGGCTAAAAATCCATCCCTGAAAATACAAATTCTCTGAGTAGTGTGGAAATGCTGATCCTTACCCTACCTGGGGTGTCCACTGAGCATTTCCGCGAACTCTACTTGAAGTTCTCTGGGCATGGGATTTTCACATGTTACCCAAACCAAACGGAATGAGTGGGAAACAATCAAGACAACAGATAGAAGCACTTGCATTTGAATGAGTTTCAAGCATGCTTGGGTACTCGTGTGATCTGAGTGACTCAGTTTTGGAATACAACTGTCGCGTGGTGGACCGCGACCTCCAGGCACCCAGGAGTTTCTGAAAAAAAATGTTCTGCGATTTTCCCGAAACCACTTTTCTTCAACTTGAATTGGGCTAAAAATCCATCCCTGAAAATACAAATTCTCTGAGTAGTGTGGAAATGCTGATCCTTACCCTACCTGGGGTGTCCACTGAGCATTTCCGCGAACTCTACTTGAAGTTCTCTGGGCATGGGATTTTCACATGTTACCCAAACCAAACGGAATGAGTGGGAAACAATCAAGACAACAGATAGAAGCACTTGCATTTGAATGAGTTTCAAGCATGCTTGGGTACTCGTGTGATCTGAGTGACTCAGTTTTGGAATACAACTGTCGCGTGGTGGACCGCGACCTCCAGGCACCCAGGAGTTTCTGAAAAAAAATGTTCTGCGATTTTCCCGAAACCACTTTTCTTCAACTTGAATTGGGCTAAAAATCCATCCCTGAAAATACAAATTCTCTGAGTAGTGTGGAAATGCTGATCCTTACCCTACCTGGGGTGTCCACTGAGCATTTCCGCGAACTCTACTTGAAGTTCTCTGGGCATGGGATTTTCACATGTTACCCAAACCAAACGGAATGAGTGGGAAACAATCAAGACAACAGATAGAAGCACTTGCATTTGAATGAGTTTCAAGAATGCTTGGGTACTCGTGTTATCTGAGTGACTCAGTTTTGGAATACAACTGTCGCGTGCTGCACCGCGACCTCCAGGCACCCCGGAGTTTCTGAAAAAATATTTTCTGCGATTTTCACGAAACCACTTTTCTTCAACTTGAATTGGGCTAAAAATCCATCCCTGAAAATAAAAATTCTCTGAGAAGTGTGGAAATGCTGATCCTTACCATACCTGGGGTGTCCACTGAGCATTTCCGAGAACTCTACTTGAACTTCTCTGGGCATGGGATTTTGACATGTTACCCAAACCAAAAGGAATGAGTGGGAAACAATCAAGACAACAGATAGAAGCACTTGCATTTGAATGAGTTTCAAGCATGCTTGGGTACTCGTGTGATCTGAATGACTCAGTTTTGGAATACAACTGTCGCGTGGTGCACCGCGACCTCCAGGCACCCCGGAGTTTCTGAAAAAAAAATTTCTGCGATTTTCACGAAACCACTTTTCTTCAACTTGAATTGGGCTAAAAATCCATCCCTGAAAATAAAAATTCTCTGAGTAGTGTGGAAATGCTGATCCTTACCCTACCTGGGGTGTCCATTGAGCATTTCTGCGAACTCTACTTGAAGTTCTCTGGGCATGGGATTTTCACGTTACCCAAACCAAACGGAATGAGTGGGAAACAATCAAGACAACAGATAGAAGCACTTGCATTTGAATGAGTTTCAAGCATGCTTGGGTACTCGTGTGATCTGAGTGACTCAGTTTTGGAATATAACTGTCGCGTGGTGCACCGCGACATCCAGGCACCCCGGAGTTTCTGAAAAAAAATTTTCTGCGATTTTCACGAAACCACTTTTCTTCAACTTGAATTGGGCTAAAAATCCATCCCTGAAAATAAAAATTCTCTGAGTAGTGTGGAAATGCTGATCCTTACCCTACCTGGGGTGTCCACTGAGCATTTCCGCGAACTCTACGTGAAGTTCTCTGGGCATGGGATTTTCACATGTTACCCAAACCAAACGGAATGAGTGGGAAACAATCAAGACAACAGATAGAAGCACTTGCATTTCAATGAGTTTCAAGCATGCTTGGGTACTCGTGTGATCTGAGTGACTCAGTTTTGGAATACAACTGTCGCGTGGTGCACCGCGACCTCCAGGCACCCCGGAGTTTCTGAAAAAAAATTTTCTGCGATTTTCACGAAACCACTTTTCTTCAACTTGAATTGGGCTTAAAATCCATCCCTGAAAATAAAAATTCTCTGAGTAGTGTGGAAATGCTGATCCTTAACCTACCTGGGGTGTCCACTGAGCATTTCCGAGAACTCTACTTGAAGTTCTCTGGGCATCGGATTTTGACATGTTACCCAAACCAAAAGGAATGAGTGGGAAACAATCAAGACAACAGATAGAAGCACGTGCATTTGAATGAGTTTCAAGCATGCTTGGGTACTCGTGTTATCTGAGTGACTCAGTTTTGGAATACAACTGTCGCGTGCTGCACCGCGACCTCCAGGCACCCCGGAGTTTCTGAAAAAAAATTTTCTGCGATTTTCACGAAACCACTTTTCTTCAACTTGAATTGGGCTAAAAATCCATCCCTGAAAATAAAAATTCTCTGAGTAGTGTGGAAATGCTGATCCTTACCCTACCTGGGGTGTCCACTGAGCATTTCCGAGAACTCTACTTGAACTTCTCTGGGCATGGGATTTTGACATGTTACCCAAACCAAAAGGAATGAGTGGGAAACAATCAAGACAACAGATAGAAGCACTTGCATTTGAATGAGTTTCAAGCATGCTTGGGTACTCGTGTGATCTGAGTGACTCAGTTTTGGAATACAACTGTCGCGTGGTGCACCGCGACCTCCAGGCACCCCGGAGTATCTGAAAAAAAATTTTCTGCGATTTTCACGAAACCACTTTTCTTCAACTTGAATTGGGCTAAAAATCCATCCCTGAAAATAAAAATTCTCTGAGTAGTGTGGAAATGCTGATCCTTACCCTACCTGGGGTGTCCACTGAGCATTTCCGCGAACTCTACGTGAAGTTCTCTGGGCATGGGATTTTCACATGTTACCCAAACCAAACGGAATGAGTGGGAAACAATCAAGACAACAGATAGAAGCACTTGCATTTCAATGAGTTTCAAGCATGCTTGGGTACTCGTGTGATCTGAGTGACTCAGTTTTGGAATACAACTGTCGCGTGCTGCACCGCGACCTCCAGGCACCCCGGAGTTTCTGAAAAAAAATTTTCTGCGATTTTCACGAAACCACTTTTCTTCAACTTGAATTGGGCTAAAAATCCATCCCTGAAAATAAAAATTCTCTGAGTAGTGTGGAAATGCTGATCCTTACCCTACCTGGGGTGTCCACTGAGCATTTCCGAGAACTCTACTTGAACTTCTCTGGGCATGGGATTTTGACGTTACCCAAACCAAAAGGAATGAGTGGGAAACAATCAAGACAACAGATAGAAGCACTTGCATTTGAATGAGTTCAAGCATGCTTGGGTACTCGTGTGATCTGAGTGACTCCGTTTTGGAATACAACTGTCGCGTGGTGCACCGCGACCTCCAGGCACCCCGGAGTTTCTGAAAAAAAATTTTCTGCGATTTTCACGAAACCACTTTTCTTCAACTTGAATTGGGCTAAAAATCCATCCCTGAAAATAAAAATTCTCTGAGTAGTGTGGAAATGCTGATCCTTACCGTACCTGGGGTGTCCACTGAGCATTTCCGCAAACTCTACTTGAAGTTCTCTGGGCATGGGATTTTGACATGTTACCCAAACCAAAAGGAACGAGTGGGAAACAATCAAGACAACAGATAGAAGCACTTGCATTTGAATGAGTTTCAAGCATGCTTGGGTACTCATGTGATCTGAGTGACTCAGTTTTGGAATACAACTGTCGCGTGGTGCACCGCGACCTCCAGGCACCCCGGAGTTTCTGAAAAAAAATGTTCTGCGATTTTCACGAAACCTCTTTTCTTCAACTTGAATTGGGCTAAAAATCCATCCCTGAAAATAAAAATTCTCTGAGTAGTGTGGAAATGCTGATCCTTACCCTACCTGAGGTGTCCACTGAGCATTTCCGAGAACTCTACTTGAAGTTCTCTAGGCCTGGGATTTTGACATGTTACCCAAACCAAAAGGAATGAGTGGGAAACAATCAAGACAACAGATAGAAGCACTTGCATTTGAATGAGTTTCAAGAATGCTTGGGTACTCGTGTTATCTGAGTGACTCAGTTTTGGAATACAACTGTCGCGTGCTGCACCGCGACCTCCAGGCACCCCGGAGTTTCTGAAAAAATATTTTCTGCGATTTTCACGAAACCACTTTTCTTCAACTTGAATTGGGCTAAAAATCCATCCCTGAAAATAAAAATTCTCTGAGAAGTGTGGAAATGCTGATCCTTACCATACCTGGGGTGTCCACTGAGCATTTCCGAGAACTCTACTTGAACTTCTCTGGGCATGGGATTTTGACATGTTACCCAAACCAAAAGGAATGAGTGGGAAACAATCAAGACAACAGATAGAAGCACTTGCATTTGAATGAGTTTCAAGCATGCTTGGGTACTCGTGTGATCTGAATGACTCAGTTTTGGAATACAACTGTCGCGTGGTGCACCGCGACCTCCAGGCACCCCGGAGTTTCTGAAAAAAAAATTTCTGCGATTTTCACGAAACCACTTTTCTTCAACTTGAATTGGGCTAAAAATCCATCCCTGAAAATAAAAATTCTCTGAGTAGTGTGGAAATGCTGATCCTTACCCTACCTGGGGTGTCCATTGAGCATTTCTGCGAACTCTACTTGAAGTTCTCTGGGCATGGGATTTTCACGTTACCCAAACCAAATGGAATGAGTGGGAAACAATCAAGACAACAGATAGAAGCACTTGCATTTGAATGAGTTTCAAGCATGCTTGGGTACTCGTGTGATCTGAGTGACTCAGTTTTGGAATATAACTGTCGCGTGGTGCACCGTGACATCCAGGCACCCCGGAGTTTCTGAAAAAAAATTTTCTGCGATTTTCACGAAACCACTTTTCTTCAACTTGAATTGGGCTAAAAATCCATCCCTGAAAATAAAAATTCTCTGAGTAGTGTGGAAATGCTGATCCTTACCCTACCTGGGGTGTCCACTGAGCATTTCCGCGAACTCTACGTGAAGTTCTCTGGGCATGGGATTTTCACATGTTACCCAAACCAAATGGAATGAGTGGGAAACAATCAAGACAACAGATAGAAGCACTTGCATTTCAATGAGTTTCAAGCATGCTTGGGTACTCGTGTGATCTGAGTGACTCAGTTTTGGAATACAACTGTCGCGTGGTGCACCGCGACCTCCAGGCACCCCGGAGTTTCTGAAAAAAAATTTTCTGCGATTTTCACGAAACCACTTTTCTTCAACTTGAATTGGGCTTAAAATCCATCCCTGAAAATAAAAATTCTCTGAGTAGTGTGGAAATGCTGATCCTTAACCTACCTGGGGTGTCCACTGAGCATTTCCGAGAACTCTACTTGAAGTTCTCTGGGCATCGGATTTTGACATGTTACCCAAACCAAAAGGAATGAGTGGGAAACAATCAAGACAACAGATAGAAGCACGTGCATTTGAATGAGTTTCAAGCATGCTTGGGTACTCGTGTTATCTGAGTGACTCAGTTTTGGAATACAACTGTCGCGTGCTGCACCGCGACCTCCAGGCACCCCGGAGTTTCTGAAAAAAAATTTTCTGCGATTTTCACGAAACCACTTTTCTTCAACTTGAATTGGGCTAAAAATCCATCCCTGAAAATAAAAATTCTCTGAGTAGTGTGGAAATGCTGATCCTTACCGTACCTGGGGTGTCCACTGAGCATTTCCGCGAACTCTACTTGAAGTTCTCTGGGCATGGGATTTTGACATTACCCAAACCAAAAGGAATGAGTGGGAAACAATCAAGACAACAGATAGAAGCACTTGCATTTCAATGAGTTTCAAGCATGCTTGGGTACTCGTGTGATCTGAGTGACTCAGTTTTGGAATACAACTGTCGCGTGCTGCACCGCGACCTCCAGGCACCCCGGAGTTTCTGAAAAAAAATTTTCTGCGATTTTCACGAAACCACTTTTCTTCAACTTGAATTGGGCTAAAAATCCATCCCTGAAAATAAAAATTCTCTGAGTAGTGTGGAAATGCTGATCCTTACCCTACCTGGGGTGTCCACTGAGCATTTCCGAGAACTCTACTTGAACTTCTCTGGGCATGGGATTTTGACGTTACCCAAACCAAAAGGAATGAGTGGGAAACATTCAAGACAACAGATAGAAGCACTTGCATTTGAATGAGTTCAAGCATGCTTGGGTACTCGTGTGATCTGAGTGACTCCGTTTTGGAATACAACTGTCGCGTGGTGCACCGCGACCTCCAGGCACCCCGGAGTTTCTGAAAAAAAATTTTCTGCGATTTTCACGAAACCACTTTTCTTCAACTTGAATTGGGCTAAAAATCCATCCCTGAAAATAAAAATTCTCTGAGTAGTGTGGAAATGCTGATCCTTACCGTACCTGGGGTGTCCACTGAGCATTTCCGCAAACTCTACTTGAAGTTCTCTGGGCATGGGATTTTGACATGTTACCCAAACCAAAAGGAATGAGTGGGAAACAATCAAGACAACAGATAGAAGCACTTGCATTTGAATGAGTTTCAAGCATGCTTGGGTACTCGTGTGATCTGAGTGACTCAGTTTTGGAATACAACTGTCGCGTGGTGCACCGCGACATCCAGGCACCCCGGAGTTTCTGAAAAAAAATTTTCTGCGATTTTCACGAAACCACTTTTCTTCAACTTGAATTGGGCTAAAAATCCATCCCTGAAAATAAAAATTCTCTGAGTAGTGTGGAAATGCTGATCCTTACCCTACCTGGGGTGTCCACTGAGCATTTCCGCGAACTCTACGTGAAGTTCTCTGGGCATGGGATTTTCACATGTTACCCAAACCAAACGGAATGAGTGGGAAACAATCAAGACAACAGATAGAAGCACTTGCATTTCAATGAGTTTCAAGCATGCTTGGGTACTCGTGTGATCTGAGTGACTCAGTTTTGGAATACAACTGTCGCGTGCTGCACCGCGACCTCCAGGCACCCCGGAGTTTCTGAAAAAAAATTTTCTGCGATTTTCACGAAACCACTTTTCTTCAACTTGAATTGGGCTAAAAATCCATCCCTGAAAATAAAAATTCTCTGAGTAGTGTGGAAATGCTGATCCTTACCCTACCTGGGGTGTCCACTGAGCATTTCCGAGAACTCTACTTGAACTTCTCTGGGCATGGGATTTTGACGTTACCCAAACCAAAAGGAATGAGTGGGAAACAATCAAGACAACAGATAGAAGCACTTGCATTTGAATGAGTTCAAGCATGCTTGGGTACTCGTGTGATCTGAGTGACTCCGTTTTGGAATACAACTGTCGCGTGGTGCACCGCGACCTCCAGGCACCCCGGAGTTTCTGAAAAAAAATTTTCTGCGATTTTCACGAAACCACTTTTCTTCAACTTGAATTGGGCTAAAAATCCATCCCTGAAAATAAAAATTCTCTGAGTAGTGTGGAAATGCTGATCCTTACCGTACCTGGGGTGTCCAACTGAGCATTTCCGCAAACTCTACTTGAAGTTCTCTGGGCATGGGATTTTGACATGTTACCCAAACCAAAAGGAACGAGTGGGAAACAATCAAGACAACAGATAGAAGCACTTGCATTTGAATGAGTTTCAAGCATGCTTGGGTACTCGTGTGATCTGAGTGACTCAGTTTTGGAATACAACTGTCGCATGGTGGACCGCGACCTCCAGGCACCCAGGAGTTTCTGAAAAAAAATGTTCTGCGATTTTCACGAAACCACTTTTCTTCATCTTGAATTGGGCTAAAAATCCATCCCTGAAAATAAAAATTCTCTGAGTAGTGTGGAAAAGCTGATCCTTACCCTACCTGGGGTTTCCACTGAGCATTTCCGAGAACTCTACTTGAAGTTCTCTGGGCATGGGATTTTCACATGTTACCCAAACCAAACGGAATGAGTGGGAAACAATCAAGACAACAGATAGAAGCACTTGCATTTGAATGAGTTTCAAGCATGCTTGGGTACTCGTGTGATCTGAGTGACTCAGTTTTGGAATACAACTGTCGCGTGGTGCACCGCGACCTCCAGGCACCCCGGAGTTTCTGAAAAAAAATTTTCTGCGATTTTCACGAAACCACTTTTCTTCAACTTGAATTGGGCTAAAAATCCATCCCTGAAAATAAAAATTCTCTGAGTAGTGTGGAAATGCTGATCCTTACCCTACCTGGGGTGTCCACTGAGCATTTCCGAGAACTCTACTTGAAGTTCTCTGGGCATGGGATTTTCACATGTTACCCAAACCAAACGGAATGAGTGGGAAACAATCAAGACAACAGATAGAAGCACTTGCATTTGAATGAGTTTCAAGCATGCTTGGGTACTCATGTGATCTGAGTGACTCAGTTTTGGAATACAACTGTCGCGTGGTGGACCGCGACCTCCAGGCACCCCGAAGTTTCTGAAAAAAAATGTTCTGCGATTTTCACGAAACCACTTTTCTTCAACTTGAATTGGGCTAAAAATCCATCCCTGAAAATAAAAATTCTCTGAGTAGTGTGGAAATGCTGATCCTTACCCTACCTGGGGTGTCCACTGAGCATTTCCGAGAACTCTACTTGAAGTTCTCTAGGCCTGGGATTTTGACATGTTACCCAAACCAAAAGGAATGAGTGGGAAACAATCAAGACAACAGATAGAAGCACTTGCATTTGAATGAGTTTCAAGAATGCTTGGGTACTCGTGTTATCTGAGTGACTCAGTTTTGGAATACAACTGTCGCGTGGTGCACCGCGACCTCCAGGCACCCCGGAGTTTCTGAAAAAAAATTTTCTGCGATTTTCACGAAACCACTTTTCTTCAACTTGAATTGGGCTTAAAATCCATCCCTGAAAATAAAAATTCTCTGAGTAGTGTGGAAATGCTGATCCTTAACCTACCTGGGGTGTCCACTGAGCATTTCCGAGAACTCTACTTGAAGTTCTCTGGGCATCGGATTTTGACATGTTACCCAAACCAAAAGGAATGAGTGGGAAACAATCAAGACAACAGATAGAAGCACGTGCATTTGAATGAGTTTCAAGCATGCTTGGGTACTCGTGTTATCTGAGTGACTCAGTTTTGGAATACAACTGTCGCGTGCTGCACCGCGACCTCCAGGCACCCCGGAGTTTCTGAAAAAAAATTTTCTGCGATTTTCACGAAACCACTTTTCTTCAACTTGAATTGGGCTAAAAATCCATCCCTGAAAATAAAAATTCTCTGAGTAGTGTGGAAATGCTGATCCTTACCCTACCTGGGGTGTCCACTGAGCATTTCCGAGAACTCTACTTGAACTTCTCTGGGCATGGGATTTTGACATGTTACCCAAACCAAAAGGAATGAGTGGGAAACAATCAAGACAACAGATAGAAGCACTTGCATTTGAATGAGTTTCAAGCATGCTTGGGTACTCGTGTGATCTGAGTGACTCAGTTTTGGAATACAACTGTCGCGTGGTGCACCGCGACCTCCAGGCACCCCGGAGTATCTGAAAAAAAATTTTCTGCGATTTTCACGAAACCACTTTTCTTCAACTTGAATTGGGCTAAAAATCCATCCCTGAAAATAAAAATTCTCTGAGTAGTGTGGAAATGCTGATCCTTACCGTACCTGGGGTGTCCACTGAGCATTTCCGCGAACTCTACTTGAAGTTCTCTGGGCATGGGATTTTGACATTACCCAAACCAAAAGGAATGAGTGGGAAACAATCAAGACAACAGATAGAAGCACTTGCATTTCAATGAGTTTCAAGCATGCTTGGGTACTCGTGTGATCTGAGTGACTCAGTTTTGGAATACAACTGTCGCGTGCTGCACCGCGACCTCCAGGCACCCCGGAGTTTCTGAAAAAAAATTTTCTGCGATTTTCACGAAACCACTTTTCTTCAACTTGAATTGGGCTAAAAATCCATCCCTGAAAATAAAAATTCTCTGAGTAGTGTGGAAATGCTGATCCTTACCCTACCTGGGGTGTCCACTGAGCATTTCCGTGAACTCTACTTGAACTTCTCTGGGCATGGGATTTTGACGTTACCCAAACCAAAAGGAATGAGTGGGAAACAATCAAGACAACAGATAGAAGCACTTGCATTTGAATGAGTTTCAAGCATGCTTGGGTACTCGTGTGATCTGAGTGACTCAGTTTTGGAATACAACTGTCGCGTGGTGGACCGCGACCTCCAGGCACCCAGGAGTTTCTGAAAAAAAATGTTCTGCGATTTTCACGAAACCACTTTTCTTCAACTTGAATTGGGCTAAAAATCCATCCCTGAAAATAAAAATTCTCTGAGTAGTGTGGAAATGCTGATCCTTACCCTACCTGGGGTGTCCACTGAGCATTTCCGCGAACTCTACTTGAAGTTCTCTGGGCATGGGATTTTCACATGTTACCCAAACCAAACGGAATGAGTGGGAAACAATCAAGACAACAGATAGAAGCACTGGCATTTGAATGAGTTTCAAGCATGCTTGGGTACTCGTGTGATCTGAGTGACTCAGTTTTGGAATACAACTGACGCGTGGTGCACCGCGACCTCCAGGCACCCCGGAGTTTCTGAAAAACAATTTTCTGCGATTTTCACGAAACCACTTTTCTTCAACTTGAATTGGGCTTAAAATCCATCCCTGAAAATAAAAATTCTCTGAGTAGTGTGGAAATGCTGATCCTTAACCTACCTGGGGTGTCCACTGAGCATTTCCGAGAACTCTACTTGAAGTTCTCTGGGCATGGGATTTTGACATGTTACCCAAACCAAAAGGAATGAGTTGGAAACAATCAAGACAACAGATAGAAGCACTTGCATTTGAATGAGTTTCAAGCATGCTTGGGTACTCGTGTTATCTGAGTGACTCAGTTTTGGAATACAACTGTCGCGTGCTGCACCGCGACCTCCAGGCACCCCGGAGTTTCTGAAAAAAAAATTTCTGCGATTTTCACGAAACCACTTTTCTTCAACTTGAATTGGGCTAAAAATCCATCCCTGAAAATAAAAATTCTCTGAGTAGTGTGGAAATGCTGATCCTTACCCTACCTGGGGTGTCCACTGAGCATTTCCGAGAACTCTACTTGAACTTCTCTGGGCATGGGATTTTGACGTTACCCAAACCAAAAGGAATGAGTGGGAAACAATCAAGACAACAGATAGAAGCACTTGCATTTGAATGAGTTTCAAGCATGCTTGGGTACTCGTGTGATCTGAGTGACTCAGTTTTGGAATACAACTGTCGCGTGGTGGACCGCGACCTCCAGGCACCAAGGAGTTTCTGAAAAAAAATGTTCTGCGATTTTCACGAAACCACTTTTCTTCAACTTGAATTGGGCTAAAAATCCATCCCTGAAAATACAAATTCTCTGAGTAGTGTGGAAATGCTGATCCTTACCCTACCTGGGGTGTCCACTGAGCATTTCCGCGAACTCTACTTGAAGTTCTCTGGGCATGGGATTTTCACATGTTACCCAAACCAAACGGAATGAGTGGGAAACAATCAAGACAACAGATAGAAGCACGTGCATTTGAATGAGTTTCAAGCATGCTTGGGTACTCATGTGATCTGAGTGACTCAGTTTTGGAATACAACTGTCGCGTGGTGCACCGCGACCTCCAGGCACCCCGGAGTTTCTGAAAAAAAAATGTTCTGCGATTTTCACGAAACCACTTTTCTTCAACTTGAATTGGGCTAAAAATCCATCCCTGAAAATAAAAATTCTCTGAGTAGTGTGGAAATGCTGATCCTTACCCTACCTGGGGTGTCCACTGAGCATTTCCGAGAACTCTACTTGAAGTTCTCTAGGCCTGGGATTTTGACATGATACCCAAACCAAAAGGATTGAGTGGGAAACAATCAAGACAACAGATAGAAGCACTTGCATTTGAATGAGTTTCAAGAATGCTTGGGTACTCGTGTTATCTGAGTGACTCAGTTTTGGAATACAACTGTCGCGTGGTGCACCGCGACCTCCAGGCACCCCGGAGTTTCTGAAAAAAAAATTTCTGCGATTTTCACGAAACCACTTTTCTTCAACTTGAATTGGGCTAAAAATCCATCCCTGAAAATAAAAATTCTCTGAGTAGTGTGGAAATGCTGATCCTTACCCTACCTGGGGTGTCCACTGAGCATTTCCGAGAACTCTACTTGAACTTCTCTGGGCGTGGGATTTTGACATGTTACCCAAACCAAAAGGAATGAGTGGGAAACAATCAAGACAACAGATAGAAGCACTTGCATTTGAATGAGTTTCAAGCATGCTTGGGTACTCGTGTGATCTGAATGACTCAGTTTTGGAATACAACTGTCGCGTGGTGCACCGCGACCTCCAGGCACCCCGGAGTTTCTGAAAAAAAATTTTCTGCGATTTTCACGAAACCACTTTTCTTCAACTTGAATTGGGCTAAAAATCCATCACTGAAAATAAAAATTCTCTGAGTAGTGTGGAAATGCTGATCCTTACCCTACCTGGGGTGTCCACTGAGCATTTCCGCGAACTCTACTTGAAGTTCTCTGGGCATGGGATTTTCACATGTTACCCAAACCAAACGGAATGAGTGGGAAACAATCAAGACAACAGATAGAAGCACTTGCATTTCAATGAGTTTCAAGCATGCTTGGGTACTCGTGTGATCTGAGTGACTCAGTTTTGGAATACAACTGTCGCGTGCTGCACCGCGACTTCCAGGCACCCCGGAGTTTCTGAAAAAAAAATTTCTGCGATTTTCACGAAACCACTTTTCTTCAACTTGAATTGGGCTAAAAATCCATCCCTGAAAATAAAAATTCTCTGAGTAGTGTGGAAATGCTGATCCTTACCCTACCTGGGGTGTCCACTGAGCATTTCCGCAAACTCTACTTGAAGTTCTCTGGGCATGGGATTTTGACATGTTACCCAAACCAAAAGGAATGAGTGGGAAACAATCAAGACAACAGATAGAAGCACTTGCATTTGAATGAGTTCAAGCATGCTTGGGTACTCGTGTGATCTGAGTGACTCAGTTTTGGAATACAACTGTCGCATGGTGGACCGCGACCTCCAGGCACCCAGGAGTTTCTGAAAAAAAATGTTCTGCGATTTTCACGAAACCACTTTTCTTCATCTTGAATTGGGCTAAAAATCCATCCCTGAAAATAAAAATTCTCTGAGTAGTGTGGAAAAGCTGATCCTTACCCTACCTGGGGTTTCCACTGAGCATTTCCGAGAACTCTACTTGAAGTTCTCTGGGCATGGGATTTTGACATGTTACCCAAACCAAACGGAATGAGTGGGAAACAATCAAGACAACAGATAGAAGCACTTGCATTTGAATGAGTTTCAAGCATGCTTGGGTACTCGTGTGATCTGAGTGACTCAGTTTTGGAATACAACTGTCGCGTGGTGCACCGCGACCTCCAGGCACCCCGGAGTTTCTGAAAAAAAATTTTCTGCGATTTTCACGAAACCACTTTTCTTCAACTTGAATTGGGCTTAAAATCCATCCCTGAAAATAAAAATTCTCTGAGTAGTGTGGAAATGCTGATCCTTAACCTACCTGGGGTGTCCACTGAGCATTTCCGAGAACTCTACTTGAACTTCTCTGGGCATAGGATTTTGACATGTTACCCAAACCAAAAGGAATGAGTGGGAAACAATCAAGACAACAGATAGAAGCACTTGCATTTGAATGAGTTTCAAGCATGCTTGGGTACTCGTGTGATCTGAGTGACTCAGTTTTGGAATACAACTGTCGCGTGGTGCACCGCGACCTCCAGGCACCCCGGAGTTTCTGAAAAAAAATTTTCTGCGATTTTCACGAAACCACTTTTCTTCAACTTGAATTGGGCTAAAAATCCATCCCTGAAAATAAAAATTCTCTGAGTAGTGTGGAAATGCTGATCCTTACCCTACCTGGGGTGTCCACTGAGCATTTCCGAGAACTCTACTTGAACTTCTCTGGGCATGGGATTTTGACGTTACCCAAACCAAAAGGAATGAGTGGGAAACAATCAAGACAACAGATAGAAGCACTTGCATTTGAATGAGTTTCAAGCATGCTTGGGTACTCGTGTGATCTGAGTGACTCAGTTTTGGAATACAACTGTCGCGTGGTGGACCGCGACCTCCAGGCACCAAGGAGTTTCTGAAAAAAAATGTTCTGCGATTTTCACGAAACCACTTTTCTTCAACTTGAATTGGGCTAAAAATCCATCCCTGAAAATACAAATTCTCTGAGTAGTGTGGAAATGCTGATCCTTACCCTACCTGGGGTGTCCACTGAGCATTTCCGCGAACTCTACTTGAAGTTCTCTGGGCATGGGATTTTCACATGTTACCCAAACCAAACGGAATGAGTGGGAAACAATCAAGACAACAGATAGAAGCACTTGCATTTGAATGAGTTTCAAGCATGCTTGGGTACTCATGTGATCTGAGTGACTCAGTTTTGGAATACAACTGTCGCGTGGTGCACCGCGACCTCCAGGCACCCCGGAGTTTCTGAAAAAAAATGTTCTGCGATTTTCACGAAACCACTTTTCTTCAACTTGAATTGGGCTAAAAATCCATCCCTGAAAATAAAAATTCTCTGAGTAGTGTGGAAATGCTGATCCTTACCCTACCTGGGGTGTCCACTGAGCATTTCCGAGAACTCTACTTGAAGTTCTCTAGGCCTGGGATTTTGACATGTTACCCAAACCAAAAGGAATGAGTGGGAAACAATCAAGACAACAGATAGAAGCACTTGCATTTGAATGAGTTTCAAGAATGCTTGGGTACTCGTGTTATCTGAGTGACTCAGTTTTGGAATACAACTGTCGCGTGCTGCACCGCGACCTCCAGGCACCCCGGAGTTTCTGAAAAAAAATTTTCTGCGATTTTCACGAAACCACTTTTCTTCAACTTGAATTGGGCTAAAAATCCATCCCTGAATATAAAAATTCTCTGAGAAGTGTGGAAATGCTGATCCTTACCATACCTGGGGTGTCCACTGAGCATTTCCGAGAACTCTACTTGAACTTCTCTGGGCATGGGATTTTGACATGTTACCCAAACCAAAAGGAATGAGTGGGAAACAATCAAGACAACAGATAGAAGCACTTGCATTTGAATGAGTTTCAAGCATGCTTGGGTACTCGTGTGATCTGAATGACTCAGTTTTGGAACACAACTGTCGCGTGGTGCACCGCGACCTCCAGGCACCCCGGAGTTTCTGAAAAAAAAATTTCTGCGATTTTCACGAAACCACTTTTCTTCAACTTGAATTGGGCTAAAAATCCATCCCTGAAAATAAAAATTCTCTGAGTAGTGTGGAAATGCTGATCCTTACCCTACCTGGGGTGTCCACTGAGCATTTCCGCGAACTCTACTTGAAGTTCTCTGGGCATGGGATTTTCACGTTACCCAAACCAAACGGAATGAGTGGGAAACAATCAAGACAACAGATAGAAGCACTTGCATTTGAATGAGTTTCAAGCATGCTTGGGTACTCGTGTGATCTGAGTGACTCAGTTTTGGAATATAACTGTCGCGTGGTGCACCGCGACATCCAGGCACCCCGGAGTTTCTGAAAAAAAATGTTCTGCGATTTTCACGAAACCACTTTTCTTCAACTTGAATTGGGCTAAAAATCCATCCCTGAAAATAAAAATTCTCTGAGTAGTGTGGAAATGCTGATCCTTACCCTACCTGGGGTGTCCACTGAGCATTTCCGCGAACTCTACGTGAAGTTCTCTGGGCATGGGATTTTCACGTTACCCAAACCAAACGGAATGAGTGGGAAACAATCAAGACAACAGATAGAAGCACTTGCATTTGAATGAGTTTCAAGCATGCTTGGGTACTCGTGTGATCTGAGTGACTCAGTTTTGGAATACAACTGTCGCGTGGTGCACCGCGACCTCCAGGCACCCCGGAGTTTCTGAAAAAAAATGTTCTGCGATTTTCACGAAACCACTTTTCTTCAACTTGAATTGGGCTAAAAATCCATCCCTGAAAATAAAAATTCTCTGAGTAGTGTGGAAATGCTGATCCTTACCCTACCTGGGGTGTCCACTGAGCATTTCCGTGAACTCTACTTGAACTTCTCTGGGCATGGGATTTTGACGTTACCCAAACCAAAAGGAATGAGTGGGAAACAATCAAGACAACAGATAGAAGCACTTGCATTTGAATGAGTTTCAAGCATGCTTGGGTACTCGTGTGATCTGAGTGACTCAGTTTTGGAATACAACTGTCGCGTGGTGGACCGCGACCTCCAGGCACCCAGGAGTTTCTGAAAAAAAATGTTCTGCGATTTTCACGAAACCACTTTTCTTCAACTTGAATTGGGCTAAAAATCCATCCCTGAAAATAAAAATTCTCTGAGTAGTGTGGAAATGCTGATCCTTACCCTACCTGGGGTGTCCACTGAGCATTTCCGCGAACTCTACTTGAAGTTCTCTGGGCATGGGATTTTCACATGTTACCCAAACCAAACGGAATGAGTGGGAAACAATCAAGACAACAGATAGAAGCACGTGCATTTGAATGAGTTTCAAGCATGCTTGGGTACTCATGTGATCTGAGTGACTCAGTTTTGGAATACAACTGTCGCGTGGTGCACCGCGACCTCCAGGCACCCCGGAGTTTCTGAAAAAAAAATGTTCTGCGATTTTCACGAAACCACTTTTCTTCAACTTGAATTGGGCTAAAAATCCATCCCTGAAAATAAAAATTCTCTGAGTAGTGTGGAAATGCTGATCCTTACCCTACCTGGGGTGTCCACTGAGCATTTCCGAGAACTCTACTTGAAGTTCTCTAGGCCTGGGATTTTGACATGTTACCCAAACCAAAAGGATTGAGTGGGAAACAATCAAGACAACAGATAGAAGCACTTGCATTTGAATGAGTTTCAAGAATGCTTGGGTACTCGTGTTATCTGAGTGACTCAGTTTTGGAATACAACTGTCGCGTGGTGCACCGCGACCTCCAGGCACCCCGGAGTTTCTGAAAAAAAAATTTCTGCGATTTTCACGAAACCACTTTTCTTCAACTTGAATTGGGCTAAAAATCCATCCCTGAAAATAAAAATTCTCTGAGTAGTGTGGAAATGCTGATCCTTACCCTACCTGGGGTGTCCACTGAGCATTTCCGAGAACTCTACTTGAACTTCTCTGGGCGTGGGATTTTGACATGTTACCCAAACCAAAAGGAATGAGTGGGAAACAATCAAGACAACAGATAGAAGCACTTGCATTTGAATGAGTTTCAAGCATGCTTGGGTACTCGTGTGATCTGAATGACTCAGTTTTGGAATACAACTGTCGCGTGGTGCACCGCGACCTCCAGGCACCCCGGAGTTTCTGAAAAAAAATTTTCTGCGATTTTCACGAAACCACTTTTCTTCAACTTGAATTGGGCTAAAAATCCATCACTGAAAATAAAAATTCTCTGAGTAGTGTGGAAATGCTGATCCTTACCCTACCTGGGGTGTCCACTGAGCATTTCCGCTAACTCTACTTGAAGTTCTCTGGGCATGGGATTTTCACATGATACCCAAACCAAACGGAATGAGTGGGAAACAATCAAGACAACAGATAGAAGCACTTGCATTTCAATGAGTTTCAAGCATGCTTGGGTACTCGTGTGATCTGAGTGACTCAGTTTTGGAATACAACTGTCGCGTGCTGCACCGCGACTTCCAGGCACCCCGGAGTTTCTGAAAAAAAATTTTCTGCGATTTTCACGAAACCACTTTTCTTCAACTTGAATTGGGCTAAAAATCCATCCCTGAAATTAAAAATTCTCTGAGTAGTGTGGAAATGCTGATCCTTACCCTACCTGGGGTGTCCACTGAGCATTTCCGCAAACTCTACTTGAAGTTCTCTGGGCATGGGATTTTGACATGTTACCCAAACCAAAAGGAATGAGTGGGAAACAATCAAGACAACAGATAGAAGCACTTGCATTTGAATGAGTTCAAGCATGCTTGGGTACTCGTGTGATCTGAGTGACTCAGTTTTGGAATACAACTGTCGCATGGTGGACCGCGACCTCCAGGCACCCAGGAGTTTCTGAAAAAAAATGTTCTGCGATTTTCACGAAACCACTTTTCTTCATCTTGAATTGGGCTAAAAATCCATCCCTGAAAATAAAAATTCTCTGAGTAGTGTGGAAAAGCTGATCCTTACCCTACCTGGGGTTTCCACTGAGCATTTCCGAGAACTCTACTTGAAGTTCTCTGGGCATGGGATTTTGACATGTTACCCAAACCAAACGGAATGAGTGGGAAACAATCAAGACAACAGATAGAAGCACTTGCATTTGAATGAGTTTCAAGCATGCTTGGGTACTCGTGTGATCTGAGTGACTCAGTTTTGGAATACAACTGTCGCGTGGTGCACCGCGACCTCCAGGCACCCCGGAGTTTCTGAAAAAAAATTTTCTGCGATTTTCACGAAACCACTTTTCTTCAACTTGAATTGGGCTAAAAATCCATCCCTGAAAATAAAAATTCTCTGAGTAGTGTGGAAATGCTGATCCTTACCCTACCTGGGGTGTCCACTGAGCATTTCCGAGAACTCTACTTGAACTTCTCTGGGCATGGGATTTTGACGTTACCCAAACCAAAAGGAATGAGTGGGAAACAATCAAGACAACAGATAGAAGCACTTGCATTTGAATGAGTTTCAAGCATGCTTGGGTACTCGTGTGATCTGAGTGACTCAGTTTTGGAATACAACTGTCGCGTGGTGGACAGCGACCTCCAGGCACCAAGGAGTTTCTGAAAAAAAATGTTCTGCGATTTTCACGAAACCACTTTTCTTCAACTTGAATTGGGCTAAAAATCCATCCCTGAAAATACAAATTCTCTGAGTAGTGTGGAAATGCTGATCCTTACCCTACCTGGGGTGTCCACTGAGCATTTCCGCGAACTCTACTTGAAGTTCTCTGGGCATGGGATTTTCACATGTTACCCAAACCAAACGGAATGAGTGGGAAACAATCAAGACAACAGATAGAAGCACTTGCATTTGAATGAGTTTCAAGCATGCTTGGGTACTCGTGTTATCTGAGTGACTCAGTTTTGGAATACAACTGTCGCGTGCTGCACCGCGACCTCCAGGCACCCCGGAGTTTCTGAAAAAAAATTTTCTGCGATTTTCACGAAACCACTTTTCTTCAACTTGAATTGGGCTAAAAATCCATCCCTGAAAATAAAAATTCTCTGAGAAGTGTGGAAATGCTGATCCTTACCATACCTGGGGTGTCCACTGAGCATTTCCGAGAACTCTACTTGAACTTCTCTGGGCATGGGATTTTGACATGTTACCCAAACCAAAAGGAATGAGTGGGAAACAATCAAGACAACAGATAGAAGCACTTGCATTTGAATGAGTTTCAAGCATGCTTGGGTACTCGTGTGATCTGAATGACTCAGTTTTGGAACACAACTGTCGCGTGGTGCACCGCGACCTCCAGGCACCCCGGAGTTTCTGAAAAAAAAATTTCTGCGATTTTCACGAAACCACTTTTCTTCAACTTGAATTGGGCTAAAAATCCATCCCTGAAAATAAAAATTCTCTGAGTAGTGTGGAAATGCTGATCCTTACCCTACCTGGGGTGTCCACTGAGCATTTCCGCGAACTCTACTTGAAGTTCTCTGGGCATGGGATTTTCACGTTACCCAAACCAAACGGAATGAGTGGGAAACAATCAAGACAACAGATAGAAGCACTTGCATTTGAATGAGTTTCAAGCATGCTTGGGTACTCGTGTTATCTGAGTGACTCAGTTTTGGAATACAACTGTCGCGTGCTGCACCGCGACCTCCAGGCACCCCGGAGTTTCTGAAAAAAAATTTTCTGCGATTTTCACGAAACCACTTTTCTTCAACTTGAATTGGGCTAAAAATCCATCCCTGAAAATAAAAATTCTCTGAGTAGTGTGGAAATGCTGATCCTTACCCTACCTGGGGTGTCCACTGAGCATTTCCGAGAACTCTACTTGAACTTCTCTGGGCATGGGATTTTGACATGTTACCCAAACCAAAAGGAATGAGTGGGAAACAATCAAGACAACAGATAGAAGCACTTGCATTTGAATGAGTTTCAAGCATGCTTGGGTACTCGTGTGATCTGAGTGACTCAGTTTTGGAATACAACTGTCGCGTGGTGCACCGCGACCTCCAGGCACCCCGGAGTATCTGAAAAAAAATTTTCTGCGATTTTCACGAAACCACTTTTCTTCAACTTGAATTGGGCTAAAAATCCATCCCTGAAAATAAAAATTCTCTGAGTAGTGTGGAAATGCTGATCCTTACCGTACCTGGGGTGTCCACTGAGCATTTCCGCGAACTCTACTTGAAGTTCTCTGGGCATGGGATTTTGACATTACCCAAACCAAAAGGAATGAGTGGGAAACAATCAAGACAACAGATAGAAGCACTTGCATTTCAATGAGTTTCAAGCATGCTTGGGTACTCGTGTGATCTGAGTGACTCAGTTTTGGAATACAACTGTCGCGTGCTGCACCGCGACCTCCAGGCACCCCGGAGTTTCTGAAAAAAAATTTTCTGCGATTTTCACGAAACCACTTTTCTTCAACTTGAATTGGGCTAAAAATCCATCCCTGAAAATAAAAATTCTCTGAGTAGTGTGGAAATGCTGATCCTTACCCTACCTGGGGTGTCCACTGAGCATTTCCGTGAACTCTACTTGAACTTCTCTGGGCATGGGATTTTGACGTTACCCAAACCAAAAGGAATGAGTGGGAAACAATCAAGACAACAGATAGAAGCACTTGCATTTGAATGAGTTTCAAGCATGCTTGGGTACTCGTGTGATCTGAGTGACTCAGTTTTGGAATACAACTGTCGCGTGGTGGACCGCGACCTCCAGGCACCCAGGAGTTTCTGAAAAAAAATGTTCTGCGATTTTCACGAAACCACTTTTCTTCAACTTGAATTGGGCTAAAAATCCATCCCTGAAAATAAAAATTCTCTGAGTAGTGTGGAAATGCTGATCCTTACCCTACCTGGGGTGTCCACTGAGCATTTCCGCGAACTCTACTTGAAGTTCTCTGGGCATGGGATTTTCACATGTTACCCAAACCAAACGGAATGAGTGGGAAACAATCAAGACAACAGATAGAAGCACTGGCATTTGAATGAGTTTCAAGCATGCTTGGGTACTCGTGTGATCTGAGTGACTCAGTTTTGGAATACAACTGACGCGTGGTGCACCGCGACCTCCAGGCACCCCGGAGTTTCTGAAAAACAATTTTCTGCGATTTTCACGAAACCACTTTTCTTCAACTTGAATTGGGCTTAAAATCCATCCCTGAAAATAAAAATTCTCTGAGTAGTGTGGAAATGCTGATCCTTAACCTACCTGGGGTGTCCACTGAGCATTTCCGAGAACTCTACTTGAAGTTCTCTGGGCATGGGATTTTGACATGTTACCCAAACCAAAAGGAATGAGTTGGAAACAATCAAGACAACAGATAGAAGCACTTGCATTTGAATGAGTTTCAAGCATGCTTGGGTACTCGTGTTATCTGAGTGACTCAGTTTTGGAATACAACTGTCGCGTGCTGCACCGCGACCTCCAGGCACCCCGGAGTTTCTGAAAAAAAAATTTCTGCGATTTTCACGAAACCACTTTTCTTCAACTTGAATTGGGCTAAAAATCCATCCCTGAAAATAAAAATTCTCTGAGTAGTGTGGAAATGCTGATCCTTACCCTACCTGGGGTGTCCACTGAGCATTTCCGAGAACTCTACTTGAACTTCTCTGGGCATGGGATTTTGACGTTACCCAAACCAAAAGGAATGAGTGGGAAACAATCAAGACAACAGATAGAAGCACTTGCATTTGAATGAGTTTCAAGCATGCTTGGGTACTCGTGTGATCTGAGTGACTCAGTTTTGGAATACAACTGTCGCGTGGTGGACCGCGACCTCCAGGCACCAAGGAGTTTCTGAAAAAAAATGTTCTGCGATTTTCACGAAACCACTTTTCTTCAACTTGAATTGGGCTAAAAATCCATCCCTGAAAATACAAATTCTCTGAGTAGTGTGGAAATGCTGATCCTTACCCTACCTGGGGTGTCCACTGAGCATTTCCGCGAACTCTACTTGAAGTTCTCTGGGCATGGGATTTTCACATGTTACCCAAACCAAACGGAATGAGTGGGAAACAATCAAGACAACAGATAGAAGCACGTGCATTTGAATGAGTTTCAAGCATGCTTGGGTACTCATGTGATCTGAGTGACTCAGTTTTGGAATACAACTGTCGCGTGGTGCACCGCGACCTCCAGGCACCCCGGAGTTTCTGAAAAAAAAATGTTCTGCGATTTTCACGAAACCACTTTTCTTCAACTTGAATTGGGCTAAAAATCCATCCCTGAAAATAAAAATTCTCTGAGTAGTGTGGAAATGCTGATCCTTACCCTACCTGGGGTGTCCACTGAGCATTTCCGAGAACTCTACTTGAAGTTCTCTAGGCCTGGGATTTTGACATGATACCCAAACCAAAAGGATTGAGTGGGAAACAATCAAGACAACAGATAGAAGCACTTGCATTTGAATGAGTTTCAAGAATGCTTGGGTACTCGTGTTATCTGAGTGACTCAGTTTTGGAATACAACTGTCGCGTGGTGCACCGCGACCTCCAGGCACCCCGGAGTTTCTGAAAAAAAAATTTCTGCGATTTTCACGAAACCACTTTTCTTCAACTTGAATTGGGCTAAAAATCCATCCCTGAAAATAAAAATTCTCTGAGTAGTGTGGAAATGCTGATCCTTACCCTACCTGGGGTGTCCACTGAGCATTTCCGAGAACTCTACTTGAACTTCTCTGGGCGTGGGATTTTGACATGTTACCCAAACCAAAAGGAATGAGTGGGAAACAATCAAGACAACAGATAGAAGCACTTGCATTTGAATGAGTTTCAAGCATGCTTGGGTACTCGTGTGATCTGAATGACTCAGTTTTGGAATACAACTGTCGCGTGGTGCACCGCGACCTCCAGGCACCCCGGAGTTTCTGAAAAAAAATTTTCTGCGATTTTCACGAAACCACTTTTCTTCAACTTGAATTGGGCTAAAAATCCATCACTGAAAATAAAAATTCTCTGAGTAGTGTGGAAATGCTGATCCTTACCCTACCTGGGGTGTCCACTGAGCATTTCCGCGAACTCTACTTGAAGTTCTCTGGGCATGGGATTTTCACATGTTACCCAAACCAAACGGAATGAGTGGGAAACAATCAAGACAACAGATAGAAGCACTTGCATTTCAATGAGTTTCAAGCATGCTTGGGTACTCGTGTGATCTGAGTGACTCAGTTTTGGAATACAACTGTCGCGTGCTGCACCGCGACTTCCAGGCACCCCGGAGTTTCTGAAAAAAAAATTTCTGCGATTTTCACGAAACCACTTTTCTTCAACTTGAATTGGGCTAAAAATCCATCCCTGAAAATAAAAATTCTCTGAGTAGTGTGGAAATGCTGATCCTTACCCTACCTGGGGTGTCCACTGAGCATTTCCGCAAACTCTACTTGAAGTTCTCTGGGCATGGGATTTTGACATGTTACCCAAACCAAAAGGAATGAGTGGGAAACAATCAAGACAACAGATAGAAGCACTTGCATTTGAATGAGTTCAAGCATGCTTGGGTACTCGTGTGATCTGAGTGACTCAGTTTTGGAATACAACTGTCGCATGGTGGACCGCGACCTCCAGGCACCCAGGAGTTTCTGAAAAAAAATGTTCTGCGATTTTCACGAAACCACTTTTCTTCATCTTGAATTGGGCTAAAAATCCATCCCTGAAAATAAAAATTCTCTGAGTAGTGTGGAAAAGCTGATCCTTACCCTACCTGGGGTTTCCACTGAGCATTTCCGAGAACTCTACTTGAAGTTCTCTGGGCATGGGATTTTGACATGTTACCCAAACCAAACGGAATGAGTGGGAAACAATCAAGACAACAGATAGAAGCACTTGCATTTGAATGAGTTTCAAGCATGCTTGGGTACTCGTGTGATCTGAGTGACTCAGTTTTGGAATACAACTGTCGCGTGGTGCACCGCGACCTCCAGGCACCCCGGAGTTTCTGAAAAAAAATTTTCTGCGATTTTCACGAAACCACTTTTCTTCAACTTGAATTGGGCTTAAAATCCATCCCTGAAAATAAAAATTCTCTGAGTAGTGTGGAAATGCTGATCCTTAACCTACCTGGGGTGTCCACTGAGCATTTCCGAGAACTCTACTTGAACTTCTCTGGGCATAGGATTTTGACATGTTACCCAAACCAAAAGGAATGAGTGGGAAACAATCAAGACAACAGATAGAAGCACTTGCATTTGAATGAGTTTCAAGCATGCTTGGGTACTCGTGTGATCTGAGTGACTCAGTTTTGGAATACAACTGTCGCGTGGTGCACCGCGACCTCCAGGCACCCCGGAGTTTCTGAAAAAAAATTTTCTGCGATTTTCACGAAACCACTTTTCTTCAACTTGAATTGGGCTAAAAATCCATCCCTGAAAATAAAAATTCTCTGAGTAGTGTGGAAATGCTGATCCTTACCCTACCTGGGGTGTCCACTGAGCATTTCCGAGAACTCTACTTGAACTTCTCTGGGCATGGGATTTTGACGTTACCCAAACCAAAAGGAATGAGTGGGAAACAATCAAGACAACAGATAGAAGCACTTGCATTTGAATGAGTTTCAAGCATGCTTGGGTACTCGTGTGATCTGAGTGACTCAGTTTTGGAATACAACTGTCGCGTGGTGGACCGCGACCTCCAGGCACCAAGGAGTTTCTGAAAAAAAATGTTCTGCGATTTTCACGAAACCACTTTTCTTCAACTTGAATTGGGCTAAAAATCCATCCCTGAAAATACAAATTCTCTGAGTAGTGTGGAAATGCTGATCCTTACCCTACCTGGGGTGTCCACTGAGCATTTCCGCGAACTCTACTTGAAGTTCTCTGGGCATGGGATTTTCACATGTTACCCAAACCAAACGGAATGAGTGGGAAACAATCAAGACAACAGATAGAAGCACTTGCATTTGAATGAGTTTCAAGCATGCTTGGGTACTCATGTGATCTGAGTGACTCAGTTTTGGAATACAACTGTCGCGTGGTGCACCGCGACCTCCAGGCACCCCGGAGTTTCTGAAAAAAAATGTTCTGCGATTTTCACGAAACCACTTTTCTTCAACTTGAATTGGGCTAAAAATCCATCCCTGAAAATAAAAATTCTCTGAGTAGTGTGGAAATGCTGATCCTTACCCTACCTGGGGTGTCCACTGAGCATTTCCGAGAACTCTACTTGAAGTTCTCTAGGCCTGGGATTTTGACATGTTACCCAAACCAAAAGGAATGAGTGGGAAACAATCAAGACAACAGATAGAAGCACTTGCATTTGAATGAGTTTCAAGAATGCTTGGGTACTCGTGTTATCTGAGTGACTCAGTTTTGGAATACAACTGTCGCGTGCTGCACCGCGACCTCCAGGCACCCCGGAGTTTCTGAAAAAAAATTTTCTGCGATTTTCACGAAACCACTTTTCTTCAACTTGAATTGGGCTAAAAATCCATCCCTGAATATAAAAATTCTCTGAGAAGTGTGGAAATGCTGATCCTTACCATACCTGGGGTGTCCACTGAGCATTTCCGAGAACTCTACTTGAACTTCTCTGGGCATGGGATTTTGACATGTTACCCAAACCAAAAGGAATGAGTGGGAAACAATCAAGACAACAGATAGAAGCACTTGCATTTGAATGAGTTTCAAGCATGCTTGGGTACTCGTGTGATCTGAATGACTCAGTTTTGGAACACAACTGTCGCGTGGTGCACCGCGACCTCCAGGCACCCCGGAGTTTCTGAAAAAAAAATTTCTGCGATTTTCACGAAACCACTTTTCTTCAACTTGAATTGGGCTAAAAATCCATCCCTGAAAATAAAAATTCTCTGAGTAGTGTGGAAATGCTGATCCTTACCCTACCTGGGGTGTCCACTGAGCATTTCCGCGAACTCTACTTGAAGTTCTCTGGGCATGGGATTTTCACGTTACCCAAACCAAACGGAATGAGTGGGAAACAATCAAGACAACAGATAGAAGCACTTGCATTTGAATGAGTTTCAAGCATGCTTGGGTACTCGTGTGATCTGAGTGACTCAGTTTTGGAATATAACTGTCGCGTGGTGCACCGCGACATCCAGGCACCCCGGAGTTTCTGAAAAAAAATGTTCTGCGATTTTCACGAAACCACTTTTCTTCAACTTGAATTGGGCTAAAAATCCATCCCTGAAAATAAAAATTCTCTGAGTAGTGTGGAAATGCTGATCCTTACCCTACCTGGGGTGTCCACTGAGCATTTCCGCGAACTCTACGTGAAGTTCTCTGGGCATGGGATTTTCACATGTTACCCAAACCAAACGGAATGAGTGGGAAACAATCAAGACAACAGATAGAAGCACTTGCATTTGAATGAGTTTCAAGCATGCTTGGGTACTCGTGTGATCTGAGTGACTCAGTTTTGGAATACAACTGTCGCGTGGTGCACCGCGACCTCCAGGCACCCCGGAGTTTCTGAAAAAAAATGTTCTGCGATTTTCACGAAACCACTTTTCTTCAACTTGAATTGGGCTAAAAATCCATCCCTGAAAATAAAAATTCTCTGAGTAGTGTGGAAATGCTGATCCTTACCCTACCTGGGGTGTCCACTGAGCATTTCCGTGAACTCTACTTGAACTTCTCTGGGCATGGGATTTTGACGTTACCCAAACCAAAAGGAATGAGTGGGAAACAATCAAGACAACAGATAGAAGCACTTGCATTTGAATGAGTTTCAAGCATGCTTGGGTACTCGTGTGATCTGAGTGACTCAGTTTTGGAATACAACTGTCGCGTGGTGGACCGCGACCTCCAGGCACCCAGGAGTTTCTGAAAAAAAATGTTCTGCGATTTTCACGAAACCACTTTTCTTCAACTTGAATTGGGCTAAAAATCCATCCCTGAAAATAAAAATTCTCTGAGTAGTGTGGAAATGCTGATCCTTACCCTACCTGGGGTGTCCACTGAGCATTTCCGCGAACTCTACTTGAAGTTCTCTGGGCATGGGATTTTCACATGTTACCCAAACCAAACGGAATGAGTGGGAAACAATCAAGACAACAGATAGAAGCACTGGCATTTGAATGAGTTTCAAGCATGCTTGGGTACTCGTGTGATCTGAGTGACTCAGTTTTGGAATACAACTGACGCGTGGTGCACCGCGACCTCCAGGCACCCCGGAGTTTCTGAAAAACAATTTTCTGCGATTTTCACGAAACCACTTTTCTTCAACTTGAATTGGGCTTAAAATCCATCCCTGAAAATAAAAATTCTCTGAGTAGTGTGGAAATGCTGATCCTTAACCTACCTGGGGTGTCCACTGAGCATTTCCGAGAACTCTACTTGAAGTTCTCTGGGCATGGGATTTTGACATGTTACCCAAACCAAAAGGAATGAGTTGGAAACAATCAAGACAACAGATAGAAGCACTTGCATTTGAATGAGTTTCAAGCATGCTTGGGTACTCGTGTTATCTGAGTGACTCAGTTTTGGAATACAACTGTCGCGTGCTGCACCGCGACCTCCAGGCACCCCGGAGTTTCTGAAAAAAAAATTTCTGCGATTTTCACGAAACCACTTTTCTTCAACTTGAATTGGGCTAAAAATCCATCCCTGAAAATAAAAATTCTCTGAGTAGTGTGGAAATGCTGATCCTTACCCTACCTGGGGTGTCCACTGAGCATTTCCGAGAACTCTACTTGAACTTCTCTGGGCATGGGATTTTGACGTTACCCAAACCAAAAGGAATGAGTGGGAAACAATCAAGACAACAGATAGAAGCACTTGCATTTGAATGAGTTTCAAGCATGCTTGGGTACTCGTGTGATCTGAGTGACTCAGTTTTGGAATACAACTGTCGCGTGGTGGACCGCGACCTCCAGGCACCAAGGAGTTTCTGAAAAAAAATGTTCTGCGATTTTCACGAAACCACTTTTCTTCAACTTGAATTGGGCTAAAAATCCATCCCTGAAAATACAAATTCTCTGAGTAGTGTGGAAATGCTGATCCTTACCCTACCTGGGGTGTCCACTGAGCATTTCCGCGAACTCTACTTGAAGTTCTCTGGGCATGGGATTTTCACATGTTACCCAAACCAAACGGAATGAGTGGGAAACAATCAAGACAACAGATAGAAGCACGTGCATTTGAATGAGTTTCAAGCATGCTTGGGTACTCATGTGATCTGAGTGACTCAGTTTTGGAATACAACTGTCGCGTGGTGCACCGCGACCTCCAGGCACCCCGGAGTTTCTGAAAAAAAAATGTTCTGCGATTTTCACGAAACCACTTTTCTTCAACTTGAATTGGGCTAAAAATCCATCCCTGAAAATAAAAATTCTCTGAGTAGTGTGGAAATGCTGATCCTTACCCTACCTGGGGTGTCCACTGAGCATTTCCGAGAACTCTACTTGAAGTTCTCTAGGCCTGGGATTTTGACATGTTACCCAAACCAAAAGGATTGAGTGGGAAACAATCAAGACAACAGATAGAAGCACTTGCATTTGAATGAGTTTCAAGAATGCTTGGGTACTCGTGTTATCTGAGTGACTCAGTTTTGGAATACAACTGTCGCGTGGTGCACCGCGACCTCCAGGCACCCCGGAGTTTCTGAAAAAAAAATTTCTGCGATTTTCACGAAACCACTTTTCTTCAACTTGAATTGGGCTAAAAATCCATCCCTGAAAATAAAAATTCTCTGAGTAGTGTGGAAATGCTGATCCTTACCCTACCTGGGGTGTCCACTGAGCATTTCCGAGAACTCTACTTGAACTTCTCTGGGCGTGGGATTTTGACATGTTACCCAAACCAAAAGGAATGAGTGGGAAACAATCAAGACAACAGATAGAAGCACTTGCATTTGAATGAGTTTCAAGCATGCTTGGGTACTCGTGTGATCTGAATGACTCAGTTTTGGAATACAACTGTCGCGTGGTGCACCGCGACCTCCAGGCACCCCGGAGTTTCTGAAAAAAAATTTTCTGCGATTTTCACGAAACCACTTTTCTTCAACTTGAATTGGGCTAAAAATCCATCACTGAAAATAAAAATTCTCTGAGTAGTGTGGAAATGCTGATCCTTACCCTACCTGGGGTGTCCACTGAGCATTTCCGCTAACTCTACTTGAAGTTCTCTGGGCATGGGATTTTCACATGATACCCAAACCAAACGGAATGAGTGGGAAACAATCAAGACAACAGATAGAAGCACTTGCATTTCAATGAGTTTCAAGCATGCTTGGGTACTCGTGTGATCTGAGTGACTCAGTTTTGGAATACAACTGTCGCGTGCTGCACCGCGACTTCCAGGCACCCCGGAGTTTCTGAAAAAAAATTTTCTGCGATTTTCACGAAACCACTTTTCTTCAACTTGAATTGGGCTAAAAATCCATCCCTGAAAATAAAAATTCTCTGAGTAGTGTGGAAATGCTGATCCTTACCCTACCTGGGGTGTCCACTGAGCATTTCCGCAAACTCTACTTGAAGTTCTCTGGGCATGGGATTTTGACATGTTACCCAAACCAAAAGGAATGAGTGGGAAACAATCAAGACAACAGATAGAAGCACTTGCATTTGAATGAGTTCAAGCATGCTTGGGTACTCGTGTGATCTGAGTGACTCAGTTTTGGAATACAACTGTCGCATGGTGGACCGCGACCTCCAGGCACCCAGGAGTTTCTGAAAAAAAATGTTCTGCGATTTTCACGAAACCACTTTTCTTCATCTTGAATTGGGCTAAAAATCCATCCCTGAAAATAAAAATTCTCTGAGTAGTGTGGAAAAGCTGATCCTTACCCTACCTGGGGTTTCCACTGAGCATTTCCGAGAACTCTACTTGAAGTTCTCTGGGCATGGGATTTTGACATGTTACCCAAACCAAACGGAATGAGTGGGAAACAATCAAGACAACAGATAGAAGCACTTGCATTTGAATGAGTTTCAAGCATGCTTGGGTACTCGTGTGATCTGAGTGACTCAGTTTTGGAATACAACTGTCGCGTGGTGCACCGCGACCTCCAGGCACCCCGGAGTTTCTGAAAAAAAATTTTCTGCGATTTTCACGAAACCACTTTTCTTCAACTTGAATTGGGCTAAAAATCCATCCCTGAAAATAAAAATTCTCTGAGTAGTGTGGAAATGCTGATCCTTACCCTACCTGGGGTGTCCACTGAGCATTTCCGAGAACTCTACTTGAACTTCTCTGGGCATGGGATTTTGACGTTACCCAAACCAAAAGGAATGAGTGGGAAACAATCAAGACAACAGATAGAAGCACTTGCATTTGAATGAGTTTCAAGCATGCTTGGGTACTCGTGTGATCTGAGTGACTCAGTTTTGGAATACAACTGTCGCGTGGTGGACAGCGACCTCCAGGCACCAAGGAGTTTCTGAAAAAAAATGTTCTGCGATTTTCACGAAACCACTTTTCTTCAACTTGAATTGGGCTAAAAATCCATCCCTGAAAATACAAATTCTCTGAGTAGTGTGGAAATGCTGATCCTTACCCTACCTGGGGTGTCCACTGAGCATTTCCGCGAACTCTACTTGAAGTTCTCTGGGCATGGGATTTTCACATGTTACCCAAACCAAACGGAATGAGTGGGAAACAATCAAGACAACAGATAGAAGCACTTGCATTTGAATGAGTTTCAAGCATGCTTGGGTACTCGTGTTATCTGAGTGACTCAGTTTTGGAATACAACTGTCGCGTGCTGCACCGCGACCTCCAGGCACCCCGGAGTTTCTGAAAAAAAATTTTCTGCGATTTTCACGAAACCACTTTTCTTCAACTTGAATTGGGCTAAAAATCCATCCCTGAAAATAAAAATTCTCTGAGAAGTGTGGAAATGCTGATCCTTACCATACCTGGGGTGTCCACTGAGCATTTCCGAGAACTCTACTTGAACTTCTCTGGGCATGGGATTTTGACATGTTACCCAAACCAAAAGGAATGAGTGGGAAACAATCAAGACAACAGATAGAAGCACTTGCATTTGAATGAGTTTCAAGCATGCTTGGGTACTCGTGTGATCTGAATGACTCAGTTTTGGAACACAACTGTCGCGTGGTGCACCGCGACCTCCAGGCACCCCGGAGTTTCTGAAAAAAAAATTTCTGCGATTTTCACGAAACCACTTTTCTTCAACTTGAATTGGGCTAAAAATCCATCCCTGAAAATAAAAATTCTCTGAGTAGTGTGGAAATGCTGATCCTTACCCTACCTGGGGTGTCCACTGAGCATTTCCGCGAACTCTACTTGAAGTTCTCTGGGCATGGGATTTTCACGTTACCCAAACCAAACGGAATGAGTGGGAAACAATCAAGACAACAGATAGAAGCACTTGCATTTGAATGAGTTTCAAGCATGCTTGGGTACTCGTGTGATCTGAGTGACTCAGTTTTGGAATATAACTGTCGCGTGCTGCACCGCGACATCCAGGCACCCCGGAGTTTCTGAAAAAAAATGTTCTGCGATTTTCACGAAACCACTTTTCTTCAACTTGAATTGGGCTAAAAATCCATCCCTGAAAATAAAAATTCTCTGAGTAGTGTGGAAATGCTGATCCTTACCCTACCTGGGGTGTCCACTGAGCATTTCCGCGAACTCTACGTGAAGTTTTCTGGGCATGGGATTTTCACATGTTACCCAAACCAAACGGAATGAGTGGGAAACAATCAAGACAACAGATAGAAGCACTTGCATTTGAATGAGTTTCAAGCATGCTTGGGTACTCGTGTGATCTGAGTGACTCAGTTTTGGAATACAACTGTCGCGTGGTGCACCGCGACCTCCAGGCACCCCGGAGTTTCTGAAAAAAAATTTTCTGCGATTTTCACGAAACCACTTTTCTTCAACTTGAATTGGGCTAAAAATCCATCCCTGAAAATAAAAATTCTCTGAGTAGTGTGGAAATGCTGATCCTTAACCTACCTGGGGTGTCCACTGAGCATTTCCGAGAACTCTACTTGAAGTTCTCTGGGCATCGGATTTTGACATGTTACCCAAACCAAAAGGAATGAGTGGGAAACAATCAAGACAACAGATAGAAGCACGTGCATTTGAATGAGTTTCAAGCATGCTTGGGTACTCGTGTTATCTGAGTGACTCAGTTTTGGAATACAACTGTCGCGTGGTGCACCGCGACCTCCAGGCACCCCGGAGTTTCTGAAAAAAAAATTTCTGCGATTTTCACGAAACCACTTTTCTTCAACTTGAATTGGGCTAAAAATCCATCCCTGAAAATAAAAATTCTCTGAGTAGTGTGGAAATGCTGATCCTTACCCTACCTGGGGTGTCCACTGAGCATTTCCGAGAACTCTACTTGAACTTCTCTGGGCGTGGGATTTTGACATGTTACCCAAACCAAAAGGAATGAGTGGGAAACAATCAAGACAACAGATAGAAGCACTTGCATTTGAATGAGTTTCAAGCATGCTTGGGTACTCGTGTGATCTGAATGACTCAGTTTTGGAATACAACTGTCGCGTGGTGCACCGCGACCTCCAGGCACCCCGGAGTTTCTGAAAAAAAATTTTCTGCGATTTTCACGAAACCACTTTTCTTCAACTTGAATTGGGCTAAAAATCCATCACTGAAAATAAAAATTCTCTGAGTAGTGTGGAAATGCTGATCCTTACCCTACCTGGGGTGTCCACTGAGCATTTCCGCTAACTCTACTTGAAGTTCTCTGGGCATGGGATTTTCACATGATACCCAAACCAAACGGAATGAGTGGGAAACAATCAAGACAACAGATAGAAGCACTTGCATTTCAATGAGTTTCAAGCATGCTTGGGTACTCGTGTGATCTGAGTGACTCAGTTTTGGAATACAACTGTCGCGTGCTGCACCGCGACTTCCAGGCACCCCGGAGTTTCTGAAAAAAAATTTTCTGCGATTTTCACGAAACCACTTTTCTTCAACTTGAATTGGGCTAAAAATCCATCCCTGAAAATAAAAATTCTCTGAGTAGTGTGGAAATGCTGATCCTTACCCTACCTGGGGTGTCCACTGAGCATTTCCGCAAACTCTACTTGAAGTTCTCTGGGCATGGGATTTTGACATGTTACCCAAACCAAAAGGAATGAGTGGGAAACAATCAAGACAACAGATAGAAGCACTTGCATTTGAATGAGTTCAAGCATGCTTGGGTACTCGTGTGATCTGAGTGACTCAGTTTTGGAATACAACTGTCGCATGGTGGACCGCGACCTCCAGGCACCCAGGAGTTTCTGAAAAAAAATGTTCTGCGATTTTCACGAAACCACTTTTCTTCATCTTGAATTGGGCTAAAAATCCATCCCTGAAAATAAAAATTCTCTGAGTAGTGTGGAAAAGCTGATCCTTACCCTACCTGGGGTTTCCACTGAGCATTTCCGAGAACTCTACTTGAAGTTCTCTGGGCATGGGATTTTGACATGTTACCCAAACCAAACGGAATGAGTGGGAAACAATCAAGACAACAGATAGAAGCACTTGCATTTGAATGAGTTTCAAGCATGCTTGGGTACTCGTGTGATCTGAGTGACTCAGTTTTGGAATACAACTGTCGCGTGGTGCACCGCGACCTCCAGGCACCCCGGAGTTTCTGAAAAAAAATTTTCTGCGATTTTCACGAAACCACTTTTCTTCAACTTGAATTGGGCTAAAAATCCATCCCTGAAAATAAAAATTCTCTGAGTAGTGTGGAAATGCTGATCCTTACCCTACCTGGGGTGTCCACTGAGCATTTCCGAGAACTCTACTTGAACTTCTCTGGGCATGGGATTTTGACGTTACCCAAACCAAAAGGAATGAGTGGGAAACAATCAAGACAACAGATAGAAGCACTTGCATTTGAATGAGTTTCAAGCATGCTTGGGTACTCGTGTGATCTGAGTGACTCAGTTTTGGAATACAACTGTCGCGTGGTGGACAGCGACCTCCAGGCACCAAGGAGTTTCTGAAAAAAAATGTTCTGCGATTTTCACGAAACCACTTTTCTTCAACTTGAATTGGGCTAAAAATCCATCCCTGAAAATACAAATTCTCTGAGTAGTGTGGAAATGCTGATCCTTACCCTACCTGGGGTGTCCACTGAGCATTTCCGCGAACTCTACTTGAAGTTCTCTGGGCATGGGATTTTCACATGTTACCCAAACCAAACGGAATGAGTGGGAAACAATCAAGACAACAGATAGAAGCACTTGCATTTGAATGAGTTTCAAGCATGCTTGGGTACTCGTGTTATCTGAGTGACTCAGTTTTGGAATACAACTGTCGCGTGCTGCACCGCGACCTCCAGGCACCCCGGAGTTTCTGAAAAAAAATTTTCTGCGATTTTCACGAAACCACTTTTCTTCAACTTGAATTGGGCTAAAAATCCATCCCTGAAAATAAAAATTCTCTGAGAAGTGTGGAAATGCTGATCCTTACCATACCTGGGGTGTCCACTGAGCATTTCCGAGAACTCTACTTGAACTTCTCTGGGCATGGGATTTTGACATGTTACCCAAACCAAAAGGAATGAGTGGGAAACAATCAAGACAACAGATAGAAGCACTTGCATTTGAATGAGTTTCAAGCATGCTTGGGTACTCGTGTGATCTGAATGACTCAGTTTTGGAACACAACTGTCGCGTGGTGCACCGCGACCTCCAGGCACCCCGGAGTTTCTGAAAAAAAAATTTCTGCGATTTTCACGAAACCACTTTTCTTCAACTTGAATTGGGCTAAAAATCCATCCCTGAAAATAAAAATTCTCTGAGTAGTGTGGAAATGCTGATCCTTACCCTACCTGGGGTGTCCACTGAGCATTTCCGCGAACTCTACTTGAAGTTCTCTGGGCATGGGATTTTCACGTTACCCAAACCAAACGGAATGAGTGGGAAACAATCAAGACAACAGATAGAAGCACTTGCATTTGAATGAGTTTCAAGCATGCTTGGGTACTCGTGTGATCTGAGTGACTCAGTTTTGGAATATAACTGTCGCGTGCTGCACCGCGACATCCAGGCACCCCGGAGTTTCTGAAAAAAAATGTTCTGCGATTTTCACGAAACCACTTTTCTTCAACTTGAATTGGGCTAAAAATCCATCCCTGAAAATAAAAATTCTCTGAGTAGTGTGGAAATGCTGATCCTTACCCTACCTGGGGTGTCCACTGAGCATTTCCGCGAACTCTACGTGAAGTTTTCTGGGCATGGGATTTTCACATGTTACCCAAACCAAACGGAATGAGTGGGAAACAATCAAGACAACAGATAGAAGCACTTGCATTTGAATGAGTTTCAAGCATGCTTGGGTACTCGTGTGATCTGAGTGACTCAGTTTTGGAATACAACTGTCGCGTGGTGCACCGCGACCTCCAGGCACCCCGGAGTTTCTGAAAAAAAATTTTCTGCGATTTTCACGAAACCACTTTTCTTCAACTTGAATTGGGCTAAAAATCCATCCCTGAAAATAAAAATTCTCTGAGTAGTGTGGAAATGCTGATCCTTAACCTACCTGGGGTGTCCACTGAGCATTTCCGAGAACTCTACTTGAAGTTCTCTGGGCATCGGATTTTGACATGTTACCCAAACCAAAAGGAATGAGTGGGAAACAATCAAGACAACAGATAGAAGCACGTGCATTTGAATGAGTTTCAAGCATGCTTGGGTACTCGTGTTATCTGAGTGACTCAGTTTTGGAATACAACTGTCGCGTGCTGCACCGCGACCACCAGGCACCCCGGAGTTTCTGAAAAAAAATTTTCTGCGATTTTCACGAAACCACTTTTCTTCAACTTGAATTGGGCTAAAAATCCATCCCTGAAAATAAAAATTCTCTGAGTAGTGTGGAAATGCTGATCCTTACCCTACCTGGGGTGTCCACTGAGCATTTCCGAGAACTCTACTTGAACTTCTCTGGGCATGGGATTTTGACATGTTACCCAAACCAAAAGGAATGAGTGGGAAACAATCAAGACAACAGATAGAAGCACTTGCATTTGAATGAGTTTCAAGCATGCTTGGGTACTCGTGTGATCTGAGTGACTCAGTTTTGGAATACAACTGTCGCGTGGTGCACCGCGACCTCCAGGCACCCCGGAGTTTCTGAAAAAAAATGTTCTGCGATTTTCACGAAACCACTTTTCTTCAACTTGAATTGGGCTAAAAATCCATCCCTGAAAATAAAAATTCTCTGAGTAGTGTGGAAATGCTGATCCTTACCCTACCTGGGGTGTCCACTGAGCATTTCCGAGAACTCTACTTGAAGTTCTCTAGGCATGGGATTTTGACATGTTACCCAAACCAAAAGGAATGAGTGGGAAACAATCAAGACAACAGATAGAAGCACTTGCATTTGAATGAGTTTCAAGCATGCTTGGGTACTCGTGTGATCTGAATGACTCAGTTTTGGAATACAACTGTCGCGTGCTGCACCGCGACCTCCAGGCACCCCGGAGTTTCTGAAAAAAACATTTCTGCGATTTTCACGAAACCACTTTTCTTCAACTTGAATTGGGCTAAAAATCCATCCCTGAAAATAAAAATTCTCTGAGTAGTGTGGAAATGCTGATCCTTACCCTACCTGGGGTGTCCACTGAGCATTTTCGAGAACTCTACTTGAAGTTCTCTGGGCATGGGATTTTGACATGTTACCCAAACCAAAAGGAATGAGTGGGAAACAATCAAGACAACAGATAGAAGCACTTGCATTTGAATGAGTTTCAAGCATGCTTGGGTACTCGTGTGATCTGAGTGACTCAGTTTTGGAATACAACTGTCGCGTGGTGCACCGCGACATCCAGGCACCCCGGAGTTTCTGAAAAAAAATTTTCTGTGATTTTCACGAAACCACTTTTCTTCATCTTGAATTGGGCTAAAAATCCATCCCTGAAAATAAAAATTCTCTGAGTAGTGTGGAAATGCTGATCCTTACCCTACCTGGGGTGTCCACTGAGCATTTCCGCGAACTCTACTTGAAGTTCTCTGGGCATGGGATTTTCACATGTTACCCAAACCAAACGGAATGAGTGGGAAACAATCAAGACAACAGATAGAAGCACTTACATTTGAATGAGTTTCAAGCATGCTTGGGTACTCGTGTGATCTGAGTGACTCAGTTTTGGAATATAACTGTCGCGTGGTGCACCGCGACATCCAGGCACCCCGGAGTTTCTGAAAAAAAATTTTCTGCGATTTTCACGAAACCACTTTTCTTCAACTTGAATTGGGCTAAAAATCCATCCCTGAAAATAAAAATTCTCTGAGTAGTGTGGAAATGCTGATCCTTACCCTACCTGAGGTGTCCACTGAGCATTTCCGCGAACTCTACGTGAAGTTCTCTGGGCATGGGATTTTCACATGTTACCCAAACCAAACGGAATGAGTGGGAAACAATCAAGACAACAGATAGAAGCACTTGCATTTCAATGAGTTTCAAGCATGCTTGGGTACTCGTGTGATCTGAGTGACTCAGTTTTGGAATACAACTGTCGCGTGCTGCACCGCGACCTCCAGGCACCCCGGAGTTTCTGAAAAAAAATTTTCTGCGATTTTCACGAAACCACTTTTCTTCAACTTGAATTGGGCTAAAAATCCATCCCTGAAAATAAAAATTCTCTGAGTAGTGTGGAAATGCTGATCCTTACAATACCTGGGGTGTCCACTGAGCATTTCCGCGAACTCTACTTGAAGTTCTCTGGGCATGGGATTTTGACATGTTACCCAAACCAAAAGGAATGAGTGGGAAACAATCAAGACATCAGATAGAAGCACTTGCATTTGAATGAGTTTCAAGCATGCTTGGGTACTCGTGTGATCTGAGTGACTCAGTTTTGGAATACAACTGTCGCGTGGTGCACCGCGACCTCCAGGCACCCCGGAGTTTCTGAAAAAAAATTTTCTGCGATTTTCACGAAACCACTTTTCTTCAACTTGAATTGTGCTAAAAATCCATCCCTGAAAATAAAAATTCTCTGAGTAGTGTGGAAATGCTGATCCTTACCCTACCTGGGGTGTCCACTGAGCATTTCCGCGAACTCTACTTGAAGTTCTCTGGGCATGGGATTTTGACATGTTACCCAAACCAAAAGGAATGAGTGGGAAACAATCAAGACATCAGATAGAAGCACTTGCATTTGAATGAGTTTCAAGCATGCTTGGGTACTCGTGTGATCTGAGAGACTCAGTTTTGGAATACAACTGTCGCGTGGTGCACTGCGACCTCCAGGGACCCCGGAGTTTCTGAAAAAAAATTTTCTGCGATTTTCACGAAACCACTTTTCTTCAACTTGAATTGGGCTAAAAATCCATCCCTGAAAATAAAAATTCTCTGAGTAGTGTGGAAATGCTGATCTTTACCCTACCTGGGGTGTCCACTGAGCATTTCCGCAATCTCTACTTGAAGTTCTCTGGGCATGGGATTTTGACATGTTACCCAAACCAAAAGGAATGAGTGGGAAACAATCAAGACAACAGATAGAAGCACTTGCATTTGAATGAGTTTCAAGCATGCTTGGGTACTCGTGTGATCTGAGTGACTCAGTTTTGGAATACAACTGTCGCGTGGTGCACCGCGACCTCCAGGCACCCCGGAGTTTCTGAAAAAAAATTTTCTGCGATTTTCACGAAACCACTTTTCTTCAACTTGAATTGGGCTTAAAATCCATCCCTGAAAATAAAAATTCTCTGAGTAGTGTGGAAATGCTGATCCTTAACCTACCTGGGGTGTCCACTGAGCATTTCCGAGAACTCTACTTGAAGTTCTCTGGGCATGGGATTTTGACATGTTACCCAAACCAAAAGGAATGAGTGGGAAACAATCAAGACAACAGATAGAAGCACGTGCATTTGAATGAGTTTCAAGCATGCTTGGGTACTCGTGTTATCTGAGTGACTCAGTTTTGGAATACAACTGTCGCGTGCTGCACCGCGACCTCCAGGCACCCCGGAGTTTCTGAAAAAAAATTTTCTGCGATTTTCACGAAACCACTTTTCTTCAACTTGAATTGGGCTAAAAATCCATCCCTGAAAATAAAAATTCTCTGAGTAGTGTGGAAATGCTGATCCTTACCCTACCTGGGGTGTCCACTGAGCATTTCCGAGAACTCTACTTGAACTTCTCTGGGCATGGGATTTTGACATGTTACCCAAACCAAAAGGAATGAGTGGGAAACAATCAAGACAACAGATAGAAGCACTTGCATTTGAATGAGTTTCAAGCATGCTTGGGTACTCGTGTGATCTGAGTGACTCAGTTTTGGAATACAACTGTCGCGTGGTGCACCGCGACCTCCAGGCACCCCGGAGTTTCTGAAAAAAAATGTTCTGCGATTTTCACGAAACCACTTTTCTTCAACTTGAATTGGGCTAAAAATCCATCCCTGAAAATAAAAATTCTCTGAGTAGTGTGGAAATGCTGATCCTTACCCTACCTGGGGTGTCCACTGAGCATTTCCGAGAACTCTACTTGAAGTTCTCTAGGCATGGGATTTTGACATGTTACCCAAACCAAAAGGAATGAGTGGGAAACAATCAAGACAACAGATAGAAGCACTTGCATTTGAATGAGTTTCAAGCATGCTTGGGTACTCGTGTGATCTGAATGACTCAGTTTTGGAATACAACTGTCGCGTGCTGCACCGCGACCTCCAGGCACCCCGGAGTTTCTGAAAAAAACATTTCTGCGATTTTCACGAAACCACTTTTCTTCAACTTGAATTGGGCTAAAAATCCATCCCTGAAAATAAAAATTCTCTGAGTAGTGTGGAAATGCTGATCCTTACCCTACCTGGGGTGTCCACTGAGCATTTTCGAGAACTCTACTTGAAGTTCTCTGGGCATGGGATTTTGACATGTTACCCAAACCAAAAGGAATGAGTGGGAAACAATCAAGACAACAGATAGAAGCACTTGCATTTGAATGAGTTTCAAGCATGCTTGGGTACTCGTGTGATCTGAGTGACTCAGTTTTGGAATACAACTGTCGCGTGGTGCACCGCGACCTCCAGGCACCCCGGAGTTTCTGAAAAAAAATGTTCTGCGATTTTCACGAAACCACTTTTCTTCAACTTGAATTGGGCTAAAAATCCATCCCTGAAAATAAAAATTCTCTGAGTAGTGTGGAAATGCTGATCCTTACCCTACCTGGGGTGTCCACTGAGCATTTCCGAGAACTCTACTTGAAGTTCTCTAGGCATGGGATTTTGACATGTTACCCAAACCAAAAGGAATGAGTGGGAAACAATCAAGACAACAGATAGAAGCACTTGCATTTGAATGAGTTTCAAGCATGCTTGGGTACTCGTGTGATCTGAATGACTCAGTTTTGGAATACAACTGTCGCGTGCTGCACCGCGACCTCCAGGCACCCCGGAGTTTCTGAAAAAAACATTTCTGCGATTTTCACGAAACCACTTTTCTTCAACTTGAATTGGGCTAAAAATCCATCCCTGAAAATAAAAATTCTCTGAGTAGTGTGGAAATGCTGATCCTTACCCTACCTGGGGTGTCCACTGAGCATTTTCGAGAACTCTACTTGAAGTTCTCTGGGCATGGGATTTTGACATGTTACCCAAACCAAAAGGAATGAGTGGGAAACAATCAAGACAACAGATAGAAGCACTTGCATTTGAATGAGTTTCAAGCATGCTTGGGTACTCGTGTGATCTGAGTGACTCAGTTTTGGAATACAACTGTCGCGTGGTGCACCGCGACATCCAGGCACCCCGGAGTTTCTGAAAAAAAATTTTCTGTGATTTTCACGAAACCACTTTTCTTCATCTTGAATTGGGCTAAAAATCCATCCCTGAAAATAAAAATTCTCTGAGTAGTGTGGAAATGCTGATCCTTACCCTACCTGGGGTGTCCACTGAGCATTTCCGCGAACTCTACTTGAAGTTCTCTGGGCATGGGATTTTCACATGTTACCCAAACCAAACGGAATGAGTGGGAAACAATCAAGACAACAGATAGAAGCACTTGCATTTGAATGAGTTTCAAGCATGCTTGGGTACTCGTGTGATCTGAGTGACTCAGTTTTGGAATATAACTGTCGCGTGGTGCACCGCGACATCCAGGCACCCCGGAGTTTCTGAAAAAAAATTTTCTGCGATTTTCACGAAACCACTTTTCTTCAACTTGAATTGGGCTAAAAATCCATCCCTGAAAATAAAAATTCTCTGAGTAGTGTGGAAATGCTGATCCTTACCCTACCTGAGGTGTCCACTGAGCATTTCCGCGAACTCTACGTGAAGTTCTCTGGGCATGGGATTTTCACACGTTACCCAAACCAAACGGAATGAGTGGGAAACAATCAAGACAACAGATAGAAGCACTTGCATTTCAATGAGTTTCAAGCATGCTTGGGTACTCGTGTGATCTGAGTGACTCAGTTTTGGAATACAACTGTCGCGTGCTGCACCGCGACCTCCAGGCACCCCGGAGTTTCTGAAAAAAAATTTTCTGCGATTTTCACGAAACCACTTTTCTTCAACTTGAATTGGGCTAAAAATCCATCCCTGAAAATAAAAATTCTCTGAGTAGTGTGGAAATGCTGATCCTTACAATACCTGGGGTGTCCACTGAGCATTTCCGCGAACTCTACTTGAAGTTCTCTGGGCATGGGATTTTGACATGTTACCCAAACCAAAAGGAATGAGTGGGAAACAATCAAGACATCAGATAGAAGCACCTGCATTTGAATGAGTTTCAAGCATGCTTGGGTACTCGTGTGATCTGAGTGACTCAGTTTTGGAATACAACTGTCGCGTGGTGCACCGCGACCTCCAGGCACCCCGGAGTTTCTGAAAAAAAATTTTCTGCGATTTTCACGAAACCACTTTTCTTCAACTTGAATTGGGCTAAAAATCCATCCCTGAAAATAAAAATTCTCTGAGTAGTGTGGAAATGCTGATCCTTACCCTACCTGGGGTGTCCACTGAGCATTTCCGCGAACTCTACTTGAAGTTCTCTGGGCATGGGATTTTGACATGTTACCCAAACCAAAAGGAATGAGTGGGAAACAATCAAGACATCAGATAGAAGCACTTGCATTTGAATGAGTTTCAAGCATGCTTGGGTACTCGTGTGATCTGAGAGACTCAGTTTTGGAATACAACTGTCGCGTGGTGCACTGCGACCTCCAGGGACCCCGGAGTTTCTGAAAAAAAATTTTCTGCGATTTTCACGAAACCACTTTTCTTCAACTTGAATTGGGCTAAAAATCCATCCCTGAAAATAAAAATTCTCTGAGTAGTGTGGAAATGCTGATCTTTACCCTACCTGGGGTGTCCACTGAGCATTTCCGCAATCTCTACTTGAAGTTCTCTGGGCATGGGATTTTGACATGTTACCCAAACCAAAAGGAATGAGTGGGAAACAATCAAGACAACAGATAGAAGCACTTGCATTTGAATGAGTTTCAAGCATGCTTGGGTACTCGTGTGATCTGAGTGACTCAGTTTTGGAATACAACTGTCGCGTGGTGCACCGCGACCTCCAGGCACCCCGGAGTTTCTGAAAAAAAATTTTCTGCGATTTTCACGAAACCACTTTTCTTCAACTTGAATTGGGCTAAAAATCCATCCCTGAAAATAAAAATTCTCTGAGTAGTGTGGAAATGCTGATCCTTACCCTACCTGGGGTGTCCACTGAACATTTCCGAGAACTCTACTTGAAGTTCTCTGGGCATGGGATTTTGACATGTTACCCAAACCAAAAGGAATGAGTGGGAAACAATCAAGACATCAGATAGAAGCACTTGCATTTGAATGAGTTTCAAGCATGCTTGGGTACTCGTGTGATCTGAGTGACTCAGTTTTGGAATACAACTGTCGCGTGGTGCACTGCGACCTCCAGGCACCCCGGAGTTTCTGAAAAAAAAATTTCTGCGATTTTCACGAAACCACTTTTCTTCAACTTGAATTGGGCTAAAAATCCATCCCTGAAAATAAAAATTCTCTGAGTAGTGTGGAAATGCTGATCCTTACAATACCTGGGGTGTCCACTGAGCATTTCCGCGAACTCTACTTGAAGTTCTCTGGGCATGGGATTTTGACATGTTACCCAAACCAAAAGGAATGAGTGGGAAACAATCAAGACATCAGATAGAAGCACTTGCATTTGAATGAGTTTCAAGCATGCTTGGGTACTCGTGTGATCTGAGTGACTCAGTTTTGGAATACAACTGTCGCGTGGTGCACCGCGACCTCCAGGCACCCCGGAGTTTCTGAAAAAAAATTTTCTGCGATTTTCACGAAACCACTTTTCTTCAACTTGAATTGGGCTAAAAATCCATCCCTGAAAATAAAAATTCTCTGAGTAGTGTGGAAATGCTGATCCTTACCCTACCTGGGGTGTCCACTGAGCATTTCCGCGAACTCTACTTGAAGTTCTCTGGGCATGGGATTTTGACATGTTACCCAAACCAAAAGGAATGAGTGGGAAACAATCAAGACATCAGATAGAAGCACTTGCATTTGAATGAGTTTCAAGCATGCTTGGGTACTCGTGTGATCTGAGAGACTTAGTTTTGGAATACAACTGTCGCGTGGTGCACTGCGACCTCCAGGCAACCCGGAGTTTCTGAAAAAAAAATTTCTGCGATTTTCACGAAACCACTTTTCTTCAACTTGAATTGGGCTAAAAATCCATCCCTGAAAATAAAAATTCTCTGAGTAGTGTGGAAATGCTTATCCTTACAGTACCTGGGGTGTCCACTGAGCATTTCCGAGAACTCTACTTGAAGTTCTCTAGGCATGGGATTTTGACATGTTACCCAAACCAAAAGGAATGAGTGGGAAACAATCAAGACATCAGATAGAAGCACTTGCATTTGAATGAGTTTCAAGCATGCTTGGGTACTTGTGTGATCTGAGAGACTCAGTTTTGGAATACAACTGTCGCGTGGTGCACTGCGACCTCCAGGCACCCCGGAGTTTCTGAAAAAAAATTTTCTGCGATTTTCACGAAACCACTTTTCTTCAACTTGAATTGGGCTAAAAATCCATCCCTGAAAATAAAAATTCTCTGAGTAGTGTGGAAATGCTGATCCTTACCCTACCTGGGGTGTCCACTGAGCATTTCCGCAAACTCTACTTGAAGTTCTCTGGGCATGGGATTTTGACATGTTACCCAAACCAAAAGGAATGAGTGGGAAACAATCAAGACAACAGATAGAAGCACTTGCATTTGAATGAGTTTCAAGCATGCTTGGGTACTCGTGTGATCTGAGAGACTCAGTTTTGGAATACAACTGTCGCGTGGTGCACTGCGACCTCCAGGCACCCCGGAGTTTCTGAAAAAAAATTTTCTGCGATTTTCACGAAACCACTTTTCTTCAACTTGAATTGGGCTAAAAATCCATCCCTGAAAATAAAAATTCTCTGAGTAGTGTGGAAATGCTGATCCTTACCCTACCTGGGGTGTCCACTGAGCATTTCCGCAAACTCTACTTGAAGTTCTCAGGGCATGGGATTTTGACATGTTACCCAAACCAAAAGGAATGAGTGGGAAACAATCAAGACAACAGATAGAAGCACTTGCATTTGAATGAGTTTCAAGCATGCTTGGGTACTCGTGTGATCTGAGTGACTCAGTTTTGGAATACAACTGTCGCGTGGTGCACTGCGACCTCCAGGCACCCCTGAGTTTCTGAAAAAATATTTTCTGCGATTTTCACGAAACCACTTTTCTTCATCTTGAATTGGGCTAAAAATCCATCCCTGAAAATAAAAATTCTCTGAGTAGTGTGGAAATGCTGATCCTTACCCTACCTGAGGTGTCCACTGAGCAATTCCGCGAACTCTACTTGAAGTTCTCTGGGCATGGGATTTTGACATGTTACCCAAACCAAAAGGAATGAGTGGGATACAATCAAGACATCAGATAGAAGCACTTGCATTTGAATGAGTTTCAAGCATGCTTGGGTACTCGTGTGATCTGAGTGACTCAGTTTTGGAATACAACTGTCGCGTGGTGCACCGCGACCTCCAGGCACCCCGGAGTTTCTGAAAAAAAATTTTCTGCGATTTTCACGAAACTACTTTTCTTCAACTTGAATTGGGCTAAAAATCCATCCCTGAAAATAAAAATTCTCTGAGTAGTGTGGAAATGCTGATCCTTACCCTACCTGGGGTGTCCACTGAGCATTTCCGCGAACTCTACTTGAAGTTCTCAGGGCATGGGATTTTGACATGTTACCCAAACCAAAAGGAATGAGTGGGAAACAATCAAGACAACAGATAGAAGCACTTGCATTTGAATGAGTTTCAAGCATGCTTGGGTACTCGTGTGATCTGAGTGACTCAGTTTTGGAATACAACTGTCGCGTGGTGCACTGCGACCTCCAGGCACCCCGGAGTTTCTGAAAAAATATTTTCTGCGATTTTCACGAAACCACTTTTCTTCATCTTGAATTGGGCTAAAAATCCATCCCTGAAAATAAAAATTCTCTGAGTAGTGTGGAAATGCTGATCCTTACCCTACCTGGGGTGTCCACTGAGCAATTCCGCGAACTCTACTTGAAGTTCTCTGGGCATGGGATTTTGACATGTTACCCAAACCAAAAGGAATGAGTGGGAAACAATCAAGACATCAGATAGAAGCACTTGCATTTGAATGAGTTTCAAGCATGCTTGGGTACTCGTGTGATCTGAGTGACTCAGTTTTGGAATACAACTGTCGCGTGGTGCACCGCGACCTCCAGGCACCCCGGAGTTTCTGAAAAAAAATTTTCTGCGATTTTCACGAAACCACTTTTCTTCAACTTGAATTGGGCTAAAAATCCATCCCTGAAAATAAAAATTCTCTGAGTAGTGTGGAAATGCTGATCCTTACCCTACCTGGGGTGTCCACTGAGCATTTCCGCGAACTCTACTTGAAGTTCTCAGGGCATGGGATTTTGACATGTTACCCAAACCAAAAGGAATGAGTGGGAAACAATCAAGACAACAGATAGAAGCACTTGCATTTGAATGAGTTTCAAGCATGCTTGGGTACTCGTGTGATCTGAGTGACTCAGTTTTGGAATACAACTGTCGCGTGGTGCACCGCGACCTCCAGGCACCCCGGAGTTTCTGAAAAAAAATTTTCTGCGATTTTCACTAAACCACTTTTCTTCAACTTGAATTGGGCTAAAAATCCATCCCTGAAAATAAAAATTCTCTGAGTAGTGTGGAAATGCTGATCCTTACCCTACCTGGGGTGTCCACTGAGCATTTCCGCGAACTCTACTTGAAGTTCTCTGGGCATGGGATTTTGACATGTTACCCAAACCAAAAGGAATGAGTGGGAAACAATCAAGACATCAGATAGAAGCACTTGCATTTGAATGAGTTTCAAGCATGCTTGGGTACTCGTGTGATCTGAGAGACTCAGTTTTGGAATACAACTGTCGCGTGGTGCACTGCGACCTCCAGGCACCCCGGAGTTTCTGAAAAAAAATTTTCTGCGATTTTCACGAAACCACTTTTCTTCAACTTGAATTGGGCTAAAAATCCATCCCTGAAAATAAAAATTCTCTGAGTAGTGTGGAAATGCTGATCCTTACCCTACCTGGGGTGTCCACTGAGCATTTCCGCAAACTCTACTTGAAGTTCTCAGGGCATGGGATTTTGACATGTTACCCAAACCAAAAGGAATGAGTGGGAAACAATCAAGACAACAGATAGAAGCACTTGCATTTGAATGAGTTTCAAGCATGCTTGGGTACTCGTGTGATCTGAGTGACTCAGTTTTGGAATACAACTGTCGCGTGGTGCACTGCGACCTCCAGGCACCCCGGAGTTTCTGAAAAAATATTTTCTGCGATTTTCACGAAACCACTTTTCTTCATCTTGAATTGGGCTAAAAATCCATCCCTGAAAATAAAAATTCTCTGAGTAGTGTGGAAATGCTGATCCTTACCCTACCTGGGGTGTCCACTGAGCAATTCCGCGAACTCTACTTGAAGTTCTCTGGGCATGGGATTTTGACATGTTACCCAAACCAAAAGGAATGAGTGGGAAACAATCAAGACATCAGATAGAAGCACTTGCATTTGAATGAGTTTCAAGCATGCTTGGGTACTCGTGTGATCTGAGTGACTCAGTTTTGGAATACAACTGTCGCGAGGTGCACCGCGACCTCCAGGCACCCCGGAGTTTCTGAAAAAAAATTTTCTGCGATTTTCACGAAACCACTTTTCTTCAACTTGAATTGGGCTAAAAATCCATCCCTGAAAATAAAAATTCTCTGAGTAGTGTGGAAATGCTGATCCTTACCCTACCTGGGGTGTCCACTGAGCATTTCCGCGAACTCTACTTGAAGTTCTCAGGGCATGGGATTTTGACATGTTACCCAAACCAAAAGGAATGAGTGGGAAACAATCAAGACAACAGATAGAAGCACTTGCATTTCAATGAGTTTCAAGCATGCTTGGGTACTCGTGTGATCTGAGTGACTCAGTTTTGGAATACAACTGTCGCGTGGTGCACTGCGACCTCCAGGCACCCCGGAGTTTCTGAAAAAATATTTTCTGCGATTTTCACGAAACCACTTTTCTTCATCTTGAATTGGGCTAAAAATCCATCCCTGAAAATAAAAATTCTCTGAGTAGTGTGGAAATGCTGATCCTTACCCTACCTGGGGTGTCCACTGAGCAATTCCGCGAACTCTACTTGAAGTTCTCTGGGCATGGGATTTTGACATGTTACCCAAACCAAAAGGAATGAGTGGGAAACAATCAAGACATCAGATAGAAGCACTTGCATTTGAATGAGTTTCAAGCATGCTTGGGTACTCGTGTGATCTGAGTGACTCAGTTTTGGAATACAACTGTCGCGTGGTGCACCGCGACCTCCAGGCACCCCGGAGTTTCTGAAAAAAAATTTTCTGCGATTTTCACGAAACCACTTTTCTTCAACTTGAATTGGGCTAAAAATCCATCCCTGAAAATAAAAATTCTCTGAGTAGTGTGGAAATGCTGATCCTTACCCTACCTGGGGTGTCCACTGAGCATTTCCGCGAACTCTACTTGAAGTTCTCTGGGCATGGGATTTTGACATGTTACCCAAACCAAAAGGAATGAGTGGGAAACAATCAAGACATCAGATAGAAGCACTTGCATTTGAATGAGTTTCAAGCATGCTTGGGTACTCGTGTGATCTGAGTGACTCAGTTTTGGAATACAACTGTCGCGTGGTGCACCGCGAATTCCAGGCACCCCGGAGTTTCTGAAAAAAAATTTTCTGCGATTTTCACGAAACCACTTTTCTTCAACTTGAATTGGGCTAAAAATCCATCCCTGAAAATACAAATTCTCTGAGTAGTGTGGAAATGCTTATCCTTACCCTACCTGGGGTGTCCACTGAGCATTTCCGAGATCTCTACTTGAAGTTCTCTAGGCATGGGATTTTGACATGTTACCCAAACCAAAAGGAATGAGTGGGAAACAATCAAGACATCAGATAGAAGCACTTGCATTTGAATGAGTTTCAAGCATGCTTGGGTACTCGTGTGATCTGAGAGACTTAGTTTTGGAATACAACTGTCGCGTGGTGCACTGCGACCTCCAGGCACCCCGGAGTTTCTGAAAAAAAAATTTCTGCGATTTTCACGAAACCACTTTTCTTCAACTTGAATTGGGCTAAAAATCCATCCCTGAAAATAAAAATTCTCTGAGTAGTGTGGAAATGCTTATCCTTACCCTACCTGGGGTGTCCACTGAGCATTTCCGGGAACTCTACTTGAAGTTCTCTAGGCATGGGATTTTGACATGTTACCCAAACCAAAAGGAATGAGTGGGAAACAATCAAGACATCAGATAGAAGCACTTGCATTTGAATGAGTTTCAAGCATGCTTGGGTACTTGTGTGATCTGAGAGACTCAGTTTTGGAATACAACTGTCGCGTGGTGCACTGCGACCTCCAGGCACCCCGGAGTTTCTGAAAAAAAATTTTCTGCGATTTTCACGAAACCACTTTTCTTCAACTTGAATTGGGCTAAAAATCCATCCCTGAAAATAAAAATTCTCTGAGTAGTGTGGAAATGCTGATCCTTACCCTACCTGGGGTGTCCACTGAGCATTTCCGCAAACTCTACTTGAAGTTCTCTGGGCATGGGATTTTGACATGTTACCCAAACCAAAAGGAATGAGTGGGAAACAATCAAGACAACAGATAGAAGCACTTGCATTTGAATGAGTTTCAAGCATGCTTGGGTACTCGTGTGATCTGAGTGACTCAGTTTTGGAATACAACTGTCCCGTGGTGCACCGCGACCTCCATGCACCCCGGAGTTTCTGAAAAAAAATTTTCTGCGATTTTCACGAAACCACTTTTCTTCAACTTGAATTGGGCTAAAAATCCATCCCTGAAAATAAAAATTCTCTGAGTAGTGTGGAAATGCTGATCCTTACCCTACCTGGGGTGTCCACTGAGCATTTCCGAGAACTCTACTTGAAGTTCTCTGGGCATGGGATTTTGACATGTTACCCAAACCAAAAGGAATGAGTGGGAAACAATCAAGACAACAGATAGAAGCACTTGCATTTGAATGAGTTTCAAGCATGCTTGGGTACTCGTGTGATCTGAGTGACTCAGTTTTGGAATACAACTGTCCCGTGGTGCACCGCGACCTCCATGCACCCCGGAGTTTCTGAAAAAAAATTTTCTGCGATTTTCACGAAACCACTTTTCTTCAACTTGAATTGGGCTAAAAATCCATCCCTGAAAATAAAAATTCTCTGAGTAGTGTGGAAATGCTGATCCTTACCCTACCTGGGGTGTCCACTGAGCATTTCCGAGAACTCTACTTGAAGTTCTCTGGGCATGGGATTTTGACATGTTACCCAAACCAAAAGGAATGAGTGGGAAACAATCAAGACAACAGATAGAAGCACTTGCATTTGAATGAGTTTCAAGCATGCTTGGAAAGTCGTGTGATCTGAGTGACTAAGTTTTGGAATACAACTGTCGCATGGTGCACCGCGACATCCAGGCACCCCGGAGTTTCTGAAAAAAAAATTTCTGCGATTTTCACAAAACCACTTTTCTTCAACTTGAATTGGGCTAAAAATCCATGCCTGGAAATAAAAATTCTCTGAGTAGTGTGGAAATGCTGATCCTTACCCTACCTGGGGTGTCCACTGAGCATTTCCGAGAACTCTACTTGAAGTTCTCTGGGCATGGGATTTTGACATGTTACCCAAACCAAAAGGAATGAGTGGGAAACAATCAAGACAACAGATAGAAGCACTTGCATTTGAATGAGTTTCAAGCATGCTTGGGTACTCGTGTGATCTGAGTGACTCAGTTTTGGAATACAACTGTCGCATGGTGCACCGCGACCTCCAGGCACCCCGGAGTTTCTGAAAAAAAATTTTCTGCGATTTTCACGAAACCACTTTTCTTCAACTTGAATTGGGCTAAAAATCCATCCCTGAAAATAAAAATTCTCTGAGTAGTGCGGAAATGCTAATCCTTACCCTACCTGGGGTGTCTAATGAGCATTTCCGAGATCTCTTCTTGAAGTTCTCTAGGCATGGGATTTTGACATGTTACCCAAACCAAAAGGAATGAGTGGGAAACAATCAAGACAACAGATAGAAGCACTTGCATTTGAATGAGTTTCAAGCATGCTTGGAAAGTCGTGTGATCTGAGTGACTCAGTTTTGGAATACAACTGTCGCATGGTGCACCGCGACATCCAGGCACCCCGGAGTTTCTGAAAAAAAAATTTCTGCGATTTTCACAAAACCACTTTTCTTCAACTTGAATTGGGCTAAAAATCCATGCCTGGAAATAAAAATTCTCTGAGTAGTGTGGAAATGCTGATCCTTACCCTACCTGGGGTGTCCACTGAGCATTTCCGAGAACTCTACTTGAAGTTCTCTGGGCATGGGATTTTGACATGTTACCCAAACCAAAAGGAATGAGTGGGAAACAATCAAGACAACAGATAGAAGCACTTGCATTTGAATGAGTTTCAAGCATGCTTGGGTACTCGTGTGATCTGAGTGACTCAGTTTTGGAATACAACTGTCGCATGGTGCACCGCGACCTCCAGGCACCCCGGAGTTTCTGAAAAAAAATTTTCTGCGATTTTCACGAAACCACTTTTCTTCAACTTGAATTGGGCTAAAAATCCATGCCTGGAAATAAAAATTCTCTGAGTAGTGCGGAAATGCTAATCCTTACCCTACCTGGGGTGTCTAATGAGCATTTCCGAGATCTCTTCTTGAAGTTCTCTAGGCATGGGATTTTGACATGTTACCCAAACCAAAAGGAATGAGTGGGAAACAATCAAGACAACAGATAGAAGCACTTGCATTTCAATGAGTTTCAAGCATGCTTGGGTACTCGTGTGATCTGAGTGACTCAGTTTTGGAATGCAACTGTCGCATGGTGCACCGCGACCTCCAGGCACCCCGGAGTTTCTGAAAAAAAAATTTCTGCGATTTTCACGAAACCACTTTTCTTCAACTTGAATTGGGCTAAAAATCCATCCCTGAAAATAAAAATTCTCTGAGTAGTGTGGAAATGCTTATCCTTACCCTACCTGGGGTGTCCACTGAGCATTTCCGAGAACTCTACTTGAAGTTCTCTAGGCATGGGATTTTGACATGTTACCCAAACCAAAAGGAATGAGTGGGAAGCAATCAAGACATCAGATAGAAGCACTTGCATTTGAATGAGTTTCAAGCATGCTTGGGTACTCGTGTGATCTGAGAGACTCAGTTTTGGAATACAACTGTCGCGTGGTGCACTGCGACCTCCAGGCACCCCAGAGTTTCTGAAAAAAAAATTTCTGCGATTTTCACGAAACCACTTTTATTCAACTTGAATTGGACTAAAAATCCATCCCTGAAAATAAAAATTCTCTGAGTAGTGTGGAAATGCTGATCCTTACCCTAACTGGGGTGTCCACTGAGCATTTCCGCAAACTCTACTTGAAGTTCTCTGGGCATGGGATTTTGACATGTTACCCAAACCAAAAGGAATGAGTGGGAAACAATCAAGACATCAGATAGAAGCACTTGCATTTGAATGAGTTTCAAGCATGCTTGGGTACTCGTGTGATCTGAGTGACTCAGTTTTGGAATACAACTGTCGCGTGGTGCACCGCGACCTCCAGGCACCCCGGAGTTTCTGAAAAAAAATTTTCTGCGATTTTCACGAAACCACTTTTCTTCAACTTGAATTGGGCTAAAAATCCATCCCTGAAAATAAAAATTCTCTGAGTAGTGTGGAAATGCTGATCCTTACCCTACCTGGGGTGTCCACTGAGCATTTCCGAGATCTCTACTTGAAGTTCTCTAGGCATGGGATTTTGACATGTTACCCAAACCAAAAGGAATGAGTGGGAAACAATCAAGACATCAGATAGAAGCACTTGCATTTGAATGAGTTTCAAGCATGCTTGGGTACTCGTGTGATCTGAGAGACTTAGTTTTGGAATACAACTGTCGCGTGGTGCACTGCGACCTCCAGGCACCCCGGAGTTTCTGAAAAAAAATTTTCTGCGATTTTCACGAAACCACTTTTCTTCAACTTGAATTGGGCTAAAAATCCATCCCTGAAAATAAAAATTCTCTGAGTAGTGTGGAAATGCTGATCCTTACCCTACCTGGGGTGTCCACTGAGCATTTCCGAGAACTTACTTGAAGTTCTCTGGGCATGGGATTTTGACATGTTACCCAAACCAAAAGGAATGAGTGGGAAACAATCAAGACATCAGATAGAAGCACTTGCATTTGAATGAGTTTCAAGCATGCTTGGGTACTCGTGTGATCTGAGTGACTCAGTTTTGGAATACAACTGTCGCGTGGTGCACTGCGACCTCCAGGCACCCCGGAGTTTCTGAAAAAAAATTTTCTGCGATTTTCACGAAACCACTTTTCTTCAACTTGAATTGGGCTAAAAATCCATCCCTGAAAATAAGAATTCTCTGAGTAGTGCGGAATTGCTGATCCTTACCCTACCTGGGGTGTCCAATGAGCATTTCCGAGATCTCTTCTTGAAGTTCTCTAGGCATGGGATTTTGACATTTTACCCAAACCAAAAGGAATGAGTGGGAAACGATCAAGACATCAGATAGAAGCACTTGCATTTGAATGAGTTTCAAGCATGCTTGGGTACTCGTGTGATCTGAGTGACTCAGTTTTGGAATACAACTGTCGCGTGGTGCACTGCGACCTCCAGGCACCCCGGAGTTTCTGAAAAAAAATTTTCTGCGATTTTCACGAAACCACTTTTCTTCAACTTGAATTGGGCTAAAAATCCATCCCTGAAAATAAAAATTCTCTGAGTAGTGTGGAAATGCTGATCCTTACCCTACCTGGGGTGTCCACTGAGCATTTCCGCAAACTCTACTTGAAGTTCTCTGGGCATGGGATTTTGACATGTTACCCAAACCAAAAGGAATGAGTGGGAAACAATCAAGACAACAGATAGAAGCACTTGCATTTGAATGAGTTTCAAGCATGCTTGGGTACTCGTGTGATCTGAGTGACTCAGTTTTGGAATACAACTGTCGCGTGGTGCACCGCGACCTCCAGGCACCCCGGAGTTTCTGAAAAAAAAATTTCTGCGATTTTCACGAAACCACTTTTCTTCAACTTGAATTTGGCTAAAAATCCATCCCTGAAAATAAAAATTCTCTGAGTAGTGTGGAATTGCTGATCCTTTCCCTACCTGGGGTGTCCACTGAGCATTTCCGCAAACTCTACTTGAAGTTCTCTGGGCATGGGATTTTGACATGTTACCCAAACCAAAAGGAATGAGTGGGAAACAGTCAAGACAACAGATAGAAGCACTTGCATTTGAATGAGTTTCTAGCATGCTTGGGTACTCGTGTGATCTGAGTGACTCAGTTTTGGAATACAAGTGTCGCGTGGTGCACCGCGACATCTAGGCACCCCGGAGTTTCTGAAAAAAAATTTTCTGCGATTTTCACGAAACCACTTTTCTTCAACTTGAATTGGGCTAAAAATCCATCCCTGAAAATAAAAATTCTCTGAGTAGTGTGGAAATGCTGATCCTTACCCTACCTGGGGTGTCCACTGAGCATTTCCGAGAACTCTACTTGAAGTTCTCTGGGCATGGGATTTTGACATGTTACCCAAACCAAACGGAATGAGTGGGAAACAATCAAGACAACAGATAGAAGCACTTGCATTTGAATGAGTTTCAAGCATGCTTGGGTACTCGTGTGATCTGAGTGACTCAGTTTTGGAATATAACTGTCGCGTGGTGCACCGCGACATCTAGGCACCCCGGAGTTTCTGAAAAAAAATTTTCTGCGATTTTCACGAAACCACTTTTCTTCAACTTGAATTGGGCTAAAAATCCATCCCTGAAAATAAAAATTCTCTGAGTAGTGTGGAAATGCTGATCCTTACCGTACCTGGGGTGTCCACTGAGCATTTCCGCAAACTCTACTTGAAGTTCTCTGGGCATGGGATTTTGACATGTTACCCAAACCAAAAGGAATGAGTGGGAAACAATCAAGACAACAGATAGAAGCACTTGCATTTGAATGAGTTTCAAGCATGCTTGGGTACTCGTGTGATCTGAGTGACTCAGTTTTGGAATACAACTGTCGCATGGTGGACCGCGACCTCCAGGCACCCAGGAGTTTCTGAAAAAAAATGTTCTGCGATTTTCACGAAACCACTTTTCTTCATCTTGAATTGGGCTAAAAATCCATCCCTGAAAATAAAAATTCTCTGAGTAGTGTGGAAAAGCTGATCCTTAACCTACCTGGGGTGTCCACTGAGCATTTCCGAGAACTCTACTTGAAGTTCTCTGGGCATAGGATTTTGACATGTTACCCAAACCAAACGGAATGAGTGGGAAACAATCAAGACAACAGATAGAAGCACTTGCATTTGAATGAGTTTCAAGCATGCTTGGGTACTCGTGTGATCTGAGTGACTCAGTTTTGGAATACAACTGTCGCGTGGTGCACCGCGACCTCCAGGCACCCCGGAGTTTCTGAAAAAAAAATTTCTGCGATTTTCACGAAACCACTTTTCTTCAACTTGAATTGGGCTAAAAATCCATCCCTGAAAATAAAAATTCTCTGAGTAGTGTGGAAATGCTGATCCTTACCCTACCTGGGGTGTCCACTGAGCATTTCCGAGAACTCTACTTGAACTTCTCTGGGCATGGGATTTTGACGTTACCCAAACCAAAAGGAATGAGTGGGAAACAATCAAGACAACAGATAGAAGCACTTGCATTTGAATGAGTTTCAAGCATGCTTGGGTACTCGTGTGATCTGAGTGACTCAGTTTTGGAATACAACTGTCGCGTGGTGGACCGCGACCTCCAGGCACCCAGGAGTTTCTGAAAAAATATGTTCTGCGATTTTCACGAAACCACTTTTCTTCAACTTGAATTGGGCTAAAAATCCATCCCTGAAAATACAAATTCTCTGAGTAGTGTGGAAATGCTGATCCTTACCCTACCTGGGGTGTCCACTGAGCATTTCCGCGAACTCTACTTGAAGTTCTCTGGGCATGGGATTTTCACATGTTACCCAAACCAAACGGAATGAGTGGGAAACAATCAAGACAACAGATAGAAGCACTTGCATTTGAATGAGTTTCAAGCATGCTTGGGTACTCATGTGATCTGAGTGACTCAGTTTTGGAATACAACTGTCGCGTGGTGCACCGCGACCTCCAGGCACCCCGGAGTTTCTGAAAAAAAATGTTCTGCGATTTTCACGAAACCACTTTTCTTCAACTTGAATTGGGCTAAAAATCCATCCCTGAAAATAAAAATTCTCTGAGTAGTGTGGAAATGCTGATCCTTACCCTACCTGGGGTGTCCACTGAGCATTTCCGAGAACTCTACTTGAAGTTCTCTAGGCCTGGGATTTTGACATGTTACCCAAACCAAAAGGAATGAGTGGGAAACAATCAAGACAACAGATAGAAGCACCTGCATTTGAATGAGTTTCAAGAATGCTTGGGTACTCGTGTTATCTGAGTGACTCAGTTTTGGAATACAACTGTCGCGTGCTGCACCGCGACCTCCAGGCACCCCGGAGTTTCTGAAAAAAAAGTTTCTGCGATTTTCACGAAACCACTTTTCTTCAACTTGAATTGGGCTAAAAATCCATCCCTGAAAATAAAAATTCTCTGAGTAGTGTGGAAATGCTGATCCTTACCCTACCTGGGGTGTCCACTGAGCATTTCCGAGAACTCTACTTGAACTTCTCTGGGCGTGGGATTTTGACATGTTACCCAAACCAAAAGGAATGAGTGGGAAACAATCAAGACAACAGATAGAAGCACTTGCATTTGAATGAGTTTCAAGCATGCTTGGGTACTCGTGTGATCTGAATGACTCAGTTTTGGAATACAACTGTCGCGTGGTGCACCGCGACCTCCAGGCACCCCGGAGTTTCTGAAAAAAAATTTTCTGCGATTTTCACGAAACCACTTTTCTTCAACTTGAATTGGGCTAAAAATCCATCACTGAAAATAAAAATTCTCTGAGTAGTGTGGAAATGCTGATCCTTAACCTACCTGGGGTGTCCACTGAGCATTTCCGAGAACTCTACTTGAACTTCTCTGGGCATAGGATTTTGACATGTTACCCAAACCAAAAGGAATGAGTGGGAAACAATCAAGACAACAGATAGAAGCACTTGCATTTGAATGAGTTTCAAGCATGCTTGGGTACTCGTGTGATCTGAGTGACTCAGTTTTGGAATACAACTGTCGCGTGGTGCACCGCGACCTCCAGGCACCCCGGAGTTTCTGAAAAAAAATTTTCTGCGATTTTCACGAAACCACTTTTCTTCAACTTGAATTGGGCTAAAAATCCATCCCTGAAAATAAAAATTCTCTGAGTAGTGTGGAAATGCTGATCCTTACCCTACCTGGGGTGTCCACTGAGCATTTCCGAGAACTCTACTTGAACTTCTCTGGGCATGGGATTTTGACGTTACCCAAACCAAAAGGAATGAGTGGGAAACAATCAAGACAACAGATAGAAGCACTTGCATTTGAATGAGTTTCAAGCATGCTTGGGTACTCGTGTGATCTGAGTGACTCAGTTTTGGAATACAACTGTCGCGTGGTGGACCGCGACCTCCAGGCACCCAGGAGTTTCTGAAAAAAAATGTTCTGCGATTTTCACGAAACCACTTTTCTTCAACTTGAATTGGGCTAAAAATCCATCCCTGAAAATACAAATTCTCTGAGTAGTGTGGAAATGCTGATCCTTACCCTACCTGGGGTGTCCACTGAGCATTTCCGCGAACTCTACTTGAAGTTCTCTGGGCATGGGATTTTCACATGTTACCCAAACCAAACGGAATGAGTGGGAAACAATCAAGACAACAGATAGAAGCACTTGCATTTGAATGAGTTTCAAGCATGCTTGGGTACTCATGTGATCTGAGTGACTCAGTTTTGGAATACAACTGTCGCGTGGTGCACCGCGACCTCCAGGAACCCCGGAGTTTCTGAAAAAAAATGTTCTGCGATTTTCACGAAACCACTTTTCTTCAACTTGAATTGGGCTAAAAATCCATCCCTGAAAATAAAAATTCTCTGAGTAGTGTGGAAATGCTGATCCTTACCCTACCTGGGGTGTCCACTGAGCATTTCCGAGAACTCTACTTGAAGTTCTCTAGGCCTGGGATTTTGACATGTTACCCAAACCAAAATGAATGAGTGGGAAACAATCAAGACAACAGATAGAAGCACTTGCATTTGAATGAGTTTCAAGAATGCTTGGGTACTCGTGTTATCTGAGTGACTCAGTTTTGGAATACAACTGTCGCGTGCTGCACCGCGACCTCCAGGCACCCCGGAGTTTCTGAAAAAAAAGTTTCTGCGATTTTCACGAAACCACTTTTCTTCAACTTGAATTGGGCTAAAAATCCATCCCTGAAAATAAAAATTCTCTGAGTAGTGTGGAAATGCTGATCCTTACCCTACCTGGGGTGTCCACTGAGCATTTCCGAGAACTCTACTTGAACTTCTCTGGGCGTGGGATTTTGACATGTTACCCAAACCAAAAGGAATGAGTGGGAAACAATCAAGACAACAGATAGAAGCACTTGCATTTGAATGAGTTTCAAGCATGCTTGGGTACTCGTGTGATCTGAATGACTCAGTTTTGGAATACAACTGTCGCGTGGTGCACCGCGACCTCCAGGCACCCCGGAGTTTCTGAAAAAAAAATTTCTGCGATTTTCACGAAACCACTTTTCTTCAACTTGAATTGGGCTAAAAATCCATCACTGAAAATAAAAATTCTCTGAGTAGTGTGGAAATGCTGATCCTTACCCTACCTGGGGTGTCCACTGAGCATTTCCGCGAACTCTACTTGAAGTTCTCTGGGCATGGGATTTTCACGTTACCCAAACCAAACGGAATGAGTGGGAAACAATCAAGACAACAGATAGAAGCACTTGCATTTGAATGAGTTTCAAGCATGCTTGGGTACTCGTGTGATCTGAGTGACTCAGTTTTGGAATATAACTGTCGCGTGGTGCACCGCGACATCCAGGCACCCCGGAGTTTCTGAAAAAAAATTTTCTGCGATTTTCACGAAACCACTTTTCTTCAACTTGAATTGGGCTAAAAATCCATCCCTGAAAATAAAAATTCTCTGAGTAGTGTGGAAATGCTGATCCTTACCCTACCTGGGGTGTCCACTGAGCATTTCCGCGAACTCTACGTGAAGTTCTCTGGGCATGGGATTTTCACATGTTACCCAAACCAAACGGAATGAGTGGGAAACAATCAAGACAACAGATAGAAGCACTTGCATTTCAATGAGTTTCAAGCATGCTTGGGTACTCGTGTGATCTGAGTGACTCAGTTTTGGAATACAACTGTCGCGTGCTGCACCGCGACCTCCAGGCACCCCGGAGTTTCTGAAAAAAAATTTTCTGCGATTTTCACGAAACCACTTTTCTTCAACTTGAATTGGGCTAAAAATCCATCCCTGAAAATAAAAATTCTCTGAGTAGTGTGGAAATGCTGATCCTTACCCTACCTGGGGTGTCCACTGAGCATTTCCGAGAACTCTACTTGAACTTCTCTGGGCATGGGATTTTGACGTTACCCAAACCAAAAGGAATGAGTGGGAAACAATCAAGACAACAGATAGAAGCACTTGCATTTGAATGAGTTTCAAGCATGCTTGGGTACTCGTGTGATCTGAGTGACTCAGTTTTGGAATACAACTGTCGCATGGTGGACCGCGACCTCCAGGCACCCAGGAGTTTCTGAAAAAAAATGTTCTGCGATTTTCACGAAACCACTTTTCTTCATCTTGAATTGGGCTAAAAATCCATCCCTGAAAATAAAAATTCTCTGAGTAGTGTGGAAAAGCTGATCCTTACCCTACCTGGGGTTTCCACTGAGCATTTCCGCGAACTCTACTTGAAGTTCTCTGGGCATGGGATTTTCACATGTTACCCAAACCAAACGGAATGAGTGGGAAACAATCAAGACAACAGATAGAAGCACTTGCATTTCAATGAGTTTCAAGCATGCTTGGGTACTCATGTGATCTGAGTGACTCAGTTTTGGAATACAACTGTCGCGTGGTGCACCGCGACCTCCAGGCACCCCGGAGTTTCTGAAAAAAAATGTTCTGCGATTTTCACGAAACCACTTTTCTTCAACTTGAATTGGGCTAAAAATCCATCCCTGAAAATAAAAATTCTCTGAGTAGTGTGGAAATGCTGATCCTTACCCTACCTGGGGTGTCCACTGAGCATTTCCGAGAACTCTACTTGAAGTTCTCTAGGCCTGGGATTTTGACATGTTACCCAAACCAAAAGGAATGAGTGTGAAACAATCAAGACAACAGATAGAAGCACTTGCATTTGAATGAGTTTCAAGAATGCTTGGGTACTCGTGTTATCTGAGTGACTCAGTTTTGGAATACAACTGTCGCGTGCTGCACCGCGACCTCCAGGCACCCCGGAGTTTCTGAAAAAAAAATTTCTGCGATTTTCACGAAACCACTTTTCTTCAACTTGAATTGGGCTAAAAATCCATCCCTGAAAATAAAAATTCTCTGAGTAGTGTGGAAATGCTGATCCTTACCCTACCTGGGGTGTCCACTGAGCATTTCCGCGAACTCTACTTGAAGTTCTCTGGGCATGGGATTTTCACATGTTACCCAAACCAAACGGAATGAGTGGGAAACAATCAAGACAACAGATAGAAGCACTTGCATTTCAATGAGTTTCAAGCATGCTTGGGTACTCGTGTGATCTGAGTGACTCAGTTTTGGAATACAACTGTCGCGTGGTGCACCGCGACCTCCAGGCACCCCGGAGTTTCTGAAAAAAAATTTTCTGCGATTTTCACGAAACCACTTTTCTTCAACTTGAATTGGGCTTAAAATCCATCCCTGAAAATAAAAATTCTCTGAGTAGTGTGGAAATGCTGATCCTTAACCTACCTGGGGTGTCCACTGAGCATTTCCGAGAACTCTACTTGAAGTTCTCTGGGCATCGGATTTTGACATGTTACCCAAACCAAAAGGAATGAGTGGGAAACAATCAAGACAACAGATAGAAGCACGTGCATTTGAATGAGTTTCAAGCATGCTTGGGTACTCGTGTTATCTGAGTGACTCAATTTTGGAATACAACTGTCGCGTGCTGCACCGCGACCTCCAGGCACCCCGGAGTTTCTGAAAAAAAATTTTCTGCGATTTTCACGAAACCACTTTTCTTCAACTTGAATTGGGCTAAAAATCCATCCCTGAAAATAAAAATTCTCTGAGTAGTGTGGAAATGCTGATCCTTACCCTACCTGGGGTGTCCACTGAGCATTTCCGAGAACTCTACTTGAACTTCTCTGGGCATGGGATTTTGACGTTACCCAAACCAAAAGGAATGAGTGGGAAACAATCAAGACAACAGATAGAAGCACTTGCATTTGAATGAGTTTCAAGCATGCTTGGGTACTCGTGTGATCTGAGTGACTCAGTTTTGGAATACAACTGTCGCATGGTGGACCGCTACCTCCAGGCACCCAGGAGTTTCTGAAAAAAAATGTTTTGCGATTTTCACGAAACCACTTTTCTTCATCTTGAATTGGGCTAAAAATCCATCCCTGAAAATAAAAATTCTCTGAGTAGTGTGGAAAAGCTGATCCTTACCCTACCTGGGGTTTCCACTGAGCATTTCCGCGAACTCTACTTGAAGTTCTCTGGGCATGGGATTTTCACATGTTACCCAAACCAAACGGAATGAGTGGGAAACAATCAAGACAACAGATAGAAGCACTTGCATGTGAATGAGTTTCAAGCATGCTTGGGTACTCATGTGATCTGAGTGACTCAGTTTTGGAATACAACTGTCGCGTGGTGCACCGCGACCTCCAGGCACCCCGGAGTTTCTGAAAAAAAATGTTCTGCGATTTTCACGAAACCACTTTTCTTCAACTTGAATTGGGCTAAAAATCCATCCCTGAAAATAAAAATTCTCTGAGTAGTGTGGAAATGCTGATCCTTACCCTACCTGGGGTGTCCACTGAGCATTTCCGAGAACTCTACTTGAAGTTCTCTAGGCCTGGGATTTTGACATGTTACCCAAACCAAAAGGAATGAGTGTGAAACAATCAAGATAACAGATAGAAGCACTTGCATTTGAATGAGTTTCAAGAATGCTTGGGTACTCGTGTTATCTGAGTGACTCAGTTTTGGAATACAACTGTCGCGTGCTGCACCGCGACCTCCAGGCACCCCGGAGTTTCTGAAAAAAAATTTTCTGCGATTTTCACGAAACCACTTTTCTTCAACTTGAATTGGGCTAAAAATCCATCCCTGAAAATAAAAATTCTCTGAGAAGTGTGGAAATGCTGATCCTTACCATACCTGGGGTGTCCACTGAGCATTTCCGAGAACTCTACTTGAACTTCTCTGGGCATGGGATTTTGACATGTTACCCAAACCAAAAGGAATGAGTGGGAAACAATCAAGACAACAGATAGAAGCACTTGCATTTGAATGAGTTTCAAGCATGCTTGGGTACTCGTGTGATCTGAGTGACTCAGTTTTGGAATACAACTGTCGCGTGGTGCACCGCGACCTCCAGGCACCCCGGAGTTTCTGAAAAAAAATTTTCTGCGATTTTCACGAAACCACTTTTCTTCAACTTGAATTGGGCTAAAAATCCATCCCTGAAAATAAAAATTCTCTGAGTAGTGTGGAAATGCTGATCCTTACCCTACCTGGGGTGTCCACTGAGCATTTCCGAGAACTCTACTTGAAGTTCTCTGGGCATGGGATTTTGACATGTTACCCAAACCAAAAGGAATGAGTGGGAAACAATCAAGACAACAGATAGAAGCACTTGCATTTGAATGAGTTTCAAGCATGCTTGGGTACTCGTGTGATCTGAGTGACTCAGTTTTGGAATACAACTGTCGCGTGGTGCACCGCGACCTGCAGGCACCCCGGAGTTTCTGAAAAAAAAATTTCTGCGATTTTCACGAAACCACTTTTCTTCAACTTGAATTGGGCTAAAAATCCATCCCTGAAAATAAAAATTCTCTGAGTAGTGTGGAAATGCTGATCCTTACCCTACCTGGGGTGTCCACTGAGCATTTCCGCGAACTCTACTTGAAGTTCTCTGGGCATGGGATTTTCACGTTACCCAAACCAAACGGAATGAGTGGGAAACAATCAAGACAACAGATAGAAGCACTTGCATTTGAATGAGTTTCAAGCATGCTTGGGTACTCGTGTGATCTGAGGGACTCAGTTTTGGAATATAACTGTCGCGTGGTGCACCGCGACATCCAGGCACCCCGGAGTTTCTGAAAAAAAATTTTCTGCGATTTTCACGAAACCACTTTTCTTCAACTTGAATTGGGCTAAAAATCCATCCCTGAAAATAAAAATTCTCTGAGTAGTGTGGAAATGCTGATCCTTACCCTACCTGGGGTGTCCACTGAGCATTTCCGCGAACTCTACGTGAAGTTCTCTGGGCATGGGATTTTCACATGTTACCCAAACCAAACGGAATGAGTGGGAAACAATCAAGACAACAGATAGAAGCACTTGCATTTCAATGAGTTTCAAGCATGCTTGGGTACTCGTGTGATCTGAGTGACTCAGTTTTGGAATACAACTGTCGCGTGGTGCACCGCGACCTCCAGGCACCCCGGAGTTTCTGAAAAAAAATGTTCTGCGATTTTCACGAAACCACTTTTCTTCAACTTGAATTGGGCTAAAAATCCATCCCTGAAAATAAAAATTCTCTGAGTAGTGTGGAAATGCTGATCCTTACCCTACCTGGGGTGTCCACTGAGCATTTCCGAGAACTCTACTTGAACTTCTCTGGGCATGGGATTTTGACATGTTACCCAAACCAAAAGGAATGAGTGGGAAACAATCAAGACAACAGATAGAAGCACTTGCATTTGAATGAGTTTCAAGCATGCTTGGGTACTCGTGTGATCTGAGTGACTCAGTTTTGGAATACAACTGTCGCGTGGTGCACCGCGACCTCCAGGCACCCCGGAGTTTCTGAAAAAAAATTTTCTGCGATTTTCACGAAACCACTTTTCTTCAACTTGAATTGGGCTAAAAATCCATCCCTGAAAATAAAAATTCTCTGAGTAGTGTGGAAATGCTGATCCTTACCCCACCTGGGGTGTCCACTGAGCATTTCCGAGAACTCTACTTGAAGTTCTCTAGGCATGGGATTTTGACATGTTACCCAAACCAAAAGGAAGGAGTGGGAAACAATCAAGACAACAGATAGAAGCACTTGCATTTGAATGAGTTTCAAGCATGCTTGGGTACTCGTGTGATCTGAATGACTCAGTTTTGGAATACAACTGTCGCGTGGTGCACCGCGACCTCCAGGCACCCCGGAGTTTCTGAAAAAAACATTTCTGCGATTTTCACGAAACCACTTTTCTTCAACTTGAATTGGGCTAAAAATCCATCCCTGAAAATAAAAATTCTCTGAGTAGTGTGGAAATGCTGATCCTTACCCTACCTGGGGTGTCCACTGAGCATTTCCGCGAACTCTACGTGAAGTTCTCTGGGCATGGGATTTTCACATGTTACCCAAACCAAACGGAATGAGTGGGAAACAATCAAGACAACAGATAGAAGCACTTGCATTTCAATGAGTTTCAAGCATGCTTGGGTACTCGTGTGATCTGAGTGACTCAGTTTTGGAATACAACTGTCGCGTGGTGCACCGCGACCTCCAGGCACCCCGGAGTTTCTGAAAAAAAATTTTCTGCGATTTTCACGAAACCACTTTTCTTCAACTTGAATTGGGCTTAAAATCCATCCCTGAAAATAAAAATTCTCTGAGTAGTGTGGAAATGCTGATCCTTAACCTACCTGGGGTGTCCACTGAGCATTTCCGAGAACTCTACCTGAAGTTCTCTGGGCATCGGATTTTGACATGTTACCCAAACCAAAAGGAATGAGTGGGAAACAATCAAGACAACAGATAGAAGCACGTGCATTTGAATGAGTTTCAAGCATGCTTGGGTACTCGTGTTATCTGAGTGACTCAGTTTTGGAATACAACTGTCGCGTGCTGCACCGCGACCTCCAGGCACCCCGGAGTTTCTGAAAAAAAATTTTCTGCGATTTTCACGAAACCACTTTTCTTCAACTTGAATTGGGCTAAAAATCCATCACTGAAAATAAAAATTCTCTGAGTAGTGTGGAAATGCTGATCCTTACCCTACCTGGGGTGTCCACTGAGCATTTCCGCGAACTCTACTTGAAGTTCTCTGGGCATGGGATTTTCACGTTACCCAAACCAAACGGAATGAGTGGGAAACAATCAAGACAACAGATAGAAGCACTTGCATTTGAATGAGTTTCAAGCATGCTTGGGTACTCGTGTGATCTGAGTGACTCAGTTTTGGAATATAACTGTCGCGTGGTGCACCGCGACATCCAGGCACCCCGGAGTTTCTGAAAAAAAATTTTCTGCGATTTTCACGAAACCACTTTTCTTCAACTTGAATTGGGCTAAAAATCCATCCCTGAAAATAAAAATTCTCTGAGTAGTGTGGAAATGCTGATCCTTACCCTACCTGGGGTGTCCACTGAGCATTTCCGCGAACTCTACGTGAAGTTCTCTGGGCATGGGATTTTCACATGTTACCCAAACCAAACGGAATGAGTGGGAAACAATCAAGACAACAGATAGAAGCACTTGCATTTCAATGAGTTTCAAGCATGCTTGGGTACTCATGTGATCTGAGTGACTCAGTTTTGGAATACAACTGTCGCGTGGTGCACCGCGACCTCCAGGCACCCCGGAGTTTCTGAAAAAAAATGTTCTGCGATTTTCACGAAACCACTTTTCTTCAACTTGAATTGGGCTAAAAATCCATCCCTGAAAATAAAAATTCTCTGAGTAGTGTGGAAATGCTGATCCTTACCCTACCTGGGGTGTCCACTGAGCATTTCCGAGAACTCTACTTGAAGTTCTCTAGGCCTGGGATTTTGACATGTTACCCAAACCAAAAGGAATGAGTGTGAAACAATCAAGACAACAGATAGAAGCACTTGCATTTGAATGAGTTTCAAGAATGCTTGGGTACTCGTGTAATCTGAGTGACTCAGTTTTGGAATACAACTGTCGCGTGCTGCACCGCGACCTCCAGGCACCCCGGAGTTTCTGAAAAAAAATTTTCTGCGATTTTCACGAAACCACTTTTCTTCAACTTGAATTGGGCTAAAAATCCATCCCTGAAAATAAAAATTCTCTGAGTAGTGTGGAAATGCTGATCCTTACCCTACCTGGGGTGTCCACTGAGCATTTCCGCGAACTCTACTTGAAGTTCTCTGGGCATGGGATTTTCACGTTACCCAAACCAAACGGAATGAGTGGGAAACAATCAAGACAACAGATAGAAGCACTTGCATTTGAATGAGTTTCAAGCATGCTTGGGTACTCGTGTGATCTGAGTGACTCAGTTTTGGAATATAACTGTCGCGTGGTGCACCGCGACATCCAGGCACCCCGGAGTTTCTGAAAAAAAATTTTCTGCGATTTTCACGAAACCACTTTTCTTCAACTTGAATTGGGCTAAAAATCCATCCCTGAAAATAAAAATTCTCTGAGTAGTGTGGAAATGCTGATCCTTAACCTACCTGGGGTGTCCACTGAGCATTTCCGAGAACTCTACTTGAAGTTCTCTGGGCATCGGATTTTGACATGTTACCCAAACCAAAAGGAATGAGTGGGAAACAATCAAGACAACAGATAGAAGCACGTGCATTTGAATGAGTTTCAAGCATGCTTGGGTACTCGTGTTATCTGAGTGACTCAGTTTTGGAATACAACTGTCGCGTGCTGCACCGCGACCTCCAGGCACCCCGGAGTTTCTGAAAAAAAATTTTCTGCGATTTTCACGAAACCACTTTTCTTCAACTTGAATTGGGCTAAAAATCCATCCCTGAAAATAAAAATTCTCTGAGTAGTGTGGAAATGCTGATCCTTACCCTACCTGGGGTGTCCACTGAGCATTTCCGAGAACTCTACTTGAACTTCTCTGGGCATGGGATTTTGACATGTTACCCAAACCAAAAGGAATGAGTGGGAAACAATCAAGACAACAGATAGAAGCACTTGCATTTGAATGAGTTTCAAGCATGCTTGGGTACTCGTGTGATCTGAGTGACTCAGTTTTGGAATACAACTGTCGCGTGGTGCACCGCGACCTCCAGGCACCCCGGAGTTTCTGAAAAAAAATGTTCTGCGATTTTCACGAAACCACTTTTCTTCAACTTGAATTGGGCTAAAAATCCATCCCTGAAAATAAAAATTCTCTGAGTAGTGTGGAAATGCTGATCCTTACCCCACCTGGGGTGTCCACTGAGCATTTCCGAGAACTCTACTTGAAGTTCTCTAGGCATGGGATTTTGACATGTTACCCAAACCAAAAGGAAGGAGTGGGAAACAATCAAGACAACAGATAGAAGCACTTGCATTTGAATGAGTTTCAAGCATGCTTGGGTACTCGTGTGATCTGAATGACTCAGTTTTGGAATACAACTGTCGCGTGGTGCACCGCGACCTCCAGGCACCCCGGAGTTTCTGAAAAAAACATTTTTGCGATTTTCACGAAACCACTTTTCTTCAACTTGAATTGGGCTAAAAATCCATCCCTGAAAATAAAAATTCTCTGAGTAGTGTGGAAATGCTGATCCTTACCCTACCTGGGGTGTCCACTGAGCATTTCCGCGAACTCTACGTGAAGTTCTCTGGGCATGGGATTTTCACATGTTACCCAAACCAAACGGAATGAGTGGGAAACAATCAAGACAACAGATAGAAGCACTTGCATTTCAATGAGTTTCAAGCATGCTTGGGTACTCGTGTGATCTGAGTGACTCAGTTTTGGAATACAACTGTCGCGTGGTGCACCGCGACCTCCAGGCACCCCGGAGTTTCTGAAAAAAAATTTTCTGCGATTTTCACGAAACCACTTTTCTTCAACTTGAATTGGGCTTAAAATCCATCCCTGAAAATAAAAATTCTCTGAGTAGTGTGGAAATGCTGATCCTTAACCTACCTGGGGTGTCCACTGAGCATTTCCGAGAACTCTACTTGAAGTTCTCTGGGCATCGGATTTTGACATGTTACCCAAACCAAAAGGAATGAGTGGGAAACAATAAAGACAACAGATAGAAGCACTTGCATTTGAATGAGTTTCAAGCATGCTTGGGTACTCGTGTAATCTGAGTGACTCAGTTTTGGAATACAACTGTCGCGTGGTGCACCGCGACCTCCAGGCACCCCGGAGTTTCTGAAAAAAAATGTTCTGCGATTTTCACGAAACCACTTTTCTTCAACTTGAATTGGGCTAAAAATCCATCCCTGAAAATAAAAATTCTCTGAGTAGTGTGGAAATGCTGATCCTTACCCTACCTGGGGTGTCCACTGAGCATTTCCGAGAACTCTACTTGAAGTTCTCTAGGCATGGGATTTTGACATGTTACCCAAACCAAAAGGAAGGAGTGGGAAACAATCAAGACAACAGATAGAAGCACTTGCATTTGAATGAGTTTCAAGCATGCTTGGGTACTCGTGTGATCTGAATGACTCAGTTTTGGAATACAACTGTCGCGTGGTGCACCGCGACCTCCAGGCACCCCGGAGTTTCTGAAAAAAACATTTCTGCGATTTTCACGAAACCACTTTTCTTCAACTTGAATTGGGCTAAAAATCCATCCCTGAAAATAAAAATTCTCTGAGTAGTGTGGAAATGCTGATCCTTACCCTACCTGGGGTGTCCACTGAGCATTTTCGAGAACTCTACTTGAAGTTCTCTGGGCATGGGATTTTGACATGTTACCCAAACCAAAAGGAATGAGTGGGAAACAATCAAGACAACAGATAGAAGCACTTGCATTTGAATGAGTTTCAAGCATGCTTGGGTACTCGTGTGATCTGAGTGACTCAGTTTTGGAATACAACTGTCGCGTGGTGCACCGCGACATCCAGGCACCCCGGAGTTTCTGAAAAAAAATTTTCTGTGATTTTCACGAAACCACTTTTCTTCATCTTGAATTGGGCTAAAAATCCATCCCTGAAAATAAAAATTCTCTGAGTAGTGTGGAAATGCTGATCCTTACCCTACCTGGGGTGTCCACTGAGCATTTCCGCGAACTCTACTTGAAGTTCTCTGGGCATGGGATTTTCACATGTTACCCAAACCAAAAGGAATGAGGGGGAAACAATCAAGACAACAGATAGAAGCACTTGCATTTGAATGAGTTTCAAGCATGCTTGGGTACTCGTGTGATCTGAGTGACTCAGTTTTGGAATATAACTGTCGCGTGGTGCACCGCGACATCCAGGCACCCCGGAGTTTCTGAAAAAAAATTTTCTGCGATTTTCACGAAACCACTTTTCTTCAACTTGAATTGGGCTAAAAATCCATCCCTGAAAATAAAAATTCTCTGAGTAGTGTGGAAATGCTGATCCTTACCCTACCTGAGGTGTCCACTGAGCATTTCCGCGAACTCTACGTGAAGTTCTCTGGGCATGGGATTTTCACATGTTACCCAAACCAAACGGAATGAGTGGGAAACAATCAAGACAACAGATAGAAGCACTTGCATTTCAATGAGTTTCAAGCATGCTTGGGTACTCGTGTGATCTGAGAGACTCAGTTTTGGAATACAACTGTCGCGTGGTGCACTGCGACCTCCAGGCACCCCAGAGTTTCTGAAAAAAAAATTTCTGTGATTTTCACGAAACCACTTTTATTCAACTTGAATTGGACTAAAAATCCATCCCTGAAAATAAAAATTCTCTGAGTAGTGTGGAAATGCTGATCCTTACCATACCTGGGGTGTCCACTGAGCATTTCCGAGAACTCTACTTGAAGTTCTCTAGGCATGGGATTTTGACATGTTACCCAAACCAAAAGGAAGGAGTGGGAAACAATCAAGACAACAGATAGAAGCACTTGCATTTGAATGAGTTTCAAGCATGCTTGGGTACTCGTGTGATCTGAATGACTCAGTTTTGGAATACAACTGTCGCGTGGTGCACCGCGACCTCCAGGCACCCCGGAGTTTCTGAAAAAAACATTTCTGCGATTTTCACGAAACCACTTTTCTTCAACTTGAATTGGGCTAAAAATCCATCCCTGAAAATAAAAATTCTCTGAGTAGTGTGGAAATGCTGATCCTTACCCTACCTGGGGTGTCCACTGAGCATTTTCGAGAACTCTACTTGAAGTTCTCTGGGCATGGGATTTTGACATGTTACCCAAACCAAAAGGAATGAGTGGGAAACAATCAAGACAACAGATAGAAGCACTTGCATTTGAATGAGTTTCAAGCATGCTTGGGTACTCGTGTGATCTGAGTGACTCAGTTTTGGAATACAACTGTCGCGTGGTGCACCGCGACATCCAGGCACCCCGGAGTTTCTGAAAAAAAATTTTCTGTGATTTTCACGAAACCACTTTTCTTCATCTTGAATTGGGCTAAAAATCCATCCCTGAAAATAAAAATTCTCTGGGTAGTGTGGAAATGCTGATCCTTACCCTACCTGGGGTGTCCACTGAGCATTTCCGCGAACTCTACTTGAAGTTCTCTGGGCATGGGATTTTCACATGTTACCCAAACCAAACGGAATGAGTGGGAAACAATCAAGACAACAGATAGAAGCACTTGCATTTGAATGAGTTTCAAGCATGCTTGGGTACTCGTGTGATCTGAGTGACTCAGTTTTGGAATATAACTGTCGCGTGGTGCACCGCGACATCCAGGCACCCCGGAGTTTCTGAAAAAAAATTTTCTGCGATTTTCACGAAACCACTTTTCTTCAACTTGAATTGGGCTAAAAATCCATCCCTGAAAATAAAAATTCTCTGAGTAGTGTGGAAATGCTGATCCTTACCCTACCTGAGGTGTCCACTGAGCATTTCCGCGAACTCTACGTGAAGTTCTCTGGGCATGGGATTTTCACATGTTACCCAAACCAAACGGAATGAGTGGGAAACAATCAAGACAACAGATAGAAGCACTTGCATTTCAATGAGTTTCAAGCATGCTTGGGTACTCGTGTGATCTGAGAGACTCAGTTTTGGAATACAACTGTCGCGTGGTGCACTGCGACCTCCAGGCACCCCAGAGTTTCTGAAAAAAAAATTTCTGCGATTTTCACGAAACCACTTTTATTCAACTTGAATTGGACTAAAAATCCATCCCTGAAAATAAAAATTCTCTGAGTAGTGTGGAAATGCTGATCCTTACCCTAACTGGGGTGTCCACTGAGCATTTCCGCAAACTCTACTTGAAGTTCTCTGGGCATGGGATTTTGACATGTTACGCAAACCAAAAGGAATGAGTGGGAAGCAATCAAGACATCAGATAGAAGCACTTGCATTTGAATGAGTTTCAAGCATGCTTGGGTACTCGTGTGATCTGAGTGACTCAGTTTTGGAATACAACTGTCGCGTGGTGCACTGCGACCTCCAGGCACCCCGGAGTTTCTGAAAAAAAATTTTCTGCGATTTTCACGAAACCACTTTTCTTCAACTTGAATTGGGCTAAAAATCCATCCCTGAAAATACGAATTCTCTGAGTAGTGCGGAAATGCTGATCCTTACCCTACCTGGGGTGTCCAATGAGCATTTCCGAGATCTCTTCTTGAAGTTCTCTAGGCATGGGATTTTGACATTTTACCCAAACCAAAAGGAATGAGTGGGAAACAATCAAGACAACAGATAGAAGCACTTGCATTTGAATGAGTTTCAAGCATGCTTGGGTACTCGTGTGATCTGAGTGACTCAGTTTTGGAATACAACTGTCCCGTGGTGCACCGCGACCTCCATGCACCCCGGAGTTTCTGAAAAAAAATTTTCTGCGATTTTCACGAAACCACTTTTCTTCAACTTGAATTGGGCTAAAAATCCATCCCTGAAAATAAAAATTCTCTGAGTAGTGTGGAAATGCTGATCCTTACCCTACCTGGGGTGTCCACTGAGCATTTCCGCAAACTCTACTTGAAGTTCTCTGGGCATGGGATTTTGACATGTTACCCAAACCAAAAGGAATGAGTGGGAAACGATCAAGACATCAGATAGAAGCACTTGCATTTGAATGAGTTTCAAGCATGCTTGGGTACTCGTGTGATCTGAGTGACTCAGTTTTGGAATACAACTGTCGCGTGGTGCACTGCGACCTCCAGGCACCCCGGAGTTTCTGAAAAAAAATTTTCTGCGATTTTCACGAAACCACTTTTCTTCAACTTGAATTGGGCTAAAAATCCATCCCTGAAAATAAAAATTCTCTGAGTAGTGTGGAAATGCTGATCCTTACCCTACCTGGGGTGTCCACTGAGCATTTCCGAGAACTCTACTTGAAGTTCTCTGGGCATGGGATTTTGACATGTTACCCAAACCAAACGGAATGAGTGGGAAACAATCAAGACAACAGATAGAAGCACTTGCATTTGAATGAGTTTCAAGAATGCTTGGGTACTCGTGTGATCTGAGTGACTCAGTTTTGGAATACAACTGTCGCGTGGTGCACCGCGACCTCCAGGCACCCCGGAGTTTCTGAAAAAAAATTTTCTGCGATTTTCACGAAACCACTTTTCTTCAACTTGAATTTGGCTGAAAATCCATCCCTGAAAATAAAAATTCTCTGAGTAGTGTGGAAATGCTGATCCTTTCCCTACCTGGGGTGTCCACTGAGCATTTCCGCAAACTCTACTTGAAGTTCTCTGGGCATGGGATTTTGACATGTTACCCAAACCAAAAGGAATGAGTGGGAAACAGTCAAGACAACAGATAGAAGCACTTGCATTTGAATGAGTTTCTAGCATGCTTGGGTACTCGTGTGATCTGAGTGACTCAGTTTTGGAATACAAGTGTCGCGTGGTGCACCGCGACATCTAGGCACCCCGGAGTTTCTGAAAAAAAATTTTCTGCGATTTTCACGAAACCACTTTTCTTCAACTTGAATTGGGCTAAAAATCCATCCCTGAAAATAAAAATTCTCTGAGTAGTGTGGAAATGCTGATCCTTACCCTACCTGGGGTGTCCACTGAGCATTTCCGAGAACTCTACTTGAAGTTCTCTGGGCATGGGATTTTGACATGTTACCCAAACCAAACGGAATGAGTGGGAAACAATCAAGACAACAGATAGAAGCACTTGCATTTGAATGAGTTTCAAGCATGCTTGGGTACTCGTGTGATCTGAGTGACTCAGTTTTGGAATATAACTGTCGCGTGGTGCACCGCGACATCCAGGCACCCCGGAGTTTCTGAAAAAAAATTTTCTGCGATTTTCACGAAACCACTTTTCTTCAACTTGAATTGGGCTAAAAATCCATCCCTGAAAATAAAAATTCTCTGAGTAGTGTGGAAATGCTGATCCTTACCCTACCTGGGGTGTCCACTGAGCATTTCCGCGAACTCTACGTGAAGTTCTCTGGGCATGGGATTTTCACATGTTACCCAAACCAAACGGAATGAGTGGGAAACAATCAAGACAACAGATAGAAGCACTTGCATTTGAATGAGTTTCAAGCATGCTTGGGTACTCGTGTGATCTGAGTGACTCAGTTTTGGAATACAACTGTCGCGTGGTGCACCGCGACCTCCAGGCACCCCGGAGTTTCTGAAAAAAAATTTTCTGCGATTTTCACGAAACCACTTTTCTTCAACTTGAATTGGGCTAAAAATCCATCCCTGAAAATAAAAATTCTCTGAGTAGTGTGGAAATGCTGATCCTTACCCTACCTGGGGTGTCCACTGAGCATTTCCGAGAACTCTACTTGAAGTTCTCTGGGCATGGGATTTTGACATGTTACCCAAACCAAAAGGAATGAGTGGGAAACAATCAAGACAACAGATAGAAGCACTTGCATTTGAATGAGTTTCAAGCATGCTTGGGTACTCGTGTGATCTGAGTGACTCAGTTTTGGAATACAACTGTCGCGTGGTGCACCGCGACCTCCAGGCACCCCGGAGTTTCTGAAAAAAAAATTTCTGCGATTTTCACGAAACCACTTTTCTTCAACTTGAATTGGGCTAAAAATCCATCCCTGAAAATAAAAATTCTCTGAGTAGTGTGGAAATGCTGATCCTTACCCTACCTGGGGTGTCCACTGAGCATTTCCGCGAACTCTACTTGAAGTTCTCTGGGCATGGGATTTTCACGTTACCCAAACCAAACGGAATGAGTGGGAAACAATCAAGACAACAGATAGAAGCACTTGCATTTGAATGAGTTTCAAGCATGCTTGGGTACTCGTGTGATCTGAGTGACTCAGTTTTGGAATATAACTGTCGCGTGGTGCACCGCGACATCCAGGCACCCCGGAGTTTCTGAAAAAAAATTTTCTGCGATTTTCACGAAACCACTTTTCTTCAACTTGAATTGGGCTAAAAATCCATCCCTGAAAATAAAAATTCTCTGAGTAGTGTGGAAATGCTGATCCTTACCCTACCTGGGGTGTCCACTGAGCATTTCCGCGAACTCTACGTGAAGTTCTCTGGGCATGGGATTTTCACATGTTACCCAAACCAAACGGAATGAGTGGGAAACAATCAAGACAACAGATAGAAGCACTTGCATTTCAATGAGTTTCAAGCATGCTTGGGTACTCGTGTGATCTGAGTGACTCAGTTTTGGAATACAACTGTCGCGTGGTGCACCGCGACCTCCAGGCACCCCGGAGTTTCTGAAAAAAAATTTTCTGCGATTTTCACGAAACCACTTTTCTTCAACTTGAATTGGGCTTAAAATCCATCCCTGAAAATAAAAATTCTCTGAGTAGTGTGGAAATGCTGATCCTTAACCTACCTGGGGTGTCCACTGAGCATTTCCGAGAACTCTACTTGAAGTTCTCTGGGCATCGGATTTTGACATGTTACCCAAACCAAAAGGAATGAGTGGGAAACAATCAAGACAACAGATAGAAGCACGTGCATTTGAATGAGTTTCAAGCATGCTTGGGTACTCGTGTTATCTGAGTGACTCAGTTTTGGAATACAACTGTCGCGTGCTGCACCGCGACCTCCAGGCACCCCGGAGTTTCTGAAAAAAAATGTTCTGCGATTTTCACGAAACCACTTTTCTTCAACTTGAATTGGGCTAAAAATCCATCCCTGAAAATAAAAATTCTCTGAGTAGTGTGGAAATGCTGATCCTTACCCTACCTGGGGTGTCCACTGAGCATTTCCGAGAACTCTACTTGAACTTCTCTGGGCATGGGATTTTGACATGTTACCCAAACCAAAAGGAATGAGTGGGAAACAATCAAGACAACAGATAGAAGCACTTGCATTTGAATGAGTTTCAAGCATGCTTGGGTACTCGTGTGATCTGAGTGACTCAGTTTTGGAATACAACTGTCGCGTGGTGCACCGCGACCTCCAGGCACCCCGGAGTTTCTGAAAAAAAATGTTCTGCGATTTTCACGAAACCACTTTTCTTCAACTTGAATTGGGCTAAAAATCCATCCCTGAAAATAAAAAATCTCTGAGTAGTGTGGAAATGCTGATCCTTACCCCACCTGGGGTGTCCACTGAGCATTTCCGAGAACTCTACTTGAAGTTCTCTAGGCATGGGATTTTGACATGTTACCCAAACCAAAAGGAAGGAGTGGGAAACAATCAAGACAACAGATAGAAGCACTTGCATTTGAATGAGTTTCAAGCATGCTTGGGTACTCGTGTGATCTGAGTGACTCAGTTTTGGAATACAACTGTCGCGTGGTGCACCGCGACCTCCAGGCACCCCGGAGTTTCTGAAAAAAAAATTTCTGCGATTTTCACGAAACCACTTTTCTTCAACTTGAATTGGGCTAAAAATCCATCCCTGAAAATAAAAATTCTCTGAGTAGTGTGGAAATGCTGATCCTTACCCTACCTGGGGTGTCCACTGAGCATTTCCGCGAACTCTACTTGAAGTTCTCTGGGCATGGGATTTTCACGTTACCCAAACCAAACGGAATGAGTGGGAAACAATCAAGACAACAGATAGAAGCACTTGCATTTGAATGAGTTTCAAGCATGCTTGGGTACTCGTGTGATCTGAGTGACTCAGTTTTGGAATATAACTGTCGCGTGGTGCACCGCGACATCCAGGCACCCCGGAGTTTCTGAAAAAAAATTTTCTGCGATTTTCACGAAACCACTTTTCTTCAACTTGAATTGGGCTAAAAATCCATCCCTGAAAATAAAAATTCTCTGAGTAGTGTGGAAATGCTGATCCTTACCCTACCTGGGGTGTCCACTGAGCATTTCCGCGAACTCTACGTGAAGTTCTCTGGGCATGGGATTTTCACATGTTACCCAAACCAAACGGAATGAGTGGGAAACAATCAAGACAACAGATAGAAGCACTTGCATTTCAATGAGTTTCAAGCATGCTTGGGTACTCGTGTGATCTGAGTGACTCAGTTTTGGAATACAACTGTCGCGTGGTGCACCGCGACCTCCAGGCACCCCGGAGTTTCTGAAAAAAAATTTTCTGCGATTTTCACGAAACCACTTTTCTTCAACTTGAATTGGGCTAAAAATCCATCCCTGAAAATAAAAATTCTCTGAGTAGTGTGGAAATGCTGATCCTTACCCTACCTGGGGTGTCCACTGAGCATTTCCGAGAACTCTACTTGAACTTCTCTGGGCATGGGATTTTGACATGTTACCCAAACCAAAAGGAATGAGTGGGAAACAATCAAGACAACAGATAGAAGCACTTGCATTTGAATGAGTTTCAAGCATGCTTGGGTACTCGTGTGATCTGAGTGACTCAGTTTTGGAATACAACTGTCGCGTGGTGCACCGCGACCTCCAGGCACCCCGGAGTTTCTGAAAAAAAATGTTCTGCGATTTTCACGAAACCACTTTTCTTCAACTTGAATTGGGCTAAAAATCCATCCCTGAAAATAAAAATTCTCTGAGTAGTGTGGAAATGCTGATCCTTACCCCACCTGGGGTGTCCACTGAGCATTTCCGAGAACTCTACTTGAAGTTCTCTAGGCATGGGATTTTGACATGTTACCCAAACCAAAAGGAAGGAGTGGGAAACAATCAAGACAACAGATAGAAGCACTTGCATTTGAATGAGTTTCAAGCATGCTTGGGTACTCGTGTGATCTGAATGACTCAGTTTTGGAATACAACTGTCGCGTGGTGCACCGCGACCTCCAGGCACCCCGGAGTTTCTGAAAAAAACATTTCTGCGATTTTCACGAAACCACTTTTCTTCAACTTGAATTGGGCTAAAAATCCATCCCTGAAAATAAAAATTCTCTGAGTAGTGTGGAAATGCTGATCCTTACCCTACCTGGGGTGTCCACTGAGCATTTCCGCGAACTCTACGTGAAGTTCTCTGGGCATGGGATTTTCACATGTTACCCAAACCAAACGGAATGAGTGGGAAACAATCAAGACAACAGATAGAAGCACTTGCATTTCAATGAGTTTCAAGCATGCTTGGGTACTCGTGTGATCTGAGTGACTCAGTTTTGGAATACAACTGTCGCGTGGTGCACCGCGACCTCCAGGCACCCCGGAGTTTCTGAAAAAAAATTTTCTGCGATTTTCACGAAACCACTTTTCTTCAACTTGAATTGGGCTTAAAATCCATCCCTGAAAATAAAAATTCTCTGAGTAGTGTGGAAATGCTGATCCTTAACCTACCTGGGGTGTCCACTGAGCATTTCCGAGAACTCTACTTGAAGTTCTCTGGGCATCGGATTTTGACATGTTACCCAAACCAAAAGGAATGAGTGGGAAACAATCAAGACAACAGATAGAAGCACGTGCATTTGAATGAGTTTCAAGCATGCTTGGGTACTCGTGTTATCTGAGTGACTCAGTTTTGGAATACAACTGTCGCGTGCTGCACCGCGACCTCCAGGCACCCCGGAGTTTCTGAAAAAAAATTTTCTGCGATTTTCACGAAACCACTTTTCTTCAACTTGAATTGGGCTAAAAATCCATCACTGAAAATAAAAATTCTCTGAGTAGTGTGGAAATGCTGATCCTTACCCTACCTGGGGTGTCCACTGAGCATTTCCGCGAACTCTACTTGAAGTTCTCTGGGCATGGGATTTTCACGTTACCCAAACCAAACGGAATGAGTGGGAAACAATCAAGACAACAGATAGAAGCACTTGCATTTGAATGAGTTTCAAGCATGCTTGGGTACTCGTGTGATCTGAGTGACTCAGTTTTGGAATATAACTGTCGCGTGGTGCACCGCGACATCCAGGCACCCCGGAGTTTCTGAAAAAAAATTTTCTGCGATTTTCACGAAACCACTTTTCTTCAACTTGAATTGGGCTAAAAATCCATCCCTGAAAATAAAAATTCTCTGAGTAGTGTGGAAATGCTGATCCTTACCCTACCTGGGGTGTCCACTGAGCATTTCCGCGAACTCTACGTGAAGTTCTCTGGGCATGGGATTTTCACATGTTACCCAAACCAAACGGAATGAGTGGGAAACAATCAAGACAACAGATAGAAGCACTTGCATTTCAATGAGTTTCAAGCATGCTTGGGTACTCGTGTGATCTGAGTGACTCAGTTTTGGAATACAACTGTCGCGTGCTGCACCGCGACCTCCAGGCACCCCGGAGTTTCTGAAAAAAAATTTTCTGCGATTTTCACGAAACCACTTTTCTTCAACTTGAATTGGGCTAAAAATCCATCCCTGAAAATAAAAATTCTCTGAGTAGTGTGGAAATGCTGATCCTTACCCTACCTGGGGTGTCCACTGAGCATTTCCGAGAACTCTACTTGAACTTCTCTGGGCATGGGATTTTGACGTTACCCAAACCAAAAGGAATGAGTGGGAAACAATCAAGACAACAGATAGAAGCACTTGCATTTGAATGAGTTTCAAGCATGCTTGGGTACTCGTGTGATCTGAGTGACTCAGTTTTGGAATACAACTGTCGCATGGTGGACCGCGACCTCCAGGCACCCAGGAGTTTCTGAAAAAAAATGTTCTGCGATTTTCACGAAACCACTTTTCTTCATCTTGAATTGGGCTAAAAATCCATCCCTGAAAATAAAAATTCTCTGAGTAGTGTGGAAAAGCTGATCCTTACCCTACCTGGGGTTTCCACTGAGCATTTCCGCGAACTCTACTTGAAGTTCTCTGGGCATGGGATTTTCACATGTTACCCAAACCAAACGGAATGAGTGGGAAACAATCAAGACAACAGATAGAAGCACTTGCATTTGAATGAGTTTCAAGCATGCTTGGGTACTCATGTGATCTGAGTGACTCAGTTTTGGAATACAACTGTCGCGTGGTGCACCGCGACCTCCAGGCACCCCGGAGTTTCTGAAAAAAAATGTTCTGCGATTTTCACGAAACCACTTTTCTTCAACTTGAATTGGGCTAAAAATCCATCCCTGAAAATAAAAATTCTCTGAGTAGTGTGGAAATGCTGATCCTTACCCTACCTGGGGTGTCCACTGAGCATTTCCGAGAACTCTACTTGAAGTTCTCTAGGCCTGGGATTTTGACATGTTACCCAAACCAAAAGGAATGAGTGTGAAACAATCAAGACAACAGATAGAAGCACTTGCATTTGAATGAGTTTCAAGAATGCTTGGGTACTCGTGTAATCTGAGTGACTCAGTTTTGGAATACAACTGTCGCGTGCTGCACCGCGACCTCCAGGCACCCCGGAGTTTCTGAAAAAAAATTTTCTGCGATTTTCACGAAACCACTTTTCTTCAACTTGAATTGGGCTAAAAATCCATCCCTGAAAATAAAAATTCTCTGAGTAGTGTGGAAATGCTGATCCTTACCCTACCTGGGGTGTCCACTGAGCATTTCCGCGAACTCTACTTGAAGTTCTCTGGGCATGGGATTTTCACGTTACCCAAACCAAACGGAATGAGTGGGAAACAATCAAGACAACAGATAGAAGCACTTGCATTTGAATGAGTTTCAAGCATGCTTGGGTACTCGTGTGATCTGAGTGACTCAGTTTTGGAATATAACTGTCGCGTGGTGCACCGCGACATCCAGGCACCCCGGAGTTTCTGAAAAAAAATTTTCTGCGATTTTCACGAAACCACTTTTCTTCAACTTGAATTGGGCTAAAAATCCATCCCTGAAAATAAAAATTCTCTGAGTAGTGTGGAAATGCTGATCCTTAACCTACCTGGGGTGTCCACTGAGCATTTCCGAGAACTCTACTTGAAGTTCTCTGGGCATCGGATTTTGACATGTTACCCAAACCAAAAGGAATGAGTGGGAAACAATCAAGACAACAGATAGAAGCACGTGCATTTGAATGAGTTTCAAGCATGCTTGGGTACTCGTGTTATCTGAGTGACTCAGTTTTGGAATACAACTGTCGCGTGCTGCACCGCGACCTCCAGGCACCCCGGAGTTTCTGAAAAAAATTTTTCTGCGATTTTCACGAAACCACTTTTCTTCAACTTGAATTGGGCTAAAAATCCATCCCTGAAAATAAAAATTCTCTGAGTAGTGTGGAAATGCTGATCCTTACCCTACCTGGGGTGTCCACTGAGCATTTCCGAGAACTCTACTTGAACTTCTCTGGGCATGGGATTTTGACATGTTACCCAAACCAAAAGGAATGAGTGGGAAACAATCAAGACAACAGATAGAAGCACTTGCATTTGAATGAGTTTCAAGCATGCTTGGGTACTCGTGTGATCTGAGTGACTCAGTTTTGGAATACAACTGTCGCGTGGTGCACCGCGACCTCCTGGCACCCCGGAGTTTCTGAAAAAAAATGTTCTGCGATTTTCACGAAACCACTTTTCTTCAACTTGAATTGGGCTAAAAATCCATCCCTGAAAATAAAAATTCTCTGAGTAGTGTGGAAATGCTGATCCTTACCCCACCTGGGGTGTCCACTGAGCATTTCCGAGAACTCTACTTGAAGTTCTCTAGGCATGGGATTTTGACATGTTACCCAAACCAAAAGGAAGGAGTGGGAAACAATCAAGACAACAGATAGAAGCACTTGCATTTGAATGAGTTTCAAGCATGCTTGGGTACTCGTGTGATCTGAATGACTCAGTTTTGGAATACAACTGTCGCGTGGTGCACCGCGACCTCCAGGCACCCCGGAGTTTCTGAAAAAAACATTTCTGCGATTTTCACGAAACCACTTTTCTTCAACTTGAATTGGGCTAAAAATCCATCCCTGAAAATAAAAATTCTCTGAGTAGTGTGGAAATGCTGATCCTTACCCTACCTGGGGTGTCCACTGAGCATTTCCGCGAACTCTACGTGAAGTTCTCTGGGCATGGGATTTTCACATGTTACCCAAACCAAACGGAATGAGTGGGAAACAATCAAGACAACAGATAGAAGCACTTGCATTTCAATGAGTTTCAAGCATGCTTGGGTACTCGTGTGATCTGAGTGACTCAGTTTTGGAATACAACTGTCGCGTGGTGCACCGCGACCTCCAGGCACCCCGGAGTTTCTGAAAAAAAAATTTCTGCGATTTTCACGAAACCACTTTTCTTCAACTTGAATTGGGCTTAAAATCCATCCCTGAAAATAAAAATTCTCTGAGTAGTGTGGAAATGCTGATCCTTAACCTACCTGGGGTGTCCACTGAGCATTTCCGAGAACTCTACTTGAAGTTCTCTGGGCATCGGATTTTGACATGTTACCCAAACCAAAAGGAATGAGTGGGAAACAATCAAGACAACAGATAGAAGCACTTGCATTTGAATGAGTTTCAAGCATGCTTGGGTACTCGTGTGATCTGAGTGACTCAGTTTTGGAATACAACTGTCGCGTGGTGCACCGCGACCTCCAGGCACCCCGGAGTTTCTGAAAAAAAATGTTCTGCGATTTTCACGAAACCACTTTTCTTCAACTTGAATTGGGCTAAAAATCCATCCCTGAAAATAAAAATTCTCTGAGTAGTGTGGAAATGCTGATCCTTACCCTACCTGGGGTGTCCACTGAGCATTTCCGAGAACTCTACTTGAAGTTCTCTAGGCATGGGATTTTGACATGTTACCCAAACCAAAAGGAAGGAGTGGGAAACAATCAAGACAACAGATAGAAGCACTTGCATTTGAATGAGTTTCAAGCATGCTTGGGTACTCGTGTGATCTGAATGACTCAGTTTTGGAATACAACTGTCGCGTGGTGCACCGCGACCTCCAGGCACCCCGGAGTTTCTGAAAAAAACATTTCTGCGATTTTCACGAAACCACTTTTCTTCAACTTGAATTGGGCTAAAAATCCATCCCTGAAAATAAAAATTCTCTGAGTAGTGTGGAAATGCTGATCCTTACCCTACCTGGGGTGTCCACTGAGCATTTCCGCGAACTCTACTTGAAGTTCTCTGGGCATGGGATTTTCACATGTTACCCAAACCAAAAAGAATGAGGGGGAAACAATCAAGACAACAGATAGAAGCACTTGCATTTGAATGAGTTTCAAGCATGCTTGGGTACTCGTGTGATCTGAGTGACTCAGTTTTGGAATATAACTGTCGCGTGGTGCACCGCGACATCCAGGCACCCCGGAGTTTCTGAAAAAAAATTTTCTGCGATTTTCACGAAACCACTTTTCTTCAACTTGAATTGGGCTAAAAATCCATCCCTGAAAATAAAAATTCTCTGAGTAGTGTGGAAATGCTGATCCTTACCCTACCTGAGGTGTCCACTGAGCATTTCCGCGAACTCTACGTGAAGTTCTCTGGGCATGGGATTTTCACATGTTACCCAAACCAAACGGAATGAGTGGGAAACAATCAAGACAACAGATAGAAGCACTTGCATTTCAATGAGTTTCAAGCATGCTTGGGTACTCGTGTGATCTGAGAGACTCAGTTTTGGAATACAACTGTCGCGTGGTGCACTGCGACCTCCAGGCACCCCAGAGTTTCTGAAAAAAAAATTTCTGTGATTTTCACGAAACCACTTTTCTTCAACTTGAATTGGGCTAAAAATCCATCCCTGAAAATAAAAATTCTCTGAGTAGTGTGGAAATGCTGATCCTTACCCTACCTGGGGTGTCCACTGAGCATTTCCGAGAACTCTACTTGAAGTTCTCTAGGCCTGGGATTTTGACATGTTACCCAAACCAAAAGGAATGAGTGTGAAACAATCAAGACAACAGATAGAAGCACTTGCATTTGAATGAGTTTCAAGAATGCTTGGGTACTCGTGTAATCTGAGTGACTCAGTTTTGGAATACAACTGTCGCGTGCTGCACCGCGACCTCCAGGCACCCCGGAGTTTCTGAAAAAAAATTTTCTGCGATTTTCACGAAACCACTTTTCTTCAACTTGAATTGGGCTAAAAATCCATCCCTGAAAATAAAAATTCTCTGAGTAGTGTGGAAATGCTGATCCTTACCCTACCTGGGGTGTCCACTGAGCATTTCCGCGAACTCTACTTGAAGTTCTCTGGGCATGGGATTTTCACGTTACCCAAACCAAACGGAATGAGTGGGAAACAATCAAGACAACAGATAGAAGCACTTGCATTTGAATGAGTTTCAAGCATGCTTGGGTACTCGTGTGATCTGAGTGACTCAGTTTTGGAATATAACTGTCGCGTGGTGCACCGCGACATCCAGGCACCCCGGAGTTTCTGAAAAAAAATTTTCTGCGATTTTCACGAAACCACTTTTCTTCAACTTGAATTGGGCTAAAAATCCATCCCTGAAAATAAAAATTCTCTGAGTAGTGTGGAAATGCTGATCCTTAACCTACCTGGGGTGTCCACTGAGCATTTCCGAGAACTCTACTTGAAGTTCTCTGGGCATCGGATTTTGACATGTTACCCAAACCAAAAGGAATGAGTGGGAAACAATCAAGACAACAGATAGAAGCACGTGCATTTGAATGAGTTTCAAGCATGCTTGGGTACTCGTGTTATCTGAGTGACTCAGTTTTGGAATACAACTGTCGCGTGCTGCACCGCGACCTCCAGGCACCCCGGAGTTTCTGAAAAAAATTTTTCTGCGATTTTCACGAAACCACTTTTCTTCAACTTGAATTGGGCTAAAAATCCATCCCTGAAAATAAAAATTCTCTGAGTAGTGTGGAAATGCTGATCCTTACCCTACCTGGGGTGTCCACTGAGCATTTCCGAGAACTCTACTTGAACTTCTCTGGGCATGGGATTTTGACATGTTACCCAAACCAAAAGGAATGAGTGGGAAACAATCAAGACAACAGATAGAAGCACTTGCATTTGAATGAGTTTCAAGCATGCTTGGGTACTCGTGTGATCTGAGTGACTCAGTTTTGGAATACAACTGTCGCGTGGTGCACCGCGACCTCCTGGCACCCCGGAGTTTCTGAAAAAAAATGTTCTGCGATTTTCACGAAACCACTTTTCTTCAACTTGAATTGGGCTAAAAATCCATCCCTGAAAATAAAAATTCTCTGAGTAGTGTGGAAATGCTGATCCTTACCCCACCTGGGGTGTCCACTGAGCATTTCCGAGAACTCTACTTGAAGTTCTCTAGGCATGGGATTTTGACATGTTACCCAAACCAAAAGGAAGGAGTGGGAAACAATCAAGACAACAGATAGAAGCACTTGCATTTGAATGAGTTTCAAGCATGCTTGGGTACTCGTGTGATCTGAATGACTCAGTTTTGGAATACAACTGTCGCGTGGTGCACCGCGACCTCCAGGCACCCCGGAGTTTCTGAAAAAAACATTTCTGCGATTTTCACGAAACCACTTTTCTTCAACTTGAATTGGGCTAAAAATCCATCCCTGAAAATAAAAATTCTCTGAGTAGTGTGGAAATGCTGATCCTTACCCTACCTGGGGTGTCCACTGAGCATTTCCGCGAACTCTACGTGAAGTTCTCTGGGCATGGGATTTTCACATGTTACCCAAACCAAACGGAATGAGTGGGAAACAATCAAGACAACAGATAGAAGCACTTGCATTTCAATGAGTTTCAAGCATGCTTGGGTACTCGTGTGATCTGAGTGACTCAGTTTTGGAATACAACTGTCGCGTGGTGCACCGCGACCTCCAGGCACCCCGGAGTTTCTGAAAAAAAATTTTCTGCGATTTTCACGAAACCACTTTTCTTCAACTTGAATTGGGCTTAAAATCCATCCCTGAAAATAAAAATTCTCTGAGTAGTGTGGAAATGCTGATCCTTAACCTACCTGGGGTGTCCACTGAGCATTTCCGAGAACTCTACTTGAAGTTCTCTGGGCATCGGATTTTGACATGTTACCCAAACCAAAAGGAATGAGTGGGAAACAATCAAGACAACAGATAGAAGCACTTGCATTTGAATGAGTTTCAAGCATGCTTGGGTACTCGTGTGATCTGAGTGACTCAGTTTTGGAATACAACTGTCGCGTGGTGCACCGCGACCTCCAGGCACCCCGGAGTTTCTGAAAAAAAATGTTCTGCGATTTTCACGAAACCACTTTTCTTCAACTTGAATTGGGCTAAAAATCCATCCCTGAAAATAAAAATTCTCTGAGTAGTGTGGAAATGCTGATCCTTACCCTACCTGGGGTGTCCACTGAGCATTTCCGAGAACTCTACTTGAAGTTCTCTAGGCATGGGATTTTGACATGTTACCCAAACCAAAAGGAAGGAGTGGGAAACAATCAAGACAACAGATAGAAGCACTTGCATTTGAATGAGTTTCAAGCATGCTTGGGTACTCGTGTGATCTGAATGACTCAGTTTTGGAATACAACTGTCGCGTGGTGCACCGCGACCTCCAGGCACCCCGGAGTTTCTGAAAAAAACATTTCTGCGATTTTCACGAAACCACTTTTCTTCAACTTGAATTGGGCTAAAAATCCATCCCTGAAAATAAAAATTCTCTGAGTAGTGTGGAAATGCTGATCCTTACCCTACCTGGGGTGTCCACTGAGCATTTCCGCGAACTCTACTTGAAGTTCTCTGGGCATGGGATTTTCACATGTTACCCAAACCAAAAAGAATGAGGGGGAAACAATCAAGACAACAGATAGAAGCACTTGCATTTGAATGAGTTTCAAGCATGCTTGGGTACTCGTGTGATCTGAGTGACTCAGTTTTGGAATATAACTGTCGCGTGGTGCACCGCGACATCCAGGCACCCCGGAGTTTCTGAAAAAAAATTTTCTGCGATTTTCACGAAACCACTTTTCTTCAACTTGAATTGGGCTAAAAATCCATCCCTGAAAATAAAAATTCTCTGAGTAGTGTGGAAATGCTGATCCTTACCCTACCTGAGGTGTCCACTGAGCATTTCCGCGAACTCTACGTGAAGTTCTCTGGGCATGGGATTTTCACATGTTACCCAAACCAAACGGAATGAGTGGGAAACAATCAAGACAACAGATAGAAGCACTTGCATTTCAATGAGTTTCAAGCATGCTTGGGTACTCGTGTGATCTGAGAGACTCAGTTTTGGAATACAACTGTCGCGTGGTGCACTGCGACCTCCAGGCACCCCAGAGTTTCTGAAAAAAAAATTTCTGTGATTTTCACGAAACCACTTTTATTCAACTTGAATTGGACTAAAAATCCATCCCTGAAAATAAAAATTCTCTGAGTAGTGTGGAAATGCTGATCCTTACCATACCTGGGGTGTCCACTGAGCATTTCCGAGAACTCTACTTGAAGTTCTCTAGGCATGGGATTTTGACATGTTACCCAAACCAAAAGGAAGGAGTGGGAAACAATCAAGACAACAGATAGAAGCACTTGCATTTGAATGAGTTTCAAGCATGCTTGGGTACTCGTGTGATCTGAATGACTCAGTTTTGGAATACAACTGTCGCGTGGTGCACCGCGACCTCCAGGCACCCCGGAGTTTCTGAAAAAAACATTTCTGCGATTTTCACGAAACCACTTTTCTTCAACTTGAATTGGGCTAAAAATCCATCCCTGAAAATAAAAATTCTCTGAGTAGTGTGGAAATGCTGATCCTTACCCTACCTGGGGTGTCCACTGAGCATTTTCGAGAACTCTACTTGAAGTTCTCTGGGCATGGGATTTTGACATGTTACCCAAACCAAAAGGAATGAGTGGGAAACAATCAAGACAACAGATAGAAGCACTTGCATTTGAATGAGTTTCAAGCATGCTTGGGTACTCGTGTGATCTGAGTGACTCAGTTTTGGAATACAACTGTCGCGTGGTGCACCGCGACATCCAGGCACCCCGGAGTTTCTGAAAAAAAATTTTCTGTGATTTTCACGAAACCACTTTTCTTCATCTTGAATTGGGCTAAAAATCCATCCCTGAAAATAAAAATTCTCTGGGTAGTGTGGAAATGCTGATCCTTACCCTACCTGGGGTGTCCACTGAGCATTTCCGCGAACTCTACTTGAAGTTCTCTGGGCATGGGATTTTCACATGTTACCCAAACCAAACGGAATGAGTGGGAAACAATCAAGACAACAGATAGAAGCACTTGCATTTGAATGAGTTTCAAGCATGCTTGGGTACTCGTGTGATCTGAGTGACTCAGTTTTGGAATATAACTGTCGCGTGGTGCACCGCGACATCCAGGCACCCCGGAGTTTCTGAAAAAAAATTTTCTGCGATTTTCACGAAACCACTTTTCTTCAACTTGAATTGGGCTAAAAATCCATCCCTGAAAATAAAAATTCTCTGAGTAGTGTGGAAATGCTGATCCTTACCCTACCTGAGGTGTCCACTGAGCATTTCCGCGAACTCTACGTGAAGTTCTCTGGGCATGGGATTTTCACATGTTACCCAAACCAAACGGAATGAGTGGGAAACAATCAAGACAACAGATAGAAGCACTTGCATTTCAATGAGTTTCAAGCATGCTTGGGTACTCGTGTGATCTGAGAGACTCAGTTTTGGAATACAACTGTCGCGTGGTGCACTGCGACCTCCAGGCACCCCAGAGTTTCTGAAAAAAAAATTTCTGCGATTTTCACGAAACCACTTTTATTCAACTTGAATTGGACTAAAAATCCATCCCTGAAAATAAAAATTCTCTGAGTAGTGTGGAAATGCTGATCCTTACCCTAACTGGGGTGTCCACTGAGCATTTCCGCAAACTCTACTTGAAGTTCTCTGGGCATGGGATTTTGACATGTTACGCAAACCAAAAGGAATGAGTGGGAAGCAATCAAGACATCAGATAGAAGCACTTGCATTTGAATGAGTTTCAAGCATGCTTGGGTACTCGTGTGATCTGAGTGACTCAGTTTTGGAATACAACTGTCGCGTGGTGCACTGCGACCTCCAGGCACCCCGGAGTTTCTGAAAAAAAATTTTCTGCGATTTTCACGAAACCACTTTTCTTCAACTTGAATTGGGCTAAAAATCCATCCCTGAAAATACGAATTCTCTGAGTAGTGCGGAAATGCTGATCCTTACCCTACCTGGGGTGTCCAATGAGCATTTCCGAGATCTCTTCTTGAAGTTCTCTAGGCATGGGATTTTGACATTTTACCCAAACCAAAAGGAATGAGTGGGAAACAATCAAGACAACAGATAGAAGCACTTGCATTTGAATGAGTTTCAAGCATGCTTGGGTACTCGTGTGATCTGAGTGACTCAGTTTTGGAATACAACTGTCCCGTGGTGCACCGCGACCTCCATGCACCCCGGAGTTTCTGAAAAAAAATTTTCTGCGATTTTCACGAAACCACTTTTCTTCAACTTGAATTGGGCTAAAAATCCATCCCTGAAAATAAAAATTCTCTGAGTAGTGTGGAAATGCTGATCCTTACCCTACCTGGGGTGTCCACTGAGCATTTCCGCAAACTCTACTTGAAGTTCTCTGGGCATGGGATTTTGACATGTTACCCAAACTAAAAGGAATGAGTGGGAAACAATCAAGACATCAGATAGAAGCACTTGCATTTGGATGAGTTTCAAGCATGCTTGGGTACTCGTGTGATCTGAGTGACTCAGTTTTGGAATACAACTGTCGCGTGGTGCACTGCGACCTCCAGGCACCCCGGAGTTTCTGAAAAAAAATTTTCTGCGATTTTCACGAAACCACTTTTCTTCAACTTGAATTGGGCTAAAAATCCATCCCTGAAAATAAAAATTCTCTGAGTAGTGTGGAAATGCTGATCCTTACCCTACCTGGGGTGTCCACTGAGCATTTCCGAGAACTCTACTTGAAGTTCTCTGGGCATGGGATTTTGACATGTTACCCAAACCAAACGGAATGAGTGGGAAACAATCAAGACAACAGATAGAAGCACTTGCATTTGAATGAGTTTCAAGCATGCTTGGGTACTCGTGTGATCTGAGTGACTCAGTTTTGGAATACAACTGTCGCGTGGTGTACCGCGACCTCCAGGCACCCCGGAGTTTCTGAAAAAAAATTTTCTGCGATTTTCACGAAACCACTTTTCTTCAACTTGAATTTGGCTGAAAATCCATCCCTGAAAATAAAAATTCTCTGAGTAGTGTGGAAATGCTGATCCTTTCCCTACCTGGGGTGTCCACTGAGCATTTCCGCAAACTCTTCTTGAAGTTCTCTGGGCATGGGATTTTGACATGTTACCCAAACCAAAAGGAATGAGTGGGAAACAGTCAAGACAACAGATAGAAGCACTTGCATTTGAATGAGTTTCTAGCATGCTTGGGTACTCGTGTGATCTGAGTGACTCAGTTTTGGAATACAAGTGTCGCGTGGTGCACCGCGACATCTAGGCACCCCGGAGTTTCTGAAAAAAAATTTTCTGCGATTTTCACGAAACCACTTTTCTTCAACTTGAATTGGGCTAAAAATCCATCCCTGAAAATAAAAATTCTCTGAGTAGTGTGGAAATGCTGATCCTTACCCTACCTGGGGTGTCCACTGAGCATTTCCGAGAACTCTACTTGAAGTTCTCTGGGCATGGGATTTTGACATGTTACCCAAACCAAACGGAATGAGTGGGAAACAATCAAGACAACAGATAGAAGCACTTGCATTTGAATGAGTTTCAAGCATGCTTGGGTACTCGTGTGATCTGAGTGACTCAGTTTTGGAATATAACTGTCGCGTGGTGCACCGCGACATCCAGGCACCCCGGAGTTTCTGAAAAAAAATTTTCTGCGATTTTCACGAAACCACTTTTCTTCAACTTGAATTGGGCTAAAAATCCATCCCTGAAAATAAAAATTCTCTGAGTAGTGTGGAAATGCTGATCCTTACCCTACCTGGGGTGTCCACTGAGCATTTCCGAGAACTCTACTTGAACTTCTCTGGGCATGGGATTTTGACGTTACCCAAACCAAAAGGAATGAGTGGGAAACAATCAAGACAACAGATAGAAGCACTTGCATTTGAATGAGTTTCAAGCATGCTTGGGTACTCGTGTGATCTGAGTGACTCAGTTTTGGAATACAACTGTCGCGTGGTGGACCGCGACCTCCAGGCACCCAGGAGTTTCTGAAAAAAAATGTTCTGCGATTTTCACGAAACCACTTTTCTTCAACTTGAATTGGGCTAAAAATCCATCCCTGAAAATAAAAATTCTCTGAGTAGTGTGGAAATGCTGATCCTTACCCTACCTGGGGTGTCCACTGAGCATTTCCGAGAACTCTACTTGAAGTTCTCTAGGCCTGGGATTTTGACATGTTACCCAAACCAAAAGGAATGAGTGGGAAACAATCAAGACAACAGATAGAAGCACTTGCATTTGAATGAGTTTCAAGAATGCTTGGGTACTCGTGTTATCTGAGTGACTCAGTTTTGGAATACAACTGTCGCGTGGTGCACCGCGACCTCCAGGCACCCCGGAGTTTCTGAAAAAAAATGTTCTGCGATTTTCACGAAACCACTTTTCTTCAACTTGAATTGGGCTTAAAATCCATCCCTGAAAATAAAAATTCTCTGAGTAGTGTGGAAATGCTGATCCTTAACCTACCTGGGGTGTCCACTGAGCATTTCCGAGAACTCTACTTGAAGTTCTCTGGGCATCGGATTTTGACATGTTACCCAAACCAAAAGGAATGAGTGGGAAACAATCAAGACAACAGATAGAAGCACGTGCATTTGAATGAGTTTCAAGCATGCTTGGGTACTCGTGTTATCTGAGTGACTCAGTTTTGGAATACAACTGTCGCGTGCTGCACCGCGACCTCCAGGCACCCCGGAGTTTCTGAAAAAAAATTTTCTGCGATTTTCACGAAACCACTTTTCTTCAACTTGAATTGGGCTAAAAATCCATCCCTGAAAATAAAAATTCTCTGAGTAGTGTGGAAATGCTGATCCTTACCCTACCTGGGGTGTCCACTGAGCATTTCCGAGAACTCTACTTGAACTTCTCTGGGCATGGGATTTTGACATGTTACCCAAACCAAAAGGAATGAGTGGGAAACAATCAAGACAACAGATAGAAGCACTTGCATTTGAATGAGTTTCAAGCATGCTTGGGTACTCGTGTGATCTGAGTGACTCGGTTTTGGAATACAACTGTCGCGTGGTGCACCGCGACCTCCAGGCACCCCGGAGTTTCTGAAAAAAAATGTTCTGCGATTTTCACGAAACCACTTTTCTTCAACTTGAATTGGGCTAAAAATCCATCCCTGAAAATAAAAATTCTCTGAGTAGTGTGGAAATGCTGATCCTTACCCTACCTGGGGTGTCCACTGAGCATTTCCGAGAACTCTACTTGAACTTCTCTGGGCATGGGATTTTGACGTTACCCAAACCAAAAGGAATGAGTGGGAAACAATCAAGACAACAGATAGAAGCACTTGCATTTGAATGAGTTTCAAGCATGCTTGGGTACTCGTGTGATCTGAGTGACTCAGTTTTGGAATACAACTGTCGCGTGGTGGACCGCGACCTCCAGGCACCCAGGAGTTTCTGAAAAAAAATGTTCTGCGATTTTCACGAAACCACTTTTCTTCAACTTGAATTGGTCTAAAAATCCATCCCTGAAAATAAAAATTCTCTGAGTAGTGTGGAAATGCTGATCCTTACCCTACCTGGGGTGTCCACTGAGCATTTCCGCGAACTCTACTTGAAGTTCTCTGGGCATGGGATTTTCACATGTTACCCAAACCAAACGGAATGAGTGGGAAACAATCAAGACAACAGATAGAAGCACTTGCATTTGAATGAGTTTCAAGCATGCTTGGGTACTCGTGTGATCTGAGTGACTCAGTTTTGGAATACAACTGACGCGTGGTGCACCGCGACCTCCAGGCACCCCGGAGTTTCTGAAAAAAAATTTTCTGCGATTTTCACGAAACCACTTTTCTTCAACTTGAATTGGGCTTAAAATCCATCCCTGAAAATAAAAATTCTCTGAGTAGTGTGGAAATGCTGATCCTTAACCTACCTGGGGTGTCCACTGAGCATTTCCGAGAACTCTACTTGAAGTTCTCTGGGCATGGGATTTTGACATGTTACCCAAACCAAAAGGAATGAGTTGGAAACAATCAAGACAACAGATAGAAGCACTTGCATTTGAATGAGTTTCAAGCATGCTTGGGTACTCGTGTTATCTGAGTGACTCAGTTTTGGAATACAACTGTCGCGTGCTGCACCGCGACCTCCAGGCACCCCGGAGTTTCTGAAAAAAAAATTTCTGCGATTTTCACGAAACCACTTTTCTTCAACTTGAATTGGGCTAAAAATCCATCCCTGAAAATAAAAATTCTCTGAGTAGTGTGGAAATGCTGATCCTTACCCTACCTGGGGTGTCCACTGAGCATTTCCGAGAACTCTACTTGAACTTCTCTGGGCGTGGGATTTTGACATGTTACCCAAACCAAAAGGAATGAGTGGGAAACAATCAAGACAACAGATAGAAGCACTTGCATTTGAATGAGTTTCAAGCATGCTTGGGTACTCGTGTGATCTGAATGACTCAGTTTTGGAATACAACTGTCGCGTGGTGCACCGCGACCTCCAGGCACCCCGGAGTTTCTGAAAAAAAAATTTCTGCGATTTTCACGAAACCACTTTTCTTCAACTTGAATTGGGCTAAAAATCCATCACTGAAAATAAAAATTCTCTGAGTAGTGTGGAAATGCTGATCCTTACCCTACCTGGGGTGTCCACTGAGCATTTCCGCGAACTCTACTTGAAGTTCTCTGGGCATGGGATTTTCACGTTACCCAAACCAAACGGAATGAGTGGGAAACAATCAAGACAACAGATAGAAGCACTTGCATTTGAATGAGTTTCAAGCATGCTTGGGTACTCGTGTGATCTGAGTGACTCAGTTTTGGAATATAACTGTCGCGTGGTGCACCGCGACATCCAGGCACCCCGGAGTTTCTGAAAAAAAATTTTCTGCGATTTTCACGAAACCACTTTTCTTCAACTTGAATTGGGCTAAAAATCCATCCCTGAAAATAAAAATTCTCTGAGTAGTGTGGAAATGCTGATCCTTACCCTACCTGGGGTGTCCACTGAGCATTTCCGCGAACTCTACGTGAAGTTCTCTGGGCATGGGATTTTCACATGTTACCCAAACCAAACGGAATGAGTGGGAAACAATCAAGACAACAGATAGAAGCACTTGCATTTCAATGAGTTTCAAGCATGCTTGGGTACTCGTGTGATCTGAGTGACTCAGTTTTGGAATACAACTGTCGCGTGCTGCACCGCGACCTCCAGGCACCCCGGAGTTTCTGAAAAAAAATTTTCTGCGATTTTCACGAAACCACTTTTCTTCAACTTGAATTGGGCTAAAAATCCATCCCTGAAAATAAAAATTCTCTGAGTAGTGTGGAAATGCTGATCCTTACCCTACCTGGGGTGTCCACTGAGCATTTCCGAGAACTCTACTTGAACTTCTCTGGGCATGGGATGTTGACGTTACCCAAACCAAAAGGAATGAGTGGGAAACAATCAAGACAACAGATAGAAGCACTTGCATTTGAATGAGTTCAAGCATGCTTGGGTACTCGTGTGATCTGAGTGACTCCGTTTTGGAATACAACTGTCGCGTGGTGCACCGCGACCTCCAGGCACCCCGGAGTTTCTGAAAAAAAATTTTCTGCGATTTTCACGAAACCACTTTTCTTCAACTTGAATTGGGCTTAAAATCCATCCCTGAAAATAAAAATTCTCTGAGTAGTGTGGAAATGCTGATCCTTACCGTACCTGGGGTGTCCATTGAGCATTTCCGCAAACTCTACTTGAAGTTCTCTGGGCATGGGATTTTGACATGTTACCCAAACCAAAAGGAATGAGTGGGAAACAATCAAGACAACAGATAGAAGCACTTGCATTTGAATGAGTTTCAAGCATGCTTGGGTACTCGTGTGATCTGAGTGACTCAGTTTTGGAATACAACTGTCGCATGGTGGACCGCGACCTCCAGGCACCCAGGAGTTTCTGAAAAAAAATGTTCTGCGATTTTCACGAAACCACTTTTCTTCATCTTGAATTGGGCTAAAAATCCATCCCTGAAAATAAAAATTCTCTGAGTAGTGTGGAAAAGCTGATCCTTACCCTACCTGGGGTTTCCACTGAGCATTTCCGAGAACTCTACTTGAAGTTCTCTGGGCATGGGATTTTGACATGTTACCCAAACCAAACGGAATGAGTGGGAAACAATCAAGACAACAGATAGAAGCACTTGCATTTGAATGAGTTTCAAGCATGCTTGGGTACTCGTGTGATCTGAGTGACTCAGTTTTGGAATACAACTGTCGCGTGGTGCACCGCGACCTCCAGGCACCCCGGAGTTTCTGAAAAAAAATTTTCTGCGATTTTCACGAAACCACTTTTCTTCAACTTGAATTGGGCTTAAAATCCATCCCTGAAAATAAAAATTCTCTGAGTAGTGTGGAAATGCTGATCCTTAACCTACCTGGGGTGTCCACTGAGCATTTCCGAGAACTCTACTTGAACTTCTCTGGGCATAGGATTTTGACATGTTACCCAAACCAAAAGGAATGAGTGGGAAACAATCAAGACAACAGATAGAAGCACTTGCATTTGAATGAGTTTCAAGCATGCTTGGGTACTCGTGTGATCTGAGTGACTCAGTTTTGGAATACAACTGTCGCGTGGTGCACCGCGACCTCCAGGCACCCCGGAGTTTCTGAAAAAAAATTTTCTGCGATTTTCACGAAACCACTTTTCTTCAACTTGAATTGGGCTAAAAATCCATCCCTGAAAATAAAAATTCTCTGAGTAGTGTGGAAATGCTGATCCTTACCCTACCTGGGGTGTCCACTGAGCATTTCCGAGAACTCTACTTGAACTTCTCTGGGCATGGGATTTTGACATTTTACCCAAACCAAAAGGAATGAGTGGGAAACAATCAAGACAACAGATAGAAGCACTTGCATTTGAATGAGTTCAAGCATGCTTGGGTACTCGTGTGATCTGAGTGACTCCGTTTTGGAATACAACTGTCGCGTGGTGCACCGCGACCTCCAGGCACCCCGGAGTTTCTGAAAAAAAATTTTCTGCGATTTTCACGAAACCACTTTTCTTCAACTTGAATTGGGCTTAAAATCCATCCCTGAAAATAAAAATTCTCTGAGTAGTGTGGAAATGCTGATCCTTACCGTACCTGGGGTGTCCATTGAGCATTTCCGCAAACTCTACTTGAAGTTCTCTGGGCATGGGATTTTGACATGTTACCCAAACCAAAAGGAATGAGTGGGAAACAATCAAGACAACAGATAGAAGCACTTGCATTTGAATGAGTTTCAAGCATGCTTGGGTACTCGTGTGATCTGAGTGACTCAGTTTTGGAATACAACTGTCGCATGGTGGACCGCGACCTCCAGGCACCCAGGAGTTTCTGAAAAAAAATGTTCTGCGATTTTCACGAAACCACTTTTCTTCATCTTGAATTGGGCTAAAAATCCATCCCTGAAAATAAAAATTCTCTGAGTAGTGTGGAAAAGCTGATCCTTACCCTACCTGGGGTTTCCACTGAGCATTTCCGAGAACTCTACTTGAAGTTCTCTGGGCATGGGATTTTGACATGTTACCCAAACCAAACGGAATGAGTGGGAAACAATCAAGACAACAGATAGAAGCACTTGCATTTGAATGAGTTTCAAGCATGCTTGGGTACTCGTGTGATCTGAGTGACTCAGTTTTGGAATACAACTGTCGCGTGGTGCACCGCGACCTCCAGGCACCCCGGAGTTTCTGAAAAAAAATTTTCTGCGATTTTCACGAAACCACTTTTCTTCAACTTGAATTGGGCTTAAAATCCATCCCTGAAAATAAAAATTCTCTGAGTAGTGTGGAAATGCTGATCCTTAACCTACCTGGGGTGTCCACTGAGCATTTCCGAGAACTCTACTTGAACTTCTCTGGGCATAGGATTTTGACATGTTACCCAAACCAAAAGGAATGAGTGGGAAACAATCAAGACAACAGATAGAAGCACTTGCATTTGAATGAGTTTCAAGCATGCTTGGGTACTCGTGTGATCTGAGTGACTCAGTTTTGGAATACAACTGTCGCGTGGTGCACCGCGACCTCCAGGCACCCCGGAGTTTCTGAAAAAAAATTTTCTGCGATTTTCACGAAACCACTTTTCTTCAACTTGAATTGGGCTAAAAATCCATCCCTGAAAATAAAAATTCTCTGAGTAGTGTGGAAATGCTGATCCTTACCCTACCTGGGGTGTCCACTGAGCATTTCCGAGAACTCTACTTGAACTTCTCTGGGCATGGGATTTTGACATTTTACCCAAACCAAAAGGAATGAGTGGGAAACAATCAAGACAACAGATAGAAGCACTTGCATTTGAATGAGTTTCAAGCATGCTTGGGTACTCGTGTGATCTGAGTGACTCAGTTTTGGAATACAACTGTCCCGTGGTGCACCGCGACCTCCATGCACCCCGGAGTTTCTGAAAAAAAATTTTCTGCGATTTTCACGAAACCACTTTTCTTCAACTTGAATTGGGCTAAAAATCCATCCCTGAAAATAAAAATTCTCTGAGTAGTGTGGAAATGCTGATCCTTACCCTACCTGGGGTGTCCACTGAGCATTTCCGCAAACTCTACTTGAAGTTCTCTGGGCATGGGATTTTGACATGTTACCCAAACCAAAAGGAATGAGTGGGAAACGATCAAGACATCAGATAGAAGCACTTGCATTTGAATGAGTTTCAAGCATGCTTGGGTACTCGTGTGATCTGAGTGACTCAGTTTTGGAATACAACTGTCGCGTGGTGCACTGCGACCTCCAGGCACCCCGGAGTTTCTGAAAAAAAATTTTCTGCGATTTTCACGAAACCACTTTTCTTCAACTTGAATTGGGCTAAAAATCCATCCCTGAAAATAAAAATTCTCTGAGTAGTGTGGAAATGCTGATCCTTACCCTACCTGGGGTGTCCACTGAGCATTTCCGCAAACTCTACTTGAAGTTCTCTGGGCATGGGATTTTGACATGTTACCCAAACCAAAAGGAATGAGTGGGAAACAATCAAGACAACAGATAGAAGCACTTGCATTTGAATGAGTTTCAAGCATGCTTGGGTACTCGTGTGATCTGAGTGACTCAGTTTTGGAATACAACTGTCGCGTGGTGCACCGCGACCTCCAGGCACCCCGGAGTTTCTGAAAAAAAATTTTCTGCGATTTTCACGAAACCACTTTTCTTCAACTTGAATTTGGCTAAAAATCCATCCCTGAAAATAAAAATTCTCTGAGTAGTGTGGAAATGCTGATCCTTTCCCTACCTGGGGTGTCCACTGAGCATTTCCGCAAACTCTACTTGAAGTTCTCTGGGCATGGGATTTTGACATGTTACCCAAACCAAAAGGAATGAGTGGGAAACAGTCAAGACAACAGATAGAAGCACTTGCATTTGAATGAGTTTCTAGCATGCTTGGGTACTCGTGTGATCTGAGTGACTCAGTTTTGGAATACAAGTGTCGCGTGGTGCACCGCGACATCTAGGCACCCCGGAGTTTCTGAAAAAAAATTTTCTGCGATTTTCACGAAACCACTTTTCTTCAACTTGAATTGGGCTAAAAATCCATCCCTGAAAATAAAAATTCTCTGAGTAGTGTGGAAATGCTGATCCTTACCCTACCTGGGGTGTCCACTGAGCATTTCCGAGAACTCTACTTGAAGTTCTCTGGGCATGGGATTTTGACATGTTACCCAAACCAAACGGAATGAGTGGGAAACAATCAAGACAACAGATAGAAGCACTTGCATTTGAATGAGTTTCAAGCATGCTTGGGTACTCGTGTGATCTGAGTGACTCAGTTTTGGAATATAACTGTCGCGTGGTGCACCGCGACATCCAGGCACCCCGGAGTTTCTGAAAAAAAATTTTCTGCGATTTTCACGAAACCACTTTTCTTCAACTTGAATTGGGCTAAAAATCCATCCCTGAAAATAAAAATTCTCTGAGTAGTGTGGAAATGCTGATCCTTACCCTACCTGGGGTGTCCACTGAGCATTTCCGCGAACTCTACGTGAAGTTCTCTGGGCATGGGATTTTCACATGTTACCCAAACCAAACGGAATGAGTGGGAAACAATCAAGACAACAGATAGAAGCACTTGCATTTCAATGAGTTTCAAGCATGCTTGGGTACTCGTGTGATCTGAGTGACTCAGTTTTGGAATACAACTGTCGCGTGCTGCACCGCGACCTCCAGGCACCCCGGAGTTTCTGAAAAAAAATGTTCTGCGATTTTCACGAAACCACTTTTCTTCAACTTGAATTGGGCTAAAAATCCATCCCTGAAAATAAAAATTCTCTGAGTAGTGTGGAAATGCTGATCCTTACCCTACCTGGGGTGTCCACTGAGCATTTCCGAGAACTCTACTTGAACTTCTCTGGGCATGGGATTTTGACGTTACCCAAACCAAAAGGAATGAGTGGGAAACAATCAAGACAACAGATAGAAGCACTTGCATTTGAATGAGTTCAAGCATGCTTGGGTACTCGTGTGATCTGAGTGACTCCGTTTTGGAATACAACTGTCGCGTGGTGCACCGCGACCTCCAGGCACCCCGGAGTTTCTGAAAAAAAATTTTCTGCGATTTTCACGAAACCACTTTTCTTCAACTTGAATTGGGCTAAAAATCCATCCCTGAAAATAAAAATTCTCTGAGTAGTGTGGAAATGCTGATCCTTACCGTACCTGGGGTGTCCACTGAGCATTTCCGCAAACTCTACTTGAAGTTCTCTGGGCATGGGATTTTGACATGTTACCCAAACCAAAAGGAATGAGTGGGAAACAATCAAGACAACAGATAGAAGCACTTGCATTTGAATGAGTTTCAAGCATGCTTGGGTACTCGTGTGATCTGAGTGACTCAGTTTTGGAATACAACTGTCGCATGGTGGACCGCGACCTCCAGGCACCCAGGAGTTTCTGAAAAAAAATGTTCTGCGATTTTCACGAAACCACTTTTCTTCATCTTGAATTGGGCTAAAAATCCATCCCTGAAAATAAAAATTCTCTGAGTAGTGTGGAAAAGCTGATCCTTACCCTACCTGGGGTTTCCACTGAGCATTTCCGAGAACTCTACTTGAAGTTCTCTGGGCATGGGATTTTGACATGTTACCCAAACCAAACGGAATGAGTGGGAAACAATCAAGACAACAGATAGAAGCACTTGCATTTGAATGAGTTTCAAGCATGCTTGGGTACTCGTGTGATCTGAGTGACTCAGTTTTGGAATACAACTGTCGCGTGGTGCACCGCGACCTCCAGGCACCCCGGAGTTTCTGAAAAAAAATTTTCTGCGATTTTCACGAAACCACTTTTCTTCAACTTGAATTGGGCTTAAAATCCATCCCTGAAAATAAAAATTCTCAGAGTAGTGTGGAAATGCTGATCCTTAACCTACCTGGGGTGTCCACTGAGCATTTCCGAGAACTCTACTTGAACTTCTCTTGGCATAGGATTTTGACATGTTACCCAAACCAAAACGAATGAGTGGGAAACAATCAAGACAACAGATAGAAGCACTTGCATTTCAATGAGTTTCAAGCATGCTTGGGTACTCGTGTGATCTGAGTGACTCAGTTTTGGAATACAACTGTCGCGTGGTGCACCGCGACCTCCAGGCACCCCGGAGTTTCTGAAAAAAAATTTTCTGCGATTTTCACGAAACCACTTTTCTTCAACTTGAATTGGGCTAAAAATCCATCCCTGAAAATAAAAATTCTCTGAGTAGTGTGGAAATGCTGATCCTTACCCTACCTGGGGTGTCCACTGAGCATTTCCGAGAACTCTACTTGAACTTCTCTGGGCATGGGATTTTGACGTTACCCAAACCAAAAGGAATGAGTGGGAAACAATCAAGACAACAGATAGAAGCACTTGCATTTGAATGAGTTTCAAGCATGCTTGGGTACTCGTGTGATCTGAGTGACTCAGTTTTGGAATACAACTGTCGCGTGGTGGACCGCGACCTCCAGGCACCCAGGAGTTTCTGAAAAAAAATGTTCTGCGATTTTCACGAAACCACTTTTCTTCAACTTGAATTGGGCTAAAAATCCATCCCTGAAAATACAAATTCTCTGAGTAGTGTGGAAATGCTGATCCTTACCCTACCTGGGGTGTCCACTGAGCATTTCCGCGAACTCTACTTGAAGTTCTCTGGGCATGGGATTTTCACATGTTACCCAAACCAAACGGAATGAGTGGGAAACAATCAAGACAACAGATAGAAGCACTTGCATTTGAATGAGTTTCAAGCATGCTTGGGTACTCATGTGATCTGAGTGACTCAGTTTTGGAATACAACTGTCGCGTGGTGCACCGCGACCTCCAGGCACCCCGGAGTTTCTGAAAAAAAATGTTCTGCGATTTTCACGAAACCACTTTTCTTCAACTTGAATTGGGCTAAAAATCCATCCCTGAAAATAAAAATTCTCTGAGTAGTGTGGAAATGCTGATCCTTACCCTACCTGGGGTGTCCACTGAGCATTTCCGAGAACTCTACTTGAAGTTCTCTAGGCCTGGGATTTTGACATGTTACCCAAACCAAAAGGAATGAGTGGGAAACAATCAAGACAACAGATAGAAGCACTTGCATTTGAATGAGTTTCAAGAATGCTTGGGTACTCGTGTTATCTGAGTGACTCAGTTTTGGAATACAACTGTCGCGTGGTGCACCGCGACCTCCAGGCACCCCGGAGTTTCTGAAAAAAAATTTTCTGCGATTTTCACGAAACCACTTTTCTTCAACTTGAATTGGGCTTAAAATCCATCCGTGAAAATAAAAATTCTCTGAGTAGTGTGGAAATGCTGATCCTTAACCTACCTGGGGTGTCCACTGAGCATTTCCGAGAACTCTACTTGAAGTTCTCTGGGCATCGGATTTTGACATGTTACCCAAACCAAAAGGAATGAGTGGGAAACAATCAAGACAACAGATAGAAGCACGTGCATTTGAATGAGTTTCAAGCATGCTTGGGTACTCGTGTTATCTGAGTGACTCAGTTTTGGAATACAACTGTCGCGTGCTGCACCGCGACCTCCAGGCACCCCGGAGTTTCTGAAAAAAAATTTTCTGCGATTTTCACGAAACCACTTTTCTTCAACTTGAATTGGGCTAAAAATCCATCCCTGAAAATAAAAATTCTCTGAGTAGTGTGGAAATGCTGATCCTTACCCTACCTGGGGTGTCCACTGAGCATTTCCGAGAACTCTACTTGAACTTCTCTGGGCATGGGATTTTGACATGTTACCCAAACCAAAAGGAATGAGTGGGAAACAATCAAGACAACAGATAGAAGCACTTGCATTTGAATGAGTTTCAAGCATGCTTGGGTACTCGTGTGATCTGAGTGACTCGGTTTTGGAATACAACTGTCGCGTGGTGCACCGCGACCTCCAGGCACCCCGGAGTTTCTGAAAAAAAATGTTCTGCGATTTTCACGAAACCACTTTTCTTCAACTTGAATTGGGCTAAAAATCCATCCCTGAAAATAAAAATTCTCTGAGTAGTGTGGAAATGCTGATCCTTACCCTACCTGGGGTGTCCACTGAGCATTTCCGAGAACTCTACTTGAACTTCTCTGGGCATGGGATTTTGACGTTACCCAAACCAAAAGGAATGAGTGGGAAACAATCAAGACAACAGATAGAAGCACTTGCATTTGAATGAGTTTCAAGCATGCTTGGGTACTCGTGTGATCTGAGTGACTCAGTTTTGGAATACAACTGTCGCGTGGTGGACCGCGACCTCCAGGCACCCAGGAGTTTCTGAAAAAAAATGTTCTGCGATTTTCACGAAACCACTTTTCTTCAACTTGAATTGGTCTAAAAATCCATCCCTGAAAATAAAAATTCTCTGAGTAGTGTGGAAATGCTGATCCTTACCCTACCTGGGGTGTCCACTGAGCATTTCCGCGAACTCTACTTGAAGTTCTCTGGGCATGGGATTTTCACATGTTACCCAAACCAAACGGAATGAGTGGGAAACAATCAAGACAACAGATAGAAGCACTTGCATTTGAATGAGTTTCAAGCATGCTTGGGTACTCGTGTGATCTGAGTGACTCAGTTTTGGAATACAACTGACGCGTGGTGCACCGCGACCTCCAGGCACCCCGGAGTTTCTGAAAAAAAATTTTCTGCGATTTTCACGAAACCACTTTTCTTCAACTTGAATTGGGCTTAAAATCCATCCCTGAAAATAAAAATTCTCTGAGTAGTGTGGAAATGCTGATCCTTAACCTACCTGGGGTGTCCACTGAGCATTTCCGAGAACTCTACTTGAAGTTCTCTGGGCATGGGATTTTGACATGTTACCCAAACCAAAAGGAATGAGTTGGAAACAATCAAGACAACAGATAGAAGCACTTGCATTTGAATGAGTTTCAAGCATGCTTGGGTACTCGTGTTATCTGAGTGACTCAGTTTTGGAATACAACTGTCGCGTGCTGCACCGCGACCTCCAGGCACCCCGGAGTTTCTGAAAAAAAAATTTCTGCGATTTTCACGAAACCACTTTTCTTCAACTTGAATTGGGCTAAAAATCCATCCCTGAAAATAAAAATTCTCTGAGTAGTGTGGAAATGCTGATCCTTACCCTACCTGGGGTGTCCACTGAGCATTTCCGAGAACTCTACTTGAACTTCTCTGGGCGTGGGATTTTGACATGTTACCCAAACCAAAAGGAATGAGTGGGAAACAATCAAGACAACAGATAGAAGCACTTGCATTTGAATGAGTTTCAAGCATGCTTGGGTACTCGTGTGATCTGAGTGACTCAGTTTTGGAATATAACTGTCGCGTGGTGCACCGCGACATCCAGGCACCCCGGAGTTTCTGAAAAAAAATTTTCTGCGATTTTCACGAAACCACATTTCTTCAACTTGAATTGGGCTAAAAATCCATCCCTGAAAATAAAAATTCTCTGAGTAGTGTGGAAATGCTGATCCTTACCCTACCTGGGGTGTCCACTGAGCATTTCCGCGAACTCTACGTGAAGTTCTCTGGGCATGGGATTTTCACATGTTACCCAAACCAAACGGAATGAGTGGGAAACAATCAAGACAACAGATAGAAGCACTTGCATTTCAATGAGTTTCAAGCATGCTTGGGTACTCGTGTGATCTGAGTGACTCAGTTTTGGAATACAACTGTCGCGTGCTGCACCGCGACCTCCAGGCACCCCGGAGTTTCTGAAAAAAAATTTTCTGCGATTTTCACGAAACCACTTTTCTTCAACTTGAATTGGGCTAAAAATCCATCCCTGAAAATAAAAATTCTCTGAGTAGTGTGGAAATGCTGATCCTTACCCTACCTGGGGTGTCCACTGAGCATTTCCGAGAACTCTACTTGAACTTCTCTGGGCATGGGATGTTGACGTTACCCAAACCAAAAGGAATGAGTGGGAAACAATCAAGACAACAGATAGAAGCACTTGCATTTGAATGAGTTCAAGCATGCTTGGGTACTCGTGTGATCTGAGTGACTCCGTTTTGGAATACAACTGTCGCGTGGTGCACCGCGACCTCCAGGCACCCCGGAGTTTCTGAAAAAAATTTTCTGCGATTTTCACGAAACCACTTTTCTTCAACTTGAATTGGGCTAAAAATCCATCCCTGAAAATAAAAATTCTCTGAGTAGTGTGGAAATGCTGATCCTTACCGTACCTGGGGTGTCCATTGAGCATTTCCGCAAACTCTACTTGAAGTTCTCTGGGCATGGGATTTTGACATGTTACCCAAACCAAAAGGAATGAGTGGGAAACAATCAAGACAACAGATAGAAGCACTTGCATTTGAATGAGTTTCAAGCATGCTTGGGTACTCGTGTGATCTGAGTGACTCAGTTTTGGAATACAACTGTCGCATGGTGGACCGCGACCTCCAGGCACCCAGGAGTTTCTGAAAAAAAATGTTCTGCGATTTTCACGAAACCACTTTTCTTCATCTTGAATTGGGCTAAAAATCCATCCCTGAAAATAAAAATTCTCTGAGTAGTGTGGAAAAGCTGATCCTTACCCTACCTGGGGTTTCCACTGAGCATTTCCGAGAACTCTACTTGAAGTTCTCTGGGCATGGGATTTTGACGTTACCCAAACCAAACGGAATGAGTGGGAAACAATCAAGACAACAGATAGAAGCACTTGCATTTGAATGAGTTTCAAGCATGCTTGGGTACTCGTGTGATCTGAGTGACTCAGTTTTGGAATACAACTGTCGCGTGGTGCACCGCGACCTCCAGGCACCCCGGAGTTTCTGAAAAAAAATTTTCTGCGATTTTCACGAAACCACTTTTCTTCAACTTGAATTGGGCTTAAAATCCATCCCTGAAAATAAAAATTCTCTGAGTAGTGTGGAAATGCTGATCCTTAACCTACCTGGGGTGTCCACTGAGCATTTCCGAGAACTCTACTTGAACTTCTCTGGGCATAGGATTTTGACATGTTACCCAAACCAAAAGGAATGAGTGGGAAACAATCAAGACAACAGATAGAAGCACTTGCATTTGAATGAGTTTCAAGCATGCTTGGGTACTCGTGTGATCTGAGTGACTCGGTTTTGGAATACAACTGTCGCGTGGTGCACCGCGACCTCCAGGCACCCCGGAGTTTCTGAAAAAAAATGTTCTGCGATTTTCACGAAACCACTTTTCTTCAACTTGAATTGGGCTAAAAATCCATCCCTGAAAATAAAAATTCTCTGAGTAGTGTGGAAATGCTGATCCTTACCCTACCTGGGGTGTCCACTGAGCATTTCCGAGAACTCTACTTGAACTTCTCTGGGCATGGGATTTTGACGTTACCCAAACCAAAAGGAATGAGTGGGAAACAATCAAGACAACAGATAGAAGCACTTGCATTTGAATGAGTTTCAAGCATGCTTGGGTACTCGTGTGATCTGAGTGACTCAGTTTTGGAATACAACTGTCGCGTGGTGGACCGCGACCTCCAGGCACCCAGGAGTTTCTGAAAAAAAATGTTCTGCGATTTTCACGAAACCACTTTTCTTCAACTTGAATTGGTCTAAAAATCCATCCCTGAAAATAAAAATTCTCTGAGTAGTGTGGAAATGCTGATCCTTACCCTACCTGGGGTGTCCACTGAGCATTTCCGCGAACTCTACTTGAAGTTCTCTGGGCATGGGATTTTCACATGTTACCCAAACCAAACGGAATGAGTGGGAAACAATCAAGACAACAGATAGAAGCACTTGCATTTGAATGAGTTTCAAGCATGCTTGGGTACTCGTGTGATCTGAGTGACTCAGTTTTGGAATACAACTGACGCGTGGTGCACCGCGACCTCCAGGCACCCCGGAGTTTCTGAAAAAAAATTTTCTGCGATTTTCACGAAACCACTTTTCTTCAACTTGAATTGGGCTTAAAATCCATCCCTGAAAATAAAAATTCTCTGAGTAGTGTGGAAATGCTGATCCTTAACCTACCTGGGGTGTCCACTGAGCATTTCCGAGAACTCTACTTGAAGTTCTCTGGGCATGGGATTTTGACATGTTACCCAAACCAAAAGGAATGAGTTGGAAACAATCAAGACAACAGATAGAAGCACTTGCATTTGAATGAGTTTCAAGCATGCTTGGGTACTCGTGTTATCTGAGTGACTCAGTTTTGGAATACAACTGTCGCGTGCTGCACCGCGACCTCCAGGCACCCCGGAGTTTCTGAAAAAAAAATTTCTGCGATTTTCACGAAACCACTTTTCTTCAACTTGAATTGGGCTAAAAATCCATCCCTGAAAATAAAAATTCTCTGAGTAGTGTGGAAATGCTGATCCTTACCCTACCTGGGGTGTCCACTGAGCATTTCCGAGAACTCTACTTGAACTTCTCTGGGCGTGGGATTTTCACGTTACCCAAACCAAACGGAATGAGTGGGAAACAATCAAGACAACAGATAGAAGCACTTGCATTTGAATGAGTTTCAAGCATGCTTGGGTACTCGTGTGATCTGAGTGACTCAGTTTTGGAATAAAACTGTCGCGTGGTGCACCGCGACATCCAGGCACCCCGGAGTTTCTGAAAAAAAATTTTCTGCGATTTTCACGAAACCACTTTTCTTCAACTTGAATTGGGCTAAAAATCCATCCCTGAAAATAAAAATTCTCTGAGTAGTGTGGAAATGCTGATCCTTACCCTACCTGGGGTGTCCACTGAGCATTTCCGCGAACTCTACGTGAAGTTCTCTGGGCATGGGATTTTCACGTTACCCAAACCAAACGGAATGAGTGGGAAACAATCAAGACAACAGATAGAAGCACTTGCATTTCAATGAGTTTCAAGCATGCTTGGGTACTCGTGTGATCTGAGTGACTCAGTTTTGGAATACAACTGTCGCGTGCTGCACCGCGACCTCCAGGCACCCCGGAGTTTCTGAAAAAAAATTTTCTGCGATTTTCACGAAACCACTTTTCTTCAACTTGAATTGGGCTAAAAATCCATCCCTGAAAATAAAAATTCTCTGAGTAGTGTGGAAATGCTGATCCTTACCCTACCTGGGGTGTCCACTGAGCATTTCCGAGAACTCTACTTGAACTTCTCTGGGCATGGGATGTTGACGTTACCCAAACCAAAAGGAATGAGTGGGAAACAATCAAGACAACAGATAGAAGCACTTGCATTTGAATGAGTTCAAGCATGCTTGGGTACTCGTGTGATCTGAGTGACTCCGTTTTGGAATACAACTGTCGCGTGGTGCACCGCGACCTCCAGGCACCCCGGAGTTTCTGAAAAAAATTTTCTGCGATTTTCACGAAACCACTTTTCTTCAACTTGAATTGGGCTAAAAATCCATCCCTGAAAATAAAAATTCTCTGAGTAGTGTGGAAATGCTGATCCTTACCGTACCTGGGGTGTCCATTGAGCATTTCCGCAAACTCTACTTGAAGTTCTCTGGGCATGGGATTTTGACATGTTACCCAAACCAAAAGGAATGAGTGGGAAACAATCAAGACAACAGATAGAAGCACTTGCATTTGAATGAGTTTCAAGCATGCTTGGGTACTCGTGTGATCTGAGTGACTCAGTTTTGGAATACAACTGTCGCATGGTGGACCGCGACCTCCAGGCACCCAGGAGTTTCTGAAAAAAAATGTTCTGCGATTTTCACGAAACCACTTTTCTTCATCTTGAATTGGGCTAAAAATCCATCCCTGAAAATAAAAATTCTCTGAGTAGTGTGGAAATGCTGATCCTTAACCTACCTGGGGTGTCCACTGAGCATTTCCGAGAACTCTACTTGAACTTCTCTGGGCATAGGATTTTGACATGTTACCCAAACCAAAAGGAATGAGTGGGAAACAATCAAGACAACAGATAGAAGCACTTGCATTTGAATGAGTTTCAAGCATGCTTGGGTACTCGTGTGATCTGAGTGACTCAGTTTTGGAATACAACTGTCGCGTGGTGCACCGCGACCTCCAGGCACCCCGGAGTTTCTGAAAAAAAATTTTCTGCGATTTTCACGAAACCACTTTTCTTCAACTTGAATTGGGCTAAAAATCCATCCCTGAAAATAAAAATTCTCTGAGTAGTGTGGAAATGCTGATCCTTACCCTACCTGGGGTGTCCACTGAGCATTTCCGAGAACTCTACTTGAACTTCTCTGGGCATGGGATTTTGACGTTACCCAAACCAAAAGGAATGAGTGGGAAACAATCAAGACAACAGATAGAAGCACTTGCATTTGAATGAGTTTCAAGCATGCTTGGGTACTCGTGTGATCTGAGTGACTCAGTTTTGGAATACAACTGTCGCGTGGTGGACCGCGACCTCCAGGCACCCAGGAGTTTCTGAAAAAAAATGTTCTGCGATTTTCACGAAACCACTTTTCTTCAACTTGAATTGGTCTAAAAATCCATCCCTGAAAATACAAATTCTCTGAGTAGTGTGGAAATGCTGATCCTTACCCTACCTGGGGTGTCCACTGAGCATTTCCGCGAACTCTACTTGAAGTTCTCTGGGCATGGGATTTTCACATGTTACCCAAACCAAACGGAATGAGTGGGAAACAATCAAGACAACAGATAGAAGCACTTGCATTTGAATGAGTTTCAAGCATGCTTGGGTACTCGTGTGATCTGAGTGACTCAGTTTTGGAATACAACTGACGCGTGGTGCACCGCGACCTCCAGGCACCCCGGAGTTTCTGAAAAAAAATTTTCTGCGATTTTCACGAAACCACTTTTCTTCAACTTGAATTGGGCTTAAAATCCATCCCTGAAAATAAAAATTCTCTGAGTAGTGTGGAAATGCTGATCCTTAACCTACCTGGGGTGTCCACTGAGCATTTCCGAGAACTCTACTTGAAGTTCTCTGGGCATGGGATTTTGACATGTTACCCAAACCAAAAGGAATGAGTTGGAAACAATCAAGACAACAGATAGAAGCACTTGCATTTGAATGAGTTTCAAGCATGCTTGGGTACTCGTGTTATCTGAGTGACTCAGTTTTGGAATACAACTGTCGCGTGCTGCACCGCGACCTCCAGGCACCCCGCAGTTTCTGAAAAAAAAATTTCTGCGATTTTCACGAAACCACTTTTCTTCAACTTGAATTGGGCTAAAAATCCATCCCTGAAAATAAAAATTCTCTGAGTAGTGTGGAAATGCTGATCCTTACCCTACCTGGGGTGTCCACTGAGCATTTCCGAGAACTCTACTTGAACTTCTCTGGGCGTGGGATTTTCACGTTACCCAAACCAAACGGAATGAGTGGGAAACAATCAAGACAACAGATAGAAGCACTTGCATTTGAATGAGTTTCAAGCATGCTTGGGTACTCGTGTGATCTGAGTGACTCAGTTTTGGAATATAACTGTCGCGTGGTGCACCGCGACATCCAGGCACCCCGGAGTTTCTGAAAAAAAATTTTCTGCGATTTTCACGAAACCACTTTTCTTCAACTTGAATTGGGCTAAAAATCCATCCCTGAAAATAAAAATTCTCTGAGTAGTGTGGAAATGCTGATCCTTACCCTACCTGGGGTGTCCACTGAGCATTTCCGCGAACTCTACGTGAAGTTCTCTGGGCATGGGATTTTCACGTTACCCAAACCAAACGGAATGAGTGGGAAACAATCAAGACAACAGATAGAAGCACTTGCATTTCAATGAGTTTCAAGCATGCTTGGGTACTCGTGTGATCTGAGTGACTCAGTTTTGGAATACAACTGTCGCGTGCTGCACCGCGACCTCCAGGCACCCCGGAGTTTCTGAAAAAAAATTTTCTGCGATTTTCACGAAACCACTTTTCTTCAACTTGAATTGGGCTAAAAATCCATCCCTGAAAATAAAAATTCTCTGAGTAGTGTGGAAATGCTGATCCTTACCCTACCTGGGGTGTCCACTGAGCATTTCCGAGAACTCTACTTGAACTTCTCTGGGCATGGGATGTTGACGTTACCCAAACCAAAAGGAATGAGTGGGAAACAATCAAGACAACAGATAGAAGCACTTGCATTTGAATGAGTTCAAGCATGCTTGGGTACTCGTGTGATCTGAGTGACTCCGTTTTGGAATACAACTGTCGCGTGGTGCACCGCGACCTCCAGGCACCCCGGAGTTTCTGAAAAAAATTTTCTGCGATTTTCACGAAACCACTTTTCTTCAACTTGAATTGGGCTAAAAATCCATCCCTGAAAATAAAAATTCTCTGAGTAGTGTGGAAATGCTGATCCTTACCGTACCTGGGGTGTCCATTGAGCATTTCCGCAAACTCTACTTGAAGTTCTCTGGGCATGGGATTTTGACATGTTACCCAAACCAAAAGGAATGAGTGGGAAACAATCAAGACAACAGATAGAAGCACTTGCATTTGAATGAGTTTCAAGCATGCTTGGGTACTCGTGTGATCTGAGTGACTCAGTTTTGGAATACAACTGTCGCATGGTGGACCGCGACCTCCAGGCACCCAGGAGTTTCTGAAAAAAAATGTTCTGCGATTTTCACGAAACCACTTTTCTTCATCTTGAATTGGGCTAAAAATCCATCCCTGAAAATAAAAATTCTCTGAGTAGTGTGGAAATGCTGATCCTTAACCTACCTGGGGTGTCCACTGAGCATTTCCGAGAACTCTACTTGAACTTCTCTGGGCATAGGATTTTGACATGTTACCCAAACCAAAAGGAATGAGTGGGAAACAATCAAGACAACAGATAGAAGCACTTGCATTTGAATGAGTTTCAAGCATGCTTGGGTACTCGTGTGATCTGAGTGACTCAGTTTTGGAATACAACTGTCGCGTGGTGCACCGCGACCTCCAGGCACCCCGGAGTTTCTGAAAAAAAATTTTCTGCGATTTTCACGAAACCACTTTTCTTCAACTTGAATTGGGCTAAAAATCCATCCCTGAAAATAAAAATTCTCTGAGTAGTGTGGAAATGCTGATCCTTACCCTACCTGGGGTGTCCACTGAGCATTTCCGAGAACTCTACTTGAACTTCTCTGGGCATGGGATTTTGACGTTACCCAAACCAAAAGGAATGAGTGGGAAACAATCAAGACAACAGATAGAAGCACTTGCATTTGAATGAGTTTCAAGCATGCTTGGGTACTCGTGTGATCTGAGTGACTCAGTTTTGGAATACAACTGTCGCGTGGTGGACCGCGACCTCCAGGCACCCAGGAGTTTCTGAAAAAAAATGTTCTGCGATTTTCACGAAACCACTTTTCTTCAACTTGAATTGGGCTAAAAATCCATCCCTGAAAATACAAATTCTCTGAGTAGTGTGGAAATGCTGATCCTTACCCTACCTGGGGTGTCCACTGAGCATTTCCGCGAACTCTACTTGAAGTTCTCTGGGCATGGGATTTTCACATGTTACCCAAACCAAACGGAATGAGTGGGAAACAATCAAGACAACAGATAGAAGCACTTGCATTTGAATGAGTTTCAAGCATGCTTGGGTACTCATGTGATCTGAGTGACTCAGTTTTGGAATACAACTGTCGCGTGGTGCACCGCGACCTCCAGGCACCCCGGAGTTTCTGAAAAAAAATGTTCTGCGATTTTCACGAAACCACTTTTCTTCAACTTGAATTGGGCTAAAAATCCATCCCTGAAAATAAAAATTCTCTGAGTAGTGTGGAAATGCTGATCCTTACCCTACCTGGGGTGTCCACTGAGCATTTCCGAGAACTCTACTTGAAGTTCTCTAGGCCTGGGATTTTGACATGTTACCCAATCCAAAAGGAATGAGTGGGAAACAATCAAGACAACAGATAGAAGCACTTGCATTTGAATGAGTTTCAAGAATGCTTGGGTACTCGTGTTATCTGAGTGACTCAGTTTTGGAATACAACTGTCGCGTGCTGCACCGCGACCTCCAGGCACCCCGGAGTTTCTGAAAAAAAATTTTCTGCGATTTTCACGAAACCACTTTTCTTCAACTTGAATTGGGCTAAAAATCCATCCCTGAAAATAAAAATTCTCTGAGAAGTGTGGAAATGCTGATCCTTACCATACCTGGGGTGTCCACTGAGCATTTCCGAGAACTCTACTTGAACTTCTCTGGGCATGGGATTTTGACATGTTACCCAAACCAAAAGGAATGAGTGGGAAACAATCAAGACAACAGATAGAAGCACTTGCATTTGAATGAGTTTCAAGCATGCTTGGTAACTCGTGTGATCTGAATGACTCAGTTTTGGAATACAACTGTCGCGTGGTGCACCGCGACCTCCAGGCACCCCGGAGTTTCTGAAAAAAAAAATTCTGCGATTTTCACGAAACCACTTTTCTTCAACTTGAATTGGGCTAAAAATCCATCCCTGAAAATAAAAATTCTCTGAGTAGTGTGGAAATGCTGATCCTTACCCTACCTGGGGTGTCCACTGAGCATTTCCGCGAACTCTACTTGAAGTTCTCTGGGCATGGGATTTTCACGTTACCCAAACCAAACGGAATGAGTGGGAAACAATCAAGACAACAGATAGAAGCACTTGCATTTGAATGAGTTTCAAGCATGCTTGGGTACTCGTGTGATCTGAGTGACTCAGTTTTGGAATATAACTGTCGCGTGGTGCACCGCGACATCCAGGCACCCCGGAGTTTCTGAAAAAAAATTTTCTGCGATTTTCACGAAACCACTTTTCTTCAACTTGAATTGGGCTAAAAATCCATCCCTGAAAATAAAAATTCTCTGAGTAGTGTGGAAATGCTGATCCTTACCCTACCTGGGGTGTCCACTGAGCATTTCCGCGAACTCTACGTGAAGTTCTCTGGGCATGGGATTTTCACATGTTACCCAAACCAAACGGAATGAGTGGGAAACAATCAAGACAACAGATAGAAGCACTTGCATTTGAATGAGTTTCAAGCATGCTTGGGTACTCGTGTGATCTGAATGACTCAGTTTTGGAATACAACTGTCGCGTGGTGCACCGCGACCTCCAGGCACCCCGGAGTTTCTGAAAAAAAAAATTCTGCGATTTTCACGAAACCACTTTTCTTCAACTTGAATTGGGCTAAAAATCCATCCCTGAAAATAAAAATTCTCTGAGTAGTGTGGAAATGCTGATCCTTACCCTACCTGGGGTGTCCACTGAGCATTTCCGCGAACTCTACTTGAAGTTCTCTGGGCATGGGATTTTCACGTTACCCAAACCAAACGGAATGAGTGGGAAACAATCAAGACAACAGATAGAAGCACTTGCATTTGAATGAGTTTCAAGCATGCTTGGGTACTCGTGTGATCTGAGTGACTCAGTTTTGGAATATAACTGTCGCGTGGTGCACCGCGACATCCAGGCACCCCGGAGTTTCTGAAAAAAAATTTTCTGCGATTTTCACGAAACCACTTTTCTTCAACTTGAATTGGGCTAAAAATCCATCCCTGAAAATAAAAATTCTCTGAGTAGTGTGGAAATGCTGATCCTTACCCTAACTGGGGTGTCCACTGAGCATTTCCGCGAACTCTACGTGAAGTTCTCTGGGCATGGGATTTTCACATGTTACCCAAACCAAACGGAATGAGTGGGAAACAATCAAGACAACAGATAGAAGCACTTGCATTTCAATGAGTTTCAAGCATGCTTGGGTACTCGTGTGATCTGAGTGACTCAGTTTTGGAATACAACTGTCGCGTGGTGCACCGCGACCTCCAGGCACCCCGGAGTTTCTGAAAAAAAATTTTCTGCGATTTTCACGAAACCACTTTTCTTCAACTTGAATTGGGCTTAAAATCCATCCCTGAAAATAAAAATTCTCTGAGTAGTGTGGAAATGCTGATCCTTACCCTACCTGGGGTGTCCACTGAGCATTTCCGAGAACTCTACTTGAAGTTCTCTGGGCATCGGATTTTGACATGTTACCCAAACCAAAAGGAATGAGTGGGAAACAATCAAGACAACAGATAGAAGCACGTGCATTTGAATGAGTTTCAAGCATGCTTGGGTACTCGTGTTATCTGAGTGACTCAGTTTTGGAATACAACTGTCGCGTGCTGCACCGCGACCTCCAGGCACCCCGGAGTTTCTGAAAAAAAATTTTCTGCGATTTTCACGAAACCACTTTTCTTCAACTTGAATTGGGCTAAAAATCCATCCCTGAAAATAAAAATTCTCTGAGTAGTGTGGAAATGCTGATCCTTACCCTACCTGGGGTGTCCACTGAGCATTTCCGAGAACTCTACTTGAACTTCTCTGGGCATGGGATTTTGACATGTTACCCAAACCAAAAGGAATGAGTGGGAAACAATCAAGACAACAGATAGAAGCACTTGCATTTGAATGAGTTTCAAGCATGCTTGGGTACTCGTGTGATCTGAGTGACTCAGTTTTGGAATACAACTGTCGCGTGGTGCACCGCGACCTCCAGGCACCCCGGAGTTTCTGAAAAAAAATGTTCTGCGATTTTCACGAAACCACTTTTCTTCAACTTGAATTGGGCTAAAAATCCATCCCTGAAAATAAAAATTCTCTGAGTAGTGTGGAAATGCTGATCCTTACCCTACCTGGGGTGTCCACTGAGCATTTCCGAGAACTCTACTTGAAGTTCTCTAGGCATGGGATTTTGACATGTTACCCAAACCAAAAGGAATGAGTGGGAAACAATCAAGACAACAGATAGAAGCACTTGCATTTGAATGAGTTTCAAGCATGCTTGGGTACTCGTGTGATCTGAATGACTCAGTTTTGGAATACAACTGTCGCGTGGTGCACCGCGACCTCCAGGCACCCCGGAGTTTCTGAAAAAAACATTTCTGCGATTTTCACGAAACCACTTTTCTTCAACTTGAATTGGGCTAAAAATCCATCCCTGAAAATAAAAATTCTCTGAGTAGTGTGGAAATGCTGATCCTTACCCTACCTGGGGTGTCCACTGAGCATTTTCGAGAACTCTACTTGAAGTTCTCTGGGCATGGGATTTTGACATGTTACCCAAACCAAAAGGAATGAGTGGGAAACAATCAAGACAACAGATAGAAGTTCTTGCATTTGAATGAGTTTCAAGCATGCTTGGGTACTCGTGTGATCTGAGTGACTCAGTTTTGGAATATAACTGTCGCGTGGTGCACCGCGACATCCAGGCACCCCGGAGTTTCTGAAAAAAAATTTTCTGCGATTTTCACGAAACCACTTTTCTTCAACTTGAATTGGGCTAAAAATCCATCCCTGAAAATAAAAATTCTCTGAGTAGTGTGGAAATGCTGATCCTTACCCTACCTGAGGTGTCCACTGAGCATTTCCGCGAACTCTACGTGAAGTTCTCTGGGCATGGGATTTTCACATGTTACCCAAACCAAACGGAATGAGTGGGAAACAATCAAGACAACAGATAGAAGCACTTGCATTTCAATGAGTTTCAAGCATGCTTGGGTACTCGTGTGATCTGAGTGACTCAGTTTTGGAATACAACTGTCGCGTGCTGCACCGCGACCTCCAGGCACCCCGGAGTTTCTGAAAAAAAATTTTCTGCGATTTTCACGAAACCACTTTTCTTCAACTTGAATTGGGCTTAAAATCCATCCCTGAAAATAAAAATTCTCTGAGTAGTGTGGAAATGCTGATCCTTACCCTACCTGGGGTGTCCACTGAGCATTTCCGAGAACTCTACTTGAAGTTCTCTGGGCATGGGATTTTGACATGTTACCCAAACCAAAAGGAATGAGTTGGAAACAATCAAGACAACAGATAGAAGCACTTGCATTTGAATGAGTTTCAAGCATGCTTGGGTACTCGTGTTATCTGAGTGACTCAGTTTTGGAATACAACTGTCGCGTGCTGCACCGCGACCTCCAGGCACCCCGGAGTTTCTGAAAAAAAAATTTCTGCGATTTTCACGAAACCACTTTTCTTCAACTTGAATTGGGCTAAAAATCCATCACTGAAAATAAACATTCTCTGAGTAGTGTGGAAATGCTGATCCTTACCCTACCTGGGGTGTCCACTGAGCATTTCCGAGAACTCTACTTGAACTTCTCTGGGCGTGGGATTTTGACATGTTACCCAAACCAAAAGGAATGAGTGGGAAACAATCAAGACAACAGATAGAAGCACTTGCATTTGAATGAGTTTCAAGCATGCTTGGGTACTCGTGTGATCTGAATGACTCAGTTTTGGAATACAACTGTCGCGTGGTGCACCGCGACCTCCAGGCACCCCGGAGTTTCTGAAAAAAAAATTTCTGCGATTTTCACGAAACCACTTTTCTTCAACTTGAATTGGGCTAAAAATCCATCACTGAAAATAAACATTCTCTGAGTAGTGTGGAAATGCTGATCCTTACCCTACCTGGGGTGTCCACTGAGCATTTCCGCGAACTCTACTTGAAGTTCTCTGGGCATGGGATTTTCACGTTACCCAAACCAAACGGAATGAGTGGGAAACAATCAAGACAACAGATAGAAGCACTTGCATTTGAATGAGTTTCAAGCATGCTTGGGTACTCGTGTGATCTGAGTGACTCAGTTTTGGAATATAACTGTCGCGTGGTGCACCGCGACATCCAGGCACCCCGGAGTTTCTGAAAAAAAATTTTCTGCGATTTTCACGAAACCACTTTTCTTCAACTTGAATTGGGCTAAAAATCCATCCCTGAAAATAAAAATTCTCTGAGTAGTGTGGAAATGCTGATCCTTACCCTACCTGGGGTGTCCACTGAGCATTTCCGCGAACTCTACGTGAAGTTCTCTGGGCATGGGAATTTCACATGTTACCCAAACCAAACGGAATGAGTGGGAAACAATCAAGACAACAGATAGAAGCACTTGCATTTCAATGAGTTTCAAGCATGCTTGGGTACTCGTGTGATCTGAGTGACTCAGTTTTGGAATACAACTGTCGCGTGCTGCACCGCGACCTCCAGGCACCCCGGAGTTTCTGAAAAAAAATTTTCTGCGATTTTCACGAAACCACTTTTCTTCAACTTGAATTGGGCTAAAAATCCATCCCTGAAAATAAAAATTCTCTGAGTAGTGTGGAAATGCTGATCCTTACCCTACCTGGGGTGTCCACTGAGCATTTCCGAGAACTCTACTTGAACTTCTCTGGGCATGGGATGTTGACGTTACCCAAACCAAAAGGAATGAGTGGGAAACAATCAAGACAACAGATAGAAGCACTTGCATTTGAATGAGTTCAAGCATGCTTGGGTACTCGTGTGATCTGAGTGACTCCGTTTTGGAATACAACTGTCGCGTGGTGCACCGCGACCTCCAGGCACCCCGGAGTTTCTGAAAAAAAATTTTCTGCGATTTTCACGAAACCACTTTTCTTCAACTTGAATTGGGCTAAAAATCCATCCCTGAAAATAAAAATTCTCTGAGTAGTGTGGAAATGCTGATCCTTACCGTACCTGGGGTGTCCATTGAGCATTTCCGCAAACTCTACTTGAAGTTCTCTGGGCATGGGATTTTGACATGTTACCCAAACCAAAAGGAATGAGTGGGAAACAATCAAGACAACAGATAGAAGCACTTGCATTTGAATGAGTTTCAAGCATGCTTGGGTACTCGTGTGATCTGAGTGACTCAGTTTTGGAATACAACTGTCGCATGGTGGACCGCGACCTCCAGGCACCCAGGAGTTTCTGAAAAAAAATGTTCTGCGATTTTCACGAAACCACTTTTCTTCATCTTGAATTGGGCTAAAAATCCATCCCTGAAAATAAAAATTCTCTGAGTAGTGTGGAAAAGCTGATCCTTACCCTACCTGGGGTTTCCACTGAGCATTTCCGAGAACTCTACTTGAAGTTCTCTGGGCATGGGATTTTGACATGTTACCCAAACCAAACGGAATGAGTGGGAAACAGTCAAGACAACAGATAGAAGCACTTGCATTTGAATGAGTTTCAAGCATGCTTGGGTACTCGTGTGATCTGAGTGACTCAGTTTTGGAATACAACTGTCGCGTGGTGCACCGCGACCTCCAGGCACCCCGGAGTTTCTGAAAAAAAATTTTCTGCGATTTTCACGAAACCACTTTTCTTCAACTTGAATTGGGCTTAAAATCCATCCCTGAAAATAAAAATTCTCTGAGTAGTGTGGAAATGCTGATCCTTAACCTACCTGGGGTGTCCACTGAGCATTTCTGAGAACTCTACTTGAACTTCTCTGGGCATAGGATTTTGACATGTTACCCAAACCAAAAGGAATGAGTGGGAAACAATCAAGACAACAGATAGAAGCACTTGCATTTGAATGAGTTTCAAGCATGCTTGGGTACTCGTGTGATCTGAGTGACTCAGTTTTGGAATACAACTGTCGCGTGGTGCACCGCGACCTCCAGGCACCCCGGAGTTTCTGAAAAAAAATTTTCTGCGATTTTCACGAAACCACTTTTCTTCAACTTGAATTGGGCTAAAAATCCATCCCTGAAAATAAAAATTCTCTGAGTAGTGTGGAAATGCTGATCCTTACCCTACCTGGGGTGTCCACTGAGCATTTCCGAGAACTCTACTTGAACTTCTCTGGGCATGGGATTTTGACGTTACCCAAACCAAAAGGAATGAGTGGGAAACAATCAAGACAACAGATAGAAGCACTTGCATTTGAATGAGTTTCAAGCATGCTTGGGTACTCGTGTGATCTGAGTGACTCAGTTTTGGAATACAACTGTCGCGTGGTGGACCGCGACCTCCAGGCACCCAGGAGTTTCTGAAAAAAAATGTTCTGCGATTTTCACGAAACCACTTTTCTTCAACTTGAATTGGGCTAAAAATCCATCCCTGAAAATACAAATTCTCTGAGTAGTGTGGAAATGCTGATCCTTACCCTACCTGGGGTGTCCACTGAGCATTTCCGCGAACTCTACTTGAAGTTCTCTGGGCATGGGATTTTCACATGTTACCCAAACCAAACGGAATGAGTGGGAAACAATCAAGACAACAGATAGAAGCACTTGCATTTGAATGAGTTTCAAGCATGCTTGGGTACTCATGTGATCTGAGTGACTCAGTTTTGGAATACAACTGTCGCGTGGTGCACCGCGACCTCCAGGCACCCCGGAGTTTCTGAAAAAAAATGTTCTGCGATTTTCACGAAACCACTTTTCTTCAACTTGAATTGGGCTAAAAATCCATCCCTGAAAATAAAATTCTCTGAGTAGTGTGGAAATGCTGATCCTTACCCTACCTGGGGTGTCCACTGAGCATTTCCGCGAACTCTACTTGAAGTTCTCTGGGCATGGGATTTTCACGTTACCCAAACCAAACGGAATGAGTGGGAAACAATCAAGACAACAGATAGAAGCACTTGCATTTCAATGAGTTTCAAGCATGCTTGGGTACTCGTGTGATCTGAGTGACTCAGTTTTGGAATACAACTGTCGCGTGGTGCACCGCGACCTCCAGGCACCCCGGAGTTTCTGAAAAAAAATTTTCTGCGATTTTCACGAAACCACTTTTCTTCAACTTGAATTGGGCTTAAAATCCATCCCTGAAAATAAAAATTCTCTGAGTAGTGTGGAAATGCTGATCCTTAACCTACCTGGGGTGTCCACTGAGCATTTCCGAGAACTCTACTTGAAGTTCTCTGGGCATCGGATTTTGACATGTTACCCAAACCAAAAGGAATGAGTGGGAAACAATCAAGACAACAGATAGAAGCACGTGCATTTGAATGAGTTTCAAGCATGCTTGGGTACTCGTGTTATCTGAGTGACTCAGTTTTGGAATACAACTGTCGCGTGCTGCACCGCGACCTCCAGGCACCCCGGAGTTTCTGAAAAAAAATTTTCTGCGATTTTCACGAAACCACTTTTCTTCAACTTGAATTGGGCTAAAAATCCATCCCTGAAAATAAAAATTCTCTGAGTAGTGTGGAAATGCTGATCCTTACCCTACCTGGGGTGTCCACTGAGCATTTCCGAGAACTCTACTTGAACTTCTCTGGGCATGGGATTTTGACATGTTACCCAAACCAAAAGGAATGAGTGGGAAACAATCAAGACAACAGATAGAAGCACTTGCATTTGAATGAGTTTCAAGCATGCTTGGGTACTCGTGTGATCTGAGTGACTCAGTTTTGGAATACAACTGTCGCGTGGTGCACCGCGACCTCCAGGCACCCCGGAGTTTCTGAAAAAAAATGTTCTGCGATTTTCACGAAACCACTTTTCTTCAACTTGAATTGGGCTAAAAATCCATCCCTGAAAATAAAAATTCTCTGAGTAGTGTGGAAATGCTGATCCTTACCCTACCTGGGGTGTCCACTGAGCATTTCCGAGAACTCTACTTGAAGTTCTCTAGGCATGGGATTTTGACATGTTACCCAAACCAAAAGGAATGAGTGGGAAACAATCAAGACAACAGATAGAAGCACTTGCATTTGAATGAGTTTCAAGCATGCTTGGGTACTCGTGTGATCTGAATGACTCAGTTTTGGAATACAACTGTCGCGTGGTGCACCGCGACCTCCAGGCACCCCGGAGTTTCTGAAAAAAACATTTCTGCGATTTTCACGAAACCACTTTTCTTCAACTTGAATTGGGCTAAAAATCCATCCCTGAAAATAAAAATTCTCTGAGTAGTGTGGAAATGCTGATCCTTACCCTACCTGGGGTGTCCACTGAGCATTTTCGAGAACTCTACTTGAAGTTCTCTGGGCATGGGATTTTGACATGTTACCCAAACCAAAAGGAATGAGTGGGAAACAATCAAGACAACAGATAGAAGCACTTGCATTTGAATGAGTTTCAAGCATGCTTGGGTACTCGTGTGATCTGAGTGACTCAGTTTTGGAATATAACTGTCGCGTGGTGCACCGCGACATCCAGGCACCCCGGAGTTTCTGAAAAAAAATTTTCTGCGATTTTCACGAAACCACTTTTCTTCAACTTGAATTGGGCTAAAAATCCATCCCTGAAAATAAAAATTCTCTGAGTAGTGTGGAAATGCTGATCCTTACCCTACCTGAGGTGTCCACTGAGCATTTCCGCGAACTCTACGTGAAGTTCTCTGGGCATGGGATTTTCACATGTTACCCAAACCAAACGGAATGAGTGGGAAACAATCAAGACAACAGATAGAAGCACTTGCATTTCAATGAGTTTCAAGCATGCTTGGGTACTCGTGTGATCTGAGTGACTCAGTTTTGGAATACAACTGTCGCGTGCTGCACCGCGACCTCCAGGCACCCCGGAGTTTCTGAAAAAAAATTTTCTGCGATTTTCACGAAACCACTTTTCTTCAACTTGAATTGGGCTAAAAATCCATCCCTGAAAATAAAAATTCTCTGAGTAGTGTGGAAATGCTGATCCTTACCCTACCTGGGGTGTCCACTGAGCATTTCCGCGAACTCTACTTGAAGTTCTCTGGGCATGGGATTTTGACATGTTACCCAAACCAAAAGGAATGAGTGGGAAACAATCAAGACATCAGATAGAAGCACTTGCATTTGAATGAGTTTCAAGCATGCTTGGGTACTCGTGTGATCTGAGAGACTCAGTTTTGGAATACAACTGTCGCGTGGTGCACTGCGACCTCCAGGGACCCCGGAGTTTCTGAAAAAAAATTTTCTGCGATTTTCACGAAACCACTTTTCTTCAACTTGAATTGGGCTAAAAATCCATCCCTGAAAATAAAAATTCTCTGAGTAGTGTGGAAATGCTGATCTTTACCCTACCTGGGGTGTCCACTGAGCATTTCCGCAATCTCTACTTGAAATTCTCTGGGCATGGGATTTTGACATGTTACCCAAACCAAAAGGAATGAGTGGGAAACAATCAAGACAACAGATGGAAGCACTTGCATTTGAATGAGTTTCAAGCATGCTTGGGTACTCGTGTGATCTGAGTGACTCAGTTTTGGAATACAACTGTCGCGTGGTGCACCGCGACCTCCAGGCACCCCGGAGTTTCTGAAAAAAAATTTTCTGCGATTTTCACGAAACCACTTTTCTTCAACTTGAATTGGGCTAAAAATCCATCCCTGAAAATAAAAATTCTCTGAGTAGTGTGGAAATGCTGATCCTTACCCTACCTGGGGTGTCCACTGAACATTTCCGAGAACTCTACTTGAAGTTCTCTGGGCATGGGATTTTGACATGTTACCCAAACCAAAAGGAATGAGTGGGAAACAATCAAGACATCAGATAGAAGCACTTGCATTTGAATGAGTTTCAAGCATGCTTGGGTACTCGTGTGATCTGAGTGACTCAGTTTTGGAATACAACTGTCGCGTGGTGCACTGCGACCTCCAGGCACCCCGGAGTTTCTGAAAAAAAAATTTCTGCGATTTTCACGAAACCACTTTTCTTCAAGTTGAATTGGGCTAAAAATCCATCCCTGAAAATAAAAATTCTCTGAGTAGTGTGGAAATGCTTATCCTTACCCTACCTGGGGTGTCCACTGAGCAATTCCGCGAACTCTACTTGAAGTTCTCTGGGCATGGGATTTTGACATGTTACCCAAACCAAAAGGAATGAGTGGGAAACAATCAAGACATCAGATAGAAGCACTTGCATTTGAATGAGTTTCAAGCATGCTTGGGTACTCGTGTGATCTGAGTGACTCAGTTTTGGAATACAACTGTCGCGTGGTGCACCGCGACCTCCAGGCACCCCGGAGTTTCTGAAAAAAAATTTTCTGCGATTTTCACGAAACCACTTTTCTTCAACTTGAATTGGGCTAAAAATCCATCCCTGAAAATAAAAATTCTCTGAGTAGTGTGGAAATGCTGATCCTTACCCTACCTGGGGTGTCCACTGAGCATTTCCGAGAACTCTACTTGAAGTTCTCTGGGCATGGGATTTTGACATGTTACCCAAACCAAAAGGAATGAGTGGGAAACAATCAAGACATCAGATAGAAGCACTTGCATTTGAATGAGTTTCAAGCATGCTTGGGTACTCGTGTGATCTGAGTGACTCAGTTTTGGAATACAACTGTCGCGTGGTGCACCGCGAATTCCAGGCACCCCGGAGTTTCTGAAAAAAAAATGTCTGCGATTTTCACGAAACCACTTTTCTTCAACTTGAATTGGGCTAAAAATCCATCCCTGAAACTAAAAATTCTCTGAGTAGTGTGGAAATGCTTATCCTTACCCTACCTGGGGTGTCCACTGAGCATTTCCGAGATCTCTACTTGAAGTTCTCTAGGCATGGGATTTTGACATGTTACCCAAACCAAAAGGAATGAGTGGGAAACAATCAAGACATCAGATAGAAGCACTTGCATTTGAATGAGTTTCAAGCATGCTTGGGTACTCGTGTGATCTGAGAGACTTAGTTTTGGAATACAACTGTCGCGTGGTGCACTGCGACCTCCAGGCACCCCGGAGTTTCTGAAAAAAAAATTTCTGCGATTTTCACGAAACCACTTTTCTTCAACTTGAATTGGGCTAAAAATCCATCCCTGAAAATAAAAATTCTCTGAGTAGTTTGGAAATGCTTATCCTTACCCTACCTGGGGTGTCCACTGAGCATTTCCGAGAACTCTACTTGAAGTTCTCTAGGCATGGGATTTTGACATGTTACCCAAACCAAAAGGAATGAGTGGGAAACAATCAAGACATCAGATAGAAGCACTTGCATTTGAATGAGTTTCAAGCATGCTTGGGTACTTGTGTGATCTGAGAGACTCAGTTTTGGAATACAACTGTCGCGTGGTGCACTGCGACCTCCAGGCACCCCGGAGTTTCTGAAAAAAAATTTTCTGCGATTTTCACGAAACCACTTTTCTTCAACTTGAATTGGGCTAAAAATCCATCCCTGAAAATAAAAATTCTCTGAGTAGTGTGGAAATGCTGATCTTTACCCTACCTGGGGTGTCCACTGAGCATTTCCGCAATCTCTACTTGAAGTTCTCTGGGCATGGGATTTTGACATGTTACCCAAACCAAAAGGAATGAGTGGGAAACAATCAAGACAACAGATAGAAGCACTTGCATTTGAATGAGTTTCAAGCATGCTTGGGTACTCGTGTGATCTGAGTGACTCAGTTTTGGAATACAACTGTCGCGTGGTGCACCGCGACCTCCAGGCACCCCGGAGTTTCTGAAAAAAAATTTTCTGCGATTTTCACGAAACCACTTTTCTTCAACTTGAATTGGGCTAAAAATCCATCCCTGAAAATAAAAATTCTCTGAGTAGTGTGGAAATGCTGATCCTTACCCTACCTGGGGTGTCCACTGAACATTTCCGAGAACTCTACTTGAAGTTCTCTGGGCATGGGATTTTGACATGTTACCCAAACCAAAAGGAATGAGTGGGAAACAATCAAGACATCAGATAGAAGCACTTGCATTTGAATGAGTTTCAAGCATGCTTGGGTACTCGTGTGATCTGAGTGACTCAGTTTTGGAATACAACTGTCGCGTGGTGCACTGCGACCTCCAGGCACCCCGGAGTTTCTGAAAAAAAAATTTCTGCGATTTTCACGAAACCACTTTTCTTCAAGTTGAATTGGGCTAAAAATCCATCCCTGAAAATAAAAATTCTCTGAGTAGTGTGGAAATGCTTATCCTTACCCTACCTGGGGTGTCCACTGAGCAATTCCGCGAACTCTACTTGAAGTTCTCTGGGCATGGGATTTTGACATGTTACCCAAACCAAAAGGAATGAGTGGGAAACAATCAAGACATCAGATAGAAGCACTTGCATTTGAATGAGTTTCAAGCATGCTTGGGTACTCGTGTGATCTGAGTGACTCAGTTTTGGAATACAACTGTCGCGTGGTGCACCGCGACCTCCAGGCACCCCGGAGTTTCTGAAAAAAAATTTTCTGCGATTTTCACGAAACCACTTTTCTTCAACTTGAATTGGGCTAAAAATCCATCCCTGAAAATAAAAATTCTCTGAGTAGTGTGGAAATGCTTATCCTTACCCTACCTGGGGTTTCCACTGAGCATTTCCGCGAACTCTACTTGAAGTTCTCTGGGCATGGGATTTTGACATGTTACCCAAACCAAAAGGAATGAGTGGGAAACAATCAAGACATCAGATAGAAGCACTTGCATTTGAATGAGTTTCAAGCATGCTTGGGTACTCGTGTGATCTGAGTGACTCAGTTTTGGAATACAACTGTCGCGTGGTGCACCGCGAATTCCAGGCACCCCGGAGTTTCTGAAAAAAAAATGTCTGCGATTTTCACGAAACCACTTTTCTTCAACTTGAATTGGGCTAAAAATCCATCCCTGAAAATAAAAATTCTCTGAGTAGTGTGGAAATGCTTATCCTTACCCTACCTGGGGTGTCCACTGAGCATTTCCGAGATCTCTACTTGAAGTTCTCTAGGCATGGGATTTTGACATGTTACCCAAACCAAAAGGAATGAGTGGGAAACAATCAAGACATCAGATAGAAGCACTTGCATTTGAATGAGTTTCAAGCATGCTTGAGTACTCGTGTGATCTGAGAGACTTAGTTTTGGAATACAACTGTCGCGTGGTGCACTGCGACCTCCAGGCACCCCGGAGTTTCTGAAAAAAAAATTTCTGCGATTTTCACGAAACCACTTTTCTTCAACTTGAATTGGGCTAAAAATCCATCCCTGAAAATAAAAATTCTCTGAGTAGTTTGGAAATGCTTATCCTTACCCTACCTGGGGTGTCCACTGAGCATTTCCGAGAACTCTACTTGAAGTTCTCTAGGCATGGGATTTTGACATGTTACCCAAACCAAAAGGAATGAGTGGGAAACAATCAAGACATCAGATAGAAGCACTTGCATTTGAATGAGTTTCAAGCATGCTTGGGTACTTGTGTGATCTGAGAGACTCAGTTTTGGAATACAACTGTCGCGTGGTGCACTGCGACCTCCAGGCACCCCGGAGTTTCTGAAAAAAAATTTTCTGCGATTTTCACGAAACCACTTTTCTTCAACTTGAATTGGGCTAAAAATCCATCCCTGAAAATAAAAATTCTCTGAGTAGTGTGGAAATGCTGATCTTTACCCTACCTGGGGTGTCCACTGAGCATTTCCGCAATCTCTACTTGAAGTTCTCTGGGCATGGGATTTTGACATGTTACCCAAACCAAAAGGAATGAGTGGGAAACAATCAAGACAACAGATAGAAGCACTTGCATTTGAATGAGTTTCAAGCATGCTTGGGTACTCGTGTGATCTGAGTGACTCAGTTTTGGAATACAACTGTCGCGTGGTGCACCGCGACCTCCAGGCACCCCGGAGTTTCTGAAAAAAAATTTTCTGCGATTTTCACGAAACCACTTTTCTTCAACTTGAATTGGGCTAAAAATCCATCCCTGAAAATAAAAATTCTCTGAGTAGTGTGGAAATGCTGATCCTTACCCTACCTGGGGTGTCCACTGAACATTTCCGAGAACTCTACTTGAAGTTCTCTGGGCATGGGATTTTGACATGTTACCCAAACCAAAAGGAATGAGTGGGAAACAATCAAGACATCAGATAGAAGCACTTGCATTTGAATGAGTTTCAAGCATGCTTGGGTACTCGTGTGATCTGAGTGACTCAGTTTTGGAATACAACTGTCGCGTGGTGCACTGCGACCTCCAGGCACCCCGGAGTTTCTGAAAAAAAAATTTCTGCGATTTTCACGAAACCACTTTTCTTCAAGTTGAATTGGGCTAAAAATCCATCCCTGAAAATAAAAATTCTCTGAGTAGTGTGGAAATGCTTATCCTTACCCTACCTGGGGTGTCCACTGAGCATTTCCGAGAACTCTACTTGAAGTTCTCTAGGTATGGGATTTTGACATGTTACCCAAACCAAAAGGAATGAGTGGGAAACAATCAAGACATCAGATAGAAGCACTTGCATTTGAATGAGTTTCAAGCATGCTTGGGTACTCGTGTGATCTGAGAGACTCAGTTTTGGAATACAACTGTCGCGTGGTGCACTGCGACCTCCAGGCACCCCGGAGTTTCTGAAACAAAATGTTCTGCGATTTTCACGAAACCACTTTTCTTCATCTTGAATTGGGCTAAAAATCCATCCCTGAAAATAAAAATTCTCTGAGTAGTGTGGAAATGCTGATCCTTACCCTACCTGGGGTGTCCACTAAGCAATTCCGCGAACTCTACTTGAAGTTCTCTGGGCATGGGATTTTGACATGTTACCCAAACCAAAAGGAATGAGTGGGAAACAATCAAGACATCAGATAGAAGCACTTGCATTTGAATGAGTTTCAAGCATGCTTGGGTACTCGTGTGATCTGAGTGACTCAGTTTTGGAATACAACTGTCGCGTGGTGCACCGCGACCTCCAGGCACCCCGGAGTTTCTGAAAAAAAATTTTCTGCGATTTTCACGAAACCACTTTTCTTCAACTTGAATTGGGCTAAAAATCCATCCCTGAAAATAAAAATTCTCTGAGTAGTGTGGAAATGCTTATCCTTACCCTACCTGGGGTGTCCACTGAGCATTTCCGCGAACTCTACTTGAAGTTCTCTGGGCATGGGATTTTGACATGTTACCCAAACCAAAAGGAATGAGTGGGAAACAATCAAGACATCAGATAGAAGCACTTGCATTTGAATGAGTTTCAAGCATGCTTGGGTACTCGTGTGATCTGAGTGACTCAGTTTTGGAATACAACTGTCGCGTGGTGCACCGCGAATTCCAGGCACCCCGGAGTTTCTGAAAAAAAATTTTCTGCGATTTTCACGAAACCACTTTTCTTCAACTTGAATTGGGCTAAAAATCCATCCCTGAAAATAAAAATTCTCTGAGTAGTGTGGAAATGCTTATCCTTACCCTACCTGGGGTGTCCACTGAGCATTTCCGAGATCTCTACTTGAAGTTCTCTAGGCATGGGATTTTGACATGTTACCCAAACCAAAAGGAATGAGTGGGAAACAATCAAGACATCAGATAGAAGCACTTGCATTTGAATGAGTTTCAAGCATGCTTGGGTACTCGTGTGATCTGAGAGACTTAGTTTTGGAATACAACTGTCGCGTGGTGCACTGCGACCTCCAGGCACCCCGGAGTTTCTGAAAAAAAATTTTCTGCGATTTTCACGAAACCACTTTTCTTCAACTTGAATTGGGCTAAAAATCCATCCCTGAAAATAAAAATTCTCTGAGTAGTGTGGAAATGCTTATCCTTACCCTACCTGGGGTGTCCACTGAGCATTTCCGAGATCTCTACTTGAAGTTCTCTAGGCATGGGATTTTGACATGTTACCCAAACCAAAAGGAATGAGTGGGAAACAATCAAGACATCAGATAGAAGCACTTGCATTTGAATGAGTTTCAAGCATGCTTGGGTACTCGTGTGATCTGAGAGACTTAGTTTTGGAATACAACTGTCGCGTGGTGCACTGCGACCTCCAGGCACCCCGGAGTTTCTGAAAAAAAAATTTCTGCGATTTTCACGAAACCACTTTTCTTCAACTTGAATTGGGCTAAAAATCCATCCCTGAAAATAAAAATTCTCTGAGTAGTGTGGAAATGCTTATCCTTACCCTACCTGGGGTGTAAACTGAGCATTTCCGAGAACTCTACTTGAAGTTCTCTAGGCATGGGATTTTGACATGTTACCCAAACCAAAAGGAATGAGAGGGAAACAATCAAGACATCAGATAGAAGCACTTGCATTTGAATGAGTTTCAAGCATGCTTGGGTACTTGTGTGATCTGAGAGACTCAGTTTTGGAATACAACTGTCGCGTGGTGCACTGCGACCTCCAGGCACCCCGGAGTTTCTGAAAAAAAATTTTCTGCGATTTTCACGAAACCACTTTTCTTCAACTTGAATTGGGCTAAAAATCCATCCCTGAAAATAAAAATTCTCTGAGTAGTGTGGAAATGCTGATCCTTACCCTACCTGGGGTGTCCACTGAGCATTTCCGCAAACTCTACTTGAAGTTCTCTGGGCATGGGATTTTGACATGTTACCCAAACCAAAAGGAATGAGTGGGAAACAATCAAGACATCAGATAGAAGCACTTGCATTTGAATGAGTTTCAAGCATGCTTGGGTACTCGTGTGATCTGAGAGACTCAGTTTTGGAATACAACTGTCGCGTGGTGCACTGCGACCTCCAGGCACCCCGGAGTTTCTGAAAAAAAATTTTCTGCGATTTTCACGAAACCACTTTTCTTCAACTTGAATTGGGCTAAAAATCCATCCCTGCAAATAAGAATTCTCTGAGTAGTGCGGAAATGCTGATCCTTACCCTACCTGGGGTGTCCAATGAGCATTTCCGAGATCTCTTCTTGAAGTTCTCTAGGCATGGGATTTTGACATTTTACCCAAACCAAAAGGAATGAGTGGGAAACAATCAAGACAACAGATAGAAGCACTTGCATTTGAATGAGTTTCAAGCATGCTTGGGTACTCGTGTGATCTGAGTTACTCAGTTTTGGAATACAACTGTCCCGTGGTGCACCGCGACCTCCATGCACCCCGGAGTTTCTGAAAAAAAATTTTCTGCGATTTTCACGAAACCACTTTTCTTCAACTTGAATTGGGCTAAAAATCCATCCCTGAAAATAAAAATTCTCTGAGTAGTGTGGAAATGCTGATCCTTACCCTACCTGGGGTGTCCACTGAGCATTTCCGCAAACTCTACTTGAAGTTCTCTGGGCATGGGATTTTGACATGTTACCCAAACCAAAAGGAATGAGTGGGAAACAATCAAGACATCAGATAGAAGCACTTGCATTTGAATGAGTTTCAAGCATGCTTGGGTACTCGTGTGATCTGAGTGACTCAGTTTTGGAATACAACTGTCGCATGGTGCACCGCGACCTCCAGGCACCCCGGAGTTTCTGAAAAAAAATTTTCTGCGATTTTCACGAAACCACTTTTCTTCAACTTGAATTGGGCTAAAAATCCATCCCTGCAAATAAGAATTCTCTGAGTAGTGCGGAAATGCTGATCCTTACCCTACCTGGGGTGTCCAATGAGCATTTCCGAGATCTCTTCTTGAAGTTCTCTAGGCATGGGATTTTGACATTTTACCCAAACCAAAAGGAATGAGTGGGAAACAATCAAGACAACAGATAGAAGCACTTGCATTTGAATGAGTTTCAAGCATGCTTGGGTACTCGTGTGATCTGAGTTACTCAGTTTTGGAATACAACTGTCCCGTGGTGCACCGCGACCTCCATGCACCCCGGAGTTTCTGAAAAAAAATTTTCTGCGATTTTCACGAAACCACTTTTCTTCAACTTGAATTGGGCTAAAAATCCATCCCTGAAAATAAAAATTCTCTGAGTAGTGTGGAAATGCTGATCCTTACCCTACCTGGGGTGTCCACTGAGCATTTCCGCAAACTCTACTTGAAGTTCTCTGGGCATGGGATTTTGACATGTTACCCAAACCAAAAGGAATGAGTGGGAAACAATCAAGACATCAGATAGAAGCACTTGCATTTGAATGAGTTTCAAGCATGCTTGGGTACTCGTGTGATCTGAGTGACTCAGTTTTGGAATACAACTGTCGCGTGGTGCACTGCGACCTCCAGGCACCCCGGAGTTTCTGAAAAAAAATTTTCTGCGATTTTCACAAAACCACTTTTCTTCAACTTGAATTGGGCTAAAAATCCATCCCTGAAAATAAAAATTCTCTGAGTAGTGTGGAAATGCTTATCCTTACCCTACCTGGGGTGTCCACTGAGCATTTCCGAGAACTCTACTTGAAGTTCTCTAGGCATGGGATTTTGACATGTTACCCAAACCAAAAGGAATGAGTGGGAAACAATCAAGACATCAGATAGAAGCACTTGCATTTGAATGAGTTTCAAGCATGCTTGGGTACTCGTTGATCTGAGAGACTCAGTTTTGGAATACAACTGTCGCGTGGTGCACCGCGACCTCCAGGCACCCCGGAGTTTCTGAAAAAAAATTTTCTGCGATTTTCACGAAACCACTTTTCTTCAACTTGAATTGGGCTAAAAATCTATCCCTGAAAATAAAAATTCTCTGAGTAGTGTGGAAATGCTGATCCTTACCCTACCTGGGGTGTCCACTGAGCATTTCCGAGAACTCTTCTTGAAGTTCTCTGGGCATGGGATTTTGACATGTTACCCAAACCAAAAGGAATGAGTGGGAAACAATCAAGACAACAGATAGAAGCACTTGCATTTGAATGAGTTTCAAGCATGCTTGGGTACTCGTGTGATCTGAGTGACTCAGTTTTGGAATACAACTGTCGCATGGTGCACCGCGACCTCCATGCACCCCGGAGTTTCTGAAAAAAAATTTTCTGCGATTTTCACGAAACCACTTTTCTTCAACTTGAATTGGGCTAAAAATCCATCCCTGAAAATAAAAATTCTCTGAGTAGTGTGGAAATGCTGATCCTTACCCTACCTGGGGTGTCCACTGAGCATTTCCGCAAACTCTACTTGAAGTTCTCTGGGCATGGGATTTTGACATGTTACCCAAACCAAAAGGAATGAGTGGGAAACAATCAAGACATCAGATAGAAGCACTTGCATTTGAATGAGTTTCAAGCATGCTTGGGTACTCGTGTGATCTGAGTGACTCAGTTTTGGAATACAACTGTCGCGTGGTGCACTGCGACCTCCAGGCACCCCGGAGTTTCTGAAAAAAAATTTTCTGCGATTTTCACGAAACCACTTTTCTTCAACTTGAATTGGGCTAAAAATCCATCCCTGAAAATAAAAATTCTCTGAGTAGTGTGGAAATGCTGATCCTTACCCTACCTGGGGTGTCCACTGAGCATTTCCGCAAACTCTACTTGAAGTTCTCTGGGCATGGGATTTTGACATGTTACCCAAACCAAAAGGAATGAGTGGGAAACAATCAAGACATCAGATAGAAGCACTTGCATTTGAATGAGTTTCAAGCATGCTTGGGTACTCGTGTGATCTGAGTGACTCAGTTTTGGAATACAACTGTCGCGTGGTGCACTGCGACCTCCAGGCACCCCGGAGTTTCTGAAAAAAAATTTTCTGCGATTTTCACAAAACCACTTTTCTTCAACTTGAATTGGGCTAAAAATCCATCCCTGAAAATAAAAATTCTCTGAGTAGTGTGGAAATGCTTATCCTTACCCTACCTGGGGTGTCCACTGAGCATTTCCGAGAACTCTACTTGAAGTTCTCTAGGCATGGGATTTTGACATGTTACCCAAACCAAAAGGAATGAGTGGGAAACAATCAAGACATCAGATAGAAGCACTTGCATTTGAATGAGTTTCAAGCATGCTTGGGTACTCGTTGATCTGAGAGACTCAGTTTTGGAATACAACTGTCGCGTGGTGCACCGCGACCTCCAGGCACCCCGGAGTTTCTGAAAAAAAATTTTCTGCGATTTTCACGAAACCACTTTTCTTCAACTTGAATTGGGCTAAAAATCCATCCCTGAAAATAAAAATTCTCTGAGTAGTGTGGAAATGCTGATCCTTACCCTACCTGGGGTGTCCACTGAGCATTTCCGAGAACTCTACTTGAAGTTCTCTGGGCATGGGATTTTGACATGTTACCCAAACCAAAAGGAATGAGTGGGAAACAATCAAGACAACAGATAGAAGCACTTGCATTTGAATGAGTTTCAAGCATGCTTGGGTACTCGTGTGATCTGAGTGACTCAGTTTTGGAATACAACTGTCGCATGGTGCACCGCGACCTCCAGGCACCCCGGAGTTTCTGAAAAAAAATTTTCTGCGATTTTCACGAAACCACTTTTCTTCAACTTGAATTGGGCTAAAAATCCATCCCTGCAAATAAGAATTCTCTGAGTAGTGCGGAAATGCTGATCCTTACCCTACCTGGGGTGTCCAATGAGCATTTCCGAGATCTCTTCTTGAAGTTCTCTAGGCATGGGATTTTGACATTTTACCCAAACCAAAAGGAATGAGTGGGAAACAATCAAGACAACAGATAGAAGCACTTGCATTTGAATGAGTTTCAAGCATGCTTGGGTACTCGTGTGATCTGAGTTACTCAGTTTTGGAATACAACTGTCCCGTGGTGCACCGCGACCTCCATGCACCCCGGAGTTTCTGAAAAAAAATTTTCTGCGATTTTCACGAAACCACTTTTCTTCAACTTGAATTGGGCTAAAAATCCATCCCTGAAAATAAAAATTCTCTGAGTAGTGTGGAAATGCTGATCCTTACCCTACCTGGGGTGTCCACTGAGCATTTCCGCAAACTCTACTTGAAGTTCTCTGGGCATGGGATTTTGACATGTTACCCAAACCAAAAGGAATGAGTGGGAAACAATCAAGACATCAGATAGAAGCACTTGCATTTGAATGAGTTTCAAGCATGCTTGGGTACTCGTGTGATCTGAGTGACTCAATTTTGGAATACAACTGTCGCATGGTGCACCGCGACCTCCAGGCACCCCGGAGTTTCTGAAAAAAAATTTTCTGCGATTTTCACGAAACCACTTTTCTTCAACTTGAATTGGGCTAAAAATCCATCCCTGCAAATAAGAATTCTCTGAGTAGTGCGGAAATGCTGATCCTTACCCTACCTGGGGTGTCCAATGAGCATTTCCGAGATCTCTTCTTGAAGTTCTCTAGGCATGGGATTTTGACATTTTACCCAAACCAAAAGGAATGAGTGGGAAACAATCAAGACAACAGATAGAAGCACTTGCATTTGAATGAATTTCAAGCATGCTTGGGTACTCGTGTGATCTGAGTTACTCAGTTTTGGAATACAACTGTCCCGTGGTGCACCGCGACCTCCATGCACCCCGGAGTTTCTGAAAAAAAATTTTCTGCGATTTTCACGAAACCACTTTTCTTCAACTTGAATTGGGCTAAAAATCCATCCCTGAAAATAAAAATTCTCTGAGTAGTGTGGAAATGCTGATCCTTACCCTACCTGGGGTGTCCACTGAGCATTTCCGCAAACTCTACTTGAAGTTCTCTGGGCATGGGATTTTGACATGTTACCCAAACCAAAAGGAATGAGTGGGAAACAATCAAGACATCAGATAGAAGCACTTGCATTTGAATGAGTTTCAAGCATGCTTGGGTACTCGTTGATCTGAGAGACTCAGTTTTGGAATACAACTGTCGCGTGGTGCACTGCGACCTCCAGGCACCCCGGAGTTTCTGAAAAAAATTTTTCTGCGATTTTCACGAAACCACTTTTCTTCAACTTGAATTGGACTAAAAATCCATCCCTGAAAATAAAAATTCTCTGAGTAGTGTGGAAATGCTGATCCTTACCCTACCTGGGGTGTCCACTGAGCATTTCCGCAAACTCTACTTGAAGTTCTCTGGGCATGGGATTTTGACATGTTACGCAAACCAAAAGGAATGAGTGGGAAACAATCAAGACAACAGATAGAAGCACTTGCATTTGAATGAGTTTCAAGCATGCTTGGGTACTCGTGTGATCTGATGACTCAGTTTTGGAATACAACTGTCGCGTGGTGCACCGCGACCTCCAGGCACCCCGGAGTTTCTGAAAAAAATTTTTCTGCGATTTTCACGAAACCACTTTTCTTCAACTTGAATTGGGCTAAAAATCCATCCCTGAAAATAAAAATTCTCTGAGTAGTGTGGAAATGCTGATCCTTACCCTACCTGGGGTGTCCACTGAGCATTTCCGAGAACTCTACTTGAAGTTCTCTGGGCATGGGATTTTGACATGTTACCCAAACCAAAAGGAATGAGTGGGAAACAATCAAGACAACAGATAGAAGCACTTGCATTTGAATGAGTTTCAAGCATGCTTGGGTACTCGTGTGATCTGAGTGACTCAGTTTTGGAATACAACTGTCGCATGGTGCACCGCGACCTCCAGGCACCCCGGAGTTTCTGAAAAAAAATTTTCTGCGATTTTCACGAAACCACTTTTCTTCAACTTGAATTGGGCTAAAAATCCATCCCTGCAAATAAGAATTCTCTGAGTAGTGCGGAAATGCTGATCCTTACCCTACCTGGGGTGTCCAATGAGCATTTCCGAGATCTCTTCTTGAAGTTCTCTAGGCATGGGATTTTGACATTTTACCCAAACCAAAAGGAATGAGTGGGAAACAATCAAGACAACAGATAGAAGCACTTGCATTTGAATGAGTTTCAAGCATGCTTGGGTACTCGTGTGATCTGAGTGACTCAGTTTTGGAATACAACTGTCCCGTGGTGCACCGCGACCTCCATGCACCCCGGAGTTTCTAAAAAAAAATTTTCTGCGATTTTCACGAAACCACTTTTCTTCAACTTGAATTGGGCTAAAAATCCATCCCTGAAAATAAAAATTCTCTGAGCAGTGTGGAAATGCTTATCCTTACCCTACCTGGGGTGTCCACTGAGCATTTCCGAGAACTCTACTTGAAGTTCTCTAGGCATGGGATTTTGACATGTTACCCAAACCAAAAGGAATGAGTGGGAAACAATCAAGACATCAGATAGAAGCACTTGCATTTGAATGAGTTTCAAGCATGCTTGGGTACTCGTTGATCTGAGAGACTCAGTTTTGGAATACAACTGTCGCGTGGTGCACTGCGACCTCCAGGCACCCCGGAGTTTCTGAAAAAAAATTTTCTGCGATTTTCACGAAACCACTTTTCTTCAACTTGAATTGGACTAAAAATCCATCCCTGAAAATAAAAATTCTCTGAGTAGTGTGGAAATGCTGATCCTTACCCTACCTGGGGTGTCCACTGAGCATTTCCGAGAACTCTACTTGAAGTTTTCTGGGCATGGGATTTTGACATGTTACCCAAACCAAAAGGAATGAGTGGGAAACAATCAAGACAACAGATAGAAGCACTTGCATTTGAATGAGTTTCAAGCATGCTTGGGTACTCGTGTGATCTGAGTGACTCAGTTTTGGAATACAACTGTCGCGTGGTGCACCGCGACCTCCAGGCACCCCGGAGTTTCTGAAAAAAAATTTTCTGCGATTTTCACGAAACCACTTTTCTTCAACTTGAATTGGGCTAAAAATCCATCCCTGAAAATAAAAATTCTCTGAGTAGTGTGGAAATGCTGATCCTTACCCTACCTGGGGTGTCCACTGAGCATTTCCGAGAACTCTACTTGAAGTCCTCTGGGCATGGGATTTTGACATGTTACCCAAACCAAAAGGAATGAGTGGGAAACAATCAAGACAACAGATAGAAGCACTTGCATTTGAATGAGTTTCAAGCATGCTTGGGTACTCGTGTGATCTGAGTGACTCAGTTTTGGAATACAACTGTCGCATGGTGCACCGCGACCTCCAGGCACCCCGGAGTTTCTGAAAAAAAATTTTCTGCGATTTTCACGAAACCACTTTTCTTCAACTTGAATTGGGCTAAAAATCCATCCCTGAAAATAAAAATTCTCTGAGTAGTGTGGAAATGCTGATCCTTACCCTACCTGGGGTGTCCACTGAGCATTTCCGCAAACTCTACTTGAAGTTCTCTGGGCATGGGATTTTGACATGTTACCCAAACCAAAAGGAATGAGTGGGAAACAATCAAGACATCAGATAGAAGCACTTGCATTTGAATGAGTTTCAAGCATGCTTGGGTACTCGTGTGATCTGAGTGACTCAGTTTTGGAATACAACTGTCGCGTGGTGCACTGCGACCTCCAGGCACCCCGGAGTTTCTGAAAAAAAATTTTCTGCGATTTTCACAAAACCACTTTTCTTCAACTTGAATTGGGCTAAAAATCCATCCCTGAAAATAAAAATTCTCTGAGTAGTGTGGAAATGCTTATCCTTACCCTACCTGGGGTGTCCACTGAGCATTTCCGAGAACTCTACTTGAAGTTCTCTAGGCATGGGATTTTGACATGTTACCCAAACCAAAAGGAATGAGTGGGAAACAATCAAGACATCAGATAGAAGCACTTGCATTTGAATGAGTTTCAAGCATGCTTGGGTACTCGTTGATCTGAGAGACTCAGTTTTGGAATACAACTGTCGCGTGGTGCACCGCGACCTCCAGGCACCCCGGAGTTTCTGAAAAAAAATTTTCTGCGATTTTCACGAAACCACTTTTCTTCAACTTGAATTGGGCTAAAAATCCATCCCTGAAAATAAAAATTCTCTGAGTAGTGTGGAAATGCTGATCCTTACCCTACCTGGGGTGTCCACTGAGCATTTCCGAGAACTCTACTTGAAGTTCTCTGGGCATGGGATTTTGACATGTTACCCAAACCAAAAGGAATGAGTGGGAAACAATCAAGACAACAGATAGAAGCACTTGCATTTGAATGAGTTTCAAGCATGCTTGGGTACTCGTGTGATCTGAGTGACTCAGTTTTGGAATACAACTGTCGCATGGTGCACCGCGACCTCCAGGCACCCCGGAGTTTCTGAAAAAAAATTTTCTGCGATTTTCACGAAACCACTTTTCTTCAACTTGAATTGGGCTAAAAATCCATCCCTGCAAATAAGAATTCTCTGAGTAGTGCGGAAATGCTGATCCTTACCCTACCTGGGGTGTCCAATGAGCATTTCCGAGATCTCTTCTTGAAGTTCTCTAGGCATGGGATTTTGACATTTTACCCAAACCAAAAGGAATGAGTGGGAAACAATCAAGACAACAGATAGAAGCACTTGCATTTGAATGAGTTTCAAGCATGCTTGGGTACTCGTGTGATCTGAGTTACTCAGTTTTGGAATACAACTGTCCCGTGGTGCACCGCGACCTCCATGCACCCCGGAGTTTCTGAAAAAAAATTTTCTGCGATTTTCACGAAACCACTTTTCTTCAACTTGAATTGGGCTAAAAATCCATCCCTGAAAATAAAAATTTTCTGAGTAGTGTGGAAATGCTGATCCTTACCCTACCTGGGGTGTCCACTGAGCATTTCCGCAAACTCTACTTGAAGTTCTCTGGGCATGGGATTTTGACATGTTACCCAAACCAAAAGGAATGAGTGGGAAACAATCAAGACATCAGATAGAAGCACTTGCATTTGAATGAGTTTCAAGCATGCTTGGGTACTCGTGTGATCTGAGTGACTCAATTTTGGAATACAACTGTCGCATGGTGCACCGCGACCTCCAGGCACCCCGGAGTTTCTGAAAAAAAATTTTCTGCGATTTTCACGAAACCACTTTTCTTCAACTTGAATTGGGCTAAAAATCCATCCCTGCAAATAAGAATTCTCTGAGTAGTGCGGAAATGCTGATCCTTACCCTACCTGGGGTGTCCAATGAGCATTTCCGAGATCTCTTCTTGAAGTTCTCTAGGCATGGGATTTTGACATTTTACCCAAACCAAAAGGAATGAGTGGGAAACAATCAAGACAACAGATAGAAGCACTTGCATTTGAATGAATTTCAAGCATGCTTGGGTACTCGTGTGATCTGAGTTACTCAGTTTTGGAATACAACTGTCCCGTGGTGCACCGCGACCTCCATGCACCCCGGAGTTTCTGAAAAAAAATTTTCTGCGATTTTCACGAAACCACTTTTCTTCAACTTGAATTGGGCTAAAAATCCATCCCTGAAAATAAAAATTCTCTGAGTAGTGTGGAAATGCTGATCCTTACCCTACCTGGGGTGTCCACTGAGCATTTCCGCAAACTCTACTTGAAGTTCTCTGGGCATGGGATTTTGACATGTTACCCAAACCAAAAGGAATGAGTGGGAAACAATCAAGACATCAGATAGAAGCACTTGCATTTGAATGAGTTTCAAGCATGCTTGGGTACTCGTGTGATCTGAGTGACTCAGTTTTGGAATACAACTGTCGCGTGGTGCACTGCGACCTCCAGGCACCCCGGAGTTTCTGAAAAAAAATTTTCTGCGATTTTCACAAAACCACTTTTCTTCAACTTGAATTGGGCTAAAAATCCATCCCTGAAAATAAAAATTCTCTGAGTAGTGCGGAAATGCTGATCCTTACCCTACCTGGGGTGTCGAATGAGCATTTCCGAGATCTCTTCTTGAAGTTCTCTAGGCATGGGATTTTGACATGTTACCCAAACCAAAAGGAATGAGTGGGAAACAATCAAGACAACAGATAGAAGCACTTGCATTTGAATGAGTTTCAAGCATGCTTGGGTACTCGTGTGATCTGAGTGACTCAGTTTTGGAATACAACTGTCCCGTGGTGCACCGCGACCTCCATGCACCCCGGAGTTTCTAAAAAAAAATTTTCTGCGATTTTCACGAAACCACTTTTCTTCAACTTGAATTGGGCTAAAAATCCATCCCTGAAAATAAAAATTCTCTGAGTAGTGTGGAAATGCTTATCCTTACCCTACCTGGGGTGTCCACTGAGCATTTCCGAGAACTCTACTTGAAGTTCTCTAGGCATGGGATTTTGACATGTTACCCAAACCAAAAGGAATGAGTGGGAAACAATCAAGACATCAGATAGAAGCACTTGCATTTGAATGAGTTTCAAGCATGCTTGGGTACTCGTTGATCTGAGAGACTCAGTTTTGGAATACAACTGTCGCGTGGTGCACTGCGACCTCCAGGCACCCCGGAGTTTCTGAAAAAAATTTTTCTGCGATTTTCACGAAACCACTTTTCTTCAACTTGAATTGGACTAAAAATCCATCCCTGAAAATAAAAATTCTCTGAGTAGTGTGGAAATGCTGATCCTTACCCTACCTGGGGTGTCCACTGAGCATTTCCGCAAACTCTACTTGAAGTTCTCTGGGCATGGGATTTTGACATGTTACGCAAACCAAAAGGAATGAGTGGGAAACAATCAAGACAACAGATAGAAGCACTTGCATTTGAATGAGTTTCAAGCATGCTTGGGTACTCGTGTGATCTGATGACTCAGTTTTGGAATACAACTGTCGCGTGGTGCACCGCGACCTCCAGGCACCCCGGAGTTTCTGAAAAAAATTTTTCTGCGATTTTCACGAAACCACTTTTCTTCAACTTGAATTGGGCTAAAAATCCATCCCTGAAAATAAAAATTCTCTGAGTAGTGTGGAAATGCTGATCCTTACCCTACCTGGGGTGTCCACTGAGCATTTCCGAGAACTCTACTTGAAGTTCTCTGGGCATGGGATTTTGACATGTTACCCAAACCAAAAGGAATGAGTGGGAAACAATCAAGACAACAGATAGAAGCACTTGCATTTGAATGAGTTTCAAGCATGCTTGGGTACTCGTGTGATCTGAGTGACTCAGTTTTGGAATACAACTGTCGCATGGTGCACCGCGACCTCCAGGCACCCCGGAGTTTCTGAAAAAAAATTTTCTGCGATTTTCACGAAACCACTTTTCTTCAACTTGAATTGGGCTAAAAATCCATCCCTGCAAATAAGAATTCTCTGAGTAGTGCGGAAATGCTGATCCTTACCCTACCTGGGGTGTCCAATGAGCATTTCCGAGATCTCTTCTTGAAGTTCTCTAGGCATGGGATTTTGACATTTTACCCAAACCAAAAGGAATGAGTGGGAAACAATCAAGACAACAGATAGAAGCACTTGCATTTGAATGAGTTTCAAGCATGCTTGGGTACTCGTGTGATCTGAGTGACTCAGTTTTGGAATACAACTGTCCCGTGGTGCACCGCGACCTCCATGCACCCCGGAGTTTCTAAAAAAAAATTTTCTGCGATTTTCACGAAACCACTTTTCTTCAACTTGAATTGGGCTAAAAATCCATCCCTGAAAATAAAAATTCTCTGAGTAGTGTGGAAATGCTTATCCTTACCCTACCTGGGGTGTCCACTGAGCATTTCCGAGAACTCTACTTGAAGTTCTCTAGGCATGGGATTTTGACATGTTACCCAAACCAAAAGGAATGAGTGGGAAACAATCAAGACATCAGATAGAAGCACTTGCATTTGAATGAGTTTCAAGCATGCTTGGGTACTCGTTGATCTGAGAGACTCAGTTTTGGAATACAACTGTCGCGTGGTGCACTGCGACCTCCAGGCACCCCGGAGTTTCTGAAAAAAAATTTTCTGCGATTTTCACGAAACCACTTTTCTTCAACTTGAATTGGACTAAAAATCCATCCCTGAAAATAAAAATTCTCTGAGTAGTGTGGAAATGCTGATCCTTACCCTACCTGGGGTGTCCACTGAGCATTTCCGAGAACTCTACTTGAAGTTCTCTGGGCATGGGATTTTGACATGTTACCCAAACCAAAAGGAATGAGTGGGAAACAATCAAGACAACAGATAGAAGCACTTGCATTTGAATGAGTTTCAAGCATGCTTGGGTACTCGTGTGATCTGAGTGACTCAGTTTTGGAATACAACTGTCGCGTGGTGCACCGCGACCTCCAGGCACCCCGGAGTTTCTGAAAAAAAATTTTCTGCGATTTTCACGAAACCACTTTTCTTCAACTTGAATTGGGCTAAAAATCCATCCCTGAAAATAAAAATTCTCTGAGTAGTGTGGAAATGCTGATCCTTACCCTACCTGGGGTGTCCACTGAGCATTTCCGAGAACTCTACTTGAAGTTCTCTGGGCATGGGATTTTGACATGTTACCCAAACCAAAAGGAATGAGTGGGAAACAATCAAGACAACAGATAGAAGCACTTGCATTTGAATGAGTTTCAAGCATGCTTGGGTACTCGTGTGATCTGAGTGACTCAGTTTTGGAATACAACTGTCGCATGGTGCACCGCGACCTCCAGGCACCCCGGAGTTTCTGAAAAAAAATTTTCTGCGATTTTCACGAAACCACTTTTCTTCAACTTGAATTGGGCTAAAAATCCATCCCTGAAAATAAAAATTCTCTGAGTAGTGTGGAAATGCTGATCCTTACCCTACCTGGGGTGTCAACTGAGCATTTCCGAGAACTCTACTTGAAGTTCTCTGGGCATGGGATTTTGACATGTTACCCAAACCAAAAGGAATGAGTGGGAAACAATCAAGACATCAGATAGAAGCACTTGCATTTGAATGAGTTTCAAGCATGCTTGGGTACTCGTGTGATCTGAGTGACTCAGTTTTGGAATACAACTGTCGCGTGGTGCACTGCGACCTCCAGGCACCCCGGAGTTTCTGAAAAAAAATTTTCTGCGATTTTCACGAAACCACTTTTCTTCAACTTGAATTGGGCTAAAAATCCATCCCTGAAAATAAAAATTCTCTGAGTAGTGTGGAAATGCTGATCCTTACCCTACCTGGGGTGTCCACTGAGCATTTCTGAGAACTCTACTTGAAGTTCTCTGGGCATGGGCTTTTGACATGTTACCCAAACCAAAAGGAATGAGTGGGAAACAATCAAGACAACAGATAGAAGCACTTGCATTTGAATGAGTTTCAAGCATGCTTGGGTACTCGTGTGATCTGAGTGACTCAGTTTTGGAATACAACTGTCGCGTGGTGCACCGCGACCTCCAGGCACCCCGGAGTTTCTGAAAAAAAATTTTCTGCGATTTTCACGAAACCACTTTTCTTCAACTTGAATTGGGCTAAAAATCCATCCCTGAAAATAAAAATTCTCTGAGTAGTGTGGAAATGCTGATCCTTACCCTACCTGGGGTGTACACTGAGCATTTCCGAGAACTCTACTTGAAGTTCTCTGGGCATGGGATTTTGACATGTTACCCAAACCAAAAGGAATGAGTGGGAAACAATCAAGACAACAGATAGAAGCACGTGCATTTGAATGAGTTTCAAGCATGCTTGGGTACTCGTGTGATCTGAGTGACTCAGTTTTGGAATACAACTGTCGCATGGTGCACCGCGACCTCCAGGCACCCCGGAGTTTCTGAAAAAAAATTTTCTGCGATTTTCACGAAACCACTTTTCTTCAACTTGAATTGGGCTAAAAATCCATCCCTGAAAATAAAAATTCTCTGAGTAGTGTGGAAATGCTGATCCTTACCCTACCTGGGGTGTCCACTGAGCATTTCCGCAAACTCTACTTGAAGTTCTCTGGGCATGGGATTTTGACATGTTACCCAAACCAAAAGGAATGAGTGGGAAACAATCAAGACATCAGATATAAGCACTTGCATTTGAATGAGTTTCAAGCATGCTTGGGTACTCGTGTGATCTGAGTGACTCAGTTTTGGAATACAACTGTTGCATGGTGCACCGCGACCTCCAGGCACCCCGGAGTTTCTGAAAAAAAATTTTCTGCGATTTTCACGAAACCACTTTTCTTCAACTTGAATTGGGCTAAAAATCCATCCCTGCAAATAAGAATTCTCTGAGTAGTGCGGAAATGCTGATCCTTACCCTACCTGGGGTGTCCAATGAGCATTTCCGAGATCTCTTCTTGAAGTTCTCTAGGCATGGGATTTTGACATTTTACCCAAACCAAAAGGAATGAGTGGGAAACAATCAAGACAACAGATAGAAGCACTTGCATTTGAATGAGTTTCAAGCATGCTTGGGTACTCGTGTGATCTGAGTGACTCAGTTTTGGAATACAACTGTCCCGTGGTGCACCGCGACCTCCATGCACCCCGGAGTTTCTGAAAAAAAATTTTCTGCGATTTTCACGAAACCACTTTTCTTCAACTTGAATTGGGCTAAAAATCCATCCCTGAAAATAAAAATTCTCTGAGTAGTGTGGAAATGCTGATCCTTACCCTACCTGGGGTGTCCACTGAGCATTTCCGCAAACTCTACTTGAAGTTCTCTGGGCATGGGATTTTGACATGTTACCCAAACCAAAAGGAATGAGTGGGAAACAATCAAGACATCAGATAGAAGCACTTGCATTTGAATGAGTTTCAAGCATGCTTGGTTACTCGTGTGATCTGAGTGACTCAGTTTTGGAATACAACTGTCGCGTGGTGCACTGCGACCTCCAGGCACCCCGGAGTTTCTGAAAAAAAATTTTCTGCGATTTTCACAAAACCACTTTTCTTCAACTTGAATTGGGCTAAAAATCCATCCCTGAAAATAAAAATTCTCTGAGTAGTGCGGAAATGCTGATCCTTACCCTACCTGGGGTGTCGAATGAGCATTTCCGAGATCTCTTCTTGAAGTTCTCTAGGCATGGGATTTTGACATGTTACCCAAACCAAAAGGAATGAGTGGGAAACAATCAAGACATCAGATAGAAGCACTTGCATTTGAATGAGTTTCAAGCATGCTTGGGTACTCGTTGATCTGAGAGACTCAGTTTTGGAATACAACTGTCGCGTGGTGCACTGCGACCTCCAGGCACCCCGGAGTTTCTGAAAAAAAATTTTCTGCGATTTTCACGAAACCACTTTTCTTCAACTTGAATTGGACTAAAAATCCATCCCTGAAAATAAAAATTCTCTGAGTAGTGTGGAAATGCTGATCCTTACCCTACCTGGGGTGTCCACTGAGTATTTCCGAGAACTCTACTTGAAGTTCTCTGGGCATGGGATTTTGACATGTTACCCAAACCAAAAGGAATGAGTGGGAAACAATCAAGACAACAGATAGAAGCACTTGCATTTGAATGAGTTTCAAGCATGCTTGGGTACTCGTGTGATCTGAGTGACTCAGTTTTGGAATACAACTGTCGCGTGGTGCACCGCGACCTCCAGGCACCCCGGAGTTTCTGAAAAAAAATTTTCTGCGATTTTCACGAAACCACTTTTCTTCAACTTGAATTGGGCTAAAAATCCATCCCTGAAAATAAAAATTCTCTGAGTAGTGTGGAAATGCTGATCCTTACCCTACCTGGGGTGTCCACTGAGCATTTCCGAGAACTCTACTTGAAGTTCTCTGGGCATGCGATTTTGACATGTTACCCAAACCAAAAGGAATGAGTGGGAAACAATCAAGACAACAGATAGAAGCACTTGCATTTGAATGAGTTTCAAGCATGCTTGGGTACTCGTGTGATCTGAGTGACTCAGTTTTGGAATACAACTGTTGCGTGGTGCACCGCGACCTCCAGGCACCCCGGAGTTTCTGAAAAAAAATTTTCTGCGATTTTCACGAAACCACTTTTCTTCAACTTGAATTGGGCTAAAAATCCATCCCTGAAAATAAAAATTCTCTGAGTAGTGTGGAAATGCTGATCCTTACCCTACCTGGGGTGTCCACTGAGCATTTCCGCAAACTCTACTTGAAGTTCTCTGGGCATGGGATTTTGACATGTTACCCAAACCAAAAGGAATGAGTGGGAAACAATCAAGACATCAGATATAAGCACTTGCATTTGAATGAGTTTCAAGCATGCTTGGGTACTCGTGTGATCTGAGTGACTCAGTTTTGGAATACAACTGTTGCATGGTGCACCGCGACCTCCAGGCACCCCGGAGTTTCTGAAAAAAAATTTTCTGCGATTTTCACGAAACCACTTTTCTTCAACTTGAATTGGGCTAAAAATCCATCCCTGCAAATAAGAATTCTCTGAGTAGTGCGGAAATGCTGATCCTTACCCTACCTGGGGTGTCCAATGAGCATTTCCGAGATCTCTTCTTGAAGTTCTCTAGGCATGGGATTTTGACATTTTACCCAAACCAAAAGGAATGAGTGGGAAACAATCAAGACAACAGATAGAAGCACTTGCATTTGAATGAGTTTCAAGCATGCTTGGGTACTCGTGTGATCTGAGTGACTCAGTTTTGGAATACAACTGTCCCGTGGTGCACCGCGACCTCCATGCACCCCGGAGTTTCTGAAAAAAAATTTTCTGCGATTTTCACGAAACCACTTTTCTTCAACTTGAATTGGGCTAAAAATCCATCCCTGAAAATAAAAATTCTCTGAGTAGTGTGGAAATGCTGATCCTTACCCTACCTGGGGTGTCCACTGAGCATTTCCGCAAACTCTACTTGAAGTTCTCTGGGCATGGGATTTTGACATGTTACCCAAACCAAAAGGAATGAGTGGGAAACAATCAAGACATCAGATAGAAGCACTTGCATTTGAATGAGTTTCAAGCATGCTTGGTTACTCGTGTGATCTGAGTGACTCAGTTTTGGAATACAACTGTCGCGTGGTGCACTGCGACCTCCAGGCACCCCGGAGTTTCTGAAAAAAAATTTTCTGCGATTTTCACAAAACCACTTTTCTTCAACTTGAATTGGGCTAAAAATCCATCCCTGAAAATAAAAATTCTCTGAGTAGTGCGGAAATGCTGATCCTTACCCTACCTGGGGTGTCGAATGAGCATTTCCGAGATCTCTTCTTGAAGTTCTCTAGGCATGGGATTTTGACATGTTACCCAAACCAAAAGGAATGAGTGGGAAACAATCAAGACATCAGATAGAAGCACTTGCATTTGAATGAGTTTCAAGCATGCTTGGGTACTCGTTGATCTGAGAGACTCAGTTTTGGAATACAACTGTCGCGTGGTGCACTGCGACCTCCAGGCACCCCGGAGTTTCTGAAAAAAAATTTTCTGCGATTTTCACGAAACCACTTTTCTTCAACTTGAATTGGACTAAAAATCCATCCCTGAAAATAAAAATTCTCTGAGTAGTGTGGAAATGCTGATCCTTACCCTACCTGGGGTGTCCACTGAGTATTTCCGAGAACTCTACTTGAAGTTCTCTGGGCATGGGATTTTGACATGTTACCCAAACCAAAAGGAATGAGTGGGAAACAATCAAGACAACAGATAGAAGCACTTGCATTTGAATGAGTTTCAAGCATGCTTGGGTACTCGTGTGATCTGAGTGACTCAGTTTTGGAATACAACTGTCGCGTGGTGCACCGCGACCTCCAGGCACCCCGGAGTTTCTGAAAAAAAATTTTCTGCGATTTTCACGAAACCACTTTTCTTCAACTTGAATTGGGCTAAAAATCCATCCCTGAAAATAAAAATTCTCTGAGTAGTGTGGAAATGCTGATCCTTACCCTACCTGGGGTGTCCACTGAGCATTTCCGAGAACTCTACTTGAAGTTCTCTGGGCATGCGATTTTGACATGTTACCCAAACCAAAAGGAATGAGTGGGAAACAATCAAGACAACAGATAGAAGCACTTGCATTTGAATGAGTTTCAAGCATGCTTGGGTACTCGTGTGATCTGAGTGACTCAGTTTTGGAATACAACTGTTGCGTGGTGCACCGCGACCTCCAGGCACCCCGGAGTTTCTGAAAAAAAATTTTCTGCGATTTTCACGAAACCACTTTTCTTCAACTTGAATTGGGCTAAAAATCCATCCCTGAAAATAAAAATTCTCTGAGTAGTGCGGAAATGCTGATCCTTACCCTACCTGGGGTGTCGAATGAGTATTTCCGAGATCTCTTCTTGAAGTTCTCTAGGCAAGGGATTTTGACATGTTACCCAAACCAAAAGGAATGAGTGGGAAACAATCAAGACAACAGATAGAAGCACTTGCATTTGAATGAGTTTCAAGCATGCTTGGGTACTCGTGTGATCTGAGTGACTCAGTTTTGGAATACAACTGTCCCGTGGTGCACCGCGACCTCCATGCACCCCGGAGTTTCTAAAAAAAATTTTTCTGCGATTTTCACGAAACCACTTTTCTTCAACTTGAATTGGGCTAAAAATCCATCCCTGAAAATAAAAATTCTCTGAGTAGTGTGGAAATGCTTATCCTTACCCTACCTGGGGTGTCCACTGAGCATTTCCGAGAACTCTACTTGAAGTTCTCTAGGCATGGGATTTTGACATGTTACCCAAACCAAAAGGAATGAGTGGGAAACAATCAAGACATCAGATAGAAGCACTTGCATTTGAATGAGTTTCAAGCATGCTTGGGTACTCGTTGATCTGAGAGACTCAGTTTTGGAATACAACTGTCGCGTGGTGCACTGCGACCTCCAGGCACCCCGGAGTTTCTGAAAAAAATTTTTCTGCGATTTTCACGAAACCACTTTTCTTCAACTTGAATTGGACTAAAAATCCATCCCTGAAAATAAAAATTCTCTGAGTAGTGTGGAAATGCTGATCCTTACCCTACCTGGGGTGTCCACTGAGCATTTCCGCAAACTCTACTTGAAGTTCTCTGGGCATGGGATTTTGACATGTTACGCAAACCAAAAGGAATGAGTGGGAAACAATCAAGACAACAGATAGAAGCACTTGCATTTGAATGAGTTTCAAGCATGCTTGGGTACTCGTGTGATCTGAGTGACTCAGTTTTGGAATACAACTGTCGCGTGGTGCACCGCGACCTCCAGGCACCCCGGAGTTTCTGAAAAAAAATTTTCTGCGATTTTCTCGAAACCACTTTTCTTCAACTTGAATTGGGCTAAAAATCCATCCCTGAAAATAAAAATTCTCTGAGTAGTGTGGAAATGCTGATCCTTACCCTACCTGGGGTGTCCACTGAGCATTTCCGAGAACTCTACTTGAAGTTCTCTGGGCATGGGATTTTGACATGTTACCCAAACCAAAAGGAATGAGTGGGAAACAATCAAGACAACAGATAGAAGCACTTGCATTTGAATGAGTTTCAAGCATGCTTGGGTACTCGTGTGATCTGAGTGACTCAGTTTTGGAATACAACTGTCGCATGGTGCACCGCGACCTCCAGGCACCCCGGAGTTTCTGAAAAAAAATTTTCTGCGATTTTCACGAAACCACTTTTCTTCAACTTGAATTGGGCTAAAAATCCATCCCTGCAAATAAGAATTCTCTGAGTAGTGCGGAAATGCTGATCCTTACCCTACCTGGGGTGTCCAATGAGCATTTCCGAGATCTCTTCTTGAAGTTCTCTAGGCATGGGATTTTGACATTTTACCCAAACCAAAAGGAATGAGTGGGAAACAATCAAGACAACAGATAGAAGCACTTGCATTTGAATGAGTTTCAAGCATGCTTGGGTACTAGTGTGATCTGAGTTACTCAGTTTTGGAATACAACTGTCCCGTGGTGCACCGCGACCTCCATGCACCCCGGAGTTTCTGAAAAAAAATTTTCTGCGATTTTCACGAAACCACTTTTCTTCAACTTGAATTGGGCTAAAAATCCATCCCTGAAAATAAAAATTCTCTGAGTAGTGTGGAAATGCTGATCCTTACCCTACCTGGGGTGTCCACTGAGCATTTCCGCAAACTCTACTTGAAGTTCTCTGGGCATGGGATTTTGACATGTTACCCAAACCAAAAGGAATGAGTGGGAAACAATCAAGGCATCAGATAGAAGCACTTGCATTTGAATGAGTTTCAAGCATGCTTGGGTACTCGTGTGATCTGAGTGACTCAGTTTTGGAATACAACTGTCGCATGGTGCACCGCGACCTCCAGGCACCCCGGAGTTTCTGAAAAAAAATTTTCTGCGATTTTCACGAAACCACTTTTCTTCAACTTGAATTGGGCTAAAAATCCATCCCTGCAAATAAGAATTCTCTGAGTAGTGCGGAAATGCTGATCCTTACCCTACCTGGGGTGTCCAATGAGCATTTCCGAGATCTCTTCTTGAAGTTCTCTAGGCATGGGATTTTGACATTTTACCCAAACCAAAAGGAATGAGTGGGAAACAATCAAGACAACAGATAGAAGCACTTGCATTTGAATGAGTTTCAAGCATGCTTGGGTACTCGTGTGATCTGAGTTACTCAGTTTTGGAATACAACTGTCCCGTGGTGCACCGCGACCTCCATGCACCCCGGAGTTTCTGAAAAAAAATTTTCTGCGATTTTCACGAAACCACTTTTCTTCAACTTGAATTGGGCTAAAAATCCATCCCTGAAAATAAAAATTCTCTGAGTAGTGTGGAAATGCTGATCCTTACCCTACCTGGGGTGTCCACTGAGCATTTCCGCAAACTCTACTTGAAGTTCTCTGGGCATGGGATTTTGACATGTTACCCAAACCAAAAGGAATGAGTGGGAAACAATCAAGACATCAGATAGAAGCATTTGAATGAGTTTCAAGCATGCTTGGGTACTCATGTGATCTGAGTTACTCAGTTTTGGAATACAACTGTCCCGTGGTGCACCGCGACCTCCATGCACCCCGGAGTTTCTGAAAAAAAATTTTCTGCGATTTTCACGAAACCACTTTTCTTCAACTTGAATTGGGCTAAAAATCCATCCCTGAAAATAAAAATTCTCTGAGTAGTGTGGAAATGCTTATCCTTACCCTACCTGGGGTGTCCACTGAGCATTTCCGAGAACTCTACTTGAAGTTCTCTAGGCATGGGATTTTGACATGTTACCCAAACCAAAAGGAATGAGTGGGAAACAATCAAGACATCAGATAGAAGCACTTGCATTTGAATGAGTTTCAAGCATGCTTGGGTACTCGTTGATCTGAGAGACTCAGTTTTGGAATACAACTGTCGCGTGGTGCACTGCGACCTCCAGGCACCCCGGAGTTTCTGAAAAAAAATTTTCTGCGATTTTCACGAAACCACTTTTCTTCAACTTGAATTGGACTAAAAATCCATCCCTGAAAATAAAAATTCTCTGAGTAGTGTGGAAATGCTGATCCTTACCCTACCTGGGGTGTACACTGAGCATTTCCGAGAACTCTACTTGAAGTTCTCTGGGCATGGGATTTTGACATGTTACCCAAACCAAAAGGAATGAGTGGGAAACAATCAAGACAACAGATAGAAGCACTTGCATTTGAATGAGTTTCAAGCATGCTTGGGTACTCGTGTGATCTGAGTGACTCAGTTTTGGAATACAACTGTCGCGTGGTGCACCGCGACCTCCAGGCACCCCGGAGTTTCTGAAAAAAAATTTTCTGCGATTTTCACGAAACCACTTTTCTTCAACTTGAATTTTGCTAAAAATCCATCCCTGAAAATAAAAATTCTCTGAGTAGTGTGGAAATGCTGATCCTTACCCTACCTGGGGTGTCCACTGAGCATTTCCGCAAACTCTACTTGAAGTTCTCTGGGCATGGGATTTTGACATGTTACGCAAACCAAAAGGAATGAGTGGGAAACAATCAAGACAACAGATAGAAGCACTTGCATTTGAATGAGTTTCAAGCATGCTTGGGTACTCGTGTGATCTGAGTGACTCAGTTTTGGAATACAACTGTCGCGTGGTGCACCGCGACCTCCAGGCACCCCGGAGTTTCTGAAAAAAAATTTTCTGTGATTTTCTCGAAACCACTTTTCTTCAACTTGAATTGGGCTAAAAATCCATCCCTGAAAATAAAAATTCTCTGAGTAGTGTGGAAATGCTGATCCTTACCCTACCTGGGGTGTCCACTGAGCATTTCCGAGAACTCTACTTGAAGTTCTCTGGGCATGGGATTTTGACATGTTACCCAAACCAAAAGGAATGAGTGGGAAACAATCAAGACAACAGATAGAAGCACTTGCATTTGAATGAGTTTCAAGCATGCTTGGGTACTCGTGTGATCTGAGTGACTCAGTTTTGGAATACAACTGTCGCATGGTGCACCGCGACCTCCAGGCACCCCGGAGTTTCTGAAAAAAAATTTTCTGCGATTTTCACGAAACCACTTTTCTTCAACTTGAATTGGGCTAAAAATCCATCCCTGCAAATAAGAATTCTCTGAGTAGTGCGGAAATGCTGATCCTTACCCTACCTGGGGTGTCCAATGAGCATTTCCGAGATCTCTTCTTGAAGTTCTCTAGGCATGGGATTTTGACATTTTACCCAAACCAAAAGGAATGAGTGGGAAACAATCAAGACAACAGATAGAAGCACTTGCATTTGAATGAGTTTCAAGCATGCTTGGGTACTCGTGTGATCTGAGTTACTCAGTTTTGGAATACAACTGTCCCGTGGTGCACCGCGACCTCCATGCACCCCGGAGTTTCTGAAAAAAAATTTTCTGCGATTTTCACGAAACCACTTTTCTTCAACTTGAATTGGGCTAAAAATCCATCCCTGAAAATAAAAATTCTCTGAGTAGTGTGGAAATGCTGATCCTTACCCTACCTGGGGTGTCCACTGAGCATTTCCGCAAACTCTACTTGAAGTTCTCTGGGCATGGGATTTTGACATGTTACCCAAACCAAAAGGAATGAGTGGGAAACAATCAAGGCATCAGATAGAAGCACTTGCATTTGAATGAGTTTCAAGCATGCTTGGGTACTCGTGTGATCTGAGTGACTCAGTTTTGGAATACAACTGTCGCATGGTGCACCGCGACCTCCAGGCACCCCGGAGTTTCTGAAAAAAAATTTTCTGCGATTTTCACGAAACCACTTTTCTTCAACTTGAATTGGGCTAAAAATCCATCCCTGCAAATAAGAATTCTCTGAGTAGTGCGGAAATGCTGATCCTTACCCTACCTGGGGTGTCCAATGAGCATTTCCGAGATCTCTTCTTGAAGTTCTCTAGGCATGGGATTTTGACATTTTACCCAAACCAAAAGGAATGAGTGGGAAACAATCAAGACAACAGATAGAAGCACTTGCATTTGAATGAGTTTCAAGCATGCTTGGGTACTCGTGTGATCTGAGTTACTCAGTTTTGGAATACAACTGTCCCGTGGTGCACCGCGACCTCCATGCACCCCGGAGTTTCTGAAAAAAAATTTTCTGCGATTTTCACGAAACCACTTTTCTTCAACTTGAATTGGGCTAAAAATCCATCCCTGAAAATAAAAATTCTCTGAGTAGTGTGGAAATGCTGATCCTTACCCTACCTGGGGTGTCCACTGAGCATTTCCGCAAACTCTACTTGAAGTTCTCTGGGCATGGGATTTTGACATGTTACCCAAACCAAAAGGAATGAGTGGGAAACAATCAAGACATCAGATAGAAGCACTTGCATTTGAATGAGTTTCAAGCATGCTTGGGTACTCGTTGATCTGAGAGACTCAGTTTTGGAATACAACTGTCGCGTGGTGCACTGCGACCTCCAGGCACCCCGGAGTTTCTGAAAAAAAATTTTCTGCGATTTTCACGAAACCACTTTTCTTCAACTTGAATTGGACTAAAAATCCATCCCTGAAAATAAAAATTCTCTGAGTAGTGTGGAAATGCTGATCCTTACCCTACCTGGGGTGTCCACTGAGCATTTCCGAGAACTCTACTTGAAGTTCTCTGGGCATGGGATTTTGACATGTTACCCAAACCAAAAGGAATGAGTGGGAAACAATCAAGACAACAGATAGAAGCACTTGCATTTGAATGAGTTTCAAGCATGCTTGGGTACTCGTGTGATCTGAGTGACTCAGTTTTGGAATACAACTGTCGCATGGTGCACCGCGACCTCCAGGCACCCCGGAGTTTCTGAAAAAAAATTTTCTGCGATTTTCACGAAACCACTTTTCTTCAACTTGAATTGGGCTAAAAATCCATACCTGAAAATAAAAATTCTCTGAATAGTGTGGAAATGCTGATCCTTACCCTACCTGGGGTGTCAACTGAGCATTTCCGAGAACTCTACTTGAAGTTCTCTGGGCATGGGATTTTGACATGTTACCCAAACCAAAAGGAATGAGTGGGAAACAATCAAGACATCAGATAGAAGCACTTGCATTTGAATGAGTTTCAAGCATGCTTGGGTACTCGTGTGATCTGAGTGACTCAGTTTTGGAATACAACTGTCGCGTGGTGCACTGCGACCTCCAGGCACCCCGGAGTTTCTGAAAAAAAATTTTCTGCGATTTTCACGAAACCACTTTTCTTCAACTTGAATTGGGCTAAAAATCCATCCCTGAAAATAAAAATTCTCTGAGTAGTGTGGAAATGCTGATCCTTACCCTACCTGGGGTGTCCACTGAGCATTTCCGAGAACTCTACTTGAAGTTCTCTGGGCATGGGATTTTGACATGTTACCCAAACCAAAAGGAATGAGTGGGAAACAATCAAGACAACAGATAGAAGCACTTGCATTTGAATGAGTTTCAAGCATGCTTGGGTACTCGTGTGATCTGAGTGACTCAGTTTTGGAATACAACTGTCGCGTGGTGCACCGCGACCTCCAGGCACCCCGGAGTTTCTGAAAAAAAATTTTCTGCGATTTTCACGAAACCACTTTTCTTCAACTTGAATTGGGCTAAAAATCCATCCCTGAAAATAAAAATTCTCTGAGTAGTGTGGAAATGCTGATCCTTACCCTACCTGGGGTGTCCACTGAGCATTTCCGAGAACTCTACTTGAAGTTCTCTGGGCATGGGATTTTGACATGTTACCCAAACCAAAAGGAATGAGTGGGAAACAATCAAGACAACAGATAGAAGCACTTGCATTTGAATGAGTTTCAAGCATGCTTGGGTACTCGTGTGATCTGAGTGACTCAGTTTTGGAATACAACTGTCGCGTGGTGCACCGCGACCTCCAGGCACCCCGGAGTTTCTGAAAAAAAATTTTCTGCGATTTTCACGAAACCACTTTTCTTCAACTTGAATTGGGCTAAAAATCCATCCCTGAAAATAAAAATTCTCTGAGTAGTGTGGAAATGCTGATCCTTACCCTACCTGGGGTGTACACTGAGCATTTCCGAGAACTCTACTTGAAGTTCTCTGGGCATGGGATTTTGACATGTTACCCAAACCAAAAGGAATGAGTGGGAAACAATCAAGACAACAGATAGAAGCACTTGCATTTGAATGAGTTTCAAGCATGCTTGGGTACTCGTGTGATCTGAGTGACTCAGTTTTGGAATACAACTGTCGCGTGGTGCACCGCGACCTCCAGGCACCCCGGAGTTTCTGAAAAAAAATTTTCTGCGATTTTCACGAAACCACTTTTCTTCAACTTGAATTTTGCTAAAAATCCATCCCTGAAAATAAAAATTCTCTGAGTAGTGTGGAAATGCTGATCCTTTCCCTACCTGGGGTGTCCACTGAGCATTTCCGCAAACTCTACTTGAAGTTCTCTGGGCATGGGATTTTGACATGTTACCCAAACCAAAAGGAATGAGTGGGAAACAGTCAAGACAACAGATAGAAGCACTTGCATTTGAATGAGTTTCTAGCATGCTTGGGTACTCGTGTGATCTGAGTGACTCAGATTTGGAATACAACTGTCGCATGGTGCACCGCGACCTCCAGGCACCCCGGAGTTTCTGAAAAAAAATTTTCTGCGATTTTCACGAAACCACTTTTCTTCAACTTGAATTGGGCTAAAAATCCATCCCTGAAAATAAAAATTCTCTGAGCAGTGCGGAAATGCTAATCCTTACCCTACCTGGGGTGTCTAATGAGCATTTCCGAGATCTCTTCTTGAAGTTCTCTAGGCATGGGATTTTGACATGTTACCCAAACCAAAAGGAATGAGTGGGAAACAATCAAGACAACAGATAGAAGCACTTGCATTTGAATGAGTTTCAAGCATGCTTGGGTACTCGTGTGATCTGAGTGACTCAGTTTTGGAATACAACTGTCGCATGGTGCACCGCGACCTCCAGGCACCCCGGAGTTTCTGAAAAAAAATTTTCTGCGATTTTCACGAAACCACTTTTCTTCAACTTGAATTGGGCTAAAAATCCATCCCTGAAAATAAAAATTCTCTGAGTAGTGTGGAAATGCTTATCCTTACCCTACCTGGGGTGTCCACTGAGCATTTCCGAGAACTCTACTTGAAGTTCTCTAGGCATGGGATTTTGACATGTTACCCAAACCAAAAGGAATGAGTGGGAAGCAATCAAGACATCAGATAGAAGCACTTGCATTTGAATGAGTTTCAAGCATGCTTGGGTACTCGTGTGATCTGAGAGACTCAGTTTTGGAATACAACTGTCGCGTGGTGCACTGCGACCTCCAGGCACCCCAGAGTTTCTGAAAAAAAAATTTCTGCGATTTTCACGAAACCACTTTTATTCAACTTGAATTGGACTAAAAATCCATCCCTGAAAATAAAAATTCTCTGAGTAGTGTGGAAATGCTGATCCTTACCCTACCTGGGGTGTCCACTGAGCATTTCCGAGAACTCTACTTGAAGTTCTCTGGGCATGGGATTTTGACATGTTACCCAAACCAAAAGGAATGAGTGGGAAACAATCAAGACAACAGATAGGAGCACTTGCATTTGAATGAGTTTCAAGCATGCTTGGGTACTCGTGTGATCTGAGTGACTCAGTTTTGGAATACAACTGTCGCGTGGTGCACCGCGACCTCCAGGCACCCCGGAGTTTCTGAAAAAAAATTTTCTGCGATTTTCACGAAACCACTTTTCTTCAACTTGAATTGGGCTAAAAATCCATCCCTGAAAATAAAAATTCTCTGAGTAGTGTGGAAATGCTGATCCTTACCCTACCTGGGGTGTCCACTGAGCATTTCCGAGAACTCTACTTGAAGTTCTCTGGGCATGGGATTTTGACATGTTACCCAAACCAAAAGGAATGAGTGGGAAACAATCAAGACATCAGATAGAAGCACTTGCATTTGAATGAGTTTCAAGCATGCTTGGGTACTCGTGTGATCTGAGTGACTCAGTTTTGGAATACAACTGTCGCGTGGTGCACTGCGACCTCCAGGCACCCCGGAGTTTCTGAAAAAAAATTTTCTGCGATTTTCACGAAACCACTTTTCTTCAACTTGAATTGGGCTAAAACTCCATCCCTGAAAATAAAAATTCTCTGAGTAGTGCGGAAATGCTGATCCTTACCCTACCTGGGGTGTCGAATGAGCATTTCCGAGATCTCTTCTTGAAGTTCTCTAGGCATGGGATTTTGACATGTTACCCAAACCAAAAGGAATGAGTGGGAAACAGTCAAGACAACAGATAGAAGCACTTGCATTTGAATGAGTTTCTAGCATGCTTGGGTACTCGTGTGATCTGAGTGACTCAGTTTTGGAATACAAGTGTCGCGTGGTGCACCGCGACATCTAGGCACCCCGGAGTTTCTGAAAAAAAATTTTCTGCGATTTTCACGAAACCACTTTTCTTCAACTTGAATTGGTCTAAAAATCCATCCCTGCAAATAAGAATTCTCTGAGTAGTGCGGAAATGCTGATCCTTACCCTACCTGGGGTGTCCAATGAGCATTTCCGAGATCTCTTCTTGAAGTTCTCTAGGCATGGGATTTTGACATTTTACCCAAACCAAAAGGAATGAGTGGGAAACAATCAAGACAACAGATAGAAGCACTTGCATTTGAATGAGTTTCAAGCATGCTTGGGTACTCGTGTGATCTGAGTTACTCAGTTTTGGAATACAACTGTCCCGTGGTGCACCGCGACCTCCATGCACCCCGGAGTTTCTGAAAAAAAATTTTCTGCGATTTTCACGAAACCACTTTTCTTCAACTTGAATTGGGCTAAAAATCCATCCCTGAAAATAAAAATTCTCTGAGTAGTGTGGAAATGCTGATCCTTACCCTACCTGGGGTGTCCACTGAGCATTTCCGCAAACTCTACTTGAAGTTCTCTGGGCATGGGATTTTGACATGTTACCCAAACCAAAAGGAATGAGTGGGAAACAATCAAGACATCAGATAGAAGCATTTGAATGAGTTTCAAGCATGCTTGGGTACTCGTGTGATCTGAGTTACTCAGTTTTGGAATACAACTGTCCCGTGGTGCACCGCGACCTCCATGCACCCCGGAGTTTCTGAAAAAAAATTTTCTGCGATTTTCACGAAACCACTTTTCTTCAACTTGAATTGGGCTAAAAATCCATCCCTGAAAATAAAAATTCTCTGAGTAGTGTGGAAATGCTGATCCTTACCCTACCTGGGGTGTCCACTGAGCATTTCCGCAAACTCTACTTGAAGTTCTCTGGGCATGGGATTTTGACATGTTACCCAAACCAAAAGGAATGAGTGGGAAACAATCAAGGCATCAGATAGAAGCACTTGCATTTGAATGAGTTTCAAGCATGCTTGGGTACTCGTGTGATCTGAGTGACTCAGTTTTGGAATACAACTGTCGCATGGTGCACCGCGACCTCCAGGCACCCCGGAGTTTCTGAAAAAAAATTTTCTGCGATTTTCACGAAACCACTTTTCTTCAACTTGAATTGGGCTAAAAATCCATCCCTGCAAATAAGAATTCTCTGAGTAGTGCGGAAATGCTGATCCTTACCCTACCTGGGGTGTCCAATGAGCATTTCCGAGATCTCTTCTTGAAGTTCTCTAGGCATGGGATTTTGACATTTTACCCAAACCAAAAGGAATGAGTGGGAAACAATCAAGACAACAGATAGAAGCACTTGCATTTGAATGAGTTTCAAGCATGCTTGGGTACTCGTGTGATCTGAGTTACTCAGTTTTGGAATACAACTGTCCCGTGGTGCACCGCGACCTCCATGCACCCCGGAGTTTCTGAAAAAAAATTTTCTGCGATTTTCACGAAACCACTTTTCTTCAACTTGAATTGGGCTAAAAATCCATCCCTGAAAATAAAAATTCTCTGAGTAGTGTGGAAATGCTGATCCTTACCCTACCTGGGGTGTCCACTGAGCATTTCCGCAAACTCTACTTGAAGTTCTCTGGGCATGGGATTTTGACATGTTACCCAAACCAAAAGGAATGAGTGGGAAACAATCAAGACATCAGATAGAAGCACTTGCATTTGAATGAGTTTCAAGCATGCTTGGGTACTCGTTGATCTGAGAGACTCAGTTTTGGAATACAACTGTCGCGTGGTGCACTGCGACCTCCAGGCACCCCGGAGTTTCTGAAAAAAAATTTTCTGCGATTTTCACGAAACCACTTTTCTTCAACTTGAATTGGACTAAAAATCCATCCCTGAAAATAAAAATTCTCTGAGTAGTGTGGAAATGCTGATCCTTACCCTACCTGGGGTGTCCACTGAGCATTTCCGAGAACTCTACTTGAAGTTCTCTGGGCATGGGATTTTGACATGTTACCCAAACCAAAAGGAATGAGTGGGAAACAATCAAGACAACAGATAGAAGCACTTGCATTTGAATGAGTTTCAAGCATGCTTGGGTACTCGTGTGATCTGAGTGACTCAGTTTTGGAATACAACTGTCGCATGGTGCACCGCGACCTCCAGGCACCCCGGAGTTTCTGAAAAAAAATTTTCTGCGATTTTCACGAAACCACTTTTCTTCAACTTGAATTGGGCTAAAAATCCATACCTGAAAATAAAAATTCTCTGAATAGTGTGGAAATGCTGATCCTTACCCTACCTGGGGTGTCAACTGAGCATTTCCGAGAACTCTACTTGAAGTTCTCTGGGCATGGGATTTTGACATGTTACCCAAACCAAAAGGAATGAGTGGGAAACAATCAAGACATCAGATAGAAGCACTTGCATTTGAATGAGTTTCAAGCATGCTTGGGTACTCGTGTGATCTGAGTGACTCAGTTTTGGAATACAACTGTCGCGTGGTGCACTGCGACCTCCAGGCACCCCGGAGTTTCTGAAAAAAAATTTTCTGCGATTTTCACGAAACCACTTTTCTTCAACTTGAATTGGGCTAAAAATCCATCCCTGAAAATAAAAATTCTCTGAGTAGTGTGGAAATGCTGATCCTTACCCTACCTGGGGTGTCCACTGAGCATTTCCGAGAACTCTACTTGAAGTTCTCTGGGCATGGGATTTTGACATGTTACCCAAACCAAAAGGAATGAGTGGGAAACAATCAAGACAACAGATAGAAGCACTTGCATTTGAATGAGTTTCAAGCATGCTTGGGTACTCGTGTGATCTGAGTGACTCAGTTTTGGAATACAACTGTCGCGTGGTGCACCGCGACCTCCAGGCACCCCGGAGTTTCTGAAAAAAAATTTTCTGCGATTTTCACGAAACCACTTTTCTTCAACTTGAATTGGGCTAAAAATCCATCCCTGAAAATAAAAATTCTCTGAGTAGTGTGGAAATGCTGATCCTTACCCTACCTGGGGTGTCCACTGAGCATTTCCGAGAACTCTACTTGAAGTTCTCTGGGCATGGGATTTTGACATGTTACCCAAACCAAAAGGAATGAGTGGGAAACAATCAAGACAACAGATAGAAGCACTTGCATTTGAATGAGTTTCAAGCATGCTTGGGTACTCGTGTGATCTGAGTGACTCAGTTTTGGAATACAACTGTCGCGTGGTGCACCGCGACCTCCAGGCACCCCGGAGTTTCTGAAAAAAAATTTTCTGCGATTTTCACGAAACCACTTTTCTTCAACTTGAATTGGGCTAAAAATCCATCCCTGAAAATAAAAATTCTCTGAGTAGTGTGGAAATGCTGATCCTTACCCTACCTGGGGTGTACACTGAGCATTTCCGAGAACTCTACTTGAAGTTCTCTGGGCATGGGATTTTGACATGTTACCCAAACCAAAAGGAATGAGTGGGAAACAATCAAGACAACAGATAGAAGCACTTGCATTTGAATGAGTTTCAAGCATGCTTGGGTACTCGTGTGATCTGAGTGACTCAGTTTTGGAATACAACTGTCGCGTGGTGCACCGCGACCTCCAGGCACCCCGGAGTTTCTGAAAAAAAATTTTCTGCGATTTTCACGAAACCACTTTTCTTCAACTTGAATTTTGCTAAAAATCCATCCCTGAAAATAAAAATTCTCTGAGTAGTGTGGAAATGCTGATCCTTTCCCTACCTGGGGTGTCCACTGAGCATTTCCGCAAACTCTACTTGAAGTTCTCTGGGCATGGGATTTTGACATGTTACCCAAACCAAAAGGAATGAGTGGGAAACAGTCAAGACAACAGATAGAAGCACTTGCATTTGAATGAGTTTCTAGCATGCTTGGGTACTCGTGTGATCTGAGTGACTCAGATTTGGAATACAACTGTCGCATGGTGCACCGCGACCTCCAGGCACCCCGGAGTTTCTGAAAAAAAATTTTCTGCGATTTTCACGAAACCACTTTTCTTCAACTTGAATTGGGCTAAAAATCCATCCCTGAAAATAAAAATTCTCTGAGCAGTGCGGAAATGCTAATCCTTACCCTACCTGGGGTGTCTAATGAGCATTTCCGAGATCTCTTCTTGAAGTTCTCTAGGCATGGGATTTTGACATGTTACCCAAACCAAAAGGAATGAGTGGGAAACAATCAAGACAACAGATAGAAGCACTTGCATTTGAATGAGTTTCAAGCATGCTTGGGTACTCGTGTGATCTGAGTGACTCAGTTTTGGAATACAACTGTCGCATGGTGCACCGCGACCTCCAGGCACCCCGGAGTTTCTGAAAAAAAATTTTCTGCGATTTTCACGAAACCACTTTTCTTCAACTTGAATTGGGCTAAAAATCCATCCCTGAAAATAAAAATTCTCTGAGTAGTGTGGAAATGCTTATCCTTACCCTACCTGGGGTGTCCACTGAGCATTTCCGAGAACTCTACTTGAAGTTCTCTAGGCATGGGATTTTGACATGTTACCCAAACCAAAAGGAATGAGTGGGAAGCAATCAAGACATCAGATAGAAGCACTTGCATTTGAATGAGTTTCAAGCATGCTTGGGTACTCGTGTGATCTGAGAGACTCAGTTTTGGAATACAACTGTCGCGTGGTGCACTGCGACCTCCAGGCACCCCAGAGTTTCTGAAAAAAAAATTTCTGCGATTTTCACGAAACCACTTTTATTCAACTTGAATTGGACTAAAAATCCATCCCTGAAAATAAAAATTCTCTGAGTAGTGTGGAAATGCTGATCCTTACCCTACCTGGGGTGTCCACTGAGCATTTCCGAGAACTCTACTTGAAGTTCTCTGGGCATGGGATTTTGACATGTTACCCAAACCAAAAGGAATGAGTGGGAAACAATCAAGACAACAGATAGGAGCACTTGCATTTGAATGAGTTTCAAGCATGCTTGGGTACTCGTGTGATCTGAGTGACTCAGTTTTGGAATACAACTGTCGCGTGGTGCACCGCGACCTCCAGGCACCCCGGAGTTTCTGAAAAAAAATTTTCTGCGATTTTCACGAAACCACTTTTCTTCAACTTGAATTGGGCTAAAAATCCATCCCTGAAAATAAAAATTCTCTGAGTAGTGTGGAAATGCTGATCCTTACCCTACCTGGGGTGTCCACTGAGCATTTCCGAGAACTCTACTTGAAGTTCTCTGGGCATGGGATTTTGACATGTTACCCAAACCAAAAGGAATGAGTGGGAAACAATCAAGACATCAGATAGAAGCACTTGCATTTGAATGAGTTTCAAGCATGCTTGGGTACTCGTGTGATCTGAGTGACTCAGTTTTGGAATACAACTGTCGCGTGGTGCACTGCGACCTCCAGGCACCCCGGAGTTTCTGAAAAAAAATTTTCTGCGATTTTCACGAAACCACTTTTCTTCAACTTGAATTGGGCTAAAACTCCATCCCTGAAAATAAAAATTCTCTGAGTAGTGCGGAAATGCTGATCCTTACCCTACCTGGGGTGTCGAATGAGCATTTCCGAGATCTCTTCTTGAAGTTCTCTAGGCATGGGATTTTGACATGTTACCCAAACCAAAAGGAATGAGTGGGAAACAGTCAAGACAACAGATAGAAGCACTTGCATTTGAATGAGTTTCTAGCATGCTTGGGTACTCGTGTGATCTGAGTGACTCAGTTTTGGAATACAAGTGTCGCGTGGTGCACCGCGACATCTAGGCACCCCGGAGTTTCTGAAAAAAAATTTTCTGCGATTTTCACGAAACCACTTTTCTTCAACTTGAATTGGTCTAAAAATCCATCCCTGCAAATAAGAATTCTCTGAGTAGTGCGGAAATGCTGATCCTTACCCTACCTGGGGTGTCCAATGAGCATTTCCGAGATCTCTTCTTGAAGTTCTCTAGGCATGGGATTTTGACATTTTACCCAAACCAAAAGGAATGAGTGGGAAACAATCAAGACAACAGATAGAAGCACTTGCATTTGAATGAGTTTCAAGCATGCTTGGGTACTCGTGTGATCTGAGTTACTCAGTTTTGGAATACAACTGTCCCGTGGTGCACCGCGACCTCCATGCACCCCGGAGTTTCTGAAAAAAAATTTTCTGCGATTTTCACGAAACCACTTTTCTTCAACTTGAATTGGGCTAAAAATCCATCCCTGAAAATAAAAATTCTCTGAGTAGTGTGGAAATGCTGATCCTTACCCTACCTGGGGTGTCCACTGAGCATTTCCGCAAACTCTACTTGAAGTTCTCTGGGCATGGGATTTTGACATGTTACCCAAACCAAAAGGAATGAGTGGGAAACAATCAAGACATCAGATAGAAGCATTTGAATGAGTTTCAAGCATGCTTGGGTACTCGTGTGATCTGAGTTACTCAGTTTTGGAATACAACTGTCCCGTGGTGCACCGCGACCTCCATGCACCCCGGAGTTTCTGAAAAAAGATTTTCTGCGATTTTCACGAAACCACTTTTCTTCAACTTGAATTGGGCTAAAAATCCATCCCTGAAAATAAAAATTCTCTGAGTAGTGTGGAAATGCTTATCCTTACCCTACCTGGGGTGTCCACTGAGCATTTCCGAGAACTCTACTTGAAGTTCTCTAGGCATGGGATTTTGACATGTTACCCAAACCAAAAGGAATGAGTGGGAAACAATCAAGACATCAGATAGAAGCACTTGCATTTGAATGAGTTTCAAGCATGCTTGGGTACTCGTTGATCTGAGAGACTCAGTTTTGGAATACAACTGTCGCGTGGTGCACTGCGACCTCCAGGCACCCCGGAGTTTCTGAAAAAAAATTTTCTGCGATTTTCACGAAACCACTTTTCTTCAACTTGAATTGGACTAAAAATCCATCCCTGAAAATAAAAATTCTCTGAGTAGTGTGGAAATGCTGATCCTTACCCTACCTGGGGTGTCCACTGAGCATTTCCGAGAACTCTACTTGAAGTTCTATGGGCATGGGATTTTGACATGTTACCCAAACCAAAAGGAATGAGTGGGAAACAATCAAGACAACAGATAGAAGCACTTGCATTTGAATGAGTTTCAAGCATGCTTGGGTACTCGTGTGATCTGAGTGACTCAGTTTTGGAATACAACTGTCGCGTGGTGCACCGCGACCTCCAGGCACCCCGGAGTTTCTGAAAAAAAATTTTCTGCGATTTTCACGAAACCACTTTTCTTCAACTTGAATTGGGCTAAAAATCCATCCCTGAAAATAAAAATTCTCTGAGTAGTGTGGAAATGCTGATCCTTACCCTACCTGGGGTGTCCACTGAGCATTTCCGAGAACTCTACTTGAAGTTCTCTGGGCATGGGATTTTGACATGTTACCCAAACCAAAAGGAATGAGTGGGAAACAATCAAGACAACAGATAGAAGCACTTGCATTTGAATGAGTTTCAAGCATGCTTGGGTACTCGTGTGATCTGAGTGACTCAGTTTTGGAATACAACTGTCGCGTGGTGCACTGCGACCTCCAGGCACCCCGGAGTTTCTGAAAAAAAATTTTCTGCGATTTTCACGAAACCACTTTTCTTCAACTTGAATTGGGCTAAAACTCCATCCCTGAAAATAAAAATTCTCTGAGTAGTGCGGAAATGCTGATCCTTACCCTACCTGGGGTGTCGAATGAGCATTTCCGAGATCTCTTCTTGAAGTTCTCTAGGCATGGGATTTTGACATGTTACCCAAACCAAAAGGAATGAGTGGGAAACAGTCAAGACAACAGATAGAAGCACTTGCATTTGAATGAGTTTCTAGCATGCTTGGGTACTCGTGTGATCTGAGTGACTCAGTTTTGGAATACAAGTGTCGCGTGGTGCACCGCGACATCTAGGCACCCCGGAGTTTCTGAAAAAAAATTTTCTGCGATTTTCACGAAACCACTTTTCTTCAACTTGAATTGGTCTAAAAATCCATCCCTGCAAATAAGAATTCTCTGAGTAGTGCGGAAATGCTGATCCTTACCCTACCTGGGGTGTCCAATGAGCATTTCCGAGATCTCTTCTTGAAGTTCTCTAGGCATGGGATTTTGACATTTTACCCAAACCAAAAGGAATGAGTGGGAAACAATCAAGACAACAGATAGAAGCACTTGCATTTGAATGAGTTTCAAGCATGCTTGGGTACTCGTGTGATCTGAGTGACTCAGTTTTGGAATACAACTGTCGCGTGGTGCACCGCGACCTCCAGGCACCCCGGAGTTTCTGAAAAAAAATTTTCTGCGATTTTCACAAAACCACTTTTCTTCAACTTGAATTGGGCTAAAAATCCATCCCTGAAAATAAAAATTCTCTGAGTAGTGTGGAAATGCTGATCCTTACCCTACCTGGGGTGTCCACTGAGCATTTCCGAGAACTCTACTTGAAGTTCTCTGGGCATGGGATTTTGACATGTTACCCAAACCAAAAGGAATGAGTGGGAAACAATCAAGACAACAGATAGAAGCACTTGCATTTGAATGAGTTTCAAGCATGCTTGGGTACTCGTGTGATCTGAGTGACTCAGTTTTGGAATACAACTGTCGCGTGGTGCACCGCGACCTCCAGGCACCCCGGAGTTTCTGAAAAAAAATTTTCTGCGATTTTCACGAAACCACTTTTCTTCAACTTGAATTTGGCTAAAAATCCATCCCTGAAAATAAAAATTCTCTGAGTAGTGTGGAAATGCTGATCCTTTCCCTACCTGGGGTGTCCACTGAGCATTTCCGCAAACTCTACTTGAAGTTCTCTGGGCATGGGATTTTGACATGTTACCCAAACCAAAAGGAATGAGTGGGAAACAGTCAAGACAACAGATAGAAGCACTTGCATTTGAATGAGTTTCTAGCATGCTTGGGTACTCGTGTGATCTGAGTGACTCAGTTTTGGAATACAACTGTCGCATGGTGCACCGCGACCTCCAGGCACCCCGGAGTTTCTGAAAAAAAATTTTCTGCGATTTTCACGAAACCACTTTTCTTCAACTTGAATTGGGCTAAAAATCCATCCCTGAAAATAAAAATTCTCTGAGTAGTGCGGAAATGCTAATCCTTACCCTACCTGGGGTGTCTAATGAGCATTTCCGAGATCTCTTCTTGAAGTTCTCTAGGCATGGGATTTTGACATGTTACCCAAACCAAAAGGAATGAGTGGGAAACAATCAAGACAACAGATAGAAGCACTTGCATTTGAATGAGTTTCAAGCATGCTTGGGTACTCGTGTGATCTGAGTGACTCAGTTTTGGAATACAACTGTCGCATGGTGCACCGCGACCTCCAGGCACCCCGGAGTTTCTGAAAAAAAATTTTCTGCGATTTTCACGAAACCACTTTTCTTCAACTTGAATTGGGCTAAAAATCCATCCCTGAAAATAAAAATTCTCTGAGTAGTGTGGAAATGCTTATCCTTACCCTACCTGGGGTGTCCACTGAGCATTTCCGAGAACTCTACTTGAAGTTCTCTAGGCATGGGATTTTGACATGTTACCCAAACCAAAAGGAATGAGTGGGAAGCAATCAAGACATCAGATAGAAGCACTTGCATTTGAATGAGTTTCAAGCATGCTTGGGTACTCGTGTGATCTGAGAGACTCAGTTTTGGAATACAACTGTCGCGTGGTGCACTGCGACCTCCAGGCACCCCAGAGTTTCTGAAAAAAAAAATTTCTGCGATTTTCACGAAACCACTTTTATTCAACTTGAATTGGACTAAAAATCCATCCCTGAAAATAAAAATTCTCTGAGTAGTGTGGAAATGCTGATCCTTACCCTACCTGGGGTGTCCACTGAGCATTTCCGAGAACTCTACTTGAAGTTCTCTGGGCATGGGATTTTGACATGTTACCCAAACCAAAAGGAATGAGTGGGAAACAATCAAGACAACAGATAGGAGCACTTGCATTTGAATGAATTTCAAGCATGCTTGGGTACTCGTGTGATCTGAGTGACTCAGTTTTGGAATACAACTGTCGCGTGGTGCACCGCGACCTCCAGGCACCCCGGAGTTTCTGAAAAAAAATTTTCTGCGATTTTCACGAAACCACTTTTCTTCAACTTGAATTGGGCTAAAAATCCATCCCTGAAAATAAAAATTCTCTGAGTAGTGTGGAAATGCTGATCCTTACCCTACCTGGGGTGTCCACTGAGCATTTCCGAGAACTCTACTTGAAGTTCTCTGGGCATGGGATTTTGACATGTTACCCAAACCAAAAGGAATGAGTGGGAAACAATCAAGACATCAGATAGAAGCACTTGCATTTGAATGAGTTTCAAGCATGCTTGGGTACTCGTGTGATCTGAGTGACTCAGTTTTGGAATACAACTGTCGCGTGGTGCACTGCGACCTCCAGGCACCCCGGAGTTTCTGAAAAAAAATTTTCTGCGATTTTCACGAAACCACTTTTCTTCAACTTGAATTGGGCTAAAACTCCATCCCTGAAAATAAAAATTCTCTGAGTAGTGCGGAAATGCTGATCCTTACCCTACCTGGGGTGTCGAATGAGCATTTCCGAGATCTCTTCTTGAAGTTCTCTTGGCATGGGATTTTGACATGTTACCCAAACCAAAAGGAATGAGTGGGAAACAGTCAAGACAACAGATAGAAGCACTTGCATTTGAATGAGTTTCTAGCATGCTTGGGTACTCGTGTGATCTGAGTGACTCAGTTTTGGAATACAAGTGTCGCGTGGTGCACCGCGACATCTAGGCACCCCGGAGTTTCTGAAAAAAAATTTTCTGCGATTTTCACGAAACCACTTTTCTTCAACTTGAATTGGTCTAAAAATCCATACCTGAAAATAAAAATTCTCTGAGTAGTGTGGAAATGCTGATCCTTACCCTACCTGGGGTGTCCACTGAGCATTTCCGAGAACTCTACTTGAAGTTCTCTGGGCATGGGATTTTGACATGTTACCCAAACCAAAAGGAATGAGTGGGAAACAATCAAGACAACAGATAGAAGCACTTGCATTTGAATGAGTTTCAAGCATGCTTGGGTACTCGTGTGATCTGAGTGACTCAGTTTTGGAATACAACTGTCGCGTGGTGCACCGCGACCTCCAGGCACCCCGGAGTTTCTGAAAAAAAATTTTCTGCGATTTTCACGAAACCACTTTTCTTCAACTTGAATTGGGCTAAAAATCCATCCCTGAAAATAAAAATTCTCTGAGTACTGTGGAAATGCTGATCCTTACCCTACCTGGGGTGTCCACTGAGCATTTCCGAGAACTCTACTTGAAGTTCTCTGGGCATGGGATTTTGACATGTTACCCAAACCAAAAGGAATGAGTGGGAAACAATCAAGACAACAGATAGAAGCACTTGCATTTGAATGAGTTTCAAGCATGCTTGGGTACTCGTGTGATCTGAGTGACTCAGTTTTGGAATACAACTGTCGCGTGGTGCACCACGACCTCCAGGCACCCCGGAGTTTCTGAAAAAAAATTTTCTGCGACTTTCACGAAACCACTTTTCTTCAACTTGAATTGGGCTAAAAATCCATCCCTGAAAATAAAAATTCTCTGAGTAGTGTGGAAATGCTGATCCTTACCCTACCTGGGGTGTCCACTGAGCATTTCCGAGAACTCTACTTGAAGTTCTCTGGGCATGGGATTTTGACATGTTACCCAAACCAAAAGGAATGAGTGGGAAACAATCAAGACAACAGATAGAAGCACTTGCATTTGAATGAGTTTCAAGCATGCTTGGGTACTCGTGTGATCTGAGTGACTCAGTTTTGGAATACAACTGTCGCGTGGTGCACCGCGACCTCCAGGCACCCCGGAGTTTCTGAAAAAAAAATGTCTGCGATTTTCACGAAACCACTTTTCTTCAACTTGAATTGGGCTAAAAATCCATCCCTGAAAATAAAAATTCTCTGAGTAATTTGGAAATGCTGATCCTTACCCTACCTGGGGTGTCCACTGAGCATTTCCGAGAACTCTACTTGAAGTTCTCTGGGCATGGGATTTTGACATTTTACCCAAACCAAAAGGAATGAGTGGGAAACAATCAAGACAACAGATAGAAGCACTTGCATTTGAATGAGTTTCAAGCATGCTTGGGTACTCGTGTGATCTGAGTGACTCAGTTTTGGAATACAACTGTCGCGTGGTGCACCGCGACATCCAGGCACCCCGGAGTTTCTGAAAAAAAATTTTCTGCGATTTTCACGAAACCACTTTTCTTCAACTTGAATTGGGCTAAAAATCCATCCCTGAAAATAAAAATTCTCTGAGTAGTGTGGAAATGCTGATCCTTACCCTACCTGGGGTGTCCACTGAGCATTTCCGAGAACTCTACTTGAAGTTCTCTGGGCATGGGATTTTGACATGTTACCCAAACCAAAAGGAATGAGTGGGAAACAATCAAGACAACAGATAGAAGCACTTGAATTTGAATGAGTTTCAAGCATGCTTGGGTACTCGTGTGATCTGAGTGACTCAGTTTTGGAATACAACTGTCGCGTGGTGCACCACGACCTCCAGGCACCCCGGAGTTTCTGAAAAAAAATTTTCTGCGACTTTCACGAAACCACTTTTCTTCAACTTGAATTGGGCTAAAAATCCATCCCTGAAAATAAAAATTCTCTGAGTAGTGTGGAAATGCTGATCCTTACCCTACCTGGGGTGTCCACTGAGCATTTCCGAGAACTCTACTTGAAGTTCTCTGGGCATGGGATTTTGACATGTTACCCAAACCAAAAGGAATGAGTGGGAAACAATCAAGACAACAGATAGAAGCACTTGCATTTGAATGAGTTTCAAGCATGCTTGGGTACTCGTGTGATCTGAGTGACTCAGTTTTGGAATACAACTGTCGCATGGTGCACCGCGACCTCCAGGCACCCCGGAGTTTCTGAAAAAAAATTTTCTGCGATTTTCACGAAACCACTTTTCTTCAACTTGAATTGGGCTAAAAATCCATCCCTGAAAATAAAAATTCTCTGAGTAATTTGGAAATGCTGATCCTTACCCTACCTGGGGTGTCCACTGAGCATTTCCGAGAACTCTACTTGAAGTTCTCTGGGCATGGGATTTTGACATGTTACCCAAACCAAAAGGAATGATTGGGAAACAATCAAGACAACAGATAGAAGCACTTGCATTTGAATGAGTTTCAAGCATGCTTGGGTACTCTTGTGATCTGAGTGACTCAGTTTTGGAATACAACTGTCGCGTGGTGCACCGCGACCTCCATGCACCCCGGAGTTTCTGAAAAAAAATTTTCTGCGATTTTCACGAAACCACTTTTCTTCAACTTGAATTGGGCTAAAAATCCATCCCTGAAAATAAAAATTCTCTGAGTAGTGTGGAAATGCTGATCCTTACCCTACCTGTGGTGTCCACTGAGCATTTCCGCAAACTCTACTTGAAGTTCTCTGGGCATGGGATTTTGACATGTTACCCAAACCAAAAGGAATGAGTGGGAAACAATCAAGACATCAGATAGAAGCACTTGCATTTGAATGAGTTTCAAGCATGCTTGGGTACTCGTGTGATCTGAGTGACTCAGTTTTGGAATACAACTGTCGCGTTGTGCACCGCGACCTCCAGGCACCCCGGAGTTTCTGAAAAAAAATTTTCTGCGATTTTCACGAAATCACTTTTCTTCAACTTGAATTGGGCTAAAAATCCATCCCTGAAAATAAAAATTCTCTGAGTAGTGTGGAAATGCTGATCCTTACCCTACCTGGGGTGTCCACTGAGCATTTCCGCAAACTCTACTTGAAGTTCTCTGGGCATGGGATTTTGACATGTTACCCAAACCAAAAGGAATGAGTGGGAAACAATCAAGACAACAGATAGAAGCACTTGCATTTGAATGAGTTTCAAGCATGCTTGGGTACTCGTGTGATCTGAGTGACTCAGTTTTGGAATACAACTGTCGCGTGGTGCACCGCGACCTCCAGGCACCCCGGAGTTTCTGAAAAAAAATTTTCTGCGATTTTCACGAAACCACTTTTCTTCAACTTGAATTGGGCTAAAAATCCATCCCTGAAAATAAAAATTCTCTGAGTAGTGTGGAAATGCTGATCCTTTCCCTACCTGGGGTGTCCACTGAGCATTTCCGCAAACTCTACTTGAAGTTCTCTGGGCATGGGATTTTGACATGTTACCCAAACCAAAAGGAATGAGTGGGAAACAGTCAAGACAACAGATAGAAGCACTTGCATTTGAATGAGTTTCAAGCATGCTTGGGTACTCGTGTGATCTGAGTGACTCAGTTTTGGAATACAACTGTCGCGTGGTGCACCGCGACCTCCAGGCACCCCGGAGTTTCTGAAAAAAAAATTTCTGCGATTTTCACGAAACCAGTTTTCTTCAACTTGAATTGGGCTAAAAATCCATCCCTGAAAATAAAAATTCTCTGAGTAGTGCGGAAATGCTGATCCTTACCCTACCTGGGGTGTCCACTGAGCATTTCCGAGAACTCTACTTGAAGTTCTCTGGGCATGGGATTTTGACATGTTACCCAAACCAAAAGGAATGAGTGGGAAACAATCAAGACAACAGATAGAAGCACTTGCATTTGAATGAGTTTCAAGCATGCTTGGGTACTCGTGTGATCTGAGTGACTCAGTTTTGGAATACAACTGTCGCGTGGTGCACCGCGACATCCAGGCACCCCGGAGTTTCTGAAAAAAAAATTTCTGCGATTTTCACGAAACCACTTTTCTTCAACTTGAATTGGGCTAAAAATCCATCCCTGAAAATAAAAATTCTCTGAGTAATTTGGAAATGCTGATCCTTACCCTACCTGGGGTGTCCACTGAGCATTTCCGAGAACTCTACTTGAAGTTCTCTGGGCATGGGATTTTGACATGTTACCCAAACCAAAAGGAATGATTGGGAAACAATCAAGACAACAGATAGAAGCACTTGCATTTGAATGAGTTTCAAGCATGCTTGGGTACTCGTGTGATCTGAGTGACTCAGTTTTGGAATACAACTGTCGCGTGGTGCACCGCGACCTCCAGGCACCCCGGAGTTTCTGAAAAAAAATTTTCTGCGATTTTCACGAAACCACTTTTCTTCAACTTGAATTGGGCTAAAAATCCATCCCTGAAAATAAAAATTCTCTGAGTAGTGTGGAAATGCTGATCCTTACCCTACCTGGGGTGTCCACTGAGCATTTCCGCAAACTCTACTTGAAGTTCTCTGGGCATGGGATTTTGACATGTTACCCAAACCAAAAGGAATGAGTGGGAAACAATCAAGACAACAGATAGAAGCACTTGCATTTGAATGAGTTTCAAGCATGCTTGGGTACTCGTGTGATCTGAGTGACTCAGTTTTGGAATTCAACTGTCGCATGGTGCACCGCGAACTCCAGGCACTCCGGAGTTTCTGAAAAAAAATTTTCTGCGATTTTCACGAAACCACTTTTCTTCAACTTGAATTGGGCTAAAAATCCATCCCTGAAAATAAAAATTCTCTGAGTAGTGCGGAAATGCTGATCCTTACCCTACCTGGGGTGTCCAATGAGCATTTCCGAGATCTCTTCTTGAAGTTCTCTAGGCATGGGATTTTGACATGTTACCCAAACCAAAAGGAATGAGTGGGAAACAATCAAGACAACAGATAGAAGCACTTGCATTTAAATGAGTTTCAAGCATGCTTGGGTACTCGTGTGATCTGAGTGACTCAGTTTTGGAATACAACTGGCGCGTGGTGCACCGCGACCTCCAGGCACCCCGGAGTTTCTGAAAAAAAAATTTCTGCGATTTTCACGAAACCACTTTTCTTCAACTTGAATTGGGCTAAAAATCCATCCCTGAAAATAAAAATTCTCTGAGTAGTGTGGAAATTCTGATCCTTACCCTACCTGGGGTGTCCACTGAGCATTTCCGCAAACTCTACTTGAAGTTTTCTGGGCATGGGATTTTGACATGTTACCCAAACCAAACGGAATGAGTGGAAAACAATCAAGACATCAGATAGAAGCACTTGCATTTGAATGAGTTTCAAGCATGCTTGGGTACTCGTGTGATCTGAGTGACTCAGTTTTGGAATACAACTGTCGCGTGGTGCACCGCGACCTCCAGGCACCCCGGAGTTTCTGAAAAAAAAATTTCTGCGATTTTCACGAAACCACTTTTCTTCAACTTGAATTGGGCTAAAAATCCAACCCTGAAAATAAAAATTCTCTGAGTAGTGTGGAAATGCTGATCCTTACCCTACCTTGGGTGTCCACTGAGCATTTCCGAGAACTCTACTTGAAGTTCTCTGGGCATGGGATTTTGACATGTTACACAAACCAAAAGGAATGAGTGGGAAACAATCAAGACAACAGATAGAAGCACTTGCATTTGAATGAGTTTCAAGTATGCTTGGGTACTCGTGTGATCTGAGTGACTCAGTTTTGGAATACAACTGTAGCGTGGTGCACCGCGACTTCCAGGCACCCCGGAGTTTCTGAAAAAAGTTTTCTGCGATTTTCACGAAACCACTTTTCTTCAACTTGAATTGGGCTAAAAATCCATCCCTGAAAATAAAAATTCTCTGAGTAGTGTGGAAATGCTGATCCTTACCCTACCTGGGGTGTCCACTGAGCATTTCCGAGAACTCTACTTGAAGTTCTCTGGGCATGGGATTTTGACATGTTACCCAAACTAAAAGTAATGAAAGGGAAATAATCAAGACATCAGATAGAAGCACTTGCATTTGAATGAGTTTCAAGCATGCTTGGGTACTCGTGTGATCTGAGTGACTCTTTTTTGGAATACAACTGTCGCGTGGTGCACCGTGACCTCCAGGCACCCCGGAGTTTCTGAAAAAAAATTTTCTGCGATTTTCACGAAACCACTTTTCTTCAACTTGAATTGGGCTAAAAATCCATCCCTGAAAATAAAAATTCTCTGAGTAGTGTGGAAATGCTGATCCTTACCCTACCTGGGGTGTCCACTGAGCATTTCCGCAAACTCTACTTGAAGTTCTCTGGGCATGGGATTTTGACATGTTACCCAAACCAAAAGGAATGAGTGGGAAACAATCAAGACAACAGATAGAAGCATTTGCATTTGAATGAGTTTCAAGCATGCTTGGGTACTCGTGTGATCTGAGTGACTCAGTTTTGGAATACAACTGTCGCGTGGTGCACCGCGACCTCCAGGCACCCCGGAGTTTCTGAAAAAAAATTTTCTGCGATTTTCACGAAACCACTTTTCTTCAACTTGAATTGGGCTAAAAATCCATCCCTGAAAATAAAAATTCTCTGAGTAGTGTGGAAATGCTGATCCTTACCCTACCTGGGGTGTCCACTGAGCATTTCCGCAAACTCTACTTGAAGTTCTCTGGGCATGGGATTTTGACATGTTACCCAAACCAAAAGGAATGAGTGGGAAACAATCAAGACAACAGATAGAAGCACTTGCATTTGAATGAGTTTCTAGCATGCTTGGGTACTCGTGTGATCTGAGTGACTCAGTTTTGGAATACAAGTGTGGCGTGGTGAACCGCGACATCTAGGCACCACGGAGTTTCTGAAAAAAAATTTTCTGCGATTTTCACGAAACCACTTTTCTTCAACTTGAATTGGGCTAAAAATCCATCCCTGAAAATAAAAATTCTCTGAGTAGTGTGGAAATGCTGATCCCTACCCTACCTGGGGTGTCCACTGAGAATTTCCGCGAACTCTACTTGAAGTTCTCTGGGCATGGGATTTTGACATGTTACCCAAACCAAAAGGAATGAGTGGGAAACAATCAAGACAACAGATAGAAGCACTTGCATTTGAATGAGTTTCTAGCATGCTTGGGTACTCGTGTGATCTGAGTGACTCAGTTTTGGAATACAAGTGTCGCGTGGTGAACCGCGACATCTAGGCACCACGGAGTTTCTGAAAAAAAATTTTCTGCGATTTTCACGAAACCACTTTTCTTCAACTTGAATTGGGCTAAAAATCCATCCCTGAAAATAAAAATTCTCTGAGTAGTGTGGAAATGCTGATCCCTACCCTACCTGGGGTGTCCACTGAGAATTTCCGCGAACTCTACTTGAAGTTCTCTGGGCATGGGATTTTGACATGTTACCCAAACCAAAAGGAATGAGTGGGAAACAATCAAGACAACAGATAGAAGCACTTGCATTTGAATGAGTTTCAAGCATGCTTGGGTACTCGTGTGATCTGAGTGACTCAGTTTTGGAATACAACTGTCGCGTGGTGCACCGCGACCTCCAGGCACCCCGGAGTTTCTGAAAATAAATTTTCTGCGATTTTCACGAAACCACTTTTCTTCAACTTGAATTGGGCTAAAAATCCATCCCTGAAAATAAAAATCTGAGAAGTGTGGAAATGCTGATCCTTACCCTACCTGGGGTGTCCACTGAGCATTTCCGCAAACTCTACTTGAAGTTCTCTGGGCATGGGATTTTGACATGTTACCCAAACCAAAAGGAATGAGTGGGAAACAATCAAGACAACAGATAGAAGCACTTCCATTTGAATGAGTTTCAAGCATGCTTGGGTACTCGTGTGATCTGAGTGACTCAGTTTTGGAATACAACTGTCGCATGGTGCACCGCGACCTCCAGGCACCCCGGAGTTTCTGAAAAAAAAATTTCTGCGATTTTCACGAAACCACTTTTCTTCAACTTGAATTGGGCTAAAAATCCATCCCTGAAAATAAAAATTCTCTGAGTAGTGTGGAAATGCTGATCCTTACCCTACCTGGGGTGTCCACTGAGCATTTCCGAGAACTCTACTTGAAGTTCTCTGGGCATGGGATTTTGACATGTTACCCAAACCAAAAGGAATGACTGGGAAAAAATCAAGACAACAGATAGAAGCACTTGCATTTGAATGAGTTTCAAGCATGCTTGGGTACTCGTGTGATCTGAGTGACTCAGTTTTGGAATTCAACTGTCGCATGGTGCACCGCGACCTCCAGGCACTCCGGAGTTTCTGAAAAAAAATTTTCTGCGATTTTCACGAAACCACTTTTCTTCAACTTGAATTGGGCTAAAAATCCATCCCTGAAAATAAAAATTCTCTGAGTAGTGTGGAAATGCTGATCCTTACCCTACCTGGGGTGTCCACTGAGAGTTTCCGAGAACTCTACCTGAAGTTCCCTGGGCATGGGATTTTGACATGTTACACAAACCAAAAGGAATGAGTGGGAAACAATCAAGACAACAGATAGAAGCACTTGCATTTGAATGAGTTTCAAGCATGCTTGGGTACTCGTGTGATCTGAGTGACTCAGTTTTGGAATACAAGTGTCGCGTGGTGCACCGCGACCTCCAGGCACCCAGGAGTTTCTGAAAAAAAGTTTTCTGCGATTTTCACGAAACCACTTTTCTTCAACTTGAATTGGGCTAAAAATCCATCCCTGAAAATAAAAATTCTCTGAGTAGTGTGGAAATGCTGATCCTTACCCTACCTGGGGTATCCACTGAGCATTTCCGAGAACTCTACTTGAAGTTTTCTGGGCATGGGATTTTGACATGTTACCCAAACCAAAAGGAATGAGTGGGAAACAATCAAGACATCACATAGAAGCACTTGCATTTGAATGAGTTTCAAGCATGCTTGGGTACTCTTGTGATCTGAGAGACTCAGTTTTGGAATACAACTGTCGCGTGGTGCACCGCGACATCCAGGCACCCCGGAGTTTCTGAAAAAAAATTTTCTGCGATTTTCACGAAACCACTTTTCTTCAACTTGAATTGGGCTAAAAATCCATCCCTGAAAATAAAAATTCTCTGAGTAGTGTGGAAATGCTGATCCTTACCCTACCTGGGGTGTCCACTGAGCATTTCCGAGAACTCTACTTGAAGATCTCTGGGCATGGGATTTTGACATGTTACACAAACCAAAAATTAATGAGTGGGAAACAATCAAGACAACAGATAGAAGCACTTGCATTTGAATGAGTTTCAAGCATGCTTGGGTACTCGTGTGATCTGAGTGACTCAATTTTGGAATACAAGTGTCGCGTGGTGCACCGCGACCTCCAGGCACCCCGGAGTTTCTGAAAAAAATTTTTCTGCGATTTTCACGAAACCACTTTTCTTCAACTTGAATTTTGCTAAAAATCCATCCCTGAAAATAAAAATTCTCTGAGTAGTGTGGAAATGCTGATCCTTACCCTACCTGGGGTGTCCACTGAGCATTTCCGAGAACTCTACTTGAAGTTCTCTGGGCATGGGATTTTGACATGTTACCCAAACCAAAAGGAATGAGTGGGAAACAATCAAGACAACAGATAGAAGCATTTGAATTTGAATGAGTTTCAAGCATGCTTGGGTACTCGTGTGATCTGAGTGACTCGGTTTTGGAATACAACTGTCGCGTGGTGCACCGCGACATCCAGGCACCCCGGAGTTTCTGAAAAGAAATTTTCTGCGATTTTCACGATACCACTTTTCTTCAACTTGAATTGGGCTAAAAATCCATCCCTGAAAATAAAAATTCTCTGAGTAGAGCGGAAATGCTGATCCTTACCCTACCTGGGGTGTCCACTGAGCATTTCCGAGAACTCTACTTGAAGTTCTCTAGGCATGGGATGTTGACATGTTACCCAAACCAAAAGGAATGAGTGGGAAACAATCAAGACAACAGATAGAAGCACTTGCATTTGAATGAGTTTCAAGCATGCTTGGGTACTCGTGTGATCTGAGTGACTCAGTTTTGGAATACAACTGTCGCGTGGTGCACCGTGACATCCAGGCACCCCGGAGTTTCTGAAAAAAAATTTTCTGCGATTTTCACGAAACCACTTTTCTTCAACTTGAATTGGGCTTAAAATCCATCCCTGAAAATAAAAATTCTCTGAGTAGTGTGGAAATGCTGATCCTTACCCTACCTAGGGTGTCCACTGAGCATTTCCTAGAACTCTACTTGAAGTTCTCTGGGCATGGGAGTTTGACATGTTACCCAAACCAAAAGGAATGAGTGGGAAACAATCAAGACAACAGATAGAAGCACTTGCATTTGAATGAGTTTCAAGCATGTTTGGGTACTCGTGTGATCTGAGTGACTCAGTTTTGGAATACAACTGTCGCGTGGTGACCGCGACATCCAGGCACCCCGGAGTTTCTGACAAAAAATTTTCTGCGATTTTCACGAAACCACTTTTCTTCAACTTGAATTGGGCTAAAAATCCATCCCTGAAAATAAAAATTCTCTGAGTAGTGTGGAAATGCTGATCCTTACCCTACCTTGGGTGTCCACTGAGCATTTCCGAGAACTCTACTTGAAGTTCTCTGGGCATGGGATTTTGACATGTTACCCAAACCAAAAGGAATGAGTGGGAAACAATCAAGACAACAGATAGAAGCACTTGCATTTGAATGAGTTTCAAGCATGCTTGGGTACTCGTGTGATCTGAGTGACTCAGTTTTGGAATACAAGTGTCGCGTGGTGCACCGCGACCTCCAGACACCCCGGAGTTTCTGAAAAAAAATTTTCTGCGATTTTCACGAAACCACTTTTCTTCAACTTGAATTGGGCTAAAAATCCATCCCTGAAAATAAAAATTCTCTGAGTAGTGTGGAAATGCTGATCCTTACCCTACCTGGGGTGTCCACTGAGCATTTCCGCAAACTCTACTTGAAGTTCTCTGGGCATGGGATTTTGACATGTTACCCAAACCAAAAGGAATGAGTGGGAAACAATCAAGACATCAGATAGAAGCACTTGCATTTGAATGAGTTTCAAGCATGCTTGGGTACTCGTGTGATCTGAGAGACTCAGTTTTGGAATACAACTGTCGCGTGGTGCACTGCGACCTCCAGACACCCCGGAGTTTCTGAAAAAAAATTTTCTGCGATTTTCACGAAACCACTTTTCTTCAACTTGAATTGGGCTAAAAATCCATCCCTGAAAATAAAAATTCTCTGAGTAGTGTGGAAATGCTGATCCTTACCCTACCTGGGGTGTCCACTGAGCATTTCCGCGAACTCTACTTGAAGTTCTCTGGGCATGGGATTTTGACATGTTACCCAAACCAAAAGGAATGAGTGGGAAACAATCAAGACATCAGATAGAAGCACTTGCATTTGAATGAGTTTCAAGCATGCTTGGGTACTCGTGTGATCTGAGAGACTCAGTTTTGGAATAGAACTGTCGCGTGGTGCACTGCGACCTCCAGGCACCCCGGAGTTTCTGAAAAAAAAATTTCTGTGATTTTCACGAAACCACTTTTCTTCAACTTGAATTGGGCTAAAAATCCATCCCTGAAAATAAAAATTCTCTGAGTAGTGTGGAAATGCTGATCCTTACCCTACCTGGGGTGTCCACTGAGCATTTCCGCAAACTCCACTTGAAGTTCTCTGGGCATGGGATTTTGACATGTTACCCAAACCAAAAGGAATGAGTGGGAAACAATCAAGACAACAGATAGAAGCACTTGCATTTGAATGAGTTTCAAGCATGCTTGGGTACTCGTGTGATCTGAGTGACTCAGTTTTGGAATACAAGTGTCGCGTGGTGCACCGCGACCTCCAGACACCCCGGAGTTTCTGAAAAAAAATTTTCTGCGATTTTCACGAAACCACTTTTCTTCAACTTGAATTGGGCTAAAAATCCATCCCTGAAAATAAAAATTCTCTGAGTAGTGTGGAAATGCTGATCCTTACCCTACCTGGGGTGTCCACTGAGCATTTCCGCAAACTCTACTTGAAGTTCTCTGGGCATGGGATTTTGACATGTTACCCAAACCAAAAGGAATGAGTGGGAAAAAATCAAGACATCAGATAGAAGCACTTGCATTTGAATGAGTTTCAAGCATGCTTGGGTACTCGTGTGATCTGAGAGACTCAGTTTTGGAATACAACTGTCGCGTGGTGCACTGCGACCTCCAGACACCCCGGAGTTTCTGAAAAAAAATTTTCTGCGATTTTCACGAAACCACTTTTCTTCAACTTGAATTGGGCTAAAAATCCATCCCTGAAAATAAAAATTCTCTGAGTAGTGTGGAAATGCTGATCCTTACCCTACCTGGGGTGTCCACTGAGCATTTCCGCGAACTCTACTTGAAGTTCTCTGGGCATGGGATTTTGACATGTTACCCAAACCAAAAGGAATGAGTGGGAAACAATCAAGACATCAGATAGAAGCACTTGCATTTGAATGAGTTTCTAGCATGCTTGGGTACTCGTGTGATCTGAGAGACTCAGTTTTGGAATAGAACTGTCGCGTGGTGCACTGCGACCTCCAGGCACCCCGGAGTTTCTGAAAAAAAAATTTCTGTGATTTTCACGAAACCACTTTTCTTCAACTTGAATTGGGCTAAAAATCCATCCCTGAAAATAAAAATTCTCTGAGTAGTGTGGAAATGCTGATCCTTACCCTACCTGGGGTGTCCACTGAGCATTTCCGCAAACTCCACTTGAAGTTCTCTGGGCATGGGATTTTGACATGTTACCCAAACCAAAAGGAATGAGTGGGAAACAATCAAGACAACAGATAGAAGCATTTGCATTTGAATGAGTTTCAAGCATGCTTGGGTACTCGTGTGATCTGAGTGACTCAGTTTTGGAATACAACTGTCGCGTGGTGCACCGCTACCTAAAGGCACCCCAGAGTTTCTGAAAAAATTTTTTCTGCGATTTTCACGAAACCACTTTTCTTCAACTTGAATTGGGCTAAAAATCCATCCCTGAAAATAAAAATTCTCTGAGTAGTGTGGAAATGCTGATCCTTACCCTACCTGGGGTGTCCACTGAGCATTTCCGCGAACTCTACTTGAAGTTCTTTGGGCATGGGATTTTGACATGTTACCCAAACCAAAAGGAATGAGTGGGAAACAATCAAGACATCAGATAGAAGCACTTGCATTTGAATGAGTTTCAAGCATGCTTGGGTACTCGTGTGATCTGAGTGACTCAGTTTAGGAATACAACTGTCGCGTGGTGCACTGCGACCTCCAGGCACCCCGGAGTTTCTGAAAAAAAAATTTCTGTGATTTTCACGAAACCACTTTTCTTCAACTTGAGTTGGGCTAAAAATCCATCCCTGAAAATAAAAATTCTCTGAGTAGTGTGGAAATGCTGATCCTTACCCTACCTGGGGTGTCCACTGAGCATTTCCGCAAACTCCACTTGAAGTTCTCTGGGCATGGGATTTTGACATGTTACCCAAACCAAAAGGAATGAGTGGGAAACAATCAAGACAACAGATAGAAGCATTTGCATTTGAATGAGTTTCAAGCATGCTTGGGTACTCTTGTGATCTGAGTGACTCAGTTTTGGAATACAACTGTCGCGTGGTGCACCGCGACATCCAGGCACCCCGGAGTTTCTGAAAAAAAAATTTCTGCGATTTTCACGAAACCACTTTTCTTCAACTTGAATTGGGCTAAAAATCCATCCCTGAAAATAAAAATTCTCTGAGTAGTGTGGAAATGCTGATCCTTACCCTACCTGGGGTGTCCACTGAGCATTTCCGAGAACTCTACTTGAAGTTCTCTGGGCATGGGATTTTGACATGTTACCCAAACCAAAAGGAATGAGTGGGAAACAATCAAGACAACAGATAGAAGCACTTGCATTTGAATGAGTTTCAAGCATGCTTGGGTACTCGTGTGATCTGAGTGACTCGGTTTTGGAATACAACTGTCGCGTGGTGCACCGCGACATCCAGGCACCCCGGAGTTTCTGAAAAAAAATTTTCTGCGATTTTCACGAAACCACTTTTCTTCAACTTGAATTGGGCTAGAAATCCATCCCTGAAAATAAAAATTCTCTGAGTAGTGTGGAAATGCTGATCCTTACCCTACCTGGGGTGTCCACTGAGCATTTCCGAGAACTCTACTTGAAGTTCTCTGGGCATGGGATTTTGACATGTTACCCAAACCAAAAGGAATGAGTGGGAAACAATCAAGACAACAGAAAGAAGCATTTGAATTTGAATGAGTTTCAAGCATGCTTGGGTACTCGTGTGATCTGAGTGTCTCGGTTTTGGAATACAACTGTCGCGTGGTGCACCGCGACATCCAGGCACCCCGGAGTTTCTGAAAAGAAATTTTCTGCGATTTTCACGATACCACTTTTCTTCAACTTGAATTGGGCTAAAAATCCATCCCTGAAAATAAAAATTCTCTGAGTAGAGCGGAAATGCTGATCCTTACCCTACCTGGGGTGTCCACTGAGCATTTCCGAGAACTCTACTTGAAGTTCTCTGGGCATGGGATTTTGACATGTTACCCAAACCAAAAGGAATGAGTGGGAAACAATCAAGACATCAGATAGAAGCACTTGCATTTGAATGAGTTTCAAGCATGCTTGGGTACTCGTGTGATCTGAGAGACTCAGTTTTGGAATACAACTGTCGCGTGGTGCACTGCGACCTCCAGACACCCCGGAGTTTCAGAAAAAAAATTTTCTGCGATTTTCACGAAACCACTTTTCTTCAACTTGAATTGGGCTAGAAATCCATCCCTGAAAACAAAAATTCTCTGAGTAGTGTGGAAATGCTGATCCTTACCCTACCTGGGGTGTCCACTGAGCATTTCCGAGAACTCTACTTGAAGTTCTCTGGGCATGGGATTTTGACATGTTACACAAACCAAAAGGAATGAGTGGGAAACAATCAAGACAACAGATAGAAGCACTTGCATTTGAATGAGTTTCAAGCATGCTTGGGTACTCGTGTGATCTGAGTGACTCGGTTTTGGAATACAACTGTCGCGTGGTGCACCGCGACATCCAGGCACCCCGGAGTTTCTGAAAAAAAATTTTCTGCGATTTTCACGAAACCACTTTTCTTCAACTTGAATTGGGCTAGAAATCCATCCCTGAAAATAAAAATTCTCTGAGTAGTGTGGAAATGCTGATCCTTACCCTACCTGGGGTGTCCACTGAGCATTTCCGAGAACTCTACTTGAAGTTCTCTGGGCATGGGATTTTGACATGTTACCCAAACCAAAAGGAATGAGTGGGAAACAATCAAGACAACAGATAGAAGCATTTGAATTTGAATGAGTTTCAAGCATGCTTGGGTACTCGTGTGATCTGAGTGACTCGGTTTTGGAATACAACTGTCGCGTGGTGCACCGCGACATCCAGGCACCCCGGAGTTTCTGAAAAGAAATTTTCTGCGATTTTCACGATACCACTTTTCTTCAACTTGAATTGGGCTAAAAATAATTCCCTGAAAATAAAAATTCTCTGAGTAGAGCGGAAATGCTGATCCTTACCCTACCTGGGGTGTCCACTGAGCATTTCCGAGAACTCTACTTGAAGTTCTCTAGGCATGGGATTTTGACATGTTACCCAAACCAAAAGGAATGAGTGGGAAACAATCAAGACAACAGATAGAAGCACTTGCATTTGAATGAGTTTCAAGCATGCTTGGGTACTCGTGTGATCTGAGTGACTCAGTTTTGGAATACAACTGTCGCGTGGTGCACCGTGACATCCAGGCACCCCGGAGTTTCTGAAAAAAAATTTTCTGCGATTTTCACGAAACCACTTTTCTTCAACTTGAATTGGGCTTAAAATCCATCCCTGAAAATAAAAATTCTCTGAGTAGTGTGGAAATGCTGATCCTTACCCTACCTAGGGTGTCCACTGAGCATTTCCTAGAACTCTACTTGAAGTTCTCTGGGCATGGGAGTTTGACATGTTACCCAAACCAGAAGGAATGAGTGGGAAACAATCAAGACAACAGATAGAAGCACTTGCATTTGAATGAGTTTCAAGCATGTTTGGGTACTCGTGTGATCTGAGTGACTCAGTTTTGGAATACAACTGTCGCGTGGTGACCGCGACATCCAGGCACCCCGGAGTTTCTGAAAAAAAATTTTCTGCGATTTTCACGAAACCACTTTTCTTCAACTTGAATTGGGCTAAAAATCCATCCCTGAAAATAAAAATTCTCTGAGTAGTGTGGAAATGCTGATCCTTACCCTACCTGGGGTGTCCACTGAGCATTTCCGAGAACTCTACTTGAAGTTCTCTGGGCATGGGATTTTGACATGTTACCCAAACCAAAAGGAATGAGTGGGAAACAATCAAGACAACAGATAGAAGCACTTGAATTTGAATGAGTTTCAAGCATGCTTGGGAACTCGTGTGATCTGAGTGACTCAGTTTTGGAATACAAGTGTCGCGTGGTGCACCGCGACCTCCAGGCACCCAGGAGTTTCTGAAAAAAAATTTTCTGCGATTTTCACGAAACCACTTTTCTTCAACTTGAATTGGGCTAAAAATCCATCCCTGAAAATAAAAATTCTCTGAGTAGTGTGGAAATGCTGATCCTTACCCTACCTGGGGTGTCCACTGAGCATTTCCGAGAACTCTACTTGAAGTTCTCTGGGCATGGGATTTTGACATGTTACCCAAACCAAAAGGAATGAGTGGGAAACAATCAAGACAACAGATAGAAGCACTTGCATTTGAATGAGTTCAAGCATGCTTGGGTACTCGTGTGTTCTGAGTGACTCAGTTTTGGAATACAAAAGTCGCGTGGTGCACCGCGACCTCCAGACACCCCGGAGTTTCTGAAAAAAAATTTTCTGCGATTTTCACGAAACCACTTTTCTTCAACTTGAATTGGGCTAAAAATCCATCCCTGAAAATAAAAATTCTCTGAGTAGTGTGGAAATGCTGATCCTTACCCTACCTGGGGTGTCCACTGAGCATTTCCGCAAACTCTACTTGAAGTTCTCTGGGCATGGGATTTTGACATGTTACCCAAACCAAAAGGAATGAGTGGGAAACAATCAAGACATCAGATAGAAGCACTTGCATTTGAATGAGTTTCAAGCATGCTTGGGTACTCGTGTGATCTGAGAGACTCAGTTTTGGAATACAACTGTCGCGTGGTGCACTGCGACCTCCAGACACCCCGGAGTTTCAGAAAAAAAAATTTCTGCGATTTTCACGAAACCACTTTTCTTCAACTTGAATTGGGCTAAAAATCCATCCCTGAAAATAAAAATTCTCTGAGTAGTGTGGAAATGCTGATCCTTACCCTACCTGGGGTGTCCACTGAGCATTTCCGCAAACTCTACTTGAAGTTCTCTGGGCATGGGATTTTGACATGTTACCCAAACCAAAAGGAATGAGTGGGAAACAATCAAGACAATAGATAGAAGCACTTGCATTTGAATGAGTTTCAAGCATGCTTGGGTACTCGTGTGATCTGAGTGACTCAGTTTTGGAATACAACTGTCGCGTGGTGCACCGCGACCTCCAGGCACCCCGGAGTTTCTGAAAAAAAATTTTCTGCGATTTTCACGAAACCACTTTTCTTCAACTTGAATTGGGCTAAAAATCCATCCCTGAAAATAAAAATTCTCTGAGTAGTGTGGAAATGTTGATCCTTACCCTACCTGGGGTGTCCACTGAGCATTTCCGCGAACTCTACTTGAAGTTCTCTGGGCATGGGATTTTGACATGTTACCCAAACCAAAAGGAATGAGTGGGAAACAATCAAGACATCAGATAGAAGCACTTGCATTTGAATGAGTTTCAAGCATGCTTGGGTACTCGTGTGATCTGAGAGACTCAGTTTTGGAATAGAACTGTCGCGTGGTGCACTGCGACCTCCAGGCACCCCGGAGTTTCTGAAAAAAAAATTTCTGTGATTTTCACGAAACCACTTTTCTTCAACTTGAATTGGGCTAAAAATCCATCCCTGAAAATAAAAATTCTCTGAGTAGTGTGGAAATGCTGATCCTTACCCTACCTGGGGTGTCCACTGAGCATTTCCGCAAACTCCACTTGAAGTTCTCTGGGCATGGGATTTTGACATGTTACCCAAACCAAAAGGAATGAGTGGGAAACAATCAAGACAACAGATAGAAGCATTTGCATTTGAATGAGTTTCAAGCATGCTTGGGTACTCGTGTGATCTGAATGACTCAGTTTTGGAATACAACTGTCGCGTGGTGCACCGCTACCTAAAGGCACCCCTGAGTTTCTGAAAAAAATTTTTCTGCGATTTTCACGAAACCACTTTTCTTCAACTTGAATTGGGCTAAAAATCCATCCCTGAAAATAAAAATTCTCTGAGTAGTTTGGAAATGTTGATCCTTACCCTACCTGGGGTGTCCACTGAGCATTTCCGCAAACTCCACTTGAAGTTCTCTGGGCATGGGATTTTGACATGTTACCCAAACCAAAAGGAATGAGTGGGAAACAATCAAGACAACAGATAGAAGCATTTGCATTTGAATGAGTTTCAAGCATGCTTGGGTACTCTTGTGATCTGAGTGACTCGGTTTTGGAATACAACTGTCGCGTGGTGCACCGCAACATCCAGGCACCCCGGAGTTTCTGAAAAAAAATTTTCTGCGATTTTCACGAAACCACTTTTCTTCAACTTGAATTGGGCTAGAAATCCATCCCTGAAAATAAAAATTCTCTGAGTAGTGTGGAAATGCTGATCCTTACCCTACCTGGGGTGTCCACTGAGCATTTCCGAGAACTCTACTTGAAGATCTCTGGGCATGGGATTTTGACATGTTACACAAACCAAAAGGAATGAGTGGGAAACAATCAAGACAACAGATAGAAGCACTTGCATTTGAATGAGTTTCAAGCATGCTTGGGTACTCGTGTGATCTGAGTGACTCAATTTTGGAATACAAGTGTCGCGTGGTGCACCGCGACCTCCAGGCACCCCGGAGTTTCTGAAAAAAATTTTTCTGCGATTTTCACGAAACCACTTTTCTTCAACTTGAATTGGGCTAAAAATCCATCCCTGAAAATAAAAATTCTCTGAGTAGTGTGGAAATGCTGATCCTTACCCTACCTGGGGTGTCCACTGAGCATTTCCGAGAACTCTACTTGAAGTTCTCTGGGCATGGGATTTTGACATGTTACCCAAACCAAAAGGAATGAGTGGGAAACAATCAAGACAACAGATAGAAGCATTTGAATTTGAATGAGTTTCAAGCATGCTTGGGTACTCGTGTGATCTGAGTGACTCGGTTTTGGAATACAACTGTCGCGTGGTGCACCGCGACATCCAGGCACCCCGGAGTTTCTGAAAAAAAATTTTCTGCGATTTTCACGAAACCACTTTTCTTCAACTTGAATTGGGCTAAAAATCCATCCCTGAAAATAAAAATTCTCTGAGTAGTGTGGAAATGCTGATCCTTAACCTACCTGGGGTGTCCACTGAGCATTTCCGCAAACTCTACTTGAAGTTCTCTGGGCATGGGATTTTGACATGTTACCCAAACCAAAAGGAATGAGTGGGAAACAATCAAGACATCAGATAGAAGCACTTGCATTTGAATGAGTTTCAAGCATGCTTGGGTACTCGTGTGATCTGAGAGACTCAGTTTTGGAATACAACTGTCGCGTGGTGCACTGCGACCTCCAGACACCCCGGAGTTTCAGAAAAAAAATTTTCTGCGATTTTCACGAAACCACTTTTCTTCAACTTGAATTGGGCTAGAAATCCATCCCTGAAAACAAAAATTCTCTGAGTAGTGTGGAAATGCTGATCCTTACCCTACCTGGGGTGTCCACTGAGCATTTCCGAGAACTCTACTTGAAGTTCTCTGGGCATGGGATTTTGACATGTTACACAAACCAAAAGGAATGAGTGGGAAACAATCAAGACAACAGATAGAAGCACTTGCATTTGAATGAGTTTCAAGCATGCTTGGGTACTCGTGTGATCTGAGTGACTCGGTTTTGGAATACAACTGTCGCGTGGTGCACCGCGACATCCAGGCACCCCGGAGTTTCTGAAAAAAAATTTTCTGCGATTTTCACGAAACCACTTTTCTTCAACTTGAATTGGGCTAGAAATCCATCCCTGAAAATAAAAATTCTCTGAGTAGTGTGGAAATGCTGATCCTTACCCTACCTGGGGTGTCCACTGAGCATTTCCGAGAACTCTACTTGAAGTTCTCTGGGCATGGGATTTTGACATGTTACCCAAACCAAAAGGAATGAGTGGGAAACAATCAAGACAACAGATAGAAGCATTTGAATTTGAATGAGTTTCAAGCATGCTTGGGTACTCGTGTGATCTGAGTGACTCGGTTTTGGAATACAACTGTCGCGTGGTGCACCGCGACATCCAGGCACCCCGGAGTTTCTGAAAAGAAATTTTCTGCGATTTTCACGATACCACTTTTCTTCAACTTGAATTGGGCTAAAAATAATTCCCTGAAAATAAAAATTCTCTGAGTAGAGCGGAAATGCTGATCCTTACCCTACCTGGGGTGTCCACTGAGCATTTCCGAGAACTCTACTTGAAGTTCTCTAGGCATGGGATTTTGACATGTTACCCAAACCAAAAGGAATGAGTGGGAAACAATCAAGACAACAGATAGAAGCACTTGCATTTGAATGAGTTTCAAGCATGCTTGGGTACTCGTGTGATCTGAGTGACTCAGTTTTGGAATACAACTGTCGCGTGGTGCACCGTGACATCCAGGCACCCCGGAGTTTCTGAAAAAAAATTTTCTGCGATTTTCACGAAACCACTTTTCTTCAACTTGAATTGGGCTTAAAATCCATCCCTGAAAATAAAAATTCTCTGAGTAGTGTGGAAATGCTGATCCTTACCCTACCTAGGGTGTCCACTGAGCATTTCCTAGAACTCTACTTGAAGTTCTCTGGGCATGGGAGTTTGACATGTTACCCAAACCAGAAGGAATGAGTGGGAAACAATCAAGACAACAGATAGAAGCACTTGCATTTGAATGAGTTTCAAGCATGTTTGGGTACTCGTGTGATCTGAGTGACTCAGTTTTGGAATACAACTGTCGCGTGGTGACCGCGACATCCAGGCACCCCGGAGTTTCTGAAAAAAAATTTTCTGCGATTTTCACGAAACCACTTTTCTTCAACTTGAATTGGGCTAAAAATCCATCCCTGAAAATAAAAATTCTCTGAGTAGTGTGGAAATGCTGATCCTTACCCTACCTGGGGTGTCCACTGAGCATTTCCGAGAACTCTACTTGAAGTTCTCTGGGCATGGGATTTTGACATGTTACCCAAACCAAAAGGAATGAGTGGGAAACAATCAAGACAACAGATAGAAGCACTTGAATTTGAATGAGTTTCAAGCATGCTTGGGAACTCGTGTGATCTGAGTGACTCAGTTTTGGAATACAAGTGTCGCGTGGTGCACCGCGACCTCCAGGCACCCAGGAGTTTCTGAAAAAAAATTTTCTGCGATTTTCACGAAACCACTTTTCTTCAACTTGAATTGGGCTAAAAATCCATCCCTGAAAATAAAAATTCTCTGAGTAGTGTGGAAATGCTGATCCTTACCCTACCTGGGGTGTCCACTGAGCATTTCCGAGAACTCTACTTGAAGTTCTCTGGGCATGGGATTTTGACATGTTACCCAAACCAAAAGGAATGAGTGGGAAACAATCAAGACAACAGATAGAAGCACTTGCATTTGAATGAGTTCAAGCATGCTTGGGTACTCGTGTGTTCTGAGTGACTCAGTTTTGGAATACAAAAGTCGCGTGGTGCACCGCGACCTCCAGACACCCCGGAGTTTCTGAAAAAAAATTTTCTGCGATTTTCACGAAACCACTTTTCTTCAACTTGAATTGGGCTAAAAATCCATCCCTGAAAATAAAAATTCTCTGAGTAGTGTGGAAATGCTGATCCTTACCCTACCTGGGGTGTCCACTGAGCATTTCCGCAAACTCTACTTGAAGTTCTCTGGGCATGGGATTTTGACATGTTACCCAAACCAAAAGGAATGAGTGGGAAACAATCAAGACATCAGATAGAAGCACTTGCATTTGAATGAGTTTCAAGCATGCTTGGGTACTCGTGTGATCTGAGAGACTCAGTTTTGGAATACAACTGTCGCGTGGTGCACTGCGACCTCCAGACACCCCGGAGTTTCAGAAAAAAAAATTTCTGCGATTTTCACGAAACCACTTTTCTTCAACTTGAATTGGGCTAAAAATCCATCCCTGAAAATAAAAATTCTCTGAGTAGTGTGGAAATGCTGATCCTTACCCTACCTGGGGTGTCCACTGAGCATTTCCGCAAACTCTACTTGAAGTTCTCTGGGCATGGGATTTTGACATGTTACCCAAACCAAAAGGAATGAGTGGGAAACAATCAAGACAATAGATAGAAGCACTTGCATTTGAATGAGTTTCAAGCATGCTTGGGTACTCGTGTGATCTGAGTGACTCAGTTTTGGAATACAACTGTCGCGTGGTGCACCGCGACCTCCAGGCACCCCGGAGTTTCTGAAAAAAAATTTTCTGCGATTTTCACGAAACCACTTTTCTTCAACTTGAATTGGGCTAAAAATCCATCCCTGAAAATAAAAATTCTCTGAGTAGTGTGGAAATGTTGATCCTTACCCTACCTGGGGTGTCCACTGAGCATTTCCGCGAACTCTACTTGAAGTTCTCTGGGCATGGGATTTTGACATGTTACCCAAACCAAAAGGAATGAGTGGGAAACAATCAAGACATCAGATAGAAGCACTTGCATTTGAATGAGTTTCAAGCATGCTTGGGTACTCGTGTGATCTGAGAGACTCAGTTTTGGAATAGAACTGTCGCGTGGTGCACTGCGACCTCCAGGCACCCCGGAGTTTCTGAAAAAAAAATTTCTGTGATTTTCACGAAACCACTTTTCTTCAACTTGAATTGGGCTAAAAATCCATCCCTGAAAATAAAAATTCTCTGAGTAGTGTGGAAATGCTGATCCTTACCCTACCTGGGGTGTCCACTGAGCATTTCCGCAAACTCCACTTGAAGTTCTCTGGGCATGGGATTTTGACATGTTACCCAAACCAAAAGGAATGAGTGGGAAACAATCAAGACAACAGATAGAAGCATTTGCATTTGAATGAGTTTCAAGCATGCTTGGGTACTCGTGTGATCTGAATGACTCAGTTTTGGAATACAACTGTCGCGTGGTGCACCGCTACCTAAAGGCACCCCTGAGTTTCTGAAAAAAATTTTTCTGCGATTTTCACGAAACCACTTTTCTTCAACTTGAATTGGGCTAAAAATCCATCCCTGAAAATAAAAATTCTCTGAGTAGTTTGGAAATGTTGATCCTTACCCTACCTGGGGTGTCCACTGAGCATTTCCGCAAACTCCACTTGAAGTTCTCTGGGCATGGGATTTTGACATGTTACCCAAACCAAAAGGAATGAGTGGGAAACAATCAAGACAACAGATAGAAGCATTTGCATTTGAATGAGTTTCAAGCATGCTTGGGTACTCTTGTGATCTGAGTGACTCGGTTTTGGAATACAACTGTCGCGTGGTGCACCGCAACATCCAGGCACCCCGGAGTTTCTGAAAAAAAATTTTCTGCGATTTTCACGAAACCACTTTTCTTCAACTTGAATTGGGCTAGAAATCCATCCCTGAAAATAAAAATTCTCTGAGTAGTGTGGAAATGCTGATCCTTACCCTACCTGGGGTGTCCACTGAGCATTTCCGAGAACTCTACTTGAAGATCTCTGGGCATGGGATTTTGACATGTTACACAAACCAAAAGGAATGAGTGGGAAACAATCAAGACAACAGATAGAAGCACTTGCATTTGAATGAGTTTCAAGCATGCTTGGGTACTCGTGTGATCTGAGTGACTCAATTTTGGAATACAAGTGTCGCGTGGTGCACCGCGACCTCCAGGCACCCCGGAGTTTCTGAAAAAAATTTTTCTGCGATTTTCACGAAACCACTTTTCTTCAACTTGAATTGGGCTAAAAATCCATCCCTGAAAATAAAAATTCTCTGAGTAGTGTGGAAATGCTGATCCTTACCCTACCTGGGGTGTCCACTGAGCATTTCCGAGAACTCTACTTGAAGTTCTCTGGGCATGGGATTTTGACATGTTACCCAAACCAAAAGGAATGAGTGGGAAACAATCAAGACAACAGATAGAAGCATTTGAATTTGAATGAGTTTCAAGCATGCTTGGGTACTCGTGTGATCTGAGTGACTCGGTTTTGGAATACAACTGTCGCGTGGTGCACCGCGACATCCAGGCACCCCGGAGTTTCTGAAAAAAAATTTTCTGCGATTTTCACGAAACCACTTTTCTTCAACTTGAATTGGGCTAAAAATCCATCCCTGAAAATAAAAATTCTCTGAGTAGTGTGGAAATGCTGATCCTTACCCTACCTGGGGTGTCCACTGAGCATTTCCGAGAACTCTACTTGAAGTTCTCTGGGCATGGGATTTTGACATGTTACCCAAACCAAAAGGAATGAGTGGGAAACAATCAAGACAACAGATAGAAGCATTTGAATTTGAATGAGTTTCAAGCATGCTTGGGTACTCGTGTGATCTGAGTGACTCGGTTTTGGAATACAACTGTCGCGTGGTGCACCGCGACATCCAGGCACCCCGGAGTTTCTGAAAAAAAATTTTCTGCGATTTTCACGAAACCACTTTTCTTCAACTTGAATTGGGCTAAAAATCCATCCCTGAAAATAAAAATTCTCTGAGTAGTGTGGAAATGCTGATCCTTACCCTACCTGGGGTGTCCACTGAGCATTTCCGAGAACTCTACTTGAAGTTCTCTGGGCATGGGATTTTGACATGTTACCCAAACCAAAAGGAATGAGTGGGAAACAATCAAGACAACAGATAGAAGCACTTGCATTTGAATGAGTTTCAAGCATGCTTGGGTACTCGTGTGATCTGAGTGACTCAGTTTTGGATTAAAAGTGTCGCGTGTTGCACCGCGACATCCAGGCACCCCGGAGTTTCTGAAAAAAAATTTTCTGCGATTTTCACGAAACCACTTTTCTTCAACTTGAATTGGGCTAAAAATCCATCCCTGAAAATAAAAATTCTCTGAGTAGAGCGGAAATACTGATCCTTACCCTACCTGGGGTGTCCACTGAGCATTTCCGAGAACTCTACTTGAAGTTCTCTAGGCATGGGATTTTGACATGTTACCCAAACCAAAAGGAATGAGTGGGAAACAATCAAGACAACAGATAGAAGCACTTGCATTTGAATGAGTTTCAAGCATGTTTGGGTACTCGTGTGATCTGAGTGACTCAGTTTTGGAATACAACTGTCGCGTGGTGACCGCGACATCCAGGCACCCCGGAGTTTCTGAAAAAAAATTTTCTGCGATTTTCACGAAACCACTTTTTTTCAACTTGAATTGGGCTAAAAATCCATCCCTGACAATAAAAATTCTCTGAGTAGTGTAGAAATGCTGATCCTTACCCTACCTGGGGTGTCCACTGAGCATTTCCGAGAACTCTACTTGAAGTTCTCTGGGCATGGGATTTTGACATGTTACACAAACCAAAAGGAATGAGTGGGAAACAATCAAGACAACAGATAGAAGCACTTGCATTTGAATGAGTTTCAAGCATGCTTGGGTACTCGTGTGATCTGAGTGACTCAGTTTTGGAATACAAGTGTCGCGTGGTGCACCGCGACCTCCAGGCACCCAGGAGTTTCTGAAAAAAAATTTTCTGCGATTTTCACGAAACCACTTTTCTTCAACTTGAATTGGGCTAAAAATCCATCCCTGAAAATAAAAATTCTCTGAGTAGTGTGGAAATGCTGATCCTTACCCTACCTGGGGTGTCCACTGAGCATTTCCGCAAACTCTACTTGAAGTTCTCTGGGCATGGGATTTTGACATGTTACCCAAACCAAAAGGAATGAGTGGGAAACAATCAAGACATCAGATAGAAGCACTTGCATTTGAATGAGTTCAAGCATGCTTGGGTACTCGTGTGTTCTGAGTGACTCAGTTTTGGAATACAAAAGTCGCGTGGTGCACCGCGACCTCCAGACACCCCGGAGTTTCTGAAAAAAAATTTTCTGCGATTTTCACGAAACCACTTTTCTTCAACTTGAATTGGGCTAAAAATCCATCCCTGAAAATAAAAATTCTCTGAGTAGTGTGGAAATGCTGATCCTTACCCTACCTGGGGTGTCCACTGAGCATTTCCGAGAACTCTACTTGAAGTTCTCTGGGCATGGGATTTTGACATGTTACCCAAACCAAAAGGAATGAGTGGGAAACAATCAAGACAACAGATAGAAGCATTTGAATTTGAATGAGTTTCAAGCATGCTTGGGTACTCGTGTGATCTGAGTGACTCGGTTTTGGAATACTACTGTCGCGTGGTACACCGCGACATCCAGGCACCCCGGAGTTTCTGAAAAAAAATTTTCTGCGATTTTCACGAAACCACTTTTCTTCAACTTGAATTGGGCTAAAAATCCATCCCTGAAAATAAAAATTCTCTGAGTAGTGTGGAAATGCTGATCCTTACCCTACCTGGGGTGTCCACTGAGCATTTCCGAGAACTCTACTTGAAGTTCTCTGGGCATGGGATTTTGACATGTTACACAAACCAAAAGGAATGAGTGGGAAACAATCAAGACAACAGATAGAAGCACTTGCATTTGAATGAGTTTCAAGCATGCTTGGGTACTCGTGTGATCTGAGTGACTCAGTTTTGGTTTAAAAGTGTCGCGTGTTGCACCGCGACATCCAGGCACCCCGGAGTTTCTGAAAAAAAATTTTCTGCGATTTTCACGAAACCACTTTTCTTCAACTTGAATTGGGCTAAAAATCCATCCCTGAAAATAAAAATTCTCTGAGTAGAGCGGAAATACTGATCCTTACCCTACCTGGGGTGTCCACTGAGCATTTCCGAGAACTCTACTTGAAGTTCTCTAGGCATGGGATTTTGACATGTTACCCAAACCAAAAGGAATGAGTGGGAAACAATCAAGACAACAGATAGAAGCACTTGCATTTGAATGAGTTTCAAGCATGCTTGGGTACTCGTGTGATCTGAGTGACTCAGTTTTGGAATACAACTGTCGCGTGGTGCACCGTGACATCCAGGCACCCCGGAGTTTCTGAAAAAAAATTTTCTGCGATTTTCACGAAACCACTTTTCTTCAACTTGAATTGGGCTTAAAATCCATCCCTGAAAATAAAAATTCTCTGAGTAGTGTGGAAATGCTGATCCTTACCCTACCTAGGGTGTCCACTGAGCATTTCCTAGAACTCTACTTGAAGTTCTCTGGGCATGGGAGTTTGACATGTTACCAAAACCAAAAGGAATGAGTGGGAAACAATCAAGACATCAGATAGAAGCACTTGCATTTGAATGAGTTTCAAGCATGCTTGGGTACTCGTGTGATCTGAGAGACTCAGTTTTGGATTAGAACTGTCGCGTGGTGCACTGCGACCTCCAGGCACCCCGGAGTTTCTGAAAAAAAAATTTTCTGCGATTTTCACGAAACCACTTTTCTTCAACTTGAATTGGGCTAAAAATCCATCCCTGAAAATAAAAATTCTCTGAGTAGTGTGGAAATGCTGATCCTTACCCTACCTGGGGTGTCCACTGAGCATTTCCGCGAACTCTACTTGAAGTTCTCTGGGCATGGGATTTTGACATGTTACCCAAACCAAAAGGAATGAGTGGGAAACAATCAAGACATCAGATAGAAGCACTTGCATTTGAATGAGTTTCAAGCATGCTTGGGTACTCGTGTGATCAGAGTGACTCAGTTTTGGAATACAACTGTCGCGTGGTGCACCGCGACCTCCAGGCACCCCGGAGTTTCTGAAAAAAAATTTTCTGCGATTTTCACGAAACCACTTTTCTTCAACTTGAATTGGGCTAAAAATCCATCCCTGAAAATAAAAATTCTCTGAGTAGTGTGGAAATGCTGATCCTTACCCTACCTGGGGTGTCCACTGAGCATTTCCGCGAACTCTACTTGAAGTTCTCTGGGCATGGGATTTTGACATGTTACCCAAACCAAAAGGAATGAGTGGGAAACAATCAAGACATCAGATAGAAGCACTTGCATTTGAATGAGTTTCAAGCATGCTTGGGTACTCGTGTGATCTGAGAGACTCAGTTTTGGATTAGAACTGTCGCGTGGTGCACTGCGACCTCCAGGCACCCCGGAGTTTCTGAAAAAAAAATTTCTGTGATTTTCACGAAACCACTTTTCTTCAACTTGAATTGGGCTAAAAATCCATCCCTGAAAATAAAAATTCTCTGAGTAGTGTGGAAATGCTGATCCTTACCCTACCTGGGGTGTCCACTGAGCATTTCCGCAAACTCCACTTGAAGTTCTCTGGGCATGGGATTTTGACATGTTACCCAAACCAAAAGGAATGAGTGGGAAACAATCAAGACAACAGATAGAAGCATTTGCATTTGAATGAGTTTCAAGCATGCTTGGGTACTCGTGTGATCTGAGTGACTCAGTTTTGGAATACAACTGTCGCGTGGTGCACCGCTACCTAAAGGCACCCCTGAGTTTCTGAAAAAAATTTTTCTGCGATTTTCACGAAACCACTTTTCTTCAACTTGAATTGGGCTAAAAATCCATCCCTGAAAATAAAAATTCTCTGAGTAGTGTGGAAATGCTGATCCTTACCCTGCCTGGGGTGTCCACTGAGCATTTCCGAGAACTCTACTTGAAGTTCTCTAGGCATGGGATTTTGACATGTTACCTAAACCAAAAGGAATGAGTGGGAAACAATCAAGACAACAAATAGAAGCACTTGCATTTGAATGAGTTTCAAGCATGCTTGGGTATTCGTATGATCTGAGTGACTCAGTTTTGGAATACAACTATCGCGTGGTGCACCGTGACATCCAGGCACCCCGGAGTTTCTGAAAAAAAATTTTCTGCGATTTTCACGAAACCACTTTTCTTCAACTTGAATTGGGCTAAAAATCCATCCCTGAAAATAAAAATTCTCTGAGTAGTGTGGAAATGCTGATCCTTACCCTACCTGGGGTGTCCACTGAGCATTTCCGCAAACTCTAGTTGAAGTTCTCTGGGCATGGGATTTTGACATGTTACCCAAACCAAAAGGAATGAGTGGGAAACAATCAAGACAACAAATAGAAGCACTTGCATTTGAATGAGTTTCAAGCATGCTTGGGTATTCGTGTGATCTGAGTGACTCAGTTTTGGAATACAACTATCGCGTGGTGCACCGTGACATCCAGGCACCCCGGAGTTTCTGAAAAAAAATTTTCTGCGATTTTCACGAAACCACTTTTCTTCAACTTGAATTGGGCTAAAAATCCATCCCTGAAAATAAAAATTCTCTGAATAGTGTGGAAATGCTGATCCTTACCCTACCTGGGGTGTCCACTGAGCATTTCCGCAAACTCTAGTTGAAGTTCTCTGGGCATGGGATTTTGACATGTTACCCAAACCAAAAGGAATGAGTGGGAAACAATCAAGACAACAGATAGAAGCATTTGAATTTGAATGAGTTTCAAGCATGCTTGGGTACTCGTGTGATCTGAGTGTCTCGGTTTTGGAATACAACTGTCGCGTGGTGCACCGCGACATCCAGGCACCCCGGAGTTTCTGAAAAAAAATTTTCTGCGATTTTCAAGAAACCACTTTTCTTCAACTTGAATTGGGCTAAAAATCCATCCCTGAAAATAAAAATTCTCTGAGTAGAGCGGAAATGCTGATCCTTAACCTACCTGGGGTGTCCACTGAGCATTTCCGAGAACTCTACTTGAAGTTCTCTAGGCATGGGATTTTGACATGTTACCCAAACCAAAAGGAATGAGTGGGAAACAATCAAGACAACAAATAGAAGCACTTGCATTTGAATGAGTTTCAAGCATGCTTGGGTATTCGTGTGATCTGAGTGACTCAGTTTTGGAATACAACTATCGCGTGGTGCACCGTGACATCCAGGCACCCCGGAGTTTCTGAAAAAAAATTTTCTGCGATTTTCACGAAACCACTTTTCTTCAACTTGAATTGGGCTAAAAATCCATCCCTGAAAATAAAAATTCTCTGAGTAGTGAGGAAATGCTGATCCTTACCCTACCTATGGTGTCCACTGAGCATTTCCTAGAACTCTACTTGAAGTTCTCTGGGCATGGGAGTTTGACATGTTACCCAAACCAAAAGGAATGAGTGGGAAACAATCAAGACAACAGATAGAAGCACTTGCATTTGAATGAGTTTCAAGCATGTTTGGGTACTCGTGTGATCTGAGTGACTCAGTTTTGGAATACAACTGTCGCGTGGTGACCGCGACATCCAGGCACCCCGGAGTTTCTGAAAAAAAATTTTCTGCGATTTTCACGAAACCACTTTTCTTCAACTTGAATTGGGCTAAAAATCCATCCCTGAAAATAAAAATTCTCTGAGTAGTGTGGAAATGCTGATCCTTACCCTACCTGGGGTGTCCACTGAGCATTTCCGCAAACTCTAGTTGAAGTTCTCTGGGCATGGGATTTTGACATGTTACCCAAACCAAAAGGAATGAGTGGGAAACAATCAAGACAACAAATAGAAGCACTTGCATTTGAATGAGTTTCAAGCATGCTTGGGTATTCGTGTGATCTGAGTGACTCAGTTTTGGAATACAACTATCGCGTGGTGCACCGTGACATCCAGGCACCCCGGAGTTTCTGAAAAAAAATTTTCTGCGATTTTCACGAAACCACTTTTCTTCAACTTGAATTGGGCTAAAAATCCATCCCTGAAAATAAAAATTCTCTGAATAGTGTGGAAATGCTGATCCTTACCCTACCTGGGGTGTCCACTGAGCATTTCCGCAAACTCTAGTTGAAGTTCTCTGGGCATGGGATTTTGACATGTTACCCAAACCAAAAGGAATGAGTGGGAAACAATCAAGACAACAGATAGAAGCATTTGAATTTGAATGAGTTTCAAGCATGCTTGGGTACTCGTGTGATCTGAGTGTCTCGGTTTTGGAATACAACTGTCGCGTGGTGCACCGCGACATCCAGGCACCCCGGAGTTTCTGAAAAAAAATTTTCTGCGATTTTCAAGAAACCACTTTTCTTCAACTTGAATTGGGCTAAAAATCCATCCCTGAAAATAAAAATTCTCTGAGTAGAGCGGAAATGCTGATCCTTAACCTACCTGGGGTGTCCACTGAGCATTTCCGAGAACTCTACTTGAAGTTCTCTAGGCATGGGATTTTGACATGTTACCGAAACCAAAAGGAATGAGTGGGAAACAATCAAGACAACAAATAGAAGCACTTGCATTTGAATGAGTTTCAAGCATGCTTGGGTATTCGTGTGATCTGAGTGACTCAGTTTTGGAATACAACTGTCGCGTGGTGACCGCGACATCCAGGCACCCCGGAGTTTCTGAAAAAAAATTTTCTGCGATTTTCACGAAACCACTTTTCTTCAACTTGAATTGGGCTAAAAATCCATCCCTGAAAATAAAAATTCTCTGAGTAGTGTGGAAATGCTGATCCTTACCCTACCTGGGGTGTCCACTGAGCATTTCCGCGAACTCTACTTGAAGTTCTCTGGGCATGGGATTTTGACATGTTACCCAAACCAAAAGGAATGAGTGGGAAACAATCAAGACAACAGATAGAAGCACTTGAATTTGAATGAGTTTCAAGCATGTTTGGGTACTCGTGTGATCTGAGTGACTCAGTTTTGGAATACAACTGTCGCGTGGTGCACCGCTACCTAAAGGCACCCCTGAGTTTCTGAAAAAAATTTTTCTGCGATTTTCACGAAACCACTTTTCTTCAACTTGAATTGGGCTAAAAATCCATCCCTGAAAATAAAAATTCTCTGAGTAGTTTGGAAATGCTGATCCTTACCCTACCTGGGGTGTCCACTGAGAGTTTCCGAGAACTCTACTTGAAGTTCTCTGGGCATGGGATTTTGACATGTTACACAAACCAAAAGGAATGAGTGGGAAACAATCAAGACAACAGATAGAAGCACTTTAATTTGAATGAGTTTCAAGCATGCTTGGGTACTCGTGTGATCTGAGTGACTCAGTTTTGGAATACAACTGTCGCGTGGTCAACGCGACATCCAGGCACCCCGGAGTTTCTGAAAAAAAATTTTCTGCGATTTTCACGAAACCACTTTTCTTCAACTTGAATTGGGCTAAAAATCCATCCCTGAAAATAAAAATTCTCTGAGTAGTGTGGAAATGCTGATCCTTACCCTACCTGGGGTGTCCACTGAGCATTTCCGAGAACTCTACTTGAAGTTCTCTGGGCATGGGATTTTGACATGTTACCCAAACCAAAAGGAATGAGTGGGAAACAATCAAGACAACAGATAGAAGCACTTTAATTTGAATGAGTTTCAAGCATGCTTGGGTACTCGTGTGATCTGAGTGACTCAGTTTTGGAATACAACTGTCGCGTGGTGCACCGCGACCTCCAGGCACCCCGGAGTTTCTGAAAAAAAATTTCTGCGATTTTCACGAAACCACTTTTCTTCAACTTGAATTGGGCTAAAAATCCATCCCTGAAAATAAAAATTCTCTGAGTATTGTGGAAATGCTGATCCTTACCCTGCCTGGGGTGTCCACTGAGCATTTCCGAGAACTCTACTTGAAGTTCTCTGGGCATGGGATTTTGACATGTTACACAAACCAAAAGGAATGAGTGGGAAACAATCAAGACATCAGATAGAAGCACTTGCATTTGAATGAGTTTCAAGCATGCTTGGGTACTCGTGTGATCTGAGAGACTCAGTTTTGGAATAGAACTGTCGCGTGGTGCACTGCGACCTCCAGGCACCCCGGAGTTTCTGAAAAAAAAATTTCTGTGATTTTCACGAAACCACTTTTCTTCAACTTGAATTGGGCTAAAAATCCATCCCTGAAAATAAAAATTCTCTGAGTAGTGTGGAAATGCTGATCCTTACCCTACCTGGGGTGTCCACTGAGCATTTCCGCAAACTCTAGTTGAAGTTCTCTGGGCATGGGATTTTGACATGTTACCCAAACCAAAAGGAATGAGTGGGAAACAATCAAGACAACAAATAGAAGCACTTGCATTTGAATGAGTTTCAAGCATGCTTGGGTATTCGTGTGATCTGAGTGACTCTGTTTTGGAATACAACTATCGCGTGGTGCACCGTGACATCCAGGCACCCCGGAGTTTCTGAAAAAAAATTTTCTGCGATTTTCAAGAAACCACTTTTCTTCAACTTGAATTGGGCTAAAAATCCATCCCTGAAAATAAAAATTCTCTGAGTAGAGCGGAAATGCTGATCCTTAACCTACCTGGGGTGTCCACTGAGCATTTCCGAGAACTCTTCTTGAAGTTCTCTAGGCATGGGATTTTGACATGTTACCCAAACCAAAAGGAATGAGTGGGAAACAATCAAGACAACAAATAGAAGCACTTGCATTTGAATGAGTTTCAAGCATGCTTGGGTATTCGTGTGATCTGAGTGACTCAGTTTTGGAATACAACTATCGCGTGGTGCACCGTGACATCCAGGCACCCCGGAGTTTCTGAAAAAAAATTTTCTGCGATTTTCACGAAACCACTTTTCTTCAACTTGAATTGGGCTAAAAATCCATCCCTGAAAATAAAAATTCTCTGAGTAGTTTGGAAATGCTGATCCTTACCCTACCTGGGGTGTCCACTGAGCATTTCCGCGAACTCTACTTGAAGTTCTCTGGGCATGGGAGTTTGACATGTTACCCAAACCAAAAGGAATGAGTGGGAAACAATCAAGACAACAGATAGAAGCACTTGCATTTGAATGAGTTTCAAGCATGTTTGGGTACTCGTGTGATCTGAGTGACTCGGTTTTGGAATACAACTGTCGCGTGGTGACCGCGACATCCAGGCACCCCGGAGTTTCTGAAAAAAAATTTTCTGCGATTTTCACGAATCCACTTTTCTTCAACTTGAATTGGGCTAAAAATCCATCCCTGAAAATAAAAATTCTCTTAGTAGTGTGGAAATGCTGATCCTTACCCTACCTGGGGTGTCCACTGAGCATTTCCGCGAACTCTACTTGAAGTTCTCTGGGCATGGGATTTTGACATGTTACCCAAACCAAAAGGAATGAGTGGGAAACAATCAAGACAACAGATAGAAGCACTTTAATTTGAATGAGTTTCAAGCATGCTTGGGTACTCGTGTGATCTGAGTGACTCAGTTTTGGAATACAACTGTCGCGTGGTCACCGCGACATCCAGGCACCCCGGAGTTTCTGAAAAAAAATTTTCTGCGATTTTCACGAAACCACTTTTCTTCAACTTGAATTGGGCTAAAAATCCATCCCTGAAAATAAAAATTCTCTGAGTAGTGTGGAAATGCTGATCCTTACCCTACCTGGGGTGTCCACTGAGCATTTCCGAGAACTCTACTTGAAGTTCTCTGGGCATGGGATTTTGACATGTTACCCAAACCAAAAGGAATGAGTGGGAAACAATCAAGACAACAGATAGAAGCACTTTAATTTGAATGAGTTTCAAGCATGCTTGGGTACTCGTTTGATCTGAGTGACTCAGTTTTGGAATACAACTGTCGCGTGGTGCACCGCGACCTCCAGGCACCCCGGAGTTTCTGAAAAAAAATTTCTGCGATTTTCACGAAACCACTTTTCTTCAACTTGAATTGGGCTAAAAATCCATCCCTGAAAATAAAAATTCTCTGAGTATTGTGGAAATGCTGATCCTTACCCTGCCTGGGGTGTCCACTGAGCATTTCCGAGAACTCTACTTGAAGTTCTCTGGGCATGGGATTTTGACATGTTACACAAACCAAAAGGAATGAGTGGGAAACAATCAAGACATCAGATAGAAGCACTTGCATTTGAATGAGTTTCAAGCATGCTTGGGTACTCGTGTGATCTGAGTGACTCGGTTTTGGAATACAACTGTCGCGTGGTGCACCGCGACATCCAGGCACCCCGGAGTTTCTGAAAAAAAAATTTCTGCGATTTTCAAGAAACCACTTTTCTTCAACTTGAATTGGGCTAAAAATCCATCCCTGAAAATAAAAATTCTCTGAGTAGAGCGGAAATGCTGATCCTTACCCTACCTGGGGTGTCCACTGAGCATTTCCGAGAACTCTACTTGAAGTTCTCTAGGCATGGGATTTTGACATGTTACCCAAACCAAAAGGAATGAGTGGGAAACAATCAAGACAACAGATAGAAGCACTTGCATTTGAATGAGTTTCAAGCATGTTTGGGTACTCGTGTGATCTGAGTGACTCAGTTTTGGAATACAACTGTCGCGTGGTGACCGCGACATCCAGGCACCCCGGAGTTTCTGAAAAAAAATTTTCTGCGATTTTCACAAAACCACTTTTCTTCAACTTGAATTGGGCTAAAAATCCATCCCTGAAAATAAAAATTCTCTGAGTAGTGTGGAAATGCTGATCCTTACCCTACCTGGGGTGTCCACTGAGCATTTCCGAGAACTCTACTTGAAGTTCTCTGGGCATGGGATTTTGACATGTTACCCAAACCAAAAGGAATGAGTGGGAAACAATCAAGACAACAGATAGAAGCACTTGAATTTGAATGAGTTTCAAGCATGCTTGGGTACTCGTGTGATCTGAGTGACTCAGTTCTGGAATACAACTGTCGCGTGGTGCACCGCTACCTTAAGGCACCACTGAGTTTCTGAAAAAAAATTTTCTGCGATTTTCACGAAACCACTTTTCTTCAACTTGAATTGGGCTAAAAATCCATCCCTGAAAATAAAAATTCTCTGAGTAGTGAGGAAATGCTGATCCTTACCCTACCTATGGTGTCCACTGAGCATTTCCTAGAACTCTACTTGAAGTTCTCTGGGCATGGGAGTTTGACATGTTACCCAAACCAAAAGGAATGAGTGGGAAACAATCAAGACAACAGATAGAAGCACTTGCATTTGAATGAGTTTCAAGCATGTTTGGGTACTCGTGTGATCTGAGTGACTCAGTTTTGGAATACAACTGTCGCGTGGTGACCGCGACATCCAGGCACCCCGGAGTTTCTGAAAAAAAATTTTCTGCGATTTTCACGAAACCACTTTTCTTCAACTTGAATTGGGCTAAAAATCCATCCCTGAAAATAAAAATTCTCTGAGTAGTGTGGAAATGCTGATCCTTACCCTACCTGGGGTGTCCACTGAGCATTTCCGCAAACTCTAGTTGAAGTTCTCTGGGCATGGGATTTTGACATGTTACCCAAACCAAAAGGAATGAGTGGGAAACAATCAAGACAACAAATAGAAGCACTTGCATTTGAATGAGTTTCAAGCATGCTTGGGTATTCGTGTGATCTGAGTGACTCAGTTTTGGAATACAACTATCGCGTGGTGCACCGTGACATCCAGGCACCCCGGAGTTTCTGAAAAAAAATTTTCTGCGATTTTCACGAAACCACTTTTCTTCAACTTGAATTGGGCTAAAAATCCATCCCTGAAAATAAAAATTCTCTGAATAGTGTGGAAATGCTGATCCTTACCCTACCTGGGGTGTCCACTGAGCATTTCCGCAAACTCTAGTTGAAGTTCTCTGGGCATGGGATTTTGACATGTTACCCAAACCAAAAGGAATGAGTGGGAAACAATCAAGACAACAGATAGAAGCATTTGAATTTGAATGAGTTTCAAGCATGCTTGGGTACTCGTGTGATCTGAGTGTCTCGGTTTTGGAATACAACTGTCGCGTGGTGCACCGCGACATCCAGGCACCCCGGAGTTTCTGAAAAAAAATTTTCTGCGATTTTCAAGAAACCACTTTTCTTCAACTTGAATTGGGCTAAAAATCCATCCCTGAAAATAAAAATTCTCTGAGTAGAGCGGAAATGCTGATCCTTAACCTACCTGGGGTGTCCACTGAGCATTTCCGAGAACTCTACTTGAAGTTCTCTAGGCATGGGATTTTGACATGTTACCGAAACCAAAAGGAATGAGTGGGAAACAATCAAGACAACAAATAGAAGCACTTGCATTTGAATGAGTTTCAAGCATGCTTGGGTATTCGTGTGATCTGAGTGACTCAGTTTTGGAATACAACTGTCGCGTGGTGACCGCGACATCCAGGCACCCCGGAGTTTCTGAAAAAAAATTTTCTGCGATTTTCACGAAACCACTTTTCTTCAACTTGAATTGGGCTAAAAATCCATCCCTGAAAATAAAAATTCTCTGAGTAGTGTGGAAATGCTGATCCTTACCCTACCTGGGGTGTCCACTGAGCATTTCCGCGAACTCTACTTGAAGTTCTCTGGGCATGGGATTTTGACATGTTACCCAAACCAAAAGGAATGAGTGGGAAACAATCAAGACAACAGATAGAAGCACTTGAATTTGAATGAGTTTCAAGCATGTTTGGGTACTCGTGTGATCTGAGTGACTCAGTTTTGGAATACAACTGTCGCGTGGTGCACCGCTACCTAAAGGCACCCCTGAGTTTCTGAAAAAAATTTTTCTGCGATTTTCACGAAACCACTTTTCTTCAACTTGAATTGGGCTAAAAATCCATCCCTGAAAATAAAAATTCTCTGAGTAGTTTGGAAATGCTGATCCTTACCCTACCTGGGGTGTCCACTGAGAGTTTCCGAGAACTCTACTTGAAGTTCTCTGGGCATGGGATTTTGACATGTTACACAAACCAAAAGGAATGAGTGGGAAACAATCAAGACAACAGATAGAAGCACTTTAATTTGAATGAGTTTCAAGCATGCTTGGGTACTCGTGTGATCTGAGTGACTCAGTTTTGGAATACAACTGTCGCGTGGTCAACGCGACATCCAGGCACCCCGGAGTTTCTGAAAAAAAATTTTCTGCGATTTTCACGAAACCACTTTTCTTCAACTTGAATTGGGCTAAAAATCCATCCCTGAAAATAAAAATTCTCTGAGTAGTGTGGAAATGCTGATCCTTACCCTACCTGGGGTGTCCACTGAGCATTTCCGAGAACTCTACTTGAAGTTCTCTGGGCATGGGATTTTGACATGTTACCCAAACCAAAAGGAATGAGTGGGAAACAATCAAGACAACAGATAGAAGCACTTTAATTTGAATGAGTTTCAAGCATGCTTGGGTACTCGTGTGATCTGAGTGACTCAGTTTTGGAATACAACTGTCGCGTGGTGCACCGCGACCTCCAGGCACCCCGGAGTTTCTGAAAAAAAATTTCTGCGATTTTCACGAAACCACTTTTCTTCAACTTGAATTGGGCTAAAAATCCATCCCTGAAAATAAAAATTCTCTGAGTATTGTGGAAATGCTGATCCTTACCCTGCCTGGGGTGTCCACTGAGCATTTCCGAGAACTCTACTTGAAGTTCTCTGGGCATGGGATTTTGACATGTTACACAAACCAAAAGGAATGAGTGGGAAACAATCAAGACATCAGATAGAAGCACTTGCATTTGAATGAGTTTCAAGCATGCTTGGGTACTCGTGTGATCTGAGAGACTCAGTTTTGGAATAGAACTGTCGCGTGGTGCACTGCGACCTCCAGGCACCCCGGAGTTTCTGAAAAAAAAATTTCTGTGATTTTCACGAAACCACTTTTCTTCAACTTGAATTGGGCTAAAAATCCATCCCTGAAAATAAAAATTCTCTGAGTAGTGTGGAAATGCTGATCCTTACCCTACCTGGGGTGTCCACTGAGCATTTCCGCAAACTCTAGTTGAAGTTCTCTGGGCATGGGATTTTGACATGTTACCCAAACCAAAAGGAATGAGTGGGAAACAATCAAGACAACAAATAGAAGCACTTGCATTTGAATGAGTTTCAAGCATGCTTGGGTATTCGTGTGATCTGAGTGACTCTGTTTTGGAATACAACTATCGCGTGGTGCACCGTGACATCCAGGCACCCCGGAGTTTCTGAAAAAAAATTTTCTGCGATTTTCAAGAAACCACTTTTCTTCAACTTGAATTGGGCTAAAAATCCATCCCTGAAAATAAAAATTCTCTGAGTAGAGCGGAAATGCTGATCCTTAACCTACCTGGGGTGTCCACTGAGCATTTCCGAGAACTCTTCTTGAAGTTCTCTAGGCATGGGATTTTGACATGTTACCCAAACCAAAAGGAATGAGTGGGAAACAATCAAGACAACAAATAGAAGCACTTGCATTTGAATGAGTTTCAAGCATGCTTGGGTATTCGTGTGATCTGAGTGACTCAGTTTTGGAATACAACTATCGCGTGGTGCACCGTGACATCCAGGCACCCCGGAGTTTCTGAAAAAAAATTTTCTGCGATTTTCACGAAACCACTTTTCTTCAACTTGAATTGGGCTAAAAATCCATCCCTGAAAATAAAAATTCTCTGAGTAGTTTGGAAATGCTGATCCTTACCCTACCTGGGGTGTCCACTGAGCATTTCCGCGAACTCTACTTGAAGTTCTCTGGGCATGGGAGTTTGACATGTTACCCAAACCAAAAGGAATGAGTGGGAAACAATCAAGACAACAGATAGAAGCACTTGCATTTGAATGAGTTTCAAGCATGTTTGGGTACTCGTGTGATCTGAGTGACTCGGTTTTGGAATACAACTGTCGCGTGGTGACCGCGACATCCAGGCACCCCGGAGTTTCTGAAAAAAAATTTTCTGCGATTTTCACGAAACCACTTTTCTTCAACTTGAATTGGGCTAAAAATCCATCCCTGAAAATAAAAATTCTCTTAGTAGTGTGGAAATGCTGATCCTTACCCTACCTGGGGTGTCCACTGAGCATTTCCGCGAACTCTACTTGAAGTTCTCTGGGCATGGGATTTTGACATGTTACCCAAACCAAAAGGAATGAGTGGGAAACAATCAAGACAACAGATAGAAGCACTTTAATTTGAATGAGTTTCAAGCATGCTTGGGTACTCGTGTGATCTGAGTGACTCAGTTTTGGAATACAACTGTCGCGTGGTCACCGCGACATCCAGGCACCCCGGAGTTTCTGAAAAAAAATTTTCTGCGATTTTCACGAAACCACTTTTCTTCAACTTGAATTGGGCTAAAAATCCATCCCTGAAAATAAAAATTCTCTGAGTAGTGTGGAAATGCTGATCCTTACCCTACCTGGGGTGTCCACTGAGCATTTCCGAGAACTCTACTTGAAGTTCTCTGGGCATGGGATTTTGACATGTTACCCAAACCAAAAGGAATGAGTGGGAAACAATCAAGACAACAGATAGAAGCACTTTAATTTGAATGAGTTTCAAGCATGCTTGGGTACTCGTTTGATCTGAGTGACTCAGTTTTGGAATACAACTGTCGCGTGGTGCACCGCGACCTCCAGGCACCCCGGAGTTTCTGAAAAAAAATTTCTGCGATTTTCACGAAACCACTTTTCTTCAACTTGAATTGGGCTAAAAATCCATCCCTGAAAATAAAAATTCTCTGAGTATTGTGGAAATGCTGATCCTTACCCTGCCTGGGGTGTCCACTGAGCATTTCCGAGAACTCTACTTGAAGTTCTCTGGGCATGGGATTTTGACATGTTACACAAACCAAAAGGAATGAGTGGGAAACAATCAAGACATCAGATAGAAGCACTTGCATTTGAATGAGTTTCAAGCATGCTTGGGTACTCGTGTGATCTGAGTGACTCGGTTTTGGAATACAACTGTCGCGTGGTGCACCGCGACATCCAGGCACCCCGGAGTTTCTGAAAAAAAAATTTCTGCGATTTTCAAGAAACCACTTTTCTTCAACTTGAATTGGGCTAAAAATCCATCCCTGAAAATAAAAATTCTCTGAGTAGAGCGGAAATGCTGATCCTTACCCTACCTGGGGTGTCCACTGAGCATTTCCGAGAACTCTACTTGAAGTTCTCTAGGCATGGGATTTTGACATGTTACCCAAACCAAAAGGAATGAGTGGGAAACAATCAAGACAACAGATAGAAGCACTTGCATTTGAATGAGTTTCAAGCATGTTTGGGTACTCGTGTGATCTGAGTGACTCAGTTTTGGAATACAACTGTCGCGTGGTGACCGCGACATCCAGGCACCCCGGAGTTTCTGAAAAAAAATTTTCTGCGATTTTCACAAAACCACTTTTCTTCAACTTGAATTGGGCTAAAAATCCATCCCTGAAAATAAAAATTCTCTGAGTAGTGTGGAAATGCTGATCCTTACCCTACCTGGGGTGTCCACTGAGCATTTCCGAGAACTCTACTTGAAGTTCTCTGGGCATGGGATTTTGACATGTTACCCAAACCAAAAGGAATGAGTGGGAAACAATCAAGACAACAGATAGAAGCACTTGAATTTGAATGAGTTTCAAGCATGCTTGGGTACTCGTGTGATCTGAGTGACTCAGTTCTGGAATACAACTGTCGCGTGGTGCACCGCTACCTTAAGGCACCACTGAGTTTCTGAAAAAAAATTTTCTGCGATTTTCACGAAACCACTTTTCTTCAACTTGAATTGGGCTAAAAATCCATCCCTGAAAATAAAAATTCTCTGAGTAGTGTGGAAATGCTGATCCTTACCCTACCTGGGGTGTCCACTGAGCATTTCCGCAAACTCTAGTTGAAGTTCTCTGGGCATGGGATTTTGACATGTTACCCAAACCAAAAGGAATGAGTGGGAAACAATCAAGACAACAGATAGAAGCATTTGAATTTGAATGAGTTTCAAGCATGCTTGGGTACTCGTGTGATCTGAGTGACTCGGTTTTGGAATACAACTGTCGCGTGGTGCACCGCGACATCCAGGCACCCCGGAGTTTCTGAAAAAAAATTTTCTGCGATTTTCACGAAACCACTTTTCTTCAACTTGAATTGGGCTAAAAATCCATCCCTGAAAATAAAAATTCTCTGATTAGTGTGGAAATGCTGATCCTTACCCTACCTGGGGTGTCCACTGAGCATTTCCGCAAACTCTAGTTGAAGTTCTCTGGGCATGGGATTTTGACATGTTACCCAAACCAAAAGAAATGAGTGGGAAACAATCAAGACAACAGATAGAAGCATTTGCATTTGAATGAGTTTCAAGCATGCTTGGGTACTCGTGTGATCTGAGTGACTCAGTTTTGGAATACAACTGTCGCGTGGTGCACCGCGACATCCAGGCACCCCGGAGTTTCTGAAAAAAAATTTTCTGCGATTTTCACGAAACCACTTTTCTTCAACTTGAATTGGGCTAAAAATCCATCCATGAAAATAAAAATTCTCTGAGTAGTGTGGAAATGCTGATCCTTACCCTACCTGGGGTGTCCACTGAGCATTTCCTAGAACTCTACTTGAAGTTCTCTGGGCATGGGATTTTGACATGTTACCCAAACCAAAAGGAATGAGTGGGAAACAATCAAGACAACAGATAGAAGCACTTGCATTTGAATGAGTTTCAAGCATGCTTGGGTACTCGTGTGATCTGAGTGACTCAGTTTTGGAATAAATGTGTCGCGTGTTGCACCGTGACATCCAGGCACCCCGGAGTTTCTGAAAAAAAAATTTCTGCGATTTTCACGAAACCACTTTTCTTCAACTTGAATTGGGCTAAAAATCCTTCCCTGAAAATAAAAATTCTCTGAGTAGAGCGGAAATACTGATCCTTACCCTACCTGGGGTGTCCACTGAGCATTTCCGAGAACTCTACTTGAAGTTCTCTAGGCATGGGATTTTGACATGTTACCCAAACCAAAAGGAATGAGTGGGAAACAATCAAGACAACAGATAGAAGCACTTGCATTTGAATGAGTTTCAAGCATGTTTGGGTACTCGTGTGATCTGAGTGACTCAGTTTTGGAATACAACTGTCGCGTGGTGACCGCGACATCCAGGCACCCCGGAGTTTCTGAAAAAAAAATTTCTGCGATTTTCACGAAACCACTTTTCTTCAACTTGAATTGGGCTAAAAATCCATCCCTGAAAATAAAAATTCTCTGAGTAGTGTGGAAATGCTGATCCTTACCCTACCTGGGGTGTCCACTGAGCATTTCCGAGAACTCTACTTGAAGTTCTCTGGGCATGGGATTTTGACATGTTACCCAAACCAAAAGGAATGAGTGGGAAACAATCAAGACAACAGATAGAAGCACTTGAATTTGAATGAGTTTCAAGCATGCTTGGGTACTCGTGTGATCTGAGTGACTCAGTTTTGGAATACAACTGTCGCGTGGTGCACCGCTACCTTAAGGCACCACTGAGTTTCTGAAAAAAATTTTTCTGCGATTTTCACGAAACCACTTTTCTTCAACTTGAATTGGGCTAAAAATCCATCCCTGAAAATAAAAATTCTCTGAGTAGTGTGGAAATGCTGATCCTTACCCTACCTGGGGTGTCCACTGAGCATTTCCGAGAACTCTACTTGAAGTTCTCTGGGCATGGGATTTTGACATGTTACCCAAACCAAAAGGAATGAGTGGGAAACAATCAAGACAACATATAGAAGCATTTGAATTTGAATGAGTTTCAAGCATGCTTGGGTACTCGTGTGATCTGAGTGACTCGGTTTTGGAATACAACTGTCGCGTGGTGCACCGCGACATCCAGGCACCCCGGAGTTTCTGAAAAAAAATTTTCTGCGATTTTCACGAAACCACTTTTCTTCAACTTGAATTGGGCTAAAAATCCATCCCTGAAAATAAAAATTCTCTGAGTAGTGTGGAAATGCTGATCCTTACCCTACCTGGGGTGTCCACTGAGCATTTCCGAGAACTCTACTTGAAGTTCTCTGGGCATGGGATTTTGACATGTTACCCAAACCAAAAGGAATGAGTGGGAAACAATCAAGACAACAGATAGAAGCACTTGAATTTGAATGAGTTTCAAGCATGCTTGGGTACTCGTGTGATCTGAGTGACTCAGTTTTGGAATACAACTGTCGCGTGGTGCACCGCTACCTTAAGGCACCACTGAGTTTCTGAAAAAAATTTTTCTGCGATTTTCACGAAACCACTTTTCTTCAACTTGAATTGGGCTAAAAATCCATCCCTGAAAATAAAAATTCTCTGAGTAGTGTGGAAATGCTGATCCTTACCCTACCTGGGGTGTCCACTGAGCATTTCCGAGAACTCTACTTGAAGTTCTCTGGGCATGGGATTTTGACATGTTACCCAAACCAAAAGGAATGAGTGGGAAACAATCAAGACAACATATAGAAGCATTTGAATTTGAATGAGTTTCAAGCATGCTTGGGTACTCGTGTGATCTGAGTGACTCGGTTTTGGAATACAACTGTCGCGTGGTGCACCGCGACATCCAGGCACCCCGGAGTTTCTGAAAAAAAATTTTCTGCGATTTTCACGAAACCACTTTTCTTCAACTTGAATTGGGCTAGAAATCTATCCCTGAAAATAAAAATTCTCTGAGTAGTGTGGAAATGCTGATCCTTACCCTACCTGGGGTGTCCACTGAGCATTTCCGAGAACTCTACTTGAAGTTCTCTGGGCATGTGATTTTGACATGTTAAACAAACCAAAAGGAATGAGTGGGAAACAATCAAGACAACAGATAGAAGCACTTGCATTTGAATGAGTTTCAAGCATGCTTGGAAACTCGTGTGATCTGAGTGACTCGGTTTTGGAATACAACTGTCGCGTGGTGTACCGCGACATCCAGGCACCCCGGAGTTTCTGAAAAAAATTTTTCTGCGATTTTCACGAAACCACTTTTCTTCAACTTGAATTGGGCTAAAAATCCATCCCTGAAAATAAAAATTCTCTGAGTAGTGTGGAAATGCTGATCCTTACCCTACCTGGGGTGTCCACTGAGCATTTCCGAGAACTCTACTTGAAGTTCTCTAGGCATGGGATTTTGACATGTTACTCAAACCAAAAGGAATGAGTGGGAAACAATCAAGACAACAGATAGAAGCACTTGCATTTGAATGAGTTTCAAGCATGCTTGGCTACTCGTGTGATCTGAGTGACTCAGCTTTGGAATACAACTGTCGCGTGGTGCACCGCGACCTCCAGGCACCCCGGAGTTTCTGAAAAAAAAATTTCTGCGATTTTCACGAAACCACTTTTCTTCAACTTGAATTAGGCTAAAAATCCATCCCTGAAAATAAAAATTCTCTGAGTAGTGTGGAAATGCTGATCCTTACCCTACCTGGGGTGTCCACTGAGCATTTCCGCAAACTGTACTTGAAGTTCTCTGGGCATGGGATTTTGACATGTTACCCAAACCAAAAGGAATGAGTGGGAAACAATAAAGACAACAGATAGAAGCACTTGCATTTGAATGAGTTTCAAGCATGCTTGGGTACTCGTGTGATCTGAGTGACTCAGTTTTGGAATACAACTGTCGCATGGTGCACCGCGACCTCCAGGCTCCCCGGAGTTTCTGAAAAAAAATTTTCTGCGATTTTCACGAAACCACTTTTCTTCAACTTGAATTGGGCTAGAAATCCATCCCTGAAAATAAAAATTTTCTGAGTAGTGTGGAAATGCTGATCCTTACCCTACCTGGGGTGTCCACTGAGCATTTCCGAGAACTCTACTTGAAGTTCTCTGGGCATGTGATTTTGACATGTTAAACAAACCAAAAGGAATGAGTGGGAAACAATCAAGACAACAGATAGAAGCACTTGCATTTGAATGAGTTTCAAGCATGCTTGGAAACTCGTGTGATCTGAGTGACTCGGTTTTGGAATACAACTGTCGCGTGGTGTACCGCGACATCCAGGCACCCCGGAGTTTCTGAAAAAAATTTTTCTGCGATTTTCACGAAACCACTTTTCTTCAACTTGAATTGGGCTAAAAATCCATCCCTGAAAATAAAAATTCTCTGAGTAGTGTGGAAATGCTGATCCTTACCCTACCTGGGGTGTCCACTGAGCATTTCCGCGAACTCTACTTGAAGTTCTCTGGGCATGGGATTTTGACATGTTACCCAAACCAAAAGGAATGAGTGGGAAACAATCAAGACAACAGATAGAAGCACTTGCATTTGAATGAGTTCAAGCATGCTTGGGTACTCGTGTGTTCTGAGTGACTCAGTTTTGGAATACAAAAGTCGCGTGGTGTACCGCGACCTCCAGGCACCCCGGAGTTTCTGAAAAAAAATTTTCTGCGATTTTCACGAAACCACTTTTCTTCAACTTGAATTGGGCTAAAAATCCATCCCTGAAAATAAAAATTCTCTGAGTAGTGTGGAAATGCTGATCCTTACCCTACCTGGGGTGTCCACTGAGCATTTCCGCGAACTCTACTTGAAGTTCTCTGGGCATGGGATTTTGACATGTTACCCAAACCAAAAGGAATGAGTGGGAAACAATCAAGACATCAGATAGAAGCACTTGCATTTGAATGAGTTTCAAGCATGCTTGGGTACTCGTGTGATCTGAGTGACTCAGTTTTGGAATACAAGTGTCGCGTGGTGCACCGCGACCTCCAGGCACCCCGGAGTTTCTGAAAAAAATTTTTCTGCGATTTTCACGAAACCACTTTTCTTCAACTTGAATTGGGCTAAAAATCCATCCCTGAAAATAAAAATTCTCTGAGTAGTGTGGAAATGCTGATCCTTACCCTACCTGGGGTGTCCACTGAGCATTTCCTAGAACTCTACTTGAAGTTCTCTGGGCATGGGAGTTTGACATGTTACCCAAACCAAAAGGAATGAGTGGGAAACAATCAAGACAACAGATAGAAGCACTTGCATTTGAATGAGTTTCAAGCATGCTTGGGTACTCGTGTGATCTGAGTGACTCAGTTTTGGAATACAACTGTCGCGTGGTGCACCGCTACCTCCAGGCACCCCGGAGTTTCTGAAAAAAATTTTTCTGCGATTTTCACGAAACCACTTTTCTTCAACTTGAATTGGGCTAGAAATCCATCCCTGAAAATAAAAATTCTCTGAGTAGTGTGGAAATGCTAATCCTTACCCTTCCTGGGGTGTCCACTGAGCATTTCCGAGAACTCTACTTGAAGTTCTCTGGGCATGGGATTTTGACATGTTACACAAACCAAAAGGAATGAGTGGGAAACAATCAAGACAACAGATAGAAGCACTTGCATTTGAATGAGTTTCAAGCATGCTTGGGTACTCGTGTGATCTGAGTGACTCAGTTTTGGAATACAACTGTCGCGTGGTGCACCGCGACATCCAGGCACCCCGGAGTTTCTGAAAAAAAAATTTCTGCGATTTTCACGAAACCACTTTTCTTCAACTTGAATTGGGCTAAAAATCCATCCCTGAAAATAAAAATTCTCTGAGTAGTGTGGAAATGCTGATCCTTACCCTACCTGGGGTGTCCACTGAGCATTTCCGCGAACTCTACTTGAAGTTCTCTGGGCATGGGATTTTGACATGTTACCCAAACCAAAAGGAATGAGTGGGAAACAATCAAGACATCAGATAGAAGCACTTGCATTTGAATGAGTTTCAAGCATGCTTGGGTACTCGTGTGATCTGAGTGACTCAGTTTTGGAATACAAGTGTCGCGTGGTGCACCGCGACCTCCAGGCACCCCGGAGTTTCTGAAAAAAATTTTTCTGCGATTTTCACGAAACCACTTTTCTTCAACTTGAATTGGGCTAAAAATCCATCCCTGAAAATAAAAATTCTCTGAGTAGTGTGGAAATGCTGATCCTTACCCTACCTGGGGTGTCCACTGAGCATTTCCTAGAACTCTACTTGAAGTTCTCTGGGCATGGGAGTTTGACATGTTACCCAAACCAAAAGGAATGAGTGGGAAACAATCAAGACAACAGATAGAAGCACTTGCATTTGAATGAGTTTCAAGCATGCTTGGGTACTCGTGTGATCTGAGTGACTCAGTTTTGGAATACAACTGTCGCGTGGTGCACCGCTACCTCCAGGCACCCCGGAGTTTCTGAAAAAAATTTTTCTGCGATTTTCACGAAACCACTTTTCTTCAACTTGAATTGGGCTAGAAATCCATCCCTGAAAATAAAAATTCTCTGAGTAGTGTGGAAATGCTAATCCTTACCCTTCCTGGGGTGTCCACTGAGCATTTCCGAGAACTCTACTTGAAGTTCTCTGGGCATGGGATTTTGACATGTTACACAAACCAAAAGGAATGAGTGGGAAACAATCAAGACAACAGATAGAAGCACTTGCATTTGAATGAGTTTCAAGCATGCTTGGGTACTCGTGTGATCTGAGTGACTCAGTTTTGGAATACAACTGTCGCGTGGTGCACCGCGACATCCAGGCACCCCGGAGTTTCTGAAAAAAAAATTTCTGCGATTTTCACGAAACCACTTTTCTTCAACTTGAATTGGGCTAAAAATCCATCCCTGAAAATAAAAATTCTCTGAGTAGAGCGGAAATGCTGATCCTTACCCTACCTGGGGTGTCCACTGAGCATTTTCTAGAACTCTACTTGAAGTTCTCTGGGCATGGGAGTTTGACATGTTACCCAAACCAAAAGGAATGAGTGGGAAACAATCAAGACAACAGATAGAAGCACTTGCATTTGAATGAGTTTCAAGCATGTTTGGGTACTCGTGTGATCTGAGTGACTCAGTTTTGGAATACAACTGTCGCGTGGTGACCGCGACATCCAGGCACCCCGGAGTTTCTGAAAAAAATTTTTCTGCGATTTTCACGAAACCACTTTTCTTCAACTTGAATTGGGCTAAAAATCCATCCCTGAAAATAAAAATTCTCTGAGTAGTGTGGAAATGCTGATCCTTACCCTACCTGGGGTGTCCACTGAGCATTTCCGAGAACTCTACTTGAAGTTCTCTGGGCATGGGATTTTGACATGTTACCCAAACCAAAAGGAATGAGTGGGAAACAATCAAGACAACAGATAGAAGCACTTGCATTTGAATGAGTTTCAAGCATGCTTGGGTACTCGTGTGATCTGAGTGACTCAGTTTTGGAATACAACTGTCGCGTGGTGCACCGCTACCTCCAGGCACCCCGGAGTTTCTGAAAAAAATTTTTCTGCGATTTTCACGAAACCACTTTTCTTCAACTTGAATTGGGCTAGAAATACATCCCTGAAAATAAAAATTCTCTGAGTAGTGTGGAAATGCTGATCCTTACCCTTCCTGGGGTGTCCACTGAGCATTTCCGAGAACTCTACTTGAAGTTCTCTGGGCATGGGATTTTGACATGTTACCCAAACCAAAAGAAATGAGTGGGAAACAATCAAGACAACAGATAGAAGCACTTGCATTTGAATGAGTTTCAAGCATGCTTGGGTACTCGTGTGATCTGAGTGACTCAGTTTTGGAATAAATGTGTCGCGTGTTGCACCGTGACATCCAGGCACCCCGGAGTTTCTGAAAAAAAAATTTCTGCGATTTTCACGAAACCACTTTTCTTCAACTTGAATTGGGCTAAAAATCCTTCCCTGAAAATAAAAATTCTCTGAGTAGAGCGGAAATACTGATCCTTACCCTACCTGGGGTGTCCACTGAGCATTTCCGAGAACTCTACTTGAAGTTCTCTAGGCATGGGATTTTGACATGTTACCCAAACCAAAAGGAATGAGTGGGAAACAATCAAGACAACAGATAGAAGCACTTGCATTTGAATGAGTTTCAAGCATGTTTGGGTACTCGTGTGATCTGAGTGACTCAGTTTTGGAATACAACTGTCGCGTGGTGACCGCGACATCCAGGCACCCCGGAGTTTCTGAAAAAAAAATTTCTGCGATTTTCACGAAACCACTTTTCTTCAACTTGAATTGGGCTAAAAATCCATCCCTGAAAATAAAAATTCTCTGAGTAGTGTGGAAATGCTGATCCTTACCCTACCTGGGGTGTCCACTGAGCATTTCCGAGAACTCTACTTGAAGTTCTCTGGGCATGGGATTTTGACATGTTACCCAAACCAAAAGGAATGAGTGGGAAACAATCAAGACAACAGATAGAAGCACTTGAATTTGAATGAGTTTCAAGCATGCTTGGGTACTCGTGTGATCTGAGTGACTCAGTTTTGGAATACAACTGTCGCGTGGTGCACCGCTACCTTAAGGCACCACTGAGTTTCTGAAAAAAATTTTTCTGCGATTTTCACGAAACCACTTTTCTTCAACTTGAATTGGGCTAAAAATCCATCCCTGAAAATAAAAATTCTCTGAGTAGTGTGGAAATGCTGATCCTTACCCTACCTGGGGTGTCCACTGAGCATTTCCGAGAACTCTACTTGAAGTTCTCTGGGCATGGGATTTTGACATGTTACCCAAACCAAAAGGAATGAGTGGGAAACAATCAAGACAACATATAGAAGCATTTGAATTTGAATGAGTTTCAAGCATGCTTGGGTACTCGTGTGATCTGAGTGACTCGGTTTTGGAATACAACTGTCGCGTGGTGCACCGCGACATCCAGGCACCCCGGAGTTTCTGAAAAAAAAATTTCTGCGATTTTCACGAAACCACTTTTCTTCAACTTGAATTGGGCTAAAAATCCATCCCTGAAAATAAAAATTCTCTGAGTAGTGTGGAAATGCTGATCCTTACCCTACCTGGGGTGTCCACTGAGCATTTCCGAGAACTCTACTTGAAGTTCTCTGGGCATGGGATTTTGACATGTTACCCAAACCAAAAGGAATGAGTGGGAAACAATCAAGACAACAGATAGAAGCACTTGAATTTGAATGAGTTTCAAGCATGCTTGGGTACTCGTGTGATCTGAGTGACTCAGTTTTGGAATACAACTGTCGCGTGGTGCACCGCTACCTTAAGGCACCACTGAGTTTCTGAAAAAAATTTTTCTGCGATTTTCACGAAACCACTTTTCTTCAACTTGAATTGGGCTAAAAATCCATCCCTGAAAATAAAAATTCTCTGAGTAGTGTGGAAATGCTGATCCTTACCCTACCTGGGGTGTCCACTGAGCATTTCCGAGAACTCTACTTGAAGTTCTCTGGGCATGGGATTTTGACATGTTACCCAAACCAAAAGGAATGAGTGGGAAACAATCAAGACAACATATAGAAGCATTTGAATTTGAATGAGTTTCAAGCATGCTTGGGTACTCGTGTGATCTGAGTGACTCGGTTTTGGAATACAACTGTCGCGTGGTGCACCGCGACATCCAGGCACCCCGGAGTTTCTGAAAAAAAATTTTCTGCGATTTTCACGAAACCACTTTTCTTCAACTTGAATTGGGCTAGAAATCTATCCCTGAAAATAAAAATTCTCTGAGTAGTGTGGAAATGCTGATCCTTACCCTACCTGGGGTGTCCACTGAGCATTTCCGAGAACTCTACTTGAAGTTCTCTGGGCATGTGATTTTGACATGTTAAACAAACCAAAAGGAATGAGTGGGAAACAATCAAGACAACAGATAGAAGCACTTGCATTTGAATGAGTTTCAAGCATGCTTGGAAACTCGTGTGATCTGAGTGACTCGGTTTTGGAATACAACTGTCGCGTGGTGTACCGCGACATCCAGGCACCCCGGAGTTTCTGAAAAAAATTTTTCTGCGATTTTCACGAAACCACTTTTCTTCAACTTGAATTGGGCTAAAAATCCATCCCTGAAAATAAAAATTCTCTGAGTAGTGTGGAAATGCTGATCCTTACCCTACCTGGGGTGTCCACTGAGCATTTCCGAGAACTCTACTTGAAGTTCTCTAGGCATGGGATTTTGACATGTTACTCAAACCAAAAGGAATGAGTGGGAAACAATCAAGACAACAGATAGAAGCACTTGCATTTGAATGAGTTTCAAGCATGCTTGGCTACTCGTGTGATCTGAGTGACTCAGCTTTGGAATACAACTGTCGCGTGGTGCACCGCGACCTCCAGGCACCCCGGAGTTTCTGAAAAAAAAATTTCTGCGATTTTCACGAAACCACTTTTCTTCAACTTGAATTAGGCTAAAAATCCATCCCTGAAAATAAAAATTCTCTGAGTAGTGTGGAAATGCTGATCCTTACCCTACCTGGGGTGTCCACTGAGCATTTCCGCAAACTGTACTTGAAGTTCTCTGGGCATGGGATTTTGACATGTTACCCAAACCAAAAGGAATGAGTGGGAAACAATAAAGACAACAGATAGAAGCACTTGCATTTGAATGAGTTTCAAGCATGCTTGGGTACTCGTGTGATCTGAGTGACTCAGTTTTGGAATACAACTGTCGCATGGTGCACCGCGACCTCCAGGCTCCCCGGAGTTTCTGAAAAAAAATTTTCTGCGATTTTCACGAAACCACTTTTCTTCAACTTGAATTGGGCTAGAAATCCATCCCTGAAAATAAAAATTTTCTGAGTAGTGTGGAAATGCTGATCCTTACCCTACCTGGGGTGTCCACTGAGCATTTCCGAGAACTCTACTTGAAGTTCTCTGGGCATGTGATTTTGACATGTTAAACAAACCAAAAGGAATGAGTGGGAAACAATCAAGACAACAGATAGAAGCACTTGCATTTGAATGAGTTTCAAGCATGCTTGGAAACTCGTGTGATCTGAGTGACTCGGTTTTGGAATACAACTGTCGCGTGGTGTACCGCGACATCCAGGCACCCCGGAGTTTCTGAAAAAAATTTTTCTGCGATTTTCACGAAACCACTTTTCTTCAACTTGAATTGGGCTAAAAATCCATCCCTGAAAATAAAAATTCTCTGAGTAGTGTGGAAATGCTGATCCTTACCCTACCTGGGGTGTCCACTGAGCATTTCCGCGAACTCTACTTGAAGTTCTCTGGGCATGGGATTTTGACATGTTACCCAAACCAAAAGGAATGAGTGGGAAACAATCAAGACAACAGATAGAAGCACTTGCATTTGAATGAGTTCAAGCATGCTTGGGTACTCGTGTGTTCTGAGTGACTCAGTTTTGGAATACAAAAGTCGCGTGGTGCACCGCGACCTCCAGGCACCCCGGAGTTTCTGAAAAAAAATTTTCTGCGATTTTCACGAAACCACTTTTCTTCAACTTGAATTGGGCTAAAAATCCATCCCTGAAAATAAAAATTCTCTGAGTAGTGTGGAAATGCTGATCCTTACCCTACCTGGGGTGTCCACTGAGCATTTCCGCGAACTCTACTTGAAGTTCTCTGGGCATGGGATTTTGACATGTTACCCAAACCAAAAGGAATGAGTGGGAAACAATCAAGACATCAGATAGAAGCACTTGCATTTGAATGAGTTTCAAGCATGCTTGGGTACTCGTGTGATCTGAGTGACTCAGTTTTGGAATACAAGTGTCGCGTGGTGCACCGCGACCTCCAGGCACCCCGGAGTTTCTGAAAAAAAATTTTCTGCGATTTTCACGAAACCACTTTTCTTCAACTTGAATTGGGCTAAAAATCCATCCCTGAAAATAAAAATTCTCTGAGTAGTGTGGAAATGCTGATCCTTACCCTACCTGGGGTGTCCACTGAGCATTTCCTAGAACTCTACTTGAAGTTCTCTGGGCATGGGAGTTTGACATGTTACCCAAACCAAAAGGAATGAGTGGGAAACAATCAAGACAACAGATAGAAGCACTTGCATTTGAATGAGTTTCAAGCATGCTTGGGTACTCGTGTGATCTGAGTGACTCAGTTTTGGAATACAACTGTCGCGTGGTGCACCGCTACCTCCAGGCACCCCGGAGTTTCTGAAAAAAATTTTTCTGCGATTTTCACGAAACCACTTTTCTTCAACTTGAATTGGGCTAGAAATCCATCCCTGAAAATAAAAATTCTCTGAGTAGTGTGGAAATGCTAATCCTTACCCTTCCTGGGGTGTCCACTGAGTATTTCCGAGAACTCTACTTGAAGTTCTCTGGGCATGGGATTTTGACATGTTACACAAACCAAAAGGAATGAGTGGGAAACAATCAAGACAACAGATAGAAGCACTTGCATTTGAATGAGTTTCAAGCATGCTTGGGTACTCGTGTGATCTGAGTGACTCAGTTTTGGAATACAACTGTCGCGTGGTGCACCGCGACATCCAGGCACCCCGGAGTTTCTGAAAAAAAAATTTCTGCGATTTTCACGAAACCACTTTTCTTCAACTTGAATTGGGCTAAAAATCCATCCCTGAAAATAAAAATTCTCTGAGTAGTGTGGAAATGCTGATCCTTACCCTACCTGGGGTGTCCACTGAGCATTTCCGCGAACTCTACTTGAAGTTCTCTGGGCATGGGATTTTGACATGTTACCCAAACCAAAAGGAATGAGTGGGAAACAATCAAGACATCAGATAGAAGCACTTGCATTTGAATGAGTTTCAAGCATGCTTGGGTACTCGTGTGATCTGAGTGACTCAGTTTTGGAATACAAGTGTCGCGTGGTGCACCGCGACCTCCAGGCACCCCGGAGTTTCTGAAAAAAATTTTTCTGCGATTTTCACGAAACCACTTTTCTTCAACTTGAATTGGGCTAAAAATCCATCCCTGAAAATAAAAATTCTCTGAGTAGTGTGGAAATGCTGATCCTTACCCTACCTGGGGTGTCCACTGAGCATTTCCTAGAACTCTACTTGAAGTTCTCTGGGCATGGGAGTTTGACATGTTACCCAAACCAAAAGGAATGAGTGGGAAACAATCAAGACAACAGATAGAAGCACTTGCATTTGAATGAGTTTCAAGCATGCTTGGGTACTCGTGTGATCTGAGTGACTCAGTTTTGGAATACAACTGTCGCGTGGTGCACCGCTACCTCCAGGCACCCCGGAGTTTCTGAAAAAAATTTTTCTGCGATTTTCACGAAACCACTTTTCTTCAACTTGAATTGGGCTAGAAATCCATCCCTGAAAATAAAAATTCTCTGAGTAGTGTGGAAATGCTAATCCTTACCCTTCCTGGGGTGTCCACTGAGCATTTCCGAGAACTCTACTTGAAGTTCTCTGGGCATGGGATTTTGACATGTTACACAAACCAAAAGGAATGAGTGGGAAACAATCAAGACAACAGATAGAAGCACTTGCATTTGAATGAGTTTCAAGCATGCTTGGGTACTCGTGTGATCTGAGTGACTCAGTTTTGGAATACAACTGTCGCGTGGTGCACCGCGACATCCAGGCACCCCGGAGTTTCTGAAAAAAAAATTTCTGCGATTTTCACGAAACCACTTTTCTTCAACTTGAATTGGGCTAAAAATCCATCCCTGAAAATAAAAATTCTCTGAGTAGAGCGGAAATGCTGATCCTTACCCTACCTGGGGTGTCCACTGAGCATTTCCTAGAACTCTACTTGAAGTTCTCTGGGCATGGGAGTTTGACATGTTACCCAAACCAAAAGGAATGAGTGGGAAACAATCAAGACAACAGATAGAAGCACTTGCATTTGAATGAGTTTCAAGCATGTTTGGGTACTCGTGTGATCTGAGTGACTCAGTTTTGGAATACAACTGTCGCGTGGTGACCGCGACATCCAGGCACCCCGGAGTTTCTGAAAAAAATTTTTCTGCGATTTTCACGAAACCACTTTTCTTCAACTTGAATTGGGCTAAAAATCCATCCCTGAAAATAAAAATTCTCTGAGTAGTGTGGAAATGCTGATCCTTACCCTACCTGGGGTGTCCACTGAGCATTTCCGAGAACTCTACTTGAAGTTCTCTGGGCATGGGATTTTGACATGTTACCCAAACCAAAAGGAATGAGTGGGAAACAATCAAGACAACAGATAGAAGCACTTGCATTTGAATGAGTTTCAAGCATGCTTGGGTACTCGTGTGATCTGAGTGACTCAGTTTTGGAATACAACTGTCGCGTGGTGCACCGCTACCTCCAGGCACCCCGGAGTTTCTGAAAAAAAATTTTCTGCGATTTTCACGAAACCACTTTTCTTCAACTTGAATTGGGCTAGAAATACATCCCTGAAAATAAAAATTCTCTGAGTAGTGTGGAAATGCTGATCCTTACCCTTCCTGGGGTGTCCACTGAGCATTTCCGAGAACTCTACTTGAAGTTCTCTGGGCATGGGATTTTGACATGTTACCCAAACCAAAAGAAATGAGTGGGAAACAATCAAGACAACAGATAGAAGCACTTGCATTTGAATGAGTTTCAAGCATGCTTGGGTACTCGTGTGATCTGAGTTACTCAGTTTTGGAATAAAAGTGTCGCGTGTTGCACCGCGACAACCAGGCACCCCGGAGTTTCTGAAAAAAATTTTTCTGCGATTTTCACGAAACCACTTTTCTTCAACTTGAATTGGGCTAAAAATCCATCCCTGAAAATAAAAATTCTCTGAGTAGTGTGGAAATGCTGATCCTTACCCTACCTAGGGTGTCCACTGAGCATTTCCTAGAACTCTACTTGAAGTTCTCTGGGCATGGGAGTTTGACATGTTACCCAAACCAAAAGGAATGAGTGGGAAACAATCAAGACAACAGATAGAAGCACTTGCATTTGAATGAGTTTAAAGCATGTTTGGGTACTCGTGTGATCTGAGTGACTCAGTTTTGGAATACAACTGTCGCGTGGTGACCGCGACATCCAGGCACCCCGGAGTTTCTGAAAAAAAATTTTCTGCGATTTTCACGAAACCACTTTTCTTCAACTTGAATTGGACTAAAAATCCATCCCTGAAAATAAAAATTCTCTGAGTAGTGTGGAAATGCTGATCCTTACCCTACCTGGGGTGTCCACTGAGCATTTCCGAGAACTCTACTTGAAGTTCTCTGGGCATGGGATTTTGACATGTTACCCAAACCAAAAGGAATGAGTGGGAAACAATCAAGACAACAGATCGAAGCACTTCAATTTGAATGAGTTTCAAGCATGCTTGGGTACTCGTGTGATCTGAGTGACTCGGTTTTGGAATACAACTGTCGCGTGGTGTACCGCGACATCCAGGCACCCCGGAGTTTCTTAAAAAAAATTTTCTGCGATTTTCACGAAACCACTTTTCTTCAACTTGAATTGGGCTAGAAATCCATCCCTGAAAATAAAAATTCTCTGAGTAGTGTGGAAATGCTGATCCTTACCCTACCTGGGGTGTCCACTGAGCATTTCCGCAAACTGTATTTGAAGTTCTCTGGGCATGGGATTTTGACATGTTACCCAAACCAAAAGGAATGAGTGGGAAACAATCAAGACAACAGATAGAAGCACTTCCATTTGAATGAGTTTCAAGCATGCTTGGGTACTCGTGTGATCTGAGTGACTCAGTTTTGGAATACAAGTGTCGCGTGGTGCACCGCGACCTCCAGGCACCCCGGAGTTTCTGAAAAAAATTTTTCTGCGATTTTCACGAAACCACTTTTCTTCAACTTGAATTGGGCTAAAAATCCATCCCTGAAAATAAAAATTCTCTGAGTAGTCTGGAAATGCTGATCCTTACCCTACCTGGGGTGTCCACTGAGCATTTCCGAGAACTCTACTTGAAGTTCTCTGGGCATGGGATTTTGACATGTTACCCAAACCAAAAGGAATGAGTGGGAAACAATCAAGACAACAGATAGAAGCACTTCAATTTGAATGAGTTTCAAGCATGCTTGGGTACTCGTGTGATCTGAGTGACTCGGTTTTGGAATACAACTGTCGCGTGGTGTACCGCGACATCCAGGCACCCCGGAGTTTCTGAAAAAAAATTTTCTGCGATTTTCACGAAACCACTTTTCTTCAACTTGAATTGGGCTAGAAATCCATCCCTGAAAATAAAAATTCTCTGAGTAGTGTGGAAATGCTGATCCTTACCCTACCTGGGGTGTCCACTGAGCATTTCCGCAAACTGTATTTGAAGTTCTCTGGGCATGGGATTTTGACATGTTACCCAAACCAAAAGGAATGAGTGGGAAACAATCAAGACAACAGATAGAAGCACTTCCATTTGAATGAGTTTCAAGCATGCTTGGGTACTCGTGTGATCTGAGTGACTCAGTTTTGGAATACAAGTGTCGCGTGGTGCACCGCGACCTCCAGGCACCCCGGAGTTTCTGAAAAAAATTTTTCTGCGATTTTCACGAAACCACTTTTCTTCAACTTGAATTGGGCTAAAAATCCATCCCTGAAAATAAAAATTCTCTGAGTAGTGTGGAAATGCTGATCCTTACCCTACCTGGGGTGTCCACTGAGCATTTCCGAGAACTCTACTTGAAGTTCTCTGGGCATGGGATTTTGACATGTTACCCAAACCAAAAGGAATGAGTGGGAAACAATCAAGACAACATATAGAAGCATTTGAATTTGAATGAGTTTCAAGCATGCTTGGGTACTCGTGTGATCTGAGTGACTCGGTTTTGGAATACAACTGTCGCGTGGTGCACCGCGACATCCAGGCACCCCGGAGTTTCTGAAAAAAAATTTTCTGCGATTTTCACGAAACCACTTTTCTTCAACTTGAATTGGGCTAGAAATCCATCCCTGAAAATAAAAATTCTCTGAGTAGTGTGGAAATGCTGATCCTTACCCTACCTGGGGTGTCCACTGAGCATTTCCGAGAACTCTACTTGAAGTTCTCTGGGCATGTGATTTTGACATGTTAAACAAACCAAAAGGAATGAGTGGGAAACAATCAAGACAACAGATAGAAGCACTTGCATTTGAATGAGTTTCAAGCATGCTTGGAAACTCGTGTGATCTGAGTGACTCGGTTTTGGAATACAACTGTCGCGTGGTGTACCGCGACATCCAGGCACCCCGGAGTTTCTGAAAAAAATTTTTCTGCGATTTTCACGAAACCACTTTTCTTTAACTTGAATTGGGCTAAAAATCCATCCCTGAAAATAAAAATTCTCTGAGTAGTGTGGAAATGCTGATCCTTACCCTACCTGGGGTGTCCACTGAGCATTTCCGAGAACTCTACTTGAAGTTCTCTGGGCATGGGATTTTGACATGTTACACAAACCAAAAGGAATGAGTGGGAAACAATCAAGACAACAGATAGAAGCACTTGCATTTGAATGAGTTCAAGCATGCTTGGGTACTCGTGTGTTCTGAGTGACTCAGTTTTGGAATACAAAAGTCGCGTGGTGCACCGCGACCTCCAGGCACCCCGGAGTTTCTGAAAAAAAATTTTCTGCGATTTTCACGAAACCACTTTTCTTCAACTTGAATTGGGCTAAAAATCCATCCCTGAAAATAAAAATTCTCTGAGTAGTGTGGAAATGCTGATCCTTACCCTACCTGGGGTGTCCACTGAGCATTTCCGCAAACTCTACTTGAAGTTCTCTGGGCATGGGATTTTGACATGTTACCCAAACCAAAAGAAATGAGTGGGAAACAATCAAGACAACAGATAGAACCACTTGCATTTGAATGAGTTTCAAGCATGCTTGGGTACTCGTGTGATCTGAGTTACTCAGTTTTGGAATAAAAGTGTCGCGTGTTGCACCGCGACATCCAGGCACCCCGGAGTTTCTGAAAAAAAATTTTCTGCGATTTTCACTAAACCACTTTTCTTCAACTTGAATTGGGCTAAAAATCCATCCCTGAAAATAATAATTCTCTGAGTAGTGTGGAAATGCTGATCCTTACCCTACCTGAGGTGTCCACTGAGCATTTCCAAAAACTCTACTTGAAGTTCTCTAGGCATGGGATTTTGACATGTTACCCAAACCAAAAGGAATGAGTGGGAAACAATAAAGACATCAGATAGAAGCACTTGCATTTGAATGAGTTTCAAGCATGCTTGGGTACTCGTGTGATCTGAGTGATTCAGTTTTGGAATACAACTGTCGCGTGGTGCACCGCGACATCCAGGCACCCCGGAGTTTCTGAAAAAAAAATTTCTGCGATTTTCACGAAACCACTTTTCTTCAACTTGAATTGGGCTAAAAATCCATCCCTGAAAATAAAAATTCTCTGAGTAGTGTGGAAATGCTGATCCTTACCCTACCTGGGGTGTCCACTGAGCATTTCCGCAAACTCTACTTGAAGTTCTCTGGGCATGGGATTTTGACATGTTACCCAAACCAAAAGAAATGAGTGGGAAACAATCAAGACAACAGATAGAAGCACTTGCATTTGAATGAGTTTCAAGCATGCTTGGGTACTCGTGTGATCTGAGTTACTCAGTTTTGGAATAAAAGTGTCGCGTGTTGCACCGCGACATCCAGGCACCCCGGAGTTTCTGAAAAAAAATTTTCTGCGATTTTCACGAAACCACTTTTCTTCAACTTGAATTGGGCTAAAAATCCATCCCTGAAAATAAAAATTCTCTGAGTAGTGTGGAAATGCTGATCCTTACCCTACCTGGGGTGTCCACTGAGCATTTCCGAGAACTCTACTTGAAGTTCTCTGGGCATGGGATTTTGACATGTTACCCAAACCAAAAGGAATGAGTGGGAAACAATCAAGACATCAGATAGAAGCACTTGCATTTGAATGAGTTTCAAGCATGCTTGGGTACTCGTGTGATCTGAGTGACTCAGTTTTGGAATACAAGTGTCGCGTGGTGCACCGCGACCTCCAGGCACCCCGGAGTTTCTGAAAAAAATTTTTCTGCGATTTTCACGAAACCACTTTTCTTCAACTTGAATTGGGCTAAAAATCCATCCCTGAAAATAAAAATTCTCTGAGTAGTGTGGAAATGCTGATCCTTACCCTACCTGGGGTGTCCACTGAGCATTTCCTAGAACTCTACTTGAAGTTCTCTGGGCATGGGAGTTTGACATGTTACCCAAACCAAAAGGAATGAGTGGGAAACAATCAAGACAACAGATAGAAGCACTTGCATTTGAATGAGTTTCAAGCATGCTTGGGTACTCGTGTGATCTGAGTGACTCAGTATTGGAATACAACTGTCGCGTGGTGCACCGCTACCTCCAGGCACCCCGGAGTTTCTGAAAAAAATTTTTCTGCGATTTTCACGAAACCACTTTTCTTCAACTTGAATTGGGCTAGAAATCCATCCCTGAAAATAAAAATTATCTGAGTAGTGTGGAAATGCTGATCCTTACCCTACCTGGGGTGTCCACTGAGCATTTCCGCAAACTCTACTTGAAGTTCTCTGGGCATGGGATTTTGACATGTTACCCAAACCAAAAGAAATGAGTGGGAAACAATCAAGACAACAGATAGAAGCACTTGCATTTGAATGAGTTTCAAGCATGCTTGGGTACTCGTGTGATCTGAGTTACTCAGTTTTGGAATAAAAGTGTCGCGTGTTGCACCGCGACATCCAGGCACCCCGGAGTTTCTGAAAAAAATTTTTCTGCGATTTTCACGAAACCACTTTTCTTCAACTTGAATTGGGCTAAAAATCCATCCCTGAAAATAAAACTTCTCTGAGTAGTGTGGAAATGCTGATCCTTACCCTACCTGGGGTGTCCACTGAGCATTTCCGCGAACTCTACTTGAAGTTCTCTGGGCATGGGATTTTGACATGTTACCCAAACCAAAGGAATGAGTGGGAAACAATCAAGACATCAGATAGAAGCACTTGCATTTGAATGAGTTTCAAGCATGCTTGGGTACTCGTGTGATCTGAGAGACTCAGTTTTGGAATAGAACTGTCGCGTGGTGCACTGCGACCTCCAGGCACCCCGGAGTTTCTGAAAAAAAAATTTCTGTGATTTTCACGAAACCACTTTTCTTCAACTTGAATTGGGCTAAAAATCCATCCCTGAAAATAAAAATTCTCTGAGTAGAGCGGAAATGCTGATCCTTACCCTACCTGGGGTGTCCACTGAGCATTTCCTAGAACTCTACTTGAAGTTCTCTGGGCATGGGAGTTTGACATGTTACCCAAACCAAAAGGAATGAGTGGGAAACAATCAAGACAACAGATAGAAGCACTTGCATTTGAATGAGTTTCAAGCATGTTTGGGTACTCGTGTGATCTGAGTGACTCAGTTTTGGAATACAACTGTCGCGTGGTGCACCGCGACATCCAGGCACCCCGGAGTTTCTGAAAAAAAAATTTCTGCGATTTTCACGAAACCACTTTTCTTCAACTTGAATTGGGCTAAAAATCCATCCCTGAAAATAAAAATTCTCTGAGTAGTGTGGAAATGCTGATCCTTACCCTACCTGGGGTGTCCACTGAGCATTTCCGCAAACTCTACTTGAAGTTCTCTGGGCATGGGATTTTGACATGTTACCCAAACCAAAAGAAATGAGTGGGAAACAATCAAGACAACAGATAGAACCACTTGCATTTGAATGAGTTTCAAGCATGCTTGGGTACTCGTGTGATCTGAGTTACTCAGTTTTGGAATAAAAGTGTCGCGTGTTGCACCGCGACATCCAGGCACCCCGGAGTTTCTGAAAAAAAATTTTCTGCGATTTTCACTAAACCACTTTTCTTCAACTTGAATTGGGCTAAAAATCCATCCCTGAAAATAATAATTCTCTGAGTAGTGTGGAAATGCTGATCCTTACCCTACCTGAGGTGTCCACTGAGCATTTCCAAAAACTCTACTTGAAGTTCTCTAGGCATGGGATTTTGACATGTTACCCAAACCAAAAGGAATGAGTGGGAAACAATAAAGACATCAGATAGAAGCACTTGCATTTGAATGAGTTTCAAGCATGCTTGGGTACTCGTGTGATCTGAGTGATTCAGTTTTGGAATACAACTGTCGCGTGGTGCACCGCGACATCCAGGCACCCCGGAGTTTCTGAAAAAAAAATTTCTGCGATTTTCACGAAACCACTTTTCTTCAACTTGAATTGGGCTAAAAATCCATCCCTGAAAATAAAAATTCTCTGAGTAGTGTGGAAATGCTGATCCTTACCCTACCTGGGGTGTCCACTGAGCATTTCCGCAAACTCTACTTGAAGTTCTCTGGGCATGGGATTTTGACATGTTACCCAAACCAAAAGAAATGAGTGGGAAACAATCAAGACAACAGATAGAAGCACTTGCATTTGAATGAGTTTCAAGCATGCTTGGGTACTCGTGTGATCTGAGTTACTCAGTTTTGGAATAAAAGTGTCGCGTGTTGCACCGCGACATCCAGGCACCCCGGAGTTTCTGAAAAAAATTTTTCTGCGATTTTCACGAAACCACTTTTCTTCAACTTGAATTGGGCTAAAAATCCATCCCTGAAAATAAAAATTCTCTGAGTAGTGTGGAAATGCTGATCCTTACCCTACCTGGGGTGTCCACTGAGCATTTCCGCGAACTCTACTTGAAGTTCTCTGGGCATGGGATTTTGACATGTTACCCAAACCAAAAGGAATGAGTGGGAAACAATCAAGACATCAGATAGAAGCACTTGCATTTGAATGAGTTTCAAGCATGCTTGGGTACTCGTGTGATCTGAGTGACTCAGTTTTGGAATACAAGTGTCGCGTGGTGCACCGCGACCTCCAGGCACCCCGGAGTTTCTGAAAAAAAATTTTCTGCGATTTTCACGAAACCACTTTTCTTCAACTTGAATTGGGCTAAAAATCCATCCCTGAAAATAAAAATTCTCTGAGTAGTGTGGAAATGCTGATCCTTACCCTACCTGGGGTGTCCACTGAGCATTTCCTAGAACTCTACTTGAAGTTCTCTGGGCATGGGAGTTTGACATGTTACCCAAACCAAAAGGAATGAGTGGGAAACAATCAAGACAACAGATAGAAGCACTTGCATTTGAATGAGTTTCAAGCATGCTTGGGTACTCGTGTGATCTGAGTGACTCAGTTTTGGAATACAACTGTCGCGTGGTGCACCGCTACCTCCAGGCACCCCGGAGTTTCTGAAAAAAATTTTTCTGCGATTTTCACGAAACCACTTTTCTTCAACTTGAATTGGGCTAGAAATCCATCCCTGAAAATAAAAATTCTCTGAGTAGTGTGGAAATGCTGATCCTTACCCTACCTGGGGTGTCCACTGAGCATTTCCGCAAACTCTACTTGAAGTTCTCTGGGCATGGGATTTTGACATGTTACCCAAACCAAAAGAAATGAGTGGGAAACAATCAAGACAACAGATAGAAGCACTTGCATTTGAATGAGTTTCAAGCATCCTTGGGTACTCGTGTGATCTGAGTTACTCAGTTTTGGAATAAAAGTGTCGCGTGTTGCACCGCGACATCCAGGCACCCCGGAGTTTCTGAAAAAAATTTTTCTGCGATTTTCACGAAACCACTTTTCTTCAACTTGAATTGGGCTAAAAATCCATCCCTGAAAATAAAACTTCTCTGAGTAGTGTGGAAATGCTGATCCTTACCCTACCTGGGGTGTCCACTGAGCATTTCCGCGAACTCTACTTGAAGTTCTCTGGGCATGGGATTTTGACATGTTACCCAAACCAAAGGAATGAGTGGGAAACAATCAAGACATCAGATAGAAGCACTTGCATTTGAATGAGTTTCAAGCATGCTTGGGTACTCGTGTGATCTGAGAGACTCAGTTTTGGAATAGAACTGTCGCGTGGTGCACTGCGACCTCCAGGCACCCCGGAGTTTCTGAAAAAAAAATTTCTGTGATTTTCACGAAACCACTTTTCTTCAACTTGAATTGGGCTAAAAATCCATCCCTGAAAATAAAAATTCTCTGAGTAGAGCGGAAATGCTGATCCTTACCCTACCTGGGGTGTCCACTGAGCATTTCCTAGAACTCTACTTGAAGTTCTCTGGGCATGGGAGTTTGACATGTTACCCAAACCAAAAGGAATGAGTGGGAAACAATCAAGACAACAGATAGAAGCACTTGCATTTGAATGAGTTTCAAGCATGTTTGGGTACTCGTGTGATCTGAGTGACTCAGTTTTGGAATACAACTGTCGCGTGGTGACCGCGACATCCAGGCACCCCGGAGTTTCTGAAAAAAAATTTTCTGCGATTTTCACGAAACCACTTTTCTTCAACTTGAATTGGGCTAAAAATCCATCCCTGAAAATAAAAATTCTCTGAGTAGTGTGGAAATGCTGATCCTTACCCTACCTGGGGTGTCCACTGAGCATTTCCGAGAACTCTACTTGAAGTTCTCTGGGCATGGGATTTTGACATGTTACCCAAACCAAAAGGAATGAGTGGGAAACAATCAAGACAACAGATAGAAGCACTTGCATTTGAATGAGTTTCAAGCATGCTTGGGTACTCGTGTGATCTGAGTGACTCAGTTTTGGAATACAACTGTCGCGTGGTGCACCGCTACCTCCAGGCACCCCGGAGTTTTTGAAAAAAATTTTTCTGCGATTTTCACGAAACCACTTTTCTTCAACTTGAATTGGGCTAGAAATACATCCCTGAAAATAAAAATTCTCTGAGTAGTGTGGAAATGCTGATCCTTACCCTTCCTGGGGTGTCCACTGAGCATTTCCGAGAACTCTACTTGAAGTTCTCTGGGCATGGGATTTTGACATGTTACCCAAACCAAAAGAAATGAGTGGGAAACAATCAAGACAACAGATAGAAGCAATTGCATTTGAATGAGTTTCAAGCATGCTTGGGTACTCGTGTGATCTGAGTGACTCAGTTTTGGAATACAACTGTCGCGTGGTGCACCGCGACATCCAGGCACCCCGGAGTTTCTGAAAAAAAAATTTCTGCGATTTTCACGAAACCACTTTTCTTCAACTTGAATTGGGCTAAAAATCCATCCCTGAAAATAAAAATTCTCTGAGTAGTGTGGAAATGCTGATCCTTACCCTACCTGGGGTGTCCACTGAGCATTTCCGCAAACTCTACTTGAAGTTCTCTGGGCATGGGATTTTGACATGTTACCCAAACCAAAAGAAATGAGTGGGAAACAATCAAGACAACAGATAGAAGCACTTGCATTTGAATGAGTTTCAAGCATGCTTGGGTACTCGTGTGATCTGAGTTACTCAGTTTTGGAATAAAAGTGTCGCGTGTTGCACCGCGACATCCAGGCACCCCGGAGTTTCTGAAAAAAATTTTTCTGCGATTTTCACGAAACCACTTTTCTTCAACTTGAATTGGGCTAAAAATCCATCCCTGAAAATAAAACTTCTCTGAGTAGTGTGGAAATGCTGATCCTTACCCTACCTGGGGTGTCCACTGAGCATTTCCGCGAACTCTACTTGAAGTTCTCTGGGCATGGGATTTTGACATGTTACCCAAACCAAAGGAATGAGTGGGAAACAATCAAGACATCAGATAGAAGCACTTGCATTTGAATGAGTTTCAAGCATGCTTGGGTACTCGTGTGATCTGAGAGACTCAGTTTTGGAATAGAACTGTCGCGTGGTGCACTGCGACCTCCAGGCACCCCGGAGTTTCTGAAAAAAAAATTTCTGTGATTTTCACGAAACCACTTTTCTTCAACTTGAATTGGGCTAAAAATCCATCCCTGAAAATAAAAATTCTCTGAGTAGAGCGGAAATGCTGATCCTTACCCTACCTGGGGTGTCCACTGAGCATTTCCTAGAACTCTACTTGAAGTTCTCTGGGCATGGGAGTTTGACATGTTACCCAAACCAAAAGGAATGAGTGGGAAACAATCAAGACAACAGATAGAAGCACTTGCATTTGAATGAGTTTCAAGCATGTTTGGGTACTCGTGTGATCTGAGTGACTCAGTTTTGGAATACAACTGTCGCGTGGTGACCGCGACATCCAGGCACCCCGGAGTTTCTGAAAAAAAATTTTCTGCGATTTTCACTAAACCACTTTTCTTCAACTTGAATTGGGCTAGAAATACATCCCTGAAAATAAAAATTCTCTGAGTAGTGTGGAAATGCTGATCCTTACCCTTCCTGGGGTGTCCACTGAGCATTTCCGAGAACTCTACTTGAAGTTCTCTGGGCATGGGATTTTGACATGTTACCCAAACCAAAAGAAATGAGTGGGAAACAATCAAGACAACAGATAGAAGCAATTGCATTTGAATGAGTTTCAAGCATGCTTGGGTACTCGTGTGATCTGAGTTACTCAGTTTTGGAATAAAAGTGTCGCGTGTTGCACCGCGACAACCAGGCACCCCGGAGTTTCTGAAAAAAATTTTTCTGCGATTTTCACGAAACCACTTTTCTTCAACTTGAATTGGGCTAAAAATCCATCCCTGAAAATAAAAATTCTCTGAGTAGTGTGGAAATGCTGATCCTTACCCTACCTAGGGTGTCCACTGAGCATTTCCTAGAACTCTACTTGAAGTTCTCTGGGCATGGGAGTTTGACATGTTACCCAAACCAAAAGGAATGAGTGGGAAACAATCAAGACAACAGATAGAAGCACTTGCATTTGAATGAGTTTAAAGCATGTTTGGGTATTCGTGTGATCTGAGTGACTCAGTTTTGGAATACAACTGTCGCGTGGTGACCGCGACATCCAGGCACCCCGGAGTTTCTGAAAAAAAATTTTCTGCGATTTTCACGAAACCACTTTTCTTCAACTTGAATTGGACTAAAAATCCATCCCTGAAAATAAAAATTCTCTGAGTAGTGTGGAAATGCTGATCCTTACCCTACCTGGGGTGTCCACTGAGCATTTCCGAGAACTCTACTTGAAGTTCTCTGGGCATGGGATTTTGACATGTTACCCAAACCAAAAGGAATGAGTGGGAAACAATCAAGACAACAGATAGAAGCACTTCAATTTGAATGAGTTTCAAGCATGCTTGGGTACTCGTGTGATCTGAGTGACTCGGTTTTGGAATACAACTGTCGCGTGGTGTACCGCGACATCCAGGCACCCCGGAGTTTCTGAAAAAAAAATTTCTGCGATTTCCACGAAACCACTTTTCTTCAACTTGAATTGGGCTAGAAATCCATCCCTGAAAATAAAAATTCTCTGAGTAGTGTGGAAATGCTGATCCTTACCCTACCTGGGGTGTCCACTGAGCATTTCCGCAAACTGTATTTGAAGTTCTCTGGGCATGGGATTTTGACATGTTACCCAAACCAAAAGGAATGAGTGGGAAACAATCAAGACAACAGATAGAAGCACTTCCATTTGAATGAGTTTCAAGCATGCTTGGGTACTCGTGTGATCTGAGTGACTCAGTTTTGGAATACAAGTGTCGCGTGGTGCACCGCGACCTCCAGGCTCCCCGGAGTTTCTGAAAAAAATTTTTTTTGCGATTTTCACGAAACCACTTTTCTTCAACTTGAATTGGGCTAAAAATCCATCCCTGAAAATAAAAATTCTCTGAGTAGTGTGGAAATGCTGATCCTTACCCTACCTGGGGTGTCCACTGAGCATTTCCGAGAACTCTACTTGAAGTTCTCTGGGCATGGGATTTTGACATGTTACCCAAACCAAAAGGAATGAGTGGGAAACAATCAAGACAACAGATAGAAGCACTTCAATTTGAATGAGTTTCAAGCATGCTTGGGTACTCGTGTGATCTGAGTGACTCGGTTTTGGAATACAACTGTCGCGTGGTGTACCGCGACATCCAGGCACCCCGGAGTTTCTGAAAAAAAATTTTCTGCGATTTTCACGAAACCACTTTTCTTCAACTTGAATTGGGCTAGAAATCCATCCCTGAAAATAAAAATTCTCTGAGTAGTGTGGAAATGCTGATCCTTACCCTACCTGGGGTGTCCACTGAGCATTTCCGCAAACTGTATTTGAAGTTCTCTGGGCATGGGATTTTGACATGTTACCCAAACCAAAAGGAATGAGTGGGAAACAATCAAGACAACAGATAGAAGCACTTGCATTTGAATGAGTTTCAAGCATGCTTGGAAACTCGTGTGATCTGAGTGACTCGGTTTTGGAATACAACTGTCGCGTGGTGTACCGCGACATCCAGGCACCCCGGAGTTTCTGAAAAAAATTTTTCTGCGATTTTCACGAAACCACTTTTCTTCAACTTGAATTGGGCTAAAAATCCATCCCTGAAAATAAAAATTCTCTGAGTAGTGTGGAAATGCTGATCCTTACCCTACCTGGGGTGTCCACTGAGCATTTCCGAGAACTCTACTTGAAGTTCTCTGGGCATGGGATTTTGACATGTTACACAAACCAAAAGGAATGAGTGGGAAACAATCAAGACAACAGATAGAAGCACTTGCATTTGAATGAGTTCAAGCATGCTTGGGTACTCGTGTGTTCTGAGTGACTCAGTTTTGGAATACAAAAGTCGCGTGGTGCACCGCGACCTCCAGGCACCCCGGAGTTTCTGAAAAAAAATTTTCTGCGATTTTCACGAAACCACTTTTCTTCAACTTGAATTGGGCTAAAAATCCATCCCTGAAAATAAAAATTCCCTGAGTAGTGTGGAAATGCTGATCCTTACCCTACCTGGGGTGTCCACTGAGCATTTCCGCAATCTCTACTTGAAGTTCTCTGGGCATGGGATTTTGACATGTTACCCAAACCAAAAGGAATGAGTGGGAAACAATCAAGACATCAGATAGAAGCACTTGCATTTGAATGAGTTTCAAGCATGCTTGGGTACTCGTGTGATCTGAGTGACTCAGTTTTGGAATACAAGTGTCGCGTGGTGCACCGCGACCTCCAGGCACCCCGGAGTTTCTGAAAAAAATTTTTCTGCGATTTTCACGAAACCACTTTTCTTCAACTTGAATTGGGCTAGAAATCCATCCCTGAAAATAAAAATTCTCTGAGTAGTGTGGAAATGCTAATCCTTACCCTTCCTGGGGTGTCCACTGAGCATTTCCGAGAACTCTACTTGAAGTTCTCTGGGCATGGGATTTTGACATGTTACACAAACCAAAAGGAATGAGTGGGAAACAATCAAGACAACAGATAGAAGCACTTGCATTTGAATGAGTTTCAAGCATGCTTGGGTACTCGTGTGATCTGAGTGACTCAGTTTTGGAATACAACTGTCGCGTGGTGCACCGCGACATCCAGGCACCCCGGAGTTTCTGAAAAAAAAATTTCTGCGATTTTCACGAAACCACTTTTCTTCAACTTGAATTGGGCTAAAAATCCATCCCTGAAAATAAAAATTCTCTGAGTAGTGTGGAAATGCTGATCCTTACCCTACCTGGGGTGTCCACTGAGCATTTCCGCAAACTCTACTTGAAGTTCTCTGGGCATGGGATTTTGACATGTTACCCAAACCAAAAGAAATGAGTGGGAAACAATCAAGACAACAGATAGAAGCACTTGCATTTGAATGAGTTTCAAGCATGCTTGGGTACTCGTGTGATCTGAGTTACTCAGTTTTGGAATAAAAGTGTCGCGTGTTGCACCGCGACATCCAGGCACCCCGGAGTTTCTGAAAAAAAATTTTCTGCGATTTTCACTAAACCACTTTTCTTCAACTTGAATTGGGCTAAAAATCCATCCCTGAAAATAATAATTCTCTGAGTAGTGTGGAAATGCTGATCCTTACCCTACCTGAGGTGTCCACTGAGCATTTCCAAAAACTCTACTTGAAGTTCTCTAGGCATGGGATTTTGACATGTTACCCAAACCAAAAGGAATGAGTGGGAAACAATAAAGACATCAGATAGAAGCACTTGCATTTGAATGAGTTTCAAGCATGCTTGGGTACTCGTGTGATCTGAGTGATTCAGTTTTGGAATACAAGTGTCGCGTGATGCACCGCGACCTCCAGGCCTCCCGGAGTTTCTGAAAAAAAATTTTCTGCGAATTTCACGAAACCACTTTTCTTCAACTTGAATTGGGCTAAAAATCCATCCCTGAAAATAAAAATTCTCTGAGTAGTGTGGAAATGCTGATCCTTACCCTACCTGGGGTGTCCACTGAGCATTTCCACAAACTGTATTTGAAGTTCTCTGGGCATGGGATTCTGACATTACCCAAACCAAAAGGAATGAGTGGGAAACAATCAAGACAACAGATAGAAGCACTTGCATTTGAATGAGTTTCTAGCATGCTTGGGTACTCGTGTGATCTGAGTGATTCAGTTTTGGAATACAAGTGTCGCGTGATGCACCGCGACCTCCAGGCCTCCCGGAGTTTCTGAAAAAAAATTTTCTGCGATTTTCACGAAACCACTTTTCTTCAACTTGAATTGGGCTAAAAATCCATCCCTGAAAATAAAAATTCACTGAGTAGTGTGGAAATGCTGATCCTTACCCTACCTGGGGTGTCCACTGAGCATTTCCGAGAACTCTACTTGAAGTTCTCTAGGCATGGGATTTTGACATGTTACCCAAACCAAAAGGAATGAGTGGGAAACAATCAAGACAACAGATAGAAGCACTTGCATTTGAATGAGTTTCAAGCATGCTTGGCTACTCGTGTGATCTGAGTGACTCAGCTTTGGAATACAACTGTCGCGTGGTGCACCGCGACCTCCAGGCACCCCGGAGTTTCTGAAAAAAAATTTTTTGCGATTTTCACTAAACCACTTTTCTTCAACTTGAATTGGGCTAAAAATCCATCCCTGAAAATAAAAATTCTCTGAGTATGTGGAAATGCTGATCCTTACCCTACCTGGGGTGTCCACTGAGCATTTCCAAAAACTCTACTTGAAGTTCTCTAGGCATGGGATTTTGACATGTTACCCAAACCAAAAGGAATGAGTGGGAAACAATAAAGACAACAGATAGAAGCACTTGCATTTGAATGAGTTTCAAGCATGCTTGGGTACTCGTGTGATCTGAGTGACTCAGTTTTGGAATACAACTGTCGCGTGGTGCACCGCGACCTCCAGGCACCCCGGAGTTTCTGAAAAAAAAATTTCTGCGATTTTCACGAAACCACTTTTCTTCAACTTGAATTGGGCTAAAAATCCATCCCTGAAAATAAAAATTCACTGAGTAGTGTGGAAATGCTGATCCTTACCCTACCTGGGGTTTCCACTGAGCATTTCCGAGAACTCTACTTGAAGTTCTCTAGGCAAGGGATTTTGACATGTTACCCAAACCAAAAGGAATGAGTGGGAAACAATCAAGACAACAGATAGAAGCACTTGCATTTGAATGAGTTTCAAGCATGCTTGGGTACTCGTGTGATCTGAGTGACTCAGTTTTGGAATACAACTGTCGCGTGGTACACCGCGACCTCCAGGCACCCCGGAGTTTCTGAAAAAAAAATTTCTGCGATTTTCACTAAACCACTTTTCTTCAACTTGAATTGGGCTAAAAATCCATCCCTGAAAATAAAAATTCTCTGAGTAGTGTGAAAATGCTGATCCTTACCCTACCTGGGGTGTCCACTGAGCATTTCCGAGAACTCTACTTGAAGTTCTCTGGGCATGGGATTCTGACGTTACCCAAACCAAAAGGAATGAGTGGGAAACAATCAAGACAACAGATAGAAGCACTTGCATTTGAATGAGTTTCTAGCATGCTTGGGTACTCGTGTGATCTGAGTGATTCAGTTTTGGAATACAAGTGTCGCGTGATGCACCGCGACCTCCAGGCCTCCCGGAGTTTTTGAAAAAAAAATTTCTGCGATTTTCACGAAACCACTTTTCTTCAACTTGAATTGGGCTAAAAATCCATCCCTGAAAATAAAAATTCACTGAGTAGTGTGGAAATGCTGATCCTTACCTTACCTGGGGTGTCCACTGAGCATTTCCGAGAACTCTACTTGAAGTTCTCTAGGCATGGGATTTTGACATGTTACCCAAACCAAAAGGAATGAGTGGGAAACAATCAAGACAACAGATAGAAGCACTTGCATTTGAATGAGTTTCAAGCATGCTTGGCTACTCGTGTGATCTGAGTGACTCAGCTTTGGAATACAACTGTCGCGTGGTGCACCGCGACCTCCAGGCACCCCGGAGTTTCTGAAAAATTTTTTTTTGCGATTTTCACTAAACCACTTTTCTTCAACTTGAAATGGGCTAAAAATCCATCCCTGAAAATAAAAATTCTCTGAGTAGTGTGGAAATGCTGATCCTTACCCTACCTGGGGTGTCCACTGAGCTTTTCCAAAAACTCTACTTGAAGTTCTCTAGGCATGGGATTTTGACATGTTACCCAAACCAAAAGGAATGAGTGGGAAACAATCAAGATATCAGATAGAAGCACTTGCATTTGAATGAGTTTCTAGCATGCTTGGGTACTCGTGTGATCTCAGTGATTCAGTTTTGGAATACAACTGTCGCGTGGAACACCGCGACCTCCAGGCACCCCGGAGTTTCTGAAAAAAAAATTTCTGCGATTTTCACTAAACCACTTTTCTTCAACTTGAATTGGGCTAAAAATCCATCCCTGAAAATAAAAATTCTCTGAGTAGTGTGGAAATGCTGATCCTTACCCTACCTGGGGTGTCCACTGAGCATTTCCGAGAACTCTACTTGAAGTTCTCTGGGCATGGGATTCTGACGTTACCCAAACCAAAAGGAATGAGTGGGAAACAATCAAGACAACAGATAGAAGCACTTGCATTTGAATGAGTTTCTAGCATGCTTGGGTACTCGTGTGATCTGAGTGATTCAGTTTTGGAATACAAGTGTCGCGTGATGCACCGCGACCTCCAGGCCTCCCGGAGTTTTTGAAAAAAAAATTTCTGCGATTTTCACGAAACCACTTTTCTTCAACTTGAATTGGGCTAAAAATCCATCCCTGAAAATAAAAATTCACTGAGTAGTGTGGAAATGCTGATCCTTACCCTACCTGGGGTGTCCACTGAGCATTTCCGAGAACTCTACTTGAAGTTCTCTAGGCATGGGATTTTGACATGTTACCCAAACCAAAAGGAATGAGTGGGAAACAATCAAGACAACAGATAGAAGCACTTGCATTTGAATGAGTTTCAAGCATGCTTGGCTACTCGTGTGATCTGAGTGACTCAGCTTTGGAATACAACTGTCGCGTGGTGCACCGCGACCTCCAGGCACCCCGGAGTTTCTGAAAAATTTTTTTTTGCGATTTTCACTAAACCACTTTTCTTCAACTTGAATTGGGCTAAAAATCCATCCCTGAAAATAAAAATTCTCTGAGTAGTGTGGAAATGCTGATCCTTACCCTACCTGGGGTGTCCACTGAGCATTTCCGCAAACTGTACTTGAAGTTCTCTGGGCATGGGATTTTGACGTTACCCAAACCAAAAGGAATGAGTGGGAAACATTAAAGACAACAGATAGAAGCACTTGCATTTGAATGAGTTTCAAGCATGCTTGGGTACTCGTGTGATCTGAGTGACTCAGTTTTGGAATACAACTGTCGCATGGTGCACCGCGACCTCCAGGCTCCCCGGAGTTTCTGAAAAAAAATTTTCTGCGATTTTCACGAAACCACTTTTCTTCAACTTGAATTGGGCTAAAAATCCATCCCTGAAAATAAAAATTCACTGAGTAGTGTGGAAATGCTGATCCTTACCCTACCTGGGGTGTCCACTGAGCATTTCCGAGAACTCTACTTGAAGTTCTCTGGGCATGGGATTCTGACATTACCCAAACCAAAAGGAATGAGTGGGAAACAATCAAGACAACAGATAGAAGCACTTGCATTTGAATGAGTTTCTAGCATGCTTGGGTACTCGTGTGATCTGAGTGATTCAGTTTTGGAATACAAGTGTCGCGTGATGCACCGCGACCTCCAGGCCTCCCGGAGTTTCTGAAAAAAAATTTTCTGCGATTTTCACGAAACCACTTTTCTTCAACTTGAATTGGGCTAAAAATCCATCCCTGAAAATAAAAATTCACTGAGTAGTGTGGAAATGCTGATCCTTACCCTACCTGGGGTGTCCACTGAGCATTTCCGAGAACTCTACTTGAAGTTCTCTAGGCATGGGATTTTGACATGTTACCCAAACCAAAAGGAATGAGTGGGAAACAATCAAGACAACAGATAGAAGCACTTGCATTTGAATGAGTTTCAAGCATGCTTGGCTACTCGTGTGATCTGAGTGACTCAGCTTTGGAATACAACTGTCGCGTGGTGCACCGCGACCTCCAGGCACCCCGGAGTTTCTGAAAAAATTTTTTTTGCGATTTTCACTAAACCACTTTTCTTCAACTTGAATTGGGCTAAAAATCCATCCCTGAAAATAAAAATTCTCTGAGTATGTGGAAATGCTGATCCTTACCCTACCTGGGGTGTCCACTGAGCATTTCCAAAAACTCTACTTGAAGTTCTCTAGGCATGGGATTTTGACATGTTACCCAAAGCAAAAGGAATGAGTGGGAAACAATAAAGACAACAGATAGAAGCACTTGCATTTGAATGAGTTTCAAGCATGCTTGGGTACTCGTGTGATCTGAGTGACTCAGTTTTGGAATACAACTGTCGCGTGGTGCACCGCGACCTCCAGGCACCCCGGAGTTTCTGAAAAAAAAATTTCTGCGATTTTCACGAAACCACTTTTCTTCAACTTGAATTGGGCTAAAAATCCATCCCTGAAAATAAAAATTCACTGAGTAGTGTGGAAATGCTGATCCTTACCCTACCTGGGGTTTCCACTGAGCATTTCCGAGAACTCTACTTGAAGTTCTCTAGGCAAGGGATTTTGACATGTTACCCAAACCAAAAGGAATGAGTGGGAAACAATCAAGACAACAGATAGAAGCACTTGCATTTGAATGAGTTTCAAGCATGCTTGGGTACTCGTGTGATCTGAGTGACTCAGTTTTGGAATACAACTGTCGCGTGGTACACCGCGACCTCCAGGCACCCCGGAGTTTCTGAAAAAAAAATTTCTGCGATTTTCACTAAACCACTTTTCTTCAACTTGAATTGGGCTAAAAATCCATCCCTGAAAATAAAAATTCTCTGAGTAGTGTGAAAATGCTGATCCTTACCCTACCTGGGGTGTCCACTGAGCATTTCCGAGAACTCTACTTGAAGTTCTCTGGGCATGGGATTCTGACGTTACCCAAACCAAAAGGAATGAGTGGGAAACAATCAAGACAACAGATAGAAGCACTTGCATTTGAATGAGTTTCTAGCATGCTTGGGTACTCGTGTGATCTGAGTGATTCAGTTTTGGAATACAAGTGTCGCGTGATGCACCGCGACCTCCAGGCCTCCCGGAGTTTTTGAAAAAAAAATTTCTGCGATTTTCACGAAACCACTTTTCTTCAACTTGAATTGGGCTAAAAATCCATCCCTGAAAATAAAAATTCACTGAGTAGTGTGGAAATGCTGATCCTTACCCTACCTGGGGTGTCCACTGAGCATTTCCGAGAACTCTACTTGAAGTTCTCTAGGCATGGGATTTTGACATGTTACCCAAACCAAAAGGAATGAGTGGGAAACAATCAAGACAACAGATAGAAGCACTTGCATTTGAATGAGTTTCAAGCATGCTTGGCTACTCGTGTGATCTGAGTGACTCAGCTTTGGAATACAACTGTCGCGTGGTGCACCGCGACCTCCAGGCACCCCGGAGTTTCTGAAAAATTTTTTTTTGCGATTTTCACTAAACCACTTTTCTTCAACTTGAATTGGGCTAAAAATCCATCCCTGAAAATAAAAATTCTCTGAGTAGTGTGGAAATGCTGATCCTTACCCTACCTGGGGTGTCCACTGAGCATTTCCAAAAACTCTACTTGAAGTTCTCTAGGCATGGGATTTTGACATGTTACCCAAACCAAAAGGAATGAGTGGGAAACAATCAAGATATCAGATAGAAGCACTTGCATTTGAATGAGTTTCTAGCATGCTTGGGTACTCGTGTGATCTGAGTGATTCAGTTTTGGAATACAACTGTCGCGTGGTACACCGCGACCTCCAGGCACCCCGGAGTTTCTGAAAAAAAAATTTCTGCGATTTTCATTAAACCACTTTTCTTCAACTTGAATTGGGCTAAAAATCCATCCCTGAAAATAAAAATTCTCTGAGTAGTGTGGAAATGCTGATCCTTACCCTACCTGGGGTGTCCACTGAGCATTTCCGAGAACTCTACTTGAAGTTCTCTGGGCATGGGATTCTGACGTTACCCAAACCAAAAGGAATGAGTGGGAAACAATCAAGACAACAGATAGAAGCACTTGCATTTGAATGAGTTTCTAGCATGCTTGGGTACTCGTGTGATCTGAGTGATTCAGTTTTGGAATACAAGTGTCGCGTGATGCACCGCGACCTCCAGGCCTCCCGGAGTTTTTGAAAAAAAAATTTCTGCGATTTTCACGAAACCACTTTTCTTCAACTTGAATTGGGCTAAAAATCCATCCCTGAAAATAAAAATTCACTGAGTAGTGTGGAAATGCTGATCCTTACCCTACCTGGGGTGTCCACTGAGCATTTCCGAGAACTCTACTTGAAGTTCTCTAGGCATGGGATTTTGACATGTTACCCAAACCAAAAGGAATGAGTGGGAAACAATCAAGACAACAGATAGAAGCACTTGCATTTGAATGAGTTTCAAGCATGCTTGGCTACTCGTGTGATCTGAGTGACTCAGCTTTGGAATACAACTGTTGCGTGGTGCACCGCGACCTCCAGGCACCCCGGAGTTTCTGAAAAATTTTTTTTTGCGATTTTCACTAAACCACTTTTCTTCAACTTGAATTGGGCTAAAAATCCATCCCTGAAAATAAAAATTCTCTGAGTAGTGTGGAAATGCTGATCCTTACCCTACCTGGGGTGTCCACTGAGCATTTCCAAAAACTCTACTTGAAGTTCTCTAGGCATGGGATTTTGACATGTTACCCAAACCAAAAGGAATGAGTGGGAAACAATCAAGATATCAGATAGAAGCACTTGCATTTGAATGAGTTTCAAGCATGCTTGGGTACTCGTGTGATCTGAGTGACTCAGTTTTGGAATACAACTGTCGCGTGGTGCACCGCGACCTCCAGGCACCCCGGAGTTTCTGAAAAAAAAATTTCTGCGATTTTCACGAAACCACTTTTCTTCAACTTGAATTGGGCTAAAAATCCATCCCTGAAAATAAAAATTCACTGAGTAGTGTGGAAATGCTGATCCTTACCCTACCTGGGGTGTCCACTGAGCATTTCCGAGAACTCTACTTGAAGTTCTCTAGGCATGGGATTTTGACATGTTACCCAAACCAAAAGGAATGAGTGGGAAACAATCAAGATATCAGATAGAAGCACTTGCATTTGAATGAGTTTCTAGCATGCTTGGGTACTCGTGTGATCTGAGTGATTCAGTTTTGGAATACAACTGTCGCGTGGTACACCGCGACCTCCAGGCACCCCGGAGTTTCTGAAAAAAAAATTTCTGCGATTTTCATTAAACCACTTTTCTTCAACTTGAATTGGGCTAAAAATCCATCCCTGAAAATAAAAATTCTCTGAGTAGTGTGGAAATGCTGATCCTTACCCTACCTGGGGTGTCCACTGAGCATTTCCGAGAACTCTACTTGAAGTTCTCTGGGCATGGGATTCTGACGTTACCCAAACCAAAAGGAATGAGTGGGAAACAATCAAGACAACAGATAGAAGCACTTGCATTTGAATGAGTTTCTAGCATGCTTGGGTACTCGTGTGATCTGAGTGATTCAGTTTTGGAATACAAGTGTCGCGTGATGCACCGCGACCTCCAGGCCTCCCGGAGTTTTTGAAAAAAAAATTTCTGCGATTTTCACGAAACCACTTTTCTTCAACTTGAATTGGGCTAAAAATCCATCCCTGAAAATAAAAATTCACTGAGTAGTGTGGAAATGCTGATCCTTACCCTACCTGGGGTGTCCACTGAGCATTTCCGAGAACTCTACTTGAAGTTCTCTAGGCATGGGATTTTGACATGTTACCCAAACCAAAAGGAATGAGTGGGAAACAATCAAGACAACAGATAGAAGCACTTGCATTTGAATGAGTTTCAAGCATGCTTGGCTACTCGTGTGATCTGAGTGACTCAGCTTTGGAATACAACTGTCGCGTGGTGCACCGCGACCTCCAGGCACCCCGGAGTTTCTGAAAAATTTTTTTTTGCGATTTTCACTAAACCACTTTTCTTCAACTTGAATTGGGCTAAAAATCCATCCCTGAAAATAAAAATTCTCTGAGTAGTGTGGAAATGCTGATCCTTACCCTACCTGGGGTGTCCACTGAGCATTTCCAAAAACTCTACTTGAAGTTCTCTAGGCATGGGATTTTGACATGTTACCCAAACCAAAAGGAATGAGTGGGAAACAATCAAGATATCAGATAGAAGCACTTGCATTTGAATGAGTTTCAAGCATGCTTGGGTACTCGTGTGATCTGAGTGACTCAGTTTTGGAATACAACTGTCGCGTGGTGCACCGCGACCTCCAGGCACCCCGGAGTTTCTGAAAAAAAAATTTCTGCGATTTTCACGAAACCACTTTTCTTCAACTTGAATTGGGCTAAAAATCCATCCCTGAAAATAAAAATTCACTGAGTAGTGTGGAAATGCTGATCCTTACCCTACCTGGGGTGTCCACTGAGCATTTCCGAGAACTCTACTTGAAGTTCTCTAGGCATGGGATTTTGACATGTTACCCAAACCAAAAGGAATGAGTGGGAAACAATCAAGACAACAGATAGAAGCACTTGCATTTGAATGAGTTTCAAGCATGCTTGGCTACTCGTGTGATCTGAGTGACTCAGCTTTGGAATACAACTGTCGCGTGGTGCACCGCGACCTCCAGGCACCCCGGAGTTTCTGAAAAATTTTTTTTTGCGATTTTCACTAAACCACTTTTCTTCAACTTGAATTGGGCTAAAAATCCATCCCTGAAAATAAAAATTCTCTGAGTAGTGTGGAAATGCTGATCCTTACCCTACCTGGGGTGTCCACTGAGCATTTCCGAGAACTCTACTTGAAGTTCTCTGGGCATGGGATTCTGACGTTACCCAAACCAAAAGGAATGAGTGGGAAACAATCAAGACAACAGATAGAAGCACTTGCATTTGAATGAGTTTCTAGCATGCTTGGGTACTCGTGTGATCTGAGTGATTCAGTTTTGGAATACAAGTGTCGCGTGATGCACCGCGACCTCCAGGCCTCCCGGAGTTTTTGAAAAAAAAATTTCTGCGATTTTCACGAAACCACTTTTCTTCAACTTGAATTGGGCTAAAAATCCATCCCTGAAAATAAAAATTCACTGAGTAGTGTGGAAATGCTGATCCTTACCCTACCTGGGGTGTCCACTGAGCATTTCCGAGAACTCTACTTGAAGTTCTCTAGGCATGGGATTTTGACATGTTACCCAAACCAAAAGGAATGAGTGGGAAACAATCAAGACAACAGATAGAAGCACTTGCATTTGAATGAGTTTCAAGCATGCTTGGCTACTCGTGTGATCTGAGTGACTCAGCTTTGGAATACAACTGTCGCGTGGTGCACCGCGACCTCCAGGCACCCCGGAGTTTCTGAAAAATTTTTTTTTGCGATTTTCACTAAACCACTTTTCTTCAACTTGAATTGGGCTAAAAATCCATCCCTGAAAATAAAAATTCTCTGAGTAGTGTGGAAATGCTGATCCTTACCCTACCTGGGGTGTCCACTGAGCATTTCCAAAAACTCTACTTGAAGTTCTCTAGGCATGGGATTTTGACATGTTACCCAAACCAAAAGGAATGAGTGGGAAACAATCAAGATATCAGATAGAAGCACTTGCATTTGAATGAGTTTCAAGCATGCTTGGGTACTCGTGTGATCTGAGTGACTCAGTTTTGGAATACAACTGTCGCGTGGTGCACCGCGACCTCCAGGCACCCCGGAGTTTCTGAAAAAAAAATTTCTGCGATTTTCACGAAACCACTTTTCTTCAACTTGAATTGGGCTAAAAATCCATCCCTGAAAATAAAAATTCTCTGAGTAGTGTGGAAATGCTGATCCTTACCCTACCTGGGGTGTCCACTGAGCATTTCCGCAAACTGTATTTGAAGTTCTCTGGGTATGGGATTTTGACATGTTACCCAAACCAAAAGGAATGAGTGGGAAACAATCAAGACAACAGATAGAAGCACTTGCATTTGAATGAGTTTCAAGCATGCTTGGGTACTCGTGTGATCTGAATGACTCAGTTTTGGAATACAACTGTCGCGTGGTGCACCGTGACCTCCAGGCACTCCGGAGTTTCTGAAAAAAAATGTTCTGCGATTTTCACTAAACCACTTTTCTTCAACTTGAATTGGGCTAAAAATCCATCCCTGAAAATAAAAATTCTCTGAGTAGTGTGGAAATGCTGATCCTTACCCTACCTGGGGTGTCCACTGAGCATTTCCGCAAACTGTACTTGAAGTTCTCTAGGCATGTGATTTTGACATGTTACTCAAACCAAAAGGAATGAGTGGGAAACAATAAAGACAACAGATAGAAGCACTTGCATTTGAATGAGTTTCAAGCATGCTTGGGTACTCGTGTGATCTGAGTGATTCCGTTTTGGAATACAAGTGTCGCGTGATGCACCGCGACCTCCAGGCCTCCCGGAGTTTCTGAAAAAAAATTTTCTGCGAATTTCACGAAACCACTTTTCTTCAACTTGAATTGGGCTAAAAATCCATCCCTGAAAATAAAAATTCACTGAGTAGTGTGGAAATGCTGATCCTTACCCTACCTGGGGTGTCCACTGAGCATTTCCGAGAACTCTACTTGAAGTTCTCTAGGCATGGGATTTTGACATGTTACCCAAACCAAAAGGAATGAGTGGGAAACAATCAAGACAACAGATAGAAGCACTTGCATTTGAATGAGTTTCAAGCATGCTTGGCTACTCGTGTGATCTGAGTGACTCAGCTTTGGAATACAACTGTCGCGTGGTGCACCGCGACCTCCAGGCACCCAGGAGTTTCTGAAAAAAAATTTTCTACGATTTTCACTAAACCACTTTTCTTCAACTTGAATTGGTCTAAAAATCCATCCCTGAAAATAAAAATTCTCTGAGTAGTGTGGAAATGCTGATCCTTACCCTACCTGGGGTGTCCACTGAGCATTTCCGCAAACTGTATTTGAAGTTCTCTGGGCATGGGATTTTGACATGTTACCCAAACCAAAAGGAATGAGTGGGAAACAATCAAGACAACAGATAGAAGCACTTGCATTTGAATGAGTTTCAAGAATGCTTGGGTACTCGTGTGATCTGAGTGACTCAGTTTTGGAATACAACTGTCGCGTGGTGCACCGTGACCTCCAGGCACTCCGGAGTTTCTGAAAAAAAATTTTCTGCGATTTTCACTAAACCACTTTTCTTCAACTTGAATTGGGCTAAAAATCCATCCCTGAAAATAACAATTCTCTGAGTAGTGTGGAAATGCTGATCCTTACCCTACCTGGGGTTTCCACTGAGCATTTCCGCAAACTGTACTTGAAGTTCTCTAGGCATGGGATTTTGACATGTTACCCAAACCAAAAGAAATGAGTGGGAAACAATAAAGACAACAGATAGAAGCACTTGCATTTGAATGAGTTTCAAGCATGCTTGGGTACTCGTGTGATCTGAGTGACTCAGTTTTGGAATACAACTGTCGCGTGGTGCACCGCGACCTCCAGGCACCCCGGAGTTTCTGAAAAAAAAATTTCTGCGATTTTCACGAAACCACTTTTCTTCAACTTGAATTGGGCTAAAAATCCATCCCTGAAAATAAAAATTCTCTGAGTAGTGTGGAAATGCTGATCCTTACCCTACCTGGGGTGTCCACTGAGCATTTCCAAAAACTCTACTTGAAGTTCTCTAGGCATGGGATTTTGACATGTTACCCAAACCAAAAGGAATGAGTGGGAAACAATCAAGATATCAGATAGAAGCACTTGCATTTGAATGAGTTTCAAGCATGCTTGGGTACTCGTGTGATCTGAGTGACTCAGTTTTGGAATACAACTGTCGCGTGGTGCACCGCGACCTCCAGGCACCCCGGAGTTTCTGAAAAAAAAATTTCTGCGATTTTCACGAAACCACTTTTCTTCAACTTGAATTGGGCTAAAAATCCATCCCTGAAAATAAAAATTCACTGAGTAGTGTGGAAATGCTGATCCTTACCCTACCTGGGGTGTCCACTGAGCATTTCCGAGAACTCTACTTGAAGTTCTCTAGGCATGGGATTTTGACATGTTACCCAAACCAAAAGGAATGAGTGGGAAACAATCAAGACAACAGATAGAAGCACTTGCATTTGAATGAGTTTCAAGCATGCTTGGCTACTCGTGTGATCTGAGTGACTCAGCTTTGGAATACAACTGTCGCGTGGTGCACCGCGACCTCCAGGCACCCCGGAGTTTCTGAAAAATTTTTTTTTGCGATTTTCACTAAACCACTTTTCTTCAACTTGAATTGGGCTAAAAATCCATCCCTGAAAATAAAAATTCTCTGAGTAGTGTGGAAATGCTGATCCTTACCCTACCTGGGGTGTCCACTGAGCATTTCCGAGAACTCTACTTGAAGTTCTCTGGGCATGGGATTCTGACGTTACCCAAACCAAAAGGAATGAGTGGGAAACAATCAAGACAACAGATAGAAGCACTTGCATTTGAATGAGTTTCTAGCATGCTTGGGTACTCGTGTGATCTGAGTGATTCAGTTTTGGAATACAAGTGTCGCGTGATGCACCGCGACCTCCAGGCCTCCCGGAGTTTTTGAAAAAAAAATTTCTGCGATTTTCACGAAACCACTTTTCTTCAACTTGAATTGGGCTAAAAATCCATCCCTGAAAATAAAAATTCACTGAGTAGTGTGGAAATGCTGATCCTTACCCTACCTGGGGTGTCCACTGAGCATTTCCGAGAACTCTACTTGAAGTTCTCTAGGCATGGGATTTTGACATGTTACCCAAACCAAAAGGAATGAGTGGGAAACAATCAAGACAACAGATAGAAGCACTTGCATTTGAATGAGTTTCAAGCATGCTTGGCTACTCGTGTGATCTGAGTGACTCAGCTTTGGAATACAACTGTCGCGTGGTGCACCGCGACCTCCAGGCACCCCGGAGTTTCTGAAAAATTTTTTTTTGCGATTTTCACTAAACCACTTTTCTTCAACTTGAATTGGGCTAAAAATCCATCCCTGAAAATAAAAATTCTCTGAGTAGTGTGGAAATGCTGATCCTTACCCTACCTGGGGTGTCCACTGAGCATTTCCAAAAACTCTACTTGAAGTTCTCTAGGCATGGGATTTTGACATGTTACCCAAACCAAAAGGAATGAGTGGGAAACAATCAAGATATCAGATAGAAGCACTTGCATTTGAATGAGTTTCAAGCATGCTTGGGTACTCGTGTGATCTGAGTGACTCAGTTTTGGAATACAACTGTCGCGTGGTGCACCGCGACCTCCAGGCACCCCGGAGTTTCTGAAAAAAAAATTTCTGCGATTTTCACGAAACCACTTTTCTTCAACTTGAATTGGGCTAAAAATCCATCCCTGAAAATAAAAATTCTCTGAGTAGTGTGGAAATGCTGATCCTTACCCTACCTGGGGTGTCCACTGAGCATTTCCGCAAACTGTATTTGAAGTTCTCTGGGTATGGGATTTTGACATGTTACCCAAACCAAAAGGAATGAGTGGGAAACAATCAAGACAACAGATAGAAGCACTTGCATTTGAATGAGTTTCAAGCATGCTTGGGTACTCGTGTGATCTGAATGACTCAGTTTTGGAATACAACTGTCGCGTGGTGCACCGTGACCTCCAGGCACTCCGGAGTTTCTGAAAAAAAATGTTCTGCGATTTTCACTAAACCACTTTTCTTCAACTTGAATTGGGCTAAAAATCCATCCCTGAAAATAAAAATTCTCTGAGTAGTGTGGAAATGCTGATCCTTACCCTACCTGGGGTGTCCACTGAGCATTTCCGCAAACTGTACTTGAAGTTCTCTAGGCATGTGATTTTGACATGTTACTCAAACCAAAAGGAATGAGTGGGAAACAATAAAGACAACAGATAGAAGCACTTGCATTTGAATGAGTTTCAAGCATGCTTGGGTACTCGTGTGATCTGAGTGATTCCGTTTTGGAATACAAGTGTCGCGTGATGCACCGCGACCTCCAGGCCTCCCGGAGTTTCTGAAAAAAAATTTTCTGCGAATTTCACGAAACCACTTTTCTTCAACTTGAATTGGGCTAAAAATCCATCCCTGAAAATAAAAATTCACTGAGTAGTGTGGAAATGCTGATCCTTACCTTACCTGGGGTGTCCACTGAGCATTTCCGAGAACTCTACTTGAAGTTCTCTAGGCATGGGATTTTGACATGTTACCCAAACCAAAAGGAATGAGTGGGAAACAATCAAGACAACAGATAGAAGCACTTGCATTTGAATGAGTTTCAAGCATGCTTGGCTACTCGTGTGATCTGAGTGACTCAGCTTTGGAATACAACTGTCGCGTGGTGCACCGCGACCTCCAGGCACCCAGGAGTTTCTGAAAAAAAATTTTCTACGATTTTCACTAAACCACTTTTCTTCAACTTGAATTGGTCTAAAAATCCATCCCTGAAAATAAAAATTCTCTGAGTAGTGTGGAAATGCTGATCCTTACCCTACCTGGGGTGTCCACTGAGCATTTCCGCAAACTGTATTTGAAGTTCTCTGGGCATGGGATTTTGACATGTTACCCAAACCAAAAGGAATGAGTGGGAAACAATCAAGACAACAGATAGAAGCACTTGCATTTGAATGAGTTTCAAGAATGCTTGGGTACTCGTGTGATCTGAGTGACTCAGTTTTGGAATACAACTGTCGCGTGGTGCACCGTGACCTCCAGGCACTCCGGAGTTTCTGAAAAAAAATTTTCTGCGATTTTCACTAAACCACTTTTCTTCAACTTGAATTGGGCTAAAAATCCATCCCTGAAAATAACAATTCTCTGAGTAGTGTGGAAATGCTGATCCTTACCCTACCTGGGGTTTCCACTGAGCATTTCCGCAAACTGTACTTGAAGTTCTCTAGGCATGGGATTTTGACATGTTACCCAAACCAAAAGAAATGAGTGGGAAACAATAAAGACAACAGATAGAAGCACTTGCATTTGAATGAGTTTCAAGCATGCTTGGGTACTCGTGTGATCTGAGTGACTCAGTTTTGGAATACAACTGTCGCGTGGTGCACCGCGACCTCCAGGCACCCCGGAGTTTCTGAAAAAAAAATTTCTGCGATTTTCACGAAACCACTTTTCTTCAACTTGAATTGGGCTAAAAATCCATCCCTGAAAATAAAAATTCTCTGAGTAGTGTGGAAATGCTGATCCTTACCCTACCTGGGGTGTCCACTGAGCATTTCCGCAAACTGTTCTTGAAGTTCTCTGGGCATGGGATTTTGACATGTTACCCAAACCAAAAGGAATGAGTGGGAAACAATAAAGACAACAGATAGAAGCACTTGCATTTGAATGAGTTTCAAGCATGCTTGGGTACTCGTGTGATCTGAGTGACTCAGTTTTGGAATACAACTGTCGCGTGGTGCACCGTGACCTCCAGGCACCCCGGAGTTTCTGAAAAAAATTTTTCTGCGATTTTCACGAAACCACTTTTCTTCAACTTGAATTGGGCTAAAAATCCATCCCTGAAAATAAAAATTCACTGAGTAGTGTGGAAATGCTGATCCTTACCCTACCTGGGGTGTCCACTGAGCATTTCCGCGAACTCTACTTGAAGTTCTCTGGGCATGGGATTTTGACATGTTACCCAAACCAAAAAGAATGAGTGGGAAACAATTAAGACAACAGATAGAATCACTTGCATTTGAATGTGTTTCAAGCATGCTTGGGTACTCGTGTGATCTGAGTGACTCAGTTTTGGAACACAACTGTCGCGTGGTCCACCGCGACCTCCAGGCACCCCGGAGTTTCTGAAAAAAAAATTTCTGCGATTTTCACTAAACCACTTTTCTTCAACTTGAATTGGGCTAAAAATCCATCCCTGAAAATAAAAATTCTCTGAGTAGTGTGGAAATGCTGATCCTTACCCTACCTGGGGTGTCCACTGAGCATTTCCGCAAACTCTACTTGAAGTTCTCTGGGCATGGGATTTTGACATGTTACCCAAACCAAAAGGAATGAGTGGGAAACAATCAAGACAACAGATAGAAGCACTTGCATTTGAATGAGTTTCAAGCATGCTTGGGTACTCGTGTGATTTGAGTGATTCAGTTTTGGAATACAAGTGTCGCGTGATGCACCACGACCTCCAGGCCTCCCGGAGTTTCTGAAAAAAAATTTTCTGCGATTTTCACGAAACCACTTTTCTTCAACTTGAATTGGGCTAAAAATCCATCCCTGAAAATAAAAATTCACTGAGTAGTGTGGAAATGCTGATCCTTACCCTACCTGGGGTGTCCACTGAGCATTTCCGAGAACTCTACTTGAAGTTCTCTAGGCATGGGATTTTGACATGTTACCCAAACCAAAAGGAATGAGTGGGAAACAATCAAGACAACAGATAGAAGCACTTGCATTTGAATGAGTTTCAAGCATGCTTGGCTACTCGTGTGATCTGAGTGACTCAGCTTTGGAATACAACTGTCGCGTGGTGCACCGCGACCTCCAGGCACCCCGGAGTTTCTGAAAATTTTTTTTTTGCGATTTTCACTAAACCACTTTTCTTCAACTTGAATTGGGCTAAAAATCCATCCCTGAAAATAAAAATTCTCTGAGTAGTGTGGAAATGCTGATCCTTACCCTACCTGGGGTGTCCACTGAGCATTTCCAAAAACTCTACTTGAAGTTCTCTAGGCATGGGATTTTGACATGTTACCCAAACCAAAAGGAATGAGTGGGAAACAATCAAGACAACAGATAGAAGCACTTGCATTTGAATGAGTTTCAAGCATGCTTGGCTACTCGTGTGATCTGAGTGACTCAGCTTTGGAATACAACTGTCGCGTGGTGCACCGCGACCTCCAGGCACCCCGGAGTTTCTGAAAAATTTTTTTTTGCGATTTTCACTAAACCACTTTTCTTCAACTTGAATTGGGCTAAAAATCCATCCCTGAAAATAAAAATTCTCTGAGTAGTGTGGAAATGCTGATCCTTACCCTACCTGGGGTGTCCACTGAGCATTTCCAAAAACTCTACTTGAAGTTCTCTAGGCATGGGATTTTGACATGTTACCCAAACCAAAAGGAATGAGTGGGAAACAATCAAGATATCAGATAGAAGCACTTGCATTTGAATGAGTTTCAAGCATGCTTGGGTACTCGTGTGATCTGAGTGACTCAGTTTTGGAATACAACTGTCGCGTGGTGCACCGCGACCTCCAGGCACCCCGGAGTTTCTGAAAAAAAAATTTCTGCGATTTTCACGAAACCACTTTTCTTCAACTTGAATTGGGCTAAAAATCCATCCCTGAAAATAAAAATTCACTGAGTAGTGTGGAAATGCTGATCCTTACCCTACCTGGGGTGTCCACTGAGCATTTCCGAGAACTCTACTTGAAGTTCTCTAGGCATGGGATTTTGACATGTTACCCAAACCAAAAGGAATGAGTGGGAAACAATCAAGACAACAGATAGAAGCACTTGCATTTGAATGAGTTTCAAGCATGCTTGGCTACTCGTGTGATCTGAGTGACTCAGCTTTGGAATACAACTGTCGCGTGGTGCACCGCGACCTCCAGGCACCCCGGAGTTTCTGAAAATTTTTTTTTTGCGATTTTCACTAAACCACTTTTCTTCAACTTGAATTGGGCTAAAAATCCATCCCTGAAAATAAAAATTCTCTGAGTAGTGTGGAAATGCTGATCCTTACCCTACCTGGGGTGTCCACTGAGCATTTCCGAGAACTCTACTTGAAGTTCTCTGGGCATGGGATTCTGACGTTACCCAAACCAAAAGGAATGAGTGGGAAACAATCAAGACAACAGATAGAAGCACTTGCATTTGAATGAGTTTCTAGCATGCTTGGGTACTCGTGTGATCTGAGTGATTCAGTTTTGGAATACAAGTGTCGCGTGATGCACCGCGACCTCCAGGCCTCCCGGAGTTTTTGAAAAAAAAATTTCTGCGATTTTCACGAAACCACTTTTCTTCAACTTGAATTGGGCTAAAAATCCATCCCTGAAAATAAAAATTCACTGAGTAGTGTGGAAATGCTGATCCTTACCCTACCTGGGGTGTCCACTGAGCATTTCCGAGAACTCTACTTGAAGTTCTCTAGGCATGGGATTTTGACATGTTACCCAAACCAAAAGGAATGAGTGGGAAACAATCAAGACAACAGATAGAAGCACTTGCATTTGAATGAGTTTCAAGCATGCTTGGCTACTCGTGTGATCTGAGTGACTCAGCTTTGGAATACAACTGTCGCGTGGTGCACCGCGACCTCCAGGCACCCCGGAGTTTCTGAAAAATTTTTTTTTGCGATTTTCACTAAACCACTTTTCTTCAACTTGAATTGGGCTAAAAATCCATCCCTGAAAATAAAAATTCTCTGAGTAGTGTGGAAATGCTGATCCTTACCCTACCTGGGGTGTCCACTGAGCATTTCCAAAAACTCTACTTGAAGTTCTCTAGGCATGGGATTTTGACATGTTACCCAAACCAAAAGGAATGAGTGGGAAACAATCAAGATATCAGATAGAAGCACTTGCATTTGAATGAGTTTCAAGCATGCTTGGGTACTCGTGTGATCTGAGTGACTCAGTTTTGGAATACAACTGTCGCGTGGTGCACCGCGACCTCCAGGCACCCCGGAGTTTCTGAAAAAAAAATTTCTGCGATTTTCACGAAACCACTTTTCTTCAACTTGAATTGGGCTAAAAATCCATCCCTGAAAATAAAAATTCTCTGAGTAGTGTGGAAATGCTGATCCTTACCCTACCTGGGGTGTCCACTGAGCATTTCCGCAAACTGTATTTGAAGTTCTCTGGGTATGGGATTTTGACATGTTACCCAAACCAAAAGGAATGAGTGGGAAACAATCAAGACAACAGATAGAAGCACTTGCATTTGAATGAGTTTCAAGCATGCTTGGGTACTCGTGTGATCTGAATGACTCAGTTTTGGAATACAACTGTCGCGTGGTGCACCGTGACCTCCAGGCACTCCGGAGTTTCTGAAAAAAAATGTTCTGCGATTTTCACTAAACCACTTTTCTTCAACTTGAATTGGGCTAAAAATCCATCCCTGAAAATAAAAATTCTCTGAGTAGTGTGGAAATGCTGATCCTTACCCTACCTGGGGTGTCCACTGAGCATTTCCGCAAACTGTACTTGAAGTTCTCTAGGCATGTGATTTTGACATGTTACTCAAACCAAAAGGAATGAGTGGGAAACAATAAAGACAACAGATAGAAGCACTTGCATTTGAATGAGTTTCAAGCATGCTTGGGTACTCGTGTGATCTGAGTGATTCCGTTTTGGAATACAAGTGTCGCGTGATGCACCGCGACCTCCAGGCCTCCCGGAGTTTCTGAAAAAAAATTTTCTGCGAATTTCACGAAACCACTTTTCTTCAACTTGAATTGGGCTAAAAATCCATCCCTGAAAATAAAAATTCACTGAGTAGTGTGGAAATGCTGATCCTTACCCTACCTGGGGTGTCCACTGAGCATTTCCGAGAACTCTACTTGAAGTTCTCTAGGCATGGGATTTTGACATGTTACCCAAACCAAAAGGAATGAGTGGGAAACAATCAAGACAACAGATAGAAGCACTTGCATTTGAATGAGTTTCAAGCATGCTTGGCTACTCGTGTGATCTGAGTGACTCAGCTTTGGAATACAACTGTCGCGTGGTGCACCGCGACCTCCAGGCACCCAGGAGTTTCTGAAAAAAAATTTTCTACGATTTTCACTAAACCACTTTTCTTCAACTTGAATTGGTCTAAAAATCCATCCCTGAAAATAAAAATTCTCTGAGTAGTGTGGAAATGCTGATCCTTACCCTACCTGGGGTGTCCACTGAGCATTTCCGCAAACTGTATTTGAAGTTCTCTGGGCATGGGATTTTGACATGTTACCCAAACCAAAAGGAATGAGTGGGAAACAATCAAGACAACAGATAGAAGCACTTGCATTTGAATGAGTTTCAAGAATGCTTGGGTACTCGTGTGATCTGAGTGACTCAGTTTTGGAATACAACTGTCGCGTGGTGCACCGTGACCTCCAGGCACTCCGGAGTTTCTGAAAAAAAATTTTCTGCGATTTTCACTAAACCACTTTTCTTCAACTTGAATTGGGCTAAAAATCCATCCCTGAAAATAACAATTCTCTGAGTAGTGTGGAAATGCTGATCCTTACCCTACCTGGGGTTTCCACTGAGCATTTCCGCAAACTGTACTTGAAGTTCTCTAGGCATGGGATTTTGACATGTTACCCAAACCAAAAGAAATGAGTGGGAAACAATAAAGACAACAGATAGAAGCACTTGCATTTGAATGAGTTTCAAGCATGCTTGGGTACTCGTGTGATCTGAGTGACTCAGTTTTGGAATACAACTGTCGCGTGGTGCACCGCGACCTCCAGGCACCCCGGAGTTTCTGAAAAAAAAATTTCTGCGATTTTCACGAAACCACTTTTCTTCAACTTGAATTGGGCTAAAAATCCATCCCTGAAAATAAAAATTCTCTGAGTAGTGTGGAAATGCTGATCCTTACCCTACCTGGGGTGTCCACTGAGCATTTCCAAAAACTCTACTTGAAGTTCTCTAGGCATGGGATTTTGACATGTTACCCAAACCAAAAGGAATGAGTGGGAAACAATCAAGATATCAGATAGAAGCACTTGCATTTGAATGAGTTTCAAGCATGCTTGGGTACTCGTGTGATCTGAGTGACTCAGTTTTGGAATACAACTGTCGCGTGGTGCACCGCGACCTCCAGGCACCCCGGAGTTTCTGAAAAAAAAATTTCTGCGATTTTCACGAAACCACTTTTCTTCAACTTGAATTGGGCTAAAAATCCATCCCTGAAAATAAAAATTCACTGAGTAGTGTGGAAATGCTGATCCTTACCCTACCTGGGGTGTCCACTGAGCATTTCCGAGAACTCTACTTGAAGTTCTCTAGGCATGGGATTTTGACATGTTACCCAAACCAAAAGGAATGAGTGGGAAACAATCAAGACAACAGATAGAAGCACTTGCATTTGAATGAGTTTCAAGCATGCTTGGCTACTCGTGTGATCTGAGTGACTCAGCTTTGGAATACAACTGTCGCGTGGTGCACCGCGACCTCCAGGCACCCCGGAGTTTCTGAAAAATTTTTTTTTGCGATTTTCACTAAACCACTTTTCTTCAACTTGAATTGGGCTAAAAATCCATCCCTGAAAATAAAAATTCTCTGAGTAGTGTGGAAATGCTGATCCTTACCCTACCTGGGGTGTCCACTGAGCATTTCCGAGAACTCTACTTGAAGTTCTCTGGGCATGGGATTCTGACGTTACCCAAACCAAAAGGAATGAGTGGGAAACAATCAAGACAACAGATAGAAGCACTTGCATTTGAATGAGTTTCTAGCATGCTTGGGTACTCGTGTGATCTGAGTGATTCAGTTTTGGAATACAAGTGTCGCGTGATGCACCGCGACCTCCAGGCCTCCCGGAGTTTTTGAAAAAAAAATTTCTGCGATTTTCACGAAACCACTTTTCTTCAACTTGAATTGGGCTAAAAATCCATCCCTGAAAATAAAAATTCACTGAGTAGTGTGGAAATGCTGATCCTTACCCTACCTGGGGTGTCCACTGAGCATTTCCGAGAACTCTACTTGAAGTTCTCTAGGCATGGGATTTTGACATGTTACCCAAACCAAAAGGAATGAGTGGGAAACAATCAAGACAACAGATAGAAGCACTTGCATTTGAATGAGTTTTAAGCATGCTTGGCTACTCGTGTGATCTGAGTGACTCAGCTTTGGAATACAACTGTCGCGTGGTGCACCGCGACCTCCAGGCACCCCGGAGTTTCTGAAAAATTTTTTTTTGCGATTTTCACTAAACCACTTTTCTTCAACTTGAATTGGGCTAAAAATCCATCCCTGAAAATAAAAATTCTCTGAGTAGTGTGGAAATGCTGATCCTTACCCTACCTGGGGTGTCCACTGAGCATTTCCAAAAACTCTACTTGAAGTTCTCTAGGCATGGGATTTTGACATGTTACCCAAACCAAAAGGAATGAGTGGGAAACAATCAAGATATCAGATAGAAGCACTTGCATTTGAATGAGTTTCAAGCATGCTTGGGTACTCGTGTGATCTGAGTGACTCAGTTTTGGAATACAACTGTCGCGTGGTGCACCGCGACCTCCAGGCACCCCGGAGTTTCTGAAAAAAAAATTTCTGCGATTTTCACGAAACCACTTTTCTTCAACTTGAATTGGGCTAAAAATCCATCCCTGAAAATAAAAATTCTCTGAGTAGTGTGGAAATGCTGATCCTTACCCTACCTGGGGTGTCCACTGAGCATTTCCGAGAACTCTACTTGAAGTTCTCTGGGCATGGGATTCTGACGTTACCCAAACCAAAAGGAATGAGTGGGAAACAATCAAGACAACAGATAGAAGCACTTGCATTTGAATGAGTTTCTAGCATGCTTGGGTACTCGTGTGATCTGAGTGATTCAGTTTTGGAATACAAGTGTCGCGTGATGCACCGCGACCTCCAGGCCTCCCGGAGTTTTTGAAAAAAAAATTTCTGCGATTTTCACGAAACCACTTTTCTTCAACTTGAATTGGGCTAAAAATCCATCCCTGAAAATAAAAATTCACTGAGTAGTGTGGAAATGCTGATCCTTACCCTACCTGGGGTGTCCACTGAGCATTTCCGAGAACTCTACTTGAAGTTCTCTAGGCATGGGATTTTGACATGTTACCCAAACCAAAAGGAATGAGTGGGAAACAATCAAGACAACAGATAGAAGCACTTGCATTTGAATGAGTTTCAAGCATGCTTGGCTACTCGTGTGATCTGAGTGACTCAGCTTTGGAATACAACTGTCGCGTGGTGCACCGCGACCTCCAGGCACCCCGGAGTTTCTGAAAAATTTTTTTTTGCGATTTTCACTAAACCACTTTTCTTCAACTTGAATTGGGCTAAAAATCCATCCCTGAAAATAAAAATTCTCTGAGTAGTGTGGAAATGCTGATCCTTACCCTACCTGGGGTGTCCACTGAGCATTTCCAAAAACTCTACTTGAAGTTCTCTAGGCATGGGATTTTGACATGTTACCCAAACCAAAAGGAATGAGTGGGAAACAATCAAGATATCAGATAGAAGCACTTGCATTTGAATGAGTTTCAAGCATGCTTGGGTACTCGTGTGATCTGAGTGACTCAGTTTTGGAATACAACTGTCGCGTGGTGCACCGCGACCTCCAGGCACCCCGGAGTTTCTGAAAAAAAAATTTCTGCGATTTTCACGAAACCACTTTTCTTCAACTTGAATTGGGCTAAAAATCCATCCCTGAAAATAAAAATTCTCTGAGTAGTGTGGAAATGCTGATCCTTACCCTACCTGGGGTGTCCACTGAGCATTTCCGCAAACTGTATTTGAAGTTCTCTGGGTATGGGATTTTGACATGTTACCCAAACCAAAAGGAATGAGTGGGAAACAATCAAGACAACAGATAGAAGCACTTGCATTTGAATGAGTTTCAAGCATGCTTGGGTACTCGTGTGATCTGAATGACTCAGTTTTGGAATACAACTGTCGCGTGGTGCACCGTGACCTCCAGGCACTCCGGAGTTTCTGAAAAAAAATGTTCTGCGATTTTCACTAAACCACTTTTCTTCAACTTGAATTGGGCTAAAAATCCATCCCTGAAAATAAAAATTCTCTGAGTAGTGTGGAAATGCTGATCCTTACCCTACCTGGGGTGTCCACTGAGCATTTCCGCAAACTGTACTTGAAGTTCTCTAGGCATGTGATTTTGACATGTTACTCAAACCAAAAGGAATGAGTGGGAAACAATAAAGACAACAGATAGAAGCACTTGCATTTGAATGAGTTTCAAGCATGCTTGGGTACTCGTGTGATCTGAGTGATTCCGTTTTGGAATACAAGTGTCGCGTGATGCACCGCGACCTCCAGGCCTCCCGGAGTTTCTGAAAAAAAATTTTCTGCGAATTTCACGAAACCACTTTTCTTCAACTTGAATTGGGCTAAAAATCCATCCCTGAAAATAAAAATTCACTGAGTAGTGTGGAAATGCTGATCCTTACCCTACCTGGGGTGTCCACTGAGCATTTCCGAGAACTCTACTTGAAGTTCTCTAGGCATGGGATTTTGACATGTTACCCAAACCAAAAGGAATGAGTGGGAAACAATCAAGACAACAGATAGAAGCACTTGCATTTGAATGAGTTTCAAGCATGCTTGGCTACTCGTGTGATCTGAGTGACTCAGCTTTGGAATACAACTGTCGCGTGGTGCACCGCGACCTCCAGGCACCCAGGAGTTTCTGAAAAAAAATTTTCTACGATTTTCACTAAACCACTTTTCTTCAACTTGAATTGGTCTAAAAATCCATCCCTGAAAATAAAAATTCTCTGAGTAGTGTGGAAATGCTGATCCTTACCCTACCTGGGGTGTCCACTGAGCATTTCCGCAAACTGTATTTGAAGTTCTCTGGGCATGGGATTTTGACATGTTACCCAAACCAAAAGGAATGAGTGGGAAACAATCAAGACAACAGATAGAAGCACTTGCATTTGAATGAGTTTCAAGAATGCTTGGGTACTCGTGTGATCTGAGTGACTCAGTTTTGGAATACAACTGTCGCGTGGTGCACCGTGACCTCCAGGCACTCCGGAGTTTCTGAAAAAAAATTTTCTGCGATTTTCACTAAACCACTTTTCTTCAACTTGAATTGGGCTAAAAATCCATCCCTGAAAATAACAATTCTCTGAGTAGTGTGGAAATGCTGATCCTTACCCTACCTGGGGTTTCCACTGAGCATTTCCGCAAACTGTACTTGAAGTTCTCTAGGCATGGGATTTTGACATGTTACCCAAACCAAAAGAAATGAGTGGGAAACAATAAAGACAACAGATAGAAGCACTTGCATTTGAATGAGTTTCAAGCATGCTTGGGTACTCGTGTGATCTGAGTGACTCAGTTTTGGAATACAACTGTCGCGTGGTGCACCGCGACCTCCAGGCACCCCGGAGTTTCTGAAAAAAAAATTTCTGCGATTTTCACGAAACCACTTTTCTTCAACTTGAATTGGGCTAAAAATCCATCCCTGAAAATAAAAATTCTCTGAGTAGTGTGGAAATGCTGATCCTTACCCTACCTGGGGTGTCCACTGAGCATTTCCAAAAACTCTACTTGAAGTTCTCTAGGCATGGGATTTTGACATGTTACCCAAACCAAAAGGAATGAGTGGGAAACAATCAAGATATCAGATAGAAGCACTTGCATTTGAATGAGTTTCAAGCATGCTTGGGTACTCGTGTGATCTGAGTGACTCAGTTTTGGAATACAACTGTCGCGTGGTGCACCGCGACCTCCAGGCACCCCGGAGTTTCTGAAAAAAAAATTTCTGCGATTTTCACGAAACCACTTTTCTTCAACTTGAATTGGGCTAAAAATCCATCCCTGAAAATAAAAATTCACTGAGTAGTGTGGAAATGCTGATCCTTACCCTACCTGGGGTGTCCACTGAGCATTTCCGAGAACTCTACTTGAAGTTCTCTAGGCATGGGATTTTGACATGTTACCCAAACCAAAAGGAATGAGTGGGAAACAATCAAGACAACAGATAGAAGCACTTGCATTTGAATGAGTTTCAAGCATGCTTGGCTACTCGTGTGATCTGAGTGACTCAGCTTTGGAATACAACTGTCGCGTGGTGCACCGCGACCTCCAGGCACCCCGGAGTTTCTGAAAAATTTTTTTTTGCGATTTTCACTAAACCACTTTTCTTCAACTTGAATTGGGCTAAAAATCCATCCCTGAAAATAAAAATTCTCTGAGTAGTGTGGAAATGCTGATCCTTACCCTACCTGGGGTGTCCACTGAGCATTTCCGAGAACTCTACTTGAAGTTCTCTGGGCATGGGATTCTGACGTTACCCAAACCAAAAGGAATGAGTGGGAAACAATCAAGACAACAGATAGAAGCACTTGCATTTGAATGAGTTTCTAGCATGCTTGGGTACTCGTGTGATCTGAGTGATTCAGTTTTGGAATACAAGTGTCGCGTGATGCACCGCGACCTCCAGGCCTCCCGGAGTTTTTGAAAAAAAAATTTCTGCGATTTTCACGAAACCACTTTTCTTCAACTTGAATTGGGCTAAAAATCCATCCCTGAAAATAAAAATTCACTGAGTAGTGTGGAAATGCTGATCCTTACCCTACCTGGGGTGTCCACTGAGCATTTCCGAGAACTCTACTTGAAGTTCTCTAGGCATGGGATTTTGACATGTTACCCAAACCAAAAGGAATGAGTGGGAAACAATCAAGACAACAGATAGAAGCACTTGCATTTGAATGAGTTTCAAGCATGCTTGGCTACTCGTGTGATCTGAGTGACTCAGCTTTGGAATACAACTGTCGCGTGGTGCACCGCGACCTCCAGGCACCCCGGAGTTTCTGAAAAATTTTTTTTTGCGATTTTCACTAAACCACTTTTCTTCAACTTGAATTGGGCTAAAAATCCATCCCTGAAAATAAAAATTCTCTGAGTAGTGTGGAAATGCTGATCCTTACCCTACCTGGGGTGTCCACTGAGCATTTCCAAAAACTCTACTTGAAGTTCTCTAGGCATGGGATTTTGACATGTTACCCAAACCAAAAGGAATGAGTGGGAAACAATCAAGATATCAGATAGAAGCACTTGCATTTGAATGAGTTTCAAGCATGCTTGGGTACTCGTGTGATCTGAGTGACTCAGTTTTGGAATACAACTGTCGCGTGGTGCACCGCGACCTCCAGGCACCCCGGAGTTTCTGAAAAAAAAATTTCTGCGATTTTCACGAAACCACTTTTCTTCAACTTGAATTGGGCTAAAAATCCATCCCTGAAAATAAAAATTCTCTGAGTAGTGTGGAAATGCTGATCCTTACCCTACCTGGGGTGTCCACTGAGCATTTCCGCAAACTGTATTTGAAGTTCTCTGGGTATGGGATTTTGACATGTTACCCAAACCAAAAGGAATGAGTGGGAAACAATCAAGACAACAGATAGAAGCACTTGCATTTGAATGAGTTTCAAGCATGCTTGGGTACTCGTGTGATCTGAATGACTCAGTTTTGGAATACAACTGTCGCGTGGTGCACCGTGACCTCCAGGCACTCCGGAGTTTCTGAAAAAAAATGTTCTGCGATTTTCACTAAACCACTTTTCTTCAACTTGAATTGGGCTAAAAATCCATCCCTGAAAATAAAAATTCTCTGAGTAGTGTGGAAATGCTGATCCTTACCCTACCTGGGGTGTCCACTGAGCATTTCCGCAAACTGTACTTGAAGTTCTCTAGGCATGTGATTTTGACATGTTACTCAAACCAAAAGGAATGAGTGGGAAACAATAAAGACAACAGATAGAAGCACTTGCATTTGAATGAGTTTCAAGCATGCTTGGGTACTCGTGTGATCTGAGTGATTCCGTTTTGGAATACAAGTGTCGCGTGATGCACCGCGACCTCCAGGCCTCCCGGAGTTTCTGAAAAAAAATTTTCTGCGAATTTCACGAAACCACTTTTCTTCAACTTGAATTGGGCTAAAAATCCATCCCTGAAAATAAAAATTCACTGAGTAGTGTGGAAATGCTGATCCTTACCCTACCTGGGGTGTCCACTGAGCATTTCCGAGAACTCTACTTGAAGTTCTCTAGGCATGGGATTTTGACATGTTACCCAAACCAAAAGGAATGAGTGGGAAACAATCAAGACAACAGATAGAAGCACTTGCATTTGAATGAGTTTCAAGCATGCTTGGCTACTCGTGTGATCTGAGTGACTCAGCTTTGGAATACAACTGTCGCGTGGTGCACCGCGACCTCCAGGCACCCAGGAGTTTCTGAAAAAAAATTTTCTACGATTTTCACTAAACCACTTTTCTTCAACTTGAATTGGTCTAAAAATCCATCCCTGAAAATAAAAATTCTCTGAGTAGTGTGGAAATGCTGATCCTTACCCTACCTGGGGTGTCCACTGAGCATTTCCGCAAACTGTATTTGAAGTTCTCTGGGCATGGGATTTTGACATGTTACCCAAACCAAAAGGAATGAGTGGGAAACAATCAAGACAACAGATAGAAGCACTTGCATTTGAATGAGTTTCAAGAATGCTTGGGTACTCGTGTGATCTGAGTGACTCAGTTTTGGAATACAACTGTCGCGTGGTGCACCGTGACCTCCAGGCACTCCGGAGTTTCTGAAAAAAAATTTTCTGCGATTTTCACTAAACCACTTTTCTTCAACTTGAATTGGGCTAAAAATCCATCCCTGAAAATAACAATTCTCTGAGTAGTGTGGAAATGCTGATCCTTACCCTACCTGGGGTTTCCACTGAGCATTTCCGCAAACTGTACTTGAAGTTCTCTAGGCATGGGATTTTGACATGTTACCCAAACCAAAAGAAATGAGTGGGAAACAATAAAGACAACAGATAGAAGCACTTGCATTTGAATGAGTTTCAAGCATGCTTGGGTACTCGTGTGATCTGAGTGACTCAGTTTTGGAATACAACTGTCGCGTGGTGCACCGCGACCTCCAGGCACCCCGGAGTTTCTGAAAAAAAAATTTCTGCGATTTTCACGAAACCACTTTTCTTCAACTTGAATTGGGCTAAAAATCCATCCCTGAAAATAAAAATTCTCTGAGTAGTGTGGAAATGCTGATCCTTACCCTACCTGGGGTGTCCACTGAGCATTTCCGCAAACTGTTCTTGAAGTTCTCTGGGCATGGGATTTTGACATGTTACCCAAACCAAAAGGAATGAGTGGGAAACAATAAAGACAACAGATAGAAGCACTTGCATTTGAATGAGTTTCAAGCATGCTTGGGTACTCGTGTGATCTGAGTGACTCAGTTTTGGAATACAACTGTCGCGTGGTGCACCGTGACCTCCAGGCACCCCGGAGTTTCTGAAAAAAATTTTTCTGCGATTTTCACGAAACCACTTTTCTTCAACTTGAATTGGGCTAAAAATCCATCCCTGAAAATAAAAATTCACTGAGTAGTGTGGAAATGCTGATCCTTACCCTACCTGGGGTGTCCACTGAGCATTTCCGCGAACTCTACTTGAAGTTCTCTGGGCATGGGATTTTGACATGTTACCCAAACCAAAAAGAATGAGTGGGAAACAATTAAGACAACAGATAGAATCACTTGCATTTGAATGTGTTTCAAGCATGCTTGGGTACTCGTGTGATCTGAGTGACTCAGTTTTGGAACACAACTGTCGCGTGGTCCACCGCGACCTCCAGGCACCCCGGAGTTTCTGAAAAAAAAATTTCTGCGATTTTCACTAAACCACTTTTCTTCAACTTGAATTGGGCTAAAAATCCATCCCTGAAAATAAAAATTCTCTGAGTAGTGTGGAAATGCTGATCCTTACCCTACCTGGGGTGTCCACTGAGCATTTCCGCAAACTCTACTTGAAGTTCTCTGGGCATGGGATTTTGACATGTTACCCAAACCAAAAGGAATGAGTGGGAAACAATCAAGACAACAGATAGAAGCACTTGCATTTGAATGAGTTTCAAGCATGCTTGGGTACTCGTGTGATTTGAGTGATTCAGTTTTGGAATACAAGTGTCGCGTGATGCACCACGACCTCCAGGCCTCCCGTAGTTTCTGAAAAAAAATTTTCTGCGATTTTCACGAAACCACTTTTCTTCAACTTGAATTGGGCTAAAAATCCATCCCTGAAAATAAAAATTCACTGAGTAGTGTGGAAATGCTGATCCTTACCCTACCTGGGGTGTCCACTGAGCATTTCCGAGAACTCTACTTGAAGTTCTCTAGGCATGGGATTTTGACATGTTACCCAAACCAAAAGGAATGAGTGGGAAACAATCAAGACAACAGATAGAAGCACTTGCATTTGAATGAGTTTCAAGCATGCTTGGCTACTCGTGTGATCTGAGTGACTCAGCTTTGGAATACAACTGTCGCGTGGTGCACCGCGACCTCCAGGCACCCCGGAGTTTCTGAAAAATTTTTTTTTGCGATTTTCACTAAACCACTTTTCTTCAACTTGAATTGGGCTAAAAATCCATCCCTGAAAATAAAAATTCTCTGAGTAGTGTGGAAATGCTGATCCTTACCCTACCTGGGGTGTCCACTGAGCATTTCCAAAAACTCTACTTGAAGTTCTCTAGGCATGGGATTTTGACATGTTACCCAAACCAAAAGGAATGAGTGGGAAACAATCAAGATATCAGATAGAAGCACTTGCATTTGAATGAGTTTCAAGCATGCTTGGGTACTCGTGTGATCTGAGTGACTCAGTTTTGGAATACAACTGTCGCGTGGTGCACCGCGACCTCCAGGCACCCCGGAGTTTCTGAAAAAAAAATTTCTGCGATTTTCACGAAACCACTTTTCTTCAACTTGAATTGGGCTAAAAATCCATCCCTGAAAATAAAAATTCTCTGAGTAGTGTGGAAATGCTGATCCTTACCCTACCTGGGGTGTCCACTGAGCATTTCCGCAAACTGTATTTGAAGTTCTCTGGGTATGGGATTTTGACATGTTACCCAAACCAAAAGGAATGAGTGGGAAACAATCAAGACAACAGATAGAAGCACTTGCATTTGAATGAGTTTCAAGCATGCTTGGGTACTCGTGTGATCTGAATGACTCAGTTTTGGAATACAACTGTCGCGTGGTGCACCGTGACCTCCAGGCACTCCGGAGTTTCTGAAAAAAAATTTTCTGCGATTTTCACTAAACCACTTTTCTTCAACTTGAATTGGGCTAAAAATCCATCCCTGAAAATAAAAATTCTCTGAGTAGTGTGGAAATGCTGATCCTTACCCTACCTGGGGTGTCCACTGAGCATTTCCGCAAACTGTACTTGAAGTTCTCTAGGCATGTGATTTTGACATGTTACTCAAACCAAAAGGAATGAGTGGGAAACAATAAAGACAACAGATAGAAGCACTTGCATTTGAATGAGTTTCAAGCATGCTTGGGTACTCGTGTGATCTGAGTGATTCCGTTTTGGAATACAAGTGTCGCGTGATGCACCGCGACCTCCAGGCCTCCCGGAGTTTCTGAAAAAAAATTTTCTGCGAATTTCACGAAACCACTTTTCTTCAACTTGAATTGGGCTAAAAATCCATCCCTGAAAATAAAAATTCACTGAGTAGTGTGGAAATGCTGATCCTTACCCTACCTGGGGTGTCCACTGAGCATTTCCGAGAACTCTACTTGAAGTTCTCTAGGCATGGGATTTTGACATGTTACCCAAACCAAAAGGAATGAGTGGGAAACAATCAAGACAACAGATAGAAGCACTTGCATTTGAATGAGTTTCAAGCATGCTTGGCTACTCGTGTGATCTGAGTGACTCAGCTTTGGAATACAACTGTCGCGTGGTGCACCGCGACCTCCAGGCACTCCGGAGTTTCTGAAAAAAAATTTTCTGCGATTTTCACTAAACCACTTTTCTTCAACTTGAATTGGGCTAAAAATCCATCCCTGAAAATAACAATTCTCTGAGTAGTGTGGAAATGCTGATCCTTACCCTACCTGGGGTGTCCACTGAGCATTTCCGCAAACTGTACTTGAAGTTCTCTAGGCATGGGATTTTGACATGTTACCCAAACCAAAAGAAATGAGTGGGAAACAATAAAGACAACAGATAGAAGCACTTGCATTTGAATGAGTTTCAAGCATGCTTGGGTACTCGTGTGATCTGAGTGACTCAGTTTTGGAATACAACTGTCGCGTGGTGCACCGCGACCTCCAGGCACCCCGGAGTTTCTGAAAAAAAAATTTCTGCGATTTTCACGAAACCACTTTTCTTCAACTTGAATTGGGCTAAAAATCCATCCCTGAAAATAAAAATTCTCTGAGTAGTGTGGAAATGCTGATCCTTACCCTACCTGGGGTGTCCACTGAGCATTTCCGCAAACTGTTCTTGAAGTTCTCTGGGCATGGGATTTTGACATGTTACCCAAACCAAAAGGAATGAGTGGGAAACAATCAAGACAACAGATAGAAGCACTTGCATTTGAATGAGTTTCAAGCATGCTTGGGTACTCGTGTGATCTGAGTGACTCAGTTTTGGAATACAACTGTCGCGTGGTGCACCGTGACCTCCAGGCACCCCGGAGTTTCTGAAAAAAATTTTTCTGCGATTTTCACGAAACCACTTTTCTTCAACTTGAATTGGGCTAAAAATCCATCCCTGAAAATAAAAATTCACTGAGTAGTGTGGAAATGCTGATCCTTACCCTACCTGGGGTGTCCACTGAGCATTTCCGCAAACTCTACTTGAAGTTCTCTGGGCATGGGATTTTGACATGTTACCCAAACCAAAAGGAATGAGTGGGAAACAATCAAGACAACAGATAGAAGCACTTGCATTTGAATGAGTTTCAAGCATGCTTGGGTACTCGTGTGATTTGAGTGATTCAGTTTTGGAATACAAGTGTCGCGTGATGCACCACGACCTCCAGGCCTCCCGGAGTTTCTGAAAAAAAATTTTCTGCGATTTTCACGAAACCACTTTTCTTCAACTTGAATTGGGCTAAAAATCCATCCCTGAAAATAAAAATTCACTGAGTAGTGTGGAAATGCTGATCCTTACCCTACCTGGGGTGTCCACTGAGCATTTCCGAGAACTCTACTTGAAGTTCTCTAGGCATGGGATTTTGACATGTTACCCAAACCAAAAGGAATGAGTGGGAAACAATCAAGACAACAGATAGAAGCACTTGCATTTGAATGAGTTTCAAGCATGCTTGGCTACTCGTGTGATCTGAGTGACTCAGCTTTGGAATACAACTGTCGCGTGGTGCACCGCGACCTCCAGGCACCCCGGAGTTTCTGAAAAAAATTTTTCTGCGATTTTCACTAAACCACTTTTCTTCAACTTGAATTGGGCTAAAAATCCATCCCTGAAAATAAAAATTCTCTGAGTAGTGTGGAAATGCTGATCCTTACCCTACCTGGGGTGTCCACTGAGCATTTCCAAAAACTCTACTTGAAGTTCTCTAGGCATGGGATTTTGACATGTTACCCAAACCAAAAGGGATGAGTGGGAAACAATCAAGACATCAGATAGAAGCACTTGCATTTGAATGAGTTTCAAGCATGCTTGGGTACTCGTGTGATCTGAGTGACTCAGTTTTGGAATACAACTGTCGCGTGGTGCACCGCGACCTCCAGGCACCCCGGAGTTTCTGAAAAAAAAATTTCTGCGATTTTCACGAAACCACTTTTCTTCATCTTGAATTGGGCTAAAAATCCATCCCTGAAAATAAAAATTCTCTGAGTAGTTTGGAAATGCTTATCCTTACCCTACCTGGGGTTTCCACTGAGCATTTCCGCAAACTGTATTTGAAGTTCTCTGGGCATGGGATTTTGACATGTTACCCAAACCAAAAGGAATGAGTGGGAAACAATCAAGACAACAGATAGAAGCACTTGCATTTGAATGAGTTTCAAGCATGCTTGGGTACTCGTGTGATCTGAGTGACTCAGTTTTGGAATACAACTGTCGCGTGGTGCACCGCGACCTCCAGGCACCCCGGAGTTTCTGAAAAAAAAATTTCTGCGATTTTCACGAAACCACTTTTCTTCAACTTGAATTGGGCTAAAAATCCATCCCTGAAAATAAAAATTCTCTGAGTAGTGTGGAAATGCTGATCCTTACCCTACCTGGGGTGTCCACTGAGCATTTCCGAGAACTCTACTTGAAGTTCTCTAGGCAAGGGATTTTGACATGTTACCCAAACCAAAAGGAATGAGTGGGAAACAATCAAGACAACAGATAGAAGCACTTGCATTTGAATGAGTTTCTAGCATCCTTGGGTACTCGTGTGATCTGAGTGATTCAGTTTTGGAATACAAGTGTCGCGTGATGCACCGCGACCTCCAGGCCTCCCGGAGTTTCTGAAAAAAAATTTTCTGCGATTTTCACGAAACCACTTTTCTTCAACTTGAATTGGGCTAAAAATCCATCCCTGAAAATAAAAATTCACTGAGTAGTGTGGAAATGCTGATCCTTACCCTACCTGGGGTGTCCACTGAGCATTTCCGAGAACTCTACTTGAAGTTCTCTAGGCATGGGATTTTGACATGTTACCCAAACCAAAAGGAATGAGTGGGAAACAATCAAGACAACAGATAGAAGCACTTGCATTTGAATGAGTTTCAAGCATGCTTGGCTACTCGTGTGATCTGAGTGACTCAGTTTTGGAATACAACTGTCGCGTGGTGCACCGCGACCTCCAGGCACCCCGGAGTTTCTGAAAAAAAAATTTCTGCGATTTTCACGAAACCACTTTTCTTCAACTTGAATTGGTCTAAAAATCCATCCCTGAAAATAAAAATTCTCTGAGTAGTGTGGAAATGCTGATCCTTACCCTACCTGGGGTGTCCACTGAGCATTTCCGCAAACTGTATTTGAAGTTCTCTGGGCATGGGATTTTGACATGTTACCCAAACCAAAAGGAATGAGTGGGAAACAATCAAGACAACAGATAGAAGCACTTGCATTTGAATGAGTTTCAAGCATGCTTGGGTACTCGTGTGATTTGAGTGACTCAGTTTTGGAATACAACTGTCGCGTGGTGCACCGCGACCTCCAGGCACCCCGGAGTTTCTGAAAAAAAAATTCTGCGATTTTCACGAAACCACTTTTCTTCAACTTGAATTGGGCTAAAAATCCATCCCTGAAAATAAAAATTCTCTGAGTAGTGTGGAAATGCTGATCCTTACCCTACCTGGGGTGTCCACTGAGCATTTCCGCAAACTGTACTTGAAGTTCTCTGGGCATGGGATTTTGACATGTTACCCAAACCAAAAGGAATGAGTGGGAAACAATAAAGACAACAGATAGAAACACTTGCATTTGAATGAGTTTCAAGCATGCTTGGGTACTCGTGTGATCTGAGTGACTCAGTTTTGGAATACAACTGTCGCGTGGTCCACCGCGACCTCCAGGCACCCCGGAGTTTCTGAAAAAAAATTTTCTGCGATTTTCACGAAACCACTTTTCTTCAACTTGAATTGGGCTTAAAATCCATCCCCGAAAATAAAAATTCTCTGAGTAGTGTGGAAATGCTGATCCTTACCCTACCTGGGGTGTCCACTGAGCATTTCCGCAAACTCTACTTGAAGTTCTCTGGGCATGGGATTTTGACATGTTACCCAAACCAAAAGGAATGAGTGGGAAACAATCAAGACAACAGATAGAAGCACTTGCATTTGAATGAGTTTCTAGCATGCTTGGGTACTCGTGTGATCTGAGTGACTCAGTTTTGGAATACAACTGTCGCATAGTGCACCGCGACCTCCAGGCACCCCGGAGTTTCTGAAAAAAAATTTTCTGCGATTTTCACGAAACCACTTTTCTTCAACTTGAATTGGGCTAAAAATCCATCCCTGAAAATAAAAATTCTGTGAGTAGCGCGGAAATGCTGATCCTTACCCTACCTGGGGTGTCCACTGAGCATTTCCGAGAACTCTACTTGAAGTTCTCTAGGCATGGGATTTTGACATGTTACCCAAACCAAAAGGAATGAGTGGGAAACAAGAAAGACAACAGATAGAAGCACTTGCATTTGAATGAGTTTCAAGCATGCTTGGGTACTCGTGTGATCTGAGTGACTCAGTTTTGGAATACAACTGTCGCGTGGTGCACCGCGACCTCCAGGCACCCCGGAGTTTCTGAAAAAAAATTTTCTGCGATTTTCACGAAACCACTTTTCTTCAACTTGAATTGGGCTAAAAATCCATCCCTGAAAATAAAAATTCTCTGAGTAGTGTGGAAATGCTGATCCTTACCCTACCTGGGGTGTCCACTGAGCATTTCCGAGAACTCTACTTGAAGTTCTCTGGGCAAGGGATTTTGACATGTTACCCAAACCAAAAGGAATGAGTGGGAAACAATCAAGACATCAGATAGAAGCACTTGCATTTGAATGAGTTTCGAGCATGCTTGGGTACTCGTGTGATCTGAGTGACTCAGTTTTGGAATACAACTGTCGCATAGTGAACCGCGACCTCCAGGCACCCCGGAGTTTCTGAAAAAAAATTTTCTGCGATTTTAACGAAACCACTTTTCTTCAACTTGAATTGGGCTAAAAATCCATCCCTGAAAATAAAAATTCTCTGAGTAGCGCGGAAATGCTGATCCTTACCCTACCTGGGGTGTCCACTGAGCATTTCCGAGAACTCTACTTGAAGTTCTCTAGGCATGGGATTTTGACATGTTACCCAAACCAAAAGGAATGAGTGGGAAACAATCAAGACATCAGATAGAAGCACTTGCATTTGAATGAGTTTCAAGCATGCTTGGGTACTCGTGTGATCTGAGTGACTCAGTTTTGGAATACAACTGTCGCGTGGTGCACCGCGACCTCCAGGCACCCCGGAGTTTCTGAAAAAAAAATTTCTGCGATTTTCACGAAACCACTTTTCTTCAACTTGAATTGGTCTAAAAATCCATCCCTGAAAATAAAAATTCTCTGAGTAGTGTGGAAATGCTGATCCTTACCCTACCTGGGGTGTCCACTGAGCATTTCCGCAAACTGTATTTGAAGTTCACTGGGCATGGGATTTTGACATGTTACCCAAACCAAAAGGAATGAGTGGGAAACAATCAAGACAACAGATAGAAGCACTTGCATTTGAATGAGTTTCAAGCATGCTTGGGTACTCGTGTGATCTGAGTGACTCAGTTTTGGAATACAACTGTCGCGTGGTGCACCGCGACCTCCAGGCACCCCGGAGTTTCTGAAAAAAAAATTCTGCGATTTTCACGAAACCACTTTTCTTCAACTTGAATTGGGCTAAAAATCCATCCCTGAAAATAAAAATTCTCTGAGTAGTGTGGAAATGCTGATCCTTATCCTACCTGGGGTGTCCACTGAGCATTTCCAAAAACTCTACTTGAAGTTCTCTAGGCATGGGATTTTGACATGTTACCCAAACCAAAAGGAATGAGTGGGAAACAATCAAGACATCAGATAGAAGCACTTGCATTTGAATGAGTTTCAAGCATGCTTGGGTACTCGTGTGATCTGAGTGACTCAGTTTTGGAATACAACTGTCGCGTGGTGCACCGCGACCTCCAGGCACCCCGGAGTTTCTGAAAAAAAAATTTCTGCGATTTTCACGAAACCACTTTTCTTCAACTTGAATTGGTCTAAAAATCCATCCCTGAAAATAAAAATTCTCTGAGTAGTGTGGAAATGCTGATCCTTACCCTACCTGGGGTGTCCACTGAGCATTTCCGCAAACTGTATTTGAAGTTCTCTGGGCATGGGATTTTGACATGTTACCCAAACCAAAAGGAATGAGTGGGAAACAATCAAGACAACAGATAGAAGCACTTGCATTTGAATGAGTTTCAAGCATGCTTGGGTACTCGTGTGATCTGAGTGACTCAGTTTTGGAATACAACTGTCGCGTGGTGCACCGCGACCTCCAGGCACCCCGGAGTTTCTGAAAAAAAAATTCTGCGATTTTCACGAAACCACTTTTCTTCAACTTGAATTGGGCTAAAAATCCATCCCTGAAAATAAAAATTCTCTGAGTAGTGTGGAAATGCTGATCCTTACCCTACCTGGGGTGTCCACTGAGCATTTCCGCAAACTGTACTTGAAGTTCTCTGGGCATGGGATTTTGACATGTTACCCAAACCAAAAGGAATGAGTGGGAAACAATAAAGACAACAGATAGAAACACTTGCATTTGAATGAGTTTCAAGCATGCTTGGGTACTCGTGTGATCTGAGTGACTCAGTTTTGGAATTCAACTGTCACATGGTGCACCGCGATCTCCAGGCTCCCCGGAGTTTCTGAAAAAAAATTTTCTGCGATTTTCACGAAACCACTTTTCTTCAACTTGAATTGGGCTAAAAATCCATCCCTGAAAATAAAAATTCACTGAGTAGTGTGGAAATGCTGATCCTTACCCTACCTGGGGTGTCCACTGAGCATTTCCGAGAACTCTACTTGAAGTTCTCTGGGCATGGGATTCTGACGTTACCCAAACCAAAAAGAATGAGTGGGAAACAATTAAGACAACAGATAGAATCACTTGCATTTGAATGTGTTTCAAGCATGCTTGGGTACTCGTGTGATCTGAGTGACTCAGTTTTGGAATACAACTGTCGCGTGGTCCACCGCGACCTCCAGGCACCCCGGAGTTTCTGAAAAAAATTTTTCTGCGATTTTCACGAAACCACTTTTCTTCAACTTGAATTGGGCTTAAAATCCATCCCCGAAAATAAAAATTCTCTGAGTAGTGTGGAAATGCTGATCCTTACCCTACCTGGGGTGTCCACTGAGCATTTCCGCAAACTCTACTTGAAGTTCTCTGGGCATGGGATTTTGACATGTTACCCAAACCAAAAGGAATGAGTGGGAAACAATCAAGACAACAGATAGAAGCACTTGCATTTGAATGAGTTTCAAGCATGCTTGGGTACTCGTGTGATCTGAGTGACTCAGTTTTGGAATACAACTGTCGCGTGGTGCACCGCGACATCCAGGCACTCCGCAGCTTCTGAAAAAAATTTTTCTGCGATTTTCACGAAACCGCTTTTCTTCAACTTGAATTGGGCTAAAAATCCATCCCTGAAAATAAAAATTCTCTGAGTAGTGTGGAAATGCTGATCCTTACCCTACCTGGGTTGTCCACTGAGCATTTCCTCGAACTCTACTTGAACTTCTCTGGGTATGGGATTTTGACATGTTACCCAAACCAAAAGGAATGAGTGGGAAACAATCAAGACAACAGATAGAAGCACATGCATTTGAATGAGTTTCTAGCATGCTTGGGTACTCGTGTGATCTGAATGACTCAGTTTTGGAATACAACTGTCGCATAGTGCACCGCGACCTCTAGGCACCCCGGAGTTTCTGAAAAAAAATTTTCTGCTATTTTCACGAAACCACTTTTCTTCAACTTGAATTGGGCTAAAAATCCATCCCTGAAAATAAAAATTCTGAGAGTAGCGCGGAAATGCTGATCCTTACCCTACCTGGGGTGTCCACTGAGCATTTCCGAGAACTCTACTTGAAGTTCTCTAGGCATGGGATTTTGACATGTTACCCAAACCAAAAGGAATGAGTGGGAAACAAGAAAGACAACAGATAGAAGCACTTGCATTTGAATGAGTTTCAAGCATGCTTGGGTACTCGTGTGATCTGAGTGACTCAGTTTTGGAATACAACTGTCGCGTGGTGCACCGCGACCTCCAGGCACCCCGGAGTTTCTGAAAAAAAATTTTCTGCGATTTTCACGAAACCACTTTTCTTCAACTTGAATTGGGCTAAAAATCCATCCCTGAAAATAAAAATTCTCTGAGTAGTGTAGAAATGCTGATCCTTACCCTACCTGGGTTGTCCACTGAGCATTTCCTCGAACTTCTCTGGGCATGGGATTTTGACATGTTACCCAAACCAAAAGGAATGAGTGGGAAACAATCAAGACAACAGATAGAAGCACTTGCATTTGAATGAGTTTCTAGCATGCTTGGGTACTCGTGTGATCTGAGTGACTCAGTTTTGGAATACAACTGTCGCGTGGTCCACCGCGACCTCCAGGCACCCCGGAGTTTCTGAAAAAAATTTTTCTGCGATTTTCACGAAACCACTTTTCTTCAACTTGAATTGGGCTAAAAATCCATCCCTGAAAATAAAAATTCTCTGAGTAGCGCGGAAATGCTGATCCTTACCCTACCTGGGGTGTCCACTGAGCATTTCCGAGAACTCTACTTGAAGTTCTCTAGGCATGGGATTTTGACATGTTACCCAAACCAAAAGGAATGAGTGGGAAACAATCAAGACAACAGATAGAAGCACTTGCATTTGAATGAGTTTCTAGCATGCTTGGGTACTCGTGTGATCTGAGTGACTCAGTTTTGGAATACAACTGTCGCATAGTGAACCGCGACCTCCAGGCACCCCGGAGTTTCTGAAAAAAAATTTTCTGCGATTTTCACGAAACCACTTTTCTTCAACTTGAATTGGGCTAAAAATCCATCCCTGAAAATAAAAATTCTCTGAGTAGCGCGGAAATGCTGATCCTTACCCTACCTGGGGTGTCCACTGAGCATTTCCGAGAACTCTACTTGAAGTTCTCTAGGCATGGGATTTTGACATGTTACCCAAACCAAAAGGAATGAGTGGGAAACAATCAAGACATCAGATAGAAGCACTTGCATTTGAATGAGTTTCAAGCATGCTTGGGTACTCGTGTGATCTGAGTGACTCAGTTTTGGAATACAACTGTCGCGTGGTGCACCGCGACCTCCAGGCACCCCGGAGTTTCTGAAAAAAAAATTCTGCGATTTTCACGAAACCACTTTTCTTCAACTTGAATTGGGCTAAAAATCCATCCCTGAAAATAAAAATTCTCTGAGTAGTGTTGAAATGCTGATCCTTATCCTACCTGGGGTGTCCACTGAGCATTTCCAAAAACTCTACTTGAAGTTCTCTAGGCATGGGATTTTGACATGTTACCCAAACCAAAAGGAATGAGTGGGAAACAATCAAGACAACAGATAGAAGCACATGCATTTGAATGAGTTTCTAGCATGCTTGGGTACTCGTGTGATCTGAATGACTCAGTTTTGGAATACAACTGTCGCATAGTGCACCGCGACCTCTAGGCACCCCGGAGTTTCTGAAAAAAAATTTTCTGCTATTTTCACGAAACCACTTTTCTTCAACTTGAATTGGGCTAAAAATCCATCCCTGAAAATAAAAATTCTGTGAGTAGCGCGGAAATGCTGATCCTTACCCTACCTGGGGTGTCCACTGAGCATTTCCGAGAACTCTACTTGAAGTTCTCTAGGCATGGGATTTTGACATGTTACCCAAACCAAAAGGAATGAGTGGGAAACAAGAAAGACAACAGATAGAAGCACTTGCATTTGAATGAGTTTCAAGCATGCTTGGGTACTCGTGTGATCTGAGTGACTCAGTTTTGGAATACAACTGTCGCGTGGTGCACCGCGACCTCCAGGCACCCCGGAGTTTCTGAAAAAAAATTTTCTGCGATTTTCACGAAACCACTTTTCTTCAACTTGAATTGGGCTAAAAATCCATCCCTGAAAATAAAAATTCTCTGAGTAGTGTAGAAATGCTGATCCTTACCCTACCTGGGTTGTCCACTGAGCATTTCCTCGAACTTCTCTGGGCATGGGATTTTGACATGTTACCCAAACCAAAAGGAATGAGTGGGAAACAATCAAGACAACAGATAGAAGCACTTGCATTTGAATGAGTTTCTAGCATGCTTGGGTACTCGTGTGATCTGAGTGACTCAGTTTTGGAATACAACTGTCGCATAGTGAACCGCGACCTCCAGGCACCCCGGAGTTTCTGAAAAAAAATTTTCTGCGATTTTCACGAAACCACTTTTCTTCAACTTGAATTGGGCTAAAAATCCATCCCTGAAAATAAAAATTCTATGAGTAGCGCGGAAATGCTGATCCTTACCCTACCTGGGGTGTCCACTGAGCATTTCCGAGAACTCTACTTGAAGTTCTCTAGGCATGGGATTTTGACATGTTACCCAAACCAAAAGGAATGAGTGGGAAACAATCAAGACATCAGATAGAAGCACTTGCATTTGAATGAGTTTCAAGCATGCTTGGGTACTCGTGTGATCTGAGTGACTCAGTTTTGGAATACAACTGTCGCGTGGTGCACCGCGACCTCCAGGCACCCCGGAGTTTCTGAAAAAAAAATTCTGCGATTTTCACGAAACCACTTTTCTTCAACTTGAATTGGGCTAAAAATCCATCCCTGAAAATAAAAATTCTCTGAGTAGTGTGGAAATGCTGATCCTTATCCTACCTGGGGTGTCCACTGAGCATTTCCAAAAACTCTACTTGAAGTTCTCTAGGCATGGGATTTTGACATGTTACCCAAACCAAAAGGAATGAGTGGGAAACAATCAAGACATCAGATAGAAGCACTTGCATTTGAATGAGTTTCAAGCATGCTTGGGTACTCGTGTGATCTGAGTGACTCAGTTTTGGAATACAACTGTCGCGTGGTGCACCGCGACCTCCAGGCACCCCGGAGTTTCTGAAAAAAAAATTTCTGCGATTTTCACGAAACCACTTTTCTTCAACTTGAATTGGTCTAAAAATCCATCCCTGAAAATAAAAATTCTCTGAGTAGTGTGGAAATGCTGATCCTTACCCTACCTGGGGTGTCCACTGAGCATTTCCGCAAACTGTATTTGAAGTTCTCTGGGCATGGGATTTTGACATGTTACCCAAACCAAAAGGAATGAGTGGGAAACAATCAAGACAACAGATAGAAGCACTTGCATTTGAATGAGTTTCAAGCATGCTTGGGTACTCGTGTGATCTGAGTGACTCAGTTTTGGAATACAACTGTCGCGTGGTGCACCGCGACCTCCAGGCACCCCGGAGTTTCTGAAAAAAAAATTCTGCGATTTTCACGAAACCACTTTTCTTCAACTTGAATTGGGCTAAAAATCCATCCCTGAAAATAAAAATTCTCTGAGTAGTGTGGAAATGCTGATCCTTACCCTACCTGGGGTGTCCACTGAGCATTTCCGCAAACTGTACTTGAAGTTCTCTGGGCATGGGATTTTGACATGTTACCCAAACCAAAAGGAATGAGTGGGAAACAATAAAGACAACAGATAGAAACACTTGCATTTGAATGAGTTTCAAGCATGCTTGGGTACTCGTGTGATCTGAGTGACTCAGTTTTGGAATTCAACTGTCACATGGTGCACCGCGATCTCCAGGCTCCCCGGAGTTTCTGAAAAAAAATTTTCTGCGATTTTCACGAAACCACTTTTCTTCAACTTGAATTGGGCTAAAAATCCATCCCTGAAAATAAAAATTCACTGAGTAGTGTGGAAATGCTGATCCTTACCCTACCTGGGGTGTCCACTGAGCATTTCCGAGAACTCTACTTGAAGTTCTCTGGGCATGGGATTCTGACGTTACCCAAACCAAAAAGAATGAGTGGGAAACAATTAAGACAACAGATAGAATCACTTGCATTTGAATGTGTTTCAAGCATGCTTGGGTACTCGTGTGATCTGAGTGACTCAGTTTTGGAATACAACTGTCGCGTGGTCCACCGCGACCTCCAGGCACCCCGGAGTTTCTGAAAAAATTTTTTCTGCGATTTTCACGAAACCACTTTTCTTCAACTTGAATTGGGCTTAAAATCCATCCCCGAAAATAAAAATTCTCTGAGTAGTGTGGAAATGCTGATCCTTACCCTACCTGGGGTGTCCACTGAGCATTTCCGCAAACTCTACTTGAAGTTCTCTGGGCATGGGATTTTGACATGTTACCCAAACCAAAAGGAATGAGTGGGAAACAATCAAGACAACAGATAGAAGCACTTGCATTTGAATGAGTTTCAAGCATGCTTGGGTACTCGTGTGATCTGAGTGACTCAGTTTTGGAATACAACTGTCGCGTGGTGCACCGCGACATCCAGGCACTCCGGAGCTTCTGAAAAAAATTTTTCTGCGATTTTCACGAAACCGCTTTTCTTCAACTTGAATTGGGCTAAAAATCCATCCCTGAAAATAAAAATTCTCTGAGTAGTGTGGAAATGCTGATCCTTACCCTACCTGGGTTGTCCACTGAGCATTTCCTCGAACTCTACTTGAACTTCTCTGGGCATGGGATTTTGACATGTTACCCAAACCAAAAGGAATGAGTGGGAAACAATCAAGACAACAGATAGAAGCACATGCATTTGAATGAGTTTCTAGCATGCTTGGGTACTCGTGTGATCTGAATGACTCAGTTTTGGAATACAACTGTCGCATAGTGCACCGCGACCTCTAGGCACCCCGGAGTTTCTGAAAAAAAATTTTCTGCTATTTTCACGAAACCACTTTTCTTCAACTTGAATTGGGCTAAAAATCCATCCCTGAAAATAAAAATTCTGTGAGTAGCGCGGAAATGCTGATCCTTACCCTACCTGGGGTGTCCACTGAGCATTTCCGAGAACTCTACTTGAAGTTCTCTAGGCATGGGATTTTGACATGTTACCCAAACCAAAAGGAATGAGTGGGAAACAAGAAAGACAACAGATAGAAGCACTTGCATTTGAATGAGTTTCAAGCATGCTTGGGTACTCGTGTGATCTGAGTGACTCAGTTTTGGAATACAACTGTCGCGTGGTGCACCGCGACCTCCAGGCACCCCGGAGTTTCTGAAAAAAAATTTTCTGCGATTTTCACGAAACCACTTTTCTTCAACTTGAATTGGGCTAAAAATCCATCCCTGAAAATAAAAATTCTCTGAGTAGTGTAGAAATGCTGATCCTTACCCTACCTGGGTTGTCCACTGAGCATTTCCTCGAACTTCTCTGGGCATGGGATTTTGACATGTTACCCAAACCAAAAGGAATGAGTGGGAAACAATCAAGACAACAGATAGAAGCACTTGCATTTGAATGAGTTTCTAGCATGCTTGGGTACTCGTGTGATCTGAGTGACTCAGTTTTGGAATACAACTGTCGCGTGGTCCACCGCGACCTCCAGGCACCCCGGAGTTTCTGAAAAAAAATTTTCTGCGATTTTCACGAAACCACTTTTCTTCAACTTGAATTGGGCTAAAAATCCATCCCTGAAAATAAAAATTCTCTGAGTGGTGTGGAAATGCTGATCCTTACCCTACCTGGGGTGTCCACTGAGCATTTCCGAGAACTCTACTTGAAGTTCTCTGGGCATGGGATTTTGACATGTTACCCAAACCAAAAGGAATGAGTGGGAAACAATCAAGACATCAGATAGAAGCACTTGCATTTGAATGAGTTTCGAGCATGCTTGGGTACTCGTGTGATCTGAGTGACTCAGTTTTGGAATACAACTGTCGCGTGGTGCACCGCGACCTCCAGGCACCCCGGAGTTTCTGAAAAAAAAAATTCTGCGATTTTCACGAAACCACTTTTCTTCAACTTGAATTGGGCTAAAAATCCATCCCTGAAAATAAAAATTCTCTGAGTAGTGTGGAAATGCTGATCCTTACCCTACCTGGGGTGTCCACTGAGCATTTCCGAGAACTCTACTTGAAGTTCTCTGGGCATGGGATTTTGACATGTTACCCAAACCAAAAGGAATGAGTGGGAAACAATCAAGACAACAGATAGAAGCACTTGCATTTGAATGAGTTTCTAGCATGCTTGGGTACTCGTGTGATCTGAGTGACTCAGTTTTGGAATACAACTGTCGCATAGTGAACCGCGACCTCCAGGCACCCCGGAGTTTCTGAAAAAAAATGTTCTGCGATTTTCACGAAACCACTTTTCTTCAACTTGAATTGGGCTAAAAATCCATCCCTGAAAATAAAAATTCTCTGAGTAGCGCGGAAATGCTGATCCTTACCCTACCTGGGGTGTCCACTGAGCATTTCCGAGAACTCTACTTGAAGTTCTCTAGGCATGGGATTTTGACATGTTACCCAAACCAAAAGGAATGAGTGGGAAACAAGAAAGACAACAGATAGAAGCACTTGCATTTGAATGAGTTTCAAGCATGCTTGGTTACTCGTGTGATCTGAGTGACTCAGTTTTGGAATACAACTGTCGCGTGGTGCACCGCGACCTCCAGGCACCCCGGAGTTTCTGAAAAAAAATTTTCTGCGATTTTCACGAAACCACTTTTCTTCAACTTGAATTGGGCTAAAAATCCATCCCTGAAAATAAAAATTCTCTGAGTAGTGTGGAAATGCTGATCCTTACCCTACCTGGGGTGTCCACTGAGCATTTCCGAGAACTCTACTTGAAGTTCTCTGGGCATGGGATTTTGACATGTTACCCAAACCAAAAGGAATGAGTGGGAAACAATCAAGACAACAGATAGAAGCACTTGCATTTGAATGAGTTTCTAGCATGCTTGGGTACTCGTGTGATCTGAGTGACTCAGTTTTGGAATACAACTGTCGCATAGTGCACCGCGACCTCTAGGCACCCCGGAGTTTCTGAAAAAAATTTTTCTGCGATTTTCACGAAACCACTTTTCTTCAACTTGAATTGGGCTAAAAATCCATCCCTGAAAATAAAAATTCTCTGAGTAGCGCGGAAATGCTGATCCTTACCCTACCTGGGGTGTCCACTGAGCATTTCCGAGAACTCTACTTGAAGTTCTCTAGGCATGGGATTTTGACATGTTACCCAAACCAAAAGGAATGAGTGGGAAACAAGAAAGACAACAGATAGAAGCACTTGCATTTGAATGAGTTTCAAGCATGCTTGGGTACTCGTGTGATCTGAGTGACTCAGTTTTGGAATACAACTGTCGCGTGGTGCACCGCGACCTCCAGGCACCCCGGAGTTTCTGAAAAAAAATTTTCTGCGATTTTCACGAAACCACTTTTCTTCAACTTGAATTGGGCTAAAAATCCATCCCTGAAAATAAAAATTCTCTGAGTAGTGTGGAAATGCTGATCCTTACCCTACCTGGGGTGTCCACTGAGCATTTCCGAGAACTCTACTTGAAGTTCTCTGGGCATGGGATTTTGACATGTTACCCAAACCAAAAGGAATGAGTGGGAAACAATCAAGACATCAGATAGAAGCACTTGCATTTGAATGAGTTTCGAGCATGCTTGGGTACTCGTGTGATCTGAGTGACTCAGTTTTGGAATACAACTGTCGCGTGGTGCACCGCGACCTCCAGGCACCCCGGAGTTTCTGAAAAAAAAAATTTCTGCGATTTTCACGAAACCACTTTTCTTCAACTTGAATTGGGCTAAAAATCCATCCCTGAAAATAAAAATTCTCTGAGTAGTGTGGAAATGCTGATCCTTACCCTACCTGGGGTGTCCACTGAGCATTTCCGAGAACTCTACTTGAAGTTCTCTAGGCATGGGATTTTGACATGTTACCCAAACCAAAAGGAATGAGTGGGAAACAATCAAGACAACAGATAGAAGCACTTGCATTTGAATGAGTTTCAAGCATGCTTGGGTACTCGTGTGATCTGAGTGACTCAGTTTTGGAATACAACTGTCGCGTGGTGCACCGCGACATCCAGGCACCCCGGAGTTTCTGAAAAAAAATTTTCTGCGATTTTCACGAAACCGCTTTTCTTCAACTTGAATTGGGCTAAAAATCCATCCCTGAAAATAAAAATTCTCTGAGTAGTGTAGAAATGCTGATCCTTACCCTACCTGGGTTGTCCACTGAGCATTTCCTCGAACTTCTCTGGGCATGGGATTTTGACATGTTACCCAAACCAAAAGGAATGAGTGGGAAACAATCAAGACAACAGATAGAAGCACTTGCATTTGAATGAGTTTCTAGCATGCTTGGGTACTCGTGTGATCTGAGTGACTCAGTTTTGGAATACAACTGTCGCGTGGTCCACCGCGACCTCCAGGCACCCCGGAGTTTCTGAAAAAAAATTTTCTGCGATTTTCACGAAACCACTTTTCTTCAACTTGAATTGGGCTAAAAATCCATCCCTGAAAATAAAAATTCTCTGAGTGGTGTGGAAATGCTGATCCTTACCCTACCTGGGGTATCCACTGAGCATTTCCGAGAACTCTACTTGAAGTTCTCTGGGCATGGGATTTTGACATGTTACCCAAACCAAAAGGAATGAGTGGGAAACAATCAAGACATCAGATAGAAGCACTTGCATTTGAATGAGTTTCAAGCATGCTTGGGTACTCGTGTGATCTGAGTGACTCAGTTTTGGAATACAACTGTCGCGTGGTGCACCGCGACCTCCAGGCACCCCGGAGTTTCTGAAAAAAAAATTTCTGCGATTTTCACGAAACCACTTTTCTTCAACTTGAATTGGGCTAAAAATCCATCCCTGAAAATAAAAATTCTCTGAGTATTTTTGAAATGCTGATCCTTACCGTACCTGGGGTGTCCACTGAGCATTTCCGAGAACTCTACTTGAAGTTCTCTGGGCATGGGATTTTGACATGTTACCCAAACCAAAAGGAATGAGTGGGAAACAATCAAGACATCAGATAGAAGCACTTGCATTTGAATGAGTTTCGAGCATGCTTGGGTACTCGTGTGATCTGAGTGACTCAGTTTTGGAATACAACTGTCGCGTGGTGCAACGCGACCTCCAGGCACCCCGGAGTTTCTGAAAAAAAATTTTCTGCGATTTTCACGAAACCACTTTTCTTCAACTTGAATTGGGCTAAAAATCCAACCCTGAAAATAAAAATTCTCTGAGTAGCGCGGAAATGCTGATCCTTACCCTACCTGGGGTGTCCACTGAGCATTTCCGAGAACTCTACTTGAAGTTCTCTGGGTATGGGATTTTGACGTTACCCAAACCAAAAGGAATGAGTGGGAAACAATCAAGACAACAGATAGAAGCACTTGCATTTGAATGAGTTTCAAGCATGCTTGGGTACTCGTGTGATCTGAGTGACTCAGTTTTGGAAAACAACTGTCGCGTGGTGCACCGTGACCTCCAGGCACTCCGGAGTTTATGAAAAAAAATTTTCTGCGATTTTCACGAAACCACTTTTCTTCAACTTGAATTGGGCTAAAAATCCATCCCTGAAAATAAAAATTCTCTGAGTAGTGTGGAAATGCTGATCCTTACCCTACCTGGGGTGACCACTGAGCATTTCCGCAAACTGTATTTGAAGTTCTCTGGGCATGGGATTTTGACATGTTACCCAAACCAAAAGGAATGAGTGGGAAACAATCAAGACAACAGATAGAAGCACTTGCATTTGAATGAGTTTCAAGCATGCTTGGGTACTCGTGTGATCTGAGTGACTCAGTTTTGGAATACAACTGTCGCGTGGTGCACCGTGACCTCCAGGCACTCCGGAGTTTCTGAAAAAAAATTTCTGCGATTTTCACGAAACCACTTTTCTTCAACTTGAATTGGGCTAAAAATCCATCCCTGAAAATAAAAATTCTCTGAGTAGTGTGGAAATGCTGATCCTTACCCTACCTGGGGTGTCCAATGAGCATTTCCGCAAACTGTACTTGAAGTTCTCTGGGCATGGGATTTTGACATGTTACCCAAACCAAAAGGAATGAGTGGGAAACAATAAAGACAACAGATAGAAGCACTTGCATTTGAATGAGTTTCAAGCATGCTTGGGTACTCGTGTGATCTGAGTGACTCAGTTTTGGAATACAACTGTCGCATGGTGCACCGCGACCTCCAGGCTCCCCGGAGTTTCTGAAAAAAAATTTTCTGCGATTTTCACGAAACCACTTTTCTTCAACTTGAATTGGGCTAAAAATCCATCCCTGAAAATAAAAATTCACTGAGTAGTGTGGAAATGCTGATCCTTACCCTACCTGGGGTGTCCACTGAGCATTTCCGCGAACTCTACTTGAAGTTCTCTGGGCATGGGATTTTGACATGTTACCCACACCAAAAAGAATGAGTGGGAAACAATTAAGACAACAGATAGAATCACTTGCATTTGAATGTGTTTCAAGCATGCTTGGGTACTCGTGTGATCTGAGTGACTCAGTTTTGGAATACAACTGTCGCGTGGTCCACCGCGACCTCCAGGCACCCCGGAGTTTCTGAAAAAAAAATTTCTGCGATTTTCACGAAACCACTTTTCTTCAACTTGAATTGGGCTAAAAATCCATCCCTGAAAATAAAAATTCTCTGAGTAGTGTGGAAATGCTGATCCTTACCCTACCTAGGGTGTCCACTGAGCATTTCCGCAAACTCTACTTGAAGTTCTCTGGGCATGGGATTTTGACATGTTACCCAAACCAAAAGGAATGAGTGGGAAACAATCAAGACAACAGATAGAAGCACTTGCATTTGAATGAGTTTCAAGCATGCTTGGGTACTCGTGTGATCTGAGTGATTCAGTTTTGGAATACAAGTGTCGAGTGATGCACCACGACCTTCAGGCCTCCCGGAGTTTCTGAAAAAAAATTTTCTGCGATTTTCACGAAACCACTTTTCTTCAACTTGAATTGGGCTAAAAATCCATCCCTGAAAATAAAAATTCACTGAGTAGTGTGGAAATGCTGATCCTTACCCTACCTGGGGTGTCCACTGAGCATTTCCGAGAACTCTACTTGAAGTTCTCTAGGCATGGGATTTTGACATGTTACCCAAACCAAAAGGAATGAGTGGGAAACAATCAAGACAACAGATAGAAGCACTTGCATTTGAATGAGTTTCAAGCATGCTTGGCTACTCGTGTGATCTGAGTGACTCAGTTTTGGAATACAACTGTCGCGTGATGCACCGTGACCTCCAGGCACTCCGGAGTTTCTGAAAAAAAATTTTCTGCGATTTTCACTAAACCACTTTTCTTCAACTTGAATTGGGCTAAAAATCCATCCCTGAAAATAAAAATTCTCTGAGTAGTGTGGAAATGCTGATCCTTACCCTACCTGGGGTGTCCACTGAGCATTTCCAAAAACTGTACTTGAAGTTCTCTAGGCATGGGATTTTGACATGTTACCCAAACCAAAAGGAATGAGTGGGAAACAATAAAGACAACAGATAGAAGCACTTGCATTTGAATGAGTTTCAAGCATGCTTGGGTACTCGTGTGATCTGAGTGACTCAGTTTTGGAATACAACTGTCGCGTGGTGCACCGCGACCTCCAGGCACCCCGGAGTTTCTGAAAAAAAAATTTCTGCGATTTTCACGAAACCACTTTTCTTCAACTTGAATTGGGCTAAAAATCCATCCCTGAAAATAAAAATTCTCTGAGTAGTGTGGAAATGCTGATCCTTACCCTACCTGGGGTGTCCACTGAGCATTTCCAAGAACTCTACTTGAAGTTCTCTAGGCAAGGGATTTTGACATGTTACCCAAACCAAAAGGAATGAGTGGGAAACAATCAAGACAACAGATAGAAGCACTTGCATTTGAATGAGTTTCTAGCATGCTTGGGTACTCGTGTGATCTGAGTGATTCAGTTTTGGAATACAACTGTCGCGTGGTGCACCGCGACCTCCAGGCACCCCGGAGTTTCTGAAAAAAAAATTTCTGCGATTTTCACTAAACCACTTTTCTTCAACTTGAATTGGGCTAAAAATCCATCCCTGAAAATAAAAATTCTCTGAGTAGTGTGGAAATGCTGATCCTTACCCTACCTGGGGTGTCCACTGAGCATTTCCAAAAACTCTACTTGAAGTTCTCTAGGCATGGGATTTTGACATGTTACCCAAACCAAAAGGAATGAGTGGGAAACAATCAAGACAACAGATAGAAGCACTTGCATTTGAATGAGTTTCAAGCATGCTTGGGTACTCGTGTGATCTGAATGACTCAGTTTTGGAATACAACTGTCGCGTGGTGCACCGTGACCTCCAGGCACTCCGGAGTTTCTGAAAAAAAATTTTCTGCGATTTTCACGAAACCGCTTTTCTTCAACTTGAATTGGGCTAAAAATCCATCCCTGAAAATAAAAATTCTCTGAGTAGTGTGGAAATGCTGATCCTTACCCTACCTGGGTTGTCCACTGAGCATTTCCTCGAACTCTACTTGAACTTCTCTGGGCATGGGATTTTGACATGTTACCCAAACCAAAAGGAATGAGTGGGAAACAATCAAGACAACAGATAGAAGCACTTGCATTTGAATGAGTTTCTAGCATGCTTGGGTACTCGTGTGATCTGAGTGACTCAGTTTTGGAATACAACTGTCGCATAGTGCACCGCGACCTCCAGGCACCCCGGAGTTTCTGAAAAATAATTTTCTGCGATTTTCACGAAACCACTTTTCTTCAACTTGAATTGGGCTAAAAATCCATCCCTGAAAATAAAAATTCTCTGAGTAGTGTGGAAATGCTGATCCTTACCCTACCTGAGGTGTCCACTGAGCATTTCCGCAAATTCTACTTGAAGTTCTTTGGGCATGGGATTTTGACATGTTACCCAAACCAAAAGGAATGAGTGGGAAACAATCAAGACAACAGATAGAAGCACTTGCATTTGAATGAGTTTCAAGCATGCTTGGGTACTCGTGTGATCTGAGTGACTCAATTTTGGAATACAACTGTCGCGTGGTGCACCGCGACATCCAGGCACTCCGGAGTTTCTGAAAAAAAATTTTCTGCGATTTTCACGAAACCGCTTTTCTTCAACTTGAATTGGGCTAAAAATCCATCCCTGAAAATAAAAATTCTCTGAGTAGTGTGGAAATGCTGATCCTTACCCTACCTGGGTTGTCCACTGAGCATTTCCTCGAACTCTACTTGAACTTCTCTGGGCATGGGATTTTGACATGTTACCCAAACCAAAAGGAATGAGTGGGAAACAATCAAGACAACAGATAGAAGCACTTGCATTTGAATGAGTTTCTAGCATGCTTGGGTACTCGTGTGATCTGAGTGACTCAGTTTTGGAATACAACTGTCGCATAGTGCACCGCGACCTCCAGGCACCCCGGAGTTTCTGAAAAAAAATTTTCTGCGATTTTCACGAAACCACTTTTCTTCAACTTGAATTGGGCTAAAAATCCAACCCTGAAAATAAAAATTCTCTGAGTAGCGCGGAAATGCTGATCCTTACCCTACCTGGGGTGTCCACTGAGCATTTCTGAGAACTCTACTTGAAGTTCTCTGGGTATGGGATTTTGACGTTACCCAAACCAAATGGAATGAGTGGGAAACAATCAAGACAACAGATAGAAGCACTTGCATTTGAATAAGTTTCAAGCATGCTTGGGTACTCGTGTGATCTGAGTGACTCAGTTTTGGAATACAACTGTCGCATGGTGCACAGCGACCTCCAGGCACCCAAGAGTTTCTGAAAAAAAATTTTCTGCGATTTTCACGAAACCACTTTTCTTCAACTTGAATTGGGCTAAAAATCCATCCCTGAAAATAAAAATTCTCTGAGTAGTGTGGAAATGCTGATCCTTACCCTACCTGGGGTGTCCACTGAGCATTTCCGAGAACTCTACTTGAAGTTCTCTGGGCATGGGATTTTGACATGTTACCCAAACCAAAAGGAATGAGTGGGAAACAATCAAGACATCAGATAGAAGCACTTGCATTTGAATGAGTTTCGAGCATGCTTGGGTACTCGTGTGATCTGAGTGACTCAGTTTTGGAATACAACTGTCGCGTGGTGCACCGCGACCTCCAGGCACCCCGGAGTTTCTGAAAAAAAAAATTATGCGATTTTCACGAAACCACTTTTCTTCAACTTGAATTGGGCTAAAAATCCATCCCTGAAAATAAAAATTCTCTGAGTAGTGTGGAAATGCTGATCCTTACCCTACCTGGGGTGTCCACTGAGCATTTCCGAGAACTCTACTTGAAGTTCTCTGGGCATGGGATTTTGACATGTTACACAAACCAAAAGGAATGAGTGGGAAACAATCAAGACAACAGATAGAAGCACTTGCATTTGAATGAGTTTCTAGCATGCTTGGGTACTCGTGTGATCTGAGTGACTAAGTTTTGGAATACAAGTGTCACGTGGTGCACCGCGACATCCAGGCACCCCGGAGTTTCTGAAAAAAAATTTTCTGCGATTTTCACGAAACCACTTTTCTTCAACTTGAATTGGGCTAAAAATCCATCCCTGAAAATAAAAATTCTCTGAGTAGTGCGGAAATGCTGATCCTTACCCTACCTGGGGTGTCCAATGAGCATTTCCGAGAACTCTACTTGAAGTTCTCTAGGCATGGGATTTTGACATGTTACCCACAGCAAAAGGAATGAGTGGGAAACAATCAAGACAACAGATAGAAGCACTTGCATTTGAATGAGTTTCAAGCATGCTTGGGTACTCGTGTGATCTGAGTGACTCAGTTTTGGAATACAACTGTCGCGTGGTCCACCGCGACCTCCAGGCAACCCGGAGTTTCTGAAAAAAATTTTTTTGCGATTTTCACGAAACCACTTTTCTTCAACTTGAATTGGGCTAAAAATCCATCCCTGAAAATAAAAATTCTCTGAGTAGTGTGGAAATGCTGATCCTTACCCTACCTGGGGTGTCCACTGAGCATTTCCGCAAATTCTACTTGAAGTTCTTTGGGCATGGGATTTTGACATGTTACCCAAACCAAAAGGAATGAGTGGGAAACAATCAAGACAACAGATAGAAGCACTAGCATTTGAATGAGTTTCAAGCATGCTTGGGTACTCGTGTGATCTGAGTGACTCAGTTTTGGAATACAACTGTCGCGTGGTGCACCGCGACATCCAGGCACTCCGGAGTTTCTGAAAAAAAATTTTCTGCGATTTTCACGAAACCGCTTTTCTTCAACTTGAATTGGGCTAAAAATCCATCCCTGAAAATAAAAATTCTCTGAGTAGTGTGGAAATGCTTATCCTTACCCTACCTGGGGTGTCCACTGAGCATTTCCGCAAACTCTACTTGAAGTTCTCTGGGTATGGGATTTTGACGTTACCCAAACCAAATGGAATGAGTGGGAAACAATCAAGACAACAGATAGAAGCACTTGCATTTGAATGAGTTTCAAGCATGCTTGGGTACTTGTGTGATCTGAGTGAGTCAGTTTTGGAATACAACTGTCGCGTGGTGCACTGCGACCTCCAGGCACCCCGGAGTTTCTGAAAAAAAATTTTCTGCGATTTTCAAGAAACTACTTTTCTTCAACTTGAATTGGGCTAAAAATCCATCCCTGAAAATAAAAATTCTCTGAGTAGTGTGGAAATGCTGATCCTTACCCTACCTGGGGTGTCCACAGAGCATTTCCGCAAACTCTACTTGAAGTTCTCTGGGCATGGGATTTTGACATGTTACCCAAACCAAAAGGAATGAGTGGGAAACAATCAAGACAACAGATAGAAGCACTTGCATTTGAATGAGTTTCAAGCATGCTTGGGTACTCGTGTTATCTGAGTGACTCAGTTTTGGAATACAACTGTCGCGTGCTGCACCGCGACCTCCAGGCACCCCAGAGTTTCTGAAAAAAAATTTTCTGCGATTTTCACGAAATCACTTTTCTTCAACTTGAATTGGGCTAAAAATCCATCCCTGAAAATAAAAATTCTCTGAGTAGTGTGGAAATGCTGATCCTTACCCTACCTGGGGTGTCCACTGAGCATTTCCGAGAACTCTACTTGAAGTTCTCTAGGCATGGGATTTTGACATGTTACCCAAACCAAAAGGAATGAGTGGGAAACAATCAAGACAACAGATAGAAGCACTTGCATTTGAATGAGTTTCAAGCATGCTTGGGTACTCGTGTTATCTGAGTGACTCAGTTTTGGAATACAACTGTCGCGTGCTGCACCGCGACCTCCAGGCACCCCGGAGTTTCTGAAAAATAAATTTCTGCGATTTTCACGAAATCACTTTTCTTCATCTTGAATTGGGCTAAAAATCCATCCCTGAAAATAAAAATTCTCTGAGTAGTGTGGAAATGCTGATCCTTACCCTACCTGGGGTGTCCACTGAGCATTTCCGCAAACTGTACTTGAAGTTCTCTGGGCATGGGATTTTGACATGTTACCCAAACCAAAAGGAATGAGTGGGAAACAATAAAGACAACAGATAGAAGCACTTGCATTTGAATGAGTTTCAAGCATGCTTGGGTACTCGTGTGATCTGAGTGACTCAGTTTTGGAATACAACTGTCGCATGGTGCACCGCGACCTCCAGGCTCCCCGGAGTTTCTGAAAAAAAATTTTCTGCGATTTTCACGAAACCACTTTTCTTCAACTTGAATTGGGCTAAAAATCCATCCCTGAAAATAAAAATTCACTGAGTAGTGTGGAAATGCTGATCCTTACCCTACCTGGGGTGTCCACTGAGCATTTCCGAGAACTCTACTTGAAGTTCTCTAGGCAAGAGATTTTGACATGTTACCCAAACCAAAAGGAATGAGTGGGAAACAATCAAGACATCAGATAGAAGCACTTGCATTTGAATGAGTTTCGAGCATGCTTGGGTACTCGTGTGATCTGAGTGCCTCAGTTTTGGAATACAACTGTCGCGTGGTGCACCGAGACCTCCAGGCACCCCGGAGTTTCTGAAAAAAAAATTTCTGCGATTTTCACGAAACCACTTTTCTTCAACTTGAATTGGGCTAAAAATCCATCCCTGAAAATAAAAATTCTCTGAGTAGTGTGGAAATGCTGATCCTTACCCTACCTGGGGTGTCCACTGAGCATTTCCGAGAACTCTACTTGAAGTTCTCTAGGCATGGGTTTTGACATGTTACCCAAACCATAAGGAATGAGTGGGAAACAATCAAGACATAAGATAGAAGCACTTGCATTTGAATGAGTTTCAAGCATGCTTGGGTACTCGTGTGATCTGAGTGACTCAGTTTTGGAATACAACTGTCGCGTGGTGCACTGCGACCTCCAGGCACCCCGGAGTTTCTGAAAAAAAATTATCTGCGATTTTCACGAAACCACTTTTCTTCAAGCTGAATTGGGCTAAAAATCCATCCCTGAAAATAAAAATTCTCTGAGTAGTGTGGAAATGCTGATCCTTACCCTACCTGGGGTGTCCACTGAGCATTTCCGAGAACTCTACTTGAAGTTCTCTGGGCATGGGATTTTGACATGTTACCCAAACCAAAAGGAATGAGAGGGAAACAATCAAGACATCAGATAGAAGCACTTGCATTTGAATGAGTTTCGAGCATGCTTGGGTACTCGTGTGATCTGAGTGACTCAGTTTTGGAATACAACTGTCGCGTGGTGCACCGCGACCTCCAGGCACCCCGGAGTTTCTGAAAAAAAAATTTCTGCGATTTTCACGAAACCACTTTTCTTCAACTTGAATTGGGCTAAAAATCCATCCCTGAAAATAAAAATTCTCTGAGTAGTGTGGAAATGCTGATCCTTACCCTACCTGGGGTGTCCACTGAGCATTTCCGAGAACTCTACTTGAAGTTCTCTGGGCATGGGATTTTGACATGTTACCCAAACCAAACGGAATGAGTGGGAAACAATCAAGACAAAAGATAGAAGCACTTGCATTTGAATGAGTTTCAAGCATGCTTGGGTACTCGTGTGATCTGAGTGACTCAGTTTGGAATACAACTGTCGCATGGTGCACAGCGACCTCCAGGCACCCAAGACTTTCTGAAAATAAATTTTCTGCGATTTTCACTAAACCACTTTTCTTCAACTTGAATTGGGCTAAAAATCCATCCCTGAAAATAAAAATTCTCTGAGTAGTGTGGAAATGCTGATCCTTACCCTACCTGGGGTGTCCACTGAGCATTTCCGAGAACTCTACTTGAAGTTCTCTAGGCATGGGATTTTGACATGTTACCCAAACCAAAAGGAATGAGTGGGAAACAATCAAGACAACAGATAGAAGCACTTCCATTTGAATGAGTTTCAAGCATGCTTGGGTACTCGTGTGATCTGAGTGACTCGGTTTTGGAATACAACTGTCGCGTGGTGCACCGCGACATCCAGGCACCCAAGACTTTCTGAAAATAAATTTTCTGCGATTTTCACTAAACCACTTTTCTTCAACTTGAATTGGGCTAAAAATCCATCCCTGAAAATAAAAATTCTCTGAGTAGCGCGGAAATGCTGATCCTTACCCTACCTGGGGTGTCCACTGAGCATTTCCGAGAACTCTACTTGAAGTTCTCTAGGCATGGGATTTTGACATGTTACCCAAACCAAAAGGAATGAGTGGGAAACAATCAAGACAACAGATAGAAGCACTTGCATTTGAATGAGTTTCAAGCATGCTTGGGTACTCGTGTTATCTGAGTGACTCAGTTTTGGAATACAACTGTCACGTGCTGCACCGCGACCTCCAGGCACCCCAGAGTTTCTGAAAAAAAATTTTCTGCGATTTTCACGAAATCACTTTTCTTCAACTTGAATTGGGCTAAAAATCCATCCCTGAAAATAAAAATTCTCTGAGTAGTGTGGAAATGCTGATCCTTACCCTACCTGGGGTGTCCACTGAGCATTTCCGAGAACTCTACTTGAAGTTCTCTAGGCATGGGATTTTGACATGTTACCCAAACCAAAAGGAATGAGTGGGAAACAATCAAGACAACAGATAGAAGCACTTGCATTTGAATGAGTTTCAAGCATGCTTGGGTACTCATGTGATCTGAGTGACTCAGTTTTGGAATACAACTGTCGCGTGGTGCACCGCGACCTCCAGGCACCCCGGAGTTTCTGAAAAAAAAATTTCTGCGATTTTCACGAAATCACTTTCCTTCATCTTGAATTGGGCTAAAAATCCATCCCTGAAAATAAAAAATCTGAGTAGTGTGGAAATGCTGATCCTTACCCTACCTGGGGTGTCCACTGAGCATTTCCGCAAACTCTACTTGAAGTTCTCTGGGCATGGGATTTTGACATGTTACCCAAACCAAAAGGAATGAGTGGGAAACAATCAAGACAACAGATAGAAGCACTTGCATTTGAATGAGTTTCAAGCATGCTTGGGTACTCGTTTTATCTGAGTGACTCAGTTTTGGAATACAACTGTCGCGTGCTGCACCGCGACCTCCAGGCACCCCGGAGTTCCTGAAAAAAAATTTTCTGCGATTTTCACGAAACCACTTTTCTTCATCTTGAATTGGGCTAAAAATCTATCCCTGAAAATAAAAAATCTGAGTAGTGTGGAAATGCTGATCCTTACCCTACCTGGGGTGTCCACTGAGCATTTCCGCAAACTCTGCTTGAAGTTCTCTGGGCATGGGATTTTGACATGTTACCCAAACCAAAAGGAATGAGTGGGAAACAATCAAGACAACAGATAGAAGCACTTGCATTTGAATGAGTTTCAAGCATGCTTGGGTACTCGTTTTATCTGAGTGACTCAGTTTTGGAATACAACTGTCGCGTGCTGCACCGCGACCTCCAGGCACCCCGGAGTTCCTGAAAAAAAATTTTCTGCGATTTTCACGAAACCACTTTTCTTCATCTTGAATTGGGCTAAAAATCTATCCCTGAAAATAAAAAATCTGAGTAGTGTGGAAATGCTGATCCTTACCCTACCTGGGGTGTCCACTGAGCATTTCCGCAAACTCTGCTTGAAGTTCTCTGGGCATGGGATTTTGACATGTTACCCAAACCAAAAGGAATGAGTGGGAAACAATCAAGACAACAGATAGAAGCACTTGCATTTGAATGAGTTTCAAGCATGCTTGGGTACTCGTGTTATCTGAGTGACTCAGTTTTGGAATACAACTGTCGCGTGCTGCACCGCGACCTCCAGGCACCCCGGAGTTTCTGAAAAATAAATTTCTGCGATTTTCACGAAATCACTTTTCTTCATCTTGAATTGGGCTAAAAATCCATCCCTGAAAATAAAAATTCTCTGAGTAGTGTGGAAATGCTGATCCTTACCCTACCTGGGGTGTCCACTGAGCATTTCCGCAAACTGTACTTGAAGTTCTCTGGGCATGGGATTTTGACATGTTACCCAAACCAAAAGGAATGAGTGGGAAACAATAAAGACAACAGATAGAAGCACTTGCATTTGAATGAGTTTCAAGCATGCTTGGGTACTCGTGTGATCTGAGTGACTCAGTTTTGGAATACAACTGTCGCATGGTGCACCGCGACCTCCAGGCTCCCCGGAGTTTCTGAAAAAAAATTTTCTGCGATTTTCACGAAACCACTTTTCTTCAACTTGAATTGGGCTAAAAATCCATCCCTGAAAATAAAAATTCACTGAGTAGTGTGGAAATGCTGATCCTTACCCTACCTGGGGTGTCCACTGAGCATTTCCGAGAACTCTACTTGAAGTTCTCTAGGCAAGAGATTTTGACATGTTACCCAAACCAAAAGGAATGAGTGGGAAACAATCAAGACATCAGATAGAAGCACTTGCATTTGAATGAGTTTCGAGCATGCTTGGGTACTCATGTGATCTGAGTGCCTCAGTTTTGGAATACAACTGTCGCGTGGTGCACCGCGACCTCCAGGCACCCCGGAGTTTCTGAAAAAAAAATTTCTGCGATTTTCACGAAACCACTTTTCTTCAACTTGAATTGGGCTAAAAATCCATCCCTGAAAATAAAAATTCTCTGAGTAGTGTGGAAATGCTGATCCTTACCCTACCTGGGGTGTCCACTGAGCATTTCCGCAAACTGTATTTGAAGTTCTCTGGGCATGGGATTTTGACATGTTACCCAAACCAAAAGGAATGAGTGGGAAACAATCAAGACAACAGATAGAAGCACTTGCATTTGAATGAGTTTCAAGCATGCTTGGGTACTCGTGTGATCTGAGTGACTCAGTTTTGGAATACAACTGTCGCGTGGTGCACCGTGACCTCCAGGCACTCCGGAGTTTCTGAAAAAAAATTTTCTGCGATTTTCACTAAACCACTTTTCTTCAACTTGAATTGGGCTAAAAATCCATCCCTGAAAATAAAAATTCTCTGAGTAGTGTGGAAATGCTGATCCTTACCCTACCTGGGGTGTCCACTGAGCATTTCCGCAAACTGTACTTGAAGTTCTCTAGGCATGGGATTTTGACATGTTACCCAAACCAAAAGGAATGAGTGGGAAACAATAAAGACAACAGATAGAAGCACTTGCATTTGAATGAGTTTCAAGCATGCTTGGGTACTCGTGTGATCTGAGTGACTCAGTTTTGGAATACAACTGTCGCGTGGTGCACCGCGACCTCCAGGCACCCCGGAGTTTCTGAAAAAAAAATTTCTGCGATTTTCACGAAACCACTTTTCTTCAACTTGAATTGGGCTAAAAATCCATCCCTGAAAATAAAAATTCTCTGAGTAGTTTTGAAATGCTGATCCTTACCGTACCTGGGGTGTCCACTGAGCATTTCCGAGAACTCTACTTGAAGTTCTCTGGGCATGGGATTTTGACATGTTACCCAAACCAAAAGGAATGAGTGGGAAACAATCAAGACATCAGATAGAAGCACTTGCATTTGAATGAGTTTCGAGCATGCTTGGGTACTCGTGTGATCTGAGTGACTCAGTTTTGGAATACAACTGTCGCGTGGTGCAACGCGACCTCCAGGCACCCCGGAGTTTCTGAAAAAAAATTTTCTGCGATTTTCACGAAACCACTTTTCTTCAACTTGAATTGGGCTAAAAATCCAACCCTGAAAATAAAAATTCTCTGAGTAGCGCGGAAATGCTGATCCTTACCCTACCTGGGGTGTCCACTGAGCATTTCCGAGAACTCTACTTGAAGTTCTCTGGGTATGGGATTTTGACGTTACCCAAACCAAAAGGAATGAGTGGGAAACAATCAAGACAACAGATAGAAGCACTTGCATTTGAATGTGTTTCAAGCATGCTTGGGTACTCGTGTGATCTGAGTGACTCAGTTTTGGAATACAACTGTCGCGTGGTGCACCGTGACCTCCAGGCACTCCGGAGTTTATGAAAAAAAATTTTCTGCGATTTTCACGAAACCACTTTTCTTCAACTTGAATTGGGCTAAAAATCCATCCCTGAAAATAAAAATTCTCTGAGTAGTGTGGAAATGCTGATCCTTACCCTACCTGGGGTGACCACTGAGCATTTCCGCAAACTGTATTTGAAGTTCTCTGGGAATGGGATTTTGACATGTTACCCAAACCAAAAGGAATGAGTGGGAAACAATCAAGACAACAGATAGAAGCACTTGCATTTGAATGAGTTTCAAGCATGCTTGGGTACTCGTGTGATCTGAGTGACTCAGTTTTGGAATACAACTGTCGCGTGGTGCACCGTGACCTCCAGGCACTCCGGAGTTTCTGAAAAAAAATTTCTGCGATTTTCACGAAACCACTTTTCTTCAACTTGAATTGGGCTAAAAATCCATCCCTGAAAATAAAAATTCTCTGAGTAGTGTGGAAATGCTGATCCTTACCCTACCTGGGGTGTCCAATGAGCATTTCCGCAAACTGTACTTGAAGTTCTCTGGGCATGGGATTTTGACATGTTACCCAAACCAAAAGGAATGAGTGGGAAACAATAAAGACAACAGATAGAAGCACTTGCATTTGAATGAGTTTCAAGCATGCTTGGGTACTCGTGTGATCTGAGTGACTCAGTTTTGGAATACAACTGTCGCATGGTGCACCGCGACCTCCAGGCTCCCCGGAGTTTCTGAAAAAAAATTTTCTGCGATTTTCACGAAACCACTTTTCTTCAACTTGAATTGGGCTAAAAATCCATCCCTGAAAATAAAAATTCACTGAGTAGTGTGGAAATGCTGATCCTTACCCTACCTGGGGTGTCCACTGAGCATTTCCGAGAACTCTACTTGAAGTTCTCTAGGCAAGAGATTTTGACATGTTACCCAAACCAAAAGGAATGAGTGGGAAACAATCAAGACATCAGATAGAAGCACTTGCATTTGAATAAGTTTCGAGCATGCTTGGGTACTCGTGTGATCTGAGTGACTCAGTTTTGGAATACAACTGTCGCGTGGTGCACCGCGACCTCCAGGCACCCCGGAGTTTCTGAAAAAAAAATTTCTGCGATTTTCACGAAACCACTTTTCTTCAACTTGAATTGGGCTAAAAATCCATCCCTGAAAATTAAAATTCTCTGAGTAGTGTGGAAATGCTGATCCTTACCCTACCTAGGGTGTCCACTGAGCATTTCCGCAAACTCTACTTGAAGTTCTCTGGGCATGGGATTTTGACATGTTACCCAAACCAAAAGGAATGAGTGGGAAACAATCAAGACAACAGATAGAAGCACTTGCATTTGAATGAGTTTCAAGCATGCTTGGGTACTCGTGTGATCTGAGTGATTCAGTTTTGGAATACAAGTGTCGAGTGATGCACCACGACCTCCAGGCCTCCCGGAGTTTCTGAAAAAAAATTTTCTGCGATTTTCACGAAACCACTTTTCTTCAACTTGAATTGGGCTAAAAATCCATCCCTGAAAATAAAAATTCACTGAGTAGTGTGGAAATGCTGATCCTTACCCTACCTGGGGTGTCCACTGAGCATTTCCGAGAACTCTACTTGAAGTTCTCTAGGCATGGGATTTTGACATGTTACCCAAACCAAAAGGAATGAGTGGGAAACAATCAAGACAACAGATAGAAGCACTTGCATTTGAATGAGTTTCAAGCATGCTTGGCTACTCGTGTGATCTGAGTGACTCAGTTTTGGAATACAACTGTCGCGTGGTGCACCGTGACCTCCAGGCACTCCGGAGTTTCTGAAAAAAAATTTCTGCGATTTTCACGAAACCACTTTTCTTCAACTTGAATTGGGCTAAAAATCCATCCCTGAAAATAAAAATTCTCTGAGTAGTGTGGAAATGCTGATCCTTACCCTACCTGGGGTGTCCAATGAGCATTTCCGCAAACTGTACTTGAAGTTCTCTGGGCATGGGATTTTGACATGTTACCCAAACCAAAAGGAATGAGTGGGAAACAATAAAGACAACAGATAGAAGCACTTGCATTTGAATGAGTTTCAAGCATGCTTGGGTACTCGTGTGATCTGAGTGACTCAGTTTTGGAATACAACTGTCGCATGGTGCAACGCGACCTCCAGGCTCCCCGGAGTTTCTGAAAAAAAATTTTCTGCGATTTTCACGAAACCACTTTTCTTCAACTTGAATTGGGCTAAAAATCCATCCCTGAAAATAAAAATTCACTGAGTAGTGTGGAAATGCTGATCCTTACCCTACCTGGGGTGTCCACTGAGCATTTCCGCGAACTCTACTTGAAGTTCTCTGGGCATGGGATTTTGACATGTTACCCACACCAAAAAGAATGAGTGGGAAACAATTAAGACAACAGATAGAATCACTTGCATTTGAATGTGTTTCAAGCATGCTTGGGTACTCGTGTGATCTGAGTGACTCAGTTTTGGAATACAACTGTCGCGTGGTCCACCGCGACCTCCAGGCACCCCGGAGTTTCTGAAAAAAAAATTTCTGCGATTTTCACGAAACCACTTTTCTTCAACTTGAATTGGGCTAAAAATCCATCCCTGAAAATAAAAATTCTCTGAGTAGTGTGGAAATGCTGATCCTTACCCTACCTAGGGTGTCCACTGAGCATTTCCGCAAACTCTACTTGAAGTTCTCTGGGCATGGGATTTTGACATGTTACCCAAACCAAAAGGAATGAGTGGGAAACAATCAAGACAACAGATAGAAGCACTTGCATTTGAATGAGTTTCAAGCATGCTTGGGTACTCGTGTGATCTGAGTGATTCAGTTTTGGAATACAAGTGTCGAGTGATGCACCACGACCTCCAGGCCTCCCGGAGTTTCTGAAAAAAAATTTTCTGCGATTTTCACGAAACCACTTTTCTTCAACTTGAATTGGGCTAAAAATCCATCCCTGAAAATAAAAATTCACTGAGTAGTGTGGAAATGCTGATCCTTACCCTACCTGGGGTGTCCACTGAGCATTTCCGAGAACTCTACTTGAAGTTCTCTAGGCATGGGATTTTGACATGTTACCCAAACCAAAAGGAATGAGTGGGAAACAATAAAGACAACAGATAGAAGCACTTGCATTTGAATGAGTTTCAAGCATGCTTGGGTACTCGTGTGATCTGAGTGACTCAGTTTTGGAATACAACTGTCGCGTGGTGCACCGCGACCTCCAGGCACCCCGGAGTTTCTGAAAAAAAAATTTCTGCGATTTTCACGAAACCACTTTTCTTCAACTTGAATTGGGCTAAAAATCCATCCCTGAAAATAAAAATTCTCTGAGTAGTGTGGAAATGCTGATCCTTACCCTACCTGGGGTGTCCACTGAGCATTTCCGAGAACTCTGCTTGAAGTTCTCTAGGCAAGGGATTTTGACATGTTACCCAAACCAAAAGGAATGAGTGGGAAACAATCAAGACAACAGATAGAAGCACTTGCATTTGAATGAGTTTCTAGCATGCTTGGGTACTCGTGTGATCTGAGTGATTCAGTTTTGGAATACAACTGTCGCGTGGTGCACCGCGACCTCCAGGCACCCCGGAGTTTCTGAAAAAAAAATTTCTGCGATTTTCACTAAACCACTTTTCTTCAACTTGAATTGGGCTAAAAATCCATCCCTGAAAATAAAAATTCTCTGAGTAGTGTGGAAATGCTGATCCTTACCCTACCTGGGGTGTCCACTGAGCATTTCCAAAAACTCTACTTGAAGTTCTCTAGGCATGGGATTTTGACATGTTACCCAAACCAAAAGGAATGAGTGGGAAACAATCAAGACAACAGATAGAAGCACTTGCATTTGAATGAGTTTCAAGCATGCTTGGGTACTCGTGTGATCTGAGTGACTCAGTTTTGGAATACAACTGTCGCGTGGTGCACCGTGACCTCCAGGCACCCCGGAGTTTCTGAAAAAAAATTTTCTGCGATTTTCACGAAACCACTTTTCTTCAACTTGAATTGGGCTAAAAATCCATCCCTGAAAATAAAAATTCTCTGAGTAGTGTGGAAATGCTGATCCTTACCCTACCTGGGGTGACCACTGAGCATTTCCGCAAACTGTATTTGAAGTTCTCTGGGAATGGGATTTTGACATGTTACCCAAACCAAAAGGAATGAGTGGGAAACAATCAAGACAACAGATAGAAGCACTTGCATTTGAATGAGTTTCAAGCATGCTTGGGTACTCGTGTGATCTGAGTGACTCAGTTTTGGAATACAACTGTCGCGTGGTGCACCGTGACCTCCAGGCACTCCGGAGTTTCTGAAAAAAAATTTTCTGCGATTTTCACGAAACCACTTTTCTTCAACTTGAATTGGGCTAAAAATCCATCCCTGAAAATAAAAATTCTCTGAGTAGTGTGGAAATGCTGATCCTTACCCTACCTGGGGTGTCCAATGAGCATTTCCGCAAACTGTACTTGAAGTTCTCTGGGCATGGGATTTTGACATGTTACCCAAACCAAAAGGAATGAGTGGGAAACAATAAAGACAACAGATAGAAGCACTTGCATTTGAATGAGTTTCAAGCATGCTTGGGTACTCGTGTGATCTGAGTGACTCAGTTTTGGAATACAACTGTCGCATGGTGCACCGCGACCTCCAGGCTCCCCGGAGTTTCTGAAAAAAACTTTTCTGCGATTTTCACGAAACCACTTTTCTTCAACTTGAATTGGGCTAAAAATCCATCCCTGAAAATAAAAATTCACTGAGTAGTGTGGAAATGCTGATCCTTACCCTACCTGGGGTGTCCACTGAGCATTTCCGCGAACTCTACTTGAAGTTCTCTGGGCATGGGATTTTGACATGTTACCCAAACCAAAAGGAATGAGTGGGAAACAATCAAGACATCAGATAGAAGCACTTGCATTTGAATGAGTTTCGAGCATGCTTGGGTACTCGTGTGATCTGAGTGACTCAGTTTTGGAATACAACTGTCGCGTGGTGCAACGCGACCTCCAGGCACCCCGGAGTTTCTGAAAAAAAATTTTCTGCGATTTTCACGAAACCACTTTTCTTCAACTTGAATTGGGCTAAAAATCCAACCCTGAAAATAAAAATTCTCTGAGTAGCGCGGAAATGCTGATCCTTACCCTACCTGGGGTGTCCACTGAGCATTTCCGAGAACTCTACTTGAAGTTCTCTGGGTATGGGATTTTGACGTTACCCAAACCAAAAGGAATGAGTGGGAAACAATCAAGACAACAGATAGAAGCACTTGCATTTGAATGAGTTTCAAGCATGCTTGGGTACTCGTGTGATCTGAGTGACTCAGTTTTGGAATACAACTGTCGCGTGGTGCACCGTGACCTCCAGGCACTCCGGAGTTTATGAAAAAAAATTTTCTGCGATTTTCACGAAACCACTTTTCTTCAACTTGAATTGGGCTAAAAATCCATCCCTGAAAATAAAAATTCTCTGAGTAGTGTGGAAATGCTGATCCTTACCCTACCTGGGGTCACCACTGAGCATTTCCGCAAACTGTATTTGAAGTTCTCTGGGAATGGGATTTTGACATGTTACCCAAACCAAAAGGAATGAGTGGGAAACAATCAAGACAACAGATAGAAGCACTTGCATTTGAATGAGTTTCAAGCATGCTTGGGTACTCGTGTGATCTGAGTGACTCAGTTTTGGAATACAACTGTCGCGTGGTGCACCGTGACCTCCAGGCACTCCGGAGTTTCTGAAAAAAAATTTCTGCGATTTTCACGAAACCACTTTTCTTCAACTTGAATTGGGCTAAAAATCCATCCCTGAAAATAAAAATTCTCTGAGTAGTGTGGAAATGCTGATCCTTACCCTACCTGGGGTGTCCAATGAGCATTTCCGCAAACTGTACTTGAAGTTCTCTGGGCATGGGATTTTGACATGTTACCCAAACCAAAAGGAATGAGTGGGAAACAATAAAGACAACAGATAGAAGCACTTGCATTTGAATGAGTTTCAAGCATGCTTGGGTACTCGTGTGATCTGAGTGACTCAGTTTTGGAATACAACTGTCGCATGGTGCACCGCGACCTCCAGGCTCCCCGGAGTTTCTGAAAAAAAATTTTCTGCGATTTTCACGAAACCACTTTTCTTCAACTTGAATTGGGCTAAAAATCCATCCCTGAAAATAAAAATTCACTGAGTAGTGTGGAAATGCTGATCCTTACCCTACCTGGGGTGTCCACTGAGCATTTCCGCGAACTCTACTTGAAGTTCTCTGGGCATGGGATTTTGACATGTTACCCACACCAAAAAGAATGAGTGGGAAACAATTAAGACAACAGATAGAATCACTTGCATTTGAATGTGTTTCAAGCATGCTTGGGTACTCGTGTGATCTGAGTGACTCAGTTTTGGAATACAACTGTCGCGTGGTCCACCGCGACCTCCAGGCACCCCGGAGTTTCTGAAAAAAAAATTTCTGCGATTTTCACGAAACCACTTTTCTTCAACTTGAATTGGGCTAAAAATCCATCCCTGAAAATAAAAATTCACTGAGTAGTGTGGAAATGCTGATCCTTACCCTACCTGGGGTGTCCACTGAGCATTTCCGAGAACTCTACTTGAAGTTCTCTAGGCATGGGATTTTGACATGTTACCCAAACCAAAAGGAATGAGTGGGAAACAATCAAGACAACAGATAGAAGCACTTGCATTTGAATGAGTTTCAAGCATGCTTGGCTACTCGTGTGATCTGAGTGACTCAGTTTTGGAATACAACTGTCGCGTGATGCACCGTGACCTCCAGGCACTCCGGAGTTTCTGAAAAAAAAAATTATGCGATTTTCACGAAACCACTTTTCTTCAACTTGAATTGGGCTAAAAATCCATCCCTGAAAATAAAAATTCTCTGAGTAGTGTGGAAATGCTGATCCTTACCCTACCTGGGGTGTCCACTGAGCATTTCCGAGAACTCTACTTGAAGTTCTCTGGGCATGGGATTTTGACATGTTACACAAACCAAAAGGAATGAGTGGGAAACAATCAAGACAACAGATAGAAGCACTTGCATTTGAATGAGTTTCTAGCATGCTTGGGTACTCGTGTGATCTGAGTGACTAAGTTTTGGAATACAAGTGTCACGTGGTGCACCGCGACATCCAGGCACCCCGGAGTTTCTGAAAAAAAATTTTCTGCGATTTTCACTAAACCACTTTTCTTCAACTTGAATTGGGCTAAAAATCCATCCCTGAAAATAAAAATTCTCTGAGTAGTGTGGAAATGCTGATCCTTACCCTACCTGGGGTGTCCACTGAGCATTTCCAAAAACTGTACTTGAAGTTCTCTAGGCATGGGATTTTGACATGTTACCCAAACCAAAAGGAATGAGTGGGAAACAATAAAGACAACAGATAGAAGCACTTGCATTTGAATGAGTTTCAAGCATGCTTGGGTACTCGTGTGATCTGAGTGACTCAGTTTTGGAATACAACTGTCGCGTGGTGCACCGCGACCTCCAGGCACCCCGGAGTTTCTGAAAAAAAAATTTCTGCGATTTTCACGAAACCACTTTTCTTCAACTTGAATTGGGCTAAAAATCCATCCCTGAAAATAAAAATTCTCTGAGTAGTGTGGAAATGCTGATCCTTACCCTACCTGGGGTGTCCACTGAGCATTTCCGAGAACTCTGCTTGAAGTTCTCTAGGCAAGGGATTTTGACATGTTACCCAAACCAAAAGGAATGAGTGGGAAACAATCAAGACAACAGATAGAAGCACTTGCATTTGAATGAGTTTCTAGCATGCTTGGGTACTCGTGTGATCTGAGTGATTCAGTTTTGGAATACAACTGTCGCGTGGTGCACCGCGACCTCCAGGCACCCCGGAGTTTCTGAAAAAAAAAATTCTGCGATTTTCACTAAACCACTTTTCTTCAACTTGAATTGGGCTAAAAATCCATCCCTGAAAATAAAAATTCTCTGAGTAGTGTGGAAATGCTGATCCTTACCCTACCTGGGGTGTCCACTGAGCATTTCCAAAAACTCTGCTTGAAGTTCTCTAGGCATGGGATTTTGACATGTTACCCAAACCAAAAGGAATGAGTGGGAAACAATCAAGACAACAGATAGAAGCACTTGCATTTGAATGAGTTTCAAGCATGCTTGGGTACTCGTGTGATCTGAGTGACTCAGTTTTGGAATACAACTGTCGCGTGGTGCACCGTGACCTCCAGGCACCCCGGAGTTTCTGAAAAAAAATTTTCTGCGATTTTCACGAAACCACTTTTCTTCAACTTGAATTGGGCTAAAAATCCATCCCTGAAAATAAAAATTCTCTGAGTAGTGTGGAAATGCTGATCCTTACCCTACCTGGGGTGACCACTGAGCATTTCCGCAAACTGTATTTGAAGTTCTCTGGGAATGGGATTTTGACATGTTACCCAAACCAAAAGGAATGAGTGGGAAACAATCAAGACAACAGATAGAAGCACTTGCATTTGAATGAGTTTCAAGCATGCTTGGGTACTCGTGTGATCTGAGTGACTCAGTTTTGGAATACAACTGTCGCGTGGTGCACCGTGACCTCCAGGCACCCCGGAGTTTCTGAAAAAAAATTTTCTGCGATTTTCACGAAACCACTTTTCTTCAACTTGAATTGGGCTAAAAATCCATCCCTGAAAATAAAAATTCTCTGAGTAGTGTGGAAATGCTGATCCTTACCCTACCTGAGGTGTCCACTGAGCATTTCCGCAAATTCTACTTGAAGTTCTTTGGGCATGGGATTTTGACATGTTACCCAAACCAAAAGGAATGAGTGGGAAACAATCAAGACAACAGATAGAAGCACTTGCATTTGAATGAGTTTCTAGCATGCTTGGGTACTCGTGTGATCTGAGTGACTCAGTTTTGGAATACAACTGTCGCGTGGTGCACCGCGACATCCAGGCACTCCGGAGTTTCTGAAAAAAAATTTTCTGCGATTTTCACGAAACCGCTTTTCTTCAACTTGAATTGGGCTAAAAATCCATCCCTGAAAATAAAAATTCTCTGAGTAGTGTGGAAATGCTGATCCTTACCCTACCTGGGTTGTCCACTGAGCATTTCCTAGAACTCTACTTGAACTTCTCTGGGCATGGGATTTTGACATGTTACCCAAACCAAAAGGAATGAGTGGGAAACAATCAAGACAACAGATAGAAGCACTTGCATTTGAATGAGTTTCTAGCATGCTTGGGTACTCGTGTGATCTGAGTGACTCAGTTTTGGAATACAACTGTCGCATAGTGCACCGCGACCTCCAGGCACCCCGGAGTTTCTGAAAAAAAATTTTCTGCGATTTTCACGAAACCACTTTTCTTCAACTTGAATTGGGCTAAAAATCCAACCCTGAAAATAAAAATTCTCTGAGTAGCGCGGAAATGCTGATCCTTACCCTACCTGGGGTGTCCACTGAGCATTTCTGAGAACTCTACTTGAAGTTCTCTGGGTATGGGATTTTGACGTTACCCAAACCAAATGGAATGAGTGGGAAACAATCAAGACAACAGATAGAAGCACTTGCATTTGAATAAGTTTCAAGCATGCTTGGGTACTCGTGTGATCTGAGTGACTCAGTTTTGGAATACAACTGTCGCATGGTGCACAGCGACCTCCAGGCACCCAAGAGTTTCTGAAAAAAAATTTTCTGCGATTTTCACGAAACCACTTTTCTTCAACTTGAATTGGGCTAAAAATCCATCCCTGAAAATAAAAATTCTCTGAGTAGTGTGGAAATGCTGATCCTTACCCTACCTGGGGTGTCCACTGAGCATTTCCGAGAACTCTACTTGAAGTTCTCTGGGCATGGGATTTTGACATGTTACCCAAACCAAAAGGAATGAGTGGGAAACAATCAAGACATCAGATAGAAGCACTTGCATTTGAATGAGTTTCGAGCATGCTTGGGTACTCGTGTGATCTGAGTGACTCAGTTTTGGAATACAACTGTCGCGTGGTGCACCGCGACCTCCAGGCACCCCGGAGTTTCTGAAAAAAAAAATTATGCGATTTTCACGAAACCACTTTTCTTCAACTTGAATTGGGCTAAAAATCCATCCCTGAAAATAAAAATTCTCTGAGTAGTGTGGAAATGCTGATCCTTACCCTACCTGGGGTGTCCACTGAGCATTTCCGAGAACTCTACTTGAAGTTCTCTGGGCATGGGATTTTGACATGTTACACAAACCAAAAGGAATGAGTGGGAAACAATCAAGACAACAGATAGAAGCACTTGCATTTGAATGAGTTTCTAGCATGCTTTGGTACTCGTGTGATCTGAGTGACTAAGTTTTGGAATACAAGTGTCACGTGGTGCACCGCGACCTCCAGGCACCCCGGAGTTTCTGAAAAAAAATTTTCTGCGATTTTCACGAAACCACTTTTCTTCAACTTGAATTGGGCTAAAAATCCATCCCTGAAAATAAAAATTCTCTGAGTAGCGCGGAAATGCTGATCCTTACCCTACCTGGGGTGTCCACTGAGCATTTCCGAGAACTCTACTTGAAGTTCTCTAGGCATGGGATTTTGACATGTTACCCAAACCAAAAGGAATGAGTGGGAAACAAGAAAGACAACAGATAGAAGCACTTGCATTTGAATGAGTTTCAAGCATGCTTGGGTACTCGTGTGATCTGAGTGACTCAGTTTTGGAATACAACTGTCGCGTGGTGCACCGCGACCTCCAGGCACCCCGGAGTTTCTGAAAAAAAAAATTCTGCGATTTTCACGAAACCACTTTTCTTCAACTTGAATTGGGCTAAAAATCCATCCCTGAAAATAAAAATTCTCTGAGTAGTGTGGAAATGCTGATCCTTACCCTACCTGGGGTGTCCACTGAGCATTTCCGAGAACTCTACTTGAAGTTCTCTGGGCATGGGATTTTGACATGTTACCCAAACCAAAAGGAATGAGTGGGAAACAATCAAGACAACAGATAGAAGCACTTGCATTTGAATGAGTTTCTAGCATGCTTGGGTACTCGTGTGATCTGAGTGACTCAGTTTTGGAATACAACTGTCGCATAGTGAACCGCGACCTCCAGGCACCCCGGAGTTTCTGAAAAAAAATTTTCTGCGATTTTAACGAAACCACTTTTCTTCTACTTGAATTGGGCTAAAAATCCATCCCTGAAAATAAAAATTCTCTGAGTAGCGCGGAAATGCTGATCCTTACCCTACCTGGGGTGTCCACTGAGCATTTCCGAGAACTCTACTTGAAGTTCTCTAGGCATGGGATTTTGACATGTTACCCAAACCAAAAGGAATGAGTGGGAAACAATCAAGACATCAGATAGAAGCACTTGCATTTGAATGAGTTTCAAGCATGCTTGGGTACTCGTGTGATCTGAGTGACTCAGTTTTGGAATACAACTGTCGCGTGGTGCACCGCGACCTCCAGGCACCCCGGAGTTTCTGAAAAAAAAATTTCTGCGATTTTCACGAAACCACTTTTCTTCAACTTGAATTGGTCTAAAAATCCATCCCTGAAAATAAAAATTCTCTGAGTAGTGTGGAAATGCTGATCCTTACCCTACCTGGGGTGTCCACTTAGCATTTCCGCAAACTGTATTTGAAGTTCACTGGGCATGGGATTTTGACATGTTACCCAAACCAAAAGGAATGAGTGGGAAACAATCAAGACAACAGATAGAAGCACTTGCATTTGAATGAGTTTCAAGCATGCTTGGGTACTCGTGTGATCTGAGTGACTAAGTTTTGGAATACAAGTGTCACGTGGTGCACCGCGACCTCCAGGCACCCCGGAGTTTCTGAAAAAAAATTTTCTGCGATTTTCACGAAACCACTTTTCTTCAACTTGAATTGGGCTAAAAATCCATCCCTGAAAATAAAAATTCTCTGAGTAGCGCGGAAATGCTGATCCTTACCCTACCTGGGGTGTCCACTGAGCATTTCCGAGAACTCTACTTGAAGTTCTCTAGGCATGGGATTTTGACATGTTACCCAAACCAAAAGGAATGAGTGGGAAACAAGAAAGACAACAGATAGAAGCACTTGCATTTGAATGAGTTTCAAGCATGCTTGGGTACTCGTGTGATCTGAGTGACTCAGTTTTGGAATACAACTGTCGCGTGGTGCACCGCGACCTCCAGGCACCCCGGAGTTTCTGAAAAAAAAAATTCTGCGATTTTCACGAAACCACTTTTCTTCAACTTGAATTGGGCTAAAAATCCATCCCTGAAAATAAAAATTCTCTGAGTAGTGTGGAAATGCTGATCCTTACCCTACCTGGGGTGTCCACTGAGCATTTCCGAGAACTCTACTTGAAGTTCTCTGGGCATGGGATTTTGACATGTTACCCAAACCAAAAGGAATGAGTGGGAAACAATCAAGACAACAGATAGAAGCACTTGCATTTGAATGAGTTTCTAGCATGCTTGGGTACTCGTGTGATCTGAGTGACTCAGTTTTGGAATACAACTGTCGCATAGTGAACCGCGACCTCCAGGCACCCCGGAGTTTCTGAAAAAAAATTTTCTGCGATTTTAACGAAACCACTTTTCTTCTACTTGAATTGGGCTAAAAATCCATCCCTGAAAATAAAAATTCTCTGAGTAGCGCGGAAATGCTGATCCTTACCCTACCTGGGGTGTCCACTGAGCATTTCCGAGAACTCTACTTGAAGTTCTCTAGGCATGGGATTTTGACATGTTACCCAAACCAAAAGGAATGAGTGGGAAACAATCAAGACATCAGATAGAAGCACTTGCATTTGAATGAGTTTCAAGCATGCTTGGGTACTCGTGTGATCTGAGTGACTCAGTTTTGGAATACAACTGTCGCGTGGTGCACCGCGACCTCCAGGCACCCCGGAGTTTCTGAAAAAAAAATTTCTGCGATTTTCACGAAACCACTTTTCTTCAACTTGAATTGGTCTAAAAATCCATCCCTGAAAATAAAAATTCTCTGAGTAGTGTGGAAATGCTGATCCTTACCCTACCTGGGGTGTCCACTGAGCATTTCCGCAAACTGTATTTGAAGTTCACTGGGCATGGGATTTTGACATGTTACCCAAACCAAAAGGAATGAGTGGGAAACAATCAAGACAACAGATAGAAGCACTTGCATTTGAATGAGTTTCTAGCATGCTTGGGTACTCGTGTGATCTGAGTGACTCAGTTTTGGAATACAACTGTCGCATAGTGCACCGCGACCTCCAGGCACCCCGGAGTTTCTGAAAAAAAATTTTCTGCGATTTTCACGAAACCACTTTTCTTCAACTTGAATTGGGCTAAAAATCCAACCCTGAAAATAAAAATTCTCTGAGTAGCGCGGAAATGCTGATCCTTACCCTACCTGGGGTGTCCACTGAGCATTTCTGAGAACTCTACTTGAAGTTCTCTGGGTATGGGATTTTGACGTTACCCAAACCAAATGGAATGAGTGGGAAACAATCAAGACAACAGATAGAAGCACTTGCATTTGAATAAGTTTCAAGCATGCTTGGGTACTCGTGTGATCTGAGTGACTCAGTTTTGGAATACAAGTGTCACGTGGTGCACCGCGACCTCCAGGCACCCCGGAGTTTCTGAAAAAAAATTTTCTGCGATTTTCACGAAACCACTTTTCTTCAACTTGAATTGGGCTAAAAATCCATCCCTGAAAATAAAAATTCTCTGAGTAGCGCGGAAATGCTGATCCTTACCCTACCTGGGGTGTCCACTGAGCATTTCCGAGAACTCTACTTGAAGTTCTCTAGGCATGGGATTTTGACATGTTACCCAAACCAAAAGGAATGAGTGGGAAACAAGAAAGACAACAGATAGAAGCACTTGCATTTGAATGAGTTTCAAGCATGCTTGGGTACTCGTGTGATCTGAGTGACTCAGTTTTGGAATACAACTGTCGCGTGGTGCACCGCGACCTCCAGGCACCCCGGAGTTTCTGAAAAAAAAAATTCTGCGATTTTCACGAAACCACTTTTCTTCAACTTGAATTGGGCTAAAAATCCATCCCTGAAAATAAAAATTCTCTGAGTAGTGTGGAAATGCTGATCCTTACCCTACCTGGGGTGTCCACTGAGCATTTCCGAGAACTCTACTTGAAGTTCTCTGGGCATGGGATTTTGACATGTTACCCAAACCAAAAGGAATGAGTGGGAAACAATCAAGACAACAGATAGAAGCACTTGCATTTGAATGAGTTTCTAGCATGCTTGGGTACTCGTGTGATCTGAGTGACTCAGTTTTGGAATACAACTGTCGCATAGTGAACCGCGACCTCCAGGCACCCCGGAGTTTCTGAAAAAAAATTTTCTGCGATTTTAACGAAACCACTTTTCTTCTACTTGAATTGGGCTAAAAATCCATCCCTGAAAATAAAAATTCTCTGAGTAGCGCGGAAATGCTGATCCTTACCCTACCTGGGGTGTCCACTGAGCATTTCCGAGAACTCTACTTGAAGTTCTCTAGGCATGGGATTTTGACATGTTACCCAAACCAAAAGGAATGAGTGGGAAACAATCAAGACATCAGATAGAAGCACTTGCATTTGAATGAGTTTCAAGCATGCTTGGGTACTCGTGTGATCTGAGTGACTCAGTTTTGGAATACAACTGTCGCGTGGTGCACCGCGACCTCCAGGCACCCCGGAGTTTCTGAAAAAAAAATTTCTGCGATTTTCACGAAACCACTTTTCTTCAACTTGAATTGGTCTAAAAATCCATCCCTGAAAATAAAAATTCTCTGAGTAGTGTGGAAATGCTGATCCTTACCCTACCTGGGGTGTCCACTTAGCATTTCCGCAAACTGTATTTGAAGTTCACTGGGCATGGGATTTTGACATGTTACCCAAACCAAAAGGAATGAGTGGGAAACAATCAAGACAACAGATAGAAGCACTTGCATTTGAATGAGTTTCAAGCATGCTTGGGTACTCGTGTGATCTGAGTGACTAAGTTTTGGAATACAAGTGTCACGTGGTGCACCGCGACCTCCAGGCACCCCGGAGTTTCTGAAAAAAAATTTTCTGCGATTTTCACGAAACCACTTTTCTTCAACTTGAATTGGGCTAAAAATCCATCCCTGAAAATAAAAATTCTCTGAGTAGCGCGGAAATGCTGATCCTTACCCTACCTGGGGTGTCCACTGAGCATTTCCGAGAACTCTACTTGAAGTTCTCTAGGCATGGGATTTTGACATGTTACCCAAACCAAAAGGAATGAGTGGGAAACAAGAAAGACAACAGATAGAAGCACTTGCATTTGAATGAGTTTCAAGCATGCTTGGGTACTCGTGTGATCTGAGTGACTCAGTTTTGGAATACAACTGTCGCGTGGTGCACCGCGACCTCCAGGCACCCCGGAGTTTCTGAAAAAAAAAATTCTGCGATTTTCACGAAACCACTTTTCTTCAACTTGAATTGGGCTAAAAATCCATCCCTGAAAATAAAAATTCTCTGAGTAGTGTGGAAATGCTGATCCTTACCCTACCTGGGGTGTCCACTGAGCATTTCCGAGAACTCTACTTGAAGTTCTCTGGGCATGGGATTTTGACATGTTACCCAAACCAAAAGGAATGAGTGGGAAACAATCAAGACAACAGATAGAAGCACTTGCATTTGAATGAGTTTCTAGCATGCTTGGGTACTCGTGTGATCTGAGTGACTCAGTTTTGGAATACAACTGTCGCATAGTGAACCGCGACCTCCAGGCACCCCGGAGTTTCTGAAAAAAAATTTTCTGCGATTTTAACGAAACCACTTTTCTTCTACTTGAATTGGGCTAAAAATCCATCCCTGAAAATAAAAATTCTCTGAGTAGCGCGGAAATGCTGATCCTTACCCTACCTGGGGTGTCCACTGAGCATTTCCGAGAACTCTACTTGAAGTTCTCTAGGCATGGGATTTTGACATGTTACCCAAACCAAAAGGAATGAGTGGGAAACAATCAAGACATCAGATAGAAGCACTTGCATTTGAATGAGTTTCAAGCATGCTTGGGTACTCGTGTGATCTGAGTGACTCAGTTTTGGAATACAACTGTCGCGTGGTGCACCGCGACCTCCAGGCACCCCGGAGTTTCTGAAAAAAAAATTTCTGCGATTTTCACGAAACCACTTTTCTTCAACTTGAATTGGTCTAAAAATCCATCCCTGAAAATAAAAATTCTCTGAGTAGTGTGGAAATGCTGATCCTTACCCTACCTGGGGTGTCCACTGAGCATTTCCGCAAACTGTATTTGAAGTTCACTGGGCATGGGATTTTGACATGTTACCCAAACCAAAAGGAATGAGTGGGAAACAATCAAGACAACAGATAGAAGCACTTGCATTTGAATGAGTTTCTAGCATGCTTGGGTACTCGTGTGATCTGAGTGACTCAGTTTTGGAATACAACTGTCGCATAGTGCACCGCGACCTCCAGGCACCCCGGAGTTTCTGAAAAAAAATTTTCTGCGATTTTCACGAAACCACTTTTCTTCAACTTGAATTGGGCTAAAAATCCAACCCTGAAAATAAAAATTCTCTGAGTAGCGCGGAAATGCTGATCCTTACCCTACCTGGGGTGTCCACTGAGCATTTCTGAGAACTCTACTTGAAGTTCTCTGGGTATGGGATTTTGACGTTACCCAAACCAAATGGAATGAGTGGGAAACAATCAAGACAACAGATAGAAGCACTTGCATTTGAATAAGTTTCAAGCATGCTTGGGTACTCGTGTGATCTGAGTGACTCAGTTTTGGAATACAACTGTCGCATGGTGCACAGCGACCTCCAGGCACCCAAGAGTTTCTGAAAAAAAATTTTCTGCGATTTTCACGAAACCACTTTTCTTCAACTTGAATTGGGCTAAAAATCCATCCCTGAAAATAAAAATTCTCTGAGTAGTGTGGAAATGCTGATCCTTACCCTACCTGGGGTGTCCACTGAGCATTTCCGAGAACTCTACTTGAAGTTCTCTGGGCATGGGATTTTGACATGTTACCCAAACCAAAAGGAATGAGTGGGAAACAATCAAGACATCAGATAGAAGCACTTGCATTTGAATGAGTTTCGAGCATGCTTGGGTACTCGTGTGATCTGAGTGACTCAGTTTTGGAATACAACTGTCGCGTGGTGCACCGCGACCTCCAGGCACCCCGGAGTTTCTGAAAAAAAAAATTATGCGATTTTCACGAAACCACTTTTCTTCAACTTGAATTGGGCTAAAAATCCATCCCTGAAAATAAAAATTCTCTGAGTAGTGTGGAAATGCTGATCCTTACCCTACCTGGGGTGTCCACTGAGCATTTCCGAGAACTCTACTTGAAGTTCTCTGGGCATGGGATTTTGACATGTTACACAAACCAAAAGGAATGAGTGGGAAACAATCAAGACAACAGATAGAAGCACTTGCATTTGAATGAGTTTCTAGCATGCTTTGGTACTCGTGTGATCTGAGTGACTAAGTTTTGGAATACAAGTGTCACGTGGTGCACCGCGACATCCAGGCACCCCGGAGTTTCTGAAAAAAAATTTTCTGCGATTTTCACGAAACCACTTTTCTTCAACTTGAATTGGGCTAAAAATCCATCCCTGAAAATAAAAATTCTCTGAGTAGTGCGGAAATGCTGATCCTTACCCTACCTGGGGTGTCCAATGAGCATTTCCGAGAACTCTACTTGAAGTTCTCTAGGCATGGGATTTTGACATGTTACCCACAGCAAAAGGAATGAGTGGGAAACAATCAAGACAACAGATAGAAGCACTTGCATTTGAATGAGTTTCAAGCATGCTTGGGTACTCGTGTGATCTGAGTGACTCGGTTTTGGAATACAACTGTCGCGTGGTGCACCGCGACATCCAGGCACCCAAGACTTTCTGAAAATAAATTTTCTGCGATTTTCACTAAACCACTTTTCTTCAACTTGAATTGGGCTAAAAATCCATCCCTGAAAATAAAAATTCTCTGAGTAGTGTGGAAATGCTTATCCTTACCCTACCTGGGGTGTCCACTGAGCATTTCCGCAAACTCTACTTGAAGTTCTCTGGGTATGGGATTTTGACGTTACCCAAACCAAATGGAATGAGTGGGAAACAATCAAGACAACAGATAGAAGCACTTGCATTTGAATGAGTTTCAAGCATGCTTGGGTACTCGTGTGATCTGAGTGACTCAGTTTTGGAATACAACTGTCGCGTGGTGCACTGCGACCTCCAGGCACCCCGGAGTTTCTGAAAAAAAATTTTCTGCGATTTTCACGAAACTACTTTTCTTCAACTTGAATTGGGCTAAAAATCCATCCCTGAAAATAAAAATTCTCTGAGTAGTGTGGAAATGCTGATCCTTACCCTACCTGGGGTGTCCACAGAGCATTTCCGCAAACTCTACTTGAAGTTCTCTGGGCATGGGATTTTGACATGTTACCCAAACCAAAAGGAATGAGTGGGAAACAATCAAGACAACAGATAGAAGCACTTGCATTTGAATGTGTTTCAAGCATGCTTGGGTACTCGTGTGATCTGAGTGACTCAGTTTTGGAATACAACTGTCGCGTGGTCCACCGCGACCTCCAGGCACCCCGGAGTTTCTGAAAAAAAAATTTCTGCGATTTTCACGAAACCACTTTTCTTCAACTTGAATTGGGCTAAAAATCCATCCCTGAAAATAAAAATTCTCTGAGTAGTGTGGAAATGCTGATCCTTACCCTACCTAGGGTGTCCACTGAGCATTTCCGCAAACTCTACTTGAAGTTCTCTGGGCATGGGATTTTGACATGTTACCCAAACCAAAAGGAATGAGTGGGAAACAATCAAGACAACAGATAGAAGCACTTGCATTTGAATGAGTTTCAAGCATGCTTGGGTACTCGTGTGATCTGAGTGATTCAGTTTTGGAATACAAGTGTCGAGTGATGCACCACGACCTCCAGGCACCCCGGAGTTTCTGAAAAAAAAATTTCTGCGATTTTCACGAAACCACTTTTCTTCAACTTGAATTGGGCTAAAAATCCATCCCTGAAAATAAAAATTCACTGAGTAGTGTGGAAATGCTGATCCTTACCCTACCTAGGGTGTCCACTGAGCATTTCCGAGAACTCTACTTGAAGTTCTCTAGGCATGGGATTTTGACATGTTACCCAAACCAAAAGGAATGAGTGGGAAACAATCAAGACAACAGATAGAAGCACTTGCATTTGAATGAGTTTCAAGCATGCTTGGCTACTCGTGTGATCTGAGTGACTCAGTTTTGGAATACAACTGTCGCGTGATGCACCGTGACCTCCAGGCACTCCGGAGTTTCTGAAAAAAAATTTCTGCGATTTTCACTAAACCACTTTTCTTCAACTTGAATTGGGCTAAAAATCCATCCCTGAAAATAAAAATTCTCTGAGTAGTGTGGAAATGCTGATCCTTACCCTACCTGGGGTGTCCACTGAGCATTTCCAAAAACTGTACTTGAAGTTCTCTAGGCATGGGATTTTGACATGTTACCCAAACCAAAAGGAATGAGTGGGAAACAATAAAGACAACAGATAGAAGCACTTGCATTTGAATGAGTTTCAAGCATGCTTGGGTACTCGTGTGATCTGAGTGACTCAGTTTTGGAATACAACTGTCGCGTGGTGCACCGCGACCTCCAGGCACCCCGGAGTTTCTGAAAAAAAAATTTCTGCGATTTTCACGAAACCACTTTTCTTCAACTTGAATTGGGCTAAAAATCCATCCCTGAAAATAAAAATTCTCTGAGTAGTGTGGAAATGCTGATCCTTTCCCTACCTGGGGTGTCCACTGAGCATTTCCGAGAACTCTGCTTGAAGTTCTCTAGGCAAGGGATTTTGACATGTTACCCAAACCAAAAGGAATGAGTGGGAAACAATCAAGACAACAGATAGAAGCACTTGCATTTGAATGAGTTTCTAGCATGCTTGGGTACTCGTGTGATCTGAGTGATTCAGTTTTGGAATACAACTGTCGCGTGGTGCACCGCGACCTCCAGGCACCCCGGAGTTTCTGAAAAAAAAAATTCTGCGATTTTCACTAAACCACTTTTCTTCAACTTGAATTGGGCTAAAAATCCATCCCTGAAAATAAAAATTCTCTGAGTAGTGTGGAAATGCTGATCCTTACCCTACCTGGGGTGTCCACTGAGCATTTCCAAAAACTCTACTTGAAGTTCTCTAGGCATGGGATTTTGACATGTTACCCAAACCAAAAGGAATGAGTGGGAAACAATCAAGACAACAGATAGAAGCACTTGCATTTGAATGAGTTTCAAGCATGCTTGGGTACTCGTGTGATCTGAGTGACTCAGTTTTGGAATACAACTGTCGCGTGGTGCACCGTGACCTCCAGGCACCCCGGAGTTTCTGAAAAAAAATTTTCTGCGATTTTCACGAAACCACTTTTCTTCAACTTGAATTGGGCTAAAAATCCATCCCTGAAAATAAAAATTCTCTGAGTAGTGTGGAAATGCTGATCCTTACCCTACCTGAGGTGTCCACTGAGCATTTCCGCAAATTCTACTTGAAGTTCTTTGGGCATGGGATTTTGACATGTTACCCAAACCAAAAGGAATGAGTGGGAAACAATCAAGACAACAGATAGAAGCACTTGCATTTGAATGAGTTTCTGGCATGCTTGGGTACTCGTGTGATCTGAGTGACTCAGTTTTGGAATACAACTGTCGCGTGGTGCACCGCGACATCCAGGCACTCCGGAGTTTCTGAAAAAAAATTTTCTGCGATTTTCACGAAACCGCTTTTCTTCAACTTGAATTGGGCTAAAAATCCATCCCTGAAAATAAAAATTCTCTGAGTAGTGTGGAAATGCTGATCCCTACCCTACCTGGCGTGTCCACTGAGCATTTCCGAGAACTCTACTTGAACTTCTCTGGGCATGGGATTTTGACATGTTACCCAAACCAAAAGGAATGAGTGGGAAACAATCAAGACAACAGATAGAAGCACTTGCATTTGAATGAGTTTCTAGCATGCTTGGGTACTCGTGTGATCTGAGTGACTCAGTTTTGGAATACAACTGTCGCATAGTGCACCGCGACCTCCAGGCACCCCGGAGTTTCTGAAAAAAAATTTTCTGCGATTTTCACGAAACCACTTTTCTTCAACTTGAATTGGGCTAAAAATCCAACCCTGAAAATAAAAATTCTCTGAGTAGCGCGGAAATGCTGATCCTTACCCTACCTGGGGTGTCCACTGAGCATTTCTGAGAACTCTACTTGAAGTTCTCTGGGTATGGGATTTTGACGTTACCCAAACCAAATGGAATGAGTGGGAAACAATCAAGACAACAGATAGAAGCACTTGCATTTGAATAAGTTTCAAGCATGCTTGGGTACTCGTGTGATCTGAGTGACTCAGTTTTGGAATACAACTGTCGCATGGTGCACAGCGACCTCCAGGCACCCAAGAGTTTCTGAAAAAAAATTTTCTGCGATTTTCACGAAACCACTTTTCTTCAACTTGAATTGGGCTAAAAATCCATCCCTGAAAATAAAAATTCTCTGAGTAGTGTGGAAATGCTGATCCTTACCCTACCTGGGGTGTCCACTGAGCATTTCCGAGAACTCTACTTGAAGTTCTCTGGGCATGGGATTTTGACATGTTACACAAACCAAAAGGAATGAGTGGGAAACAATCAAGACAACAGATAGAAGCACTTGCATTTGAATGAGTTTCAAGCATGCTTGGGTACTCGTGTGATCTGAGTGACTCGGTTTTGGAATACAACTGTCGCGTGGTGCACCGCGACATCCAGGCACCCAAGACTTTCTGAAAATAAATTTTCTGCGATTTTCACGAAACCACTTTTCTTCAACTTGAATTGGGCTAAAAATCCATCCCTGAAAATAAAAATTCTCTGAGTAGTGTGGAAATGCTTATCCTTACCCTACCTGGGGTGTCCACTGAGCATTTCCGCAAACTCTACTTGAAGTTCTCTGGGTATGGGATTTTGACGTTACCCAAACCAAATGGAATGAGTGGGAAACAATCAAGACAACAGATAGAAGCACTTGCATTTGAATGAGTTTCAAGCATGCTTGGGTACTCGTGTGATCTGAGTGACTCAGTTTTGGAATACAACTGTCGCGTGGTGCACTGCGACCTCCAGGCACCCCGGAGTTTCTGAAAAAAAATTTTCTGCGATTTTCACGAAACTACTTTTCTTCAACTTGAATTGGGCTAAAAATCCATCCCTGAAAATAAAAATTCTCTGAGTAGTGTGGAAATGCTGATCCTTACCCTACCTGGGGTGTCCACAGAGCATTTCCGCAAACTCTACTTGAAGTTCTCTGGGCATGGGATTTTGACATGTTACCCAAACCAAAAGGAATGAGTGGGAAACAATCAAGACAACAGATAGAAGCACTTGCATTTGAATGAGTTTCAAGCATGCTTGGGTACTCGTGTTATCTGAGTGACTCAGTTTTGGAATACAACTGTCGCGTGCTGCACCGCGACCTCCAGGCACCCCAGAGTTTCTGAAAAAAAATTTTCTGCGATTTTCACGAAATCACTTTTCTTCAACTTGAATTGGGCTAAAAATCCATCCCTGAAAATAAAAATTCTCTGGGTAGTGTGGAAATGCTGATCCTTACCCTACCTGGGGTGTCCACTGAGCATTTCCGAGAACTCTACTTGAAGTTCTCTAGGCATGGGATTTTGACATGTTACCCAAACCAAAAGGAATGAGTGGGAAACAATCAAGACAACAGATAGAAGCACTTGCATTTGAATGAGTTTCAAGCATGCTTGGCTACTCGTGTGATCTGAGTGACTCAGTTTTGGAATACAACTGTCGCGTGGTGCACCGTGACCTCCAGGCACTCCGGAGTTTCTGAAAAAAAATTTCTGCGATTTTCACGAAACCACTTTTCTTCAACTTGAATTGGGCTAAAAATCCATCCCTGAAAATAAAAATTCTCTGAGTAGTGTGGAAATGCTGATCCTTACCCTACCTGGGGTGTCCAATGAGCATTTCCGCAAACTGTACTTGAAGTTCTCTGGGCATGGGATTTTGACATGTTACCCAAACCAAAAGGAATGAGTGGGAAACAATAAAGACAACAGATAGAAGCACTTGCATTTGAATGAGTTTCAAGCATGCTTGGGTACTCGTGTGATCTGAGTGACTCAGTTTTGGAATACAACTGTCGCATGGTGCACCGCGACCTCCAGGCTCCCCGGAGTTTCTGAAAAAAAATTTTCTGCGATTTTCACGAAACCACTTTTCTTCAACTTGAATTGGGCTAAAAATCCATCCCTGAAAATAAAAATTCACTGAGTAGTGTGGAAATGCTGATCCTTACCCTACCTGGCGTGTCCACTGAGCATTTCCGCGAACTCTACTTGAAGTTCTCTGGGCATGGGATTTTGACATGTTACCCACACCAAAAAGAATGAGTGGGAAACAATTAAGACAACAGATAAAATCACTTGCATTTGAATGTGTTTCAAGCATGCTTGGGTACTCGTGTGATCTGAGTGACTCAGTTTTGGAATACAACTGTCGCGTGGTCCACCGCGACCTCCAGGCACCCCGGAGTTTCTGAAAAAAAAATTTCTGCGATTTTCACGAAACCACTTTTCTTCAACTTGAATTGGGCTAAAAATCCATCCCTGAAAATAAAAATTCTCTGAGTAGTGTGGAAATGCTGATCCTTACCCTACCTAGGGTGTCCACTGAGCATTTCCGCAAACTCTACTTGAAGTTCTCTGGGCATGGGATTTTGACATGTTACCCAAACCAAAAGGAATGAGTGGGAAACAATCAAGACAACAGATAGAAGCACTTGCATTTGAATGAGTTTCAAGCATGCTTGGGTACTCGTGTGATCTGAGTGATTCAGTTTTGGAATACAAGTGTCGAGTGATGCACCACGACCTCCAGGCCTCCCGGAGTTTCTGAAAAAAAATTTTCTGCAATTTTCACGAAACCACTTTTCTTCAACTTGAATTGGGCTAAAAATCCATCCCTGAAAATAAAAATTCACTGAGTAGTGTGGAAATGCTGATCCTTACCCTACCTGGGGTGTCCACTGAGCATTTCCGAGAACTCTACTTGAAGTTCTCTAGGCATGGGATTTTGACATGTTACCCAAACCAAAAGGAATGAGTGGGAAACAATCAAGACAACAGATAGAAGCACTTGCATTTGAATGAGTTTCAAGCATGCTTGGCTACTCGTGTGATCTGAGTGACTCAGTTTTGGAATACAACTGTCGCGTGATGCACCGTGACCTCCAGGCACTCCGGAGTTTCTGAAAAAAAAATTTCTGCGATTTTCACGAAACCACTTTTCTTCAACTTGAATTGGGCTAAAAATCCATCCCTGAAAATAAAAATTCTCTGAGTAGTGTGGAAATGCTGATCCTTACCCTACCTGGGGTGACCACTGAGCATTTCCGCAAACTGTATTTGAAGTTCTCTGGGAATGGGATTTTGACATGTTACCCAAACCAAAAGGAATGAGTGGGAAACAATCAAGACAACAGATAGAAGCACTTGCATTTGAATGAGTTTCAAGCATGCTTGGGTACTCGTGTGATCTGAGTGACTCAGTTTTGGAATACAACTGTCGCGTGGTGCACCGTGACCTCCAGGCACCCCGGAGTTTCTGAAAAAAAATTTTCTGCGATTTTCACGAAACCACTTTTCTTCAACTTGAATTGGGCTAAAAATCCATCCCTGAAAATAAAAATTCTCTGAGTAGTGTGGAAATGCTGATCCTTACCCTACCTGAGGTGTCCACTGAGCATTTCCGCAAATTCTACTTGAAGTTCTTTGGGCATGGGATTTTGACATGTTACCCAAACCAAAAGGAATGAGTGGGAAACAATCAAGACAACAGATAGAAGCACTTGCATTTGAATGAGTTTCTAGCATGCTTGGGTACTCGTGTGATCTGAGTGACTCAGTTTTGGAATACAACTGTCGCGTGGTGCACCGCGACATCCAGGCACTCCAAAGTTTCTGAAAAAAAATTTTCTGCGATTTTCACGAAACCGCTTTTCTTCAACTTGAATTGGGCTAAAAATCCATCCCTGAAAATAAAAATTCTCTGAGTAGTGTGGAAATGCTGATCCTTACCCTACCTGGGTTGTCCACTGAGCATTTCCTAGAACTCTACTTGAACTTCTCTGGGCATGGGATTTTGACATGTTACCCAAACCAAAAGGAATGAGTGGGAAACAATCAAGACAACAGATAGAAGCACTTGCATTTGAATGAGTTTCTAGCATGCTTGGGTACTCGTGTGATCTGAGTGACTCAGTTTTGGAATACAACTGTCGCATAGTGCACCGCGACCTCCAGGCACCCCGGAGTTTCTGAAAAAAAATTTTCTGCGATTTTCACGAAACCACTTTTCTTCATCTTGAATTGGGCTAAAAATCCAACCCTGAAAATAAAAATTCTCTGAGTAGCGCGGAAATGCTGATCCTTACCCTACCTGGGGTGTCCACTGAGCATTTCTGAGAACTCTACTTGAAGTTCTCTGGGTATGGGATTTTGACGTTACCCAAACCAAATGGAATGAGTGGGAAACAATCAAGACAACAGATAGAAGCACTTGCATTTGAATAAGTTTCAAGCATGCTTGGGTACTCGTGTGATCTGAGTGACTCAGTTTTGGAATACAACTGTCGCATGGTGCACAGCGACCTCCAGGCACCCAAGAGTTTCTGAAAAAAAATTTTCTGCGATTTTCACGAAACCACTTTTCTTCAACTTGAATTGGGCTAAAAATCCATCCCTGAAAATAAAAATTCTCTGAGTAGTGTGGAAATGCTGATCCTTACCCTACCTGGGGTGTCCACTGAGCATTTCCGAGAACTCTACTTGAAGTTCTCTGGGCATGGGATTTTGACATGTTACCCAAACCAAAAGGAATGAGTGGGAAACAATCAAGACATCAGATAGAAGCACTTGCATTTGAATGAGTTTCGAGCATGCTTGGGTACTCGTGTGATCTGAGTGACTCAGTTTTGGAATACAACTGTCGCGTGGTGCACCGCGACCTCCAGGCACCCCGGAGTTTCTGAAAAAAAAAATTATGCGATTTTCACGAAACCACTTTTCTTCAACTTGAATTGGGCTAAAAATCCATCCCTGAAAATAAAAATTCTCTGAGTAGTGTGGAAATGCTGATCCTTACCCTACCTGGGGTGTCCACTGAGCATTTCCGAGAACTCTACTTGAAGTTCTCTGGGCATGGGATTTTGACATGTTACACAAACCAAAAGGAATGAGTGGGAAACAATCAAGACAACAGATAGAAGCACTTGCATTTGAATGAGTTTCAAGCATGCTTGGGTACTCGTGTGATCTGAGTGACTCGGTTTTGGAATACAACTGTCGCGTGGTGCACCGCGACATCCAGGCACCCAAGACTTTCTGAAAATAAATTTTCTGCGATTTTCACTAAACCACTTTTCTTCAACTTGAATTGGGCTAAAAATCCATCCCTGAAAATAAAAATTCTCTGAGTAGTGTGGAAATGCTTATCCTTACCCTACCTGGGGTGTCCACTGAGCATTTCCGCAAACTCTACTTGAAGTTCTCTGGGTATGGGATTTTGACGTTACCCAAACCAAATGGAATGAGTGGGAAACAATCAAGACAACAGATAGAAGCACTTGCATTTGAATGAGTTTCAAGCATGCTTGGGTACTCGTGTGATCTGAGTGACTCAGTTTTGGAATACAACTGTCGCGTGGTGCACTGCGACCTCCAGGCACCCCGGAGTTTCTGAAAAAAAATTTTCTGCGATTTTCACGAAACTACTTTTCTTCAACTTGAATTGGGCTAAAAATCCATCCCTGAAAATAAAAATTCTCTGAGTAGTGTGGAAATGCTGATCCTTACCCTACCTGGGGTGTCCACAGAGCATTTCCGCAAACTCTACTTGAAGTTCTCTGGGCATGGGATTTTGACATGTTACCCAAACCAAAAGGAATGAGTGGGAAACAATCAAGACAACAGATAGAAGCACTTGCATTTGAATGAGTTTCAAGCATGCTTGGGTACTCGTGTTATCTGAGTGACTCAGTTTTGGAATACAACTGTCGCGTGCTGCACCGCGACCTCCAGGCACCCCAGAGTTTCTGAAAAAAAATTTTCTGCGATTTTCACGAAATCACTTTTCTTCAACTTGAATTGGGCTAAAAATCCATCCCTGAAAATAAAAATTCTCTGAGTAGTGTGGAAATGCTGATCCTTACCCTACCTGGGGTGTCCACTGAGCATTTCCGAGAACTCTACTTGAAGTTCTCTAGGCATGGGATTTTGACATGTTACCCAAACCAAAAGGAATGAGTGGGAAACAATCAAGACAACAGATAGAAGCACTTGCATTTGAATGAGTTTCAAGCATGCTTGGCTACTCGTGTGATCTGAGTGACTCAGTTTTGGAATACAACTGTCGCGTGGTGCACCGTGACCTCCAGGCACTCCGGAGTTTCTGAAAAAAAATTTCTGCGATTTTCACGAAACCACTTTTCTTCAACTTGAATTGGGCTAAAAATCCATCCCTGAAAATAAAAATTCTCTGAGTAGTGTGGAAATGCTGATCCTTACCCTACCTGGGGTGTCCAATGAGCATTTCCGCAAACTGTACTTGAAGTTCTCTGGGCATGGGATTTTGACATGTTACCCAAACCAAAAGGAATGAGTGGGAAACAATAAAGACAACAGATAGAAGCACTTGCATTTGAATGAGTTTCAAGCATGCTTGGGTACTCGTGTGATCTGAGTGACTCAGTTTTGGAATACAACTGTCGCATGGTGCACCGCGACCTCCAGGCTCCCCGGAGTTTCTGAAAAAAAATTTTCTGCGATTTTCACGAAACCACTTTTCTTCAACTTGAATTGGGCTAAAAATCCATCCCTGAAAATAAAAATTCACTGAGTAGTGTGGAAATGCTGATCCTTACCCTACCTGGGGTGTCCACTGAGCATTTCCGCGAACTCTACTTGAAGTTCTCTGGGCATGGGATTTTGACATGTTACCCACACCAAAAAGAATGAGTGGGAAACAATTAAGACAACAGATAGAATCACTTGCATTTGAATGTGTTTCAAGCATGCTTGGGTACTCGTGTGATCTGAGTGACTCAGTTTTGGAATACAACTGTCGCGTGGTCCACCGCGACCTCCAGGCACCCCGGAGTTTCTGAAAAAAAAATTTCTGCGATTTTCACGAAACCACTTTTCTTCAACTTGAATTGGGCTAAAAATCCATCCCTGAAAATAAAAATTCTCTGAGTAGTGTGGAAATGCTGATCCTTACCCTACCTAGGGTGTCCACTGAGCATTTCCGCAAACTCTACTTGAAGTTCTCTGGGCATGGGATTTTGACATGTTACCCAAACCAAAAGGAATGAGTGGGAAACAATCAAGACAACAGATAGAAGCACTTGCATTTGAATGAGTTTCAAGCATGCTTGGGTACTCGTGTGATCTGAGTGATTCAGTTTTGGAATACAAGTGTCGAGTGATGCACCACGACCTCCAGGCCTCCCGGAGTTTCTGAAAAAAAATTTTCTGCAATTTTCACGAAACCACTTTTCTTCAACTTGAATTGGGCTAAAAATCCATCCCTGAAAATAAAAATTCACTGAGTAGTGTGGAAATGCTGATCCTTACCCTACCTGGGGTGTCCACTGAGCATTTCCGAGAACTCTACTTGAAGTTCTCTAGGCATGGGATTTTGACATGTTACCCAAACCAAAAGGAATGAGTGGGAAACAATCAAGACAACAGATAGAAGCACTTGCATTTGAATGAGTTTCAAGCATGCTTGGCTACTCGTGTGATCTGAGTGACTCAGTTTTGGAATACAACTGTCGCGTGATGCACCGTGACCTCCAGGCACTCCGGAGTTTCTGAAAAAAAATTTCTGCGATTTTCACTAAACCACTTTTCTTCAACTTGAATTGGGCTAAAAATCCATCCCTGAAAATAAAAATTCTCTGAGTAGTGTGGAAATGCTGATCTTTACCCTACCTGGGGTGTCCACTGAGCATTTCCAAAAACTGTACTTGAAGTTCTCTAGGCATGGGATTTTGACATGTTACCCAAACCAAAAGGAATGAGTGGGAAACAATAAAGACAACAGATAGAAGCACTTGCATTTGAATGAGTTTCAAGCATGCTTGGGTACTCGTGTGATCTGAGTGACTCAGTTTTGGAATACAACTGTCGCGTGGTGCACCGCGACCTCCAGGCACCCCGGAGTTTCTGAAAAAAAAATTTCTGCGATTTTCACGAAACCACTTTTCTTCAACTTGAATTGGGCTAAAAATCCATCCCTGAAAATAAAAATTCTCTGAGTAGTGTGGAAATGCTGATCCTTACCCTACCTGGGGTGTCCACTGAGCATTTCCGAGAACTCTGCTTGAAGTTCTCTAGGCAAGGGATTTTGACATGTTACCCAAACCAAAAGGAATGAGTGGGAAACAATCAAGACAACAGATAGAAGCACTTGCATTTGAATGAGTTTCTAGCATGCTTGGGTACTCGTGTGATCTGAGTGATTCAGTTTTGGAATACAACTGTCGCGTGGTGCACCGCGACCTCCAGGCACCCCGGAGTTTCTGAAAAAAAAATTTCTGCGATTTTCACTAAACCACTTTTCTTCAACTTGAATTGGGCTAAAAATCCATCCCTGAAAATAAAAATTCTCTGAGTAGTGTGGAAATGCTGATCCTTACCCTACCTGGGGTGTCCACTGAGCATTTCCAAAAACTCTACTTGAAGTTCTCTAGGCATGGGATTTTGACATGTTACCCAAACCAAAAGGAATGAGTGGGAAACAATCAAGACAACAGATAGAAGCACTTGCATTTGAATGAGTTTCAAGCATGCTTGGGTACTCGTGTGATCTGAGTGACTCAGTTTTGGAATACAACTGTCGCGTGGTGCACCGTGACCTCCAGGCACCCCGGAGTTTCTGAAAAAAAATTTTCTGCGATTTTCACGAAACCGCTTTTCTTCAACTTGAATTGGGCTAAAAATCCATCCCTGAAAATAAAAATTCTCTGAGTAGTGTGGAAATGCTGATCCTTACCCTACCTGGGTTGTCCACTGAGCATTTCCTCGAACTCTACTTGAACTTCTCTGGGCATGGGATTTTGACATGTTACCCAAACCAAAAGGAATGAGTGGGAAACAATCAAGACAACAGATAGAAGCACTTGCATTTGAATGAGTTTCTAGCATGCTTGGGTACTCGTGTGATCTGAGTGACTCAGTTTTGGAATACAACTGTCGCATAGTGCACCGCGACCTCCAGGCACCCCGGAGTTTCTGAAAAAAAATTTTCTGCGATTTTCACGAAACCACTTTTCTTCAACTTGAATTGGGCTAAAAATCCATCCCTGAAAATAAAAATTCTCTGAGTAGTGTGGAAATGCTGATCCTTACCCTACCTGAGGTGTCCACTGAGCATTTCCGCAAATTCTACTTGAAGTTCTTTGGGCATGGGATTTTGACATGTTACCCAAACCAAAAGGAATGAGTGGGAAACAATCAAGACAACAGATAGAAGCACTTGCATTTGAATGAGTTTCAAGCATGCTTGGGTACTCGTGTGATCTGAGTGACTCAGTTTTGGAATACAACTGTCGCGTGGTGCACCGCGACATCCAGGCACTCCGGAGTTTCTGAAAAAAAATTTTCTGCGATTTTCACGAAACCGCTTTTCTTCAACTTGAATTGGGCTAAAAATCCATCCCTGAAAATAAAAATTCTCTGAGTAGTGTGGAAATGCTGATCCTTACCCTACCTGGGTTGTCCACTGAGCATTTCCTAGAACTCTACTTGAACTTCTCTGGGCATGGGATTTTGACATGTTACCCAAACCAAAAGGAATGAGTGGGAAACAATCAAGACAACAGATAGAAGCACTTGCATTTGAATGAGTTTCTAGCATGCTTGGGTACTCGTGTGATCTGAGTGACTCAGTTTTGGAATACAACTGTCGCGTGGTGCACCGTGACCTCCAGGCACCCCGGAGTTTCTGAAAAAAAATTTTCTGCGATTTTCACGAAACCGCTTTTCTTCAACTTGAATTGGGCTAAAAATCCATCCCTGAAAATAAAAATTCTCTGAGTAGTGTGGAAATGCTGATCCTTACCCTACCTGGGTTGTCCACTGAGCATTTCCTCGAACTCTACTTGAACTTCTCTGGGCATGGGATTTTGACATGTTACCCAAACCAAAAGGAATGAGTGGGAAACAATCAAGACAACAGATAGAAGCACTTGCATTTGAATGAGTTTCTAGCATGCTTGGGTACTCGTGTGATCTGAGTGACTCAGTTTTGGAATACAACTGTCGCATAGTGCACCGCGACCTCCAGGCACCCCGGAGTTTCTGAAAAAAAATTTTCTGCGATTTTCACGAAACCACTTTTCTTCAACTTGAATTGGGCTAAAAATCCATCCCTGAAAATAAAAATTCTCTGAGTAGTGTGGAAATGCTGATCCTTACCCTACCTGAGGTGTCCACTGAGCATTTCCGCAAATTCTACTTGAAGTTCTTTGGGCATGGGATTTTGACATGTTACCCAAACCAAAAGGAATGAGTGGGAAACAATCAAGACAACAGATAGAAGCACTTGCATTTGAATGAGTTTCAAGCATGCTTGGGTACTCGTGTGATCTGAGTGACTCAGTTTTGGAATACAACTGTCGCGTGGTGCACCGCGACATCCAGGCACTCCGGAGTTTCTGAAAAAAAATTTTCTGCGATTTTCACGAAACCGCTTTTCTTCAACTTGAATTGGGCTAAAAATCCATCCCTGAAAATAAAAATTCTCTGAGTAGTGTGGAAATGCTGATCCTTACCCTACCTGGGTTGTCCACTGAGCATTTCCTAGAACTCTACTTGAACTTCTCTGGGCATGGGATTTTGACATGTTACCCAAACCAAAAGGAATGAGTGGGAAACAATCAAGACAACAGATAGAAGCACTTGCATTTGAATGAGTTTCTAGCATGCTTGGGTACTCGTGTGATCTGAGTGACTCAGTTTTGGAATACAACTGTCGCATAGTGCACCGCGACCTCCAGGCACCCCGGAGTTTCTGAAAAAAAATTTTCTGCGATTTTCACGAAACCACTTTTCTTCAACTTGAATTGGGCTAAAAATCCAACCCTGAAAATAAAAATTCTCTGAGTAGCGCGGAAATGCTGATCCTTACCCTACCTGGGGTGTCCACTGAGCATTTCTGAGAACTCTACTTGAAGTTCTCTGGGTATGGGATTTTGACGTTACCCAAACCAAATGGAATGAGTGGGAAACAATCAAGACAACAGATAGAAGCACTTGCATTTGAATAAGTTTCAAGCATGCTTGGGTACTCGTGTGATCTGAGTGACTCAGTTTTGGAATACAACTGTCGCATGGTGCACAGCGACCTCCAGGCACCCAAGAGTTTCTGAAAAAAAATTTTCTGCGATTTTCACGAAACCACTTTTCTTCAACTTGAATTGGGCTAAAAATCCATCCCTGAAAATAAAAATTCTCTGAGTAGTGTGGAAATGCTGATCCTTACCCTACCTGAGGTGTCCACTTAGCATTTCCGCAAATTCTACTTGAAGTTCTTTGGGCATGGGATTTTGACATGTTACCCAAACCAAAAGGAATGAGTGGGAAACAATCAAGACAACAGATAGAAGCACTTGCATTTGAATGAGTTTCAAGCATGCTTGGGTACTCGTGTGATCTGAGTGACTCAGTTTTGGAATACAACTGTCGCGTGGTGCACCGCGACATCCAGGCACTCCGGAGTTTCTGAAAAAAAATTTTCTGCGATTTTCACGAAACCGCTTTTCTTCAACTTGAATTGGGCTAAAAATCCATCCCTGAAAATAAAAATTCTCTGAGTAGTGTGGAAATGCTGATCCTTACCCTACCTGGGTTGTCCACTGAGCATTTCCTAGAACTCTACTTGAACTTCTCTGGGCATGGGATTTTGACATGTTACCCAAACCAAAAGGAATGAGTGGGAAACAATCAAGACAACAGATAGAAGCACTTGCATTTGAATGAGTTTCTAGCATGCTTGGGTACTCGTGTGATCTGAGTGACTCAGTTTTGGAATACAACTGTCGCATAGTGCACCGCGACCTCCAGGCACCCCGGAGTTTCTGAAAAAAAATTTTCTGCGATTTTCACGAAACCACTTTTCTTCAACTTGAATTGGGCTAAAAATCCAACCCTGAAAATAAAAATTCTCTGAGTAGCGCGGAAATGCTGATCCTTACCCTACCTGGGGTGTCCACTGAGCATTTCTGAGAACTCTACTTGAAGTTCTCTGGGTATGGGATTTTGACGTTACCCAAACCAAATGGAATGAGTGGGAAACAATCAAGACAACAGATAGAAGCACTTGCATTTGAATAAGTTTCAAGCATGCTTGGGTACTCGTGTGATCTGAGTGACTCAGTTTTGGAATACAACTGTCGCATGGTGCACAGCGACCTCCAGGCACCCAAGAGTTTCTGAAAAAAAATTTTCTGCGATTTTCACGAAACCACTTTTCTTCAACTTGAATTGGGCTAAAAATCCATCCCTGAAAATAAAAATTCTCTGAGTAGTGTGGAAATGCTGATCCTTACCCTACCTGGGGTGTCCACTGAGCATTTCCGAGAACTCTACTTGAAGTTCTCTGGGCATGGGATTTTGACATGTTACCCAAACCAAAAGGAATGAGTGGGAAACAATCAAGACATCAGATAGAAGCACTTGCATTTGAATGAGTTTCGAGCATGCTTGGGTACTCGTGTGATCTGAGTGACTCAGTTTTGGAATACAACTGTCGCGTGGTGCACCGCGACCTCCAGGCACCCCGGAGTTTCTGAAAAAAAAAATTATGCGATTTTCACGAAACCACTTTTCTTCAACTTGAATTGGGCTAAAAATCCATCCCTGAAAATAAAAATTCTCTGAGTAGTGTGGAAATGCTGATCCTTACCCTACCTGGGGTGTCCACTGAGCATTTCCGAGAACTCTACTTGAAGTTCTCTGGGCATGGGATTTTGACATGTTACACAAACCAAAAGGAATGAGTGGGAAACAATCAAGACAACAGATAGAAGCACTTGCATTTGAATGAGTTTCTAGCATGCTTTGGTACTCGTGTGATCTGAGTGACTAAGTTTTGGAATACAAGTGTCACGTGGTGCACCGCGACATCCAGGCACCCCGGAGTTTCTGAAAAAAAATTTTCTGCGATTTTCACGAAACCACTTTTCTTCAACTTGAATTGGGCTAAAAATCCATCCCTGAAAATAAAAATTCTCTGAGTAGTGCGGAAATGCTGATCCTTACCCTACCTGGGGTGTCCACTGAGCATTTCCGCAAATTCTACTTGAAGTTCTTTGGGCATGGGATTTTGACATGTTACCCAAACCAAAAGGAATGAGTGGGAAACAATCAAGACAACAGATAGAAGCACTTGCATTTGAATGAGTTTCAAGCATGCTTGGGTACTCGTGTGATCTGAGTGACTCAGTTTTGGAATACAACTGTCGCGTGGTGCACCGCGACATCCAGGCACCCCGGAGTTTCTGAAAAAAAATTTTCTGCGATTTTCACGAAACCGCTTTTCTTCAACTTGAATTGGGCTAAAAATCCATCCCTGAAAATAAAAATTCTCTGAGTAGTGTGGAAATGCTGATCCTTACCCTACCTGGGTTGTCCACTGAGCATTTCCTCGAACTCTACTTGAACTTCTCTGGGCATGGGATTTTGACATGTTACCCAAACCAAAAGGAATGAGTGGGAAACAATCAAGACATCAGATAGAAGCACTTGCATTTGAATGAGTTTCGAGCATGCTTGGGTACTCGTGTGATCTGAGTGACTCAGTTTTGGAATACAACTGTCGCGTGGTGCACCGCGACCTCCAGGCACCCCGGAGTTTCTGAAAAAAAAAATTATGCGATTTTCACGAAACCACTTTTCTTCAACTTGAATTGGGCTAAAAATCCATCCCTGAAAATAAAAATTCCCTGAGTAGTGCGGAAATGCTGATCCTTACCCTACCTGGGGTGTCCAATGAGCATTTCCGAGAACTCTACTTGAAGTTCTCTAGGCATGGGATTTTGACATGTTACCCACAGCAAAAGGAATGAGTGGGAAACAATCAAGACAACAGATAGAAGCACTTGCATTTGAATGAGTTTCAAGCATGCTTGGGTAATCGTGTGATCTGAGTGACTCAGTTTTGGAATACAACTGTCGCGTGGTGCACCGTGACCTCCAGGCACCCCGGAGTTTCTGAAAAAAAAATTTCTGCGATTTTCACTAAACCACTTTTCTTCAACTTGAATTGGGCTAAAAATCCATCCCTGAAAATAAAAATTCTCTGAGTAGTGTGGAAATGCTGATCCTTACCCTACCTGGGGTGTCCACTGAGCATTTCCGAGAACTCTACTTGAAGTTCTCTAGGCATGGGTTTTGACATGTTACCCAAACCAAAAGGAATGAGTGGGAAACAATCAAGACATAAGATAGAAGCACTTGCATTTGAATGAGTTTCAAGCATGCTTGGGTACTCGTGTGATCTGAGTGACTCAGTTTTGGAATACAACTGTCGCGTGGTGCACTGCGACCTCCAGGCACCCCGGAATTTCTGAAAAAAAATTTTCTGCGATTTTCACGAAACCACTTTTCTTCAACTTGAATTGGGCTAAAAATCCATCCCTGAAAATAAAAATTCTCTGAGTAGTGTGGAAATGCTGATCCTTACCCTACCTGGGGTGTCCACTGAGCATTTCCGAGAACTCTACTTGAAGTTCTCTGGGCATGGGATTTTGACATGTTACCCAAACCAAAAGGAATGAGAGGGAAACAATCAAGACATCAGATAGAAGCACTTGCATTTGAATGAGTTTCGAGCATGCTTGGGTACTCGTGTGATCTGAGTGACTCAGTTTTGGAATACAACTGTCGCGTGGTGCACCGCGACCTCCAGGCACCCCGGAGTTTCTGAAAAAAAAATTTCTGCGATTTTCACGAAACCACTTTTCTTCAACTTGAATTGGGCTAAAAATCCATCCCTGAAAATAAAAATTCTCTGAGTAGTGTGGAAATGCTGATCCTTACCCTACCTGGGGTGTCCACTGAGCATTTCCGAGAACTCTACTTGAAGTTCTCTGGGCATGGGATTTTGACATGTTACCCAAACCAAACGGAATGAGTGGGAAACAATCAAGACAAAAGATACAAGCACTTGCATTTGAATGAGTTTCAAGCATGCTTGGGTACTCGTGTGATCTGAGTGACTCAGTTTGGAATACAACTGTCGCATGGTGCACAGCGACCTCCAGGCACCCAAGACTTTCTGAAAATAAATTTTCTGCGATTTTCACTAAACCACTTTTCTTCAACTTGAATTGGGCTAAAAATCCATCCCTGAAAATAAAAATTCTCTGAGTAGTGTGGAAATGCTTATCCTTACCCTACCTGGGGTGTCCACTGAGCATTTCCGCAAACTCTACTTGAAGTTCTCTGGGTATGGGATTTTGACGTTACCCAAACCAAATGGAATGAGTGGGAAACAATCAAGACAACAGATAGAAGCACTTGCATTTGAATGAGTTTCAAGCATGCTTGGGTACTCGTGTGATCTGAGTGACTCAGTTTTGGAATACAACTGTCGCGTGGCGCACTGCGACCTCCAGGCACCCCGGAGTTTCTGAAAAAAAATTTTCTGCGATTTTCACGAAACTACTTTTCTTCAACTTGAATTGGGCTAAAAATCCATCCCTGAAAATAAAAATTCTCTGAGTAGTGTGGAAATGCTGATCCTTACCCTACCTGGGGTGTCCACAGAGCATTTCCGCAAACTCTACTTGAAGTTCTCTGGGCATGGGATTTTGACATGTTACCCAAACCAAAAGGAATGAGTGGGAAACAATCAAGACAACAGATAGAAGCACTTGCATTTGAATGAGTTTCAAGCATGCTTGGGTACTCGTGTTATCTGAGTGACTCAGTTTTGGAATACAACTGTCGCGTGCTGCACCGCGACCTCCAGGCACCCCAGAGTTTCTGAAAAAAAATTTTCTGCGATTTTCACGAAATCACTTTTCTTCAACTTGAATTGGGCTAAAAATCCATCCCTGAAAATAAAAATTCTCTGAGTAGTGTGGAAATGCTGATCCTTACCCTACCTGGGGTGTCCACTGAGCATTTCCGAGAACTCTACTTGAAGTTCTCTAGGCATGGGATTTTGACATGTTACCCAAACCAAAAGGAATGAGTGGGAAACAATCAAGACAACAGATAGAAGCACTTCCATTTGAATGAGTTTCAAGCATGCTTGGGTACTCGTGTGATCTGAGTGACTCGGTTTTGGAATACAACTGTTGCGTGGTGCACCGCGACATCCAGGCACCCAAGACTTTCTGAAAATAAATTTTCTGCGATTTTCACTAAACCACTTTTCTTCAACTTGAATTGGGCTAAAAATCCATCCCTGAAAATAAAAATTCTCTGAGTAGTGTGGAAATGCTTATCCTTACCCTACCTGGGGTGTCCACTGAGCATTTCCGCAAACTCTACTTGAAGTTCTCTGGGTATGGGATTTTGACGTTACCCAAACCAAATGGAATGAGTGGGAAACAATCAAGACAACAGATAGAAGCACTTGCATTTGAATGAGTTTCAAGCATGCTTGGGTACTCGTGTGATCTGAGTGACTCAGTTTTGGAATACAACTGTCGCGTGGTGCACTGCGACCTCCAGGCACCCCGGAGTTTCTGAAAAAAAATTTTCTGCGATTTTCACGAAACTACTTTTCTTCAACTTGAATTGGGCTAAAAATCCATCCCTGAAAATAAAAATTCTCTGAGTAGTGTGGAAATGCTGATCCTTACCCTACCTGGGGTGTCCACAGAGCATTTCCGCAAACTCTACTTGAAGTTCTCTGGGCATGGGATTTTGACATGTTACCCAAACTAAAAGGAATGAGTGGGAAACAATCAAGACAACAGATAGAAGCACTTGCATTTGAATGAGTTTCAAGCATGCTTGGGTACTCGTGTTATCTGAGTGACTCAGTTTTGGAATACAACTGTCGCGTGCTGCACCGCGACCTCCAGGCACCCCAGAGTTTCTGAAAAAAAATTTTCTGCGATTTTCACGAAACCACTTTTCTTCAACTTGAATTGGGCTAAAAATCCATCCCTGATAATAAAAATTCTCTGAGTAGTGTGGAAATGCTGATCCTTACCCTACCTGGGGTGTCCACTGAGCATTTCCGAGAACTCTACTTGAAGTTCTCTAGGCATGGGATTTTGACATGTTACCCAAACCAAAAGGAATGAGTGGGAAACAATCAAGACAACAGATAGAAGCACTTGCATTTGAATGAGTTTCAAGCATGCTTGGGTACTCATGTGATCTGAGTGACTCAGTTTTGGAATACAACTGTCGCGTGGTGCACCGCGACCTCCAGGCACCCCGGAGTTTCTGAAAAAAAAATTTCTGCGATTTTCACGAAATCACTTTCCTTCATCTTGAATTGGGCTAAAAATCCATCCCTGAAAATAAAAAATCTGAGTAGTGTGGAAATGCTGATCCTTACCCTACCTGGGGTGTCCACTGAGCATTTCCGCAAACTCTACTTGAAGTTCTCTGGGCATGGGATTTTGACATGTTACCCAAACCAAAAGGAATGAGTGGGAAACAATAAAGACAACAGATAGAAGCACTTGCATTTGAATGAGTTTCAAGCATGCTTGGGTACTCGTTTTATCTGAGTGACTCAGTTTTGGAATACAACTGTCGCGTGCTGCACCGCGACCTCCAGGCACCCCGGAGTTCCTGAAAAAAAATTTTCTGCGATTTTCACGAAACCACTTTTCTTCATCTTGAATTGGGCTAAAAATCTATCCCTGAAAATAAAAAATCTGAGTAGTGTGGAAATGCTGATCCTTACCCTACCTGGGGTGTCCACTGAGCATTTCCGCAAACTCTGCTTGAAGTTCTCTGGGCATGGGATTTTGACATGTTACCCAAACCAAAAGGAATGAGTGGGAAACAATCAAGACAACAGATAGAAGCACTTGCATTTGAATGAGTTTCAAGCATGCTTGGGTACTCGTGTTATCTGAGTGACTCAGTTTTGGAATACAACTGTCGCGTGCTGCACCGCGACCTCCAGGCACCCCGGAGTTTCTGAAAAATAAATTTCTGCGATTTTCACGAAATCACTTTTCTTCATCTTGAATTGGGCTAAAAATCCATCCCTGAAAATAAAAATTCTCTGAGTAGTGTGGAAATGCTGATCCTTACCCTACCTGGGGTGTCCACTGAGCATTTCCGCAAACTCTACTTGAAGTTCTCTGGGCATGGGATTTTGACATGTTACCCAAACCAAAAGGAATGAGTGGGAAACAATCAAGACAACAGATAGAAGCACTTGCATTTGAATGAGTTTCAAGCATGCTTGGTTACTCGTGTTATCTGAGTGACTCAGTTTTGGAATACAACTCTCGCGTGCTGCACCGCGACCTCCAGGCACCCCGGAGTTTCTGAAAAAAAAATTTCTGCGATTTTCACGAAATCACTTTTCTTCATCTTGAATTGGGCTAAAAATCCATCCCTGAAAATAAAAATTCTCTGAGTAGTGTGGAGATGCTGATCCTTACCCTACCTGGGGTGTCCACTGAGCATTTCCGCAAACTCTACTTGAAGTTCTCTGGGCATGGGATTTTGACATGTTACCCAAACCAAAAGGATTGAGTGGGAAACAATCAAGACAACAGACAGAAGCACTTGCATTTGAATGAGTTTCAAGCATGCTTGGGTACTCGTTTTATCTGAGTGACTCAGTTTTGGAATACAACTGTCGCGTGCTGCACCGCGACCTCCAGGCACCCCGGAGTTCTTGAAAAAAAATTTTCTGCGATTTTCACGAAACCACTTTTCTTCATCTTGAATTGGGCTAAAAATCTATCCCTGAAAATAAAAATTCTCTGAGTAGTGTGGAAATGCTGATCCTTACCCTACCTGGGGTGTCCACTGAGCATTTCCGCAAACTCTACTTGAAGTTCTCTGGGCATGGGATTTTGACATGTTACCCAAACCAAATGGAATGAGTGGGAAACAATCAAGACAACAGATAGAAGCACTTGCATTTGAATGAGTTTCGAGCATGCTTGGGTACTCGTGTCATCTGAGTGACTCAGTTTTGGAATACAACTGTCGCGTGGTGCACCGCGACCTCCAAGCACCCCGGAGTTTCTGAAAAAAAATTTTCTGCGATTTTCACGAAACCACTTTTCTTCAACTTGAATTGGGCTAAAAATCCATCCCTGAAAATAAATATTCTCTGAGTAGTCTGGAAATTGTCTGGACAGTTGTATTCCAAAATTGAGTCTCTCAGATCACACGAGTACCCAAGCACGCTTGAAACTCATTCAAATGCAAGTGCTTCTTTCTGTTGTCTTGATTGTTTCCCACTCATTCCTTTTGGTTTGGGTAACATGTCAAAATCCCATGCCCAGAGGACTTCAAGTAGAGTTTGCGGAAATGCTCAGTGGACAACCCAGGTAGGGTAAGGATCAGCATTTCCACACTACTCAGAGAATTTTTATTTTCAGGGATGGATTTTTAGCCCAATTCAAGCTGAAGAAAAGTGGTTTCGTGAAAATCGCAGAAAATTTTTTTTCAGAAACTCCGGGGTGCCTGGAGGTCGCGGTGCACCACGCGACAGTTGTATTCCAAAACTGAGTCACTCAGATCACACGAGTACCCAAGCATGATTGAAACTCATTCAAATGCAAATGCTTCTATCTGTTGTCTTGATTGTTTCCCACTCATTCCTTTTGGTTTTGGTAACATGTCAAAATCCCATACCCAGAGAACTTCAACTAGAGTTCGCGGAAATGCTCAGTGGACACCCCAGGTAGGGTAAGGATCAGCATTTCCACACTACTCAGAGAATTTTTATTTTCAGGGATGGATTTTTAGCCCAATTCAAGTTGAAGAAAAGTGGTTTCGTGAAAATCGCAGAAAACTTTTTTTTCAGAAACTCCGGGGTGCCTGGATGTCGCGGTGCACCACGCGACACTTGTATTCCAAAACTGAGTCACTCAGATCACACGAGTACCCAAGCATGCTTGAAACTCATTCAAATGCAAGTGCTTCTATCTGTTGTCTTGATTATTTCCCACTCATTCCTTTTGGTTTGGGTAACATGTCAAAATCCCCTGGCCAGAGAGCTTCAACTAGAGTTCGCGGAAATGCTCAGTGGACACCCCAGGTAGGGTAAGGATCAGCATTTCCACATTACTTAGAGAATTATTATTTTCAGGGATGGATTTTTAGCCCAATTCAAGTTGAAGAAAAGTGGTTTCGTGAAAATTGCAGAAAATGTTTTTTCAGAAACTCCGGGGTGCCTGGATGTCGCGGTGCACCAAGCGACAGTTGTATTCCAAAACCGAGTCACTCAGATCACACGAGTACCCAAGCATGCTTGAAACTCATTCAAATGCAAGAGCTTCTATCTGTTGTCTTGATTGTTTCCCACTCATTCCTTTTGGTTTGTGTAACATGTCAAAATCCCATGCCCAGAGAACTTCAAGTAGAGTTCTCGGAAATGCTCAGTGGACACCCCAGGCAGGGTAAGGATCAGCATTTCCGCTCTACTCAGAGAATTTTTATTTTCAGGGATGGATTTTTAGCCCAATTCAAGTTGAAGAAAAGTGGTTTCGTGAAAATCGCAGAAAATCTTTTTTTCAGAAACTCCGGGGTGCCTGGATGTCGCGGTGCACCACGCGACACTTGTATTCCAAAACTGAGTCACTCAGATCACTCGAGTACCCAAGCATGCTTGAAACTCATTCAAATGCAAGAGCTTCTATCTGTTGTCTTGATTGTTTCCCACTCATTCCTTTTGGTTTGGGTAACATGTCAAAATCCCATGCCTAGAGAACTTCAAGTAGAGTTCTCGGAAATGCTCAGTGGACACCCCAGGTAGGGTAAGGATCAGCATTTCCGCTCTACTCAGAGAATTTTTATTTTCAGGGATGGATTTTTAGCCCAATTCAAGTTGAAGAAAAGTGGTTTCGTGAAAATCGCAGAAAATTTTTTTTCAGAAACTCCGGGGTGCCTGGATGTCACGGTGCAACACGCGACACATTTATTCCAAAACTGAGTCACTCAGATCACACGAGTACCCAAGCATGCTTGAAACTCATTCAAATGCAAGTGCTTCTATCTGTTGTCTTGATTGTTTCCCACTCATTCCTTTTGGTTTGGGTAACATGTCAAAATCCCATGCCCAGAGAACTTCAAGTAGAGTTCTCGGAAATGCTCAGTGGACACCCCAGGTAGGGTAAGGATCAGCATTTCCACACTACTCAGAGAATTTTTATTTTCAGGGATGGATTTTTAGCCCAATTCAAGTTGAAGAAAAGTGGTTTCATGAAAATCGCAGAAAATTTTTTTTCATAAACTCCGGGGTGCCTGGATGTCGCGGTGCACCACGCGACAGTTGTATTCCAAAACTGAGTCACTCAGATCACACGAGTACCCAAGCATGCTTGAAACTCATTCAAATGCAAATGCTTCTATCTGTTGTCTTGATTGTTTCCCACTCATTTCTTTTGGTTTGGGTAACATGTCAAAATCCCATGCCCAGAGAACTTCAACTAGAGTTTGCGGAAATCCTCAGTGGACACCCCAGGTAGGGTAAGGATCAGCATTTCCACACTACTCAGAGAATTTTTATTTTCAGGGATGGATTTTTAGCCCAATTCAAGTTGAAGAAAAGTGGTTTCGTGAAAATCGCAGAAATTTTTTTTTCAGAAACTCCGGGGTGCCTGGATGTCGCGGTGCACCATGCGACAGTTGTATTCCAAAACCGAGTCACTCAGATCACACGAGTACCCAAGCATGCTTGAAACTCATTCAAATTCAAATGCTTCTATCTGTTGTCTTGATTGTTTCCCACTCATTCCTTTTGGTTTGGGTAACATGTCAAAATCCCATGCCCAGAGAACTTCAAGTAGAGTTCTCGGAAATGCTCAGTGGACACCCCAGGTAGGGTAAGGATCAGCATTTCCACACTACTCAGAGAATTTTTATTTTCAGGGATGGATTTCTAGCCCAATTCAAGTTGAAGAAAAGTGGTTTCGTGAAAATCGCAGAAAATTTTTTTTCAGAAACTCCGGGGTGCCTGGATGTCGCGGTGCACCACGCGACAGTTGTATTCCAAAACCGAGTCACTCAGATCACACGAGTTTCCAAGCATGCTTGAAACTCATTCAAATGCAAGTGCTTCTATCTGTTGTCTTGATTGTTTCCCACTCATTCCTTTTTGTTTGTGTAACATGTCAAAATCCCATGCCCAGAGAACTTCAAGTAGAGTTCTCGGAAACTCTCAGTGGACACCCCAGGTAGGGTAAGGATTAGCATTTCCAAACTACTCAGAGAATTTTTATTTTCAGGGATGGATTTTTAGCCCATTTCAAGTTGAAGAAAAGTGGTTTCGTGAAAATCGCAGAAAATTTTTTTTCAGAAACTCAGGGGTGCCTGGAGGTAGCGGTGCACCACTCGAAAGTTGTATTCCAAAACTGAGTCACTCAGATCACACGAGTACCCAAGCATGCTTGAAACTCATTCAAATTCAAGTGCTTCTATGTGTTGTCTTGATTGTTTCCCACTCATTCCTTTTGGTTTGTGTAACATGTCAAAATCCCATGCCCAGAGAACTTCAAGTAGAGTTCTCGGAAATGCTCAGTGGACACCCCAGGCAGGGTAAGGATCAGCATTTCCACACTACTCAGAGAATTTTTATTTTCAGGGATGGATTTTTAGCCCAATTCAAGTTGAAGAAAAGTGGTTTCGTGAAAATTGCAGAAAATGTTTTTTCAGAAACTCCGGGGTGCCTGGAGGTCGCGGTGCACCACGCGACAGTTGTATTCCAAAACTGAGTCACTCAGATCACACGAGTACCCAAGCATGCTTGAAACTCATTCAAATGCAAGTGCTTCTATCTGTTGTCTTGATTGTTTCCCACTCATTCCTTTTGGTTTGGGTAACATGTCAAAATCCCATGCCCAGAGAACTTCAAGTAGAGTTCTCGGAAATGCTCAGTGGACACCCCAGGTAGGGTAAGGATCAGCATTTCCGCTCTACTCAGAGAATTTTTATTTTCAGGGATGGATTTTTAGCCCAATTCAAGTTGAAGAAAAGTGGTTTCGTGAAAATCGCAGAAATTTTTTTTTCAGAAACTCCGGGGTGCCTGGATGTCGCGGTGCACCACGCGACAGTTGTATTCCAAAACCGAGTCACTCAGATCACACGAGTACCCAAGCATGCTTGAAACTCATTCAAATTCAAATGCTTCTATCTGTTGTCTTGATTGTTTCCCACTCATTCCTTTTGGTTTGGGTAACATGTCAAAATCCCATGCCCAGAGAACTTCAAGTAGAGTTCTCGGAAATGCTCAGTGGACACCCCAGGTAGGGTAAGGATCAGCATTTCCACACTACTCAGAGAATTTTTATTTTCAGGGATGGATTTCTAGCCCAATTCAAGTTGAAGAAAAGTGGTTTCGTGAAAATCGCAGAAAATTTTTTTTCAGAAACTCCGGGGTGCCTGGATGTCGCGGTGCACCACGCGACAGTTGTATTCCAAAACCGAGTCACTCAGATCACACGAGTTTCCAAGCATGCTTGAAACTCATTCAAATGCAAGTGCTTCTATCTGTTGTGTTGATTGTTTCCCACTCATTCCTTTTTGTTTGTGTAACATGACAAAATCCCATGCCCAGAGAACTTCAAGTAGAGCTCTCGGAAACTCTCAGTGGACACCCCAGGTAGGGTAAGGATCAGCATTTCCAAACTACTCAGAGAATTTTTATTTTCAGGGATGGATTTTTAGCCCAATTCAAGTTGAAGAAAAGTGGTTTCGTGAAAATCGCAGAAAATTTTTTTTCAGAAACTCAGGGGTGCCTGGAGGTAGCGGTGCACCACTCGACAGTTGTATTCCAAAACTGAGTCACTCAGATCACACGAGAACCCAAGCATGCTTGAAACTCATTCAAATTCAAGTGCTTCTATCTGTTGTCTTGATTGTTTCCCACTCATTCCTTTTGGTTTGGGTAACATGTCAAACTCCCATGCCCAGAGAACTTCAAGTAGAGTTTTAGGAAATGCTCAGTGGACACCCTAGGTAGGGTAAGGATCAGCATTTCCACACTACTCAGAGAATTTTTATTTTCAGGGATGGATTTCTAGCCCAATTCAAGTTGAAGAAAAGTGGTTTCGTGAAAATCGCAGAAAATTTTTTTTCAGAAACTCCGGGGTGCCTGGATGTCACGGTGCACCACGCGATAGTTGTATTCCAAAACTGAGTCACTCAGATCACACGAGTACCCAAGCATGCTTGAAACTCATTCAAATGCAAGTGCTTCTATCTGTTGTCTTGATTGTTTCCCACTCATTCCTTTTGGTTTGTGTAACATGTCAAAATCCCATGCCCAGAGAACTTCAAGTAGAGTTCTCGGAAATGCTCAGTGGACACCCCAGGCAGGGTAAGGATCAGCATTTCCACACTACTCAGAGAATTTTTATTTTCAGGGTTGATTTTTCAGCCCAATTCAAGTTGAAGAAAAGTGGTTTCGTGAAAATCGCAGAAAATGTTTTTTCAGAAACTCCGGGGTGCCTGGAGGTCGCGGTGCACCACGCGACAGTTGTATTCCAAAACTGAGTCACTCAGATCACACGAGTACCCAAGCATGCTTGAAACTCATTCAAATTAAAGTGCTTCTATCTGTTGTCTTGATTGTTTCCCACTCATTCCTTTTGGTTTGGGTAACATGTCAAAATCCCATGCCCAGAGAACTTCAAGTAGAGTTCTCGGAAATGCTCAGTGGACACCCCAGGTAGGGTAAGGATCAGCATTTCCACACTACTCAGAGAATTTTTATTTTCAGGGATGGATTTTTAGCCCAATTCAAGTTGAAGAAAAGTGGTTTCGTGAAAATCGCAGAAAATTTTTTTTCAGAAACTCCGGGGTGCCTGGATGTCGCGGTGACCACGCGACAGTTGTATTCCAAAACTGAGTCACTCAGATCACACGAGTACCCAAGCATGCTTGAAACTCATTCAAATGCAAGTGCTTCTATCTGTTGTCTTGATTGTTTCCCACTCATTCCTTTTGGTTTGGGTAACATGTCAAAATCCCATGCCCAGAGAACTTCAAGTAGAGTTCTCGGAAATGCTCAGTGGACACCCCAGGTAGGGTAAGGATCAGCATTTCCACACTACTCAGAGAATTTTTATTTTCAGGGATGGATTTCTAGCCCAATTCAAGTTGAAGAAAAGTGGTTTCGTGAAAATCGCAGAAAATTTTTTTTCAGAAACTCCGGGGTGCCTGGATGTCGCGGTGCACCACGCGACAGTTGTATTCCAAAACCGAGTCACTCAGATCACACGAGTTTCCAAGCATGCTTGAAACTCATTCAAATGCAAGTGCTTCTATCTGTTGTGTTGATTGTTTCCCACTCATTCCTTTTTGTTTGTGTAACATGACAAAATCCCATGCCCAGAGAACTTCAAGTAGAGCTCTCGGAAACTCTCAGTGGACACCCCAGGTAGGGTAAGGATCAGCATTTCCAAACTACTCAGAGAATTTTTATTTTCAGGGATGGATTTTTAGCCCAATTCAAGTTGAAGAAAAGTGGTTTCGTGAAAATCGCAGAAAATTTTTTTTCAGAAACTCAGGGGTGCCTGGAGGTAGCGGTGCACCACTCGACAGTTGTATTCCAAAACTGAGTCACTCAGATCACACGAGAACCCAAGCATGCTTGAAACTCATTCAAATTCAAGTGCTTCTATGTGTTGTCTTGATTGTTTCCCACTCATTCCTTTTGGTTTGGGTAACATGTCAAAATCCCATGCCCAGAGAACTTCAAGTAGAGTTTGCGGAAATGCTCAGTGGACACCCCAGGTAGGGTAAGGATCAGCATTTCCACACTACTCAGAGAATTTTTATTTTCAGGGATGGATTTTTAGCCCAATTCAAGTTGAAGAAAAGTGGTTTCGTGAAAATCGCAGAAAATGTTTTTTCAGAAACTCCGGGGTGCCTGGATGTCGCGGTCACCACGCGACAGTTGTATTCCAAAACTGAGTCACTCAGATCACACGAGTACCCAAACATGCTTGAAACTCATTCAAATGCAAGTGCTTCTATCTGTTGTCTTGATTGTTTCCCACTCATTCCTTTTGGTTTGGGTAACATGTCAAACTCCCATGCCCAGAGAACTTCAAGTAGAGTTTTAGGAAATGCTCAGTGGACACCCTAGGTAGGGTAAGGATCAGCATTTCCACACTACTCAGAGAATTTTTATTTTCAGGGATGGATTTCTAGCCCAATTCAAGTTGAAGAAAAGTGGTTTGGTGAAAATCGCAGAAAATTTTTTTTCAGAAACTCCGGGGTGCCTGGATGTCGCGGTCACCACGCGACAGTTGTATTCCAAAACTGAGTCACTCAGATCACACGAGTACCCAAACATGCTTGAAACTCATTCAAATGCAAGTGCTTCTATCTGTTGTCTTGATTGTTTCCCACTCATTCCTTTTGGTTTGGGTAACATGTCAAACTCCCATGCCCAGAGAACTTCAAGTAGAGTTTTAGGAAATGCTCAGTGGACACCCTAGGTAGGGTAAGGATCAGCATTTCCACACTACTCAGAGAATTTTTATTTTCAGGGATGGATTTTTAGCCCAATTCAAGTTGAAGAAAAGTGGTTTCGTGAAAATCGCAGAAAATTTTTTTTCAGAAACTCCGGGGTGCCTGGATGTCACGGTGCACCACGCGATAGTTGTATTCCAAAACTGAGTCACTCAGATCACACGAGTACCCAAGCATGCTTGAAACTCATTCAAATGCAAGTGCTTCTATCTGTTGTCTTGATTGTTTCCCACTCATTCCTTTTGGTTTGTGTAACATGTCAAAATCCCATGCCCAGAGAACTTCAAGTAGAGTTCTCGGAAATGCTCAGTGGACACCCCAGGCAGGGTAAGGATCAGCATTTCCACACTACTCAGAGAATTTTTATTTTCAGGGTTGATTTTTCAGCCCAATTCAAGTTGAAGAAAAGTGGTTTCGTGAAAATCGCAGAAAATGTTTTTTCAGAAACTCCGGGGTGCCTGGAGGTCGCGGTGCACCACGCGACAGTTGTATTCCAAAACTGAGTCACTCAGATCACACGAGTACCCAAGCATGCTTGAAACTCATTCAAATTAAAGTGCTTCTATCTGTTGTCTTGATTGTTTCCCACTCATTCCTTTTGGTTTGGGTAACATGTCAAAATCCCATGCCCAGAGAACTTCAAGTAGAGTTCTCGGAAATGCTCAGTGGACACCCCAGGTAGGGTAAGGATCAGCATTTCCACACTACTCAGAGAATTTTTATTTTCAGGGATGGATTTTTAGCCCAATTCAAGTTGAAGAAAAGTGGTTTCGTGAAAATCGCAGAAAATTTTTTTTCAGAAACTCCGGGGTGCCTGGATGTCGCGGTGACCACGCGACAGTTGTATTCCAAAACTGAGTCACTCAGATCACACGAGTACCCAAGCATGCTTGAAACTCATTCAAATGCAAGTGCTTCTATCTGTTGTCTTGATTGTTTCCCACTCATTCCTTTTGGTTTGGGTAACATGTCAAAATCCCATGCCCAGAGAACTTCAAGTAGAGTTCTCGGAAATGCTCAGTGGACACCCCAGGTAGGGTAAGGATCAGCATTTCCACACTACTCAGAGAATTTTTATTTTCAGGGATGGATTTCTAGCCCAATTCAAGTTGAAGAAAAGTGGTTTCGTGAAAATCGCAGAAAATTTTTTTTCAGAAACTCCGGGGTGCCTGGATGTCGCGGTGCACCACGCGACAGTTGTATTCCAAAACCGAGTCACTCAGATCACACGAGTTTCCAAGCATGCTTGAAACTCATTCAAATGCAAGTGCTTCTATCTGTTGTGTTGATTGTTTCCCACTCATTCCTTTTTGTTTGTGTAACATGACAAAATCCCATGCCCAGAGAACTTCAAGTAGAGCTCTCGGAAACTCTCAGTGGACACCCCAGGTAGGGTAAGGATCAGCATTTCCAAACTACTCAGAGAATTTTTATTTTCAGGGATGGATTTTTAGCCCAATTCAAGTTGAAGAAAAGTGGTTTCGTGAAAATCGCAGAAAATTTTTTTTCAGAAACTCAGGGGTGCCTGGAGGTAGCGGTGCACCACTCGACAGTTGTATTCCAAAACTGAGTCACTCAGATCACACGAGAACCCAAGCATGCTTGAAACTCATTCAAATTCAAGTGCTTCTATGTGTTGTCTTGATTGTTTCCCACTCATTCCTTTTGGTTTGGGTAACATGTCAAAATCCCATGCCCAGAGAACTTCAAGTAGAGTTTGCGGAAATGCTCAGTGGACACCCCAGGTAGGGTAAGGATCAGCATTTCCACACTACTCAGAGAATTTTTATTTTCAGGGATGGATTTTTAGCCCAATTCAAGTTGAAGAAAAGTGGTTTCGTGAAAATCGCAGAAAATGTTTTTTCAGAAACTCCGGGGTGCCTGGATGTCGCGGTCACCACGCGACAGTTGTATTCCAAAACTGAGTCACTCAGATCACACGAGTACCCAAACATGCTTGAAACTCATTCAAATGCAAGTGCTTCTATCTGTTGTCTTGATTGTTTCCCACTCATTCCTTTTGGTTTGGGTAACATGTCAAACTCCCATGCCCAGAGAACTTCAAGTAGAGTTTTAGGAAATGCTCAGTGGACACCCTAGGTAGGGTAAGGATCAGCATTTCCACACTACTCAGAGAATTTTTATTTTCAGGGATGGATTTCTAGCCCAATTCAAGTTGAAGAAAAGTGGTTTCGTGAAAATCGCAGAAAATTTTTTTTCAGAAACTCCGGGGTGCCTGGATGTCGCGGTCACCACGCGACAGTTGTATTCCAAAACTGAGTCACTCAGATCACACGAGTACCCAAACATGCTTGAAACTCATTCAAATGCAAGTGCTTCTATCTGTTGTCTTGATTGTTTCCCACTCATTCCTTTTGGTTTGGGTAACATGTCAAACTCCCATGCCCAGAGAACTTCAAGTAGAGTTTTAGGAAATGCTCAGTGGACACCCTAGGTAGGGTAAGGATCAGCATTTCCACACTACTCAGAGAATTTTTATTTTCAGGGATGGATTTTTAGCCCAATTCAAGTTGAAGAAAAGTGGTTTCGTGAAAATCGCAGAAAATTTTTTTTCAGAAACTCCGGGGTGCCTGGATGTCACGGTGCACCACGCGATAGTTGTATTCCAAAACTGAGTCACTCAGATCACACGAGTACCCAAGCATGCTTGAAACTCATTCAAATGCAAGTGCTTCTATCTGTTGTCTTGATTGTTTCCCACTCATTCCTTTTGGTTTGTGTAACATGTCAAAATCCCATGCCCAGAGAACTTCAAGTAGAGTTCTCGGAAATGCTCAGTGGACACCCCAGGCAGGGTAAGGATCAGCATTTCCACACTACTCAGAGAATTTTTATTTTCAGGGTTGATTTTTTAGCCCAATTCAAGTTGAAGAAAAGTGGTTTCGTGAAAATCGCAGAAAATTTTTTTTCAGAAACTCCGGGGTGCCTGGAGGTCGCGGTGCACCACGCGACAGTTGTATTCCAAAACTGAGTCACTCAGATCACACGAGTACCCAAGCATGCTTGAAACTCATTCAAATTAAAGTGCTTCTATCTGTTGTCTTGATTGTTTCCCACTCATTCCTTTTGGTTTGGGTAACATGTCAAAATCCCATGCCCAGAGAACTTCAAGTAGAGTTCTCGGAAATGCTCAGTGGACACCCCAGGTAGGGTAAGGATCAGCATTTCCACACTACTCAGAGAATTTTTATTTTCAGGGATGGATTTTTAGCCCAATTCAAGTTGAAGAAAAGTGGTTTCGTGAAAATCGCAGAAAATTTTTTTTCAGAAACTCCGGGGTGCCTGGATGTCGCGGTGACCACGCGACAGTTGTATTCCAAAACTGAGTCACTCAGATCACACGAGTACCCAAGCATGCTTGAAACTCATTCAAATTAAAGTGCTTCTATCTGTTGTCTTGATTGTTTCCCACTCATTCCTTTTGGTTTGGGTAACATGTCAAAATCCCATGCCTAGAGAACTTCAAGTAGAGTTCTCGGAAATGCTCAGTGGACACCCCAGGTAGGGTAAGGATCAGCATTTCCGCTCTACTCAGAGAATTTTTATTTTCAGGGATGGATTTTTAGCCCAATTCAAGTTGAAGAAAAGTGGTTTCGTGAAAATCGCAGACATTTTTTTTTCAGAAACTCCGGGGTGCCTGGATGTCACGGTGCACCACGCGATAGTTGTATTCCAAAACTGAGTCACTCAGATCACACGAGTACCCAAGCATGCTTGAAACTCATTCAAATGCAAGTGCTTCTATCTGTTGTCTTGATTGTTTCCCACTCATTCCTTTTGGTTTGTGTAACATGTCAAAATCCCATGCCCAGAGAACTTCAAGTAGAGTTCTCGGAAATGCTCAGTGGACACCCCAGGCAGGGTAAGGATCAGCATTTCCACACTACTCAGAGAATTTTTTTTTTTCAGGGTTGATTTTTTAGCCCAATTCAAGTTGAAGAAAAGTGGTTTCGTGAAAATCGCAGAAAATTCAGAAACTCCGGGGTGCCTGGAGGTCGCGTTGCACCACGCGACAGTTGTATTCCAAAACTGAGTCACTCAGATCACACGAGTACCCAAGCATGCTTGAAACTCATTCAAATTAAAGTGCTTCTATCTGTTGTCTTGATTGTTTCCCACTCATTCCTTTTGGTTTGGGTAACATGTCAAAATCCCATGCCCAGAGAACTTCAAGTAGAGTTCTCGGAAATGCTCAGTGGACACCCCAGGTAGGGTAAGGATCAGCATTTCCACACTACTCAGAGAATTTTTATTTTCAGGGATGGATTTTTAGCCCAATTCAAGTTGAAGAAAAGTGGTTTCGTGAAAATCGCAGAAAATTTTTTTTCAGAAACTCCGGGGTGCCTGGATGTCGCGGTGACCACGCGACAGTTGTATTCCAAAACTGAGTCACTCAGATCACACGAGTACCCAAGCATGCTTGAAACTCATTCAAATTAAAGTGCTTCTATCTGTTGTCTTGATTGTTTCCCACTCATTCCTTTTGGTTTGGGTAACATGTCAAAATCCCATGCCTAGAGAACTTCAAGTAGAGTTCTCGGAAATGCTCAGTGGACACCCCAGGTAGGGTAAGGATCAGCATTTCCGCTCTACTCAGAGAATTTTTATTTTCAGGGATGGATTTTTAGCCCAATTCAAGTTGAAGAAAAGTGGTTTCGTGAAAATCGCAGAATTTTTTTTTTCAGAAACTCCGGGGTGCCTGGATGTCACGGTGCAACACGCGACACATTTATTCCAAAACTGAGTCACTCAGATCACACGAGTACCCAAGCATGCTTGAAACTCATTCAAATGCAAGTGCTTCTATCTGTTGTCTTGATTGTTTCCCACTCATTCCTTTTGGTTTGGGTAACATGTCAAAATCCCATGCCCAGAGAACTTCAAGTAGAGTTCTCGGAAATGCTCAGTGGACACCCCAGGTAGGGTAAGGATCAGCATTTCCACACTACTCAGAGAATTTTTATTTTCAGGGATGGATTTTTAGCCCAATTCAAGTTGAAGAAAAGTGGTTTCGTGAAAATCGCAGAAAATTTTTTTTCAGAAACTCCGGGGTGCCTGGATGTCGCGGTGCACCACGCGACAGTTGTATTCCAAAACTGAGTCACTCAGATCACACGAGTACCCAAGCATGCTTGAAACTCATTCAAATGCAAATGCTTCTATCTGTTGTCTTGATTGTTTCCCACTCATTTCTTTTGGTTTGGGTAACATGTCAAAATCCCATGCCCAGAGAACTTCAACTAGAGTTTGCGGAAATGCTCAGTGGACACCCCAGGTAGGGTAAGGATCAGCATTTCCACACTAATCAGAGAATTTTTATTTTCAGGGATGGATTTTTAGCCCAATTCAAGTTGAAGAAAAGTGGTTTCGTGAAAATTGCAGAAATTTTTTTTTCAGAAACTCCGGGGTGCCTTTAGGTAGCGGTGCACCACGCGACAGTTGTATTCCAAAACTGAGTCACTCAGATCACACGAGTACCCAAGCATGCTTGAAACTCATTCAAATTCAAGTGCTTCTATCTGTTGTCTTGATTGTTTCCCACTCATTCCTTTTGGTTTGGGTAACATGTCAAAATCCCATGCCCAGAGAAATTCAAGTAGAGTTCTCGGAAATAATAATAATAATAATAATAATTGCTTACACTTATATAGCGCTTTTCTGGACACTCCACTCAAAGCGCTTTACAGGTAATGGGGACTCCCCTCCACCACCACCAATGTGCAGCATCCACCTGGATGATGCGACGGCAGCCATAGTGCGCCAGAACGCTCACCACACATCAGATATCAGTGGGGAGGAGAGCAGAGTAATGTAGCCAATTCATAGAGGGGGATTATTAGGAGGCCATGATTAGTAAGGGCCAATTGGAAATTTTGGCCAGGACACCGGGGTTACACCCCTACTCTTTTCGAGAAGCGCCCTGGGATTTTTAATGACCACAGAGAGTCAGGACCTCGGTTTTACGTCTCATCCGAAGGACGGCGCCTGTTTACAGTATAGTGTCCCCGTCACTATACTGGGGCATTAGGACCCACATGGACCGCAGGAAATGCTCAGTGGACACCCCAGGTAGGGTAAGGATCAGCATTTCCACACTACTCAGAGAATTTTTATTTTCAGGGATGGATTTTTAGCCCAATTCAAGTTGAAGAAAAGTGGTTTCGTGAAAATCGCAGAAATTTTTTTTTCAGAAACTCCGGGGTGCCTGGATGTCGCGGTCACCACGCGACAGTTGTATTCCAAAACTGAGTCACTCAGATCACACGAGTACCCAAACATGCTTGAAACTCATTCAAATGCAAGTGCTTCTATCTGTTGTCTTGATTGTTTCCCACTCATTCCTTTTGGTTTGGGTAACATGTCAAAATCCCATGCCCAGAGAACTTCAAGTAGAGTTCTCGGAAATGCTCAGTGGACACCCCAGGTAGGGTAAGGATCAGCATTTCCACACTACTCAGAGAATTTTTATTTTCAGGGATGGATTTTTAGCCCAATTCAAGTTGAAGAAAAGTGGTTTCGTGAAAATCGCAGAAAATTTATTTTCAGAAACTCCGGGGTGCCTGGATGTCACGGTGCACCACTCGATAGTTGTATTCCAAAACTGAGTCACTCAGATCACACGAATACCCAAGCATGCTTGAAACTCATTCAAATGCAAGTGCTTCTATTTGTTGTCTTGATTGTTTCCCACTCATTCCTTTTGGTTTGGGTAACATGTCAAAATCCCATGCCTAGAGAACTTCAAGTAGAGTTCTCGGAAATGCTCAGTGGACACCCCAGGTAGGGTAAGGATCAGCATTTCCGCTCTACTCAGAGAATTTTTATTTTCAGGGATGGATTTTTAGCCCAATTCAAGTTGAAGAAAAGTGGTTTCTTGAAAATCGCAGAAATTTTTTTTTCAGAAACTCCGGGGTGCCTGGATGTCGCGGTGCACCACGCGACAGTTGTATTCCAAAACTGAGTCACTCAGATCACACGAGTACCCAAACATGCTTGAAACTCATTCAAATGCAAGTGCTTCTATCTGTTGTCTTGATTGTTTCCCACTCATTCCTTTTGGTTTGGGTAACATGTCAAAATCCCATGCCCAGAGAACTTCAAGTAGAGTTCTCGGAAATGCTCAGTGGACACCCCAGGTAGGGTAAGGATCAGCATTTCCACACTACTCAGAGAATTTTTATTTTCAGGGATGGATTTTTAGCCCAATTCAAGTTGAAGAAAAGTGGTTTCGTGAAAATCGCAGAAAATTTATTTTCAGAAACTCCGGGGTGCCTGGATGTCACGGTGCACCACTCGATAGTTGTATTCCAAAACTGAGTCACTCAGATCACACGAATACCCAAGCATGCTTGAAACTCATTCAAATGCAAGTGCTTCTATTTGTTGTCTTGATTGTTTCCCACTCATTCCTTTTGGTTTGGGTAACATGTCAAAATCCCATGCCTAGAGAACTTCAAGTAGAGTTCTCGGAAATGCTCAGTGGACACCCCAGGTAGGGTAAGGATCAGCATTTCCGCTCTACTCAGAGAATTTTTATTTTCAGGGATGGATTTTTAGCCCAATTCAAGTTGAAGAAAAGTGGTTTCTTGAAAATCGCAGAAATTTTTTTTTCAGAAACTCCGGGGTGCCTGGATGTCGCGGTGCACCACGCGACAGTTGTATTCCAAAACCGAGTCACTCAGATCACACGAGTACCCAAGCATGCTTTAAACTCATTCAAATTCAAATGCTTCTATCTGTTGTCTTGATTGTTTCCCACTCATTCCTTTTGGTTTGGGTAACATGTCAAAATCCCATGCCCAGAAAACTTCAACTAGAGTTTGCGGAAATGCTCAGTGGACACCCCAGGTAGGGTAAGGATCAGCATTTCCACACTACTCAGAGAATTTTTATTTTCAGGGATGGATTTTTAGCCCAATTGAAGTTGAAGAAAAGTGGTTTCGTGAAAATCGCAGAAAATTTATTTTCAGAAACTCCTTGGTGCCTGGATGTCACGGTGCACCACGCGATAGTTGTATTCCAAAACTGAGTCACTCAGATCACACGAATACCCAAGCATGCTTGAAACTCATTCAAATGCAAGTGCTTCTATTTGTTGTCTTGATTGTTTCCCACTCATTCCTTTTGGTTTGGGTAACATGTCAAAATCCCATGCCTAGAGAACTTCAAGTAGAGTTCTCGGAAATGCTCAGTGGACACCCCAGGTAGGGTAAGGATCAGCATTTCCGCTCTACTCAGAGAATTTTTATTTTCAGGGATGGATTTTTAGCCCAATTCAAGTTGAAGAAAAGTGGTTTCTTGAAAATCGCAGAAATTTTTTTTTCAGAAACTCCGGGGTGCCTGGATGTCGCGGTGCACCACGCGACAGTTGTATTCCAAAACCGAGTCACTCAGATCACACGAGTACCCAAGCATGCTTGAAACTCATTCAAATACAAGTGCTTCTATCTGTTGTCTTGATTGTTTCCCACTCATTCCTTTTGGTTTGTGTAACATGTCAAAATCCCATGCCCAGAGAACTTCAAGTAGAGTTCTCGGAAATGCTCAGTGGACACCCCAGGCAGGGTAAGGATCAGCATTTCCACACTACTCAGAGAATTTTTAGTTTCAGGGATGGATTTTTAGCCCAATTCAAGTTGAAGAAAAGTGGTTTCGTGAAAATCGCAGAAAATTTTTTTTCAGAAACTCAGGGGTGCCTTTAGGTAGCGGTGCACCACGCGACAGTTGTATTCCAAAACTGAGTCACTCAGATCACACGAGTACCCAAGCATGCTTGAAACTCATTCAAATTCAAGTGCTTCTATCTGTTGTCTTGATTGTTTCCCACTCATTCCTTTTGGTTTGGGTAACATGTCAAAATCCCATGCCCAGAGAACTTCAAGTAGAGTTCTCGGAAATGCTCAGTGGACACCCCAGGTAGGGTAAGGATCAGCATTTCCGCTCTACTCAGAGAATTTTTATTTTCAGGGATGGATTTTTAGCCCAATTCAAGTTGAAGAAAAGTGGTTTCGTGAAAATCGCAGAAAATTTTTTTTCAGAAACTCAGGGGTGCCTTTAGGTAGCGGTGCACCACGCGACAGTTGTATTCCAAAACTGAGTCACTCAGATCACACGAGTACCCAAGCATGCTTGAAACTCATTCAAATTCAAGTGCTTCTATCTGTTGTCTTGATTGTTTCCCACTCATTCCTTTTGGTTTGGGTAACATGTCAAAATCCCATGCCCAGAGAACTTCAAGTAGAGTTCTCGGAAATGCTCAGTGGACACCCCAGGTAGGGTAAGGATCAGCATTTCCACACTACTCAGAGAATTTTTATTTTCAGGGATGGATTTTTAGCCCAATTCAAGTTGAAGAAAAGTGGTTTCGTGAAAATCGCAGAAAATTTTTTTTCAGAAACTCCGGGGTGCCTGGATGTCGCGGTCACCATGCGACAGTTGTATTCCAAAACTGAGTCACTCAGATCACACGAGTACCCAAGCATGCTTGAAACTCATTCAAATGCAAGTGCTTCTATTTGTTGTCTTGATTGTTTCCCACTCATTCCTTTTGGTTTGGGTAACATGTCAAAATCCCATGCCTAGAGAACTTCAAGTAGAGTTCTCGGAAATGCTCAGTGGACACCCCAGGTAGGGTAAGGATCAGCATTTCCGCTCTACTCAGAGAATTTTTATTTTCAGGGATGGATTTTTAGCCCAATTCAAGTTGAAGAAAAGTGGTTTCGTGAAAATCGCAGAAAATGTTTTTTCAGAAACTCCGGGGTGCCTGGATGTCGCGGTGCACCACGCGACAGTTGTATTCCAAAACTGAGTCACTTAGATCACACGAGTACCCAAGCATGCTTGAAACTCATTCAAATTCAAATGCTTCTATCTGTTGTCTTGATTGTTTCCCACTCATTCCTTTTGGTTTGGGTAACATGTCAAAATCCCATGCCCAGAGAACTTCAAGTAGAGTTCTCGGAAATGTTCAGTGGACACCCCAGGTAGGGTAAGGATCAGCATTTCCACACTACTCAGAGAATTTTTATTTTCAGGGATGGATTTTTAGCCCAATTCAAGTTGAAGAAAAGTGGTTTCGTGAAAATCGCAGAAAATTTTTTTTCAGAAACTCCGGGGTGCCTGGAGGTCGCGGTGACCACGCGACAGTTGTATTCCAAAACTGAGTCACTCAGATCACACGAGTACCCAAGCATGCTTGAAACTCATTCAAATTCAAGTGCTTCTATCTGTTGTCTTGATTGTTTCCCACTCATTCCTTTTGGTTTGTGTAACATGTCAAAATCCCATGCCCAGAGAACTTCAAGTAGAGTTCTCGGATACTCTCAGTGGACACCCCAGGTAGGGTAAGGATCAGCATTTCCAAACTACTCAGAGAATTTTTATTTTCAGGGATGGATTTTTAGCCCAATTCAAGTTGAAGAAAAGTGGTTTCGTGAAAATCGCAGAAAAATTTTTTTCAGAAACTCAGGGGTGCCTTTAGGTAGCGGTGCACCACGCGACAGTTGTATTCCAAAACTGAGTCACTCAGATCACACGAGTACCCAAGCATGCTTGAAACTCATTCAAATTCAAGTGCTTCTATCTGTTGTCTTGATTGTTTCCCACTCATTCCTTTTGGTTTGGGTAACATGTCAAAATCCCATGCCCAGAGAACTTCAAGTAGAGTTCTCGGAAATGCTCAGTGGACACCCCAGGCAGGGTAAGGATCAGCATTTCCACACTACTAAGAGAATTTTTATTTTCAGGGATGGATTTTTAGCCCAATTCAAGTTGAAGAAAAGTGGTTTCGTGAAAATCGCAGAAAATTTTTTTTCAGAAACTCCGGGGTGCCTGGATGTCGCGGTCACCACGCGACAGTTGTATTCCAAAACTGAGTCACTCAGATCACACGAGTACCCAAACATACTTGAAACTCATTCAAATGCAAATGCTTCTATCTGTTGTCTTGATTGTTTCCCACTCATTCCTTTTGGTTTGGGTAACATGTCAAACTCCCATGCCCAGAGAACTTCAAGTAGAGTTCTAGGAAATGCTCAGTGGACACCCTAGGTAGGGTAAGGATCAGCATTTCCACACTACTCAGAGAATTTTTATTTTCAGGGATGGATTTTTAGCCCAATTCAAGTTGAAGAAAAGTGGTTTCGTGAAAATCGCAGAAAAATTTTTTTCAGAAACTCCGGGGTGCCTGGATGTCACGGTGCACCACGCGATAGTTGTATTCCAAAACTGAGTCACTCAGATCACACGAATACCCAAGCATGCTTGAAACTCATTCAAATGGAAGTGCTTCTATCTGTTGTCTTGATTGTTTCCCACTCATTCCTTTTGGTTTGGGTAACATGTCAAAATCCCATGCCCAGAGAACTTCAAGTAGAGTTTGCGGAAATGCTCAGTGGACACCCCAGGTAGGGTAAGGATCAGCATTTCCACACTACTCAGAGAATTTTTATTTTCAGGGATGGATTTCTAGCCCAATTCAAGTTGAAGAAAAGTGGTTTCGTGAAAATCGCAGAAAAAATTTTTTCAGAAACTCCGGGGTGCCTGGAGGTAGCGGTGCACCACGCGACAGTTGTATTCCAAAACTGAGTCACTCAGATCACACGAGTACCCAAGCATGCTTGAAACTCATTCAAATGCAAGTGCTTCTATCTGTTGTCTTGATTGTTTCCCACTCATTCCTTTTGGTTTGGGTAACATGTCAAAATCCCATGCCCAGAGAACTTCAAGTAGAGTTCTCGGAAATGCTCAGTGGACACCCCAGGTAGGGTAAGGATCAGCATTTCCGCTCTACTCAGAGAATTTTTATTTTCAGGGATGGATTTTTAGCCCAATTCAAGTTGAAGAAAAGTGGTTTCGTGAAAATCGCAGAAAATTTTTTTTCAGAAACTCCGGGGTGCCTGGATGTCGCGGTGCAACACGCGACACTTTTATTCCAAAACTGAGTCACTCAGATCACACGAGTACCCAAGCATGCTTGAAACTCATTCAAATGCAAGTGCTTCTATCTGTTGTCTTGATTGTTTCCCACTCATTCCTTTTGGTTTGGGTAACATGTCAAAATCCCATGCCCAGAGAACTTCAAGTAGAGTTCTCGGAAATGCTCAGTGGACACCCCAGGCAGGGTAAGGATCAGCATTTCCACACTACTCAGAGAATTTTTATTTTCAGGGATGGATTTTTAGCCCAATTCAAGTTGAAGAAAAGTGGTTTCGTGAAAATCGCAGAAAATTTTTTTTCAGAAACTCCAGGGTGCCTGGATGTCACGGTGCACCACGCGATAGTTGTATTCCAAAACTGAGTCACTCAGATCACACGAATACCCAAGCATGCTTGAAACTCATTCAAATGCAAGTGCTTCTATTTGTTGTCTTGATTGTTTCCCACTCATTCCTTTTGGTTTGGGTAACATGTCAAAATCCCATGCCTAGAGAACTTCAAGTAGAGTTCTCGGAAATGCTCAGTGGACACCCCAGGTAGGGTAAGGATCAGCATTTCCGCTCTACTCAGAGAATTTTTATTTTCAGGGATGGATTTTTAGCCCAATTCAAGTTGAAGAAAAGTGGTTTCTTGAAAATCGCAGAAAATTTTTTTTCAGAAACTCCGGGGTGCCTGGATGTCGCGGTGCACCACGCGACAGTTGTATTCCAAAACCGAGTCACTCAGATCACACGAGTACCCAAGCATGCTTGAAACTCATTCAAATTCAAATGCTTCTATCTGTTGTCTTGATTGTTTCCCACTCATTCCTTTTGGTTTGGGTAACATGTCAAAATCCCATGCCCAGAGAACTTCAACTAGAGTTTGCGGAAATGCTCAGTGGACACCCCAGGTAGGGTAAGGATCAGCATTTCCACACTACTCAGAGAATTTTTATTTTCAGGGATGGATTTTTAGCCCAATTCAAGTTGAAGAAAAGTGGTTTCGTGAAAATCGCAGAAAATTTTTTTTCAGAAACTCCGGGGTGCCTGGATGTCGCGGTGCACCACACGACAGTTGTATTCCAAAACCGAGTCACTCAGATCACACGAGTACCCAAGCATGCTTGAAACTCATTCAAATTCAAATGCTTCTATCTGTTGTCTTGATTGTTTCCCACTCATTCCTTTTGGTTTGGGTAACATGTCAAAATCCCATGCCCAGAGAACTTCAAGTAGAGTTCTCGGAAATGCTCAGTGGACACCCCAGGTAGGGTAAGGATCAGCATTTCCACACTACTCAGAGAATTTTTATTTTCAGGGATGGATTTCTAGCCCAATTCAAGTTGAAGAAAAGTGGTTTCGTGAAAATCGCAGAAAAATTTTTTTCAGAAACTCCGGGGTGCCTGGATGTCGCGGTGCACCACGCGACAGTTGTATTCCAAAACCGAGTCACTCAGATCACACGAGTTTCCAAGCATGCTTGAAACTCATTCAAATGCAAGTGCTTCTATCTGTTGTCTTGATTGTTTCCCACTCATTCCTTTTGGTTTGTGTAACATGTCAAAATCCCATGCCCAGAGAACTTCAAGTAGAGTTCTTGGAAACTCTCAGTGGACACCCCAGGTAGGGTAAGGATCAGCATTTCCAAACTACTCAGAGAATTTTTATTTTCAGGGATGGATTTTTAGCCCAATTCAAGTTGAAGAAAAGTGGTTTCGTGAAAATCGCAGAAAATTTTTTTTCAGAAACTCAGGGGTGCCTTTAGGTAGCGGTGCACCACGCGACAGTTGTATTCCAAAACTGAGTCACTCAGATCACACGAGTACCCAAGCATGCTTGAAACTCATTCAAATGCAAGTGCTTCTATCTGTTGTCTTGATTGTTTCCCACTCATTCCTTTTGGTTTGGGTAACATGTCAAAATCCCATGCCCAGAGAACTTCAAGTAGAGTTCTCGGAAATGCTCAGTGGACACCCCAGGTAGGGTAAGGATCAGCATTTCCACACTACTCAGAGAATTTTTATTTTCAGGGATGGATTTTTAGCCCAATTCAAGTTGAAGAAAAGTGGTTTCGTGAAAATCGCAGAAAATTTTTTTTCAGAAACTCCGGGGTGCCTGGATGTCGCGGTCACCACGCGACAGTTGTATTCCAAAACTGAGTCACTCAGATCACACGAGTACCCAAACATGCTTGAAACTCATTCAAATGCAAGTGCTTCTATCTGTTGTCTTGATTGTTTCCCACTCATTCCTTTTGGTTTGGGTAACATGTCAAACTCCCATGCCCAGAGAACTTCAAGTAGAGTTCTAGGAAATGCTCAGTGGACACCCTAGGTAGGGTAAGGATCAGCATTTCCACACTACTCAGAGAATTTTTATTTTCAGGGATGGATTTTTAGCCCAATTCAAGTTGAAGAAAAGTGGTTTCGTGAAAATCGCAGAAAATGTTTTTTCAGAAACTCCGGGGTGCCTGGATGTCACGGTGCACCACGCGATAGTTGTATTCCAAAACTGAGTCACTCAGATCACACGAATACCCAAGCATGCTTGAAACTCATTCAAATGCAAGTGCTTCTATTTGTTGTCTTGATTGTTTCCCACTCATTCCTTTTGGTTTGGGTAACATGTCAAAATCCCATGCCTAGAGAACTTCAAGTAGAGTTCTCGGAAATGCTCAGTGGACACCCCAGGTAGGGTAAGGATCAGCATTTCCGCTCTACTCAGAGAATTTTTATTTTCAGGGATGGATTTTTAGGCCAATTCAAGTTGAAGAAAAGTGGTTTCTTGAAAATCGCAGAAAATTTTTTTTCAGAAACTCCGGGGTGCCTGGATGTCGCGGTGCAACACGCGACACTTTTATTCCAAAACTGAGTCACTCAGATCACACGAGTACCCAAGCATGCTTGAAACTCATTCAAATGCAAGTGCTTCTATCTGTTGTCTTGATTGTTTCCCACTCATTCCTTTTGGTTTGGGTAACATGTCAAAATCCCATGCCCAGAGAACTTCAAGTAGAGTTCTCGGAAATGCTCAGTGGACACCCCAGGTAGGGTAAGGATCAGCATTTCCACACTACTCAGAGAATCTTTATTTTCAGGGATGGATTTTTAGCCCAATTCAAGTTGAAGAAAAGTGGTTTCGTGAAAATCGCAGAAAATGTTTTTTCAGAAACTCCTGGGTGCCTGGATGTCGCGGTGCACCACGCGACAGTTGTATTCCAAAACTGAGTCACTCAGATCACACGAGTACCCAAGCATGCTTGAAACTCATTCAAATGGAAGTGCTTCTATCTGTTGTCTTGATTGTTTCCCACTCATTCCTTTTGGTTTGTGTAACATGTCAAAATCCCATGCCCAGAGAACTTCAAGTAGAGTTCTCGGAAACTCTCAGTGGACACCCCAGGTAGGGTAAGGATCAGCATTTCCAAACTACTCAGAGAATTTTTATTTTCAGGGATGGATTTTTAGCCCAATTCAAGTTGAAGAAAAGTGGTTTCTTGAAAATCGCAGAAAATTTTTTTTCAGAAACTCCGGGGTGCCTGGATGTCGCGGTACACCACGCGACAGTTGTATTCCAAAACCGAGTCACTCAGATCACACGAGTTTCCAAGCATGCTTGAAACTCATTCAAATGCAAGTGCTTCTATCTGTTGTCTTGATTGTTTCCCACTCATTCCTTTTGGTTTGTGTAACATGTCAAAATCCCATGCCCAGAGAACTTCAAGTAGAGTTCTCGGAAATGCTCAGTGGACACCCCAGGCAGGGTAAGGATCAGCATTTCCACACTACTCAGAGAATTTTTATTTTCAGGGATGGATTTTTAGCCCAATTCAAGTTGAAGAAAAGTGGTTTCGTGAAAATCGCAGAAAATTTTTTTTTCAGAAACTCCGGGGTGCCTGGAGGTCGCGGTGACCACGCGACAGTTGTATTCCAAAACTGAGTCACTCAGATCACACGAGTACCCAAGCATGCTTGAAACTCATTCAAATTAAAGTGCTTCTATCTGTTGTCTTGATTGTTTCCCACTCATTCCTTTTGGTTTGTGTAACATGTCAAAATCCCATGCCCAGAGAACTTCAAGTAGAGTTCTCGGAAACTCTCAGTGGACACCCCAGGTAGGGTAAGGATCAGCATTTCCAAACTACTCAGAGAATTTTTATTTTCAGGGATGGATTTTTAGCCCAATTCAAGTTGAAGAAAAGTGGTTTCGTGAAAATCGCAGAAATTTTTTTTTCAGAAACTCCGGGGTGCCTGGAGGTCGCGGTGGCCACGCGACAGTTGTATTCCAAAACTGAGTCACTCAGATCACACGAGTACCCAAGCATGCTTGAAACTCATTCAAATTAAAGTGCTTCTATCTGTTGTCTTGATTGTTTCCCACTCATTCCTTTTGGTTTGTGTAACATGTCAAAATCCCATGCCCAGAGAACTTCAAGTAGAGTTCTCGGAAACTCTCAGTGGACACCCCAGGTAGGGTAAGGATCAGCATTTCCAAACTACTCAGAGAATTTTTATTTTCAGGGATGGATTTTTAGCCCAATTCAAGTTGAAGAAAAGTGGTTTCGTGAAAATCGCAGAAAATTTTTTTTCAGAAACTCAGGGGTGCCTTTAGGTAGCGGTGCACCACGCGACAGTTGTATTCCAAAACTGAGTCACTCAGATCACACGAGTACCCAAGCATGCTTGAAACTCATTCAAATTCAAGTGCTTCTATCTGTTGTCTTGATTGTTTCCCACTCATTCCTTTTGGTTTGGGTAACATGTCAAAATCCCATGCCCAGAGAACTTCAAGTAGAGTTCTCGGAAATGCTCAGTGGACACCCCAGGTAGGGTAAGGATCAGCATTTCCACACTACTCAGAGAATTTTTATTTTCAGGGATGGATTTTTAGCCCAATTCAAGTTGAAGAAAAGTGGTTTTGTGAAAATCGCAGAAATTTTTTTTTCAGAAACTCCGGGGTGCCTGGATGTCGCGGTCACCACGCGACAGTTGTATTCCAAAACTGAGTCACTCAGATCACACGAGTACCCAAACATGCTTGAAACTCATTCAAATGCAAATGCTTCTATCTGTTGTCTTGATTGTTTCCCACTCATTCCTTTTGGTTTGGGTAACATGTCAAACTCCCATGCCCAGAGAACTTCAAGTAGAGTTCTAGGAAATGTTCAGTGGACACCCTAGGTAGGGTAAGGATCAGCATTTCCACACTACTCAGAGAATTTTTATTTTCAGGGATGGATTTTTAGCCCAATTCAAGTTGAAGAAAAGTGGTTTCGTGAAAATCGCAGAAAAATTTTTTTCAGAAACTCCGGGGTGCCTGGAGGTCGCGGTGCACCACGCGACACTTGTATTCCAAAACTGAGTCACTCAGATCACACGAGTACCCAAGCATGCTTGAAACTCATTCAAATGGAAGTGCTTCTATCTGTTGTCTTGATTGTTTCCCACTCATTCCTTTTGGTTTGTGTAACATGTCAAAATCCCATGCCCAGAGAACTTCAAGTAGAGTTCTCGGAAATGCTCAGTGGACACCCCAGGTAGGGTAAGGATCAGCATTTCCACACTACTCAGAGAATTTTTATTTTCAGGGATGGATTTCTAGCCCAATTCAAGTTGAAGAAAAGTGGTTTCGTGAAAATCGCAGAAAATTTTTTTTCAGAAACTCCGGGGTGCCTGGATGTCGCGGTGCACCACGCGACAGTTGTATTCCAAAACCGAGTCACTCAGATCACACGAGTACCCAAGCATGCTTGAAACTCATTCAAATTCAAATGCTTCTATCTGTTGTCTTGATTGTTTCCCACTCATTCCTTTTGGTTTGTGTAACATGTCAAAATCCCATGCCCAGAGAACTTCAAGTAGAGTTCTCGGAAATGCTCAGTGGACACCCCAGGTAGGGTAAGGATCAGCATTTCCACACTACTCAGAGAATTTTTATTTTCAGGGATGGATTTTTAGCCCAATTCAAGTTGAAGAAAAGTGGTTTCGTGAAAATCGCAGAAAAAATTTTTTCAGAAACTCCGAGGTGCCTGGATGTCGCGGTGCAACACGCGACACTTTTATTCCAAAACTGAGTAACTCAGATCACACGAGTACCCAAGCATGCTTGAAACTCATTCAAATGCAAGTGCTTCTATCTGTTGTCTTGATTGTTTCCCACTCATTTCTTTTGGTTTGGGTAACATGTCAAAATCCCATGCCCAGAGAACTTCAAGTAGAGTTTGCGGAAACTCTCAGTGGACACCCCAGGTAGGGTAAGGATCAGCATTTCCACACTACTCAGAGAATTTTTATTTTCAGGGATGGATTTTTAGCCCAATTCAAGTTGAAGAAAAGTGGTTTCGTGAAAATCGCAGAAATTTTTTTTTCAGAAACTCCGGGGTGCCTGGAGGTCGCGGTGACCACGCGACAGTTGTATTCCAAAACTGAGTCACTCAGATCACACGAGTACCCAAGCATGCTTGAAACTCATTCAAATTAAAGTGCTTCTATCTGTTGTCTTGATTGTTTCCCACTCATTCCTTTTGGTTTGTGTAACATGTCAAAATCCCATGCCCAGAGAACTTCAAGTAGAGTTCTCGGAAACTCTCAGTGGACACCCCAGGTAGGGTAAGGATCAGCATTTCCAAACTACTCAGAGAATTTTTATTTTCAGGGATGGATTTTTAGCCCAATTCAAGTTGAAGAAAAGTGGTTTCGTGAAAATCGCAGAAAATTTTTTTTCAGAAACTCAGGGGTGCCTTTAGGTAGCGGTGCACCACGCGACAGTTGTATTCCAAAACTGAGTCACTCAGATCACACGAGTACCCAAGCATGCTTGAAACTCATTCAAATTCAAGTGCTTCTATCTGTTGTCTTGATTGTTTCCCACTCATTCCTTTTGGTTTGGGTAACATGTCAAAATCCCATGCCCAGAGAACTTCAAGTAGAGTTCTCGGAAATGCTCAGTGGACACCCCAGGTAGGGTAAGGATCAGCATTTCCACACTACTCAGAGAATTTTTATTTTCAGGGATGGATTTTTAGCCCAATTCAAGTTGAAGAAAAGTGGTTTTGTGAAAATCGCAGAAAATTTTTTTTCAGAAACTCCGGGGTGCCTGGATGTCGCGGTCACCACGCGACAGTTGTATTCCAAAACTGAGTCACTCAGATCACACGAGTACCCAAACATGCTTGAAACTCATTCAAATGCAAATGCTTCTATCTGTTGTCTTGATTGTTTCCCACTCATTCCTTTTGGTTTGGGTAACATGTCAAACTCCCATGCCCAGAGAACTTCAAGTAGAGTTCTAGGAAATGTTCAGTGGACACCCTAGGTAGGGTAAGGATCAGCATTTCCACACTACTCAGAGAATTTTTATTTTCAGGGATGGATTTTTAGCCCAATTCAAGTTGAAGAAAAGTGGTTTCGTGAAAATCGCAGAAAATTTTTTTTCAGAAACTCCGGGGTGCCTGGATGTCACGGTGCACCACGCGATAGTTGTATTCCAAACCTGAGTCACTCAGATCACACGAATACCCAAGCATGCTTGAAACTCATTCAAATGCAAGTGCTTCTATTTGTTGTCTTGATTGTTTCCCACTCATTCCTTTTGGTTTGGGTAACATGTCAAAATCCCATGCCTAGAGAACTTCAAGTAGAGTTCTCGGAAATGCTCAGTGGACACCCCAGGTAGGGTAAGGATCAGCATTTCCGCTCTACTCAAAGAATTTTTATTTTCAGGGATGGATTTTTAGCCCAATTCAAGTTGAAGAAAAGTGGTTTCTTGAAAATCGCAGATATTTTTTTTTCAGAAACTCCAGGGTGCCTGGATGTCGCGGTGCAACACGCGACACTTTTATTCCAAAACTGAGTCACTCAGATCACACGAGTACCCAAGCATGCTTGAAACTCATTCAAATGCAAGTGCTTCTATCTGTTGTCTTTATTGTTTCCCACTCATTCCTTTTGGTTTGGGTAACATGTCAAAATCCCATGCCTAGAGAACTTCAAGTACAGTTTGCGGAAATGCTCAGTGGACACCCCAGGTAGGGTAAGGATCAGCATTTCCACACTACTCAGAGAATTTTTATTTTCAGGAATGGATTTTTAGCCCAATTCAAGTTGAAGAAAAGTGGTTTAGTGAAAATCGCAGAAAATTTTTTTTCAGAAACTCCGGAGTGCCTGGAGGTCACGGTGCACCACGCGACAGTTGTATTCCAAAACTGAGTCACTCAGATCACACGAGTACCCAAGCATGCTTGAAACTCATTCAAATGCAAGTGCTTCTATCTGTTGTCTTGATTGTTTCCCACTCATTCCTTTTGGTTTGGGTAACATGTCAAAATCCCATGCCCAGAGAACTTCAAATACAGTTTCCGGAAATGCTCAGTGGACACCCCAGGTAGGGTAAGGATCAGCATTTCCACACTACTCAGAGAATTTTTATTTTCAGGGATGGATTTTTAGCCCAATTCAAGTTGAAGAAAAGTGGTTTCGTGAAAATCGCAGAAATTTTTTTTTCAGAAACTCCGGGGTGCCTGGAGGTCGCGGTGCACCACGCGACAGTTGTATTCCAAAACTGAGTCACTCAGATCACACGAGTACCCAAGCATGCTTGAAACTCATTCAAATGCAAGTGCTTCTATCTGATGTCTTGATTGTTTCCCACTCATTCCTTTTGGTTTGGATAACATGTCAAAATCCCATGCCCAGAGAACTTCAAGTACAGTTTGCGGAAATGCTCAGTGGACACCCCAGTTAGGGTAAGGATCAGCATTTCCACACTACTCAGAGAATTTTTATTTTCAGGGATGGATTTTTAGCCCAATTCAAGTTGAAGAAAAGTGGTTTCGTGAAAATCGCAGAAATTTTTTTTTCAGAAACTCCGGGGTGCCTGGAGGTCGCGGTGCACCACGCGACAGTTGTATTCCAAAACTGAGTCACTCAGATCACACGAGTACCCAAGCATGCTTGAAACTCATTCAAATGCACGTGCTTCTATCTGATGTCTTGATTGTTTCCCACTCATTCCTTTTGGTTTGGGTAACATGTCAAAATCCCATGCCAAGAGAACTTCAAGTAGAGTTCTCGGAAATGCTCAGTGGACACCCCAGGTAGGGTAAGGATCAGCATTTCCACACTACTCAGTGAATTTTTATTTTCAGGGATGGATTTTTAGCCCAATTCAAGTTGAAGAAAAGTGGTTTCGTGAGATTCCCAGAAAATTTTTTTTCAGAAACTCCGGGGTGCCTGGATGTCGCGGTGCACCACGCGACAGTTGTATTCCAAAACTGAGTCACTCAGATCACACGAGTACCCAAGCATGCTTGAAACTCATTCAAATGCAAGTGCTTCTATCTGTTGTCTTGATTGTTTCCCACTCATTCCTTTTGGTTTGGGTAACATGTCAAAATCCCGTGCCTATAGAACTTCAAGTAGAGTTCTCGGAAATGCTCAGTGGACACCCCAGGTAGGGTAAGGATCAGCATTTCCACACTACTCAGGGAATTTTTATTTTCAGGGATGGATTTTTAGCCCAATTCAAGTTGAAGAAAAGTGGTTTCGTGAAATTCCCAGAAATTTTTTTTTCAGAAACTCCGGGGTGCCTGGAGGTCGCGGTGCACCACGCGACAGTTGTATTCCAAAACTGAGTCACTCAGATCACACGAGTACCCAAGCATGCTTGAAACTCATTCAAATGCAAGTGCTTCTATCTGTTGTCTTTATTGTTTCCCACTCATTCCTTTTGGTTTGGGTAACATGTCAAAATCCCATGCCTAGAGAACTTCAAGTACAGTTTGCGGAAATGCTCAGTGGACACCCCAGGTAGGGTAAGGATCAGCATTTCCACACTACTCAGTGAATTTTTATTTTCAGGAATGGATTTTTAGCCCAATTCAAGTTGAAGAAAAGTGGTTTAGTGAAAATCGCAGAAAATTTTTTTTCAGAAACTCCGGAGTGCCTGGAGGTCACGGTGCACCACGCGACAGTTGTATTCCAAAACTGAGTCACTCAGATCACACGAGTACCCAAGCATGCTTGAAACTCATTCAAATGCAAGTGCTTCTATCTGTTGTCTTGATTGTTTCCCACTCATTCCTTTTGGTTTGGGTAACATGTCAAAATCCCATGCCCAGAGAACTTCAAATACAGTTTCCGGAAATGCTCAGTGGACACCCCAGGTAGGGTAAGGATCAGCATTTCCACACTACTCAGAGAATTTTTATTTTCAGGGATGGATTTTTAGCCCAATTCAAGTTGAAGAAAAGTGGTTTCGTGAAAATCGCAGAAATTTTTTTTTCAGAAACTCCGGGGTGCCTGGAGGTCGCGGTGCACCACGCGACAGTTGTATTCCAAAACTGAGTCACTCAGATCACACGAGTACCCAAGCATGCTTGAAACTCATTCAAATGCAAGTGCTTCTATCTGATGTCTTGATTGTTTCCCACTCATTCCTTTTGGTTTGGGTAACATGTCAAAATCCCATGCCTAGAGAACTTCAAGTACAGTTTGCGGAAATGCTCAGTGGACACCCCAGGTAGGGTAAGGATAAGCATTTCCACACTACTCAGTGAATTTTTATTTTCAGGCATGGATTTTTAGCCCAATTCAAGTTGAAGAAAAGTGGTTTCGTGAAAATCACAGAAAAATTTTTTTCAGAAACTCCGGGGTGCCTGGAGGTAGCGGTGCACCACGCGACAGTTGTATTCCAAAACTGAGTCACTCAGATCACACGAGTACCCAAGCATGCTTGAAACTCATTGAACTGCAAGTGCTTCTATCTGTTGTCTTGATTGTTTCCCACTCATTCCTTTTGGTTTGGGTAACATGTCAAAATCCCATGCCCAGAGAACTTCAAATACAGTTTCCGGAAATGCTCAGTGGACACCCCAGGTAGGGTAAGGATCAGCATTTCCACACTACTCAGAGAATTTTTATTTTCGGGGATGGATTTTTAGCCCAATTCAAGTTGAAGAAAAGTGGTTTCGTGAAAATCGCAGAAATTTTTTTTCAGAAACTCCGGGGTGCCTGGAGGTCGCGGTGCACCACGCGACAGTTGTATTCCAAAGCTGAGTCACTCAGATCACACGAGTAGCCAAGCATGCTTGAAACTCATTCAAATGCAAGTGCTTCTATCTGTTGTCTTGATTGTTTCCCACTCATTCCTTTTGGTTTGGGTAACATGTCAAAATCCCATGCCTAGAGAACTTCAAGTAGAGTTCTCGGAAATGCTCAGTGGACACCCCAGGTAGGGTAAGGATCAGCATTTCCACACTACTCAGTGAATTTTTATTTTCAGGCATGGATTTTTAGCCCAATTCAAGTTGAAGAAAAGTGGTTTCGTGAAAATCGCAGAAATTTTTTTTTCAGAAACTCCGGGGTGCCTGGAGGTCGCGGTGCACCATGCGACAGTTGTATTCCAAAACTGAGTCACTCAGATCACACGAGTACCCAAGCAAGCTTGAAACTCATTCAAATGCAAGTCCTTCTATCTGTTGTCTTGATTGTTTCCCACTCATTCCTTTTGGTTTGGGTAACATGTCAAAATCCCATGCCCAGAGAACTTCAAGTACAGTTTGCGGAAATGCTCAGTGGACACCCCAGTTAGGGTAAGGATCAGCATTTCCACACTACTCAGAGAATTTTTATTTTCAGGGATGGATTTTTAGCCCAATTCAAGTTGAAGAAAAGTGGTTTCGTGAAAATCGCAGAAATTTTTTTTTCAGAAACTCCGGGGTGCCTGGAGGTCGCGGTGCACCACGCGACAGTTGTATTCCAAAACTGAGTCACTCAGATCACACGAGTACCCAAGCATGCTTGAAACTCATTCAAATGCACGTGCTTCTATCTGATGTCTTGATTGTTTCCCACTCATTCCTTTTGGTTTGGGTAACATGTCAAAATCCCATGCCAAGAGAACTTCAAGTAGAGTTCTCGGAAATGCTCAGTGGACACCCCAGGTAGGGTAAGGATCAGCATTTCCACACTACTCAGTGAATTTTTATTTTCAGGGATGGATTTTTAGCCCAATTCAAGTTGAAGAAAAGTGGTTTCGTGAAAATCGCAGAAATTTTTTTCTTCAGAAACTCCGGGGTGCCTGGATGTCGCGGTACACCACGCGACAGTTGTATTCCAAAACTGAGTCACTCAGATCACACGAGTACCCAAGCATGCTTGAAACTCATTCAAATGCAAGTGCTTCTATCTGTTGTCTTGATTGTTTCCCACTCATTCCTTTTGGTTTGGGTAACATGTCAAAATCCCATGCCTAGAGAACTTCAAGTAGAGTTCTCGGAAATGCTCAGTGGACACCCCAGGTAGGGTAAGGATCAGCATTTCCACACTACTCAGGGAATTTTTATTTTCAGGGATGGATTTTTAGCCCAATTCAAGTTGAAGAAAAGTGGTTTCGTGAGATTCCCAGAAAATTTTTTTTCAGAAACTCCGGGGTGCCTGGATGTCGCGGTGCACCACGCGACAGTTGAATTCCAAAACTGAGTCACTCAGATCACACGAGTACCCAAGCATGCTTGAAACTCATTCAAATGCAAGTGCTTCTATCTGTTGTCTTTATTGTTTCCCACTCATTCCTTTTGGTTTGGGTAACATGTCAAAATCCCATGCCTAGAGAACTTCAAGTACAGTTTGCGGAAATGCTCAGTGGACACCCCAGGTAGGGTAAGGATCAGCATTTCCACACTACTCAGAGAATTTTTATTTTCAGGAATGGATTTTTAGCCCAATTCAAGTTGAAGAAAAGTGGTTTAGTGAAAATCGCAGAAAATTTTTTTTCAGAAACTCCGGAGTGCCTGGAGGTCACGGTGCACCACGCGACAGTTGTATTCCAAAACTGAGTCACTCAGATCACACGAGTACCCAAGCATGCTTGAAACTCATTCAAATGCAAGTGCTTCTATCTGTTGTCTTGATTGTTTCCCACTCATTCCTTTTGGTTTGGGTAACATGTCAAAATCCCATGCCCAGAGAACTTCAAGTAGAGTTTGCGGAAATGCTCAGTGGACACCCCAGGTAGGGTAAGGATCAGCATTTCCACACTACTCAGAGAATTTTTATTTTCAGGGATGGATTTTTAGCCCAATTCAAGTTGAAGAAAAGTGGTTTCGTGAAAATCGCAGAAATTTTTTTTTCAGAAACTCCGGGGTGCCTGGAGGTCGCGGTGCACCACGCGACAGTTGTATTCCAAAACTGAGTCACTCAGATCACACGAGTACCCAAGCATGCTTGAAACTCATTCAAATGCAAGTGCTTCTATCTGATGTCTTGATTGTTTCCCACTCATTCCTTTTGGTTTGGGTAACATGTCAAAATCCCATGCCCAGAGAACTTCAAGTACAGTTTGCGGAAATGCTCAGTGGACACCCCAGTTAGGGTAAGGATCAGCATTTCCACACTACTCAGAGAATTTTTATTTTCAGGGATGGATTTTTAGCCCAATTCAAGTTGAAGAAAAGTGGTTTCGTGAAAATCGCAGAAATTTTTTTTTCAGAAACTCCGGGGTGCCTGGAGGTCGCGGTGCACCACGCGACAGTTGTATTCCAAAACTGAGTCACTCAGATCACACGAGTACCCAAGCATGCTTGAAACTCATTCAAATGCACGTGCTTCTATCTGATGTCTTGATTGTTTCCCACTCATTCCTTTTGGTTTGGGTAACATGTCAAAATCCCATGCCAAGAGAACTTCAAGTAGAGTTCTCGGAAATGCTCAGTGGACACCCCAGGTAGGGTAAGGATCAGCATTTCCACACTACTCAGTGAATTTTTATTTTCAGGGATGGATTTTTAGCCCAATTCAAGTTGAAGAAAAGTGGTTTCGTGAGATTCCCAGAAAATTTTTTTTCAGAAACTCCGGGGTGCCTGGATGTCGCGGTGCACCACGCGACAGTTGTATTCCAAAACTGAGTCACTCAGATCACACGAGTACCCAAGCATGCTTGAAACTCATTCAAATGCAAGTGCTTCTATCTGTTGTCTTGATTGTTTCCCACTCATTCCTTTTGGTTTGGGTAACATGTCAAAATCCCATGCCTATAGAACTTCAAGTAGAGTTCTCGGAAATGCTCAGTGGACACCCCAGGTAGGGTAAGGATCAGCATTTCCACACTACTCAGAGAATTTTTATTTTCAGGGATGGATTTTTAGCCCAATTCAAGTTGAAGAAAAGTGGTTTCGTGAAATTCCCAGAAAATTTTTTTTCAGAAACTCCGGGGTGCCTGGAGGTCGCGGTGCACCACGCGACAGTTGTATTCCAAAACTGAGTCACTCAGATCACACGAGTACCCAAGCATGCTTGAAACTCATTCAAATGCAAGTGCTTCTATCTGTTGTCTTTATTGTTTCCCACTCATTCCTTTTGGTTTGGGTAACATGTCAAAATCCCATGCCTAGAGAACTTCAAGTACAGTTTGCGGAAATGCTCAGTGGACACCCAAGGTAGGGTAAGGATCAGCATTTCCACACTACTCAGTGAATTTTTATTTTCAGGAATGGATTTTTAGCCCAATTCAAGTTGAAGAAAAGTGGTTTAGTGAAAATCGCAGAAAATTTTTTTTCAGAAACTCCGGAGTGCCTGGAGGTCACGGTGCACCACGCGACAGTTGTATTCCAAAACTGAGTCACTCAGATCACACGAGTACCCAAGCATGCTTGAAACTCATTCAAATGCAAGTGCTTCTATCTGTTGTCTTGATTGTTTCCCACTCATTCCTTTTGGTTTGGGTAACATGTCAAAATCCCATGCCCAGAGAACTTCAAATACAGTTTCCGGAAATGCTCAGTGGACACCCCAGGTAGGGTAAGGATCAGCATTTCCACACTACTCAGAGAATTTTTATTTTCAGGGATGGATTTTTAGCCCAATTCAAGTTGAAGAAAAGTGGTTTCGTGAAAATCGCAGAAATTTTTTTTTCAGAAACTCCGGGGTGCCTGGAGGTCGCGGTGCACCACGCGACAGTTGTATTCCAAAACTGAGTCACTCAGATCACACGAGTACCCAAGCATGCTTGAAACTCAATCAAATGCAAGTGCTTCTATCTGATGTCTTGATTGTTTCCCACTCATTCCTTTTGGTTTGGGTAACATGTCAAAATCCCATGCCTAGAGAACTTCAAGTACAGTTTGCGGAAATGCTCAGTGGACACCCCAGGTAGGGTAAGGATCAGCATTTCCACACTACTCAGAGAATTCTTATTTTCAGGCATGGATTTTTAGCCCAATTCAAGTTGAAGAAAAGTGGTTTCGTGAAAATCGCAGAAATTTTTTTTTCAGAAACTCCGGGGTGCCTGGAGGTCGCGGTGCACCACGCGACAGTTGTATTCCAAAACTGAGTCACTCAGATCACACGAGTACCCAAGCATGCTTGAAACTCATTCAAATGCAAGTGCTTCTATCTGATGTCTTGATTGTTTCCCACTCATTCCTTTTGGTTTGGGTAACATGTCAAAATCCCATGCCTAGAGAACTTCAAGTACAGTTTGCGGAAATGCTCAGTGGACACCCCAGGTAGGGTAAGGATCAGCATTTCCACACTACTCAGTGAATTTTTATTTTCAGGCATGGATTTTTAGCCCAATTCAAGTTGAAGAAAAGTGGTTTCGTGAAAATCGCAGAAAATTTTTTTTCAGAAACTCCGGGGTGCCTGGAGGTCGCGGTGCACCATGCGACAGTTGTATTCCAAAACTGAGTCACTCAGATCACACGAGTACCCAAGCATGCTTGAAACTCATTCAAATGCAAGTGCTTCTATCTGTTGTCTTGATTGTTTCCCACTCATTCCTTTTGGTTTGGGTAACATGTCAAAATCCCATGCCCAGAGAACTTCAAGTACAGTTTGCGGAAATGCTCAGTGGACACCCCAGGTAGGGTAAGGATCAGCATTTCCACACTACTCAGAGAATTTTTATTTTCAGGGATGGATTTTTAGCCCAATTCAAGTTGAAGAAAAGTGGTTTCGTGAAAATCGCAGAAATTTTTTTTTCAGAAACTCCTGGGTGCCTGGAGGTCGCGGTGCACCACGCGACAGTTGTATTCCAAAACTGAGTCACTCAGATCATACGAGTACCCAAGCATGCTTGAAACTCATTCAAATGCACGTGCTTCTATCTGATGTCTTGATTGTTTCCCACTCATTCCTTTTGGTTTGGGTAACATGTCAAAATCCCATGCCTAGAGAACTTCAAGTAGAGTTCTCGGAAATGCTCAGTGGACACCCCAGGTAGGGTAAGGATCAGCATTTCCACACTACTCAGAGAATTTTTATTTTCAGGGATGGATTTTTAGCCCAATTCAAGTTGAAGAAAAGTGGTTTAGTGAAAATCGCAGAAAATTTTTTTTCAGAAACTCCGGAGTGCCTGGAGGTCACGGTGCACCACGCGACAGTTGTATTCCAAAACTGAGTCACTCAGATCACACGAGTACCCAAGCATGCTTGAAACTCATTCAAATGCAAGTGTTTCTATCTGTTGTCTTGATTGTTTCCCACTCATTCCTTTTGGTTTGGGTAACATGTCAAAATCCCATGCCCAGAGAACTTCAAGTAGAGTTCTCGGAAATGCTCAGTGGACACCCCAGGTAGGGTAAGGATCAGCTTTTCCACACTACTCAGGGAATTTTTATTTTCAGGGATGGATTTTTAGCCCAATTCAAGTTGAAGAAAAGTGGTTTCGTGAAATTCCCAGAAAATTTTTTTTCAGAAACTCCGGGGTGCCTGGATGTCGCGGTGCACCACGCGACAGTTGTATTCCAAAACTGAGTCACTCAGATCACACGAGTACCCAAGCATGCTTGAAACTCATTCAAATGCAAGTGTTTCTATCTGTTGTCTTGATTGTTTCCCACTCATTCCTTTTGGTTTGGGTAACATGTCAAAATCCCATGCCCAGAGAACTTCAAGTAGAGTTCTCGGAAATGCTCAGTGGACACCCCAGGTAGGGTAAGGATCAGCATTTCCACACTACTCAGAGAATTTTTATTTTCAGGGATGGATTTTTAGCCCAATTCAAGTTGAAGAAAAGTGGTTTCGTGAAAATCGCAGAAAATTTTTTTTCAGAAACTCCGGGGTGCCTGGAGGTCGCGGTGCACCACGCGACAGTTGTATTCCAAAACTGAGTCACTCAGATCACACGAGTACCCAAGCATGCTTGAAACTCATTCAAATGCAAGTGCTTCTATCTGATGTCTTGATTGTTTCCCACTCATTCCTTTTGGTTTGGGTAACATGTCAAAATCCCATGCCTAGAGAACTTCAAGTAGAGTTCTCGGAAATGCTCAGTGGACACCCCAGGTAGGGTAAGGATCAGCATTTCCACACTACTCAGAGAATTTTTATTTTCAGGGATGGATTTTTAGCCCAATTCAAGTTGAAGAAAAGTGGTTTAGTGAAAATCGCAGAAAATTTTTTTTCAGAAACTCCGGGGTGCCTGGAGGTCGCGGTGCACCACGCGACAGTTGTATTCCAAAACTGAGTCACTCAGATCACACGAGTACCCAAGCATGCTTGAAACTCATTCAAATGCAAGTGCTTCTATCTGTTGTCTTGATTGTTTCCCACTCATTCCTTTTGGTTTGGGTAACATGTCAAAATCCCATGCCTATAGAACTTCAAGTAGAGTTCTCGGAAATGCTCAGTGGACACCCCAGGTAGGGTAAGGATCAGCATTTCCACACTACTCAGGGAATTTTTATTTTCAGGGATGGATTTTTAGCCCAATTCAAGTTGAAGAAAAGTGGTTTCGTGAAATTCCCAGAAAATTTTTTTTCAGAAACTCCGGGGTGCCTGGAGGTCGCGGTGCACCACGCGACAGTTGTATTCCAAAACTGAGTCACTCAGATCACACGAGTACCCAAGCATGCTTGAAACTCATTCAAATGCAAGTGCTTCTATCTGTTGTCTTGATTGTTTCCCACTCATTCCTTTTGGTTTGGGTAACATGTCAAAATCCCATGCCCAGAGAACTTCAAGTAGAGTTCTCGGAAATGCTCAGTGGACACCCCAGGTAGGGTAAGGATCAGCTTTTCCACACTACTCAGGGAATTTTTATTTTCAGGGATGGATTTTTAGCCCAATTCAAGTTGAAGAAAAGTGGTTTCGTGAAATTCCCAGAAAATTTTTTTTCAGAAACTCCGGGGTGCCTGGATGTCGCGGTGCACCACGCGACAGTTGTATTCCAAAACTGAGTCACTCAGATCACACGAGTACCCAAGCATGCTTGAAACTCATTCAAATGCAAGTGTTTCTATCTGTTGTCTTGATTGTTTCCCACTCATTCCTTTTGGTTTGGGTAACATGTCAAAATCCCATGCCCAGAGAACTTCAAGTAGAGTTCTCGGAAATGCTCAGTGGACACCCCAGGTAGGGTAAGGATCAGCATTTCCACACTACTCAGAGAATTTTTATTTTCAGGGATGGATTTTTAGCCCAATTCAAGTTGAAGAAAAGTGGTTTCGTGAAAATCGCAGAAAATTTTTTTTCAGAAACTCCGGGGTGCCTGGAGGTCGCGGTGCACCACGCGACAGTTGTATTCCAAAACTGAGTCACTCAGATCACACGAGTACCCAAGCATGCTTGAAACTCATTCAAATGCAAGTGCTTCTATCTGATGTCTTGATTGTTTCCCACTCATTCCTTTTGGTTTGGGTAACATGTCAAAATCCCATGCCTAGAGAACTTCAAGTAGAGTTCTCGGAAATGCTCAGTGGACACCCAAGGTAGGGTAAGGATCAGCATTTCCACACTACTCAGAGAATTTTTATTTTCAGGGATGGATTTTTAGCCCAATTCAAGTTGAAGAAAAGTGGTTTAGTGAAAATCGCAGAAAATTTTTTTTCAGAAACTCCGGGGTGCCTGGAGGTCGCGGTGCACCACGCGACAGTTGTATTCCAAAGCTGAGTCACTCAGATCACACGAGTAGCCAAGCATGCTTGAAACTCATTCAAATGCAAGTGCTTCTATCTGTTGTCTTGATTGTTTCCCACTCATTCCTTTTGGTTTGGGTAACATGTCAAAATCCCATGCCTATAGAACTTCAAGTAGAGTTCTCGGAAATGCTCAGTGGACACCCCAGGTAGGGTAAGGATCAGCATTTCCACACTACTCAGGGAATTTTTATTTTCAGGGATGGATTTTTAGCCCAATTCAAGTTGAAGAAAAGTGGTTTCGTGAAATTCCCAGAAAATTTTTTTTCAGAAACTCCGGGGTGCCTGGAGGTCGCGGTGCACCACGCGACAGTTGTATTCCAAAACTGAGTCACTCAGATCACACGAGTACCCAAGCATGCTTGAAACTCATTCAAATGCAAGTGCTTCTATCTGTTGTCTTTATTGTTTCCCACTCATTCCTTTTGGTTTGGGTAACATGTCAAAATCCCATGCCTAGAGAACTTCAAGTACAGTTTGCGGAAATGCTCAGTGGACACCCCAGGTAGGGTAAGGATCAGCATTTCCACACTACTCAGAGGATTTTTATTTTCAGGAATGGATTTTTAGCCCAATTCAAGTTGAAGAAAAGTGGTTTCGTGAAAATCGCAGAAATTTTTTTTTCAGAAACTCCTGGGTGCCTGGAGGTCGCGGTGCACCACGCGACAGTTGTATTCCAAAACTGAGTCACTCAGATCATGCGAGTACCCAAGCATGCTTGAAACTCATTCAAATGCACGTGCTTCTATCTGATGTCTTGATTGTTTCCCACTCATTCCTTTTGGTTTGGGTAACATGTCAAAATCCCATGCCTAGAGAACTTCAAGTAGAGTTCTCGGAAATGCTCAGTGGACACCCCAGGTAGGGTAAGGATCAGCATTTCCACACTACTCAGAGAATTTTTATTTTCAGGGATGGATTTTTAGCCCAATTCAAGTTGAAGAAAAGTGGTTTCGTGAAAATCGCAGAAAATTTTTTTTCAGAAACTCCGGGGTGCCTGGAGGTCGCGGTGCACCACGCGACAGTTGTATTCCAAAACTGAGTCACTCAGATCACACGAGTACCCAAGCATGCTTGAAACTCATTCAAATGCAAGTGCTTCTATCTGATGTCTTGATTGTTTCCCACTCATTCCTTTTGGTTTGGGTAACATGTCAAAATCCCATGCCTAGAGAACTTCAAGTAGAGTTCTCGGAAATGCTCAGTGGACACCCCAGGTAGGGTAAGGATCAGCATTTCCACACTACTCAGAGAATTTTTATTTTCAGGGATGGATTTTTAGCCCAATTCAAGTTGAAGAAAAGTGGTTTAGTGAAAATCGCAGAAAATTTTTTTTCAGAAACTCCGGGGTGCCTGGAGGTCGCGGTGCACCACGCGACAGTTGTATTCCAAAGCTGAGTCACTCAGATCACACGAGTAGCCAAGCATGCTTGAAACTCATTCAAATGCAAGTGCTTCTATCTGTTGTCTTGATTGTTTCCCACTCATTCCTTTTGGTTTGGGTAACATGTCAAAATCCCATGCCTATAGAACTTCAAGTAGAGTTCTCGGAAATGCTCAGTGGACACCCCAGGTAGGGTAAGGATCAGCATTTCCACACTACTCAGGGAATTTTTATTTTCAGGGATGGATTTTTAGCCCAATTCAAGTTGAAGAAAAGTGGTTTCGTGAAATTCCCAGAAAATTTTTTTTCAGAAACTCCGGGGTGCCTGGAGGTCGCGGTGCACCACGCGACAGTTGTATTCCAAAACTGAGTCACTCAGATCACACGAGTACCCAAGCATGCTTGAAACTCATTCAAATGCAAGTGCTTCTATCTGTTGTCTTTATTGTTTCCCACTCATTCCTTTTGGTTTGGGTAACATGTCAAAATCCCATGCCTAGAGAACTTCAAGTACAGTTTGCGGAAATGCTCAGTGGACACCCCAGGTAGGGTAAGGATCAGCATTTCCACACTACTCAGAGAATTTTTATTTTCAGGAATGGATTTTTAGCCCAATTCAAGTTGAAGAAAAGTGGTTTAGTGAAAATCGCAGAAATTTTTTTTTCAGAAACTCCGGAGTGCCTGGAGGTCACGGTGCACCACGCGACAGTTGTATTCCAAAACTGAGTCACTCAGATCACACGAGTACCCAAGCATGCTTGAAACTCATTCAAATGCAAGTGCTTCTATCTGTTGTCTTTATTGTTTCCCACTCATTCCTTTTGGTTTGGGTAACATGTCAAAATCCCATGCCTAGAGAACTTCAAGTACAGTTTGCGGAAATGCTCAGTGGACACCCCAGGTAGGGTAAGGATCAGCATTTCCACACTACTCAGAGAATTTTTATTTTCAGGAATGGATTTTTAGCCCAATTCAAGTTGAAGAAAAGTGGTTTAGTGAAAATCGCAGAAATTTTTTTTTCAGAAACTCCGGAGTGCCTGGAGGTCACGGTGCACCACGCGACAGTTGTATTCCAAAACTGAGTCACTCAGATCACACGAGTACCCAAGCATGCTTGAAACTCATTCAAATGCAAGTGCTTCTATCTGATGTCTTGATTGTTTCCCACTCATTCCTTTTGGTTTGGGTAACATGTCAAAATCCCATGCCTAGAGAACTTCAAGTAGAGTTCTCGGAAATGCTCAGTGGACACCCCAGGTAGGGTAAGGATCAGCATTTCCACACTACTCAGAGAATTTTTATTTTCAGGGATGGATTTTTAGCCCAATTCAAGTTGAAGAAAAGTGGTTTCGTGAAAATCGCAGAAAATTTTTTTTCAGAAACTCCGGGGTGCCTGGAGGTCGCGGTGCACCACGCGACAGTTGTATTCCAAAGCTGAGTCACTCAGATCACACGAGTAGCCAAGCATGCTTGAAACTCATTCAAATGCAAGTGCTTCTATCTGTTGTCTTGATTGTTTCCCACTCATTCCTTTTGGTTTGGGTAACATGTCAAAATCCCATGCCTATAGAACTTCAAGTAGAGTTCTCGGAAATGCTCAGTGGACACCCCAGGTAGGGTAAGGATCAGCATTTCCACACTACTCAGGGAATTTTTATTTTCAGGGATGGATTTTTAGCCCAATTCAAGTTGAAGAAAAGTGGTTTCGTGAAATTCCCAGAAAATTTTTTTTCAGAAACTCCGGGGTGCCTGGAGGTCGCGGTGCACCACGCGACAGTTGTATTCCAAAACTGAGTCACTCAGATCACACGAGTACCCAAGCATGCTTGAAACTCATTCAAATGCAAGTGCTTCTATCTGTTGTCTTTATTGTTTCCCACTCATTCCTTTTGGTTTGGGTAACATGTCAAAATCCCATGCCTAGAGAACTTCAAGTACAGTTTGCGGAAATGCTCAGTGGACACCCCAGGTAGGGTAAGGATCAGCATTTCCACACTACTCAGAGAATTTTTATTTTCAGGAATGGATTTTTAGCCCAATTCAAGTTGAAGAAAAGTGGTTTAGTGAAAATCGCAGAAATTTTTTTTTCAGAAACTCCGGAGTGCCTGGAGGTCACGGTGCACCACGCGACAGTTGTATTCCAAAACTGAGTCACTCAGATCACACGAGTACCCAAGCATGCTTGAAACTCATTCAAATGCAAGTGCTTCTATCTGTTGTCTTGATTGTTTCCCACTCATTCCTTTTGGTTTGGGTAACATGTCAAAATCCCATGCCCAGAGAACTTCAAATACAGTTTCCGGAAATGCTCAGTGGACACCCCAGGTAGGGTAAGGATCAGCATTTCCACACTACTCAGAGAATTTTTATTTTCAGGGATGGATTTTTAGCCCAATTCAAGTTGAAGAAAAGTGGTTTCGTGAAAATCGCAGAAAATTTTTTTTCAGAAACTCCGGGGTGCCTGGAGGTCGCGGTGCACCACGCGACAGTTGTATTCCAAAACTGAGTCACTCAGATCACACGAGTACCCAAGCATGCTTGAAACTCATTCAAATGCAAGTGCTTCTATCTGATGTCTTGATTGTTTCCCACTCATTCCTTTTGGTTTGGGTAACATGTCAAAATCCCATGCCTAGAGAACTTCAAGTAGAGTTCTCGGAAATGCTCAGTGGACACCCCAGGTAGGGTAAGGATCAGCATTTCCACACTACTCAGAGAATTTTTATTTTCAGGGATGGATTTTTAGCCCAATTCAAGTTGAAGAAAAGTGGTTTAGTGAAAATCGCAGAAAATTTTTTTTCAGAAACTCCGGGGTGCCTGGAGGTCGCGGTGCACCACGCGACAGTTGTATTCCAAAGCTGAGTCACTCAGATCACACGAGTAGCCAAGCATGCTTGAAACTCATTCAAATGCAAGTGCTTCTATCTGTTGTCTTGATTGTTTCCCACTCATTCCTTTTGGTTTGGGAAACATGTCAAAATCCCATGCCTAGAGAACTTCAAGTAGAGTTCTCGGAAATGCTCAGTGGACACCCCAGGTAGGGTAAGGATCAGCATTTCCACACTACTCAGTGAATTTTTATTTTCAGGGATGGATTTTTAGCCCAATTCAAGTTGAAGAAAAGTGGTTTCGTGAAAATAGTAGAACATTTTATTTCAGAAACTCCGGGTTGCCTGGAGGTCGCGGTGCACCACGCGACAGTTGTATTCCAAAACTGAGTCACTCAGATCACACGAGTACCCAAGCATGCTTGAAACTCATTCAAATGCAAGTGCTTCTATCTGTTGTCTTGATTGTTTCCCACTCATTCCTTTTGGTTTGTGTAACATGTCAAAATCCCATGCCCAGAGAACTTGAAGTACAATTTGCGGAAATGCTCAGTGGACACCCCAGGTAGGGTAAGGATCAGCATTTCCACACTACTCAGTGAATTTTTATTTTCAGGGATGGATTTTTAGCCCAATTCAAGTTGAAGAAAAGTGGTTTCGTGAAAATCGCAGAAAATTTTTTTTCAGAAACTCCGGGAGGCCTGGAGGTCGCTGTGCATCACGCGACAGTTGTATTCCAAAACTGAATCACTCAGATCACACGAGTACCCAAGCATGCTAGAAACTCATTCAAATGCAAGTGCTTCTATCTGTTGTCTTGATTGTTTCCCACTCATTCCTTTTGGTTTGGGTAACATGTCAAAATCCCTTGCCTAGAGAACTTCAAGTAGAGTTCTCGGAAATGCTCAGTGGACACCCCAGGTAGGGTAAGGATCAGCATTTCCACACTACTCAGATAATTTTTATTTTCAGGGATGGATTTTTAGCCCAATTCAAGTTGAAGAAAAGTGGTTTCGTGAAAATCGCAGAAATTTTTTTTCAGAAACTCCGGGGTGCCTGGAGGTCACGGTGCACCACGCGACAGTTGTATTCCAAAACTGAGTCACTCAGATCACACGAGTACCCAAGCATGCTTGAAACTCATTCAAATGCAAGTGCTTCTATCTGATGTCTTGATTGTTTCCCACTCATTCCTTTTGGTTTGGGTAACATGTCAAAATCCCATGCCTAGAGAACTTCAAGTAGAGTTTTTGGAAATGCTCAGTGGACACCCCAGGTAGGGTAAGGATCAGCATTTCCACACTACTCAGAGAATTTTTATTTTCAGGGATGGATTTTTAGCCCAATTCAAGTTGAAGAAAAGTGGTTTAGTGAAAATCGCAGAAATTTTTTTTTCAGAAACTCCGGGGTGCCTGGAGGTCGCGGTGCACCACGCGACAGTTGTATTCCAAAGCTGAGTCACTCAGATCACACGAGTAGCCAAGCATGCTTGAAACTCATTCAAATGCAAGTGCTTCTATCTGTTGTCTTGATTGTTTCCCACTCATTCCTTTTGGTTTGGGTAACATGTCAAAATCCCATGCCCAGAGAACTTCAAGTAGAGTTCTCGGAAATGCTCAGTGGACACCCCAGGTAGGGTAAGGATCAGCATTTCCACACTATTCAGAGAATTTTTATTTTCAGGGATGGATTTTTAGCCCAATTCAAGTTGAAGAAAAGTGGTTTCGTGAAAATCGCAGAAAATTTTTTTTCAGAAACTCCGGGGAGCCTGAAGGTCGCGGTGCACCATGCGACAGTTGTATTCCAAAACTGAGTCACTCAGATCACACGAGTACCCAAGCATGCTTGAAACTCATTCAAATGCAAGTGCTTCTATCTGTTGTCTTGATTGTTTCCCACTCATTTCTTTTGGTTTGGGTAACATGTCAAAATCCCATGCCCAGAGAACTTGAAGTACAATTTACGGAAATGCTCAGTGGACACCCCAGGTAGGGTAAGGATCAGCATTTCCACACTACTCAGAGAATTTTTATTTTCAGGGATGGATTTTTAGCCCAATTCAAGTTGAAGAAAAGTGGTTTCGTGAAAATCGCAGAAAATTTTTTTTCAGAAACTCCGGGGTGCCTGGAGGTCGCGGTGCACCACGCGACAGTTGTATTCCAAAACTGAGTCACTCAGATCACACGAGTACCCAAGCATGCTTGAAACTCATTCAAATGCAAGTGCTTCTATCTGATGTCTTGATTGTTTCCAACTCATTCCTTTTGGTTTGGGTAACATGTCAAAATCCCATGCCTAGAGAACTTCAAGTAGAGTTCTCGGAAATGCTCAGTGGACACCCCAGGTAGGGTAAGGATCAGCATTTCCACACTACTCAGAGAATTTTTATTTTCAGGGATGGATTTTTAGCCCAATTCAAGTTGAAGAAAAGTGGTTTAGTGAAAATCGCAGAAAATCTTTTTTCAGAAACTCCGGGGTGCCTGGAGGTCGCGGTGCACCACGCGACAGTTGTATTCCAAAGCTGAGTCACTCAGATCACACCAGTAGCCAAGCATGCTTGAAACTCATTCAAATGCAAGTGCTTCTATCTGTTGTCTTGATTGTTTCCCACTCATTCCTTTTGGTTTGGGAAACATGTCAAAATCCCATGCCTAGAGAACTTCAAGTAGAGTTCTCGGAAATGCTCAGTGGACACCCCAGGTAGGGTAAGGATCAGCATTTCCACACTACTCAGTGAATTTTTATTTTCAGGGATGGATTTTTAGCCCAATTCAAGTTGAAGAAAAGTGGTTTCGTGAAAATCGCAGAAAATTTTTTTTCAGAAACTCCGGGAGGCCTGGAGGTCGCGGTGCATCACGCGACACTTGTAGTCCAAAACTGAATCACTCAGATCACACGAGTACCCAAGCATGCTAGAAACTCATTCAAATGCAAGTGCTTCTATCTGTTGTCTTGATTGTTTCCCACTCATTCCTTTTGGTTTGGGTAACATGTCAAAATCCCTTGCCTAGAGAACTTCAAGTAGAGTTCTCGGAAATGCTCAGTGGACACCCCAGGTAGGGTAAGGATCAGCATTTCCACACTACTCAGAGAATTTTTATTTTCAGGGTTGGATTTTTAGCCCAATTCAAGTTGAAGAAAAGTGGTTTCGTGAAAATCGCAGAAATTTTTTTTCAGAAACTCCGGAGTGCCTGGAGGTCACGGTGCACCACGCGACAGTTGTATTCCAAAACTGAGTCACTCAGATCACACGAGTACCCAAGCATGCTTGAAACTCATTCAAATGCAAGTGCTTCTATCTGTTGTCTTGATTGTTTCCCACTCATTCCTTTTGGTTTGTGTAACATGTCAAAATCCCATGCCCAGAGAACTTGAAGTACAATTTGCGGAAATGCTCAGTGGACACCCCAGGTAGGGTAAGGATCAGCATTTCCACACTACTCAGTGAATTTTTATTTTCAGGGATTGATTTTTAGCCCAATTCAAGTTGAAGAAAAGTGGTTTCGTGAAAATCGCAGAAAATTTTTTTTCAGAAACTCCGGGAGGCCTGGAGGTCGCGGTGCATCACGCGACACTTGTATTCCAAAACTGAATCACTCAGATCACACGAGTACCCAAGCATGCTAGAAACTCATTCAAATGCAAGTGCTTCTATCTGTTGTCTTGATTGTTTCCCACTCATTCCTTTTGGTTTGGGTAACATGTCAAAATCCCTTGCCTAGTGAACTTCAAGTAGAGTTCTCGGAAATGCTCAGTGGACACCCCAGGTAGGGTAAGGATCAGCATTTCCACACTACTCAGAGAATTTTTATTTTCAGGGATGGATTTTTAGCCCAATTCAAGTTGAAGAAAAGTGGTTTCGTGAAAATCGCAGAAATTTTTTTTCAGAAACTCCGGAGTGCCTGGAGGTCACGGTGCACCACGCGACAGTTGTATTCCAAAACTGAGTCACTCAGATCACACGAGTACCCAAGCATGCTTGAAACTCATTCAAATGCAAGTGCTTCTATCTGTTGTCTTGATTGTTTCCCACTCATTCCTTTTGGTTTGGGTAACATGTCAAAATCCCATGCCCAGAGAACTTCAAGTAGAGTTTGCGGAAATGCTCAGTGGACACCCCAGGTAGGGTAAGGATCAGCATTTCAACACTACTCAGAGAATTTTTATTTTCAGGGATGGATTTTTAGCCCAATTCAAGTTGAAGAAAAGTGGTTTCGTGAAAATCGCAGAAAATTTTTTTTCAGAAACTCCGGGGTGCCTGGAGGTCGCGGTGGACCACGCGACAGTTGTATTCCAAAACTGAGTCACTCAGATCACACGAGTACCCAAGCATGCTTGAAACACATTCAAATGCAAGTGATTCTATCTGTTGTCTTAATTGTTTCCCACTCATTCTTTTTGGTTTGGGTAACATGTCAAAATCCCATGCCCAGAGAACTTCAAGTAGAGTTCGCGGAAATGCTCAGTGGACACCCCAGGTAGGGTAAGGATCAGCATTTCCACACTACTCAGTGAATTTTTATTTTCAGGGATGGATTTTTAGCCCAATTCAAGTTGAAGAAAAGTGGTTTCGTGAAAATCGCAGAAAATTTTTTTTCAGAAACTCCGGGGTGCCTGGAGGTCACGGTGCACCACGCGACAGTTGTATTCCAAAACTGAGTCACTCAGATCACACGAGTACCCAAGCATGCTTGAAACACATTCAAATGCAAGTGATTCTATCTGTTGTCTTAATTGTTTCCCACTCATTCTTTTTGGTTTGGGTAACATGTCAAAATCCCATGCCCAGAGAACTTCAAGTAGAGTTCGCGGAAATGCTCAGTGGACACCCCAGGTAGGGTAAGGATCAGCATTTCCACACTATTCAGAGAATTTTTATTTTCAGGGATGGATTTTTAGCCCAATTCAAGTTGAAGAAAAGTGGTTTCGTGAAAATCGCAGAAAATTTTTTTTCAGAAACTCCGGGGAGCCTGAAGGTCGCGGTGCACCATGCGACAGTTGTATTCCAAAACTGAGTCACTCAGATCACACGAGTACCCAAGCATGCTTGAAACTCATTCAAATGCAAGTGCTTCTATCTGTTGTCTTGATTGTTTCCCACTCATTTCTTTTGGTTTGGGTAACATGTCAAAATCCCATGCCCAGAGAACTTGAAGTACAATTTACGGAAATGCTCAGTGGACACCCCAGGTAGGGTAAGGATCAGCATTTCCACACTACTCAGAGAATTTTTATTTTCAGGGATGGATTTTTAGCCCAATTCAAGTTGAAGAAAAGTGGTTTCGTGAAAATCGCAGAAAATTTTTTTTCAGAAACTCCGGGGTGCCTGGAGGTCGCGGTGCACCACGCGACAGTTGTATTCCAAAACTGAGTCACTCAGATCACACGAGTACCCAAGCATGCTTGAAACTCATTCAAATGCAAGTGCTTCTATCTGATGTCTTGATTGTTTCCAACTCATTCCTTTTGGTTTGGGTAACATGTCAAAATCCCATGCCTAGAGAACTTCAAGTAGAGTTCTCGGAAATGCTCAGTGGACACCCCAGGTAGGGTAAGGATCAGCATTTCCACACTACTCAGAGAATTTTTATTTTCAGGGATGGATTTTTAGCCCAATTCAAGTTGAAGAAAAGTGGTTTAGTGAAAATCGCAGAAAATTTTTTTTCAGAAACTCCGGGGTGCCTGGAGGTCGCGGTGCACCACGCGACAGTTGTATTCCAAAGCTGAGTCACTCAGATCACACCAGTAGCCAAGCATGCTTGAAACTCATTCAAATGCAAGTGCTTCTATCTGTTGTCTTGATTGTTTCCCACTCATTCCTTTTGGTTTGGGAAACATGTCAAAATCCCATGCCTAGAGAACTTCAAGTAGAGTTCTCGGAAATGCTCAGTGGACACCCCAGGTAGGGTAAGGATCAGCATTTCCACACTACTCAGTGAATTTTTATTTTCAGGGATGGATTTTTAGCCCAATTCAAGTTGAAGAAAAGTGGTTTCGTGAAAATCGCAGAAAATTTTTTTTCAGAAACTCCGGGAGGCCTGGAGGTCACGGTGCACCACGCGACAGTTGTATTCCAAAACTGAGTCACTCAGATCACACGAGTACCCAAGCATGCTTGAAACTCATTCAAATGCAAGTGCTTCTATCTGTTGTCTTGATTGTTTCCCACTCATTCCTTTTGGTTTGTGTAACATGTCAAAATCCCATGCCCAGAGAACTTGAAGTACAATTTGCGGAAATGCTCAGTGGACACCCCAGGTAGGGTAAGGATCAGCATTTCCACACTACTCAGTGAATTTTTATTTTCAGGGATTGATTTTTAGCCCAATTCAAGTTGAAGAAAAGTGGTTTCGTGAAAATCGCAGAAAATTTTTTTTCAGAAACTCCGGGAGGCCTGGAGGTCGCGGTGCATCACGCGACACTTGTATTCCAAAACTGAATCACTCAGATCACACGAGTACCCAAGCATGCTAGAAACTCATTCAAATGCAAGTGCTTCTATCTGTTGTCTTGATTGTTTCCCACTCATTCCTTTTGGTTTGGGTAACATGTCAAAATCCCTTGCCTAGTGAACTTCAAGTAGAGTTCTCGGAAATGCTCAGTGGACACCCCAGGTAGGGTAAGGATCAGCATTTCCACACTACTCAGAGAATTTTTATTTTCAGGGATGGATTTTTAGCCCAATTCAAGTTGAAGAAAAGTGGTTTCGTGAAAATCGCAGAAATTTTTTTTCAGAAACTCCGGAGTGCCTGGAGGTCACGGTGCACCACGCGACAGTTGTATTCCAAAACTGAGTCACTCAGATCACACGAGTACCCAAGCATGCTTGAAACTCATTCAAATGCAAGTGCTTCTATCTGTTGTCTTGATTGTTTCCCACTCATTCCTTTTGGTTTGGGTAACATGTCAAAATCCCATGCCCAGAGAACTTCAAGTAGAGTTTGCGGAAATGCTCAGTGGACACCCCAGGTAGGGTAAGGATCAGCATTTCAACACTACTCAGAGAATTTTTATTTTCAGGGATGGATTTTTAGCCCAATTCAAGTTGAAGAAAAGTGGTTTCGTGAAAATCGCAGAAAATTTTTTTTCAGAAACTCCGGGGTGCCTGGAGGTCGCGGTGGACCACGCGACAGTTGTATTCCAAAACTGAGTCACTCAGATCACACGAGTACCCAAGCATGCTTGAAACACATTCAAATGCAAGTGATTCTATCTGTTGTCTTAATTGTTTCCCACTCATTCTTTTTGGTTTGGGTAACATGTCAAAATCCCATGCCCAGAGAACTTCAAGTAGAGTTCGCGGAAATGCTCAGTGGACACCCCAGGTAGGGTAAGGATCAGCATTTCCACACTACTCAGTGAATTTTTATTTTCAGGGATGGATTTTTAGCCCAATTCAAGTTGAAGAAAAGTGGTTTCGTGAAAATCGCAGAAAATTTTTTTTCAGAAACTCCGGGGTGCCTGGAGGTCACGGTGCACCAAGCGACAGTTGTATTCCAAAACTGAGTCACTCAGATCACACGAGTACCCAAGCATGCTTGAAACACATTCAAATGCAAGTGATTCTATCTGTTGTCTTAATTGTTTCCCACTCATTCTTTTTGGTTTGGGTAACATGTCAAAATCCCATGCCCAGAGAACTTCAAGTAGAGTTCGCGGAAATGCTCAGTGGACACCCCAGGTAGGGTAAGGATCAGCATTTCCACACTACTCAGTGAATTTTTATTTTCAGGGATGGATTTTTAGCCCAATTCAAGTTGAAGAAAAGTGGTTTCGTGAAAATCACAGAAAATTTTTTTTCAGAAACTCCGGGGTGCCTGGAGGTCACGGTGCACCACGCGACAGTTGTATTCCAAAACTGAGTCACTCAGATCACACGAGTACCCAAGCATGCTTGAAACTCATTCAAATGCAAGTGCTTCTATCTGTTGTCTTTATTGTTTCCCACTCATTCCTTTTGGTTTGGGTAACATGTCAAAATCCCATGCCCAGAGAACTTCAAGTACAGTTTGCGGAAATGCTCAGTGGACACCCCAGGTAGGGTAAGGATCAGCATTTCCACACTACTCAGAGAATTTTTATTTTCAGGGATGGATTTTTAGCCCAATTCAAGTTGAAGAAAAGTGGTTTCGTGAAAATCGCAGAAATTTTTTTTTCAGAAACTCCGGGGTGCCTGGAGGTCGCGGTGCACCACGCGACAGTTGTATTCCAAAACTGAGTCACTCAGATCACACGAGTACCCAAGCATGCTTGAAACTCATTCAAATGCAAGTGCTTCTATCTGTTGTCTTGATTGTTTCCCACTCATTCCTTTTGGTTTGGGTAACATGTCAAAATCCCATGCCCAGAGAACTTCAAGTAGAGTTTGCGGAAATGCTCAGTGGACACCCCAGGTAGGGTAAGGATCAGCATTTCCACACTACTCAGAGAATTTTTATTTTCAGGGATGGATTTTTAGCCCAATTCAAGTTGAAGAAAAGTGGTTTCGTGAAAATCGCAGAAAATTTTTTTTCAGAAACTCCGGGAGGCCTGGAGGTCGCGGTGCATCACGCGACACTTGTAGTCCAAAACTGAATCACTCAGATCACACGAGTACCCAAGCATGCTAGAAACTCATTCAAATGCAAGTGCTTCTATCTGTTGTCTTGATTGTTTCCCACTCATTCCTTTTGGTTTGGGTAACATGTCAAAATCCCTTGCCTAGAGAACTTCAAGTAGAGTTCTCGGAAATGCTCAGTGGACACCCCAGGTAGGGTAAGGATCAGCATTTCCACACTACTCAGAGAATTTTTATTTTCAGGGTTGGATTTTTAGCCCAATTCAAGTTGAAGAAAAGTGGTTTCGTGAAAATCGCAGAAATTTTTTTTCAGAAACTCCGGAGTGCCTGGAGGTCACGGTGCACCACGCGACAGTTGTATTCCAAAACTGAGTCACTCAGATCACACGAGTACCCAAGCATGCTTGAAACTCATTCAAATGCAAGTGCTTCTATCTGTTGTCTTGATTGTTTCCCACTCATTCCTTTTGGTTTGTGTAACATGTCAAAATCCCATGCCCAGAGAACTTGAAGTACAATTTGCGGAAATGCTCAGTGGACACCCCAGGTAGGGTAAGGATCAGCATTTCCACACTACTCAGTGAATTTTTATTTTCAGGGATTGATTTTTAGCCCAATTCAAGTTGAAGAAAAGTGGTTTCGTGAAAATCGCAGAAAATTTTTTTTCAGAAACTCCGGGAGGCCTGGAGGTCGCGGTGCATCACGCGACACTTGTATTCCAAAACTGAATCACTCAGATCACACGAGTACCCAAGCATGCTAGAAACTCATTCAAATGCAAGTGCTTCTATCTGTTGTCTTGATTGTTTCCCACTCATTCCTTTTGGTTTGGGTAACATGTCAAAATCCCTTGCCTAGTGAACTTCAAGTAGAGTTCTCGGAAATGCTCAGTGGACACCCCAGGTAGGGTAAGGATCAGCATTTCCACACTACTCAGAGAATTTTTATTTTCAGGGATGGATTTTTAGCCCAATTCAAGTTGAAGAAAAGTGGTTTCGTGAAAATCGCAGAAATTTTTTTTCAGAAACTCCGGAGTGCCTGGAGGTCACGGTGCACCACGCGACAGTTGTATTCCAAAACTGAGTCACTCAGATCACACGAGTACCCAAGCATGCTTGAAACTCATTCAAATGCAAGTGCTTCTATCTGTTGTCTTGATTGTTTCCCACTCATTCCTTTTGGTTTGGGTAACATGTCAAAATCCCATGCCCAGAGAACTTCAAGTAGAGTTTGCGGAAATGCTCAGTGGACACCCCAGGTAGGGTAAGGATCAGCATTTCAACACTACTCAGAGAATTTTTATTTTCAGGGATGGATTTTTAGCCCAATTCAAGTTGAAGAAAAGTGGTTTCGTGAAAATCGCAGAAAATTTTTTTTCAGAAACTCCGGGGTGCCTGGAGGTCGCGGTGGACCACGCGACAGTTGTATTCCAAAACTGAGTCACTCAGATCACACGAGTACCCAAGCATGCTTGAAACACATTCAAATGCAAGTGATTCTATCTGTTGTCTTAATTGTTTCCCACTCATTCTTTTTGGTTTGGGTAACATGTCAAAATCCCATGCCCAGAGAACTTCAAGTAGAGTTCGCGGAAATGCTCAGTGGACACCCCAGGTAGGGTAAGGATCAGCATTTCCACACTACTCAGTGAATTTTTATTTTCAGGGATGGATTTTTAGCCCAATTCAAGTTGAAGAAAAGTGGTTTCGTGAAAATCGCAGAAAATTTTTTTTCAGAAACTCCGGGGTGCCTGGAGGTCACGGTGCACCAAGCGACAGTTGTATTCCAAAACTGAGTCACTCAGATCACACGAGTACCCAAGCATGCTTGAAACACATTCAAATGCAAGTGATTCTATCTGTTGTCTTAATTGTTTCCCACTCATTCTTTTTGGTTTGGGTAACATGTCAAAATCCCATGCCCAGAGAACTTCAAGTAGAGTTCGCGGAAATGCTCAGTGGACACCCCAGGTAGGGTAAGGATCAGCATTTCCACACTACTCAGTGAATTTTTATTTTCAGGGATGGATTTTTAGCCCAATTCAAGTTGAAGAAAAGTGGTTTCGTGAAAATCGCAGAAAATTTTTTTTCAGAAACTCCGGGGTGCCTGGAGGTCACGGTGCACCACGCGACAGTTGTATTCCAAAACTGAGTCACTCAGATCACACGAGTACCCAAGCATGCTTGAAACTCATTCAAATGCAAGTGCTTCTATCTGTTGTCTTTATTGTTTCCCACTCATTCCTTTTGGTTTGGGTAACATGTCAAAATCCCATGCCCAGAGAACTTCAAGTACAGTTTGCGGAAATGCTCAGTGGACACCCCAGGTAGGGTAAGGATCAGCATTTCCACACTACTCAGAGAATTTTTATTTTCAGGGATGGATTTTTAGCCCAATTCAAGTTGAAGAAAAGTGGTTTCGTGAAAATCGCAGAAATTTTTTTTTCAGAAACTCCGGGGTGCCTGGAGGTCGCGGTGCACCACGCGACAGTTGTATTCCAAAACTGAGTCACTCAGATCACACGAGTACCCAAGCATGCTTGAAACTCATTCAAATGCAAGTGCTTCTATCTGTTGTCTTGATTGTTTCCCACTCATTCCTTTTGGTTTGGGTAACATGTCAAAATCCCATGCCCAGAGAACTTCAAGTAGAGTTTGCGGAAATGCTCAGTGGACACCCCAGGTAGGGTAAGGATCAGCATTTCCACACTACTCAGAGAATTTTTATTTTCAGGGATGGATTTTTAGCCCAATTCAAGTCGAAGAAAAGTGGTTTCGTGAAAATCGCAGAAAATTTTTTTTCAGAAACTCCGGGGTGCCTGGAGGTCGCGGTGGACCACGCGACAGTTGTATTCCAAAACTGAGTCACTCAGATCACACGAGTACCCAAGCATGCTTGAAACACATTCAAATGCAAGTGATTCTATCTGTTGTCTTAATTGTTTCCCACTCATTCTTTTTGGTTTGGGTAACGTCAAAATCCCATGCCCAGAGAACTTCAAGTAGAGTTCGCGGAAATGCTCAGTGGACACCCCAGGTAGGGTAAGGATCAGCATTTCCACACTACTCAGTGAATTTTTATTTTCAGGGATGGATTTTTAGCCCAATTCAAGTTGAAGAAAAGTGGTTTCGTGAAAATCGCAGAAAATTTTTTTTCAGAAACTCCGGGGTGCCTGGAGGTCACGGTGCACCACGCGACAGTTGTATTCCAAAACTGAGTCACTCAGATCACACGAGTACCCAAGCATGCTTGAAACTCATTCAAATGCAAGTGCTTCTATCTGTTGTCTTTATTGTTTCCCACTCATTCCTTTTGGTTTGGGTAACATGTCAAAATCCCATGCCCAGAGAACTTCAAGTACAGTTTGCGGAAATGCTCAGTGGACACCCCAGGTAGGGTAAGGATCAGCATTTCCACACTACTCAGAGAATTTTTATTTTCAGGGATGGATTTTTAGCCCAATTCAAGTTGAAGAAAAGTGGTTTCGTGAAAATCGCAGAAATTTTTTTTCAGAAACTCCGGAGTGCCTGGAGGTCACGGTGCACCACGCGACAGTTGTATTCCAAAACTGAGTCACTCAGATCACACGAGTACCCAAGCATGCTTGAAACTCATTCAAATGCAAGTGCTTCTATCTGTTGTCTTGATTGTTTCCCACTCATTCCTTTTGGTTTGTGTAACATGTCAAAATCCCATGCCCAGAGAACTTGAAGTACAATTTGCGGAAATGCTCAGTGGACACCCCAGGTAGGGTAAGGATCAGCATTTCCACACTACTCAGAGAATTTTTATTTTCAGGGATGGATTTTTAGCCCAATTCAAGTTGAAGAAAAGTGGTTTCGTGAAAATCGCAGAAATTTTTTTTTCAGAAACTCCGGGAGGCCTGGAGGTCGCGGTGCATCACGCGACACTTGTATTCCAAAACTGAATCACTCAGATCACACGAGTACCCAAGCATGCTTGAAACTCATTCAAATGCAAGTGCTTCTATCTGTTGTCTTGATTGTTTCCCACTCATTCCTTTTGGTTTGTGTAACATGTCAAAATCCCATGCCCAGAGAACTTGAAGTACAATTTGCGGAAATGCTCAGTGGACACCCCAGGTAGGGTAAGGATCAGCATTTCCACACTACTCAGTGAATTTTTATTTTCAGGGATGGATTTTTAGCCCAATTCAAGTTGAAGAAAAGTGGTTTCGTGAAAATCGCAGAAAATTTTTTTTCAGAAACTCCGGGAGGCCTGGAGGTCGCGGTGCATCACGCGACACTTGTAGTCCAAAACTGAATCACTCAGATCACACGAGTACCCAAGCATGCTAGAAACTCATTCAAATGCAAGTGCTTCTATCTGTTGTCTTGATTGTTTCCCACTCATTCCTTTTGGTTTGGGTAACATGTCAAAATCCCTTGCCTAGAGAACTTCAAGTAGAGTTCTCGGAAATGCTCAGTGGACACCCCAGGTAGGGTAAGGATCAGCATTTCCACACTACTCAGAGAATTTTTATTTTCAGGGTTGGATTTTTAGCCCAATTCAAGTTGAAGAAAAGTGGTTTCGTGAAAATCGCAGAAATTTTTTTTCAGAAACTCCGGAGTGCCTGGAGGTCACGGTGCACCACGCGACAGTTGTATTCCAAAACTGAGTCACTCAGATCACACGAGTACCCAAGCATGCTTGAAACTCATTCAAATGCAAGTGCTTCTATCTGTTGTCTTGATTGTTTCCCACTCATTCCTTTTGGTTTGTGTAACATGTCAAAATCCCATGCCCAGAGAACTTGAAGTACAATTTGCGGAAATGCTCAGTGGACACCCCAGGTAGGGTAAGGATCAGCATTTCCACACTACTCAGTGAATTTTTATTTTCAGGGATGGATTTTTAGCCCAATTCAAGTTGAAGAAAAGTGGTTTCGTGAAAATCGCAGAAAATTTTTTTTCAGAAACTCCGGGAGGCCTGGAGGTCGCGGTGCATCACGCGACACTTGTATTCCAAAACTGAATCACTCAGATCACACGAGTACCCAAGCATGCTAGAAACTCATTCAAATGCAAGTGCTTCTATCTGTTGTCTTGATTGTTTCCCACTCATTCCTTTTGGTTTGGGTAACATGTCAAAATCCCTTGCCTAGAGAACTTCAAGTAGAGTTCTCGGAAATGCTCAGTGGACACCCCAGGTAGGGTAAGGATCAGCATTTCCACACTACTCAGAGAATTTTTATTTTCAGGGATGGATTTTTAGCCCAATTCAAGTTGAAGAAAAGTGGTTTCGTGAAAATCGCAGAAATTTTTTTTCAGAAACTCCGGAGTGCCTGGAGGTCACGGGGCACCACGCGACAGTTGTATTCCAAAACTGAGTCACTCAGATCACACGAGTACCCAAGCATGCTTGAAACACATTCAAATGCAAGTGATTCTATCTGTTGTCTTAATTGTTTCCCACTCATTCTTTTTGGTTTGGGTAACATGTCAAAATCCCATGCCCAGAGAACTTCAAGTAGAGTTCGCGGAAATGCTCAGTGGACACCCCAGGTAGGGTAAGGATCAGCATTTCCACACTACTCAGTGAATTTTTATTTTCAGGGATGGATTTTTAGCCCAATTCAAGTTGAAGAAAAGTGGTTTCGTGAAAATCGCAGAAAATTTTTTTTCAGAAACTCCGGGGTGCCTGGAGGTCACGGTGCACCACGCGACAGTTGTATTCCAAAACTGAGTCACTCAGATCACACGAGTACCCAAGCATGCTTGAAACACATTCAAATGCAAGTGATTCTATCTGTTGTCTTAATTGTTTCCCACTCATTCTTTTTGGTTTGGGTAACATGTCAAAATCCCATGCCCAGAGAACTTCAAGTAGAGTTCGCGGAAATGCTCAGTGGACACCCCAGGTAGGGTAAGGATCAGCATTTCCACACTACTCAGTGAATTTTTATTTTCAGGGATGGATTTTTAGCCCAATTCAAGTTGAAGAAAAGTGGTTTCGTGAAAATCGCAGAAAATTTTTTTTCAGAAACTCCGGGGTGCCTGGAGGTCACGGTGCACCACGCGACAGTTGTATTCCAAAACTGAGTCACTCAGATCACACGAGTACCCAAGCATGCTTGAAACTCATTCAAATGCAAGTGCTTCTATCTGTTGTCTTTATTGTTTCCCACTCATTCCTTTTGGTTTGGGTAACATGTCAAAATCCCATGCCCAGAGAACTTCAAGTACAGTTTGCGGAAATGCTCAGTGGACACCCCAGGTAGGGTAAGGATCAGCATTTCCACACTACTCAGAGAATTTTTATTTTCAGGGATGGATTTTTAGCCCAATTCAAGTTGAAGAAAAGTGGTTTCGTGAAAATCGCAGAAATTTTTTTTTCAGAAACTCCGGGGTGCCTGGAGGTCGCGGTGCACCACGCGACAGTTGTATTCCAAAACTGAGTCACTCAGATCACACGAGTACCCAAGCATGCTTGAAACTCATTCAAATGCAAGTGCTTCTATCTGTTGTCTTGATTGTTTCCCACTCATTCCTTTTGGTTTGGGTAACATGTCAAAATCCCATGCCCAGAGAACTTCAAGTAGAGTTTGCGGAAATGCTCAGTGGACACCCCAGGTAGGGTAAGGATCAGCATTTCCACACTACTCAGAGAATTTTTATTTTCAGGGATGGATTTTTAGCCCAATTCAAGTTGAAGAAAAGTGGTTTCGTGAAAATCGCAGAAATTTTTTTTTCAGAAACTCCGGGGTGCCTGGAGGTTGCGGTGCACCACGCGACAGTTGTATTCCAAAACTGAGTCACTCAGATCACACGAGTACCCAAGCATGCTTGAAACTCATTCAAATGCAAGTGCTTCTATCTGTTGTCTTGATTGTTTCCCACTCATTCCTTTTGGTTTGGGTAACATGTCAAAATCCCTTGCCTAGAGAACTTCAAGTAGAGTTCTCGGAAATGCTCAGTGGACACCCCAGGTAGGGTAAGGATCAGCATTTCCACACTACTCAGAGAATTTTTATTTTCAGGGATGGATTTTTAGCCCAATTCAAGTTGAAGAAAAGTGGTTTCGTGAAAATCGCAGAAATTTTTTTTCAGAAACTCCGGAGTGCCTGGAGGTCACGGTGCACCACGCGACAGTTGTATTCCAAAACTGAGTCACTCAGATCACACGAGTACCCAAGCATGCTTGAAACTCATTCAAATGCAAGTGCTTCTATCTGTTGTCTTGATTGTTTCCCACTCATTCCTTTTGGTTTGTGTAACATGTCAAAATCCCATGCCCAGAGAACTTGAAGTACAATTTGCGGAAATGCTCAGTGGACACCCCAGGTAGGGTAAGGATCAGCATTTCCACACTACTCAGTGAATTTTTATTTTCAGGGATGGATTTTTAGCCCAATTCAAGTTGAAGAAAAGTGGTTTCGTGAAAATCGCAGAAAATTTTTTTTCAGAAACTCCGGGAGGCCTGGAGGTCGCGGTGCATCACGCGACACTTGTATTCCAAAACTGAATCACTCAGATCACACGAGTACCCAAGCATGCTAGAAACTCATTTAAATGCAAGTGCTTCTATCTGTTGTCTTGATTGTTTCCCACTCATTCCTTTTGGTTTGGGTAACATGTCAAAATCCCTTGCCTAGAGAACTTCAAGTAGAGTTCTCGGAAATGCTCAGTGGACACCCCAGGTAGGGTAAGGATCAGCATTTCCACACTACTCAGAGAATTTTTATTTTCAGGGATGGATTTTTAGCCCAATTCAAGTTGAAGAAAAGTGGTTTCGTGAAAATCGCAGAAATTTTTTTTCAGAAACTCCGGAGTGCCTGGAGGTCACGGTGCACCACGCGACAGTTGTATTCCAAAACTGAGTCACTCAGATCACACGAGTACCCAAGCATGCTTGAAACTCATTCAAATGCAAGTGCTTCTATCTGTTGTCTTGATTGTTTCCCACTCATTCCTTTTGGTTTGGGTAACATGTCAAAATCCCATGCCCAGAGAACTTCAAGTAGAGTTTGCGGAAATGCTCAGTGGACACCCCAGGTAGGGTAAGGATCAGCATTTCCACACTACTCAGAGAATTTTTATTTTCAGGGATGGATTTTTAGCCCAATTCAAGTTGAAGAAAAGTGGTTTCGTGAAAATCGCAGAAAATTTTTTTTCAGAAACTCCGGGGTGCCTGGAGGTCGCGGTGGACCACGCGACAGTTGTATTCCAAAACTGAGTCACTCAGATCACACGAGTACCCAAGCATGCTTGAAACACATTCAAATGCAAGTGATTCTATCTGTTGTCTTAATTGTTTCCCACTCATTCTTTTTGGTTTGGGTAACATGTCAAAATCCCATGCCCAGAGAACTTCAAGTAGAGTTCGCGGAAATGCTCAGTGGACACCCCAGGTAGGGTAAGGATCAGCATTTCCACACTACTCAGTGAATTTTTATTTTCAGGGATGGATTTTTAGCCCAATTCAAGTTGAAGAAAAGTGGTTTCGTGAAAATCGCAGAAAATTTTTTTTCAGAAACTCCGGGGTGCCTGGAGGTCGCGGTGGACCACGCGACAGTTGTATTCCAAAACTGAGTCACTCAGATCACACGAGTACCCAAGCATGCTTGAAACACATTCAAATGCAAGTGATTCTATCTGTTGTCTTAATTGTTTCCCACTCATTCTTTTTGGTTTGGGTAACATGTCAAAATCCCATGCCCAGAGAACTTCAAGTAGAGTTCGCGGAAATGCTCAGTGGACACCCCAGGTAGGGTAAGGATCAGCATTTCCACACTACTCAGTGAATTTTTATTTTCAGGGATGGATTTTTAGCCCAATTCAAGTTGAAGAAAAGTGGTTTCGTGAAAATCGCAGAAAATTTTTTTTCAGAAACTCCGGGGTGCCTGGAGGTCACGGTGCACCACGCGACAGTTGTATTCCAAAACTGAGTCACTCAGATCACACGAGTACCCAAGCATGCTTGAAACTCATTCAAATGCAAGCGCTTCTATCTGTTGTCTTTATTGTTTCCCACTCATTCCTTTTGGTTTGGGTAACATGTCAAAATCCCATGCCCAGAGAACTTCAAGTACAGTTTGCGGAAATGCTCAGTGGACACCCCAGGTAGGGTAAGGATCAGCATTTCCACACTACTCAGTGAATTTTTATTTTCAGGGATGGATTTTTAGCCCAATTCAAGTTGAAGAAAAGTGGTTTCGTGAAAATCGCAGAAAATTTTTTTTCAGAAACTCCGGGGTGCCTGGAGGTCGCGGTGGACCACGCGACAGTTGTATTCCAAAACTGAGTCACTCAGATCACACGAGTACCCAAGCATGCTTGAAACACATTCAAATGCAAGTGATTCTATCTGTTGTCTTAATTGTTTCCCACTCATTCTTTTTGGTTTGGGTAACATGTCAAAATCCCATGCCCAGAGAACTTCAAGTAGAGTTCGCGGAAATGCTCAGTGGACACCCCAGGTAGGGTAAGGATCAGCATTTCCACACTACTCAGTGAATTTTTATTTTCAGGGATGGATTTTTAGCCCAATTCAAGTTGAAGAAAAGTGGTTTCGTGAAAATCGCAGAAAATTTTTTTTCAGAAACTCCGGGGTGCCTGGAGGTCGCGGTGGACCACGCGACAGTTGTATTCCAAAACTGAGTCACTCAGATCACACGAGTACCCAAGCATGCTTGAAACTCATTCAAATGCAAGTGCTTCTATCTGTTGTCTTTATTGTTTCCCACTCATTCCTTTTGGTTTGGGTAACATGTCAAAATCTCATGCCCAGAGAACTTCAAGTACAGTTTGCGGAAATGCTCAGTGGACACCCCAGGTAGGGTAAGGATCAGCATTTCCACACTACTCAGAGAATTTTAATTTTCAGGGATGGATTTTTAGCCCAATTCAAGTTGAAGAAAAGTGGTTTCGTGAAAATCGCAGAAAATTTTTTTTCAGAAACTCCGGGGTGCCTGGAGGTCGCGGTGGACCACGCGACAGTTGTATTCCAAAACTGAGTCACTCAGATCACACGAGTACCCAAGCATGCTTGAAACACATTCAAATGCAAGTGATTCTATCTGTTGTCTTAATTGTTTCCCACTCATTCTTTTTGGTTTGGGTAACATGTCAAAATCCCATGCCCAGAGAACTTCAAGTAGAGTTCGCGGAAATGCTCAGTGGACACCCCAGGTAGGGTAAGGATCAGCATTTCCACACTACTCAGTGAATTTTTATTTTCAGGGATGGATTTTAAGCCCAATTCAAGTTGAAGAAAAGTGGTTTCGTGAAAATCGCAGAAATTTTTTTTTCAGAAACTCCGGGGTGCCTGGAGGTCACGGTGCACCACGCGACAGTTGTATTCCAAAACTGAGTCACTCAGATCACACGAGTACCCAAGCATGCTTGAAACTCATTCAAATGCAAGTGCTTCTATCTGTTGTCTTTATTGTTTCCCACTCATTCCTTTTGGTTTGGGTAACATGTCAAAATCCCATGCCCAGAGAACTTCAAGTACAGTTTGCGGAAATGCTCAGTGGACACCCCAGGTAGGGTAAGGATCAGCATTTCCACACTACTCAGAGAATTTTTATTTTCAGGGATGGATTTTTAGCCCAATTCAAGTTGAAGAAAAGTGGTTTCGTGAAAATCGCAGAAATTTTTTTTTCAGAAACTCCGGGGTGCCTGGAGGTCGTGGTGCACCACGCGACAGTTGTATTCCAAAACTGAGTCACTCAGATCACACGAGTACCCAAGCATGCTTGAAACTCATTCAAATGCAAGTGCTTCTATCTGTTGTCTTGATTGTTTCCCACTCATTCCTTTTGGTTTGGGTAACATGTCAAAATCCCATGCCCAGAGAACTTCAAGTAGAGTTTGCGGAAATGCTCAGTGGACACCCCAGGTAGGGTAAGGATCAGCATTTCCACACTACTCAGAGAATTTTTATTTTCAGGGATGGATTTTTAGCCCAATTCAAGTTGAAGAAAAGTGGTTTCGTGAAAATCGCAGAAAATTTTTTTTCAGAAACTCCGGGGTGCCTGGAGGTCGCGGTGGAACACGCGACAGTTGTATTCCAAAACTGAGTCACTCAGATCACACGAGTACCCAAGCATGCTTGAAACACATTCAAATGCATGTGATTCTATCTGTTGTCTTAATTGTTTCCCACTCATTCTTTTTGGTTTGGGTAACATGTCAAAATCCAATGCCCAGAGAACTTCAAGTAGAGTTCGCGGAAATGCTCAGTGGACACCCCAGGTAGGGTAAGGATCAGCATTTCCACACTACTCAGTGAATTTTTATTTTCAGGGATGGATTTTTAGCCCAATTCAAGTTGAAGAAAAGTGGTTTCGTGAAAATCGCAGAAAATTTTTTTTCAGAAACTCCGGGGAGCCTGGAGGTCGCGGTGCACCATGCGACAGTTGTATTCCAAAACTGAGTCACTCAGATCACACGAGTACCCAAGCATGCTTGAAACTCTTTCAAATGCAAGTGCTTCTATCTGTTGTCTTGATTGTTTCCCACTCATTTCTTTTGGTTTGGGTAACATGTCAAAATCCCATGCCCAGAGAACTTCAAGTACAATTTGCGGAAATGCTAAGTGGACACCCCAGGTAGGGTAAGGATCAGCATTTCCACACTACTCAGAGAATTTTTATTTTCAGGGATGGATTTTTAGCCCAATTCAAGTTGAAGAAAAGTGGTTTCGTGAAAATCGCAGAAAATTTTTTTTCAGAAACTCCGGGGTGCCTGGAGGTCGCGGTGCACCACGCGACAGTTGTATTCCAAAACTGAGTCACTCAGATCACACGAGTACCCAAGTATGCTTGAAACTCATTCAAATGCAAGTGCTTCTATCTGTTGTCTTGATTGTTTCCCACTCATTCCTTTTGGTTTGGGTAACATGTCAAAATCCCATGCCCAGAGAACTTCAAGTAGAGTTTGCGGAAATGCTCAGTGGACACCCCAGGTAGGGTAAGGATCAGCATTTCCACACTACTCAGAGAATTTTTATTTTCAGGGATGGATTTTTAGCCCAATTCAAGTTGAAGAAAAGTGGTTTCGTGAAAATCGCAGAAAATTTTTTTTCAGAAACTCCGGGGTGCCTGGAGGTCGCGGTGGACCACGCGACAGTTGTATTCCAAAACTGAGTCACTCAGATCACACGAGTACCCAAGCATGCTTGAAACACATTCAAATGCAAGTGATTCTATCTGTTGTCTTAATTGTTTCCCACTCATTCTTTTTGGTTTGGGTAACATGTCAAAATCCCATGCCCAGAGAACTTCAAGTACAGTTTGCGGAAATGCTCAGTGGACACCCCAGGTAGGGTAAGGATCAGCATTTCCACACTACTCAGAGAATTTTTATTTTCAGGGATGGATTTTTAGCCCAATTCAAGTTGAAGAAAAGTGGTTTCGTGAAAATCGCAGAAATTTTTTTTCAGAAACTCCGGGGTGCCTGGAGGTCGCGGTGCACCACGCGACAGTTGTATTCCAAAACTGAGTCACTCAGATCACACGAGTACCCAAGCATGCTTGAAACTCATTCAAATGCAAGTGCTTCTATCTGTTGTCTTGATTGTTTCCCACTCATTCCTTTTGGTTTGGGTAACATGTCAAAATCCCTTGCCTAGAGAACTTCAAGTAGAGTTCTCGGAAATGCTCAGTGGACACCCCAGGTAGGGTAAGGATCAGCATTTCCACACTACTCAGAGAATTTTTATTTTCAGGGATGGATTTTTAGCCCAATTCAAGTTGAAGAAAAGTGGTTTAGTGAAAATCGCAGAAAATTTTTTTTCAGAAACTCCGGAGTGCCTGGAGGTCACGGTGCACCACGCGACAGTTGTATTCCAAAACTGAGTCACTCAGATCACACGAGTACCCAAGCATGCTTGAAACTCATTCAAATGCAAGTGCTTCTATCTGTTGCCTTGATTGTTTCCCACTCATTCCTTTTGGTTTGGGTAACATGTCAAAATCCCATGCCTATAGAACTTCAAGTAGAGTTCTCAGAAATGCTCAGTGGACACCCCAGGTAGGGTAAGGATCAGCATTTCCACACTACTCAGGGAATTTTTATTTTCAGGGATGGATTTTTAGCCCAATTCAAGTTGAAGAAAAGTGGTTTCGTGAAATTCCCAGAAAATTTTTTTTCAGAAACTCCGGGGTGCCTGGAGGTCGCGGTGCACCACGCGACAGTTGTATTCCAAAACTGAGTCACTCAGATCACACGAGTACCCAAGCATACTTGAAACTCATTCAAATGCAAGTGCTTCTATCTGTTGTCTTGATTGTTTCCCACTCATTCCTTTTGGTTTGGGTAACATGTCAAAATCCCATGCCTATAGAACTTCAAGTAGAGTTCTCGGAAATGCTCAGTGGACACCCCAGGTAGGGTAAGGATCAGCATTTGCACACTACTCAGAGAATTTTTATTTTCAGGGATGGATTTTTAGCCCAATTCAAGTTGAAGAAAAGTGGTTTCGTGAAATTCCCAGAAAATTTTTTTTCAGAAACTCCGGGGTGCCTGGAGGTCGCGGTGCACCACGCGACAGTTGTATTCCAAAACTGAGTCACTCAGATCACACGAGTACCCAAGCATACTTGAAACTCATTCAAATGCAAGTGCTTCTATCTGTTGTCTTGATTGTTTCCCACTCATTCCTTTTGGTTTGGGTAACATGTCAAAATCCCATGCCCAGAGAACTTCAAGTAGAGTTCTCGGAAATGCTCAGTGGACACCCCAGGTAGGGTAAGGATCAGCATTTCCACACTACTCAGAGAATTTTTATTTTCAGGGATGGATTTTTAGCCCAATTCAAGTTGAAGAAAAGTGGTTTCGTGAAAATCGCAGAAAATTTTTTTTCAGAAACTCCGGGGTGCCTGGAGGTCGCGGTGCACCACGCGACAGTTGTATTCCAAAACTGAGTCACTCAGATCACACGAGTACCCAAGCATGCTTGAAACTCATTCAAATGCAAGTGCTTCTATCTGTTGTCTTTATTGTTTCCCACTCATTCCTTTTGGTTTGGGTAACATGTCAAAATCCCATGCCCAGAGAACTTCAAGTACAGTTTGCGGAAATGCTCAGTGGACACCCCAGGTAGGGTAAGGATCAGCATTTCCACACTACTCAGAGAATTTTTATTTTCAGGGATGGATTTTTAGCCCAATTCAAGTTGAAGAAAAGTGGTTTCGTGAAAATCGCAGAAAATTTTTTTTCAGAAACTCCGGGGTGCCTGGATGTCGCGGTACACCACGCGACAGTTGTATTCCAAAACTGAGTCACTCAGATCACACGAGTACCCAAGCATGCTTGAAACTCATTCAAATGCAAGTGCTTCTATCTGTTGTCTTGATTGTTTCCCACTCATTCCTTTTGGTTTGGGTAACATGTCAAAATCCCATGCCTATAGAACTTCAAGTAGAGTTCTCGGAAATGCTCAGTGGACACCCCAGGTAGGGTAAGGATCAGCATTTCCACACTACTCAGGGAATTTTTATTTTCAGGGATGGATTTTTAGCCCAATTCAAGTTGAAGAAAAGTGGTTTCGTGAAATTCCCAGAAAATTTTTTTTCAGAAACTCCGGGGTGCCTGGAGGTCGCGGTGCACCACGCGACAGTTGTATTCCAAAACTGAGTCACTCAGATCACACGAGTACCCAAGCATGCTTGAAACTCATTCAAATGCATGTGCTTCTATCTGTTGTCTTGATTGTTTCCCACTCATTCCTTTTGGTTTGGGTAACATGTCAAAATCCCATGCCCAGAGAACTTCAAGTAGAGTTCTCGGAAATGCTCAGTGGACACCCCAGGTAGGGTAAGGATCAGCATTTCCACACTACTCAGAGAATTTTTATTTTCAGGGATGGATTTTTAGCCCAATTCAAGTTGAAGAAAAGTGGTTTTGTGAGAATCGCAGAAAATTTTTTTTCAGAAACTCCGGGGTGCCTTGATGTCGAGGTGCACCACGCGACAGTTGTATTCCAAAACTGAGTAACTCAGATCACACGAGTACCCAAGCATGCTTGAAACTCATTCAAATGCAAGTGATTCTATCTGTTGTCTTAATTGTTTCCCACTCATTCTTTTTGGTTTGGGTAACATGTCAAAATCCCATGCCCAGAGAACTTCAAGTACAGTTTGCGGAAATGCTCAGTGGACACCCCAGGTAGGGTAAGGATCAGCATTTCCACACTACTCAGAGAATTTTTATTTTCAGGGATGGATTTTTAGCCCAATTCAAGTTGAAGAAAAGTGGTTTCGTGAAAATCGCAGAAATTTTTTTTCAGAAACTCCGGGGTGCCTGGAGGTCGCGGTGCACCACGCGACAGTTGTATTCCAAAACTGAGTCACTCAGATCACACGAGTACCCAAGCATGCTTGAAACTCATTCAAATGCAAGTGCTTCTATCTGTTGTCTTGATTGTTTCCCACTCATTCCTTTTGGTTTGGGTAACATGTCAAAATCCCTTGCCTAGAGAACTTCAAGTAGAGTTCTCGGAAATGCTCAGTGGACACCCCAGGTAGGGTAAGGATCAGCATTTCCACACTACTCAGAGAATTTTTATTTTCAGGGATGGATTTTTAGCCCAATTCAAGTTGAAGAAAAGTGGTTTAGTGAAAATCGCAGAAAATTTTTTTTCAGAAACTCCGGAGTGCCTGGAGGTCACGGTGCACCACGCGACAGTTGTATTCCAAAACTGAGTCACTCAGATCACACGAGTACCCAAGCATGCTTGAAACTCATTCAAATGCAAGTGCTTCTATCTGTTGCCTTGATTGTTTCCCACTCATTCCTTTTGGTTTGGGTAACATGTCAAAATCCCATGCCTATAGAACTTCAAGTAGAGTTCTCAGAAATGCTCAGTGGACACCCCAGGTAGGGTAAGGATCAGCATTTCCACACTACTCAGGGAATTTTTATTTTCAGGGATGGATTTTTAGCCCAATTCAAGTTGAAGAAAAGTGGTTTCGTGAAATTCCCAGAAAATTTTTTTTCAGAAACTCCGGGGTGCCTGGAGGTCGCGGTGCACCACGCGACAGTTGTATTCCAAAACTGAGTCACTCAGATCACACGAGTACCCAAGCATACTTGAAACTCATTCAAATGCAAGTGCTTCTATCTGTTGTCTTGATTGTTTCCCACTCATTCCTTTTGGTTTGGGTAACATGTCAAAATCCCATGCCTATAGAACTTCAAGTAGAGTTCTCGGAAATGCTCAGTGGACACCCCAGGTAGGGTAAGGATCAGCATTTGCACACTACTCAGAGAATTTTTATTTTCAGGGATGGATTTTTAGCCCAATTCAAGTTGAAGAAAAGTGGTTTCGTGAAATTCCCAGAAAATTTTTTTTCAGAAACTCCGGGGTGCCTGGAGGTCGCGGTGCACCACGCGACAGTTGTATTCCAAAACTGAGTCACTCAGATCACACGAGTACCCAAGCATACTTGAAACTCATTCAAATGCAAGTGCTTCTATCTGTTGTCTTGATTGTTTCCCACTCATTCCTTTTGGTTTGGGTAACATGTCAAAATCCCATGCCCAGAGAACTTCAAGTAGAGTTCTCGGAAATGCTCAGTGGACACCCCAGGTAGGGTAAGGATCAGCATTTCCACACTACTCAGAGAATTTTTATTTTCAGGGATGGATTTTTAGCCCAATTCAAGTTGAAGAAAAGTGGTTTCGTGAAAATCGCAGAAAATTTTTTTTCAGAAACTCCGGGGTGCCTGGAGGTCGCGGTGCACCACGCGACAGTTGTATTCCAAAACTGAGTCACTCAGATCACACGAGTACCCAAGCATGCTTGAAACTCATTCAAATGCAAGTGCTTCTATCTGTTGTCTTTATTGTTTCCCACTCATTCCTTTTGGTTTGGGTAACATGTCAAAATCCCATGCCCAGAGAACTTCAAGTACAGTTTGCGGAAATGCTCAGTGGACACCCCAGGTAGGGTAAGGATCAGCATTTCCACACTACTCAGAGAATTTTTATTTTCAGGGATGGATTTTTAGCCCAATTCAAGTTGAAGAAAAGTGGTTTCGTGAAAATCGCAGAAAATTTTTTTTCAGAAACTCCGGGGTGCCTGGATGTCGCGGTACACCACGCGACAGTTGTATTCCAAAACTGAGTCACTCAGATCACACGAGTACCCAAGCATGCTTGAAACTCATTCAAATGCAAGTGCTTCTATCTGTTGTCTTGATTGTTTCCCACTCATTCCTTTTGGTTTGGGTAACATGTCAAAATCCCATGCCTATAGAACTTCAAGTAGAGTTCTCGGAAATGCTCAGTGGACACCCCAGGTAGGGTAAGGATCAGCATTTCCACACTACTCAGGGAATTTTTATTTTCAGGGATGGATTTTTAGCCCAATTCAAGTTGAAGAAAAGTGGTTTCGTGAAATTCCCAGAAAATTTTTTTTCAGAAACTCCGGGGTGCCTGGAGGTCGCGGTGCACCACGCGACAGTTGTATTCCAAAACTGAGTCACTCAGATCACACGAGTACCCAAGCATGCTTGAAACTCATTCAAATGCATGTGCTTCTATCTGTTGTCTTGATTGTTTCCCACTCATTCCTTTTGGTTTGGGTAACATGTCAAAATCCCATGCCCAGAGAACTTCAAGTAGAGTTCTCGGAAATGCTCAGTGGACACCCCAGGTAGGGTAAGGATCAGCATTTCCACACTACTCAGAGAATTTTTATTTTCAGGGATGGATTTTTAGCCCAATTCAAGTTGAAGAAAAGTGGTTTTGTGAGAATCGCAGAAAATTTTTTTTCAGAAACTCCGGGGTGCCTTGATGTCGAGGTGCACCACGCGACAGTTGTATTCCAAAACTGAGTAACTCAGATCACACGAGTACCCAAGCATGCTTGAAACTCATTCAAATGCAAGTGATTCTATCTGTTGTCTTGATTGTTTCCCACTCATTCCTTTTGGATTGGGTAACATGTCAAAATCCCATGCCCAGAGAACTTCAAGTAGAGTTCGCGGAAATGCTCAGTGGACACCCCAGGTAGGGTAAGGATCAGCATTTCCACACTACTCAGAGAATTTTTATTTTCAGGGATGGATTTTTAGCACAATTCAAGTTGAAGAAAAGTGGTTTCGTGAAAATCGCAGAAATTTTTTTTTCAGAAACTCCGGGTTGCCTGGAGGTCACGGTGCACCACGCGACAGTTGTATTCCAAAACTGAGTAACTCAGATCACACGAGTACCCAAGCATGCTTGAAACTCATTCAAATGCAAGTGATTCTATCTGTTGTCTTGATTGTTTCCCACTCATTCCTTTTGGATTTGGTAACATGTCAAAATCCCATGCCCAGAGAACTTCAAGTAGAGTTCTCGGAAATGCTCAGTGGACACCCCAGGTAGAGTAAGGATCAGCATTTCCGCACTACTCAGAGAATTTTTATTTTCAGGGATGGATTTTTAGCCCAATTCAAGTTGAAGAAAAGTGGTTTCGTGAAAATTGCAGAAATTTTTTTTTCAGAAACTCCGGGGTGCCCGGATGTCGCGGTGCATCACGCGACACTTGTATTCCAAAACTGAGTCACTCAGATCACACGAGTACCCAAGCATGCTAGAAACTCATTCAAATGCAAGTGCTTCTATCTGTTGTCTTGATTGTTTCCCACTCATTCCTTTTGGTTTGGGTAACATGTCAAAATCCCATGCCTATAGAACTTCAAGTAGAGTTCTCGGAAATGCTCAGTGGACACCCCAGGTAGGGTAAGGATCAGCATTTCCACACTACTCAGGGAATTTTTATTTTCAGGGATGGATTTTTAGCCCAATTCAAGTTGAAGAAAAGTGGTTTCGTGAAAATCGCAGAAAATTTTTTTTCAGAAACTCCGGGGTAACTGGGGGTCGCGGTGCACCACGCGACAGTTGTATTCCAAAACTGAGTCACTCAGATCACACGAGTACCCAAGCATGCTTGAAACTCATTCAAATGCAAGTGCTTCTATCTGTTGTCTTGATTGTTTCCCACTCATTCCTTTTGGTTTGGGTAACATGTCAAAATCCCATGCCCAGAGAACTTCAAGTAGAGTTCTCGGAAATGCTCAGTGGACACCCCAGGTAGGGTAAGGATCAGCATTTCCACACTACTCAGAGAATTTTTATTTTCAGGGATGGATTTTTAGCCCAATTCAAGTTGAAGAAAAGTGGTTTCGTGAAAATCGCAGAAAATTTTTTTTCAGAAACTCCGGGGTGCCTGGAGGTCGCGGTGCACCACGCGACAGTTGTATTCCAAAACTGAGTCACTCAGATCACACGAGTACCCAAGCATGCTTGAAACTCATTCAAATGCAAGTGCTTCTATCTGTTGTCTTTATTGTTTCCCACTCATTCCTTTTGGTTTGGGTAACATGTCAAAATCCCATGCCCAGAGAACTTCAAGTAGAGTTTGCGGAAATGCTCAGTGGACACCCCAGGTAGGGTAAGGATCAGCATTTCCACACTACTCAGAGAATTTTTATTTTCAGGGATGGATTTTTAGCCCAATTCAAGTTGAAGAAAAGTTGTTTCGTGAAAATCGCAGAAATTTTTTTTTTTCAGAAACTCCGGGGTGCCTGGATGTCGCGGTGCATCACGCGACACTTGTATTCCAAAACTGAGTCACTCAGATCACACGAGTACCCAAGCATGCTAGAAACTCATTCAAATGCAAGTGCTTCTATCTGTTGTCTTGATTGTTTCCCACTCATTCCTTTTGGTTTGGGAAACGTCAAAATTCCATGCCCAGAGAACTTCAAGTAGAGTTCGTGGAAATGCTCAGTGGACACCCCAGGTAGGGTAAGGATCAGCATTTCCACACTACTCAGAGAATTTTTTATTTTCAGGGATGGATTTTTAGCCCAATTCAAGTTGAAGAAAAGTGGTTTAGTGAAAATCGCAGAAAATTTTTTTTCAGAAACTCCGAGGTGCCTGGAGGTCGCGGTGCACCACGCGACAGTTGTATTCCAAAGCTGAGTCACTCAGATCACACGAGTAGCCAAGCATGCTTGAAACTCATTCAAATGCAAGTGCTTCTATCTGTTGTCTTGATTGTTTCCCACTCATTCCTTTTGGTTTGTGTAACATGTCAAAATCCCATGCCCAGAGAACTTCAAGTAGAGTTCTCGGAAATGCTCAGTTGACACCCCAGGTAGGGTAAGGATCAGCATTTCCACACTACTCAGGGAATTTTTATTTTCAGGGATGGATTTTTAGCCCAATTCAAGTTGAAGAAAAGTGGTTTCGTGAAAATCGCAGAAAATTTTTTTTCAGAAACTCCGGGGTGCCTGGAGGTCTCGGTGCACCACGCGACAGTTGTATTCCAAAACTGAGTCACTCAGATCACACGAGTACCCAAGCATGCTTGAAACTCTTTCAAATGCAAGTGCTTCTATCTGTTGTCTTGATTGTTTCCCACTCATTTCTTTTGGTTTGGGTAACATGTCAAAATCCCATGCCCAGAGAACTTCAAGTACAATTTGCGGAAATGCTAAATGGACACCCCAGGTAGGGTAAGGATCAGCATTACCACACTACTCAGAGAATTTTTATTTTCAGGGATGGATTTTTAGCCCAATTCAAGTTGAAGAAAAGTGGTTTCGTGAAAATCGCAGAAAATTTTTTTTCAGAAACTCCGGGGTGCCTGGAGGTCGCGGTGCACCACGCGACAGTTGTATTCCAAAACTGAGTCACTCAGATCACACGAGTACCCAAGTATGCTTGAAACTCATTCAAATGCAAGTGCTTCTATCTGTTGTCTTGTTTGTTTCCCACTCATTCCTTTTGGTTTGGGTAACATGTCAAAATCCCATGCCCAGAGAACTTCAAGTAGAGTTTGCGGAAATGCTCAGTGGACACCCCAGGTAGGGTAAGGATCAGCATTTCCACACTACTCAGAGAATTTTTATTTTCAGGGATGGATTTTTAGCCCAATTCAAGTTGAAGAAAAGTGGTTTCGTGAAAATCGCAGAAAATTTTTTTTCAGAAACTCCGGGGTGCCTGGAGGTCGCGGTGGACCACGCGACAGTTGTATTCCAAAACTGAGTCACTCAGATCACACGAGTACCCAAGCATGCTTGAAACACATTCAAATGCAAGTGCTTCTATCTGTTGTCTTGATTGTTTCCCACTCATTTCTTTTGGTTTGGGTAACATGTCAAAATCCCATGCCCAGAGAACTTCAAGTACAATTTGCGGAAATGCTAAGTGGACACCCCAGGTAGGGTAAGGATCAGCATTTCCACACTACTCAGAGAATTTTTATTTTCAGGGATGGATTTTTAGCCCAATTCAAGTTGAAGAAAATTGGTTTCGTGAAAATCGCAGAAAATTTTTTTTCAGAAACTCCGGGGTGCCTGGAGGTCGCGGTGCACCACGCGACAGTTGTATTCCAAAACTGAGTCACTCAGATCACACGAGTACCCAAGCATGCTTGAAACTCATTCAAATGCAAGTGCTTCTATCTGTTGTCTTGATTGTTTCCCACTCATTCCTTTTGGTTTGGGTAACATGTCAAAATCCCTTGCCTAGAGAACTTCAAGTAGAGTTCTCGGAAATGCTCAGTGGACACCCCAGGTAGGGTAAGGATCAGCATTTCCACACTACTCAGAGAATTTTTATTTTCAGGGATGGATTTTTAGCCCAATTCAAGTTGAAGAAAAGTGGTTTAGTGAAAATCGCAGAAAATTTTTTTTCAGAAACTCCGGAGTGCCTGGAGGTCACGGTGCACCACGCGACAGTTGTATTCCAAAACTGAGTCACTCAGATCACACGAGTACCCAAGCATGCTTGAAACTCATTCAAATGCAAGTGCTTCTATCTGTTGCCTTGATTGTTTCCCACTCATTCCTTTTGGTTTGGGTAACATGTCAAAATCCCATGCCAAGAGAACTTCAAGTAGAGTTCTCGGAAATGCTCAGTGGACACCCCAGGTAGGGTAAGGATCAGCATTTCCACACTACTCAGTGAATTTTTATTTTCAGGGATGGATTTTTAGCCCAATTCAAGTTGAAGAAAAGTGGTTTCGTGAAAATCGCAGAAAATTTTTTTTCAGAAACTCCGGGGTGCCTGGATGTCGCGGTACACCACGCGACAGTTGTATTCCAAAACTGAGTCACTCAGATCACACGAGTACCCAAGCATGCTTGAAACTCATTCAAATGCAAGTGCTTCTATATGTTGTTTTGATTGTTTCCCACTCATTCCTTTTGGTTTGGGTAACATGTCAAAATCCCATGCCTATAGAACTTCAAGTAGAGTTCTCGGAAATGCTCAGTGGACACCCCAGGTAGGGTAAGGATCAGCATTTCCACACTACTCAGGGAATTTTTATTTTCAGGGATGGATTTTTAGCCCAATTCAAGTTGAAGAAAAGTGGTTTCGTGAAATTCCCAGAAATGTTTTTTTCAGAAACTCCGGGGTGCCTGGAGGTCGCGGTGCACCACGCGACAGTTGTATTCCAAAACTGAGTCACTCAGATCACACGAGTACCCAAGCATACTTGAAACTCATTCAAATGCAAGTGCTTCTATCTGTTGTCTTGATTGTTTCCCACTCATTCCTTTTGGTTTGGGTAACATGTCAAAATCCCATGCCTATAGAACTTCAAGTAGAGTTCTCGGAAATGCTCAGTGGACACCCCAGGTAGGGTAAGGATCAGCATTTGCACACTACTCAGAGAATTTTTATTTTCAGGGATGGATTTTTAGCCCAATTCAAGTTGAAGAAAAGTGGTTTCGTGAAATTCCCAGAAAATTTTTTTTCAGAAACTCCGGGGTGCCTGGAGGTCGCGGTGCACCACGCGACAGTTGTATTCCAAAACTGAGTCACTCAGATCACACGAGTACCCAAGCATACTTGAAACTCATTCAAATGCAAGTGCTTCTATCTGTTGTCTTGATTGTTTCCCATTCATTCCTTTTGGTTTGGGTAACATGTCAAAATCCCATGCCCAGAGAACTTCAAGTAGAGTTCTCGGAAATGCTCAGTGGACACCCCAGGTAGGGTAAGGATCAGCATTTCCACACTACTCAGAGAATTTTTATTTTCAGGGATGGATTTTTAGCCCAATTCAAGTTGAAGAAAAGTGGTTACGTGAAAATCGCAGAAAATTTTTTTTCAGAAACTCCGGGGTGCCTGGAGGTCGCGGTGCACCACGCGACAGTTGTATTCCAAAACTGAGTCACTCAGATCACACGAGTACCCAAGCATGCTTGAAACTCATTCAAATGCAAGTGCTTCTATCTGTTGTCTTTATTGTTTCCCACTCATTCCTTTTGGTTTGGGTAACATGTCAAAATCCCATGCCCAGAGAACTTCAAGTACAGTTTGCGGAAATGCTCAGTGGACACCCCAGGTAGGGTAAGGATCAGCATTTCCACACTACTCAGAGAATTTTTATTTTCAGGATGGATTTTTAGCCCAATTCAAGTTGAAGAAAAGTGGTTTCGTGAAAATCGAAGAAATTTTTTTTTCAGAAACTCCGGGGTGCCTGGATGTCGCGGTACACCACGCGACAGTTGTATTCCAAAACTGAGTCACTCAGATCACACGAGTACCCAAGCATGCTTGAAACTCATTCAAATGCAAGTGCTTCTATCTGTTGTCTTGATTGTTTCCCACTCATTCCTTTTGGTTTGGGTAACATGTCAAAATCCCATGCCTATAGAACTTCAAGTAGAGTTCTCGGAAATGCTCAGTGGACACCCCAGGTAGGGTAAGGATCAGCATTTCCACACTACTCAGAGAATTTTTATTTTCAGGGATGGACTTTTAGCCCAATTCTAGTTGAATAAAAGTGGTTTCGTGAAAATAGTAGAACATTTTATTTCAGAAACTCCGGGTTGCCTGGAGGTCGCGGTGCACCACGCGACAGTTGTATTCCAAAACTGAGTCACTCAGATCACACGAGTACCCAAGCATGCTTGAAACTCATTCAAATGCAAGTGCTTCTATCTGTTGTCTTGATTGTTTCCCACTCATTCCTTTTGGTTTGGGTAACATGTCACAATCCCATGCCCAGAGAACTTCAAGTAGAGTTCTCGGAAATGCTCAGTGGACACCCCAGGTAGGGTAAGGATCAGCATTTCCACACTACTCAGAGAATTTTTATTTTCAGGGATGGATTTTTAGCCCAATTCAAGTTGAAGAAAAGTGGTTTCGTGAAAATCGCAGAAATTTTTTTTCAGAAACTCCGGGGTGCCTGGATGTCGCGGTGCATCACGCGACACTTGTATTCCAAAACTGAGTCACTCAGATCACACGAGTACCCAAGCATGCTAGAAACTCATTCAAATGCAAGTGCTTCTATCTGTTGTCTTGATTGTTTCCCACTCATTCCTTTTGGTTTGTGTAACATGTCAAAATCCAATGCCCAGAGAACTTCAAGTAGAGTTCTCGGAAATGCTCAGTGGACACCCCAGGTAGGGTAAGGATCAGCATTTCCACACTACTCAGAGAATTTTTATTTTCAGGGATGGATTTTTAGCACAATTCAAGTTGAAGAAAAGTGGTTTCGTGAAAATCGCAGAAATTTTTTTTTCAGAAACTCCGGGTTGCCTGGAGGTCACGGTGCACCACGCGACAGTTGTATTCCAAAACTGAGTCACTCAGATCACACGAGTACCCAAGCATGCTTGAAACTCATTCAAATGCAAGTGCTTCTATCTGTTGTCTTGATTGTTTCCCACTCATTCCTTTTGGTTTGGGTAACATGTCAAAATCCCTTGCCTAGAGAACTTCAAGTACAGTTTGCGGAAATGCTCAGTGGACACCCCAGGTAGGGTAAGGATCAGCATTTCCACACTACTCAGTGAATTTTTATTTTCAGGGATGGATTTTTAGCCCAATTCAAGTTGAAGAAAAGTGGTTTCGTGAAAATCGCAGAAAATTTTTTTTCAGAAACTCCGGGGTGCCTGGATGTCGCGGTGCACCACGCGACAGTTGTATTCCAAAACTGAGTCACTCAGATCACACTAGTACCCAAGCATGCTTGAAACTCATTCAAATGCAAGTGCTTCTATCTGATGTCTTGATTGTTTCCCACTCATTCCTTTTGGTTTGGGTAACATGTCAAAATCCCATGCCTAGAGAACTTCAAGTAGAGTTCTCGGAAAGGCTCAGTGGACACCCCAGGTAGGGTAAGGATCAGCATTTCCACACTACTCAGGGAATTTTTATTTTCAGGGATGGATTTTTAGCCCAATTCAAGTTGAAGAAAAGTGGTTTCGTGAAAATCGCAGAAATTTTTTTTTCAGAAACTCCGGGGTGCCTGGAGGTCGCGGTGCACCACGCGACAGTTGTATTCCAAAACTGAGTAACTCAGATCACACGAGTACCCAAGCATGCTTGAAACTCATTCAAATGCAAGTGATTCTATCTGTTGTCTTGATTGTTTCCCACTCATTCCTTTTGGATTTGGTAACATGTCAAAATCCCATGCCCAGAGAACTTCAAGTAGAGTTCTCGGAAATGCTCAGTGGACACCCCAGGTAGAGCAAGGATCAGCATTTCCGCACTACTCAGAGAATTTTTATTTTCAGGGATGGATTTTTAGCCCAATTCAAGTTGAAGAAAAGTGGTTTCGTGAAAATCGCAGAAATTTTTTTTTCAGAAACTCCGGGGTGCCCGGATGTCGCGGTGCATCACGCGACACTTGTATTCCAAAACTGAGTCACTCAGATCACACGAGTACCCAAGCATGCTAGAAACTCATTCAAATGCAAGTGCTTCTATCTGTTGTCTTGATTGTTTCCCACTCATTCCTTTTGGTTTGGGTAACATGTCAAAATCCCATGCCTATAGAACTTCAAGTAGAGTTCTCGGAAATGCTCAGTGGACACCCCAGGTAGGGTAAGGATCAGCATTTCCACACTACTCAGGGAATTTTTATTTTCAGGGATGGATTTTTAGCCCAATTCAAGTTGAAGAAAAGTGGTTTCGTGAAAATCGCAGAAAATTTTTTTTCAGAAACTCCGGGGTGCCTGGAGGTCTCGGTGCACCACACGACAGTTGTATTCCAAAACTGAGTCACTCAGATCACACGAGTACCCAAGCATGCTTGAAACTCATTCAAATGCAAGTGCTTCTATCTGTTGTCTTAATTGTTTCCCACTCATTCTTTTTGGTTTGGGTAACATGTCAAAATCCCTTGCCTAGAGAACTTCAAGTACAGTTTGCGGAAATGCTCAGTGGACACCCCAGGTAGGGTAAGGATCAGCATTTCCACACTACTCAGTGAATTTTTATTTTCAGGGATGGATTTTTAGCCCAATTCAAGTTGAAGAAAAGTGGTTTCGTGAAAATCGCAGAAAATTTTTTTTCAGAAAGTCCGGGGTGCCTGGAGGTCGCGGTGCACCACGCGACAGTTGTATTCCAAAACTGAGTCACTCAGATCACACGAGTACCCAAGCATGCTTGAAACTCATTCAAATGCAAGTGCTTCTATCTGTTGTCTTGATTGTTTCCCACTCATTCCTTTTGGTTTGGGTAACATGTCAAAATCCCATGCCCAGAGAACTTCAAGTAGAGTTTGCGGAAATGCTCAGTGGACACCCCAGGTAGGGTAAGGATCAGCATTTGCACACTACTCAGAGAATTTTTATTTTCAGGGATGGATTTTTAGCCCAATTCAAGTTGAAGAAAAGTGGTTTCGTGAAAATCGCAGAAAATTTTCTTTCAGAAACTCCGGGGTGCCTGGAGGTCGCGGTGCACCACGCGACAGTTGTATTCCAAAACTGAGTCACTCAGATCACACGAGTACCCAAGCATGCTTGAAACTCATTCAAATGCAAGTACTTCTATCTGTTGTCTTGATTGTTTCCCACTCATTCCTTTTGGTTTGGGTAACATGTCAAAATCCCATGCCCAGAGAAGTTCAAGTAGAGTTTGCGGAAATGCTCAGTGGACACCCCAGGTAGGGTAAGGATCAGCATTTCCACACTACTCAGAGAATTTTTATTTTCAGGGATGGATTTTTAGCCCAATTCAAGTTGAAGAAAAGTGGTTTCGTGAAAATCGCAAAAAAAATTTTTTCAGAAACTCCGGGGTGCCTGGAGGTCGCGGTGCACCACGCGACAGTTGTATTCCAAAACTGAGTCACTCAGATCACACGAGTACCCAAGCATGCTTGAAACTCATTCAAATGCAAGTGCTTCTATCTGATGTCTTGATTGTTTCCAACTCATTCCTTTTGGTTTGGGTAACATGTCAAAATCCCATGCCTAGAGAACTGCAAGTAGAGTTCTCGGAAATGCTCAGTGGACACCCCAGGTAGGTTAAGGATCAGCATTTCCACACTACTCAGAGAATTTTTATTTTCAGGGATGGATTTTTAGCCCAATTCAAGTTGAAGAAAAGTGGTTTCGTGAAAATCGCAGAAAATTTTTTTTCAGAAACTCCGGGGTGCCTGGAGGTCGCGGTGCACCACGCGACAGTTGTATTCCAAAACTGAGTCACTCAGATCACACGAGTACCCAAGCATGCTTGAAACTCATTCAAATGCAAGTGCTTCTATCTGTTGTCTTGATTGTTTCCCACTCATTCCTTTTGGTTTGGGTAACATGTCAAAATCCCATGCCCAGAGAACTTCAAGTAGAGTTTGCGGAAATGCTCAGTGGACACCCCAGGTAGGGTAAGGATCAGCATTTCCACACTACTCAGAGAATTTTTATTTTCAGGGATGGATTTTTAGCCCAATTCAAGTTGAAGAAAAGTGGTTTCGTGAAAATCGCAGAAAATTTTTTTTCAGAAACTCCGGGGTGCCTGGAGGTCGCGGTGCACCACGCGACAGTTGTATTCCAAAACTGAGTCACTCAGATCACACGAGTACCCAAGCATGCTTGAAACTCATTCAAATGCAAGTGCTTCTATCTGATGTCTTGATTGTTTCCAACTCATTCCTTTTGGTTTGGGTAACATGTCAAAATCCCATGCCTAGAGAACTTCAAGTAGAGTTTTCGGAAATGCTAAGTGGACACCCCAGGTAGGGTAAGGATCAGCATTTCCACACTACTCAGAGAATTTTTATTTTCAGGGATGGATTTTTAGCCCAATTCAAGTTGAAGAAAAGTGGTTTCGTGAAAATCGCAGAAAATTTTTTTTCAGAAACTCCGGGGTGCCTGGAAGTCGCGGTGCACCACGCGACAGTTGTATTCCAAAACTGAGTCACTCAGACCACAAGAGTACCCAAGCATGCTTGAAACTCATTCAAATGCAAGTGCTTCTATCTGTTGTCTTGATTGTTTCCCACTCATTCCTTTTGGTTTGTGTAACATGTCAAAATCCCATGCCCAGAGAACTTCAAGTAGAGTTTGCGGAAATGCTCAGTGGACACCCCAGGAAGGGTAAGGATCAGCATTTCCACACTACTCAGAGAATTTTTATTTTCAGGGATGGATTTTTAGCCCAATTCAAGTTGAAGAAAAGTGGTTTCGTGAAAATCGCAGAAAATTTTTTTTCAGAAACTCCGGTGTGCCTGGAGGTCGCGGTGCACCATGCGACAGTTGTATTCCAAAACTGAGTCTCTCAGATCACACGAGTACCCAAGCATGCTTGAAACTCATTCAAATGCAAGTGCTTCTATCTGTTGTCTTGATTGTTTCCCACTCATTCCTTTTGGTTTGGGTAACATGTCACAATCCCATGCCCAGAGAACTTCAAGTAGAGTTCTCGGAAATGCTCAGTGGACACCCCAGGTAGGGTAAGGATCAGCATTTCCACACTACTCAGAGAATTTTTATTTTCAGGGATGGATTTTTAGCCCAATTCAAGTTGAAGAAAAGTGGTTTCGTGAAAATCGCAGAAATTTTTTTTCAGAAACTCCGGGGTGCCTGGATGTCGCGGTGCATCACGCGACACTTGTATTCCAAAACTGAGTCACTCAGATCACACGAGTACCCAAGCATGCTTGAAACTCATTCAAATGCAAGTGCTTCTATCTGTTGTCTTGATTGTTTCCCACTCATTCCATTGGTTTGGGTAACATGTCAAAATCCCATGCCCAGAGAAGTTCAAGTAGAGTTTGCGGAAATGCTCAGTGGACACCCCAAGTAGGGTAAGGATCAGCATTTCCACACTACTCAGAGAATTTTTATTTTCAGGGATGGATTTTTAGCCCAATTCAAGTTGAAGAAAAGTGGTTTCGTGAAAATCGCAAAAAAAATTTTTTCAGAAACTCCGGGGTGCCTGGAGGTCGCGGTGCACCACGCGACAGTTGTATTCCAAAACTGAGTCACTCAGATCACACGAGTACCCAAGCATGCTTGAAACTCATTCAAATGCAAGTGCTTCTATCTGATGTCTTGATTGTTTCCAACTCATTCCTTTTGGTTTGGGTAACATGTCAAAATCCCATGCCTAGAGAACTTCAAGTAGAGTTCTCGGAAATGCTCAGTGGACACCCCAGGTAGGTTAAGGATCAGCATTTCCACACTACTCAGAGAATTTTTATTTTCAGGGATGGATTTTTAGCCCAATTCAAGTTGAAGAAAAGTGGTTTCGTGAAAATCGCAGAAAATTTTTTTTCAGAAACTCCGGGGTGCCTGGAGGTCGCGGTGCACCACGCGACAGTTGTATTCCAAAACTGAGTCACTCAGATCACACGAGTACCCAAGCATGCTTGAAACTCATTCAAATGCAAGTGCTTCTATCTGATGTCTTGATTGTTTCCAACTCATTCCTTTTGGTTTGGGTAACATGTCAAAATCCCATGCCTAGAGAACTTCAAGTAGAGTTCTCGGAAATGCTAAGTGGACACCCCAGGTAGGGTAAGGATCAGCATTTCCACACTACTCAGAGAATTTTTATTTTCAGGGATGGATTTTTAGCCCAATTCAAGTTGAAGAAAAGTGGTTTCGTGAAAATCGCAGAAAATTTTTTTTCAGAAACTCCGGTGTGCCTGGAGGTCCCGGTGCACCACGCGACAGTTGTATTCCAAAACTGAGTCACTCAGATCACACGAGTACCCAAGCATGCTTGAAACTCATTCAAATGCAAGTGCTTCTATCTGTTGTCTTGATTGTTTCCCACTCATTCCTTTTGGTTTGTGTAACATGTCAAAATCCCATGCCCAGAGAACTTCAAGTAGAGTTTGCGGAAATGCTCAGTGGACACCCCAGGAAGGGTAAGGATCAGCATTTCCACACTACTCAGAGAATTTTTATTTTCAGGGATGGATTTTTAGCCCAATTCAAGTTGAAGAAAAGTGGTTTCGTGAAAATCGCAGAAAATTTTTTTTCAGAAACTCCGGTGTGCCTGGAGGTCGCGGTGCACCACGCGACAGTTGTATTCCAAAACTGAGTCTCTCAGATCACACGAGTACCCAAGCATGCTTGAAACTCATTCAAATGCAAGTGCTTCTATCTGTTGTCTTGATTGTTTCCCACTCATTCCTTTTGGTTTGGGTAACATGTCACAATCCCATGCCCAGAGAACTTCAAGTAGAGTTCTCGGAAATGCTCAGTGGACACCCCAGGTAGGGTAAGGATCAGCATTTACACACTACTCAGAGAATTTTTATTTTCAGGGATGGATTTTTAGCCCAATTCAAGTTGAAGAAAAGTGGTTTCGTGAAAATCGCAGAAATTTTTTTTCAGAAACTCCGGGGTGCCTGGATGTCGCGGTGCATCACGCGACACTTGTATTCCAAAACTGAGTCACTCAGATCACACGAGTACCCAAGCATGCTAGAAACTCATTCAAATGCAAGTGCTTCTATCTGTTGTCTTGATTGTTTCCCACTCATTCCTTTTGGTTTGTGTAACATGTCAAAATCCAATGCCCAGAGAACTTCAAGTAGAGTTCTCGGAAATGCTCAGTGGACACCCCAGGTAGGGTAAGGATCAGCATTTCCACACTACTCAGAGAATTTTTATTTTCAGGGATGGATTTTTAGCACAATTCAAGTTGAAGAAAAGTGGTTTCGTGAAAATCGCAGAAAATTTTTTTTCAGAAACTCCGGGGTGCCTGGAGGTCGCGGTGCACCACGCGACAGTTGTATTCCAAAACTGAGTCACTCAGATCACACTAGTACCCAAGCATGCTTGAAACTCATTCAAATGCAAGTGCTTCTATCTGATGTCTTGATTGTTTCCCACTCATTCCTTTTGGTTTGGGTAACATGTCAAAATCCCATGCCTAGAGAACTTCAAGTAGAGTTCTCGGAAATGCTCAGTGGACACCCCAGGTAGGGTAAGGATCAGCATTTCCACACTACTCAGGGAATTTTTATTTTCAGGGATGGATTTTTAGCCCAATTCAAGTTGAAGAAAAGTGGTTTCGTGAAAATCGCAGAAATTTTTTTTTCAGAAACTCCGGGGTGCCTGGAGGTCGCGGTGCACCACGCGACAGTTGTATTCCAAAACTGAGTAACTCAGATCACACGAGTACCCAAGCATGCTTGAAACTCATTCAAATGCAAGTGCTTCTATCTGTTGTCTTGATTGTTTCCCACTCATTCCTTTTGGTTTGTGTAACATGTCAAAATCCCATGCCCAGAGAACTTGAAGTACAATTTACGGAAATGCTCAGTGGACACCCCAGGTAGGGTAAGGATCAGCATTTCCACACTACTCAGAGAATTTTTATTTTCAGGGATGGATTTTTAGCCCAATTCAAGTTGAAGAAAAGTGGTTTCGTGAAAATCGCAGAAAATTTTTTTTCAGAAACTCCGGGGTGCCTGGAGGTCGCGGTGCACCACGCGACAGTTGTATTCCAAAACTGAGTCACTCAGATCACACGAGTACCCAAGCATGCTTGAAACTCATTCAAATGCAAGTGCTTCTATCTGATGTCTTGATTGTTTCCCACTCATTCCTTTTGGTTTGGGTAACATGTCAAAATCCCATGCCTAGAGAACTTCAAGTAGAGTTCTAGGAAATGCTCAGTGGACACCCCAGGTAGGGTAAGGATCAGCATTTCCACACTACTCAGAGAATTTTTATTTTCAGGGATGGATTTTTAGCCCAATTCAAGTTGAAGAAAAGTGGTTTAGTGAAAATCGCAGAACATTTTTTTTCAGAAACTCCGGGGTGCCTGGAGGTCGCGGTGCACCACGCGACAGTTGTATTCCAAAGCTGAGTCACTCAGATCACACGAGTAGCCAAGCATGCTTGAAACTCATTCAAATGCAAGTGCTTCTATCTGTTGTCTTGATTGTTTCCCACTCATTGCTTTTGGTTTGGGTAACATGTCACAATCCCATGCCCAGAGAACTTCAAGTAGAGTTCTCGGAAATGCTCAGTGGACACCCCAGGTAGGGTAAGGATCAGCATTTCCGCACTACTCAGAGAATTTTTATTTTCAGGGATGGATTTTTAGCCCAATTCAAGTTGAAGAAAAGTGGTTTCGTGAAAATCGCAGAAATTTTTTTTTTCAGAAACTCCGGGGTGCCTGGATGTCGCGGTGCATCACGCGACACTTGTATTCCAAAACTGAGTCACTCAGATCACACGAGTACCCAAGCATGCTAGAAACTCATTCAAATGCAAGTGCTTCTATCTGTTGTCTTGATTGTTTCCCACTCATTCCTTTTGGTTTGGGAAACGTCAAAATTCCATGCCCAGAGAACTTCAAGTAGAGTTCGTGGAAATGCTCAGTGGACACCCCAGGTAGGGTAAGGATCAGCATTTCCACACTACTCAGAGAATTTTTTATTTTCAGGGATGGATTTTTAGCCCAATTCAAGTTGAAGAAAAGTGGTTTAGTGAAAATCGCAGAAAATTTTTTTTCAGAAACTCCGAGGTGCCTGGAGGTCGCAGTGCACCACGCGACAGTTGTATTCCAAAGCTGAGTCACTCAGATCACACGAGTAGCCAAGCATGCTTGAAACTCATTCAAATGCAAGTGCTTCTATCTGTTGTCTTGATTGTTTCCCACTCATTCCTTTTGGTTTGTGTAACATGTCAAAATCCCATGCCCAGAGAACTTCAAGTAGAGTTCTCGGAAATGCTCAGTGGACACCCCAGGTAGGGTAAGGATCAGCATTTCCACACTACTCAGGGAATTTTTATTTTCAGGGATGGATTTTTAGCCCAATTCAAGTTGAAGAAAAGTGGTTTCGTGAAAATCGCAGAAAATTTTTTTTCAGAAACTCCGGGGTGCCTGGAGGTCTCGGTGCACCACGCGACAGTTGTATTCCAAAACTGAGTCACTCAGATCACACGAGTACCCAAGCATGCTTGAAACTCATTCAAATGCAAGTGCTTCTATCTGTTGTCTTGATTGTTTCCCACTCATTCCTTTTGGTTTGGGTAACGTCAAAATCCCATGCCCAGAGAACTTCAAGTAGAGTTCGCGGAAATGCTCAGTGGACACCCCAGGTAGGGTAAGGATCAGCATTTCCACACTACTCATAGAATTTTTATTTTCAGGGATGGATTTTTAGCCCAATTCAAGTTGAAGAAAAGTGGTTTAGTGAAAATCGCAGAAATTTTTTTTTCAGAAACTCCGGGGTGCCTGGAGGTCGCGGTGTACCACGCGACAGTTGTATTCCAAAACTGAGTCACTCAGATCACACGAGTACCCAAGCATGCTTGAAACTCATTCAAATGCAAGTGCTTCTATCTGTTGTCTTAATTGTTTCCCACTCATTCTTTTTGGTTTGGGTAACATGTCAAAATCCCATGCCCAGAGAAGTTCAAGTAGAGTTCTCGGAAATGCTCAGTGGACACCCCAGGTAGGGTAAGGATCAGCATTTCCACACTACTCAGAGAATTTTTATTTTCAGGGATGGATTTTTAGCCCAATTCAAGTTGAAGAAAAGTGGTTTCGTGAAAATCTCAGAAAATTGTTTTTCAGAAACTCCGGGGTGCCTGGAGGTCGCGGTGCACCACGCGACATTTGTATTCGAAAACTGAGTCACTCAGATCACACGAGTACCCAAGCATGCTTGAAACTCATTCAAATGCAAGTGCTTCTATCTGTTGTCTTGATTGTTTCCCACTCATTCCTTTTTGTTTGGGTAACATGTCAAAATCCCATGCCCAGAGAACTTCAAGTAGAGTTTGCGGAAATGCTCAGTGGACACCCCAGGTAGGGTAAGGATCAGCATTTCCACACTACTCAGAGAATTTTTATTTTCAGGGATGGATTTTTAGCCCAATTCAAGTTGAAGAAAAGTGGTTTCGTGAAAATCGCAGAAAATTTTCTTTCAGAAACTCCGGGGTGCCTGGAGGTCGCGGTGCACCACGCGACAGTTGTATTCCAAAACTGAGTCACTCAGATCACACGAGTACCCAAGCATGCTTGAAACTCATTCAAATGCAAGTGCTTCTATCTGATGTCTTGATTGTTTCCAACTCATTCCTTTTGGTTTGGGTAACATGTCAAAATCCCATGCCTAGAGAACTTCAAGTAGAGTTCTCGGAAATGCTCAGTGGACACCCCAGGTAGGGTAAGGATCAGCATTTCCAGACTACTCAGAGAATTTTTATTTTCAGGGATGGATTTTTAGCCCAATTCAAGTTGAAGAAAAGTGGTTTCGTGAAAATCGCAGAAAATTTTTTTTCAGAAACTCCGGTGTGCCTGGAGGTCCCGGTGCACCACGCGACAGTTGTATTCCAAAACTGAGTCACTCAGATCACACGAGTACCCAAGCATGCTTGAAACTCATTCAAATGCAAGTGCTTCTATCTGTTGTCTTGATTGTTTCCCACTCATTCCTTTTTTGTTTGGGTAACATGTCAAAATCCCATGCCCAGAGAACTTCAAGTAGAGTTTGCGGAAATGCTCAGTGGACACCCCAGGTAGGGTAAGGATCAGCATTTCCACACTACTCAGAGAATTTTTATTTTCAGGGATGGATTTTTAGCCCAATTCAAGTTGAAGAAAAGTGGTTTCGTGAAAATCGCAGAAAATTTTTTTTCAGAAACTCCGGGGTGCCTGGAGGTCGCGGTGCACCACGCGACAGTTGTATTCCAAAACTGAGTCACTCAGATCACACGAGTACCCAAGCATGCTTGAAACTCATTCAAATGCAAGTACTTCTATCTGTTGTCTTGATTGTTTACCACTCATTCCTTTTGGTTTGGGTAACATGTCAAAATCCCATGCCTAGAGAACTTCAAGTAGAGTTCTCGGAAATGCTCAGTGGACACCCCAGGTAGGGTAAGGATCAGCATTTGCACACTACTCAGAGAATTTTTATTTTCAGGGATGGATTTTTAGCCCAATTCAAGTTGAAGAAAAGTGGTTTCGTGAAAATCGCAGAAAATTTTTTTTCAGAAACTCCGGGGTGCCTGGAGGTCGCGGTGCACCACGCGACAGTTGTATTCCAAAACTGAGTCACTCAGATCACACGAGTACCCAAGCAAGCTTGAAACTCATTCAAATGCAAGTGCTTCTATCTGATGTCTTGATTGTTTCCAACTCATTCCTTTTGGTTTGGGTAACATGTCAAAATCCCATGCCTAGAGAACTTCAAGTAGAGTTCTCGGAAATGCTCAGTGGACACCCCAGGTAGGGTAAGGATCAGCATTTACACACTACTCAGAGAATTTTTATTTTCAGGAATGGATTTTTAGCCCAATTCAAGTTGAAGAAAAGTGGTTTCGTGAAAATCGCAGAAAATTTTTTTTCAGAAACTCCGGGGTGCCTGGAGGTCGCGGTGCACCACGCGACAGTTGTATTCCAAAACTGAGTCACTCAGATCACACGAGTACCCAAGCATGCTTGAAACTCATTCAAATGCAAGTGCTTCTATCTGTTGTCTTGATTGTTTCCCACTCATTCCTTTTGGTTTGGGTAACATGTCAAAATCCCATGCCCAGAGAACTTCAAGTAGAGTTTGCGGAAATGCTCAGTGGACACCCCAGGTAGGGTAAGGATCAGCATTTCCACACTACTCAGAGAATTTTTATTTTCAGGGATGGATTTTGAGCCCAGTTCAAGTTGAAGAAAAGTGTTTTCGTGAAAATCGCAGAAAATGTTTTTTCAGAAACTCCGGGGTGCCTGGAGGTCGCGGTGCACCACGCGACAGTTGTATTCCAAAACTGAGTCACTCAGATCACACGAGTACCCAAGCATGCTTGAAACTCATTCAAATGCAAGTGCTTCTATCTGTTGTCTTGATTGTTTCCCACTCATTCCTTTTGGTTTGGATAACATGTCAAAATCCCATGCCCAGAGAACTTCAAGTAGAGTTTGCGGAAATGCTCAGTGGACACCCCAGGTAGGGTAAGGATCAGCATTTCCACACTACTCAGAGAATTTTTATTTTCAGGGATGGATTTTTAGCCCAATTCAAGTTGAAGAAAAGTGGTTTCGTGAAAATCGCAGAAAATTTTTTTTCAGAAACTCCGGGTTGCCTGGAGGTCGCGGTGCACCACGCGACAGTTGTATTCCAAAACTGAGTCACTCAGATCACACGAGTACCCAAGCATGCTTGAAACTCATTCAAATGCAAGTGCTTCTATCTGTTGTCTTGATTGTTTCCCACTCATTCCTTTTGGTTTGGGTAACGTCAAAATCCCATGCCCAGAGAACTTCAAGTAGAGTTCTCGGAAATGCTCAGTGGACACCCCAGGTAGGGTAAGGATCAGCATTTCCACACTACTCAGAGAATTTTTATTTTCAGGGATGGATTTTTAGCCCAATTCAAGTTGAAGAAAAGTGGTTTCGTGAAAATCGCAGAAATTTTTTTTTCAGAAACTCCGGGGTGCCTGGAGGTCGCGGTGCACCACGCGACAGTTGTATTCCAAAACTGAGTCACTCAGATCACAGGAGTACCCAAGCATGCTTGAAACTCATTCAAATGCAAGAGCTTCTATCTGTTGTCTTGATTGTTTCCCACTCATTCCTTTTGGTTTGGGTAACATGTCAAAATCCCATGCCCAGAGAACTTCAAGTAGAGTTTGCGGAAATGCTCAGTGGACACCCCAGGTAGGGTAAGGATCAGCATTTCCACACTACTCAGAGAATTTTTATTTTCAGGGATGGATTTTTAGCCCAATTCAAGTTGAAGAAAAGTGGTTTCGTGAAAATCGCAGAAAATTTTTTTTCAGAAACTCCGGGGTGCCTGGAGGTCGCGGTGCACCACGCGACAGTTGTATTCCAAAACTGAGTCACTCAGATCACACGAGTACCCAAGCATGCTTGAAACTCATTCAAATGCAAGTGCTTCTATCTGTTGTCTTGATTGTTTCCCACTCATTCCTTTTGGTTTGGGTAACATGTCAAAATCCCATGCCCAGAGAACTTCAAGTAGAGTTTGCGGAAATGCTCAGTGGACACCCCAGGTAGGGTAAGGATCAGCATTTGCACACTACTCAGAGAATTTTTATTTTCAGGGATGGATTTTTAGCCCAATTCAAGTTGAAGAAAAGTGGTTTCGTGAAAATCGTAGAAAATTTTTTTTCAGAAACTCCGGGGTGCCTGGAGGTCGCGGTGCACCACGCGACAGTTGTATTCCAAAACTGAGTCACTCAGATCACACGAGTACCCAAGCATGCTTGAAACTCATTCAAATGCAAGTACTTCTATCTGTTGTCTTGATTGTTTCCCACTCATTCCTTTTGGTTTGGGTAACATGTCAAAATCCCATGCCCAGAGAACTTCAAGTAGAGTTCTCGGAAATGCTCAGTGGACACCCCAGGTAGGGTAAGGATCAGCATTTCCACACTACTCAGAGAATTTTTATTTTCAGGGATGGATTTTTAGCCCAATTCAAGTTGAAGAAAAGTGGTTTCGTGAAAATCGCAGAAAATTTTTTTTCAGAAACTCCGGGGTGCCTGGAGGTCGCGGTGCAACATGCGACAGTTGTATTCCAAAACTGAGTCACTCAGATCACACGAGTACCCAAGCATGCTTGAAACTCATTCAAATGCAAGTGCTTCTATCTGTTGTCTTGATTGTTTCCCACTCATTCCTTTTGGTTTGGGTAACGTCAAAATCCCATGCCCAGAGAACTTCAAGTAGAGTTCTCGGAAATGCTCAGTGGACACCCCAGGTAGGGTAAGGATCAGCATTTCCACACTACTCAGAGAATTTTTATTTTCAGGGATGGATTTTTAGCCCAATTCAAGTTGAAGAAAAGTGGTTTCGTGAAAATCGCAGAAATTTTTTTTTCAGAAACTCCGGGGTGCCTGGAGGTCGCGGTGCACCACGCGACAGTTGTATTCCAAAACTGAGTCACTCAGATCACAGGAGTACCCAAGCATGCTTGAAACTCATTCAAATGCAAGAGCTTCTATCTGTTGTCTTGATTGTTTCCCACTCATTCCTTTTGGTTTGGGTAACATGTCAAAATCCCATGCCCAGAGAACTTCAAGTAGAGTTTGCGGAAATGCTCAGTGGACACCCCAGGTAGGGTAAGGATCAGCATTTCCACACTACTCAGAGAATTTTTATTTTCAGGGATGGATTTTTAGCCCAATTCAAGTTGAAGAAAAGTGGTTTCGTGAAAATCGCAGAAAATTTTTTTTCAGAAAGTCCGGGGTGCCTGGAGGTCGCGGTGCACCACGCGACAGTTGTATTCCAAAACTGAGTCACTCAGATCACACGAGTACCCAAGCATGCTTGAAACTCATTCAAATGCAAGTACTTCTATCTGTTGTCTTGATTGTTTACCACTCATTCCTTTTGGTTTGGGTAACATGTCAAAATCCCATGCCTAGAGAACTTCAAGTAGAGTTCTCGGAAATGCTCAGTGGACACCCCAGGTAGGGTAAGGATCAGCATTTGCACACTACTCAGAGAATTTTTATTTTCAGGGATGGATTTTTAGCCCAATTCAAGTTGAAGAAAAGTGGTTTCGTGAAAATCGCAGAAAATTTTTTTTCAGAAACTCCGGGGTGCCTGGAGGTCGCGGTGCACCACGCGACAGTTGTATTCCAAAACTGAGTCACTCAGATCACACGAGTACCCAAGCATGCTTGAAACTCATTCAAATGCAAGTGCTTCTATCTGTTGTCTTGATTGTTTCCCACTCATTCCTTTTGGTTTGGGTAACATGTCAAAATCCCATGCCCAGAGAACTTCAAGTAGAGTTCTCGGAAATGCTCAGTGGACACCCCAGGTAGGGTAAGGATCAGCATTTCCACACTACTCAGAGAATTTTTATTTTCAGGGATGGATTTTTAGCCCAATTCAAGTTGAAGAAAAGTGGTTTCGTGAAAATCGCAGAAATTTTTTTTTCAGAAACTCCGGGGTGCCTGGAGGTCGCGGTGCAACACGCGACAGTTGTATTCCAAAACTGAGTCACTCAGATCACACGAGTACCCAAGCATGCTTGAAACTCATTCAAATGCAAGTGCTTCTACAGATGCAGCCATTCAAAATGCGCGGTAAAAACCCGCGGTACGGTAACCTACCCACAAGCCACCGCGGGCTACCGGAGCATACCGCAGGGCAAGTGATTGGCTGGCCAAAATGACCGACAGGGGCACTCGTGGTGCATTGGTTGGTAGTGCAAAGATTGAATCATTTAATGTCTTTACTGTGCACATTTTAATCCGCTTAGTTTTGAATATTTATATGGATTTTACCACTAAAGGGAAATTTTAGTAGCTGAGCATAAAAAGAAGAGGAGCATAACGCATCTGAAGGTCATAAACGATATTAATTTAAAACATTACTGTATGTATGTAAACTGTACTGTGTATGGCTGGTCTTGGTAGTTTAAAGAAAAAATACACACCAGTCTTCCATTTCTCCCTAAACATTTTAAGCATGAAAGTTTTATGAAACGGTACCCAAATATGCGATTGCTGTATAGAATGAATTTTAATTAAAAAAAAATATTTAACACGAACATTAAGCTGTTTACATCTTCCGCCTGAGAACAGTCACCCGTTGCTACCCAACGCAGAATGGTGATTGGTTGACACCATCTGACACCCCTCTGATTGGAGAAAAAAGACGTGCTGGTTTGCTATACCAGGAAGAGAATTTCTTTCAATTCTAAACGTGTATTTTAAAAGTTTAAGAAGTAAAAACCTTACAGCGTACACAGATTTCTAAACTGATCAGGATCGTTATCTTTGTCTTATGCATAATAATGTTCACCGCTCTGTCCAGCAAATTAATAATAAACTTTATTTTATATAGCGTTTTAAACGAATAAGTAATTAGATTGCTCATAAACCTAATCACTTGCTTTTTCTTTTTATTTAGGCTCAGATTACAACTATAGATCGAATTATTAATAACCATAATAACAACCAACCAACAAAAAACAACCATATAAACATAATGGTGGTGCTGGACCTTCCAGTTTTATTTATTTATTTTTTAATCGCGTAACATAAACATATTACCGTATGCAAACTGTACTGTATACAATATGTACATGTATATTTAATGTCTTAACTGTGCCCGTTTAAGTATTGAATATTCATATCTAATTTTACCACTGAAGGGAAATCTTAACATAAACATACAGTATATGGCTGGTCTCGGTACTTTAAAGAAAAAAATACACACCGGTATTCCATTTCTCCCTAAACATTGTAAGCTTCGAAGTCTTTAACTAACGTGATACCGGAGTCAACAAGCATACTTTTAGAATTTGATTAAAAGGGAATATAATATGGAATCGCGTATCTCAAGAAATTAATAACGATATAATTATATTCATGTTGCAAAAGAACTGCAACGGACATAAAAACTCCCTTGCATGGTTTCATTACGACCAGAATCGGTCTTGAGATATTTTTAACTTGATTTACAGTATTTGAGAGGTATGTCTTAACACCGATACTACAGTGCTTAAGTACTGCTCACGTATATGTTTCTAGGTTTATATTATGCATTTCATACGGTCAAATTACTTTTGAGCAATAAGAAGCGAGAAACGGTATGCGTTTTACTTTCGTTTTGTGCTGGGACCCGTGGATTGATTAGAGATATCAAGTACATACAAGTCATTTTTTAAATGTTGTAGTTCGTCTTGAAAAAATGTTACGAGTACATCATCTATCAACAATTACACAGGTTCTGTTTCCATATTGCGGATTTTGGTTACGTAATATTATTTTCTAGATTTCACGTTGTGAATATGATGGGATGTCTGATGGGATGTTTCTAAAAATCCACCCTCTGTAAAACGTCTTCTCTAGTTGTCCTGCATATGTATTCGCTAATGAAGCTGTGTGTTCTGAGCCTAGATCTCTACATTTCTGTATGAACCAGCTTAGAGGGCTAAAGACAGCTTGTGTTTAAATTGAGTGTAAGGCAATTTATGCTTCTAAAGTCATGGTCAGCATTTATCTTTGTACTGTGTTGTAAACTTGTTCTGTGCCAAGTCACATTATTTTATAGCGTTTTTAAAGCGTTATCAAATACGGTGTTACTGTAGTTTACTGAGTCCCATGTCACATGGTCTGTGATTGAAACCTGTAAAACCGGTTTAATTCGTCACAGCCAGCACTCTTCAGGTGTGAGGGTCTTCTGCTCAGAATGAAACGCTAAAATGTTTGTGTATATTCTAATGGTAGTGGGGGCGGGGTGTGTGGGAATAAGTTTGGTTGAAACATTTTCTCTGAAAGCATTTTCTTCTTGTAACCGATCTTGTTACAGCATGTTACAGTTTACTATTATTAACCATATTAATTTTAAGTGCTTAATGTAAAATCTTGTAAAAATATATTTTCATTGTTCAAATATACATTAAGTCTGACTATCATATAATAAGTTAAATACAAAACTAAAGAAAAAATAGGGTTAAATATAATTCAAAATATTTTGCTAACAATGTTAACTGTTTATGAATAATAAAATGTATTAACTAAGGAGTAGGATGGCACAGTTGTTAGTATGTTTTTTGTTTTTTTTTAACCCAATCTCCGGGAAACCATTAGTACGATGGTGAATCGGAGATTCTCAACCCTTGCTGCGTACGACTGGAAAAGAATTCGTGATCGGATCAACGAAATGCTTCGTAGGAGGAGGCAGTCTTTTCCTCTTGTCTAACAGTCTGTCCACAAACAAAACATTCCTGTTAGACAAGAGGAATTGAAAAAAAAACAATGTTGTCAATGAAAACCGGTGTGTGTGTCTCTCCCTGCTGGATGTCCCTCTCACAAACTGCTGAATGAATAAAATAATTTTATTGAAAACGAGTTTGCGATTGTCTGGTCTTTAAATTCTGTAGATACGCGATTCCATATTATATTCCCTTTTAATCAAATTCTAAAAGTATGCTTGTTGACTCCGGTATCGCGTTAGTTAAAGACTTCGATGCTTAAAATGTTTAGGGAGAAATGGAATACTGGTGTGTATGTTTTCTTTAAAGTACCGAGACCAGCCATATACTGTATGTTTAAGTTCCAAAATTAATATCGTTTATGGGCTTCACACGCGTTGCAGTATGCTCAGGCACTAAGTAAAAGGAGATGCTTCGTATTGCTTGACTAATTTTAAAAACTAAGTTATAAATATAAAAATTGCAGGCGCTGCTCTGGTGCGTCGGCTCCTACACAGTGCCTGTCTGCCGTAAGCGTTACAATATACATACAGTACCCAACACTGCTTGTACCCATCTGTCATGTAAATAAAACACCTTGAATTGAATTGAATTGAGGGGAGAAGGGGGGGATACTAAAGCCAATACTGGCTCAATGGGCTTTGACGTGCTAATGCGTTAACGGTCCGGGTGTGGCAGGCTTCCAATGTCAACTCGACTCGATTAGAAGACAATGAACGTATTTTAGCCCTAAATGAATTAATAGCAAACATGGTTTACATAAAATACATTTTTCCAAGAAAGTTTATAATAATACGATCTATAGTTGAAATCTGAGCCTACTTTAAAAATAAAGGAAAAGCATTTTCAGAGAGCAATCACGCTGTGTTTATGAAGAAAAAGTGATTAGGTTTATGAGCAATCTAATTACCTATTCGCTTAAAATGCTATATAAAATAAAGTTTATTTAGAGATGAATGATCAGTGTCGCAGTTTAAATAATGTGAGTCAGGAAACTAACACAGCGCCACCGGATTTAATAACGCAATAAAAACGCTATAAAATAATGTGACACAGTACAGCACAGTACAACAATACTGACCATGACTTTAGAAGCATAAATTACCTTACACTCAATTTAAACACAAGCTGTCTTTCTGTATGAACCTCTAAGCTGGTTCATACAGAAAATGTAGAAATGCATTAGCCTGATCATGATTAAAAAACACATAATTAAACACGCGTTTGCGATTTAAATCAGAACACGATTTAAATCAATATAAATGTTTATATTGTAACGCATACTGTCCCGCCTCCATTTCTCTATAAAAATTTACTGTTGCACACACACACACAATAGAAGCAGGAACCACTGTCAGAAGGGAAGATATATTCAAAATATCGCAAATATCGATCATGTTGCGATATTTTGAAATATAAAAGTCAATTGATTGTCCATAATATCGCTTACCTATTTTTTCGAAGAAATGTTTGTTAAAATAAAAGTCCAGCACCAGCTGGATTCGAACACACAACCTACCAGTTGGAAGTCACGCACCTAGACCAGTAGGCTACAAGACAGCTCGCATGTTCAGGTAGGCGAAACAGCCTTACACAGTCCTGCCGCAGTACACGGATATAATCATACCGTTATTAAATTCTTTAGATACGCGATTCCATATTATATTCCCTTTTAATCAAATTCTAAAAGTATGCTTGTTGACTCCGGTATCACGTTAGTTAAAGACTTCGAAGCTTACAATGTTTAGGGAGAAATGGAATACCGGTGTGTATTTTTCCTTGTGATATTTTAAGCTCTAGTTGAATGATAGGTGTCGCATTTTAAATCATTTTCGTAGCTAGAAATTATGAAACGCCATGTTAAAAGCAAGGAAGTTTTTATGCCCCGTTGAAGTAAAACAAAATGCCTGACAAAGTATGGCTTGGACAGATTCCAAGTGCTTGTACAAATGTGCTAAAGAAATTATACTTTGAGTATACAGCTTGTCCAAAGTCATCCATTATTAATACTATTAGTAATATCTTCAGTAAAGGCTTTGATGCATAAATATTTCTGATAAAGGTAGGTTGTGTACTTCTGTCCAACTGAGCAATCTTGCTTTCATAATATATACCAACATTTTAATGACTGATGATTAACATGCTGTAATACACAGTTCAAAATTAAAGGCTCAAATGCTGTACATGAGAGGTTAAGCTCCCCCTGGCGGTTTTACAAGGCGACGCCGGATAGTTAGTCACGTGACACACGTGAAATGCGTGATACCGCGTGATACTGTGACACGCCCACCGGGGTATGCCGCGAAATACCTCACCCATTTTGAATGGCTGCATCTGTATCTGTTGTCTTGATTGTTTCCCACTCATTCCTTTTGGTTTGGGTAACATGTCAAAATCCCATGCCCAGAGAACTTCAAGTAGAGTTTGCGGAAATGCTCAGTGGACACCCCAGGTAGGGTAAGGATCAGCATTTCCACACTACTCAGAGAATTTTTATTTTCAGGGATGGATTTTTAGCCCAATTCAAGTTGAAGAAAAGTGGTTTCGTGAAAATCGCAAAAAAAATTCTTTCAGAAACTCCGGGGTGCCTGGAGGTCGCGGTGCACAACGCGACAGTTGTATTCCAAAACTGAGTCACTCAGATCACACGAGTACCCAAGCATGCTTGAAACTCATTCAAATGCAAGTACTTCTATCTGTTGTCTTGAATGTTTCCCACTCATTCCTTTTGGTTTGGGTAACATGTCAAAATCCCATGCCCAGAGAACTTCAAGTAGAGTTTGCGGAAATGCTCAGTGGACACCCCAGGTAGGGTAAGGATCAGCATTTCCACACTACTCAGAGAATTTCTATTTTCAGGGATGGATTTTTAGCCCAATTCAAGTTGAAGAAAAGTGGTTTCGTGAAAATCGCAGAAAATTTTTTTTCAGATACTCCGGGGTGCCTGGAGGTCGCGGTGCACCACGCGACAGTTGTATTCCAAAACTGAGTCACTCAGATCACACGAGTACCCAAGCATGCTTGAAACTCATTCAAATGCAAGTGCTTCTATCTGTTGTCTTGATTGTTTCCCACTCATTCCTTTTGGTTTGGGTAACATGTCAAAATCCCATGCCCAGAGAACTTCAAGTAGAGTTTGCGGAAATGCTCAGTGGACACCCCAGGTAGGGTAAGGATCAGCATTTCCACACTACTCAGAGAATTTTTATTTTCAGGGATGGATTTTTAGCCCAATTCAAGTTGAAGAAAAGTGGTTTCGTGAAAATCGCAGAAATTTTTTTTTCAGAAACTCCGGGGTGCCTGGAGGTCGCGGTGCACCACGCGACAGTTGTATTCCAAAACTGAGTCACTCAGATCACACGAGTACCCAAGCATGCTTGAAACTCATTCAAATGCAAGTGCTTCTATCTGATGTCTTGATTGTTTCCAACTCATTCCTTTTGGTTTGGGTAAAATGTCAAAATCCCATGCCTAGAGAACTTCAAGTAGAGTTCTCGGAAATGCTCAGTGGACACCCCAGGTAGGGTAAGGATCAGCATTTCCACACTACTCAGAGAATTTTTATTTTCAGGGATGGATTTTTAGCCCAATTCAAGTTGAAGAAAAGTGGTTTCGTGAAAATCGCAGAAATTTTTTTTTCAGAAACTCCGGGGTGCCTGGAGGTCGCGGTGCACCACGCGACAGTTGTATTCCAAAACTGAGTCACTCAGATCACACGAGTACCCAAGCATGCTTGAAACTCATTCAAATGCAAGTGCTTCTATTTGATGTCTTGATTGTTTCCAACTCATTCCTTTTGGTTTGGGTAACATGTCAAAATCCCATGCCTAGAGAACTTCAAGTAGAGTTCTCGGAAATGCTCAGTGGACACCCCAGGTAGGGTAAGGATCAGCATTTCCACACTACTCAGAGAATTTTTATTTTCAGGGATGGATTTTTAGCCCAATTCAAGTTGAAGAAAAGTGGTTTCGTGAAAATCGCAGAAAATGTTTTTTCAGAAACTCCGGGGTGCCTGGAGGTCGCGGTGCACCACGCGACAGTTGTATTCCAAAACTGAGTCACTCAGATCACACGAGTACCCAAGCATGCTTGAAACTCATTCAAATGCAAGTGCTTCTATCTGTTGTCTTGATTGTTTCCCACTCATTCCTTTTGGTTTGGGTAACATGTCAAAATCCCATGCCCAGAGAACTTCAAGTAGAGTTTGCGGAAATGCTCAGTGGACACCCCAGGTAGGGTAAGGATCAGCATTTCCACACTACTCAGAGAATTTTTATTTTCAGGGATGGATTTTTAGCCCAATTCAAGTTGAAGAAAAGTGGTTTCGTGAAAATCGCAGAAAATTTTTTTTCAGAAACTCCGGGGTGCCTGGAGGTCGCGGTGCACCACGCGACAGTTGTATTCCAAAACTGAGTCACTCAGATCACACGAGTACCCAAGCATGCTTGAAACTCATTCAAATGCAAGTGCTTCTATCTGTTGTCTTGATTGTTTACCACTCATTCCTTTTGGTTTGGGTAACATGTCAAAATCCCATGCCTAGAGAACTTCAAGTAGAGTTCTCGGAAATGCTCAGTGGACACCCCAGGTAGGGTAAGGATCAGCATTTGCACACTACTCAGAGAATTTTTATTTTCAGGGATGGATTTTTAGCCCAATTCAAGTTGAAGAAAAGTGGTTTCGTGAAAATCGCAGAAAATTTTTTTTCAGAAACTCCGGGGTGCCTGGAGGTCGCGGTGCACCACGCGACAGTTGTATTCCAAAACTGAGTCACTCAGATCACACGAGTACCCAAGCATGCTTGAAACTCATTCAAATGCAAGTACTTCTATCTGTTGTCTTGATTGTTTCCCACTCATTCCTTTTGGTTTGGGTAACATGTCAAAATCCCATGCCCAGAGAACTTCAAGTAGAGTTCTCAGAAATGCTCAGTGGACACCCGAGGTAGGGTAAGGATCAGCATTTCCACACTACTCAGAGAATTTTTATTTTCAGGGATGGATTTTTAGCCCAATTCAAGTTGAAGAAAAGTGGTTTCGTGAAAATTGCAGAAAATTTTTTTTCAGAAACTCCGGGGTGCCTGGAGGTCGCGGTGCACCACGCGACAGTTGTATTCCAAAACTGAGTCACTCAGATCACACGAGTACCCAAGCATGCTTGAAACTCATTCAAATGCAAGTGCTTCTATCTGTTGTCTTGATTGTTTCCCACTCATTCCTTTTGGTTTGGGTAACATGTCAAAATCCCATGCCCAGAGAACTTCAAGTAGAGTTTGCGGAAATGCTCAGTGGACACCCCAGGTAGGGTAAGGATCAGCATTTCCACACTACTCAGAGAATTTTTATTTTCAGGGATGGATTTTTAGCCCAATTCAAGTTGAAGAAAAGTGGTTTCGTGAAAATCGCAGAAAATTTTTTTTCAGAAACTCCGGGGTGCCTGGAGGTCGCGGTGCACCACGCGACAGTTGTATTCCAAAACTGAGTCACTCAGATCACACGAGTACCCAAGCATGCTTGAAACTCATTCAAATGCAAGTGCTTCTATCTGTTGTCTTGATTGTTTCCCACTCATTCCTTTTGGTTTGGGTAACGTCAAAATCCCATGCCCAGAGAACTTCAAGTAGAGTTTGCGGAAATGCTCAGTGGACACCCCAGGTAGGGTAAGGATCAGCATTTCCACACTACTCAGAGAATTTTTATTTTCAGGGATGGATTTTTAGCCCAATTCAAGTTGAAGAAAAGTGGTTTCGTGAAAATCGCAGAAAATGTTTTTTCAGAAACTCCGGGGTGCCTGGAGGTCGCGGTGCACCACGCGACAGTTGTATTCCAAAACTGAGTCACTCAGATCACACGAGTACCCAAGCATGCTTGAAACTCATTCAAATGCAAGTGCTTCTATCTGTTGTCTTGATTGTTTCCCACTCATTCCTTTTGGTTTGGGTAACGTCAAAATCCCATGCCCAGAGAACTTCAAGTAGAGTTCTCGGAAATGCTCAGTGGACACCCCAGGTAGGGTAAGGATCAGCATTTCCACACTACTCAGAGAATTTTTATTTTCAGGGATGGATTTTTAGCCCAATTCAAGTTGAAGAAAAGTGGTTTCGTGAAAATCGCAGAAAATGTTTTTTCAGAAACTCCGGGGTGCCTGGAGGTTGCGGTGCAGCACGCGACAGTTGTATTCCAAAACTGAGTCACTCAGATCACACGAGTACCCAAGCATGCTTGAAACTCATTCAAATGCAAGTACTTCTATCTGTTGTCTTGATTGTTTCCCACTCATTCCTTTTGGTTTGGGTAACGTCAAAATCCCATGCCCAGAGAACTTCAAGTAGAGTTTGGGGAAATGCTCAGTGGACACCCCAGGTAGGGTAAGGATCAGCATTTCCACACTACTCAGAGAATTTTTATTTTCAGGGATGGATTTTTAGCCCAATTCAAGTTGAAGAAAAGTGGTTTCGTGAAAATCGCAGAAAATTTTTTTTCAGAAACTCCGGGGTGCCTGGAGGTCGCGGTGCACCACGCGACAGTTGTATTCCAAAACTGAGTCACTCAGATCACACGAGTACCCAAGCATGCTTGAAACTCATTCAAATGCAAGTGCTTCTATCTGTTGTCTTGATTGTTTCCCACTCATTCCTTTTGGTTTGGGTAACGTCAAAATCCCATGCCCAGAGAACTTCAAGTAGAGTTCTCGGAAATGCTCAGTGGACACCCCAGGTAGGGTAAGGATCAGCATTTCCACACTACTCAGAGAATTTTTATTTTCAGGGATGGATTTTTAGCCCAATTCAAGTTGAAGAAAAGTGGTTTCGTGAAAATCGCAGAAAATTTTTTTTCAGAAACTCCGGGGTGCCTGGAGGTCGCGGTGCACCACGCGACAGTTGTATTCCAAAACTGAGTCACTCAGATCACACGAGTACCCAAGCATGCTTGAAACTCATTCAAATGCAAGTACTTCTATCTGTTGTCTTGATTGTTTACCACTCATTCCTTTTGGTTTGGGTAACATGTCAAAATCCCATGCCTAGAGAACTTCAAGTAGAGTTCTCGGAAATGCTCAGTGGACACCCCAGGTAGGGTAAGGATCAGCATTTGCACACTACTCAGAGAATTTTTATTTTCAGGGATGGATTTTTAGCCCAATTCAAGTTGAAGAAAAGTGGTTTCGTGAAAATCGCAGAAAATTTTTTTTCAGAAACTCCGGGGTGCCTGGAGGTCGTGGTGCACCACGCGACAGTTGTATTCCAAAACTGAGTCACTCAGATCACACGAGTACCCAAGCATGCTTGAAACTCATTCAAATGCAAGTACATCTATCTGTTGTCTTGATTGTTTCCCACTCATTCCTTTTGGTTTGGGTAACATGTCAAAATCCCCAGCCCAGAGAACTTCAAGTAGAGTTCTCGGAAATGCTCAGTGGACACCCCAGGTAGGGTAAGGATCAGCATTTCCACACTACTCAGAGAATTTTTATTTTCAGGGATGGATTTTTAGCCCAATTCAAGTTGAAGAAAAGTGGTTTCGTGAAAATCGCAGAAAATTTTTTTTCAGAAACTCCGGGGTGCCTGGAGGTCGCGGTGCACCACGCGACAGTTGTATTCCAAAACTGAGTCACTCAGGTCACACGAGTACCCAAGCATGCTTGAAACTCATTCAAATGCAAGTGCTTCTATCTGTTGTCTTGATTGTTTCCCACTCATTCCTTTTGGTTTGGGTAACGTCAAAATCCCATGCCCAGAGAACTTCAAGTAGAGTTTGCGGAAATGCTCAGTGGACACCCCAGGTAGGGTAAGGATCAGCATTTCCACACTACTCAGAGAATTTTTATTTTCAGGGATGGATTTTTAGCCCAATTCAAGTTGAAGAAAAGTGGTTTCGTGAAAATCGCAGAAAATTTTTTTTCAGAAACTCCGGGGTGCCTGGAGGTCGCGGTGCACCACGCGACAGTTGTATTCCAAAACTGAGTCACTCAGATCACACGAGTACCCAAGCATGCTTGAAACTCATTCAAATGCAAGTGCTTCTATCTGATGTCTTGATTGTTTACCACTCATTCCTTTTGGTTTGGGTAACATGTCAAAATCCCATGCCCAGAGAACTTCAAGTAGAGTTCTCGGAAATGCTCAGTGGACACCCCAGGTAGGGTAAGGATCAGCATTTGCACACTACTCAGAGAATTTTTATTTTCAGGGATGGATTTTTAGCCCAATTCAAGTTGAAGAAAAGTGGTTTCGTGAAAATCGCAGAAAATTTTTTTTCAGAAACTCCGGGGTGCCTGGAGGTCGCGGTGCACCACGCGACAGTTGTATTCCAAAACTGAGTCACTCAGATCACACGAGTACCCAAGCATGCTTGAAACTCATTCAAATGCAAGTACTTCTATCTGTTGTCTTGATTGTTTCCCACTCATTCCTTTTGGTTTGGGTAACATGTCAAAATCCCCAGCCCAGAGAACTTCAAGTAGAGTTCTCGGAAATGCTCAGTGGACACCCCAGGTAGGGTAAGGATCAGCATTTCCACACTACTCAGAGAATTTTTATTTTCAGGGATGGATTTTTAGCCCAATTCAATTTGAAGAAAAGTGGTTTAGTGAAAATCGCAGAATTTTTTTTTTCAGAAACTCCGGGGTGCCTGGAGGTCGCGGTGCACCACGCGACAGTTGTATTCCAAAACTGAGTCACTCAGATCACACGAGTACCCAAGCATGCTTGAAACTCATTCAAATGCAAGTGCTTCTATCTGTTGTCTTGATTGTTTCCCACTCATTCCTTTTGGTTTGGGTAACATGTCAAAATCCCATGCCCAGAGAACTTCAAGTAGAGTTTGCGGAAATGCTCAGTGGACACCCCAGGTAGGGTAAGGATCAGCATTTCCACACTACTCAGAGAATTTTTATTTCCAGGGATGGATTTTTAGCCCAATTCAAGTTGAAGAAAAGTGGTTTCGTGAAAATCGCAGAAAATTTTTTTTCAGAAACTCCGGGGTGCCTGGAGGTCGCGGTGCACCACGCGACAGTTGTATTCCAAAACTGAGTCACTCAGATCACACGAGTACCCAAGCATGCTTGAAACTCATTCAAATGCAAGTGCTTCTATCTGATGTCTTGATTGTTTCCAACTCATTCCTTTTGGTTTGGGTAACATGTCAAAATCCCATGCCTAGAGAACTTAAAGTAGAGTTCTCGGAAATGCTCAGTGGACACCCCAGGTAGGGTAAGGATCAGCATTTCCACACTACTCAGAGAATTTTTATTTTCAGGGATGGATTTTTAGCCCAATTCAAGTTGAAGAAAAGTGGTTTCGTGAAAATCGCAGAAAATTTTTTGTCAGAAACTCCAGGGTGCCTGGAGGTCGCGGTGCACCACGCGACAGTTGTATTCCAAAACTGAGTCACTCAGATCACACGAGTACCCAAGCATGCTTGAAACTCATTCAAATGCAAGTACTTCTATCTGTTGTCTTGAATGTTTCCCACTCATTCCTTTTGGTTTGGGTAACATGTCAAAATCCCATGCCCAGAGAACTTCAAGTAGAGTTTGCGGAAATGCTCAGTGGACACCCCAGGTAGGGTAAGGATCAGCATTTCCACACTACTCAGAGAATTTTTATTTTCAGGGATGGATTTTTAGCCCAATTCAAGTTGAAGAAAAGTGGTTTCGTGAAAATCGCAGAAAATTTTTTTTCAGAAACTCCGGGGTGCCTGGAGGTCGCGGTGCACCACGCGACAGTTGTATTCCAAAACTGAGTCACTCAGATCACACGAGTACCCAAGCATGCTTGAAACTCATTCAAATGCAAGTGCTTCTATCTGTTGTCTTGATTGTTTCCCACTCATTCCTTTTGGTTTGGGTAACATGTCAAAATCCCATGCCCAGAGAACTTCAAGTAGAGTTCTCGGAAATGCTCAGTGGACACCCCAGGTAGGGTAAGGATCAGCATTTCCACACTACTCAGAGAATTTTTATTTTCAGGGATGGATTTTTAGCCCAATTCAAGTTGAAGAAAAGTGGTTTCGTGAAAATCGCAGAAAATTTTTTTTCAGAAACTCCGGGGTGCCTGGAGGTTGCGGTGCACCACGCAACAGTTGTATTCCAAAACTGAGTCACTCAGGTCACACGAGTACCCAAGCATGCTTGAAACTCATTCAAATGCAAGTGCTTCTATCTGTTGTCTTGATTGTTTCCCACTCATTCCTTTTGGTTTGGGTAACGTCAAAATCCCATGCCCAGAGAACTTCAAGTAGAGTTTGCGGAAATGCTCAGTGGACAACCCAGGTAGGGTAAGGATCAGCATTTCCACACTACTCAGAGAATTTTTATTTTCAGGGATGGATTTTTAGCCCAATTCAAGTTGAAGAAAAGTGGTTTCGTGAAAATCGCAGAAAATTTTTTTTCAGAAACTCCGGGGTGCCTGGAGGTCGCGGTGCACCACGCGACAGTTGTATTCCAAAACTGAGTCACTCAGATCACACGAGTACCCAAGCATGCTTGAAACTCATTCAAATGCAAGTGCTTCTATCTGATGTCTTGATTGTTTCCAACTCATTCCTTTTGGTTTGGGTAACATGTCAAAATCCCATGCCTAGAGAACTTCAAGTAGAGTTCTCGGAAATGCTCAGTGGACACCCCAGGTAGGGTAAGGATCAGCATTTCCACACTACTCAGAGAATTTTTATTTTCAGGGATGGATTTTTAGCCCAATTCAAGTTGAAGAAAAGTGGTTTCGTGAAAATCGCAGAAAATTTTTTTTCAGAAACTCCAGGGTGCCTGGAGGTCGCGGTGCACCACGCGACAGTTGTATTCCAAAACTGAGTCACTCAGATCACACGAGTACCCAAGCATGCTTGAAACTCATTCAAATGCAAGTACTTCTATCTGTTGTCTTGAATGTTTCCCACTCATTCCTTTTGGTTTGGGTAACATGTCAAAATCCCATGCCCAGAGAACTTCAAGTAGAGTTTGCGGAAATGCTCAGTGGACACCCCAGGTAGGGTAAGGATCAGCATTTCCACACTACTCAGAGAATTTTTATTTTCAGGGATGGATTTTTAGCCCAATTCAAGTTGAAGAAAAGTGGTTTCATGAAAATCGCAGAAAAATTTTTTTCAGAAACTCCGGGGTGCCTGGAGGTCGCGGTGCACCACGCGACAGTTGTATTCCAAAACTGAGTCACTCAGATCACACGAGTACCCAAGCATGCTTGAAACTCATTCAAATGCAAGTACTTCTATCTGTTGTCTTGATTGTTTCCCACTCATTCCTTTTGGTTTGGGTAACATGTCAAAATCCCCAGCCCAGAGAACTTCAAGTAGAGTTCTCGGAAATGCTCAGTGGACACCCCAGGTAGGGTAAGGATCAGCATTTCCACACTACTCAGAGAATTTTTATTTTCAGGGATGGATTTTTAGCCCAATTCAAGTTGAAGAAAAGTGGTTTCGTGAAAATCGCAGAAAATTTTTTTTCAGAAACTCCGGGGTGCCTGGAGGTCGCGGTGCACCACGCGACAGTTGTATTCCAAAACTGAGTCACTCAGGTCACACGAGTACCCAAGCATGCTTGAAACTCATTCAAATGCAAGTGCTTCTATCTGTTGTCTTGATTGTTTCCCACTCATTCCTTTTGGTTTGGGTAACGTCAAAATCCCATGCCCAGAGAACTTCAAGTAGAGTTTGCGGAAATGCTCAGTGGACACCCCAGGTAGGGTAAGGATCAGCATTTCCACACTACTCAGAGAATTTTTATTTTCAGGGATGGATTTTTAGCCCAATTCAAGTTGAAGAAAAGTGGTTTCGTGAAAATCGCAGAAAATTTTTTTTCAGAAACTCCGGGGTGCCTGGAGGTCGCGGTGCACCACGCGACAGTTGTATTCCAAAACTGAGTCACTCAGATCACACGAGTACCCAAGCATGCTTGAAACTCATTCAAATGCAAGTGCTTCTATCTGATGTCTTGATTGTTTACCACTCATTCCTTTTGGTTTGGGTAACATGTCAAAATCCCATGCCCAGAGAACTTCAAGTAGAGTTCTCGGAAATGCTCAGTGGACACCCCAGGTAGGGTAAGGATCAGCATTTGCACACTACTCAGAGAATTTTTATTTTCAGGGATGGATTTTTAGCCCAATTCAAGTTGAAGAAAAGTGGTTTCGTGAAAATCGCAGAAAATTTTTTTTCAGAAACTCCGGGGTGCCTGGAGGTCGCGGTGCACCACGCGACAGTTGTATTCCAAAACTGAGTCACTCAGATCACACGAGTACCCAAGCATGCTTGAAACTCATTCAAATGCAAGTACTTCTATCTGTTGTCTTGATTGTTTCCCACTCATTCCTTTTGGTTTGGGTAACATGTCAAAATCCCCAGCCCAGAGAACTTCAAGTAGAGTTCTCGGAAATGCTCAGTGGACACCCCAGGTAGGGTAAGGATCAGCATTTCCACACTACTCAGAGAATTTTTATTTTCAGGGATGGATTTTTAGCCCAATTCAATTTGAAGAAAAGTGGTTTAGTGAAAATCGCAGAAATTTTTTTTTCAGAAACTCCGGGGTGCCTGGAGGTCGCGGTGCACCACGCGACAGTTGTATTCCAAAACTGAGTCACTCAGATCACACGAGTACCCAAGCATGCTTGAAACTCATTCAAATGCAAGTGCTTCTATCTGTTGTCTTGATTGTTTCCCACTCATTCCTTTTGGTTTGGGTAACATGTCAAAATCCCATGCCCAGAGAACTTCAAGTAGAGTTTGCGGAAATGCTCAGTGGACACCCCAGGTAGGGTAAGGATCAGCATTTCCACACTACTCAGAGAATTTTTATTTCCAGGGATGGATTTTTAGCCCAATTCAAGTTGAAGAAAAGTGGTTTCGTGAAAATCGTAGAAAATTTTTTTTCAGAAACTCCGGGGTGCCTGGAGGTCGCGGTGCACCACGCGACAGTTGTATTCCAAAACTGAGTCACTCAGGTCACACGAGTACCCAAGCATGCTTGAAACTCATTCAAATGCAAGTGCTTCTATCTGTTGTCTTGATTGTTTCCCACTCATTCCTTTTGGTTTGGGTAACGTCAAAATCCCATGCCCAGAGAACTTCAAGTAGAGTTTGCGGAAATGCTCAGTGGACAACCCAGGTAGGGTAAGGATCAGCATTTCCACACTACTCAGAGAATTTTTATTTTCAGGGATGGATTTTTAGCCCAATTCAAGTTGAAGAAAAGTGGTTTCGTGAAAATCGCAGAAAATTTTTTTTCAGAAACTCCGGGGTGCCTGGAGGTCGCGGTGCACCACGCGACAGTTGTATTCCAAAACTGAGTCACTCAGATCACACGAGTACCCAAGCATGCTTGAAACTCATTCAAATGCAAGTGCTTCTATCTGATGTCTTGATTGTTTCCAACTCATTCCTTTTGGTTTGGGTAACATGTCAAAATCCCATGCCTAGAGAACTTCAAGTAGAGTTCTCGGAAATGCTCAGTGGACACCCCAGGTAGGGTAAGGATCAGCATTTGCACACTACTCAGAGAATTTTTATTTTCAGGGATGGATTTTTAGCCCAATTCAAGTTGAAGAAAAGTGGTTTCGTGAAAATCGCAGAAAATTTTTTTTCAGAAACTCCAGGGTGCCTGGAGGTCGCGGTGCACCACGCGACAGTTGTATTCCAAAACTGAGTCACTCAGATCACACGAGTACCCAAGCATGCTTGAAACTCATTCAAATGCAAGTACTTCTATCTGTTGTCTTGAATGTTTCCCACTCATTCCTTTTGGTTTGGGTAACATGTCAAAATCCCATGCCCAGAGAACTTCAAGTAGAGTTTGCGGAAATGCTCAGTGGACACCCCAGGTAGGGTAAGGATCAGCATTTCCACACTACTCAGAGAATTTTTATTTTCAGGGATGGATTTTTAGCCCAATTCAAGTTGAAGAAAAGTGGTTTCGTGAAAATTGCAGAAAATTTTTTTTCAGAAACTCCGGGGTGCCTGGAGGTCGCGGTGCACCACGCGACAGTTGTATTCCAAAACTGAGTCACTCAGATCACACGAGTACCCAAGCATGCTTGAAACTCATTCAAATGCAAGTGCTTCTATCTGTTGTCTTGATTGTTTCCCACTCATTCCTTTTGGTTTGGGTAACATGTCAAAATCCCATGCCCAGAGAACTTCAAGTAGAGTTTGCGGAAATGCTCAGTGGACACCCCAGGTAGGGTAAGGATCAGCATTTCCACACTACTCAGAGAATTTTTATTTTCAGGGATGGATTTTTAGCCCAATTCAAGTTGAAGAAAAGTGGTTTCGTGAAAATCGCAGAAAATTTTTTTTCAGAAACTCCGGGGTGCCTGGAGGTCGCGGTGCACCACGCGACAGTTGTATTCCAAAACTGAGTCACTCAGATCACACGAGTACCCAAGCATGCTTGAAACTCATTCAAATGCAAGTGCTTCTATCTGTTGTCTTGATTGTTTCCCACTCATTCCTTTTGGTTTGGGTAACGTCAAAATCCCATGCCCAGAGAACTTCAAGTAGAGTTTGCGGAAATGCTCAGTGGACACCCCAGGTAGGGTAAGGATCAGCATTTCCACACTACTCAGAGAATTTTTATTTTCAGGGATGGATTTTTAGCCCAATTCAAGTTGAAGAAAAGTGGTTTCGTGAAAATCGCAGAAAATGTTTTTTCAGAAACTCCGGGGTGCCTGGAGGTCGCGGTGCACCACGCGACAGTTGTATTCCAAAACTGAGTCACTCAGATCACACGAGTACCCAAGCATGCTTGAAACTCATTCAAATGCAAGTGCTTCTATCTGTTGTCTTGATTGTTTCCCACTCATTCCTTTTGGTTTGGGTAACGTCAAAATCCCATGCCCAGAGAACTTCAAGTAGAGTTCTCGGAAATGCTCAGTGGACACCCCAGGTAGGGTAAGGATCAGCATTTCCACACTACTCAGAGAATTTTTATTTTCAGGGATGGATTTTTAGCCCAATTCAAGTTGAAGAAAATTGGTTTCGTGAAAATCGCAGAAAATGTTTTTTCAGAAACTCCGGGGTGCCTGGAGGTTGCGGTGCAGCACGCGACAGTTGTATTCCAAAACTGAGTCACTCAGATCACACGAGTACCCAAGCATGCTTGAAACTCATTCAAATGCAAGTACTTCTATCTGTTGTCTTGATTGTTTCCCACTCATTCCTTTTGGTTTGGGTAACGTCAAAATCCCATGCCCAGAGAACTTCAAGTAGAGTTTGGGGAAATGCTCAGTGGACACCCCAGGTAGGGTAAGGATCAGCATTTCCACACTACTCAGAGAATTTTTATTTTCAGGGATGGATTTTTAGCCCAATTCAAGTTGAAGAAAAGTGGTTTCGTGAAAATCGCAGAAAATTTTTTTTCAAAAACTCCGGGGTGCCTGGAGGTCGCGGTGCACCACGCGACAGTTGTATTCCAAAACTGAGTCACTCAGATCACACGAGTACCCAAGCATGCTTGAAACTCATTCAAATGCAAGTGCTTCTATCTGTTGTCTTGATTGTTTCCCACTCATTCCTTTTGGTTTGGGTAACGTCAAAATCACATGCCCAGAGAACTTCAAGTAGAGTTCTCGGAAATGCTCAGTGGACACCCCAGGTAGGGTAAGGATCAGCATTTCCACACTACTCAGAGAATTTTTATTTTCAGGGATGGATTTTTAGCCCAATTCAAGTTGAAGAAAAGTGGTTTCGTGAAAATCGCAGAAATTTTTTTTTCAGAAACTCCGTGGTGCCTGGAGGTCGCGGTGCACCACGCGACAGTTGTATTCCAAAACTGAGTCACTCAGATCACACGAGTACCCAAGCATGCTTGAAACTCATTCAAATGCAAGTGCTTCTATCTGTTGTCTTGATTGTTTCCCACTCATTCCTTTTGGTTTGGGTAACATGTCAAAATCCCATGCCCAGAGAACTTCAAGTAGAGTTTGCGGAAATGCTCAGTGGACACCCCAGGTAGGGTAAGGATCAGCATTTCCACACTACTCAGAGAATTTTTATTTTCAGGGATGGATTTTTAGCCCAATTCAAGTTGAAGAAAAGTGGTTTCGTGAAAATCGCAGAAAATTTTTTTTCAGAAACTCCGGGGTGCCTGGAGGTCGCGGTGCACCACGCGACAGTTGTATTCCAAAACTGAGTCACTCAGATCACACGAGTACCCAAGCATGCTTGAAACTCATTCAAATGCAAGTACTTCTATCTGTTGTCTTGATTGTTTACCACTCATTCCTTTTGGTTTGGGTAACATGTCAAAATCCCATGCCTAGAGAACTTCAAGTAGAGTTCTCGGAAATGCTCAGTGGACACCCCAGGTAGGGTAAGGATCAGCATTTGCACACTACTCAGAGAATTTTTATTTTCAGGGATGGATTTTTAGCCCAATTCAAGTTGAAGAAAAGTGGTTTCGTGAAAATCGCAGAAAATTTTTTTTCAGAAACTCCGGGGTGCCTGGAGGTCGTGGTGCACCACGCGACAGTTGTATTCCAAAACTGAGTCACTCAGATCACACGAGTACCCAAGCATGCTTGAAACTCATTCAAATGCAAGTACTTCTATCTGTTGTCTTGATTGTTTCCCACTCATTCCTTTTGGTTTGGGTAACATGTCAAAATCCCCAGCCCAGAGAACTTCAAGTAGAGTTCTCGGAAATGCTCAGTGGACACCCCAGGTAGGGTAAGGATCAGCATTTCCACACTACTCAGAGAATTTTTATTTTCAGGGATGGATTTTTAGCCCAATTCAAGTTGAAGAAAAGTGGTTTCGTGAAAATCGCAGAAAATTTTTTTTCAGAAACTCCGGGGTGCCTGGAGGTCGCGGTGCACCACGCGACAGTTGTATTCCAAAACTGAGTCACTCAGGTCACACGAGTACCCAAGCATGCTTGAAACTCATTCAAATGCAAGTGCTTCTATCTGTTGTCTTGATTGTTTCCCACTCATTCCCTTTGGTTTGGGTAACGTCAAAATCCCATGCCCAGAGAACTTCAAGTAGAGTTTGCGGAAATGCTCAGTGGACACCCCAGGTAGGGTAAGGATCAGCATTTCCACACTACTCAGAGAATTTTTATTTTCAGGGATGGATTTTTAGCCCAATTCAAGTTGAAGAAAAGTGGTTTCGTGAAAATCGCAGAAAATTTTTTTTCAGAAACTCCGGGGTGCCTGGAGGTCGCGGTGCACCACGCGACAGTTGTATTCCAAAACTGAGTCACTCAGATCACACGAGTACCCAAGCATGCTTGAAACTCATTCAAATGCAAGTGCTTCTATCTGATGTCTTGATTGTTTACCACTCATTCCTTTTGGTTTGGGTAACATGTCAAAATCCCATGCCCAGAGAACTTCAAGTAGAGTTCTCGGAAATGCTCAGTGGACACCCCAGGTAGGGTAAGGATCAGCATTTGCACACTACTCAGAGAATTTTTATTTTCAGGGATGGATTTTTAGCCCAATTCAAGTTGAAGAAAAGTGGTTTCGTGAAAATCGCAGAAAATTTTTTTTCAGAAACTCCGGGGTGCCTGGAGGTCGCGGTGCACCACGCGACAGTTGTATTCCAAAACTGAGTCACTCAGATCACACGAGTACCCAAGCATGCTTGAAACTCATTCAAATGCAAGTACTTCTATCTGTTGTCTTGATTGTTTCCCACTCATTCCTTTTGGTTTGGGTAACATGTCAAAATCCCCAGCCCAGAGAACTTCAAGTAGAGTTCTCGGAAATGCTCAGTGGACACCCCAGGTAGGGTAAGGATCAGCATTTCCACACTACTCAGAGAATTTTTATTTTCAGGGATGGATTTTTAGCCCAATTCAATTTGAAGAAAAGTGGTTTAGTGAAAATCGCAGAATTTTTTTTTTCAGAAACTCCGGGGTGCCTGGAGGTCGCGGTGCACCACGCGACAGTTGTATTCCAAAACTGAGTCACTCAGATCACACGAGTACCCAAGCATGCTTGAAACTCATTCAAATGCAAGTGCTTCTATCTGTTGTCTTGATTGTTTCCCACTCATTCCTTTTGGTTTGGGTAACATGTCAAAATCCCATGCCCAGAGAACTTCAAGTAGAGTTTGCGGAAATGCTCAGTGGACACCCCAGGTAGGGTAAGGATCAACATTTCCACACTACTCAGAGAATTTTTATTTCCAGGGATGGATTTTTAGCCCAATTCAAGTTGAAGAAAAGTGGTTTCGTGAAAATCGCAGAATATTTTTTTTCAGAAACTCCGGGGTGCCTGGAGGTCGCGGTGCACCACGCGACAGTTGTATTCCAAAACTGAGTCACTCAGATCACACGAGTACCCAAGCATGCTTGAAACTCATTCAAATGCAAGTGCTTCTATCTGATGTCTTGATTGTTTCCAACTCATTCCTTTTGGTTTGGGTAACATGTCAAAATCCCATGCCTAGAGAACTTCAAGTAGAGTTCTCGGAAATGCTCAGTGGACACCCCAGGTAGGGTAAGGATCAGCATTTCCACACTACTCAGAGAATTTTTATTTTCAGGGATGGATTTTTAGCCCAATTCAAGTTGAAGAAAAGTGGTTTCGTGAAAATCGCAGAAAATTTTTTGTCAGAAACTCCAGGGTGCCTGGAGGTCGCGGTGCACCACGCGACAGTTGTATTCCAAAACTGAGTCACTCAGATCACACGAGTACCCAAGCATGCTTGAAACTCATTCAAATGCAAGTACTTCTATCTGTTGTCTTGAATGTTTCCCACTCATTCCTTTTGGTTTGGGTAACATGTCAAAATCCCATGCCCAGAGAACTTCAAGTAGAGTTTGCGGAAATGCTCAGTGGACACCCCAGGTAGGGTAAGGATCAGCATTTCCACACTACTCAGAGAATTTTTATTTTCAGGGATGGATTTTTAGCCCAATTCAAGTTGAAGAAAAGTGGTTTCGTGAAAATCGCAGAAAATTTTTTTTCAGAAACTCCGGGGTGCCTGGAGGTCGCGGTGCACCACGCGACAGTTGTATTCCAAAACTGAGTCACTCAGATCACACGAGTACCCAAGCATGCTTGAAACTCATTCAAATGCAAGTGCTTCTATCTGTTGTCTTGATTGTTTCCCACTCATTCCTTTTGGTTTGGGTAACATGTCAAAATCCCATGCCCAGAGAACTTCAAGTAGAGTTTGCGGAAATGCTCAGTGGACACCCCAGGTAGGGTAAGGATCAGCATTTCCACACTACTCAGAGAATTTTTATTTTCAGGGATGGATTTTTAGCCCAATTCAAGTTGAAGAAAAGTGGTTTCATGAAAATCGCAGAAAAATTTTTTTCAGAAACTCCGGGGTGCCTGGAGGTCGCGGTGCACCACGCGACAGTTGTATTCCAAAACTGAGTCACTCAGATCACACGAGTACCCAAGCATGCTTGAAACTCATTCAAATGCAAGTACTTCTATCTGTTGTCTTGATTGTTTCCCACTCATTCCTTTTGGTTTGGGTAACATGTCAAAATCCCCAGCCCAGAGAACTTCAAGTAGAGTTCTCGGAAATGCTCAGTGGACACCCCAGGTAGGGTAAGGATCAGCATTTCCACACTACTCAGAGAATTTTTATTTTCAGGGATGGATTTTTAGCCCAATTCAAGTTGAAGAAAAGTGGTTTCGTGAAAATCGCAGAAAATTTTTTTTCAGAAACTCCGGGGTGCCTGGAGGTCGCGGTGCACCACGCGACAGTTGTATTCCAAAACTGAGTCACTCAGGTCACACGAGTACCCAAGCATGCTTGAAACTCATTCAAATGCAAGTGCTTCTATCTGTTGTCTTGATTGTTTCCCACTCATTCCTTTTGGTTTGGGTAACGTCAAAATCCCATGCCCAGAGAACTTCAAGTAGAGTTTGCGGAAATGCTCAGTGGACACCCCAGGTAGGGTAAGGATCAGCATTTCCACACTACTCAGAGAATTTTTATTTTCAGGGATGGATTTTTAGCCCAATTCAAGTTGAAGAAAAGTGGTTTCGTGAAAATCGCAGAAAATTTTTTTTCAGAAACTCCGGGGTGCCTGGAGGTCGCGGTGCACCACGCGACAGTTGTATTCCAAAACTGAGTCACTCAGATCACACGAGTACCCAAGCATGCTTGAAACTCATTCAAATGCAAGTGCTTCTATCTGATGTCTTGATTGTTTACCACTCATTCCTTTTGGTTTGGGTAACATGTCAAAATCCCATGCCCAGAGAACTTCAAGTTGAGTTCTCGGAAATGCTCAGTGGACACCCCAGGTAGGGTAAGGATCAGCATTTGCACACTACTCAGAGAATTTTTATTTTCAGGGATGGATTTTTAGCCCAATTCAAGTTGAAGAAAAGTGGTTTCGTGAAAATCGCAGAAAATTTTTTTTCAGAAACTCCGGGGTGCCTGGAGGTCGCGGTGCACCACGCGACAGTTGTATTCCAAAACTGAGTCACTCAGATCACACGAGTACCCAAGCATGCTTGAAACTCATTCAAATGCAAGTACTTCTATCTGTTGTCTTGATTGTTTCCCACTCATTCCTTTTGGTTTGGGTAACATGTCAAAATCCCCAGCCCAGAGAACTTCAAGTAGAGTTCTCGGAAATGCTCAGTGGACACCCCAGGTAGGGTAAGGATCAGCATTTCCACACTACTCAGAGAATTTTTATTTTCAGGGATGGATTTTTAGCCCAATTCAATTTGAAGAAAAGTGGTTTAGTGAAAATCGCAGAAATTTTTTTTTCAGAAACTCCGGGGTGCCTGGAGGTCGCGGTGCACCACGCGACAGTTGTATTCCAAAACTGAGTCACTCAGATCACACGAGTACCCAAGCATGCTTGAAACTCATTCAAATGCAAGTGCTTCTATCTGTTGTCTTGATTGTTTCCCACTCATTCCTTTTGGTTTGGGTAACATGTCAAAATCCCATGCCCAGAGAACTTCAAGTAGAGTTTGCGGAAATGCTCAGTGGACACCCCAGGTAGGGTTAGGATCAGCATTTCCACACTACTCAGAGAATTTTTATTTCCAGGGATGGATTTTTAGCCCAATTCAAGTTGAAGAAAAGTGGTTTCGTGAAAATCGTAGAAAATTTTTTTTCAGAAACTCCGGGGTGCCTGGAGGTCGCGGTGCACCACGCGACAGTTGTATTCCAAAACTGAGTCACTCAGGTCACACGAGTACCCAAGCATGCTTGAAACTCATTGAAATGCAAGTGCTTCTATCTGTTGTCTTGATTGTTTCCCACTCATTCCTTTTGGTTTGGGTAACGTCAAAATCCCATGCCCAGAGAACTTCAAGTAGAGTTTGCGGAAATGCTCAGTGGACAACCCAGGTAGGGTAAGGATCAGCATTTCCACACTACTCAGAGAATTTTTATTTTCAGGGATGGATTTTTAGCCCAATTCAAGTTGAAGAAAAGTGGTTTCGTGAAAATCGCAGAAAATTTTTTTTCAGAAACTCCGGGGTGCCTGGAGGTCGCGGTGCACCACGCGACAGTTGTATTCCAAAACTGAGTCACTCAGATCACACGAGTACCCAAGCATGCTTGAAACTCATTCAAATGCAAGTGCTTCTATCTGATGTCTTGATTGTTTCCAACTCATTCCTTTTGGTTTGGGTAACATGTCAAAATCCCATGCCTAGAGAACTTCAAGTAGAGTTCTCGGAAATGCTCAGTGGACACCCCAGGTAGGGTAAGGATCAGCATTTCCACACTACTCAGAGAATTTTTATTTTCAGGGATGGATTTTTAGCCCAATTCAAGTTGAAGAAAAGTGGTTTCGTGAAAATCGCAGAAAATTTTTTTTCAGAAACTCCAGGGTGCCTGGAGGTCGCGGTGCACCACGCGACAGTTGTATTCCAAAACTGAGTCACTCAGATCACACGAGTACCCAAGCATGCTTGAAACTCATTCAAATGCAAGTACTTCTATCTGTTGTCTTGAATGTTTCCCACTCATTCCTTTTGGTTTGGGTAACATGTCAAAATCCCATGCCCAGAGAACTTCAAGTAGAGTTTGCGGAAATGCTCAGTGGACACCCCAGGTAGGGTAAGGATCAGCATTTCCACACTACTCAGAGAATTTTTATTTTCAGGGATGGATTTTTAGCCCAATTCAAGTTGAAGAAAAGTGGTTTCGTGAAAATCGCAGAAAATTTTTTTTCAGAAACTCCGGGGTGCCTGGAGGTCGCGGTGCACCACGCGACAGTTGTATTCCAAAACTGAGTCACTCAGATCACACGAGTACCCAAGCATGCTTGAAACTCATTCAAATGCAAGTGCTTCTATCTGTTGTCTTGATTGTTTCCCACTCATTCCTTTTGGTTTGGGTAACATGTCAAAATCCCATGCCCAGAGAACTTCAAGTAGAGTTCTCGGAAATGCTCAGTGGACACCCCAGGTAGGGTAAGGATCAGCATTTCCACACTACTCAGAGAATTTTTATTTTCAGGGATGGATTTTTAGCCCAATTCAAGTTGAAGAAAAGTGGTTTCGTGAAAATCGCAGAAAATTTTTTTTCAGAAACTCCGGGGTGCCTGGAGGTCGCGGTGCACCACGCGACAGTTGTATTCCAAAACTGAGTCACTCAGGTCACACGAGTACCCAAGCATGCTTGAAACTCATTCAAATGCAAGTGCTTCTATCTGTTGTCTTGATTGTTTCCCACTCATTCCTTTTGGTTTGGGTAACGTCAAAATCCCATGCCCAGAGAACTTCAAGTAGAGTTTGCGGAAATGCTCAGTGGACAACCCAGGTAGGGTAAGGATCAGCATTTCCACACTACTCAGAGAATTTTTATTTTCAGGGATGGATTTTTAGCCCAATTCAAGTTCAAGAAAAGTGGTTTCGTGAAAATCGCAGAAAATTTTTTTTCAGAAACTCCGGGGTGCCTGGAGGTCGCGGTGCACCACGCGACAGTTGTATTCCAAAACTGAGTCACTCAGATCACACGAGTACCCAAGCATCCTTGAAACTCATTCAAATGCAAGTACTTCTATCTGTTGTCTTGAATGTTTCCCACTCATTCCTTTTGGTTTGGGTAACATGTCAAAATCCCATGCCCAGAGAACTTCAAGTAGAGTTTGCGGAAATGCTCAGTGGACACCCCAGGTAGGGTAAGGATCAGCATTTCCACACTACTCAGAGAATTTTTATTTTCAGGGATGGATTTTTAGCCCAATTCAAGTTGAAGAAAAGTGGTTTCGTGAAAATCGCAGAAAATTTTTTTTCAGAAACTCCGGGGTGCCTGGAGGTCGCGGTGCACCACGCGACAGTTGTATTCCAAAACTGAGTCACTCAGATCACACGAGTACCCAAGCATGCTTGAAACTCATTCAAATGCAAGTGCTTCTATCTGTTGTCTTGATTGTTTCCCACTCATTCCTTTTGGTTTGGGTAACATGTCAAAATCCCCAGCCCAGAGAACTTCAAGTAGAGTTCTCGGAAATGCTCAGTGGACACCCCAGGTAGGGTAAGGATCAGCATTTCCACACTACTCAGAGAATTTTTATTTTCAGGGATGGATTTTTAGCCCAATTCAAGTTGAAGAAAAGTGGTTTCGTGAAAATCGCAGAAAATTTTTTTTCAGAAACTCCGGGGTGCCTGGAGGTCGCGGTGCACCACGCGACAGTTGTATTCCAAAACTGAGTCACTCAGGTCACACTAGTACCCAAGCATGCTTGAAACTCATTCAAATGCAAGTGCTTCTATCTGTTGTCTTGATTGTTTCCCACTCATTCCTTTTGGTTTGGGTAACGTCAAAATCCCATGCCCAGAGAACTTCAAGTAGAGTTTGCGGAAATGCTCAGTGGACACCCCAGGTAGGGTAAGGATCAGCATTTCCACACTACTCAGAGAATTTTTATTTTCAGGGATGGATTTTTAGCCCAATTCAAGTTGAAGAAAAGTGGTTTCGTGAAAATCGCAGAAATTTTTTTTTCAGAAACTCCGGGGTGCCTGGAGGTCGCGGTGCACCACGCGACAGTTGTATTCCAAAACTGAGTCACTCAGATCACACGAGTACCCAAGCATGCTTGAAACTCATTCAAATGCAAGTACTTCTATCTGTTGTCTTGATTGTTTCCCACTCATTCCTTTTGGTTTGGGTAACATGTCAAAATCCCCAGCCCAGAGAACTTCAAGTAGAGTTCTCGGAAATGCTCAGTGGACACCCCAGGTAGGGTAAGGATCAGCATTTCCACACTACTCAGAGAATTTTTATTTTCAGGGATGGATTTTTAGCCCAATTCAATTTGAAGAAAAGTGGTTTAGTGAAAATCGCAGAAATTTTTTTTTCAGAAACTCCGGGGTGCCTGGAGGTCGCGGTGCACCACGCGACAGTTGTATTCCAAAACTGAGTCACTCAGATCACACGAGTACCCAAGCATGCTTGAAACTCATTCAAATGCAAGTGCTTCTATCTGTTGTCTTGATTGTTTCCCACACATTCCTTTTGGTTTGGGTAACATGTCAAAATCCCATGCCCAGAGAACTTCAAGTAGAGTTTGCGGAAATGCTCAGTGGACACCCCAGGTAGGGTAAGGATCAGCATTTCCACACTACTCAGAGAATTTTTATTTCCAGGGATGGATTTTTAGCCCAATTCAAGTTGAAGAAAAGTGGTTTCGTGAAAATCGCAGAAAATTTTTTTTCAGAAACTCCGGGGTGCCTGGAGGTCGCGGTGCACCACGCGACAGTTGTATTCCAAAACTGAGTCACTCAGGTCACACGAGTACCCAAGCATGCTTGAAACTCATTCAAATGCAAGTGCTTCTATCTGTTGTCTTGATTGTTTCCCACTCATTCCTTTTGGTTTGGGTAACGTCAAAATCCCATGCCCAGAGAACTTCAAGTAGAGTTTGCGGAAATGCTCAGTGGACAACCCAGGTAGGGTAAGGATCAGCATTTCCACACTACTCAGAGAATTTTTATTTTCAGGGATGGATTTTTAGCCCAATTCAAGTTGAAGAAAAGTGGTTTCGTGAAAATCGCAGAAAATTTTTTTTCAGAAACTCCGGGGTGCCTGGAGGTCGCGGTGCACCACGCGACAGTTGTATTCCAAAACTGAGTCACTCAGATCACACGAGTACCCAAGCATGCTTGAAACTCATTCAAATGCAAGTGCTTCTATCTGATGTCTTGATTGTTTCCAACTCATTCCTTTTGGTTTGGGTAACATGTCAAAATCCCATGCCTAGAGAACTTCAAGTAGAGTTCTCGGAAATGCTCAGTGGACACCCCAGGTAGGGTAAGGATCAGCATTTCCACACTACTCAGAGAATTTTAATTTTCAGGGATGGATTTTTAGCCCAATTCAAGTTGAAGAAAAGTGGTTTCGTGAAAATCGCAGAAAATTTTTTTTCAGAAACTCCAGGGTGCCTGGAGGTCGCGGTGCACCACGCGACAGTTGTATTCCAAAACTGAGTCACTCAGATCACACGAGTACCCAAACATGCTTGAAACTCATTCAAATGCAAGTACTTCTATCTGTTGTCTTGAATGTTTCCCACTCATTCCTTTTGGTTTGGGTAACATGTCAAAATCCCATGCCCAGAGAACTTCAAGTAGAGTTTGCGGAAATGCTCAGTGGACACCCCAGGTAGGGTAAGGATCAGCATTTCCACACTACTCAGAGAATTTTTATTTTCAGGGATGGATTTTTAGCCCAATTCAAGTTGAAGAAAAGTGGTTTCGTGAAAATCGCAGAAAATTTTTTTTCAGAAACTCCGGGGTGCCTGGAGGTCGCGGTGCACCACGCGACAGTTGTATTCCAAAACTGAGTCACTCAGATCACACGAGTACCCAAGCATGCTTGAAACTCATTCAAATGCAAGTGCTTCTATCTGTTGTCTTGATTGTTTCCCACTCATTCCTTTTGGTTTGGGTAACATGTCAAAATCCCATGCCCAGAGAACTTCAAGTAGAGTTTGCGGAAATGCTCAGTGGACACCCCAGGTAGGGTAAGGATCAGATTTCCACACTACTCAGAGAATTTTTATTTTCAGGGATGGATTTTTAGCCCAATTCAAGTTGAAGAAAAGTGGTTTCATGAAAATCGCAGAAAAATTTTTTTCAGAAACTCCGGGGTGCCTGGAGGTCGCGGTGCACCACGCGACAGTTGTATTCCAAAACTGAGTCACTCAGATCACACGAGAACCCAAGCATGCTTGAAACTCATTCAAATGCAAGTGCTTCTATCTGTTGTCTTGATTGTTTCCCACTCATTCCTTTTGGTTTGGGTAACATGTCAAAATCCCATGCCCAGAGACCTTCAAGTAGAGTTTGCGGAAATGCTCAGTGGACACCCCAGGTAGGGTAAGGATCAGCATTTCCACACTACTCAGAGAATTTTTATTTTCAGGGATGGATTTTTAGCCCAATTCAAGTTGAAGAAAAGTGGTTTCGTGAAAATCGCAGAAATTTTTTTTTCAGAAACTCCGGGGTGCCTTGAGTTCGCGGTGCACCACGCGACAGTTGTATTCCAAAACTGAGTCACTCAGATCACACGAGTACCCAAGCATGCTTGAAACTCATTCAAATGCAAGTGCTTCTATCTGTTGTCTTTATTGTTTCCCACTCATTCCTTTTGGTTTGGGTAACATGTCAAAATCCCATGCCCAGAGAACTTCAAGTAGAGTTTGCGGAAATGCTCAGTGGACACCCCAGGTAGGGTAAGGATCAGCATTTCCACACTACTCAGAGAATTTTTATTTTCAGGGATGGATTTTTAGCCCAATTCAAGTTGAAGAAAAGTGGTTTCGTGAAAATCGCAGAAAATTTTTTTTCAGAAACTCCGGAGTGCCTGGAGGTCGCGGTGCACCACGCGACAGTTGTATTCCAAAACTGAGTCACTCAGGTCACACGAGTACCCAAGCATGCTTGAAACTCATTCAAATGCAAGTGCTTCTATCTGTTGTCTTGATTGTTTCCCACTCATTCCTTTTGGTTTGGGTAACGTCAAAATCCCATGCCCAGAGAACTTCAAGTAGAGTTTGCGGAAATGCTCAGTGGACACCCCAGGTAGGGTAAGGATCAGCATTTCCACACTACTCAGAGAATTTTTATTTTCAGGGATGGATTTTTAGCCCAATTCAAGTTGAAGAAAAGTGGTTTCGTGAAAATCGCAGAAAATTTTTTTTCAGAAACTCCGGGGTGCCTGGAGGTCGCGGTGCACCACGCGACAGTTGTATTCCAAAACTGAGTCACTCAGATCACACGAGTACCCAAGCATGCTTGAAACTCATTCAAATGCAAGTACTTCTATCTGTTGTCTTGATTGTTTACCACTCATTCCTTTTGGTTTGGGTAACATGTCAAAATCCCATGCCTAGAGAACTTCAAGTAGAGTTCTCGGAAATGCTCAGTGGACACCCCAGGTAGGGTAAGGATCAGCATTTGCACACTACTCAGAGAATTTTTATTTTCAGGGATGGATTTTTAGCCCAATTCAAGTTGAAGAAAAGTGGTTTCGTGAAAATCGCAGAAAATTTTTTTTCAGAAACTCCGGGGTGCCTGGAGGTCGCGGTGCACCACGCGACAGTTGTATTCCAAAACTGAGTCACTCAGGTCACACGAGTACCCAAGCATGCTTGAAACTCATTCAAATGCAAGTGCTTCTATCTGTTGTCTTGATTGTTTCCCACTCATTCCTTTTGGTTTGGGTAACGTCAAAATCCCATGCCCAGAGAACTTCAAGTAGAGTTTGCGGAAATGCTCAGTGGACACCCCAGGTAGGGTAAGGATCAGCATTTCCACACTACTCAGAGAATTTTTATTTTCAGGGATGGATTTTTAGCCCAATTCAAGTTGAAGAAAAGTGGTTTCGTGAAAATCGCAGAAAATTTTTTTTCAGAAACTCCGGGGTGCCTGGAGGTCGCGGTGCACCACGCGACAGTTGTATTCCAAAACTGAGTCACTCAGATCACACGAGTACCCAAGCATGCTTGAAACTCATTCAAATGCAAGTGCTTCTATCTGATGTCTTGATTGTTTCCAACTCATTCCTTTTGGTTTGGGTAACATGTCAAAATCCCATGCCCAGAGAACTTCAAGTAGAGTTTGCGGAAATGCTCAGTGGACACCCCAGGTAGGGTAAGGATCAGCATTTCCACACTACTCAGAGAATTTTTATTTTCAGGGATGGATTTTTAGCCCAATTCAAGTTGAAGAAAAGTGGTTTCGTGAAAATCGCAGAAAATTTTTTTTCAGAAACTCCGGGGTGCCTGGAGGTCGCGGTGCACCACGCGACAGTTGTATTCCAAAACTGAGTCACTCAGATCACACGAGTACCCAAGCATGCTTGAAACTCATTCAAATGCAAGTACTTCTATCTGTTGTCTTGATTGTTTACCACTCATTCCTTTTGGTTTGGGTAACATGTCAAAATCCCATGCCTAGAGAACTTCAAGTAGAGTTCTCGGAAATGCTCAGTGGACACCCCAGGTAGGGTAAGGATCAGCATTTGCACACTACACAGAGAATTTTTATTTTCAGGGATGGATTTTTAGCCCAATTCAAGTTGAAGAAAAGTGGTTTCGTGAAAATCGCAGAAAATTTTTTTTCAGAAACTCCGGGGTGCCTGGAGGTCGCGGTGCACCACGCGACAGTTGTATTCCAAAACTGAGTCACTCAGATCACACGAGTACCCAAGCATGCTTGAAACTCATTCAAATGCAAGTAATTCTATCTGTTGTCTTGATTGTTTCCCACTCATTCCTTTTGGTTTGGGTAACATGTCAAAATCCCCAGCCCAGAGAACTTCAAGTAGAGTTCTCGGAAATGCTCAGTGGACACCCCAGGTAGGGTAAGGATCAGCATTTCCACACTACTCAGAGAATTTTTATTTTCAGGGATGGATTTTTAGCCCAATTCAAGTTGAAGAAAAGTGGTTTAGTGAAAATCGCAGAATTTTTTTTTTCAGAAACTCCGGGGTGCCTGGAGGTCGCGGTGCACCACGCGACAGTTGTATTCCAAAACTGAGTCACTCAGATCACACGAGTACCCAAGCATGCTTGAAACTCATTCAAATGCAAGTGCTTCTATCTGATGTCTTGATTGTTTCCAACTCATTCCTTTTGGTTTGGGTAACATGTCAAAAACCCATGCCTAGAGAACTTCAAGTAGAGTTCTCGGAAATGCTCAGTGGACACCCCAGGTAGGGTAAGGATCAGCATTTGCACACTACTCAGAGAATTTTTATTTTCAGGGATGGATTTTTAGCCCAATTCAAGTTGAAGAAAAGTGGTTTCGTGAAAATCGCAAAAAAAAAATTTTCAGAAACTCCGGGGTGCCTGGAGGTCGCGGTGCACAACGCGACAGTTGTATTCCAAAACTGAGTCACTCAGATCACACGAGTACCCAAGCATGCTTGAAACTCATTCAAATGCAAGTGCTTCTATCTGATGTCTTGATTGTTTCCAACTCATTCCTTTTGGTTTGGGTAACATGTCAAAATCCCATGCCTAGAGAACTTCAAGTAGAGTTCTCGGAAATGCTCAGTGGACACCCCAGGTAGGGTAAGGATCAGCATTTCCAGACTACTCAGAGAATTTTTATTTTCAGGGATGGATTTTTAGCCCAATTCAAGTTGAAGAAAAGTGGTTTCGTGAAAATCGCAGAAAATTTTTTTTCAGAAACTCCAGGGTGCCTGGAGGTCGCGGTGCACCACGCGACAGTTGTATTCCAAAACTGAGTCACTCAGATCACACGAGTACCCAAGCATGCTTGAAACTCATTCAAATGCAAGTACTTCTATCTGTTGTCTTGAATGTTTCCCACTCATTCCTTTTGGTTTGGGTAACATGTCAAAATCCCATGCCCAGAGAACTTCAAGTAGAGTTTGCGGAAATGCTCAGTGGACACCCCAGGTAGGGTAAGGATCAGCATTTCCACACTACTCAGAGAATTTTTATTTTCAGGGATGGATTTTTAGCCCAATTCAAGTTGAAGAAAAGTGGTTTCGTGAAAATCGCAGAAAAGTTTTTTTCAGAAACTCCGGGGTGCCTGGAGGTCGCGGTGCACCACGCGACAGTTGTATTCCAAAACTGAGTCACTCAGATCACACGAGTACCCAAGCATGCTTGAAACTCATTCAAATGCAAGTGCTTCTATCTGTTGTCTTGATTGTTTCCCACTCATTCCTTTTGGTTTGGGTAACATGTCAAAATCCCATGCCCAGAGAACTTCAAGTAGAGTTTGCGGAAATGCTCAGTGGACACCCCAGGTAGGGTAAGGATCAGCATTTCCACACTACTCAGATAATTTTTATTTTCAGGGATGGATTTTTAGCCCAATTCAAGTTGAAGAAAAGTGGTTTCATGAAAATCGCAGAAAATTTTTTTTCAGAAACTCCGGGGTGCCTGGAGGTCGCGGTGCACCACGCGACAGTTGTATTCCAAAACTGAGTCACTCAGATCACACGAGTACCCAAGCATGCTTGAAACTCATTCAAATGCAAGTGCTTCTATCTGATGTCTTGATTGTTTCCAACTCATTCCTTTTGGTTTGGGTAACATGTCAAAATCCCATGCCTAGAGAACTTCAAGTAGAGTTCTCGGAAATGCTCAGTGGACACCCCAGGTAGGGTAAGGATCAGCATTTCCACACTACTCAGAGAATTTTTATTTTCAGGGATGGATTTTTAGCCCAATTCAAGTTGAAGAAAAGTGGTTTCGTGAAAATCGCAGAAAAATTTTTTTCAGAAACTCCGGGGTGCCTGGAGGTTGCGGTGCACCACGCGACAGTTGTATTCCAAAACTGAGTCACTCAGATCACACGAGAACCCAAGCATGCTTGAAACTCATTCAAATGCAAGTGCTTCTATCTGTTGTCTTGATTGTTTCCCACTCATTCCTTTTGGTTTGGGTAACATGTCAAAATCCCATGCCCAGAGACCTTCAAGTAGAGTTTGCGGAAATGCTCAGTGGACACCCCAGGTAGGGTAAGGATCAGCATTTCCACACTACTCAGAGAATTTTTATTTTCAGGAATGGATTTTTAGCCCAATTCAAGTTGAAGAAAAGTGGTTTCGTGAAAATCGCAGAAATTTTTTTTTCAGAAACTCTGGGGTGCCTGGAGTTCGCGGTGCACCACGCGACAGTTGTATTCCAAAACTGAGTCACTCAGATCACACGAGTACCCAAGCATGCTTGAAACTCATTCAAATGCAAGTGCTTCTATCTGTTGTCTTGATTGTTTCCCACTCATTCCTTTTGGTTTGGGTAACATGTCAAAATCCCATGCCCAGAGACCTTCAAGTAGAGTTTGCGGAAATGCTCAGTGGACACCCCAGGTAGGGTAAGGATCAGCATTTCCACACTACTCAGAGAATTTTTATTTTCAGGGATGGATTTTTAGCCCAATTCAAGTTGAAGAAAAGTGGTTTCGTGAAAATCGCAGAAAATTTTTTTTCAGAAACTCCGGGGTGCCTGGAGGTCGCGGTGCACCACGCGACAGTTGTATTCCAAAACTGAGTCACTCAGGTCACACGAGTACCCAAGCATGCTTGAAACTCATTCAAATGCAAGTGCTTCTATCTGTTGTCTTGATTGTTTCCCACTCATTCCTTTTGGTTTGGGTAACGTCAAAATCCCATGCCCAGAGAACTTCAAGTAGAGTTTCCGGAAATGCTCAGTGGACACCCCAGGTAGGGTAAGGATCAGCATTTCCACACTACTCAGAGAATTTTTATTTTCAGGGATGGATTTTTAGCCCAATTCAAGTTGAAGAAAAGTGGTTTCGTGAAAATCGCATAAAATTTTTTTTCAGAAACTCCGGGGTGCCTGGAGGTCGCGGTGCACCACGCGACAGTTGTATTCCAAAACTGAGTCACTCAGATCACACGAGTACCCAAGCATGCTTGAAACTCATTCAAATGCAAGTGCTTCTATCTGATGTCTTGATTGTTTCCAACTCATTCCTTTTGGTTTGGGTAACATGTCAAAATCCCATGCCCAGAGAACTTCAAGTAGAGTTTGCGGAAATGCTCAGTGGACACCCCAGGTAGGGTAAGGATCAGCATTTCCACACTACTCAGAGAATTTTTATTTTCAGGGATGGATTTTTAGCCCAATTCAAGTTGAAGAAAAGTGGTTTCGTGAAAATCGCAGAAAATTTTTTTTCAGAAACTCCGGGGTGCCTGGAGGTCGCGGTGCACCACGCGACAGTTGTATTCCAAAACTGAGTCACTCAGATCACACGAGTACCCAAGCATGCTTGAAACTCATTCAAATGCAAGTACTTCTATCTGTTGTCTTGATTGTTTACCACTCATTCCTTTTGGTTTGGGTAACATGTCAAAATCCCATGCCCAGAGAACTTCAAGTAGAGTTCTCGGAAATGCTCAGTGGACACCCCAGGTAGGGTAAGGATCAGCATTTCCACACTACTCAGAGAATTTTTATTTTCAGGGATGGATTTTTAGCCCAATTCAAGTTGAAGAAAAGTGGTTTAGTGAAAATCGCAGAAATTTTTTTTTCAGAAACTCCGGGGTGCCTGGAGGTCGCGGTGCACCACGCGACAGTTGTATTCCAAAACTGAGTCACTCAGATCACACGAGTACCCAAGCATGCTTGAAACTCATTCAAATGCAAGTGCTTCTATCTGTTGTCTTGATTGTTTCCCACTCATTCCTTTTGGTTTGGGTAACATGTCAAAATCCCATGCCCAGAGAACTTCAAGTAGAGTTTGCGGAAATGCTCAGTGGACACCCCAGGTAGGGTAAGGATCAGCATTTCCACACTACTCAGAGAATTTTTATTTCCAGGGATGGATTTTTAGTCCAATTCAAGTTGAAGAAAAGTGGTTTCGTGAAAATCGCAGAAAATTTTTTTTCAGAAACTCCGGGGTGCCTGGAGGTCGCGGTGCACCACGCGACAGTTGTATTCCAAAACTGAGTCACTCAGGTCACACGAGTACCCAAGCATGCTTGAAACTCATTCAAATGCAAGTGCTTCTATCTGTTGTCTTGATTGTTTCCCACTCATTCCTTTTGGTTTGGGTAACGTCAAAATCCCATGCCCAGAGAACTTCAAGTAGAGTTTGCGGAAATGCTCAGTGGACAACCCAGGTAGGGTAAGGATCAGCATTTTCACACTACTCAGAGAATTTTTATTTTCAGGGATGGATTTTTAGCCCAATTCAAGTTGAAGAAAAGTGGTTTCGTGAAAATCGCAGAAATTTTTTTTCAGAAACTCCGGGGTGCCTGGAGGTCGCGGTGCACCACGCGACAGTTGTATTCCAAAACTGAGTCACTCAGATCACACGAGTACCCAAGCATGCTTGAAACTCATTCAAATGCAAGTGCTTCTATCTGATGTCTTGATTGTTTCCAACTCATTCCTTTTGGTTTGGGTAACATGTCAAAATCCCATGCCTAGAGAACTTCAAGTAGAGTTCTCGGAAATGCTCAGTGGACACCCCAGGTAGGGTAAGGATCAGCATTTCCACACTACTCAGAGCATTTTTATTTTCAGGGATGGATTTTTAGCCCAATTCAAGTTGAAGAAAAGTGGTTTCGTGAAAATCGCAGAAAATTTTTTTTCAGAAACTCCGGGGTGCCTGGAGGTCGCGTTGCACCACGCGACAGTTGTATTCCAAAACTGAGTCACTCAGATCACACGAGTACCCAAGCATGCTTGAAACTCATTCAAATGCAAGTGCTTCTATCTGATGTCTTGATTGTTTCCAACTCATTCCTTTTGGTTTGGGTAACATGTCAAAATCCCATGCCTAGAGAACTTCAAGTAGAGTTCTCGGAAATGCTCAGTGGACACCCCAGGTAGGGTAAGGATCAGCATTTCCAGACTACTCAGAGAATTTTTATTTTCAGGGATGGATTTTTAGCCCAATTCAAGTTGAAGAAAAGTGGTTTCGTGAAAATCGCAGAAAATTTTTTTTCAGAAACTCCAGGGTGCCTGGAGGTCGCGGTGCACCACGCGACAGTTGTATTCCAAAACTGAGTCACTCAGATCACACGAGTACCCAAGCATGCTTGAAACTCATTCAAATGCAAGTGCTTCTATCTGTTGTCTTGATTGTTTCCCACTCATTCCTTTTGGTTTGGGTAACATGTCAAAATCCCATGCCCAGAGACCTTCAAGTAGAGTTTGCGGAAATGCTCAGTGGACACCCCAGGTAGGGTAAGGATCAGCATTTCCACACTACTCAGAGAATTTTTATTTTCAGGGATGGATTTTTAGCCCAATTCAAGTTGAAGAAAAGTGGTTTCGTGAAAATCGCAGAAAATTTTTTTTCAGAAACTCCGGGGTGCCTGGAGGTCGCGGTGCACCACGCGACAGTTGTATTCCAAAACTGAGTCACTCAGATCACACGAGAACCCAAGCATGCTTGAAACTCATTCAAATGCAAGTGCTTCTATCTGTTGTCTTGATTGTTTCCCACTCATTCCTTTTGGTTTGGGTAACATGTCAAAATCCCATGCCCAGAGACCTTCAAGTAGAGTTTGCGGAAATGCTCAGTGGACACCCCAGGTAGGGTAAGGATCAGCATTTCCACACTACTCAGAGAATTTTTATTTTCAGGAATGGATTTTTAGCCCAATTCAAGTTGAAGAAAAGTGGTTTCGTGAAAATCGCAGAAATTTTTTTTTCAGAAACTCTGGGGTGCCTGGAGTTCGCGGTGCACCACGCGACAGTTGTATTCCAAAACTGAGTCACTCAGATCACACGAGTACCCAAGCATGCTTGAAACTCATTCAAATGCAAGTGCTTCTATCTGTTGTCTTGATTGTTTCCCACTCATTCCTTTTGGTTTGGGTAACATGTCAAAATCCCATGCCCAGAGACCTTCAAGTAGAGTTTGCGGAAATGCTCAGTGGACACCCCAGGTAGGGTAAGGATCAGCATTTCCACACTACTCAGAGAATTTTTATTTTCAGGGATGGATTTTTAGCCCAATTCAAGTTGAAGAAAAGTGGTTTCGTGAAAATCGCATAAAATTTTTTTTCAGAAACTCCGGGGTGCCTGGAGGTCGCGGTGCACCACGCGACAGTTGTATTCCAAAACTGAGTCACTCAGATCACACGAGTACCCAAGCATGCTTGAAACTCATTCAAATGCAAGTGCTTCTATCTGATGTCTTGATTGTTTCCAACTCATTCCTTTTGGTTTGGGTAACATGTCAAAATCCCATGCCCAGAGAACTTCAAGTAGAGTTTGCGGAAATGCTCAGTGGACACCCCAGGTAGGGTAAGGATCAGCATTTCCACACTACTCAGAGAATTTTTATTTTCAGGGATGGATTTTTAGCCCAATTCAAGTTGAAGAAAAGTGGTTTCGTGAAAATCGCAGAAAATTTTTTTTCAGAAACTCCGGGGTGCCTGGAGGTCGCGGTGCACCACGCGACAGTTGTATTCCAAAACTGAGTCACTCAGATCACACGAGTACCCAAGCATGCTTGAAACTCATTCAAATGCAAGTACTTCTATCTGTTGTCTTGATTGTTTACCACTCATTCCTTTTGGTTTGGGTAACATGTCAAAATCCCATGCCCAGAGAACTTCAAGTAGAGTTCTCGGAAATGCTCAGTGGACACCCCAGGTAGGGTAAGGATCAGCATTTCCACACTACTCAGAGAATTTTTATTTTCAGGGATGGATTTTTAGCCCAATTAAAGTTGAAGAAAAGTGGTTTAGTGAAAATCGCAGAAATTTTTTTTTCAGAAACTCCGGGGTGCCTGGAGGTCGCGGTGCACCACGCGACAGTTGTATTCCAAAACTGAGTCACTCAGATCACACGAGTACCCAAGCATGCTTGAAACTCATTCAAATGCAAGTGCTTCTATCTGTTGTCTTGATTGTTTCCCACTCATTCCTTTTGGTTTGGGTAACATGTCAAAATCCCATGCCCAGAGAACTTCAAGTAGAGTTTGCGGAAATGCTCAGTGGACACCCCAGGTAGGGTAAGGATCAGCATTTCCACACTACTCAGAGAATTTTTATTTCCAGGGATGGATTTTTAGTCCAATTCAAGTTGAAGAAAAGTGGTTTCGTGAAAATCGCAGAAAATTTTTTTTCAGAAACTCCGGGGTGCCTGGAGGTCGCGGTGCACCACGCGACAGTTGTATTCCAAAACTGAGTCACTCAGGTCACACGAGTACCCAAGCATGCTTGAAACTCATTCAAATGCAAGTGCTTCTATCTGTTGTCTTGATTGTTTCCCACTCATTCCTTTTGGTTTGGGTAACGTCAAAATCCCATGCCCAGAGAACTTCAAGTAGAGTTTGCGGAAATGCTCAGTGGACAACCCAGGTAGGGTAAGGATCAGCATTTCCACACTACTCAGAGAATTTTTATTTTCAGGGATGGATTTTTAGCCCAATTCAAGTTGAAGAAAAGTGGTTTCGTGAAAATCGCAGAAAATTTTTTTTCAGAAACTCCGGGGTGCCTGGAGGTCGCGGTGCACCACGCGACAGTTGTATTCCAAAACTGAGTCACTCAGATTACACGAGTACCCAAGCATGCTTGAAACTCATTCAAATGCAAGTGCTTCTATCTGATGTCTTGATTGTTTCCAACTCATTCCTTTTGGTTTGGGTAACATGTCAAAATCCCATGCCTAGAGAACTTCAAGTAGAGTTCTCGGAAATGCTCAGTGGACACCCCAGGTAGGGTAAGGATCAGCATTTCCACACTACTCAGAGAATTTTTATTTTCAGGGATGGATTTTTAGCCCAATTCAAGTTGAAGAAAAGTGGTTTCGTGAAAATCGCAAAAAATTTTTTTTCAGAAACTCCGGGGTGCCTGGAGGTCGCGTTGCACCACGCGACAGTTGTATTCCAAAACTGAGTCACTCAGATCACACGAGTACCCAAGCATGCTTGAAACTCATTCAAATGCAAGTGCTTCTATCTGTTGTCTTGATTGTTTCCCACTCATTCCTTTTGGTTTGGGTAACATGTCAAAATCCCATGCCCAGAGAACTTCAAGTAGAGTTTGCGGAAATGCTCAGTGGACACCCCAGGTAGGGTAAGGATCAGCATTTCCACACTACTCAGAGAATTTTTATTTTCAGGGATGGATTTTTAGCCCAATTCAAGTTGAAGAAAAGTGGTTTCGTGAAAATCACAGAAAATTTTTTTTCAGAAACTCCGGGGTGCCTGGAGGTCGCGGTGCACCACGCGACAGTTGTATTCCAAAACTGAGTCACTCAGATCACACGAGTACCCAAGCATGCTTGAAACTCATTCAAATGCAAGTACTTCTATCTGTTGTCTTGATTGTTTCCCACTCATTCCTTTTGGTTTGGGTAACATGTCAAAATCCCATGCCCAGAGAACTTCAAGTAGAGTTTGCGGAAATGCGCAGTGGACACCCCAGGTAGGGTAAGGATCAGCATTTCCACACTACTCAGAGAATTTTTATTTTCAGGGATGGATTTTTAGCCCAATTCAAGTTGAAGAAAAGTGGTTTCGTGAAAATCGCAAAAAAAATTTTTTCAGAAACTCCGGGGTGCCTGGAGGTCGCGGTGCACAACGCGACAGTTGTATTCCAAAACTGAGTCACTCAGATCACACGAGTACCCAAGCATGCTTGAAACTCATTCAAATGCAAGTGCTTCTATCTGATGTCTTGATTGTTTCCAACTCATTCCTTTTGGTTTGGGTAACATGTCAAAATCCCATGCCTAGAGAACTTCAAGTAGAGTTCTCGGAAATGCTCAGTGGACACCCCAGGTAGGGTAAGGATCAGCATTTCCAGACTACTCAGAGAATTTTTATTTTCAGGGATGGATTTTTAGCCCAATTCAAGTTGAAGAAAAGTGGTTTCGTGAAAATCGCAGAAAATTTTTTTCAGAAACTCCAGGGTGCCTGGAGGTCGCGGTGCACCACGCGACAGTTGTATTCCAAAACTGAGTCACTCAGATCACACGAGTACCCAAGCATGCTTGAAACTCATTCAAATGCAAGTACTTCTATCTGTTGTCTTGAATGTTTCCCACTCATTCCTTTTGGTTTGGGTAACATGTCAAAATCCCCAGCCCAGAGAACTTCAAGTAGAGTTCTCGGAAATGCTCAGTGGACACCCCAGGTAGGGTAAGGATCAGCATTTCCACACTACTCAGAGAATTTTTATTTTCAGGGATGGATTTTTAGCCCAATTCAAGTTGAAGAAAAGTGGTTTAGTGAAAATCGCAGAAATTTTTTTTTCAGAAACTCCGGGGTGCCTGGAGGTCGCGGTGCACCACGCGACAGTTGTATTCCAAAACTGAGTCACTCAGATCACACGAGTACCCAAGCATGCTTGAAACTCATTCAAATGCAAGTGCTTCTATCTGATGTCTTGATTGTTTCCAACTCATTCCTTTTGGTTTGGGTAACATGTCAAAATCCCATGCCTAGAGAACTTCAAGTAGAGTTCTCGGAAATGCTCAGTGGACACCCCAGGTAGGGTAAGGATCAGCATTTCCACACTACTCAGAGAATTTTTATTTTCAGGGATGGATTTTTAGCCCAATTCAAGTTGAAGAAAAGTGGTTTCGTGAAAATCGCAAAAAAAAAATTTTCAGAAACTCCGGGGTGCCTGGAGGTCGCGGTGCACAACGCGACAGTTGTATTCCAAAACTGAGTCACTCAGATCACACGAGTACCCAAGCATGCTTGAAACTCATTCAAATGCAAGTGCTTCTATCTGATGTCTTGATTGTTTCCAACTCATTCCTTTTGGTTTGGGTAACATGTCAAAATCCCATGCCTAGAGAACTTCAAGTAGAGTTCTCGGAAATGCTCAGTGGACACCCCAGGTAGGGTAAGGATCAGCATTTCCAGACTACTCAGAGAATTTTTATTTTCAGGGATGGATTTTTAGCCCAATTCAAGTTGAAGAAAAGTGGTTTCGTGAAAATCGCAGAAAATTTTTTTTCAGAAACTCCAGGGTGCCTGGAGGTCGCGGTGCACCACGCGACAGTTGTATTCCAAAACTGAGTCACTCAGATCACACGAGTACCCAAGCATGCTTGAAACTCATTCAAATGCAAGTACTTCTATCTGTTGTCTTGAATGTTTCCCACTCATTCCTTTTGGTTTGGGTAACATGTCAAAATCCCATGCCCAGAGAACTTCAAGTAGAGTTTGCGGAAATGCTCAGTGGACACCCCAGGTAGGGTAAGGATCAGCATTTCCACACTACTCAGAGAATTTTTATTTTCAGGGATGGATTTTTAGCCCAATTCAAGTTGAAGAAAAGTGGTTTCATGAAAATCGCAGAAAATTTTTTTTCAGAAACTCCGGGGTGCCTGGAGGTCGCGGTGCACCACGCGACAGTTGTATTCCAAAACTGAGTCACTCAGATCACACGAGTACCCAAGCATGCTTGAAACTCATTCAAATGCAAGTGCTTCTATCTGATGTCTTGATTGTTTCCAACTCATTCCTTTTGGTTTGGGTAACATGTCAAAATCCCATGCCTAGAGAACTTCAAGTAGAGTTCTCGGAAATGCTCAGTGGACACCCCAGGTAGGGTAAGGATCAGCATTTCCACACTACTCAGAGAATTTTTATTTTCAGGGATGGATTTTTAGCCCAATTCAAGTTGAAGAAAAGTGGTTTCGTGAAAATCGCAGAAAATTTTTTTTCAGAAACTCCGGGGTGCCTGGAGGTTGCGGTGCACCACGCGACAGTTGTATTCCAAAACTGAGTCACTCAGATCACACGAGAACCCAAGCATGCTTGAAACTCATTCAAATGCAAGTGCTTCTATCTGTTGTCTTGATTGTTTCCCACTCATTCCTTTTGGTTTGGGTAACATGTCAAAATCCCATGCCCAGAGACCTTCAAGTAGAGTTTGCGGAAATGCTCAGTGGACACCCCAGGTAGGGTAAGGATCAGCATTTCCACACTACTCAGAGAATTTTTATTTTCAGGAATGGATTTTTAGCCCAATTCAAGTTGAAGAAAAGTGGTTTCGTGAAAATCGCAGAAATTTTTTTTTCAGAAACTCTGGGGTGCCTGGAGTTCGCGGTGCACCACGCGACAGTTGTATTCCAAAACTGAGTCACTCAGATCACACGAGTACCCAAGCATGCTTGAAACTCATTCAAATGCAAGTGCTTCTATCTGTTGTCTTGATTGTTTCCCACTCATTCCTTTTGGTTTGGGTAACATGTCAAAATCCCATGCCCAGAGACCTTCAAGTAGAGTTTGCGGAAATGCTCAGTGGACACCCCAGGTAGGGTAAGGATCAGCATTTCCACACTACTCAGAGAATTTTTATTTTCAGGGATGGATTTTTAGCCCAATTCAAGTTGAAGAAAAGTGGTTTCGTGAAAATCGCAGAAAATTTTTTTTCAGAAACTCCGGGGTGCCTGGAGGTCGCGGTGCACCACGCGACAGTTGTATTCCAAAACTGAGTCACTCAGGTCACACGAGTACCCAAGCATGCTTGAAACTCATTCAAATGCAAGTGCTTCTATCTGTTGTCTTGATTGTTTCCCACTCATTCCTTTTGGTTTGGGTAACGTCAAAATCCCATGCCCAGAGAACTTCAAGTAGAGTTTCCGGAAATGCTCAGTGGACACCCCAGGTAGGGTAAGGATCAGCATTTCCACACTACTCAGAGAATTTTTATTTTCAGGGATGGATTTTTAGCCCAATTCAAGTTGAAGAAAAGTGGTTTCGTGAAAATCGCATAAAATTTTTTTTCAGAAACTCCGGGGTGCCTGGAGGTCGCGGTGCACCACGCGACAGTTGTATTCCAAAACTGAGTCACTCAGATCACACGAGTACCCAAGCATGCTTGAAACTCATTCAAATGCAAGTGCTTCTATCTGATGTCTTGATTGTTTCCAACTCATTCCTTTTGGTTTGGGTAACATGTCAAAATCCCATGCCCAGAGAACTTCAAGTAGAGTTTGCGGAAATGCTCAGTGGACACCCCAGGTAGGGTAAGGATCAGCATTTCCACACTACTCAGAGAATTTTTATTTTCAGGGATGGATTTTTAGCCCAATTCAAGTTGAAGAAAAGTGGTTTCGTGAAAATCGCAGAAAATTTTTTTTCAGAAACTCCGGGGTGCCTGGAGGTCGCGGTGCACCACGCGACAGTTGTATTCCAAAACTGAGTCACTCAGATCACACGAGTACCCAAGCATGCTTGAAACTCATTCAAATGCAAGTACTTCTATCTGTTGTCTTGATTGTTTACCACTCATTCCTTTTGGTTTGGGTAACATGTCAAAATCCCATGCCCAGAGAACTTCAAGTAGAGTTCTCGGAAATGCTCAGTGGACACCCCAGGTAGGGTAAGGATCAGCATTTCCACACTACTCAGAGAATTTTTATTTTCAGGGATGGATTTTTAGCCCAATTCAAGTTGAAGAAAAGTGGTTTAGTGAAAATCGCAGAAATTTTTTTTTCAGAAACTCCGGGGTGCCTGGAGGTCGCGGTGCACCACGCGACAGTTGTATTCCAAAACTGAGTCACTCAGATCACACGAGTACCCAAGCATGCTTGAAACTCATTCAAATGCAAGTGCTTCTATCTGTTGTCTTGATTGTTTCCCACTCATTCCTTTTGGTTTGGGTAACATGTCAAAATCCCATGCCCAGAGAACTTCAAGTAGAGTTTGCGGAAATGCTCAGTGGACACCCCAGGTAGGGTAAGGATCAGCATTTCCACACTACTCAGAGAATTTTTATTTCCAGGGATGGATTTTTAGTCCAATTCAAGTTGAAGAAAAGTGGTTTCGTGAAAATCGCAGAAAATTTTTTTTCAGAAACTCCGGGGTGCCTGGAGGTCGCGGTGCACCACGCGACAGTTGTATTCCAAAACTGAGTCACTCAGGTCACACGAGTACCCAAGCATGCTTGAAACTCATTCAAATGCAAGTGCTTCTATCTGTTGTCTTGATTGTTTCCCACTCATTCCTTTTGGTTTGGGTAACGTCAAAATCCCATGCCCAGAGAACTTCAAGTAGAGTTTGCGGAAATGCTCAGTGGACAACCCAGGTAGGGTAAGGATCAGCATTTCCACACTACTCAGAGAATTTTTATTTTCAGGGATGGATTTTTAGCCCAATTCAAGTTGAAGAAAAGTGGTTTCGTGAAAATCGCAGAAAATTTTTTTTCAGAAACTCCGGGGTGCCTGGAGGTCGCGGTGCACCACGCGACAGTTGTATTCCAAAACTGAGTCACTCAGATCACACGAGTACCCAAGCATGCTTGAAACTCATTCAAATGCAAGTGCTTCTATCTGATGTCTTGATTGTTTCCAACTCATTCCTTTTGGTTTGGGTAACATGTCAAAATCCCATGCCTAGAGAACTTCAAGTAGAGTTCTCGGAAATGCTCAGTGGACACCCCAGGTAGGGTAAGGATCAGCATTTCCACACTACTCAGAGAATTTTTATTTTCAGGGATGGATTTTTAGCCCAATTCAAGTTGAAGAAAAGTGGTTTCGTGAAAATCGCAGAAATTTTTTTTTCAGAAACTCCGGGGTGCCTGGAGGTCGCGTTGCACCACGCGACAGTTGTATTCCAAAACTGAGTCACTCAGATCACACGAGTACCCAAGCATGCTTGAAACTCATTCAAATGCAAGTGCTTCTATCTGTTGTCTTGATTGTTTCCCACTCATTCCTTTTGGTTTGGGTAACATGTCAAAATCCCATGCCCAGAGAACTTCAAGTAGAGTTTGCGGAAATGCTCAGTGGACACCCCAGGTAGGGTAAGGATCAGCATTTCCACACTACTCAGAGAATTTTTATTTTCAGGGATGGATTTTTAGCCCAATTCAAGTTGAAGAAAAGTGGTTTCGTGAAAATCACAGAAATTTTTTTTTCAGAAACTCCGGGGTGCCTGGAGGTCGCGGTGCACCACGCGACAGTTGTATTCCAAAACTGAGTCACTCAGATCACACGAGTACCCAAGCATGCTTGAAACTCATTCAAATGCAAGTACTTCTATCTGTTGTCTTGATTGTTTCCCACTCATTCCTTTTGGTTTGGGTAACATGTCAAAATCCCATGCCCAGAGAACTTCAAGTAGAGTTTGCGGAAATGCGCAGTGGACACCCCAGGTAGGGTAAGGATCAGCATTTCCACACTACTCAGAGAATTTTTATTTTCAGGGATGGATTTTTAGCCCAATTCAAGTTGAAGAAAAGTGGTTTCGTGAAAATCGCAAAAAAAATTTTTTCAGAAACTCCGGGGTGCCTGGAGGTCGCGGTGCACAACGCGACAGTTGTATTCCAAAACTGAGTCACTCAGATCACACGAGTACCCAAGCATGCTTGAAACTCATTCAAATGCAAGTGCTTCTATCTGATGTCTTGATTGTTTCCAACTCATTCCTTTTGGTTTGGGTAACATGTCAAAATCCCATGCCTAGAGAACTTCAAGTAGAGTTCTCGGAAATGCTCAGTGGACACCCCAGGTAGGGTAAGGATCAGCATTTCCACACTACTCAGAGAATTTTTATTTTCAGGGATGGATTTTTAGCCCAATTCAAGTTGAAGAAAAGTGGTTTCGTGAAAATCGCAGAAAATTTTTTTCAGAAACTCCAGGGTGCCTGGAGGTCGCGGTGCACCACGCGACAGTTGTATTCCAAAACTGAGTCACTCAGATCACACGAGTACCCAAGCATGCTTGAAACTCATTCAAATGCAAGTACTTCTATCTGTTGTCTTGAATGTTTCCCACTCATTCCTTTTGGTTTGGGTAACATGTCAAAATCCCATGCCCAGAGAACTTCAAGTAGAGTTTGCGGAAATGCTCAGTGGACACCCCAGGTAGGGTAAGGATCAGCATTTCCACACTACTCAGAGAATTTTTATTTTCAGGGATGGATTTTTAGCCCAATTCAAGTTGAAGAAAAGTGGTTTCATGAAAATCGCAGAAAATTTTTTTTCAGAAACTCCGGGGTGCCTGGAGGTCGCGGTGCACCACGCGACAGTTGTATTCCAAAACTGAGTCACTCAGATCACACGAGTACCCAAGCATGCTTGAAACTCATTCAAATGCAAGTGCTTCTATCTGATGTCTTGATTGTTTCCAACTCATTCCTTTTGGTTTGGGTAACATGTCAAAATCCCATGCCTAGAGAACTTCAAGTAGAGTTCTCGGAAATGCTCAGTGGACACCCCAGGTAGGGTAAGGATCAGCATTTCCAGACTACTCAGAGAATTTTTATTTTCAGGGATGGATTTTTAGCCCAATTCAAGTTGAAGAAAAGTGGTTTCGTGAAAATCGCAGAAAATTTTTTTTCAGAAACTCCAGGGTGCCTGGAGGTCGCGGTGCACCACGCGACAGTTGTATTCCAAAACTGAGTCACTCAGATCACACGAGTACCCAAGCATGCTTGAAACTCATTCAAATGCAAGTACTTCTATCTGTTGTCTTGAATGTTTCCCACTCATTCCTTTTGGTTTGGGTAACATGTCAAAATCCCATGCCCAGAGAACTTCAAGTAGAGTTTGCGGAAATGCTCAGTGGACACCCCAGGTAGGGTAAGGATCAGCATTTCCACACTACTCAGGGAATTTTTATTTTCAGGGATGGATTTTTAGCCCAATTCAAGTTGAAGAAAAGTGGTTTCGTGAAAATCGCAGAAAATTTTTTTTCAGAAACTCCGGGGTGCCTGGAGGTCGCGGTGCACCACGCGACAGTTGTATTCCAAAACTGAGTCACTCAGATCACACGAGTACCCAAGCATGCTTGAAACTCATTCAAATGCAAGTGCTTCTATCTGTTGTCTTGATTGTTTCCCACTCATTCCTTTTGGTTTGGGTAAAAAGTCAAAATCCCATGCCCAGAGAACTTCAAGTAGAGTTTGCGGAAATGCTCAGTGGACACCCCAGGTAGGGTAAGGATCAGCATTTCCACACAACTCAGAGAATTTTTATTTTCAGGGATGGATTTTTAGCCCAATTCAAGTTGAAGAAAAGTGGTTTCGTGAAAATCGCAGAAAATTTTTTTTCAGAAACTCCGGGGTGCCTGGAGGTCGCGGTGCACCACGCGACAGTTGTATTCCAAAACTGAGTCACTCAGATCACACGAGTACCCAAGCATGCTTGAAACTCATTCAAATGCAAGTGCTTCTATCTGTTGTCTTGATTGTTTCCCACTCATTCCTTTTGGTTTGGGTAACATGTCAAAATCCCATGCCCAGAGAACTTCAAGTAGAGTTTGCGGAAATGCTCAGTGGACACCCCAGGTAGGGTAAGGATCAGCATTTCCACACTACTCAGAGAATTTTTATTTTCAGGGATGGATTTTTAGCCCAATTCAAGTTGAAGAAAAGTGGTTTCGTGAAAATCGCAGAAAATTTTTTTTCAGAAACTCCGGGGTGCCTGGAGGTCGCGGTGCACCACGCGACACTTGTATTCCAAAACTGAGTCACTCAGATCACACAAGTACCCAAGCATGCTTGAAACTCATTCAAATGCAAGTGCTTCTATCTGTTGTCTTGATTGTTTCCCACTCATTCCTTTTGGTTTGGGTAACATGTCAAAATCCCATGCCCAGAGAACTTCAAGTAGAGTTTGCGGAAATGCTCAGTGGACACCCCAGGTAGGGTAAGGATCAGCATTTCCACACTACTCAGAGAATTTTTATTTTCAGGGATGGATTTTTAGCCCAATTCAAGTTGAAGAAAAGTGGTTTCGTGAAAATCGCAGAAAATTTTTTTTCAGAAACTCCGGGGTGCCTGGAGGAAGCGGTGCACCACGCGACAGTTGTATTCCAAAACTGAGTCACTCAGATCACACGAGTACCCAAGCATGCTTGAAACTCATTCAAATGCAAGTGCTTCTATCTGTTGTCTTGATTGTTTCCCACTCATTCCTTTTGGTTTGGGTAACATGTCAAAATCCCATGCCCAGAGAACTTCAAGTAGAGTTTGCGGAAATGCTCAGTGGACACCCCAGGTAGGGTAAGGATCAGCATTTCCACACTACTCAGAGAATTTTTATTTTCAGGGATGGATTTTTAGCCCAATTCAAGTTGAAGAAAAGTGGTTTCGTGAAAATCGCAGAAAATTTTTTTTCAGAAACTCCGGGGTGCCTGGAGGTCGCGGTGCACCACGCGACAGTTGTATTCCAAAACTGAGTCACTCAGATCACACGAGTACCCAAGCATGCTTGAAACTCATTCAAATGCAAGTGCTTCTATCTGTTGTCTTGATTGTTTCCCACTCATTCCTTTTGGTTTGGGTAACATGTCAAAATCCCATGCCCAGAGAACTTCAAGTAGAGTTTGCGGAAATGCTCAGTGGACACCCCAGGTAGGGTAAGGATCAGCATTTCCACACTACTCAGAGAATTTTTATTTTCAGGGATGGATTTTTAGCCCAATTCAAGTTGAAGAAAAGTGGTTTCATGAAAATCGCAGAAAATTTTTTTTCAGAAACTCCGGGGTGCCTGGAGGTCGCGGTGCACCACGCGACAGTTGTATTCCAAAACTGAGTCACTCAGATCACACGAGTACCCAAGCATGCTTGAAACTCATTCAAATGCAAGTGCTTCTATCTGATGTCTTGATTGTTTCCAACTCATTCCTTTTGGTTTGGGTAACATGTCAAAATCCCATGCCTAGAGAACTTCAAGTAGAGTTCTCGGAAATGCTCAGTGGACACCCCAAGTAGGGTAAGGATCAGCATTTCCACACTACTCAGAGAATTTTTATTTTCAGGGATGGATTTTTAGCCCAATTCAAGTTGAAGAAAAGTGGTTTCGTGAAAATCGCAGAAAATTTTTTTTCAGAAACTCCGGGGTGCCTGGAGGTTGCGGTGCACCACGCGACAGTTGTATTCCAAAACTGAGTCACTCAGATCACACGAGAACCCAAGCATGCTTGAAACTCATTCAAATGCAAGTGCTTCTATCTGTTGTCTTGATTGTTTCCCACTCATTCCTTTTGGTTTGGGTAACATGTCAAAATCCCATGCCCAGAGACCTTCAAGTAGAGTTTGCGGAAATGCTCAGTGGACACCCCAGGTAGGGTAAGGATCAGCATTTCCACACTACTCAGAGAATTTGTATTTTCAGGGATGGATTTTTAGCCCAATTCAAGTTGAAGAAAAGTGGTTTCGTGAAAATCGCAGAAATTTTTTTTTCAGAAACTCCGGGGTGCCTGGAGTTCGCGGTGCACCACGCGACAGTTGTATTCCAAAACTGAGTCACTCAGATCACACGAGTACCCAAGCATGCTTGAAACTCATTCAAATGCAAGTGCTTCTATCTGATGTCTTGATTGTTTCCAACTCATTCCTTTTGGTTTGGGTAACATGTCAAAATCCCATGCCTAGAGAACTTCAAGTAGAGTTCTCGGAAATGCTCAGTGGACACCCCAGGTAGGGTAAGGATCAGCATTTCCACACTACTCAGATAATTTTTATTTTCAGGGATGGATTTTTAGCCCAATTCAAGTTGAAGAAAAGTGGTTTCGTGAAAATCGCAGAAAATTTTTTTTCAGAAACTCCGGGGTGCCTGGAGGTCGCGGTGCACCACGCGACAGTTGTATTCCAAAACTGAGTCACTCAGATCACACGAGTACCCAAGCATGCTTGAAACTCATTCAAATGCAAGTACTTCTATCTGTTGTCTTGATTGTTTCCCACTCATTCCTTTTGGTTTGGGTAACATGTCAAAATCCCATGCCCAGAGAACTTCAAGTAGAGTTTGCGGAAATGCGCAGTGGACACCCCAGGTAGGGTAAGGATCAGCATTTCCACACTACTCAGAGAATTTTTATTTTCAGGGATGGATTTTTAGCCCAATTCAAGTTGAAGAAAAGTGGTTTCATGAAAATCGCAGAAAATTTTTTTTCAGAAACTCCGGGGTGCCTGGAGGTCGCGGTGCACCACGCGACAGTTGTATTCCAAAACTGAGTCACTCAGATCACACGAGTACCCAAGCATGCTTGAAACTCATTCAAATGCAAGTGCTTCTATCTGATGTCTTGATTGTTTCCAACTCATTCCTTTTGGTTTGGGTAACATGTCAAAATCCCATGCCTAGAGAACTTCAAGTAGAGTTCTCGGAAATGCTCAGTGGACACCCCAGGTAGGGTAAGGATCAGCATTTCCACACTACTCAGAGAATTTTTATTTTCAGGGATGGATTTTTAGCCCAATTCAAGTTGAAGAAAAGTGGTTTCGTGAAAATCGCAGAAAATTTTTTTTCAGAAACTCCGGGGTGCCTGGAGGTTGCGGTGCACCACGCGACAGTTGTATTCCAAAACTGAGTCACTCAGATCACACGAGAACCCAAGCATGCTTGAAACTCATTCAAATGCAAGTGCTTCTATCTGTTGTCTTGATTGTTTCCCACTCATTCCTTTTGGTTTGGGTAACATGTCAAAATCCCATGCCCAGAGAACTTCAAGTAGAGTTTGCGGAAATGCTCAGTGGACACCCCAGGTAGGGTAAGGATCAGCATTTGCACACTACTCAGAGAATTTTTATTTTCAGGGATGGATTTTTAGCCCAATTCAAGTTGAAGAAAAGTGGTTTCGTGAAAATCGCAGAAAATTTTCTTTCAGAAACTCCGGGGTGCCTGGAGGTCGCGGTGCACCACGCGACAGTTGTATTCCAAAACTGAGTCACTCAGATCACACGAGTACCCAAGCATGCTTGAAACTCATTCAAATGCAAGTACTTCTATCTGTTGTCTTGATTGTTTCCCACTCATTCCTTTTGGTTTGGGTAACATGTCAAAATCCCATGCCCAGAGAAGTTCAAGTAGAGTTTGCGGAAATGCTCAGTGGACACCCCAGGTAGGGTAAGGATCAGCATTTCCACACTACTCAGAGAATTGTTATTTTCAGGGATGGATTTTTAGCCCAATTCAAGTTGAAGAAAAGTGGTTTCGTGAAAATCGCAGAAATTTTTTTTTCAGAAACTCCGGGGTGCCTGGAGTTCGCGGTGCACCACGCAACAGTTGTATTCCAAAACTGAGTCACTCAGATCACACGAGTACCCAAGCATGCTTGAAACTCATTCAAATGCAAGTGCTTCTATCTGATGTCTTGATTGTTTCCAACTCATTCCTTTTGGTTTGGGTAACATGTCAAAATCCCATGCCCAGAGAACTTCAAGTAGAGTTTGCGGAAATGCGCAGTGGACACCCCAGGTAGGGAAAGGATCAGCATTTCCAGACTACTCAGAGAATTTTTATTTTCAGGGATGGATTTTTAGCCCAATTCAAGTTGAAGAAAAGTGGTTTCGTGAAAATCGCAAAAAAAATTTTTTCAGAAACTCCGGGGTGCCTGGAGGTCGCGGTGCACAACGCGACAGTTGTATTCCAAAACTGAGTCACTCAGATCACACGAGTACCCAAGCATGCTTGAAACTCATTCAAATGCAAGTGCTTCTATCTGATGTCTTGATTGTTTCCAACTCATTCCTTTTGGTTTGGGTAACATGTCAAAATCCCATGCCTAGAGAACTTCAAGTAGAGTTCTCGGAAATGCTCAGTGGACACCCCAGGTAGGGTAAGGATCAGCATTTCCACACTACTCAGAGAATTTTTATTTTCAGGGATGGATTTTTAGCCCAATTCAAGTTGAAGAAAAGTGGTTTCGTGAAAATCGCAGAAAATTTTTTTTCAGAAACTCCGGGGTGCCTGGAGGTCGCGGTGCACCACGCGACAGTTGTATTCCAAAACTGAGTCACTCAGATCACACGAGAACCCAAGCATGCTTGAAACTCATTCAAATGCAAGTGCTTCTATCTGTTGTCTTGATTGTTTCCCACTCATTCCTTTTGGTTTGGGTAACATGTCAAAATCCCATGCCCAGAGACCTTCAAGTAGAGTTTGCGGAAATGCTCAGTGGACACCCCAGGTAGGGTAAGGATCAGCATTTCCACACTACTCAGAGAATTTTTATTTTCAGGGATGGATTTTTAGCCCAATTCAAGTTGAAGAAAAGTGGTTTCGTGAAAATCGCAGAAATTTTTTTTTCAGAAACTCCGGGGTGCCTGGAGTTCGCGGTGCACCACGCGACAGTTGTATTCCAAAACTGAGTCACTCAGATCACACGAGTACCCAAGCATGCTTGAAACTCATTCAAATGCAAGTGCTTCTATCTGATGTCTTGATTGTTTCCAACTCATTCCTTTTGGTTTGGGTAACATGTCAAACTCCCATGCCTAGAGAACTTCAAGTAGAGTTCTCGGAAATGCTCAGTGGACACCCCAGGTAGGGTAAGGATCAGCATTTCCACACTACTCAGATAATTTTTATTTTCAGGGATGGATTTTTAGCCCAATTCAAGTTGAAGAAAAGTGGTTTCGTGAAAATCGCAGAAAATTTTTTTTCAGAAACTCCGGGGTGCCTGGAGGTCGCGGTGCACCACGCGACAGTTGTATTCCAAAACTGAGTCACTCAGATCACACGAGTACCCAAGCATGCTTGAAACTCATTCAAATGCAAGTACTTCTATCTGTTGTCTTGATTGTTTACCACTCATTCCTTTTGTTTTGGGTAACATGTCAAAATCCCATGCCTAGAGAACTTCAAGTAGAGTTCTCGGAAATGCTCAGTGGACACCCCAGGTAGGGTAAGGATCAGCATTTCCACACTACTCAGAGAATTTTTATTTTCAGGGATGGATTTTTAGCCCAATTCAAGTTGAAGAAAAGTGGTTTCGTGAAAATCGCAGAAAATTTTTTTTCAGAAACTCCGGGGTGCCTGGAGGTCGCGGTGCACCACGCGACAGTTGTATTCCAAAACTGAGTCACTCAGATCACACGAGTACCCAAGCATGCTTGAAACTCATTCAAATGCAAGTGCTTCTATCTGTTGTCTTGATTGTTTCCCACTCATTCCTTTTGGTTTGGGTAACATGTCAAAATCCCATGCCTAGAGAACTTCAAGTAGAGTTCTCGGAAATGCTCAGTGGACACCCCAGGTAGGGTAAGGATCAGCATTTCCACACTACTCAGAGAATTTTTATTTTCAGGGATGGATTTTTAGCCCAATTCAAGTTGAAGAAAAGTGGTTTCGTGAAAATCGCAGAAAATTTTTTTTCAGAAACTCCGGGGTGCCTGGAGGTTGCGGTGCACCACGCGACAGTTGTATTCCAAAACTGAGTCACTCAGATCACACGAGAACCCAAGCATGCTTGAAACTCATTCAAATGCAAGTGCTTCTATCTGTTGTCTTGATTGTTTCCCACTCATTCCTTTTGGTTTGGGTAACATGTCAAAATCCCATGCCCAGAGAACTTCAAGTAGAGTTTGCGGAAATGCTCAGTGGACACCCCAGGTAGGGTAAGGATCAGCATTTGCACACTACTCAGAGAATTTTTATTTTCAGGGATGGATTTTTAGCCCAATTCAAGTTGAAGAAAAGTGGTTTCGTGAAAATCGCAGAAAATTTTCTTTCAGAAACTCCGGGGTGCCTGGAGGTCGCGGTGCACCACGCGACAGTTGTATTCCAAAACTGAGTCACTCAGATCACACGAGTACCCAAGCATGCTTGAAACTCATTCAAATGCAAGTACTTCTATCTGTTGTCTTGATTGTTTCCCACTCATTCCTTTTGGTTTGGGTAACATGTCAAAATCCCATGCCCAGAGAAGTTCAAGTAGAGTTTGCGGAAATGCTCAGTGGACACCCCAGGTAGGGTAAGGATCAGCATTTCCACACTACTCAGAGAATTGTTATTTTCAGGGATGGATTTTTAGCCCAATTCAAGTTGAAGAAAAGTGGTTTCGTGAAAATCGCAGAAATTTTTTTTTCAGAAACTCCGGGGTGCCTGGAGTTCGCGGTGCACCACGCAACAGTTGTATTCCAAAACTGAGTCACTCAGATCACACGAGTACCCAAGCATGCTTGAAACTCATTCAAATGCAAGTGCTTCTATCTGATGTCTTGATTGTTTCCAACTCATTCCTTTTGGTTTGGGTAACATGTCAAAATCCCATGCCCAGAGAACTTCAAGTAGAGTTTGCGGAAATGCGCAGTGGACACCCCAGGTAGGGAAAGGATCAGCATTTCCAGACTACTCAGAGAATTTTTATTTTCAGGGATGGATTTTTAGCCCAATTCAAGTTGAAGAAAAGTGGTTTCGTGAAAATCGCAAAAAAAATTTTTTCAGAAACTCCGGGGTGCCTGGAGGTCGCGGTGCACAACGCGACAGTTGTATTCCAAAACTGAGTCACTCAGATCACACGAGTACCCAAGCATGCTTGAAACTCATTCAAATGCAAGTGCTTCTATCTGATGTCTTGATTGTTTCCAACTCATTCCTTTTGGTTTGGGTAACATGTCAAAATCCCATGCCTAGAGAACTTCAAGTAGAGTTCTCGGAAATGCTCAGTGGACACCCCAGGTAGGGTAAGGATCAGCATTTCCACACTACTCAGAGAATTTTTATTTTCAGGGATGGATTTTTAGCCCAATTCAAGTTGAAGAAAAGTGGTTTCGTGAAAATCGCAGAAAATTTTTTTTCAGAAACTCCGGGGTGCCTGGAGGTCGCGGTGCACCACGCGACAGTTGTATTCCAAAACTGAGTCACTCAGATCACACGAGAACCCAAGCATGCTTGAAACTCATTCAAATGCAAGTGCTTCTATCTGTTGTCTTGATTGTTTCCCACTCATTCCTTTTGGTTTGGGTAACATGTCAAAATCCCATGCCCAGAGACCTTCAAGTAGAGTTTGCGGAAATGCTCAGTGGACACCCCAGGTAGGGTAAGGATCAGCATTTCCACACTACTCAGAGAATTTTTATTTTCAGGGATGGATTTTTAGCCCAATTCAAGTTGAAGAAAAGTGGTTTCGTGAAAATCGCAGAAATTTTTTTTTCAGAAACTCCGGGGTGCCTGGAGTTCGCGGTGCACCACGCGACAGTTGTATTCCAAAACTGAGTCACTCAGATCACACGAGTACCCAAGCATGCTTGAAACTCATTCAAATGCAAGTGCTTCTATCTGATGTCTTGATTGTTTCCAACTCATTCCTTTTGGTTTGGGTAACATGTCAAACTCCCATGCCTAGAGAACTTCAAGTAGAGTTCTCGGAAATGCTCAGTGGACACCCCAGGTAGGGTAAGGATCAGCATTTCCACACTACTCAGATAATTTTTATTTTCAGGGATGGATTTTTAGCCCAATTCAAGTTGAAGAAAAGTGGTTTCGTGAAAATCGCAGAAAATTTTTTTTCAGAAACTCCGGGGTGCCTGGAGGTCGCGGTGCACCACGCGACAGTTGTATTCCAAAACTGAGTCACTCAGATCACACGAGTACCCAAGCATGCTTGAAACTCATTCAAATGCAAGTACTTCTATCTGTTGTCTTGATTGTTTACCACTCATTCCTTTTGTTTTGGGTAACATGTCAAAATCCCATGCCTAGAGAACTTCAAGTAGAGTTCTCGGAAATGCTCAGTGGACACCCCAGGTAGGGTAAGGATCAGCATTTCCACACTACTCAGAGAATTTTTATTTTCAGGGATGGATTTTTAGCCCAATTCAAGTTGAAGAAAAGTGGTTTCGTGAAAATCGCAGAAAATTTTTTTTCAGAAACTCCGGGGTGCCTGGAGGTCGCGGTGCACCACGCGACAGTTGTATTCCAAAACTGAGTCACTCAGATCACACGAGTACCCAAGCATGCTTGAAACTCATTCAAATGCAAGTGCTTCTATCTGTTGTCTTGATTGTTTCCCACTCATTCCTTTTGGTTTGGGTAACATGTCAAAATCCCATGCCCAGAGAACTTCAAGTAGAGTTTGCGGAAATGCTCAGTGGACACCCCAGGTAGGGTAAGGATCAGCATTTCCACACTACTCAGAGAATTTTTATTTTCAGGGATGGATTTTTAGTCCAATTCAAGTTGAAGAAAAGTGGTTTCGTGAAAATCGCAGAAAATTTTTTTTCAGAAACTCCGGGGTGCCTGGAGGTCGCGGTGCACCACGCTACAGTTGTATTCCAAAACTGAGTCACTCAGATCACACGAGTACCCAAGCATGCTTGAAACTCATTCAAATGCAAGTGCTTCTATCTGTTGTCTTGATTGTTTCCCACTCATTCCTTTTGGTTTGGGTAACATGTCAAAATCCCATGCCCAGAGAACTTCAAGTAGAGTTTGCGGAAATGCTCAGTGGACACCCCAGGTAGGGTAAGGATCAGCATTTCCACACTACTCAGAGAATTTTTATTTTCAGGGATGGATTTTTAGTCCAATTCAAGTTGAAGAAAAGTGGTTTCGTGAAAATCGCAAAAAAAAATTTTTCAGAAACTCCGGGGTGCCTGGAGGTCGCGGTGCACCACGCGACAGTTGTATTCCAAAACTGAGTCACTCAGATCACACGGGTACCCAAGCATGCTTGAAACTCATTCAAATGCAAGTGCTTCTATCTGATGTCTTGATTGTTTCCCACTCATTCCTTTTGGTTTGGTAACATGTCAAAATCCCATGCCCAGAGAACTTCAAGTAGAGTTTGCGGAAATGCTCAGTGGACACCCCAGGTAGGGTAAGGATCAGCATTTCCACACTACTCAGAGAATTTTTATTTTCAGGGATGGATTTTTAGCCCAATTCAAGTTGAAGAAAAGTGGTTTCGTGAAAATCGCAGAAAATTTTTTTTCAGAAACTCCGGGGTGCCTGGAGGTCGCGGTGCACCACGCGACAGTTGTATTCCAAAACTGAGTCACTCAGATCACACGAGTACCCAAGCATGCTTGAAACTCATTCAAATGCAAGTACTTCTATCTGTTGTCTTGAATGTTTCCCACTCATTCCTTTTGGTTTGGGTAACTTGTCAAAATCCCATGCCCAGAGAACTTCATGTAGAGTTTGCGGAAATGCTCAGTGGACACCCCAGGTAGGGTAAGGATCAGCATTTCCACACTACTCAGAGAATTTTTATTTTCAGGGATGGATTTTTAGCCCAATTCAAGTTGAAGAAAAGTGGTTTCGTGAAAATCGCAGAAAATTTTTTTTCAGAAACTCCGGGGTGCCTGGAGGTCGCGGTGCACCACGCGACAGTTGTATTCCAAAACTGAGTCACTCAGATCACACGAGTACCCAAGCATGCTTGAAACTCATTCAAATGCAAGTGCTTCTATCTGATGTCTTGATTGTTTCCAACTCATTCCTTTTGGTTTGGGTAACATGTCAAAATCAAATGCCTAGAGAACTTCAAGTAGAGTTCTCGGAAATGCTCAGTGGACACCCCAGGTAGGGTAAGGATCAGCATTTCCACACTACTCAGAGAATTTTTATTTTCAGGGATGGATTTTTAGCCCAATTCAAGTTGAAGAAAAGTGGTTTCGTGAAAATCGCAGAAAATTTTTTTTCAGAAACTCCGGGGTGCCTGGAGGTCGCGGTGCACCACGCGACAGTTGTATTCCAAAACTGAGTCACTCAGATCACACGAGTACCCAAGCATGCTTGAAACTCATTCAAATGCAAGTGCTTCTATCTGTTGTCTTGATTGTTTCCCACTCATTCCTTTTGGTTTGGGTAACATGTCAAAATCCCATGCCCAGAGAACTTCAAGTAGAGTTTGCGGAAATGCTCAGTGGACACCCCAGGTAGGGTAAGGATCAGCATTTCCACACTACTCAGAGAATTTTTATTTTCAGGGATGGATTTTTAGTCCAATTCAAGTTGAAGAAAAGTGGTTTCGTGAAAATCGCAGAAAATTTTTTTTCAGAAACTCCGGGGTGCCTGGAGGTCGCGGTGCACCACGCGACAGTTGTATTCCAAAACTGAGTCACTCAGATCACACGAGTACCCAAGCATGCTTGAAACTCATTCAAATGCAAGTGCTTCTATCTGTTGTCTTGATTGTTTCCCACTCATTCCTTTTGGTTTGGGTAACATGTCAAAATCCCCAGCCCAGAGAACTTCAAGTAGAGTTTGCGGAAATGCTCAGTGGACACCCCAGGTAGGGTAAGGATCAGCATCTCCACACTACTCAGAGAATTTTTATTTTCAGGGATGGATTTTTAGTCCAATTCAAGTTGAAGAAAAGTGGTTTCGTGAAAATCGCAAAAAAAAATTTTTCAGAAACTCCGGGGTGCCTGGAGGTCGCGGTGCACCACGCGACAGTTGTATTCCAAAACTGAGTCACTCAGATCACACGGGTACCCAAGCATGCTTGAAACTCATTCAAATGCAAGTGCTTCTATCTGATGTCTTGATTGTTTCCCACTCATTCCTTTTGGTTTGGTAACATGTCAAAATCCCATGCCCAGAGAACTTCAAGTAGAGTTTGCGGAAATGCTCAGTGGACACCCCAGGTAGGGTAAGGATCAGCATTTCCACACTACTCAGAGAATTTTTATTTTCAGGGATGGATTTTTAGCCCAATTCAAGTTGAAGAAAAGTGGTTTCGTGAAAATCGCAGAAAATTTTTTTTCAGAAACTCCGGGGTGCCTGGAGGTCGCGGTGCACCACGCGACAGTTGTATTCCAAAACTGAGTCACTCAGATCACACGAGTACCCAAGCATGCTTGAAACTCATTCAAATGCAAGTACTTCTATCTGTTGTCTTGAATGTTTCCCACTCATTCCTTTTGGTTTGGGTAACTTGTCAAAATCCCATGCCCAGAGAACTTCATGTAGAGTTTGCGGAAATGCTCAGTGGACACCCCAGGTAGGGTAAGGATCAGCATTTCCACACTACTCAGAGAATTTTTATTTTCAGGGATGGATTTTTAGCCCAATTCAAGTTGAAGAAAAGTGGTTTCGTGAAAATCGCAGAAAATTTTTTTTCAGAAACTCCGGGGTGCCTGGAGGTCGCGGTGCACCACGCGACAGTTGTATTCCAAAACTGAGTCACTCAGATCACACGAGTACCCAAGCATGCTTGAAACTCATTCAAATGCAAGTGCTTCTATCTGATGTCTTGATTGTTTCCAACTCATTCCTTTTGGTTTGGGTAACATGTCAAAATCAAATGCCTAGAGAACTTCAAGTAGAGTTCTCGGAAATGCTCAGTGGACACCCCAGGTAGGGTAAGGATCAGCATTTCCACACTACTCAGAGAATTTTTATTTTCAGGGATGGATTTTTAGCCCAATTCAAGTTGAAGAAAAGTGGTTTCGTGAAAATCGCAGAAAATTTTTTTTCAGAAACTCCGGGGTGCCTGGAGGTCGCGGTGCACCACGCGACAGTTGTATTCCAAAACTGAGTCACTCAGATCACACGAGAACCCAAGCATGCTTGAAACTCATTCAAATGCAAGTGCTTCTATCTGTTGTCTTGATTGTTTCCCACTCATTCCTTTTGGTTTGGGTAACATGTCAAAATCCCATGCCCAGAGACCTTCAAGTAGAGTTTGCGGAAATGCTCAGTGGACACCCCAGGTAGGGTAAGGATCAGCATTTCCACACTACTCAGAGAATTTTTATTTTCAGGGATGGATTTTTAGCCCAATTCAAGTTGAAGAAAAGTGGTTTCGTGAAAATCGCAGAAAATTTTTTTTCAGAAACTCCGGGGTGCCTGGAGTTCGCGGTGCACCACGCGACAGTTGTATTCCAAAACTGAGTCACTCAGATCACACGAGAACCCAAGCATGCTTGAAACTCATTCAAATGCAAGTACTTCTATCTGTTGTCTTGATTGTTTACCACTCATTCCTTTTGGTTTGGGTAACATGTCAAAATCCCATGCCTAGAGAACTTCAAGTAGAGTTCTCGGAAATGCTCAGTGGACACCCCAGGTAGGGTAAGGATCAGCATTTCCACACTACTCAGAGAATTTTTATTTTCAGGGATGGATTTTTAGCCCAATTCAAGTTGAAGAAAAGTGGTTTCGTGAAAATCGCAGAAAATTTTTTTTCAGAAACTCCGGGGTGCCTGGAGGTCGCGGTGCACCACGCGACAGTTGTATTCCAAAACTGAGTCACTCAGATCACACGAGTACCCAAGCATGCTTGAAACTCATTCAAATGCAAGTACTTCTATCTGTTGTCTTGATTGTTTCCCACTCATTCCTTTTGGTTTGGGTAACATGTCAAAATCCCATGCCCAGAGAACTTCAAGTAGAGTTCTCGGAAATGCTCAGTGGACACCCCAGGTAGGGTAAGGATCAGCATTTCCACACTACTCAGAGAATTTTTATTTTCAGGGATGGATTTTTAGCCCAATTCAAGTTGAAGAAAAGTGGTTTCGTGAAAATCGCAGAAAATTTTTTTTCAGAAACTCCGGGGTGCCTGGAGGTCGCGGTGCACCACGCGACAGTTGTATTCCAAAACTGAGTCACTCAGATCACACGAGTACCCAAGCATGCTTGAAACTCATTCAAATGCAAGTGCTTCTATCTGTTGTCTTGATTGTTTCCCACTCATTCCTTTTGGTTTGGGTAACATGTCAAAATCCCATGCCCAGAGAACTTCAAGTAGAGTTTGCGGAAATGCTCAGTGGACACCCCAGGTAGGGTAAGGATCAGCATTTCCACACTACTCAGAGAATTTTTATTTTCAGGGATGGATTTTTAGTCCAATTCAAGTTGAAGAAAAGTGGTTTCGTGAAAATCGCAAAAAATGTTTTTTCAGAAACTCCGGGGTGCCTGGAGGTCGCGGTGCACCACGCGACAGTTGTATTCCAAAACTGAGTCACTCAGATCACACGAGTACCCAAGCATGCTTGAAACTCATTCAAATGCAAGTACTTCTATCTGTTGTCTTGATTGTTTACCACTCATTCCTTTTGGTTTGGGTAACATGTCAAAATCCCATGCCCAGAGAACTTCAAGTAGAGTTCTCGGAAATGCTCAGTGGACACCCCAGGTAGGGTAAGGATCAGCATTTCCACACTACTCAGAGAATTTTTATTTTCAGGGATGGATTTTTAGCCCAATTCAAGTTGAAGAAAAGTGGTTTCGTGAAAATCGCAGAAAATTTTTTTTCAGAAACTCCGGGGTGCCTGGAGGTCGCGGTGCACCACGCGACAGTTGTATTCCAAAACTGAGTCACTCAGATCACACGAGAACCCAAGCATGCTTGAAACTCATTCAAATGCAAGTGCTTCTATCTGTTGTCTTGATTGTTTCCCACTCATTCCTTTTGGTTTGGGTAACATGTCAAAATCCCATGCCCAGAGACCTTCAAGTAGAGTTTGCGGAAATGCTCAGTGGACACCCCAGGTAGGGTAAGGATCAGCATTTCCACACTACTCAGAGAATTTTTATTTTCAGGGATGGATTTTTAGCCCAATTCAAGTTGAAGAAAAGTGGTTTCGTGAAAATCGCAGAAAATTTTTTTTCAGAAACTCCGGGGTGCCTGGAGTTCGCGGTGCACCACGCGACAGTTGTATTCCAAAACTGAGTCACTCAGATCACACGAGTACCCAAGCATGCTTGAAACTCATTCAAATGCAAGTGCTTCTATCTGATGTCTTGATTGTTTCCAACTCATTCCTTTTGGTTTGGGTAACATGTCAAAATCCCATGCCTAGAGAACTTCAAGTAGAGTTCTCGGAAATGCTCAGTGGACACCCCAGGTAGGGTAAGGATCAGCATTTCCACACTACTCAGATAATTTTTATTTTCAGGGATGGATTTTTAGCCCAATTCAAGTTGAAGAAAAGTGGTTTCGTGAAAATCGCAGAAAATTTTTTTTCAGAAACTCCGGGGTGCCTGGAGGTCGCGGTGCACCACGCGACAGTTGTATTCCAAAACTGAGTCACTCAGATCACACGAGTACCCAAGCATGCTTGAAACTCATTCAAATGCAAGTACTTCTATCTGTTGTCTTGATTGTTTCCCACTCATTCCTTTTGGTTTGGGTAACATGTCAAAATCCCATGCCCAGAGAACTTCAAGTAGAGTTCTCGGAAATGCTCAGTGGACACCCCAGGTAGGGTAAGGATCAGCATTTCCACACTACTCAGAGAATTTTTATTTTCAGGGATGGATTTTTAGCCCAATTCAAGTTGAAGAAAAGTGGTTTCGTGAAAATCGCAGAAAATTTTTTTTCAGAAACTCCGGGGTGCCTGGAGGTCGCGGTGCACCACGCGACAGTTGTATTCCAAAACTGAGTCACTCAGATCACACGAGTACCCAAGCATGCTTGAAACTCATTCAAATGCAAGTGCTTCTATCTGTTGTCTTGATTGTTTCCCACTCATTCCTTTTGGTTTGGGTAACATGTCAAAATCCCATGCCCAGAGAACTTCAAGTAGAGTTTGCGGAAATGCTCAGTGGACACCCCAGGTAGGGTAAGGATCAGCATTTCCACACTACTCAGAGAATTTTTATTTTCAGGGATGGATTTTTAGTCCAATTCAAGTTGAAGAAAAGTGGTTTCGTGAAAATCGCAAAAAATGTTTTTTCAGAAACTCCGGGGTGCCTGGAGGTCGCGGTGCACCACGCGACAGTTGTATTCCAAAACTGAGTTACTCAGATCACACGAGTACCCAAGCATGCTTGAAACTCATTCAAATGCAAGTACTTCTATCTGTTGTCTTGATTGTTTACCACTCATTCCTTTTGGTTTGGGTAACATGTCAAAATCCCATGCCCAGAGAACTTCAAGTAGAGTTCTCGGAAATGCTCAGTGGACACCCCAGGTAGGGTAAGGATCAGCATTTCCACTCTACTCAGAGAATTTTTATTTTCAGGGATGGATTTTTAGCCCAATTCAAGTTGAAGAAAAGTGGTTTCGTGAAAATCGCAGAAAATTTTTTTTCAGAAACTCCGAGATGCCTGGAGTTCGCGGTGCACCACGCGACAGTTGTATTCCAAAACTGAGTCACTCAGATCACACGAGTACCCAAGCATGCTTGAAACTCATTCAAATGCAAGTGCTTCTATCTGATGTCTTGATTGTTTCCAACTCATTCCTTTTGGTTTGGGTAACATGTCAAAATCCCATGCCTAGAGAACTTCAAGTAGAGTTCTCGGAAATGCTCAGTGGACACCCCAGGTAGGGTAAGGATCAGCATTTCCACACTACTCAGATAATTTTTATTTTCAGGGATGGATTTTTAGCCCAATTCAAGTTGAAGAAAAGTGGTTTCGTGAAAATCGCAGAAAATTTTTTTTCAGAAACTCCGGGGTGCCTGGAGGTCGCGGTGCACCACGCGACAGTTGTATTCCAAAACTGAGTCACTCAGATCACACGAGTACCCAAGCATGCTTGAAACTCATTCAAATGCAAGTACTTCTATCTGTTGTCTTGATTGTTTACCACTCATTCCTTTTGGTTTGGGTAACATGTCAAAATCCCATGCCTAGAGAACTTCAAGTAGAGTTCTCGGAAATGCTCAGTGGACACCCCAGGTAGGGTAAGGATCAGCATTTCCACACTACTCAGAGAATTTTTATTTTCAGGGATGGATTTTTAGCCCAATTCAAGTTGAAGAAAAGTGGTTTCGTGAAAATCGCAGAAAATTTTTTTTCAGAAACTCCGGGGTGCCTGGAGGTCGCGGTGCACCACGCGACAGTTGTATTCCAAAACTGAGTCACTCAGATCACACGAGTACCCAAGCATGCTTGAAACTCATTCAAATGCAAGTACTTCTATCTGTTGTCTTGATTGTTTCCCACTCATTCCTTTTGGTTTGGGTAACATGTCAAAATCCCATGCCCAGAGAACTTCAAGTAGAGTTCTCGGAAATGCTCAGTGGACACCCCAGGTAGGGTAAGGATCAGCATTTCCACACTACTCAGAGAATTTTTATTTTCAGGGATGGATTTTTAGCCCAATTCAAGTTGAAGAAAAGTGGTTTCGTGAAAATCGCAGAAAATTTTTTTTCAGAAACTCCGGGGTGCCTGGAGGTCGCGGTGCACCACGCGACAGTTGTATTCCAAAACTGAGTCACTCAGATCACACGAGTACCCAAGCATGCTTGAAACTCATTCAAATGCAAGTGCTTCTATCTGTTGTCTTGATTGTTTCCCACTCATTCCTTTTGGTTTGGGTAACATGTCAAAATCCCATGCCCAGAGAACTTCAAGTAGAGTTTGCGGAAATGCTCAGTGGACACCCCAGGTAGGGTAAGGATCAGCATTTCCACACTACTCAGAGAATTTTTATTTCCAGGGATGGATTTTTAGTCCAATTCAAGTTGAAGAAAAGTGGTTTCGTGAAAATCGCAGAAAATTTTTTTTCAGAAACTCCGGGGTGCCTGGAGGTCGCGGTGCACCACGCGACAGTTGTATTCCAAAACTGAGTCACTCAGGTCACACGAGTACCCAAGCATGCTTGAAACTCATTCAAATGCAAGTGCTTCTATCTGTTGTCTTGATTGTTTCCCACTCATTCCTTTTGGTTTGGGTAACGTCAAAATCCCATGCCCAGAGAACTTCAAGTAGAGTTTGCGGAAATGCTCAGTGGACAACCCAGGTAGGGTAAGGATCAGCATTTCCACACTACTCAGAGAATTTTTATTTTCAGGGATGGATTTTTAGCCCAATTCAAGTTGAAGAAAAGTGGTTTCGTGAAAATCGCAGAAAATTTTTTTCAGAAACTCCGGGGTGCCTGGAGGTCGCGGTGCACCACGCGACAGTTGTATTCCAAAACTGAGTCACTCAGATCACACGAGTACCCAAGCATGCTTGAAACTCATTCAAATGCAAGTGCTTCTATCTGATGTCTTGATTGTTTCCAACTCATTCCTTTTGGTTTGGGTAACATGTCAAAATCCCATGCCTAGAGAACTTCAAGTAGAGTTCTCGGAAATGCTCAGTGGACACCCCAGGTAGGGTAAGGATCAGCATTTCCACACTACTCAGAGAATTTTTATTTTCAGGGATGGATTTTTAGCCCAATTCAAGTTGAAGAAAAGTGGTTTCGTGAAAATCGCAGAAAATTTTTTTTCAGAAACTCCGTGGTGCCTGGAGGTCGCGTTGCACCACGCGACAGTTGTATTCCAAAACTGAGTCACTCAGATCACACGAGTACCCAAGCATGCTTGAAACTCATTCAAATGCAAGTGCTTCTATCTGTTGTCTTGATTGTTTCCAACTCATTCCTTTTGGTTTGGGTAACATGTCAAAATCCCATGCCCAGAGAACTTCAAGTAGAGTTTGCGGAAATGCTCAGTGGACACCCCAGGTAGGGTAAGGATCAGCATTTCCACACTACTCAGAGAATTTTTATTTTCAGGGATGGATTTTTAGCCCAATTCAAGTTGAAGAAAAGTGGTTTCGTGAAAATCACAGAAAATTTTTTTTCAGAAACTCCGGGGTGCCTGGAGGTCGCGGTGCACCACGCGACAGTTGTATTCCAAAACTGAGTCACTCAGATCACACGAGTACCCAAGCATGCTTGAAACTCATTCAAATGCAAGTACTTCTATCTGTTGTCTTGATTGTTTCCCACTCATTCCTTTTGGTTTGGGTAACATGTCAAAATCCCATGCCCAGAGAACTTCAAGTAGAGTTTGCGGAAATGCGCAGTGGACACCCCAGGTAGGGTAAGGATCAGCATTTCCACACTACTCAGAGAATTTTTATTTTCAGGGATGGATTTTTAGCCCAATTCAAGTTGAAGAAAAGTGGTTTCGTGAAAATCGCAAAAAAAATTTTTTCAGAAACTCCGGGGTGCCTGGAGGTCGCGGTGCACAACGCGACAGTTGTATTCCAAAACTGAGTCACTCAGATCACACGAGTACCCAAGCATGCTTGAAACTCATTCAAATGCAAGTGCTTCTATCTGATGTCTTGATTGTTTCCAACTCATTCCTTTTGGTTTGGGTAACATGTCAAAATCCCATGCCTAGAGAACTTCAAGTAGAGTTCTCGGAAATGCTCAGTGGACACCCCAGGTAGGGTAAGGATCAGCATTTCCAGACTACTCAGAGAATTTTTATTTTCAGGGATGGATTTTTAGCCCAATTCAAGTTGAAGAAAAGTGGTTTCGTGAAAATCGCAGAAAATTTTTTTCAGAAACTCCAGGGTGCCTGGAGGTCGCGGTGCACCACGCGACAGTTGTATTCCAAAACTGAGTCACTCAGATCACACGAGTACCCAAGCATGCTTGAAACTCATTCAAATGCAAGTACTTCTATCTGTTGTCTTGAATGTTTCCCACTCATTCCTTTTGGTTTGGGTAACATGTCAAAATCCCATGCCCAGAGAACTTCAAGTAGAGTTTGCGGAAATGCTCAGTGGACACCCCAGGTAGGGTAAGGATCAGCATTTCCACACTACTCAGAGAATTTTTATTTTCAGGGATGGATTTTTAGCCCAATTCAAGTTGAAGAAAAGTGGTTTCATGAAAATCGCAGAAAATTTTTTTTCAGAAACTCCGGGGTGCCTGGAGGTCGCGGTGCACCACGCGACAGTTGTATTCCAAAACTGAGTCACTCAGATCACACGAGTACCCAAGCATGCTTGAAACTCATTCAAATGCAAGTGCTTCTATCTGATGTCTTGATTGTTTCCAACTCATTCCTTTTGGTTTGGGTAACATGTCAAAATCCCATGCCTAGAGAACTTCAAGTAGAGTTCTCGGAAATGCTCAGTGGACACCCCAGGTAGGGTAAGGATCAGCATTTCCAGACTACTCAGAGAATTTTTATTTTCAGGGATGGATTTTTAGCCCAATTCAAGTTGAAGAAAAGTGGTTTCGTGAAAATCGCAGAAAATTTTTTTTCAAAAACTCCAGGGTGCCTGGAGGTCGCGGTGCACCACGCGACAGTTGTATTCCAAAACTGAGTCACTCAGATCACACGAGTACCCAAGCATGCTTGAAACTCATTCAAATGCAAGTACTTCTATCTGTTGTCTTGAATGTTTCCCACTCATTCCTTTTGGTTTGGGTAACATGTCAAAATCCCATGCCCAGAGAACTTCAAGTAGAGTTTGCGGAAATGCTCAGTGGACACCCCAGGTAGGGTAAGGATCAGCATTTCCACACTACTCAGAGAATTTTTATTTTCAGGGATGGATTTTTAGCCCAATTCAAGTTGAAGAAAAGTGGTTTCGTGAAAATCGCAGAAAATTTTTTTTCAGAAACTCCGGGGTGCCTGGAGGTCGCGGTGCACCACGCGACAGTTGTATTCCAAAACTGAGTCACTCAGATCACACGAGTACCCAAGCATGCTTGAAACTCATTCAAATGCAAGTGCTTCTATCTGTTGTCTTGATTGTTTCCCACTCATTCCTTTTGGTTTGGGTAACAAGTCAAAATCCCATGCCCAGAGAACTTCAAGCAGAGTTTGCGGAAATGCTCAGTGGACACCCCAGGTAGGGTAAGGATCAGCATTTCCACACTACTCAGAGAATTTTTATTTTCAGGGATGGATTTTTAGCCCAATTCAAGTTGAAGAAAAGTGGTTTCGTGAAAATCGCAGAAAATTTTTTTTCAGAAACTCCGGGGTGCCTGGAGGTCGCGGTGCACCACGCGACAGTTGTATTCCAAAACTGAGTCACTCAGATCACACGAGTACCCAAGCATGCTTGAAACTCATTCAAATGCAAGTGCTTCTATCTGTTGTCTTGATTGTTTCCCACTCATTCCTTTTGGTTTGGGTAACATGTCAAAATCCCATGCCCAGAGAACTTCAAGTAGAGTTTGCGGAAATGCTCAGTGGACACCCCAGGTAGGGTAAGGATCAGCATTTGCACACTACTCAGAGAATTTTTATTTTCAGGGATGGATTTTTAGCCCAATTCAAGTTGAAGAAAAGTGGTTTCGTGAAAATCGCAGAAAATTTTTTTTCAGAAACTCCGGGGTGCCTGGAGGAAGCGGTGCACCACGCGACAGTTGTATTCCAAAACTGAGTCACTCAGATCACACGAGTACCCAAGCATGCTTGAAACTCATTCAAATGCAAGTGCTTCTATCTGTTGTCTTGATTGTTTCCCACTCATTCCTTTTGGTTTGGGTAACATGTCAAAATCCCATGCCCAGAGAACTTCAAGTAGAGTTTGCGGAAATGCTCAGTGGACACCCCAGGTAGGGTAAGGATCAGCATTTCCACACTACTCAGAGAATTTTTATTTTCAGGGATGGATTTTTAGCCCAATTCAAGTTGAAGAAAAGTGGTTTCGTGAAAATCGCAGAAAATTTTTTTTCAGAAACTCCGGGGTGCCTGGAGGTCGCGGTGCACCACGCGACAGTTGTATTCCAAAACTGAGTCACTCAGATCACACGAGTACCCAAGCATGCTTGAAACTCATTCAAATGCAAGTGCTTCTATCTGTTGTCTTGATTTTTCCCACTCATTCCTTTTGGTTTGGGTAACATGTCAAAATCCCATGCCTAGAGAACTTCAAGTAGAGTTCTCGGAAATGCTCAGTGGACACCCCAGGTAGGGTAAGGATCAGCATTTCAACACTACTCAGAGAATTTTTATTTTCAGGGATGGATTTTTAGCCCAATTCAAGTTGAAGAAAAGTGGTTTCGTGAAAATCGCAGAAAATTTTTTTTCAGAAACTCCGGGGTGCCTGGAGGTTGCGGTGCACCACGCGACAGTTGTATTCCAAAACTGAGTCACTCAGATCACACGAGAACCCAAGCATGCTTGAAACTCATTCAAATGCAAGTGCTTCTATCTGTTGTCTTGATTGTTTCCCACTCATTCCTTTTGGTTTGGGTAACATGTCAAAATCCCATGCCCAGAGACCTTCAAGTAGAGTTTGCGGAAATGCTCAGTGGACACCCCAGGTAGGGTAAGGATCAGCATTTCCACACTACTCAGAGAATTTGTATTTTCAGGGATGGATTTTTAGCCCAATTCAAGTTGAAGAAAAGTGGTTTCGTGAAAATCGCAGAAATTTTTTTTTCAGAAACTCCGGGGTGCCTGGAGTTCGCGGTGCACCACGCGACAGTTGTATTCCAAAACTGAGTCACTCAGATCACACGAGTACCCAAGCATGCTTGAAACTCATTCAAATGCAAGTGCTTCTATCTGATGTCTTGATTGTTTCCAACTCATTCCTTTTGGTTTGGGTAACATGTCAAAATCCCATGCCTAGAGAACTTCAAGTAGAGTTCTCGGAAATGCTCAGTGGACACCCCAGGTAGGGTAAGGATCAGCATTTCCACACTACTCAGATAATTTTTATTTTCAGGGATGGATTTTTAGCCCAATTCAAGTTGAAGAAAAGTGGTTTCGTGAAAATCGCAGAAAATTTTTTTTCAGAAACTCCGGGGTGCCTGGAGGTCGCGGTGCACCACGCGACAGTTGTATTCCAAAACTGAGTCACTCAGATCACACGAGAACCCAAGCATGCTTGAAACTCATTCAAATGCAAGTGCTTCTATCTGTTGTCTTGATTGTTTCCCACTCATTCCTTTTGGTTTGGGTAACATGTCAAAATCCCATGCCTAGAGAACTTCAAGTAGAGTTTGCGGAAATGCTCAGTGGACACCCCAGGTAGGGTAAGGATCAGCATTTGCACACTACTCAGAGAATTTTTATTTTCAGGGATGGATTTTTAGCCCAATTCAAGTTGAAGAAAAGTGGTTTCGTGAAAATCGCAGAAAATTTTCTTTCAGAAACTCCGGGGTGCCTGGAGGTCGCGGTGCACCACGCGACAGTTGTATTCCAAAACTGAGTCACTCAGATCACACGAGTACCCAAGCATGCTTGAAACTCATTCAAATGCAAGTACTTCTATCTGTTGTCTTGATTGTTTCCCACTCATTCCTTTTGGTTTGGGTAACATGTCAAAATCCCATGCCAAGAGAAGTTCAAGTAGAGTTTGCGGAAATGCTCAGTGGACACCCCAGGTAGGGTAAGGATCAGCATTTCCACACTACTCAGAGAATTGTTATTTTCAGGGATGGATTTTTAGCCCAATTCAAGTTGAAGAAAAGTGGTTTCGTGAAAATCGCAGAAATTTTTTTTTCAGAAACTCCGGGGTGCCTGGAGTTCGCGGTGCACCACGCAACAGTTGTATTCCAAAACTGAGTCACTCAGATCACACGAGTACCCAAGCATGCTTGAAACTCATTCAAATGCAAGTGCTTCTATCTGATGTCTTGATTGTTTCCAACTCATTCCTTTTGGTTTGGGTAACATGTCAAAATCCCATGCCTAGAGAACTTCAAGTAGAGTTTGCGGAAATGCGCAGTGGACACCCCAGGTAGGGTAAGGATCAGCATTTCCAGACTACTCAGAGAATTTTTATTTTCAGGGATGGATTTTTAGCCCAATTCAAGTTGAAGAAAAGTGGTTTCGTGAAAATCGCAAAAAAAAATTTTTCAGAAACTCCGGGGTGCCTGGAGGTCGCGGTGCACAACGCGACAGTTGTATTCCAAAACTGAGTCACTCAGATCACACGAGTACCCAAGCATGCTTGAAACTCATTCAAATGCAAGTGCTTCTATCTGAAGTCTTGATTGTTTCCAACTCATTCCTTTTGGTTTGGGTAACATGTCAAAATCCCATGCCTAGAGAACTTCAAGTAGAGTTCTCGGAAATGCTCAGTGGACACCCCAGGTAGGGTAAGGATCAGCATTTCCACACTACTCAGAGAATTTTTATTTTCAGGGATGGATTTTTAGCCCAATTCAAGTTGAAGAAAAGTGGTTTCGTGAAAATCGCAGAAAATTTTTTTTCAGAAACTCCGGGGTGCCTGGAGGTCGCGGTGCACCACGCGACAGTTGTATTCCAAAACTGAGTCACTCAGATCACACGAGAACCCAAGCATGCTTGAAACTCATTCAAATGCAAGTGCTTCTATCTGTTGTCTTGATTGTTTCCCACTCATTCCTTTTGGTTTGGGTAACATGTCAAAATCCCATGCCTAGAGAACTTCAAGTAGAGTTCTCGGAAATGCTCAGTGGACACCCCAGGTAGGGTAAGGATCAGCATTTCCACACTACTCAGAGAATTTTTATTTTCAGGGATGGATTTTTAGCCCAATTCAAGTTGAAGAAAAGTGGTTTCGTGAAAATCGCAGAAAATTTTTTTTCAGAAACTCCGGGGTGCCTGGAGGTCGCGGTGCACCACGCGACAGTTGTATTCCAAAACTGAGTCACTCAGATCACACGAGTACCCAAGCATGCTTGAAACTCATTCAAATGCAAGTGCTTCTATCTGTTGTCTTGATTGTTTCCCACTCATTCCTTTTGGTTTGGGTAACATGTCAAAATCCCATGCCCAGAGAACTTCAAGTAGAGTTTGCGGAAATGCTCAGTGGACACCCCAGGTAGGGTAAGGATCAGCATTTCCACACTACTCAGAGAATTTTTATTTTCAGGGATGGATTTTTAGTCCAATTCAAGTTGAAGAAAAGTGGTTTCGTGAAAATCGCAGAAAATTTTTTTTCAGAAACTCCGGGGTGCCTGGAGGTCGCGGTGCACCACGCGACAGTTGTATTCCAAAACTGAGTCACTCAGATCACACGAGTACCCAAGCATGCTTGAAACTCATTCAAATGCAAGTGCTTCTATCTGTTGTCTTGATTGTTTCCCACTCATTCCTTTTGGTTTGGGTAACATGTCAAAATCCCATGCCCAGAGAACTTCAAGTAGAGTTTGTGGAAATGCTCAGTGGACACCCCAGGTAGGGTAAGGATCAGCATTTCCACACTACTCAGAGAATTTTTATTTTCAGGGATGGATTTTTAGTCCAATTCAAGTTGAAGAAAAGTGGTTTCGTGAAAATCGCAAAAAAATTTTTTTCAGAAACTCCGGGGTGCCTGGAGGTCGCGGTGCACCACGCGACAGTTGTATTCCAAAACTGAGTCACTCAGATCACACGAGTACCCAAGCATGCTTGAAACTCATTCAAATGCAAGTGCTTCTATCTGTTGTCTTGATTGTTTCCAACTCATTCCTTTTGGTTTGGGTAACATGTCAAAATCCCATGCCCAGAGAACTTCAAGTAGAGTTTGCGGAAATGCTCAGTGGACACCCCAGGTAGGGTAAGGATCAGCATTTCCACACTACTCAGAGAATTTTTATTTTCAGGGATGGATTTTTAGCCCAATTCAAGTTGAAGAAAAGTGGTTTCGTGAAAATCGCAAAAAAAATTTTTTCAGAAACTCCGGGGTGCCTGGAGGTCGCGGTGCACAACGCGACAGTTGTATTCCAAAACTGAGTCACTCAGATCACACGAGTACCCAAGCATGCTTGAAACTCATTCAAATGCAAGTGCTTCTATCTGATGTCTTGATTGTTTCCAACTCATTCCTTTTGGTTTGGGTAACATGTCAAAATCCCATGCCTAGAGAACTTCAAGTAGAGTTCTCGGAAATGCTCAGTGGACACCCCAGGTAGGGTAAGGATCAGCATTTCCAGACTACTCAGAGAATTTTTATTTTCAGGGATGGATTTTTAGCCCAATTCAAGTTGAAGAAAAGTGGTTTCGTGAAAATCGCAGAAAATTTTTTTTCAAAAACTCCAGGGTGCCTGGAGGTCGCGGTGCACCACGCGACAGTTGTATTCCAAAACTGAGTCACTCAGATCACACGAGTACCCAAGCATGCTTGAAACTCATTCAAATGCAAGTACTTCTATCTGTTGTCTTGAATGTTTCCCACTCATTCCTTTTGGTTTGGGTAACATGTCAAAATCCCATGCCCAGAGAACTTCAAGTAGAGTTTGCGGAAATGCTCAGTGGACACCCCAGGTAGGGTAAGGATCAGCATTTCCACACTACTCAGAGAATTTTTATTTTCAGGGATGGATTTTTAGCCCAATTCAAGTTGAAGAAAAGTGGTTTCGTGAAAATCGCAGAAAATTTTTTTTCAGAAACTCCGGGGTGCCTGGAGGTCGCGGTGCACCACGCGACAGTTGTATTCCAAAACTGAGTCACTCAGATCACACGAGTACCCAAGCATGCTTGAAACTCATTCAAATGCAAGTGCTTCTATCTGTTGTCTTGATTGTTTCCCACTCATTCCTTTTGGTTTGGGTAACAAGTCAAAATCCCATGCCCAGAGAACTTCAAGCAGAGTTTGCGGAAATGCTCAGTGGACACCCCAGGTAGGGTAAGGATCAGCATTTCCACACTACTCAGAGAATTTTTATTTTCAGGGATGGATTTTTAGCCCAATTCAAGTTGAAGAAAAGTGGTTTCGTGAAAATCGCAGAAAATTTTTTTTCAGAAACTCCGGGGTGCCTGGAGGTCGCGGTGCACCACGCGACAGTTGTATTCCAAAACTGAGTCACTCAGATCACACGAGTACCCAAGCATGCTTGAAACTCATTCAAATGCAAGTGCTTCTATCTGTTGTCTTGATTGTTTCCCACTCATTCCTTTTGGTTTGGGTAACATGTCAAAATCCCATGCCCAGAGAACTTCAAGTAGAGTTTGCGGAAATGCTCAGTGGACACCCCAGGTAGGGTAAGGATCAGCATTTGCACACTACTCAGAGAATTTTTATTTTCAGGGATGGATTTTTAGCCCAATTCAAGTTGAAGAAAAGTGGTTTCGTGAAAATCGCAGAAAATTTTTTTTCAGAAACTCCGGGGTGCCTGGAGGAAGCGGTGCACCACGCGACAGTTGTATTCCAAAACTGAGTCACTCAGATCACACGAGTACCCAAGCATGCTTGAAACTCATTCAAATGCAAGTGCTTCTATCTGTTGTCTTGATTGTTTCCCACTCATTCCTTTTGGTTTGGGTAACATGTCAAAATCCCATGCCCAGAGAACTTCAAGTAGAGTTTGCGGAAATGCTCAGTGGACACCCCAGGTAGGGTAAGGATCAGCATTTCCACACTACTCAGAGAATTTTTATTTTCAGGGATGGATTTTTAGCCCAATTCAAGTTGAAGAAAAGTGGTTTCGTGAAAATCGCAGAAAATTTTTTTTCAGAAACTCCGGGGTGCCTGGAGGTCGCGGTGCACCACGCGACAGTTGTATTCCAAAACTGAGTCACTCAGATCACATGAGTACCCAAGCATGCTTGAAACTCATTCAAATGCAAGTGCTTCTATCTGTTGTCTTGATTGTTTCCCACTCATTCCTTTTGGTTTGGGTAACATGTCAAAATCCCATGCCTAGAGAACTTCAAGTAGAGTTCTCGGAAATGCTCAGTGGACACCCCAGGTAGGGTAAGGATCAGCATTTCCACACTACTCAGAGAATTTTTATTTTCAGGGATGGATTTTTAGCCCAATTCAAGTTGAAGAAAAGTGGTTTCGTGAAAATCGCAGAAAATTTTTTTTCAGAAACTCCGGGGTGCCTGGAGGTTGCGGTGCACCACGCGACAGTTGTATTCCAAAACTGAGTCACTCAGATCACACGAGAACCCAAGCATGCTTGAAACTCATTCAAATGCAAGTGCTTCTATCTGTTGTCTTGATTGTTTCCCACTCATTCCTTTTGGTTTGGGTAACATGTCAAAATCCCATGCCCAGAGACCTTCAAGTAGAGTTTGCGGAAATGCTCAGTGGACACCCCAGGTAGGGTAAGGATCAGCATTTCCACACTACTCAGAGAATTTGTATTTTCAGGGATGGATTTTTAGCCCAATTCAAGTTGAAGAAAAGTGGTTTCGTGAAAATCGCAGAAATTTTTTTTTCAGAAACTCCGGGGTGCCTGGAGTTCGCGGTGCACCACGCGACAGTTGTATTCCAAAACTGAGTCACTCAGATCACACGAGTACCCAAGCATGCTTGAAACTCATTCAAATGCAAGTGCTTCTATCTGATGTCTTGATTGTTTCCAACTCATTCCTTTTGGTTTGGGTAACATGTCAAAATCCCATGCCTAGAGAACTTCAAGTAGAGTTCTCGGAAATGCTCAGTGGACACCCCAGGTAGGGTAAGGATCAGCATTTCCACACTACTCAGATAATTTTTATTTTCAGGGATGGATTTTTAGCCCAATTTAAGTTGAAGAAAAGTGGTTTCGTGAAAATCGCAGAAAATTTTTTTTCAGAAACTCCGGGGTGCCTGGAGGTCGCGGTGCACCACGCGACAGTTGTATTCCAAAACTGAGTCACTCAGATCACACGAGTACCCAAGCATGCTTGAAACTCATTCAAATGCAAGTACTTCTATCTGTTGTCTTGATTGTTTCCCACTCATTCCTTTTGGTTTGGGTAACATGTCAAAATCCCATGCCCAGAGAACTTCAAGTAGAGTTTGCGGAAATGCGCAGTGGACACCCCAGGTAGGGTAAGGATCAGCATTTCCACACTACTCAGAGAATTTTTATTTTCAGGGATGGATTTTTAGCCCAATTCAAGTTGAAGAAAAGTGGTTTCATGAAAATCGCAGAAAATTTTTTTTCAGAAACTCCGGGGTGCCTGGAGGTCGCGGTGCACCACGCGACAGTTGTATTCCAAAACTGAGTCACTCAGATCACACGAGTACCCAAGCATGCTTGAAACTCATTCAAATGCAAGTGCTTCTATCTGATGTCTTGATTGTTTCCAACTCATTCCTTTTGGTTTGGGTAACATGTCAAAATCCCATGCCTAGAGAACTTCAAGTAGAGTTCTCGGAAATGCTCAGTGGACACCCCAGGTAGGGTAAGGATCAGCATTTCCACACTACTCAGAGAATTTTTATTTTCAGGGATGGATTTTTAGCCCAATTCAAGTTGAAGAAAAGTGGTTTCGTGAAAATCGCAGAAAATTTTTTTTCAGAAACTCCGGGGTGCCTGGAGGTTGCGGTGCACCACGCGACAGTTGTATTCCAAAACTGAGTCACTCAGATCACACGAGAACCCAAGCATGCTTGAAACTCATTCAAATGCAAGTGCTTCTATCTGTTGTCTTGATTGTTTCCCACTCATTCCTTTTGGTTTGGGTAACATGTCAAAATCCCATGCCCAGAGAACTTCAAGTAGAGTTTGCGGAAATGCTCAGTGGACACCCCAGGTAGGGTAAGGATCAGCATTTGCACACTACTCAGAGAATTTTTATTTTCAGGGATGGATTTTTAGCCCAATTCAAGTTGAAGAAAAGTGGTTTCGTGAAAATCGCAGAAAATTTTCTTTCAGAAACTCCGGGGTGCCTGGAGGTCGCGGTGCACCACGCGACAGTTGTATTCCAAAACTGAGTCACTCAGATCACACGAGTACCCAAGCATGCTTGAAACTCATTCAAATGCAAGTACTTCTATCTGTTGTCTTGATTGTTTCCCACTCATTCCTTTTGGTTTGGGTAACATGTCAAAATCCCATGCCAAGAGAAGTTCAAGTAGAGTTTGCGGAAATGCTCAGTGGACACCCCAGGTAGGGTAAGGATCAGCATTTCCACACTACTCAGAGAATTGTTATTTTCAGGGATGGATTTTTAGCCCAATTCAAGTTGAAGAAAAGTGGTTTCGTGAAAATCGCAGAAATTTTTTTTTCAGAAACTCCGGGGTGCCTGGAGTTCGCGGTGCACCACGCAACAGTTGTATTCCAAAACTGAGTCACTCAGATCACACGAGTACCCAAGCATGCTTGAAACTCATTCAAATGCAAGTGCTTCTATCTGATGTCTTGATTGTTTCCAACTCATTCCTTTTGGTTTGGGTAACATGTCAAAATCCCATGCCCAGAGAACTTCAAGTAGAGTTTGCGGAAATGCGCAGTGGACACCCCAGGTAGGGTAAGGATCAGCATTTCCAGACTACTCAGAGAATTTTTATTTTCAGGGATGGATTTTTAGCCCAATTCAAGTTGAAGAAAAGTGGTTTCGTGAAAATCGCAAAAAAAAATTTTTCAGAAACTCCGGGGTGCCTGGAGGTCGCGGTGCACAACGCGACAGTTGTATTCCAAAACTGAGTCACTCAGATCACACGAGTACCCAAGCATGCTTGAAACTCATTCAAATGCAAGTGCTTCTATCTGAAGTCTTGATTGTTTCCAACTCATTCCTTTTGGTTTGGGTAACATGTCAAAATCCCATGCCTAGAGAACTTCAAGTAGAGTTCTCGGAAATGCTCAGTGGACACCCCAGGTAGGGTAAGGATCAGCATTTCCACACTACTCAGAGAATTTTTATTTTCAGGGATGGATTTTTAGCCCAATTCAAGTTGAAGAAAAGTGGTTTCGTGAAAATCGCAGAAAATTTTTTTTCAGAAACTCCGGGGTGCCTGGAGGTCGCGGTGCACCACGCGACAGTTGTATTCCAAAACTGAGTCACTCAGATCACACGAGAACCCAAGCATGCTTGAAACTCATTCAAATGCAAGTGCTTCTATCTGTTGTCTTGATTGTTTCCCACTCATTCCTTTTGGTTTGGGTAACATGTCAAAATCCCATGCCCAGAGACCTTCAAGTACAGTTTGCGGAAATGCTCAGTGGACACCCCAGGTAGGGTAAGGATCAGCATTTCCACACTACTCAGAGAATTTTTATTTTCAGGGATGGATTTTTAGCCCAATTCAAGTTGAAGAAAAGTGGTTTCGTGAAAATCGCAGAAATTTTTTTTTCAGAAACTCCGGGGTGCCTGGAGTTCGCGATGCACCACGCGACAGTTGTATTCCAAAACTGAGTCACTCAGATCACACGAGTACCCAAGCATGCTTGAAACTCATTCAAATGCAAGTGCTTCTATCTGATGTCTTGATTGTTTCCAACTCATTCCTTTTGGTTTGGGTAACATGTCAAAATCCCATGCCTAGAGAACTTCAAGTAGAGTTCTCGGAAATGCTCAGTGGACACCCCAGGTAGGGTAAGGATCAGCATTTCCACACTACTCAGATAATTTTTATTTTCAGGGATGGATTTTTAGCCCAATTCAAGTTGAAGAAAAGTGGTTTCGTGAAAATCGCAGAAAATTTTTTTTCAGAAACTCCGGGGTGCCTGGAGGTCGCGGTGCACCACGCGACAGTTGTATTCCAAAACTGAGTCACTCAGATCACACGAGTACCCAAGCATGCTTGAAACTCATTCAAATGCAAGTACTTCTATCTGTTGTCTTGATTGTTTACCACTCATTCCTTTTGTTTTGGGTAACATGTCAAAATCCCATGCCTAGAGAACTTCAAGTAGAGTTCTCGGAAATGCTCAGTGGACACCCCAGGTAGGGTAAGGATCAGCATTTCCACACTACTCAGAGAATTTTTATTTTCAGGGATGGATTTTTAGCCCAGTTCAAGTTGAAGAAAAGTGGTTTCGTGAAAATCGCAGAAAATTTTTTTTCAGAAACTCCGGGGTGCCTGGAGGTCGCGGTGCACCACGCGACAGTTGTATTCCAAAACTGAGTCACTCAGATCACACGAGTACCCAAGCATGCTTGAAACTCATTCAAATGCAAGTGCTTCTATCTGTTGTCTTGATTGTTTCCCACTCATTCCTTTTGGTTTGGGTAACATGTCAAAATCCCATGCCCAGAGAACTTCAAGTAGAGTTTGCGGAAATGCTCAGTGGACACCCCAGGTAGGGTAAGGATCAGCATTTCCACACTACTCAGAGAATTTTTATTTTCAGGGATGGATTTTTAGTCCAATTCAAGTTGAAGAAAAGTGGTTTCGTGAAAATCGCAGAAAATTTTTTTTCAGAAACTCCGGGGTGCCTGGAGGTCGCGGTGCACCACGCGAAAGTTGTATTCCAAAACTGAGTCACTCAGATCACACGAGTACCCAAGCATGCTTGAAACTCATTCAAATGCAAGTGCTTCTATCTGTTGTCTTGATTGTTTCCCACTCATTCCTTTTGGTTTGGGTAACATGTCAAAATCCCATGCCCAGAGAACTTCAAGTAGAGTTTGCGGAAATGCTCAGTGGACACCCCAGGTAGGGTAAGGATCAGCATTTCCACACTACTCAGAGAATTTTTATTTTCAGGGATGGATTTTTAGTCCAATTCAAGTTGAAGAAAAGTGGTTTCGTGAAAATCGCAAAAAAATTTTTTTCAGAAACTCCGGGGTGCCTGGAGGTCGCGGTGCACCACGCGACAGTTGTATTCCAAAACTGAGTCACTCAGATCACACGGGTACCCAAGCATGCTTGAAACTCATTCAAATGCAAGTGCTTCTATCTGATGTCTTGATTGTTTCCCACTCATTCCTTTTGGTTTGGTAACATGTCAAAATCCCATGCCCAGAGAACTTCAAGTAGAGTTTGCGGAAATGCTCAGTGGACACCCCAGGTAGGGTAAGGATCAGCATTTCCACACTACTCAGAGAATTTTTATTTTCAGGGATGGATTTTTAGCCCAATTCAAGTTGAAGAAAAGTGGTTTCGTGAAAATCGCAGAAAATTTTTTTTCAGAAACTCCGGGGTGCCTGGAGGTCGCGGTGCACCACGCGACAGTTGTATTCCAAAACTGAGTCACTCAGATCACACGAGTACCCAAGCATGCTTGAAACTCATTCAAATGCAAGTACTTCTATCTGTTGTCTTGAATGTTTCCCACTCATTCCTTTTGGTTTGGGTAACTTGTCAAAATCCCATGCCCAGAGAACTTCAAGTAGAGTTTGCGGAAATGCTCAGTGGACACCCCAGGTAGGGTAAGGATCAGCATTTCCACACTACTCAGAGAATTCTTATTTTCAGGGATGGATTTTTAGCCCAATTCAAGTTGAAGAAAAGTGGTTTCGTGAAAATCGCAGAAAATTTTTTTTCAGAAACTCCGGGGTGCCTGGAGGTCGCGGTGCACCACGCGACAGTTGTATTCCAAAACTGAGTCACTCAGATCACACGAGTACCCAAGCATGCTTGAAACTCATTCAAATGCAAGTGCTTCTATCTGATGTCTTGATTGTTTCCAACTCATTCCTTTTCGTTTGGGTAACATGTCAAAATCAAATGCCTAGAGAACTTCAAGTAGAGTTCTCGGAAATGCTCAGTGGACACCCCAGGTAGGGTAAGGATCAGCATTTCCACACTACTCAGAGAATTTTTATTTTCAGGGATGGATTTTTAGCCCAATTCAAGTTGAAGAAAAGTGGTTTCGTGAAAATCGCAGAAAATTTTTTTTCAGAAACTCCGGGGTGCCTGGAGGTCGCGGTGCACCACGCGACAGTTGTATTCCAAAACTGAGTCACTCAGATCACACGAGAACCCAAGCATGCTTGAAACTCATTCAAATGCAAGTGCTTCTATCTGTTGTCTTGATTGTTTCCCACTCATTCCTTTTGGTTTGGGTAACATGTCAAAATCCCATGCCCAGAGACCTTCAAGTAGAGTTTGCGGAAATGCTCAGTGGACACCCCAGGTAGGGTAAGGATCAGCATTTCCACGCTACTCAGAGAATTTTTATTTTCAGGGATGGATTTTTAGCCCAATTCAAGTTGAAGAAAAGTGGTTTCGTGAAAATCGCAGAAAATTTTTTTTCAGAAACTCCGGGGTGCCTGGAGGTCGCGGTGCACCACGCGACAGTTGTATTCCAAAACTGAGTCACTCAGATCACACGAGTACCCAAGCATGCTTGAAACTCATTCAAATGCAAGTGCTTCTATCTGATGTCTTGATTGTTTCCAACTCATTCCTTTTGGTTTGGGTAACATGTCAAAATCCCATGCCTAGAGAACTTCAAGTAGAGTTCTCGGAAATGCTCAGTGGACACCCCAGGTAGGGTAAGGATCAGCATTTCCACACTACTCAGATAATTTTTAATTTCAGGGATGGATTTTTAGCCCAATTCAAGTTGAAGAAAAGTGGTTTCGTGAAAATCGCAGAAAATTTTTTTTCAGAAACTCCGGGGTGCCTGGAGGTCGCGGTGCACCACGCGACAGTTGTATTCCAAAACTGAGTCACTCAGATCACACGAGTACCCAAGCATGCTTGAAACTCATTCAAATGCAAGTACTTCTATCTGTTGTCTTGATTGTTTACCACTCATTCCTTTTGGTTTGGGTAACATGTCAAAATCCCATGCCTAGAGAACTTCAAGTAGAGTTCTCGGAAATGCTCAGTGGACACCCCAGGTAGGGTAAGGATCAGCATTTCCACACTACTCAGAGAATTTTTATTTTCAGGGATGGATTTTTAGCCCAATTCAAGTTGAAGAAAAGTGGTTTCGTGAAAATCGCAGAAAATTTTTTTTCAGAAACTCCGGGGTGCCTGGAGGTCGCGGTGCACCACGCGACAGTTGTATTCCAAAACTGAGTCACTCAGATCACACGAGTACCCAAGCATGCTTGAAACTCATTCAAATGCAAGTACTTCTATCTGTTGTCTTGATTGTTTCCCACTCATTCCTTTTGGTTTGGGTAACATGTCAAAATCCCATGCCCAGAGAACTTCAAGTAGAGTTCTCGGAAATGCTCAGTGGACACCCCAGGTAGGGTAAGGATCAGCATTTCCACACTACTCAGAGAATTTTTATTTTCAGGGATGGATTTTTAGCCCAATTCAAGTTGAAGAAAAGTGGTTTCGTGAAAATCGCAGAAAATTTTTTTTCAGAAACTCCGGGGTGCCTGGAGGTCGCGGTGCACCACGCGACAGTTGTATTCCAAAACTGAGTCACTCAGATCACACGAGTACCCAAGCATGCTTGAAACTCATTCAAATGCAAGTGCTTCTATCTGTTGTCTTGATTGTTTCCCACTCATTCCTTTTGGTTTGGGTAACATGTCAAAATCCCATGCCCAGAGAACTTCAAGTAGAGTTTGCGGAAATGCTCAGTGGACACCCCAGGTAGGGTAAGGATCAGCATTTCCACACTACTCAGAGAATTTTTATTTTCAGGGATGGATTTTTAGTCCAATTCAAGTTGAAGAAAAGTGGTTTCGTGAAAATCGCAAAAAATGTTTTTTCAGAAACTCCGGGGTGCCTGGAGGTCGCGGTGCACCACGCGACAGTTGTATTCCAAAACTGAGTCACTCAGATCACACGGGTACCCAAGCATGCTTGAAACTCATTCAAATGCAAGTGCTTCTATCTGATGTCTTGATTGTTTCCCACTCATTCCTTTTGGTTTGGGTAACATGTCAAAATCCCATGCCCAGAGAACTTCAAGTAGAGTTTGCGGAAATGCTCAGTGGACACCCCAGGTAGGGTAAGGATCAGCATTTCCACACTACTCAGAGAATTTTTATTTTCAGGGATGGATTTTTAGCCCAATTCAAGTTGAAGAAAAGTGGTTTCGTGAAAATCGCAGAAAATTTTTTTTCAGAAACTCCGGGGTGCCTGGAGGTCGCGGTGCACCACGCGACAGTTGTATTCCAAAACTGAGTCACTCAGATCACACGAGTACCCAAGCATGCTTGAAACTCATTCAAATGCAAGTACTTCTATCTGTTGTCTTGAATGTTTCCCACTCATTCCTTTTGGTTTGGGTAACATGTCAAAATCCCATGCCCAGAGAACTTCAAGTAGAGTTTGCGGAAATGCTCAGTGGACACCCCAGGTAGGGTAAGGATCAGCATTTCCACACTACTCAGAGAATTTTTATTTTCAGGGATGGATTTTTAGCCCAATTCAAGTTGAAGAAAAGTGGTTTCGTGAAAATCGCAGAAATTTTTTTTTCAGAAACTCCGGGGTGCCTGGAGGTCGCGGTGCACCACGCGACAGTTGTATTCCAAAACTGAGTCACTCAGATCACACGAGTACCCAAGCATGCTTGAAACTCATTCAAATGCAAGTGCTTCTATCTGTTGTCTTGATTGTTTCCCACTCATTCCTTTTGGTTTGGGTAACATGTCAAAATCCCATGCCCAGAGAACTTCAAGTAGAGTTTGCGGAAATGCTCAGTGGACACCCCAGGTAGGGTAAGGATCAGCATTTCCACACTACTCAGAGAATTTTTATTTTCAGGGATGGATTTTTAGCCCAATTCAAGTTGAAGAAAAGTGGTTTCGTGAAAATCGCAGAAAATTTTTTTTCAGAAACTCCGGGGTGCCTGGAGGTCGCGGTGCACCACGCGACAGTTGTATTCCAAAACTGAGTCACTCAGATCACACGAGTACCCAAGCATGCTTGAAACTCATTCAAATGCAAGTGCTTCTATCTGATGTCTTGATTGTTTCCAACTCATTCCTTTTGGTTTGGGTAACATGTCAAAATCCCATGCCTAGAGAACTTCAAGTAGAGTTCTCGGAAATGCTCAGTGGACACCCCAGGTAGGGTAAGGATCAGCATTTCCACACTACTCAGAGAATTTTTATTTTCAGGGATGGATTTTTAGCCCAATTCAAGTTGAAGAAAAGTGGTTTCGTGAAAATCGCAGAAAATTTTTTTTCAGAAACTCCGGGGTGCCTGGAGGTCGCGGTGCACCACGCGACAGTTGTATTCCAAAACGGAGTCACTCAGATCACACGAGTACCCAAGCATGCTTGAAACTCATTCAAATGCAAGTACTTCTATCTGTTGTCTTGATTGTTTCCCACTCATTCCTTTTGGTTTGGGTAACATGTCAAAATCCCATGCCCAGAGAACTTCAAGTAGAGTTCTCGGAAATGCTCAGTGGACACCCCAGGTAGGGTAAGGATCAGCATTTCCACACTACTCAGAGAATTTTTATTTTCAGGGATGGATTTTTAGCCCAATTCAAGTTGAAGAAAAGTGGTTTCGTGAAAATCGCAGAAAATTTTTTTTCAGAAACTCCGGGGTGCCTGGAGGTCGCGGTGCACCACGCGACAGTTGTATTCCAAAACTGAGTAACTCAGATCACACGAGTACCCAAGCATGCTTGAAACTCATTCAAATGCAAGTGCTTCTATCTGTTGTCTTGATTGTTTCCCACTCATTCCTTTTGGTTTGGGTAACATGTCAAAATCCCATGCCCAGAGAACTTCAAGTAGAGTTTGCGGAAATGCTCAGTGGACACCCCAGGTAGGGTAAGGATCAGCATTTCCACACTACTCAGAGAATTTTTATTTTCAGGGATGGATTTTTAGTCCAATTCAAGTTGAAGAAAAGTGGTTTCGTGAAAATCGCAAAAAATGTTTTTTCAGAAACTCCGGGGTGCCTGGAGGTCGCGGTCACCACTCGACAGTTGTATTCCAAAACTGAGTCACTCAGATCACACGGGTACCCAAGCATGCTTGAAACTCATTCAAATGCAAGTGCTTCTATCTGATGTCTTGATTGTTTCCCACTCATTCCTTTTGGTTTGGGTAACATGTCAAAATCCCATGCCCAGAGAACTTCAAGTAGAGTTTGCGGAAATGCTCAGTGGACACCCCAGGTAGGGTAAGGATCAGCATTTCCACACTACTCAGAGAATTTTTATTTTCAGGGATGGATTTTTAGCCCAATTCAAGTTGAAGAAAAGTGGTTTCGTGAAAATCGCAGAAAATTTTTTTTCAGAAACTCCGGGGTGCCTGGAGGTCGCGGTGCACCACGCGACAGTTGTATTCCAAAACTGAGTCACTCAGATCACACGAGTACCCAAGCATGCTTGAAACTCATTCAAATGCAAGTGCTTCTATCTGTTGTCTTGATTGTTTCCCACTCATTCCTTTTGGTTTGGGTAACATGTCAAAATCCCATGCCCAGAGAACTTCAAGTAGAGTTTGCGGAAATGCTCAGTGGACACCCCAGGTAGGGTAAGGATCAGCATTTCCACACTACTCAGAGAATTTTTATTTTCAGGGATGGATTTTTAGCCCAATTCAAGTTGAAGAAAAGTGGTTTCGTGAAAATCGCAGAAAATGTTTTTTCAGAAACTTCGGGGTGCCTGGAGGTCGCGGTGCACCACGCGACAGTTGTATTCCAAAACTGAGTCACTCAGATCACACGAGTACCCAAGCATGCTTGAAACTCATTCAAATGCAAGTGCTTCTATCTGATGTCTTGATTGTTTCCAACTCATTCCTTTTGGTTTGGGTAACATGTCAAAATCCCATGCCTAGAGAACTTCAAGTAGAGTTCACGGAAATGCTCAGTGGACACCCCAGGTAGGGTAAGGATCAGCATTTCCACACTACTCAGAGAATTTTTATTTTCAGGGATGGATTTTTAGCCCAATTCAAGTTGAAGAAAAGTGGTTTCGTGAAAATCGCAGAAAATTTTTTTTCAGAAACTCCGGGGTGCCTGGAGGTCGCGGTGCACCACGCGACAGTTGTATTCCAAAACTGAGTCACTCAGATCACACGAGAACCCAAGCATGCTTGAAACTCATTCAAATGCAAGTGCTTCTATCTGTTGTCTTGATTGTTTACCACTCATTCCTTTTGGTTTGGGTAACATGTCAAAATCCCATGCCTAGAGAACTTCAAGTAGAGTTCTCGGAAATGCTCAGTGGACACCCCAGGTAGGGTAAGGATCAGCATTTCCACACTACTCAGAGAATTTTTATTTTCAGGGATGGATTTTTAGCCCAATTCAAGTTGAAGAAAAGTGGTTTCGTGAAAATCGCAGAAAATTTTTTTTCAGAAACTCCGGGGTGCCTGGAGGTCGCGGTGCACCACGCGACAGTTGTATTCCAAAACTGAGTCACTCAGATCACACGAGTACCCAAGCATGCTTGAAACTCATTCAAATGCAAGTACTTCTATCTGTTGTCTTGATTGTTTCCCACTCATTCCTTTTGGTTTGGGTAACATGTCAAAATCCCATGCCCAGAGAACTTCAAGTAGAGTTCTCGGAAATGCTCAGTGGACACCCCAGGTAGGGTAAGGATCAGCATTTCCACACTACTCAGAGAATTTTTATTTTCAGGGATGGATTTTTAGCCCAATTCAAGTTGAAGAAAAGTGGTTTCGTGAAAATCGCAGAAAATTTTTTTTCAGAAACTCCGGGGTGCCTGGAGGTCGCGGTGCACCACGCGACAGTTGTATTCCAAAACTGAGTCACTCAGATCACACGAGTACCCAAGCATGCTTGAAACTCATTCAAATGCAAGTGCTTCTATCTGTTGTCTTGATTGTTTCCCACTCATTCCTTTTGGTTTGGGTAACATGTCAAAATCCCATGCCCAGAGAACTTCAAGTAGAGTTTGCGGAAATGCTCAGTGGACACCCCAGGTAGGGTAAGGATCAGCATTTCCACACTACTCAGAGAATTTTTATTTTCAGGGATGGATTTTTAGCCCAATTCAAGTTGAAGAAAAGTGGTTTCGTGAAAATCGCAGAAAATTTTTTTTCAGAAACTTCGGGGTGCCTGGAGGTCGCGGTGCACCACGCGACAGTTGTATTCCAAAACTGAGTCACTCAGATCACACGAGTACCCAAGCATGCTTGAAACTCATTCAAATGCAAGTGCTTCTATCTGATGTCTTGATTGTTTCCAACTCATTCCTTTTGGTTTGGGTAACATGTCAAAATCCCATGCCTAGAGAACTTCAAGTAGAGTTCACGGAAATGCTCAGTGGACACCCCAGGTAGGGTAAGGATCAGCATTTCCACACTACTCAGAGAATTTTTATTTTCAGGGATGGATTTTTAGCCCAATTCAAGTTGAAGAAAAGTGGTTTCGTGAAAATCGCAGAAAATTTTTTTTCAGAAACTCCGGGGTGCCTGGAGGTCGCGGTGCACCACGCGACAGTTGTATTCCAAAACTGAGTCACTCAGATCACACGAGAACCCAAGCATGCTTGAAACTCATTCAAATGCAAGTGCTTCTATCTGTTGTCTTGATTGTTTACCACTCATTCCTTTTGGTTTGGGTAACATGTCAAAATCCCATGCCTAGAGAACTTCAAGTAGAGTTCTCGGAAATGCTCAGTGGACACCCCAGGTAGGGTAAGGATCAGCATTTCCACACTACTCAGAGAATTTTTATTTTCAGGGATGGATTTTTAGCCCAATTCAAGTTGAAGAAAAGTGGTTTCGTGAAAATCGCAGAAAATTTTTTTTCAGAAACTCCGGGGTGCCTGGAGGTCGCGGTGCACCACGCGACAGTTGTATTCCAAAACTGAGTCACTCAGATCACACGAGTACCCAAGCATGCTTGAAACTCATTCAAATGCAAGTACTTCTATCTGTTGTCTTGATTGTTTCCCACTCATTCCTTTTGGTTTGGGTAACATGTCAAAATCCCATGCCCAGAGAACTTCAAGTAGAGTTCTCGGAAATGCTCAGTGGACACCCCAGGTAGGGTAAGGATCAGCATTTCCACACTACTCAGAGAATTTTTATTTTCAGGGATGGATTTTTAGCCCAATTCAAGTTGAAGAAAAGTGGTTTCGTGAAAATCGCAGAAAATTTTTTTTCAGAAACTCCGGGGTGCCTGGAGGTCGCGGTGCACCACGCGACAGTTGTATTCCAAAACTGAGTCACTCAGATCACACGAGTACCCAAGCATGCTTGAAACTCATTCAAATGCAAGTGCTTCTATCTGTTGTCTTGATTGTTTCCCACTCATTCCTTTTGGTTTGGGTAACATGTCAAAATCCCATGCCCAGAGAACTTCAAGTAGAGTTTGCGGAAATGCTCAGTGGACACCCCAGGTAGGGTAAGGATCAGCATTTCCACACTACTCAGAGAATTTTTATTTTCAGGGATGGATTTTTAGTCCAATTCAAGTTGAAGAAAAGTGGTTTCGTGAAAATCGCAGAAAATTTTTTTTCAGAAACTCCGGGGTGCCTGGAGGTCGCGGTGCACCACGCGACAGTTGTATTCCAAAACTGAGTCACTCAGATCACACGAGTACCCAAGCATGCTTGAAACTCATTCAAATGCAAGTGCTTCTATCTGTTGTCTTGATTGTTTCCCACTCATTCCTTTTGGTTTGGGTAACATGTCAAAATCCCATGCCCAGAGAACTTCAAGTAGAGTTTGCGGAAATGCTCAGTGGACACCCCAGGTAGGGTAAGGATCAGCATTTCCACACTACTCAGAGAATTTTTATTTTCAGGGATGGATTTTTAGCCCAATTCAAGTTGAAGAAAAGTGGTTTCGTGAAAATCGCAGAAAATTTTTTTTCAGAAACTCCGGGGTGCCTGGAGGTCGCGGTGCACCACGCGACAGTTGTATTCCAAAACTGAGTCACTCAGATCACACGAGTACCCAAGCATGCTTGAAACTCATTCAAATGCAAGTGCTTCTATCTGATGTCTTGATTGTTTCCAACTCATTCCTTTTGGTTTGGGTAACATGTCAAAATCCCATGCCTAGAGAACTTCAAGTAGAGTTCTCGGAAATGCTCAGTGGACACCCCAGGTAGGGTAAGGATCAGCATTTCCACACTACTCAGAGAATTTTTATTTTCAGGGATGGATTTTTAGCCCAATTCAAGTTGAAGAAAAGTGGTTTCGTGAAAATCGCAGAAAATTTTTTTTCAGAAACTCCGGGGTGCCTGGAGGTCGCGGTGCACCACGCGACAGTTGTATTCCAAAACGGAGTCACTCAGATCACACGAGTACCCAAGCATGCTTGAAACTCATTCAAATGCAAGTACTTCTATCTGTTGTCTTGATTGTTTCCCACTCATTCCTTTTGGTTTGGGTAACATGTCAAAATCCCATGCCCAGAGAACTTCAAGTAGAGTTCTCGGAAATGCTCAGTGGACACCCCAGGTAGGGTAAGGATCAGCATTTCCACACTACTTAGAGAATTTTTATTTTCAGGGATGGATTTTTAGCCCAATTCAAGTTGAAGAAAAGTGGTTTCGTGAAAATCGCAGAAAATTTTTTTTCAGAAACTCCGGGGTGCCTGGAGGTCGCGGTGCACCACGCGACAGTTGTATTCCAAAACTGAGTAACTCAGATCACACGAGTACCCAAGCATGCTTGAAACTCATTCAAATGCAAGTGCTTCTATCTGTTGTCTTGATTGTTTCCCACTCATTCCTTTTGGTTTGGGTAACATGTCAAAATCCCATGCCCAGAGAACTTCAAGTAGAGTTTGCGGAAATGCTCAGTGGACACCCCAGGTAGGGTAAGGATCAGCATTTCCACACTACTCAGAGAATTTTTATTTTCAGGGATGGATTTTTAGTCCAATTCAAGTTGAAGAAAAGTGGTTTCGTGAAAATCGCAAAAAATGTTTTTTCAGAAACTCCGGGGTGCCTGGAGGTCGCGGTCACCACTCGACAGTTGTATTCCAAAACTGAGTCACTCAGATCACACGGGTACCCAAGCATGCTTGAAACTCATTCAAATGCAAGTGCTTCTATCTGATGTCTTGATTGTTTCCCACTCATTCCTTTTGGTTTGGGTAACATGTCAAAATCCCATGCCCAGAGAACTTCAAGTAGAGTTTGCGGAAATGCTCAGTGGACACCCCAGGTAGGGTAAGGATCAGCATTTCCACACTACTCAGAGAATTTTTATTTTCAGGGATGGATTTTTAGCCCAATTCAAGTTGAAGAAAAGTGGTTTCGTGAAAATCGCAGAAAATTTTTTTTCAGAAACTCCGGGGTGCCTGGAGGTCGCGGTGCACCACGCGACAGTTGTATTCCAAAACTGAGTCACTCAGATCACACGAGTACCCAAGCATGCTTGAAACTCATTCAAATGCAAGTGCTTCTATCTGTTGTCTTGATTGTTTCCCACTCATTCCTTTTGGTTTGGGTAACATGTCAAAATCCCATGCCCAGAGAACTTCAAGTAGAGTTTGCGGAAATGCTCAGTGGACACCCCAGGTAGGGTAAGGATCAGCATTTCCACACTACTCAGAGAATTTTTATTTTCAGGGATGGATTTTTAGCCCAATTCAAGTTGAAGAAAAGTGGTTTCGTGAAAATCGCAGAAAATTTTTTTTCAGAAACTTCGGGGTGCCTGGAGGTCGCGGTGCACCACGCGACAGTTGTATTCCAAAACTGAGTCACTCAGATCACACGAGTACCCAAGCATGCTTGAAACTCATTCAAATGCAAGTGCTTCTATCTGATGTCTTGATTGTTTCCAACTCATTCCTTTTGGTTTGGGTAACATGTCAAAATCCCATGCCTAGAGAACTTCAAGTAGAGTTCACGGAAATGCTCAGTGGACACCCCAGGTAGGGTAAGGATCAGCATTTCCACACTACTCAGAGAATTTTTATTTTCAGGGATGGATTTTTAGCCCAATTCAAGTTGAAGAAAAGTGGTTTCGTGAAAATCGCAGAAAATTTTTTTTCAGAAACTCCGGGGTGCCTGGAGGTCGCGGTGCACCACGCGACAGTTGTATTCCAAAACTGAGTCACTCAGATCACACGAGAACCCAAGCATGCTTGAAACTCATTCAAATCCAAGTGCTTCTATCTGTTGTCTTGATTGTTTCCCACTCATTCCTTTTGGTTTGGGTAACATGTCAAAATCCCATGCCCAGAGACCTTCAAGTAGAGTTTGCGGAAATGCTCAGTGGACACCCCAGGTAGGGTAAGGATCAGCATTTCCACACTACTCAGAGAATTTTTATTTTCAGGGATGGATTTTTAGTCCAATTCAAGTTGAAGAAAAGTGGTTTCGTGAAAATCGCAGAAAATTTTTTTTCAGAAACTCCGGGGTGCCTGGAGTTCGCGGTGCACCACGCGACAGTTGTATTCCAAAACTGAGTCACTCAGATCACACGAGTACCCAAGCATGCTTGAAACTCATTCAAATGCAAGTGCTTCTATCTGATGTCTTGATTGTTTCCAACTCATTCCTTTTGGTTTGGGTAACATGTCAAAATCCCATGCCTAGAGAACTTCAAGTAGAGTTCTCGGAAATGCTCAGTGGACACCCCAGGTAGGGTAAGGATCAGCATTTCCACACTACTCAGATAATTTTTATTTTCAGGGATGGATTTTTAGCCCAATTCAAGTTGAAGAAAAGTGGTTTCGTGAAAATCGCAGAAAATTTTTTTTCAGAAACTCCGGGGTGCCTGGAGGTCGCGGTGCACCACGCGACAGTTGTATTCCAAAACTGAGTCACTCAGATCACACGAGTACCCAAGCATGCTTGAAACTCATTCAAATGCAAGTACTTCTATCTGTTGTCTTGATTGTTTACCACTCATTCCTTTTGTTTTGGGTAACATGTCAAAATCCCATGCCTAGAGAACTTCAAGTAGAGTTCTCGGAAATGCTCAGTGGACACCCCAGGTAGGGTAAGGATCAGCATTTCCACACTACTCAGAGAATTTTTATTTTCAGGGATGGATTTTTAGCCCAATTCAAGTTGAAGAAAAGTGGTTTCGTGAAAATCGCAGAAAATTTTTTTTCAGAAACTCCGGGGTGCCTGGAGGTCGCGGTGCACCACGCGACAGTTGTATTCCAAAACTGAGTCACTCAGATCACACGAGTACCCAAGCATGCTTGAAACTCATTCAAATGCAAGTGCTTCTATCTGTTGTCTTGATTGTTTCCCACTCATTCCTTTTGGTTTGGGTAACATGTCAAAATCCCATGCCCAGAGAACTTCAAGTAGAGTTTGCGGAAATGCTCAGTGGACACCCCAGGTAGGGTAAGGATCAGCATTTCCACACTACTCAGAGAATTTTTATTTTCAGGGATGGATTTTTAGTCCAATTCAAGTTGAAGAAAAGTGGTTTCGTGAAAATCGCAGAAAATTTTTTTTCAGAAACTCCGGGGTGCCTGGAGGTCGCGGTGCACCACGCGACAGTTGTATTCCAAAACTGAGTCTCTCAGATCACACGAGTACCCAAGCATGCTTGAAACTCATTCAAATGCAAGTGCTTCTATCTGTTGTCTTGATTGTTTCCCACTCATTCCGTTTGGTTTGGGTAACGTGAAAATCCCATGCCCAGAGAACTTCAAGTAGAGTTCGCGGAAATGATCAGTGGACACCCCAGATAGGGTAAGGATCAGCATTTCCACACTACTCAGAGAATTTTTATTTTCAGGGATGGATTTTTAGTCCAATTCAAGTTGAAGAAAAGTGGTTTCGTGAAAATCGCAAAAAAATTTTTTTCAGAAACTCCGGGGTGCCTGGAGGTCGCGGTGCACCACGCGACAGTTGTATTCCAAAACTGAGTCACTCAGATCACACGGGTACCCAAGCATGCTTGAAACTCATTCAAATGCAAGTGCTTCTATCTGATGTCTTGATTGTTTCCCACTCATTCCTTTTGGTTTGGTAACATGTCAAAATCCCATGCCCAGAGAACTTCAAGTAGAGTTTGCGGAAATGCTCAGTGGACACCCCAGGTAGGGTAAGGATCAGCATTTCCACACTACTCAGAGAATTTTTATTTTCAGGGATGGATTTTTAGCCCAATTCAAGTTGAAGAAAAGTGGTTTCGTGAAAATCGCAGAAAATTTTTTTTCAGAAACTCCGGGGTGCCTGGAGGTCGCGGTGCACCACGCGACAGTTGTATTCCAAAACTGAGTCACTCAGATCACACGAGTACCCAAGCATGCTTGAAACTCATTCAAATGCAAGTACTTCTATCTGTTGTCTTGAATGTTTCCCACTCATTCCTTTTGGTTTGGGTAACTTGTCAAAATCCCATGCCCAGAGAACTTCAAGTAGAGTTTGCGGAAATGCTCAGTGGACACCCCAGGTAGGGTAAGGATCAGCATTTCCACACTACTCAGAGAATTCTTATTTTCAGGGATGGATTTTTAGCCCAATTCAAGTTGAAGAAAAGTGGTTTCGTGAAAATCGCAGAAAATTTTTTTTCAGAAACTCCGGGGTGCCTGGAGGTCGCGGTGCACCACGCGACAGTTGTATTCCAAAACTGAGTCACTCAGATCACACGAGTACCCAAGCATGCTTGAAACTCATTCAAATGCAAGTGCTTCTATCTGATGTCTTGATTGTTTCCAACTCATTCCTTTTGGTTTGGGTAACATGTCAAAATCAAATGCCTAGAGAACTTCAAGTAGAGTTCTCGGAAATGCTCAGTGGACACCCCAGGTAGGGTAAGGATCAGCATTTCCACACTACTCAGAGAATTTTTATTTTCAGGGATGGATTTTTAGCCCAATTCAAGTTGAAGAAAAGTGGTTTCGTGAAAATCGCAGAAAATTTTTTTTCAGAAACTCCGGGGTGCCTGGAGGTCGCGGTGCACCACGCGACAGTTGTATTCCAAAACTGAGTCACTCAGATCACACGAGAACCCAAGCATGCTTGAAACTCATTCAAATGCAAGTGCTTCTATCTGTTGTCTTGATTGTTTCCCACTCATTCCTTTTGGTTTGGGTAACATGTCAAAATCCCATGCCCAGAGACCTTCAAGTAGAGTTTGCGGAAATACTCAGTGGACACCCCAGGTAGGGTAAGGATCAGCATTTCCACACTACTCAGAGAATTTTTATTTTCAGGGATGGATTTTTAGCCCAATTCAAGTTGAAGAAAAGTGGTTTCGTGAAAATCGCAGAAAATTTTTTTTCAGAAACTCCGGGGTGCCTGGAGTTCGCGGTGCACCACGCGACAGTTGTATTCCAAAACTGAGTCACTCAGATCACACGAGTACCCAAGCATGCTTGAAACTCATTCAAATGCAAGTGCTTCTATCTGATGTCTTGATTGTTTCCAACTCATTCCTTTTGGTTTGGGTAACATGTCAAAATCCCATGCCTAGAGAACTTCAAGTAGAGTTCTCGGAAATGCTCAGTGGACACCCCAGGTAGGGTAAGGATCAGCATTTCCACACTACTCAGATAATTTTTAATTTCAGGGATGGATTTTTAGCCCAATTCAAGTTGAAGAAAAGTGGTTTCGTGAAAATCGCAGAAAATTTTTTTTCAGAAACTCCGGGGTGCCTGGAGGTCGCGGTGCACCACGCGACAGTTGTATTCCAAAACTGAGTCACTCAGATCACACGAGTACCCAAGCATGCTTGAAACTCATTCAAATGCAAGTACTTCTATCTGTTGTCTTGATTGTTTACCACTCATTCCTTTTGGTTTGGGTAACATGTCAATATCCCATGCCTAGAGAACTTCAAGTAGAGTTCTCGGAAATGCTCAGTGGACACCCCAGGTAGGGTAAGGATCAGCATTTCCACACTACTCAGAGAATTTTTATTTTCAGGGATGGATTTTTAGCCCAATTCAAGTTGAAGAAAAGTGGTTTCGTGAAAATCGCAGAAAATTTTTTTTCAGAAACTCCGGGGTGCCTGGAGGTCGCGGTGCACCACGCGACAGTTGTATTCCAAAACTGAGTCACTCAGATCACACGAGTACCCAAGCATGCTTGAAACTCATTCAAATGCAAGTACTTCTATCTGTTGTCTTGATTGTTTCCCACTCATTCCTTTTGGTTTGGGTAACATGTCAAAATCCCATGCCCAGAGAACTTCAAGTAGAGTTCTCGGAAATGCTCAGTGGACACCCCAGGTAGGGTAAGGATCAGCATTTCCACACTACTCAGAGAATTTTTATTTTCAGGGATGGATTTTTAGCCCAATTCAAGTTGAAGAAAAGTGGTTTCGTGAAAATCGCAGAAAATTTTTTTTCAGAAACTCCGGGGTGCCTGGAGGTCGCGGTGCACCACGCGACAGTTGTATTCCAAAACTGAGTCACTCAGATCACACGAGTACCCAAGCATGCTTGAAACTCATTCAAATGCAAGTGCTTCTATCTGTTGTCTTGATTGTTTCCCACTCATTCCTTTTGGTTTGGGTAACATGTCAAAATCCCATGCCCAGAGAACTTCAAGTAGAGTTTGCGGAAATGCTCAGTGGACACCCCAGGTAGGGTAAGGATCAGCATTTCCACACTACTCAGAGAATTTTTATTTTCAGGGATGGATTTTTAGTCCAATTCAAGTTGAAGAAAAGTGGTTTCGTGAAAATCGCAAAAAATGTTTTTTCAGAAACTCCGGGGTGCCTGGAGGTCGCGGTGCACCACGCGACAGTTGTATTCCAAAACTGAGTCACTCAGATCACACGAGTACCCAAGCATGCTTGAAACTCATTCAAATGCAAGTACTTCTATCTGTTGTCTTGAATGTTTCCCACTCATTCCTTTTGGTTTGGGTAACATGTCAAAATCTCATGCCCAGAGAACTTCAAGTAGAGTTTGCGGAAATGCTCAGTGGACACCCCAGGTAGGGTAAGGATCAGCATTTCCACACTACTCAGAGAATTTTTATTTTCAGGGATGGATTTTTAGCCCAATTCAAGTTGAAGAAAAGTGGTTTCGTGAAAATCGCAGAAAATTTTTTTTCAGAAACTCCGGGGTGCCTGGAGGTCGCGGTGCACCACGCGACAGTTGTATTCCAAAACTGAGTCACTCAGATCACACGAGTACCCAAGCATGCTTGAAACTCATTCAAATGCAAGTGCTTCTATCTGTTGTCTTGATTGTTTCCCACTCATTCCTTTTGGTTTGGGTAACATGTCAAAATCCCATGCCCAGAGAACTTCAAGTAGAGTTTGCGGAAATGCTCAGTGGACACCCCAGGTAGGGTAAGGATCAGCATTTCCACACTACTCAGAGAATTTTTATTTTCAGGGATGGATTTTTAGCCCAATTCAAGTTGAAGAAAAGTGGTTTCGTGAAAATCGCAGAAAATTTTTTTTCAGAAACTCCGGGGTGCCTGGAGGTCGCGGTGCACCACGCGACAGTTGTATTCCAAAACTGAGTCACTCAGATCACACGAGTACCCAAGCATGCTTGAAACTCATTCAAATGCAAGTACTTCTATCTGTTGTCTTGATTGTTTCCCACTCATTCCTTTTGGTTTGGGTAACATGTCAAAATCCCATGCCCAGAGAACTTCAAGTAGAGTTCTCGGAAATGCTCAGTGGACACCCCAGGTAGGGTAAGGATCAGCATTTCCACACTACTCAGAGAATTTTTATTTTCAGGGATGGATTTTTAGCCCAATTCAAGTTGAAGAAAAGTGGTTTCGTGAAAATCGCAGAAAATTTTTTTTCAGAAACTCCGGGGTGCCTGGAGGTCGCGGTGCACCACGCGACAGTTGTATTCCAAAACTGAGTCACTCAGATCACACGAGTACCCAAGCATGCTTGAAACTCATTCAAATGCAAGTGCTTCTATCTGTTGTCTTGATTGTTTCCCACTCATTCCTTTCGGTTTGGGTAACATGTCAAAATCCCATGCCCAGAGAACTTCAAGTAGAGTTTGCGGAAATGCTCAGTGGACACCCCAGGTAGGGTAAGGATCAGCATTTCCACACTACTCAGAGAATTTTTATTTTCAGGGATGGATTTTTAGCCCAATTCAAGTTGAAGAAAAGTGGTTTCGTGAAAATCGCAGAAAATTTTTTTTCAGAAACTCCGGGGTGCCTGGAGGTCGCGGTGCACCACGCGACAGTTGTATTCCAAAACTGAGTCACTCAGATCACACGAGTACCCAAGCATGCTTGAAACTCATTCAAATGCAAGTACTTCTATCTGTTGTCTTGATTGTTTCCCACTCATTCCTTTTGGTTTGGGTAACATGTCAAAATCCCATGCCCAGAGAACTTCAAGTAGAGTTCTCGGAAATGCTCAGTGGACACCCCAGGTAGGGTAAGGATCAGCATTTCCACACTACTCAGAGAATTTTTATTTTCAGGGATGGATTTTTAGCCCAATTCAAGTTGAAGAAAAGTGGTTTCGTGAAAATCGCAGAAAATTTTTTTTCAGAAACTCCGGGGTGCCTGGAGGTCGCGGTGCACCACGCGACAGTTGTATTCCAAAACTGAGTAACTCAGATCACACGAGTACCCAAGCATGCTTGAAACTCATTCAAATGCAAGTGCTTCTATCTGTTGTCTTGATTGTTTCCCACTCATTCCTTTTGGTTTGGGTAACATGTCAAAATCCCATGCCCAGAGAACTTCAAGTAGAGTTTGTGGAAATGCTCAGTGGACACCCCAGGTAGGGTAAGGATCAGCATGTCCACACTACTCAGAGAATTTTTATTTTCAGGGATGGATTTTTAGTCCAATTCAAGTTGAAGAAAAGTGGTTTCGTGAAAATCGCAAAAAATGTTTTTTCAGAAACTCCGGGGTGCCTGGAGGTCGCGGTCACCACGCGACAGTTGTATTCCAAAACTGAGTCACTCAGATCACACGGGTACCCAAGCATGCTTGAAACTCATTCAAATGCAAGTGCTTCTATCTGATGTCTTGATTGTTTCCCACTCATTCCTTTTGGTTTGGGTAACATGTCAAAATCCCATGCCCAGAGAACTTCAAGTAGAGTTTGCGGAAATGCTCAGTGGACACCCCAGGTAGGGTAAGGATCAGCATTTCCACACTACTCAGAGAATTTTTATTTTCAGGGATGGATTTTTAGCCCAATTCAAGTTGAAGAAAAGTGGTTTCGTGAAAATCGCAGAAAATTTTTTTTCAGAAACTCCGGGGTGCCTGGAGGTCGCGGTGCACCACGCGACAGTTGTATTCCAAAACTGAGTCACTCAGATCACACGAGTACCCAAGCATGCTTGAAACTCATTCAAATGCAAGTGCTTCTATCTGTTGTCTTGATTGTTTCCCACTCATTCCTTTTGGTTTGGGTAACATGTCAAAATCCCATGCCCAGAGAACTTCAAGTAGAGTTTGCGGAAATGCTCAGTGGACACCCCAGGTAGGGTAAGGATCAGCATTTCCACACTACTCAGAGAATTTTTATTTTCAGGGATGGATTTTTAGCCCAATTCAAGTTGAAGAAAAGTGGTTTCGTGAAAATCGCAGAAAATTTTTTTTCAGAAACTTCGGGGTGCCTGGAGGTCGCGGTGCACCACGCGACAGTTGTATTCCAAAACTGAGTCACTCAGATCACACGAGTACCCAAGCATGCTTGAAACTCATTCAAATGCAAGTGCTTCTATCTGATGTCTTGATTGTTTCCAACTCATTCCTTTTGGTTTGGGTAACATGTCAAAATCCCATGCCTAGAGAACTTCAAGTAGAGTTCACGGAAATGCTCAGTGGACACCCCAGGTAGGGTAAGGATCAGCATTTCCACACTACTCAGAGAATTTTTATTTTCAGGGATGGATTTTTAGCCCAATTCAAGTTGAAGAAAAGTGGTTTCGTGAAAATCGCAGAAAATTTTTTTTCAGAAACTCCGGGGTGCCTGGAGGTCGCGGTGCACCACGCGACAGTTGTATTCCAAAACTGAGTCACTCAGATCACACGAGAACCCAAGCATGCTTGAAACTCATTCAAATGCAAGTGCTTCTATCTGTTGTCTTGATTGTTTCCCACTCATTCCTTTTGGTTTGGGTAACATGTCAAAATCCCATGCCCAGAGACCTTCAAGTAGAGTTTGCGGAAATGCTCAGTGGACACCCCAGGTAGGGTAAGGATCAGCATTTCCACACTACTCAGAGAATTTTTATTTTCAGGGATGGATTTTTAGCCCAATTCAAGTTGAAGAAAAGTGGTTTCGTGAAAATCGCAGAAAATTTTTTTTCAGAAACTCCGGGGTGCCTGGAGTTCGCGGTGCACCACGCGACAGTTGTATTCCAAAACTGAGTCACTCAGATCACACGAGTACCCAAGCATGCTTGAAACTCATTCAAATGCAAGTGCTTCTATCTGATGTCTTGATTGTTTCCAACTCATTCCTTTTGGTTTGGGTAACATGTCAAAATCCCATGCCTAGAGAACTTCAAGTAGAGTTCTCGGAAATGCTCAGTGGACACCCCAGGTAGGGTAAGGATCAGCATTTCCACACTACTCAGATAATTTTTATTTTCAGGGATGGATTTTTAGCCCAATTCAAGTTGAAGAAAAGTGGTTTCGTGAAAATCGCAGAAAATTTTTTTTCAGAAACTCCGGGGTGCCTGGAGGTCGCGGTGCACCACGCGACAGTTGTATTCCAAAACTGAGTCACTCAGATCACACGAGTACCCAAGCATGCTTGAAACTCATTCAAATGCAAGTACTTCTATCTGTTGTCTTGATTGTTTACCACTCATTCCTTTTGGTTTGGGTAACATGTCAAAATCCCATGCCTAGAGAACTTCAAGTAGAGTTCTCGGAAATGCTCAGTGGACACCCCAGGTAGGGTAAGGATCAGCATTTCCACACTACTCAGAGAATTTTTATTTTCAGGGATGGATTTTTAGCCCAATTCAAGTTGAAGAAAAGTGGTTTCGTGAAAATCGCAGAAAATTTTTTTTCAGAAACTCCGGGGTGCCTGGAGGTCGCGGTGCACCACGCGACAGTTGTATTCCAAAACTGAGTCACTCAGATCACACGAGTACCCAAGCATGCTTGAAACTCATTCAAATGCAAGTGCTTCTATCTGTTGTCTTGATTGTTTCCCACTCATTCCTTTCGGTTTGGGTAACATGTCAAAATCCCATGCCCAGAGAACTTCAAGTAGAGTTTGCGGAAATGCTCAGTGGACACCCCAGGTAGGGTAAGGATCAGCATTTCCACACTACTCAGAGAATTTTTATTTTCAGGGATGGATTTTTAGTCCAATTCAAGTTGAAGAAAAGTGGTTTCGTGAAAATCGCAAAAAAAATTTTTTCAGAAACTCCGGGGTGCCTGGAGGTCGCGGTGCACCACGCGACAGTTGTATTCCAAAACTGAGTCACTCAGATCACACGGGTACCCAAGCATGCTTGAAACTCATTCAAATGCAAGTGCTTCTATCTGTTGTCTTGATTGTTTCCCACTCATTCCTTTTGGTTTGGGTAACATGTCAAAATCCCATGCCCAGAGAACTTCAAGTAGAGTTTGCGGAAATGCTCAGTGGACACCCCAGGTAGGGTAAGGATCAGCATTTCCACACTACTCAGAGAATTTTTATTTTCAGGGATGGATTTTTAGCCCAATTCAAGTTGATGAAAAGTGGTTTCGTGAAAATCGCAGAAAATTTTTTTTCAGAAACTCCGGGGTGCCTGGAGGTCGCGGTGCACCACGCGACAGTTGTATTCCAAAACTGAGTCACTCAGATCACACGAGTACCCAAGCATGCTTGAAACTCATTCAAATGCAAGTGCTTCTATCTGTTGTCTTGATTGTTTCCCACTCATTCCTTTTGGTTTGGGTAACATGTCAAAATCCCATGCCCAGAGAACTTCAAGTAGAGTTTGCGGAAATGCTCAGTGGACACCCCAGGTAGGGTAAGGATCAGCATTTCCACACTACTCAGAGAATTTTTATTTTCAGGGATGGATTTTTAGCCCAATTCAAGTTGAAGAAAAGTGGTTTCGTGAAAATCGCAGAAAATTTTTTTTCAGAAACTCCGGGGTGCCTGGAGGTCGCGGTGCACCACGCGACAGTTGTATTCCAAAACTGAGTCACTCAGATCACACGAGTACCCAAGCATGCTTGAAACTCATTCAAATGCAAGTGCTTCTATCTGTTGTCTTGATTGTTTCCCACTCATTCCTTTTGGTTTGGGTAACATGTCAAAATCCCATGCCCAGAGAACTTCAAGTAGAGTTTGCGGAAATGCTCAGTGGACACCCCAGGTAGGGTAAGGATCAGCATTTCCACACTACTCAGAGAATTTTTATTTTCAGGGATGGATTTTTAGCCCAATTCAAGTTGAAGAAAAGTGGTTTCGTGAAAATCGCAGAAAATTTTTTTCAGAAACTCCGGGGTGCCTGGAGGTCGCGGTGCACCACGCGACACTTGTATTCCAAAACTGAGTCACTCAGATCACACGAGTACCCAAGCATGCTTGAAACTCATTCAAATGCAAGTGCTTCTATCTGATGTCTTGATTGTTTCCAACTCATTCCTTTTGGTTTGGGTAACATGTCAAAATCCCATGCCTAGAAAACTTCCAGTAGAGTTCTCGGAAATGCTCAGTGGACACCCCAGGTAGGGTAAGGATCAGCATTTCCACACTACTCAGAGAATTTTTATTTTCAGGGATGGATTTTTAGCCCAATTCAAGTTGAAGAAAAGTGGTTTCGTGAAAATCGCAGAAAATTTTTTTTCAGAAACTCCGGGGTGCCTGGAGGTCGCGGTGCACCACGCGACAGTTGTATTCCAAAACTGAGTCACTCAGATCACACAAGTACCCAAGCATGCTTGAAACTCATTCAAATGCAAGTGCTTCTATCTGTTGTCTTGATTGTTTCCCACTCATTCCTTTTGGTTTGGGTAACATGTCAAAATCCCATGCCCAGAGAACTTCAAGTAGAGTTTGCGGAAATGCTCAGTGGACACCCCAGGTAGGGTAAGGATCAGCATTTCCACACTACTCAGAGAATTTTTATTTTCAGGGATGGATTTTTAGTCCATTTCAAGTTGAAGAAAAGTGGTTTCGTGAAAATCGCAAAAAAATTTTTTTCAGAAACTCCGGGGTGCCTGGAGGTCGCGGTGCACCACGCGACAGTTGTATTCCAAAACTGAGTCACTCAGATCACACGGGTACCCAAGCATGCTTGAAACTCATTCAAATGCAAGTGCTTCTATCTGATGTCTTGATTGTTTCCCACTCATTCCTTTTGGTTTGGGTAACATGTCAAAATCCCATGCCCAGAGAACTTCAAGTAGAGTTTGCGGAAATGCTCAGTGGACACCCCAGGTAGGGTAAGGATCAGCATTTCCACACTACTCAGAGAATTTTTATTTTCAGGGATGGATTTTTAGCCCAATTCAAGTTGAAGAAAAGTGGTTTCGTGAAAATCGCAGAAAATTTTTTTTCAGAAACTCCGGGGTGCCTGGAGGTCGCGGTGCACCACGCGACAGTTGTATTCCAAAACTGAGTCACTCAGATCACACGAGTACCCAAGCATGCTTGAAACTCATTCAAATGCAAGTGCTTCTATCTGTTGTCTTGATTGTTTCCCACTCATTCCTTTTGGTTTGGGTAACATGTCAAAATCCCATGCCCAGAGAACTTCAAGTAGAGTTTGCGGAAATGCTCAGTGGACACCCCAGGTAGGGTAAGGATCAGCATTTCCACACTACTCAGAGAATTTTTATTTTCAGGGATGGATTTTTAGCCCAATTCAAGTTGAAGAAAAGTGGTTTCGTGAAAATCGCAGAAATTTTTTTTTCAGAAACTCCGGGGTGCCTGGAGGTCGCGGTGCACCACGCGACAGTTGTATTCCAAAACTGAGTAACTCAGATCACACGAGTACCCAAGCATGCTTGAAACTCATTCAAATGCAAGTGCTTCTATCTGTTGTCTTGATTGTTTCCCACTCATTCCTTTTGGTTTGGGTAACATGTCAAAATCCCATGCCCAGAGAACTTCAAGTAGAGTTTGTGGAAATGCTCAGTGGACACCCCAGGTAGGGTAAGGATCAGCATTTCCACACTACTCAGAGAATTTTTATTTTCAGGGATGGATTTTTAGTCCAATTCAAGTTGAAGAAAAGTGGTTTCGTGAAAATCGCAAAAAATGTTTTTTCAGAAACTCCGGGGTGCCTGGAGGTCGCGGTCACCACGCGACAGTTGTATTCCAAAACTGAGTCACTCAGATCACACGGGTACCCAAGCATGCTTGAAACTCATTCAAATGCAAGTGCTTCTATCTGATGTCTTGATTGTTTCCCACTCATTCCTTTTGGTTTGGGTAACATGTCAAAATCCCATGCCCAGAGAACTTCAAGTAGAGTTTGCGGAAATGCTCAGTGGACACCCCAGGTAGGGTAAGGATCAGCATTTCCACACTACTCAGAGAATTGTTATTTTCAGGGATGGATTTTTAGCCCAATTCAAGTTGAAGAAAAGTGGTTTCGTGAAAATCGCAGAAAATTTTTTTTCAGAAACTCCGGGGTGCCTGGAGGTCGCGGTGCACCACGCGACAGTTGTATTCCAAAACTGAGTCACTCAGATCACACGAGTACCCAAGCATGCTTGAAACTCATTCAAATGCAAGTGCTTCTATCTGTTGTCTTGATTGTTTCCCACTCATTCCTTTTGGTTTGGGTAACATGTCAAAATCCCATGCCCAGAGAACTTCAAGTAGAGTTTGCGGAAATGCTCAGTGGACACCCCAGGTAGGGTAAGGATCAGCATTTCCACACTACTCAGAGAATTTTTATTTTCAGGGATGGATTTTTAGCCCAATTCAAGTTGAAGAAAAGTGGTTTCGTGAAAATTGCAGAAAATTTTTTTTCAGAAACTTCGGGGTGCCTGGAGGTCGCGGTGCACCACGCGACAGTTGTATTCCAAAACTGAGTCACTCAGATCACACGAGTACCCAAGCATGCTTGAAACTCATTCAAATGCAAGTGCTTCTATCTGATGTCTTGATTGTTTCCAACTCATTCCTTTTGGTTTGGGTAACATGTCAAAATCCCATGCCTAGAGAACTTCAAGTAGAGTTCACGGAAATGCTCAGTGGACACCCCAGGTAGGGTAAGGATCAGCATTTCCACACTACTCAGAGAATTTTTATTTTCAGGGATGGATTTTTAGCCCAATTCAAGTTGAAGAAAAGTGGTTTCGTGAAAATCGCAGAAAATTTTTTTTCAGAAACTCCGGGGTGCCTGGAGGTCGCGGTGCACCACGCGACAGTTGTATTCCAAAACTGAGTCACTCAGATCACACGAGAACCCAAGCATGCTTGAAACTCATTCAAATGCAAGTGCTTCTATCTGTTGTCTTGATTGTTTCCCACTCATTCCTTTTGGTTTGGGTAACATGTCAAAATCCCATGCCCAGAGACCTTCAAGTAGAGTTTGCGGAAATGCTCAGTGGACACCCCAGGTAGGGTAAGGATCAGCATTTCCACACTACTCAGAGAATTTTTATTTTCAGGGATGGATTTTTAGCCCAATTCAAGTTGAAGAAAAGTGGTTTCGTGAAAATCGCAGAAAATTTTTTTTCAGAAACTCCGGGGTGCCTGGAGTTCGCGGTGCACCACGCGACAGTTGTATTCCAAAACTGAGTCACTCAGATCACACGAGTACCCAAGCATGCTTGAAACTCATTCAAATGCAAGTGCTTCTATCTGATGTCTTGATTGTTTCCAACTCATTCCTTTTGGTTTGGGTAACATGTCAAAATCCCATGCCTAGAGAACTTCAAGTAGAGTTCTCGGAAATGCTCAGTGGACACCCCAGGTAGGGTAAGGATCAGCATTTCCACACTACTCAGATAATTTTTATTTTCAGGGATGGATTTTTAGCCCAATTCAAGTTGAAGAAAAGTGGTTTCGTGAAAATCGCAGAAAATTTTTTTTCAGAAACTCCGGGGTGCCTGGAGGTCGCGGTGCACCACGCGACAGTTGTATTCCAAAACTGAGTCACTCAGATCACACGAGTACCCAAGCATGCTTGAAACTCATTCAAATGCAAGTACTTCTATCTGTTGTCTTGATTGTTTACCACTCATTCCTTTTGGTTTGGGTAACATGTCAAAATCCCATGCCCAGAGACCTTCAAGTAGAGTTTGCGGAAATGCTCAGTGGACACCCCAGGTAGGGTAAGGATCAGCATTTCCACACTACTCAGAGAATTTTTATTTTCAGGGATGGATTTTTAGCCCAATTCAAGTTGAAGAAAAGTGGTTTCGTGAAAATCGCAGAAAATTTTTTTTCAGAAACTCCGGGGTGCCTGGAGGTCGCGGTGCACCACGCGACAGTTGTATTCCAAAACTGAGTCACTCAGATCACACGAGTACCCAAGCATGCTTGAAACTCATTCAAATGCAAGTACTTCTATCTGTTGTCTTGATTGTTTCCCACTCATTCCTTTTGGTTTGGGTAACATGTCAAAATCCCATGCCCAGAGAACTTCAAGTAGAGTTCTCGGAAATGCTCAGTGGACACCCCAGGTAGGGTAAGGATCAGCATTTCCACACTACTCAGAGAATTTTTATTTTCAGGGATGGATTTTTAGCCCAATTCAAGTTGAAGAAAAGTGGTTTCGTGAAAATCGCAGAAAATTTTTTTTCAGAAACTCCGGGGTGCCTGGAGTTCGCGGTGCACCACGCGACAGTTGTATTCCAAAACTGAGTCACTCAGATCACACGAGTACCCAAGCATGCTTGAAACTCATTCAAATGCAAGTGCTTCTATCTGATGTCTTGATTGTTTCCAACTCATTCCTTTTGGTTTGGGTAACATGTCAAAATCCCATGCCTAGAGAACTTCAAGTAGAGTTCTCGGAAATGCTCAGTGGACACCCCAGGTAGGGTAAGGATCAGCATTTCCACACTACTCAGATAATTTTTATTTTCAGGGATGGATTTTTAGCCCAATTCAAGTTGAAGAAAAGTGGTTTCGTGAAAATCGCAGAAAATTTTTTTTCAGAAACTCCGGGGTGCCTGGAGGTCGCGGTGCACCACGCGACAGTTGTATTCCAAAACTGAGTCACTCAGATCACACGAGTACCCAAGCATGCTTGAAACTCATTCAAATGCAAGTACTTCTATCTGTTGTCTTGATTGTTTCCCACTCATTCCTTTTGGTTTGGGTAACATGTCAAAATCCCATGCCCAGAGACCTTCAAGTAGAGTTTGCAGAAATGCTCAGTGGACACCCCAGGTAGGGTAAGGATCAGCATTTCCACACTACTCAGAGAATTTTTATTTTCAGGGATGGATTTTTAGCCCAATTCAAGTTGAAGAAAAGTGGTTTCGTGAAAATCGCAGAAAATTTTTTTTCAGAAACTCCGGGGTGCCTGGAGGTCGCGGTGCACCACGCGACAGTTGTATTCCAAAACTGAGTCACTCAGATCACACGAGTACCCAAGCATGCTTGAAACTCATTCAAATGCAAGTACTTCTATCTGTTGTCTTGATTGTTTCCCACTCATTCCTTTTGGTTTGGGTAACATGTCAAAATCCCATGCCCAGAGAACTTCAAGTAGAGTTCTCGGAAATGCTCAGTGGACACCCCAGGTAGGGTAAGGATCAGCATTTCCACACTACTCAGAGAATTTTTATTTTCAGGGATGGATTTTTAGCCCAATTCAAGTTGAAGAAAAGTGGTTTCGTGAAAATCGCAGAAAATTTTTTTTCAGAAACTCCGGGATGCCTGGAGGTCGCGGTGCACCACGCGACAGTTGTATTCCAAAACTGAGTCACTCAGATCACACGAGTACCCAAGCATGCTTGAAACTCATTCAAATGCAAGTGCTTCTATCTGTTGTCTTGATTGTTTCCCACTCATTCCTTTCGGTTTGGGTAACATGTCAAAATCCCATGCCCAGAGAACTTCAAGTAGAGTTTGCGGAAATGCTCAGTGGACACCCCAGGTAGGGTAAGGATCAGCATTTCCACACTACTCAGAGAATTTTTATTTTCAGGGATGGATTTTTAGCCCAATTCAAGTTGAAGAAAAGTGGTTTCGTGAAAATCGCAAAAAAAATTTTTTCAGAAACTCCGGGGTGCCTGGAGGTCGCGGTGCACCACGCGACAGTTGTATTCCAAAACTGAGTCACTCAGATCACACGGGTACCCAAGCATGCTTGAAACTCATTCAAATGCAAGTGCTTCTATCTGTTGTCTTGATTGTTTCCCACTCATTCCTTTTGGTTTGGGTAACATGTCAAAATCCCATGCCCAGAGAACTTCAAGTAGAGTTTGCGGAAATGCTCAGTGGACACCCCAGGTAGGGTAAGGATCAGCATTTCCACACTACTCAGAGAATTTTTATTTTCAGGGATGGATTTTTAGCCCAATTCAAGTTGATGAAAAGTGGTTTCGTGAAAATCGCAGAAAATTTTTTTTCAGAAACTCCGGGGTGCCTGGAGGTCGCGGTGCACCACGCGACAGTTGTATTCCAAAACTGAGTCACTCAGATCACACGAGTACCCAAGCATGCTTGAAACTCATTCAAATGCAAGTGCTTCTATCTGTTGTCTTGATTGTTTCCCACTCATTCCTTTTGGTTTGGGTAACATGTCAAAATCCCATGCCCAGAGAACTTCAAGTAGAGTTTGCGGAAATGCTCAGTGGACACCCCAGGTAGGGTAAGGATCAGCATTTCCACACTACTCAGAGAATTTTTATTTTCAGGGATGGATTTTTAGCCCAATTCAAGTTGAAGAAAAGTGGTTTCGTGAAAATCGCAGAAAATTTTTTTTCAGAAACTCCGGGGTGCCTGGAGGTCGCGGTGCACCACGCGACAGTTGTATTCCAAAACTGAGTAACTCAGATCACACGAGTACCCAAGCATGCTTGAAACTCATTCAAATGCAAGTGCTTCTATCTGTTGTCTTGATTGTTTCCCACTCATTCCTTTTGGTTTGGGTAACATGTCAAAATCCCATGCCCAGAGAACTTCAAGTAGAGTTTGTGGAAATGCTCAGTGGACACCCCAGGTAGGGTAAGGATCAGCATTTCCACACTACTCAGAGAATTTTTATTTTCAGGGATGGATTTTTAGTCCAATTCAAGTTGAAGAAAAGTGGTTTCGTGAAAATCGCAAAAAATGTTTTTTCAGAAACTCCGGGGTGCCTGGAGGTCGCGGTCACCACGCGACAGTTGTATTCCAAAACTGAGTCACTCAGATCACACGGGTACCCAAGCATGCTTGAAACTCATTCAAATGCAAGTGCTTCTATCTGATGTCTTGATTGTTTCCCACTCATTCCTTTTGGTTTGGGTAACATGTCAAAATCCCATGCCCAGAGAACTTCAAGTAGAGTTTGCGGAAATGCTCAGTGGACACCCCAGGTAGGGTAAGGATCAGCATTTCCACACTACTCAGAGAATTGTTATTTTCAGGGATGGATTTTTAGCCCAATTCAAGTTGAAGAAAAGTGGTTTCGTGAAAATCGCAGAAAATTTTTTTTCAGAAACTCCGGGGTGCCTGGAGGTCGCGGTGCACCACGCGACAGTTGTATTCCAAAACTGAGTCACTCAGATCACACGAGTACCCAAGCATGCTTGAAACTCATTCAAATGCAAGTGCTTCTATCTGTTGTCTTGATTGTTTCCCACTCATTCCTTTTGGTTTGGGTAACATGTCAAAATCCCATGCCCAGAGAACTTCAAGTAGAGTTTGCGGAAATGCTCAGTGGACACCCCAGGTAGGGTAAGGATCAGCATTTCCACACTACTCAGAGAATTTTTATTTTCAGGGATGGATTTTTAGCCCAATTCAAGTTGAAGAAAAGTGGTTTCGTGAAAATTGCAGAAAATTTTTTTTCAGAAACTTCGGGGTGCCTGGAGGTCGCGGTGCACCACGCGACAGTTGTATTCCAAAACTGAGTCACTCAGATCACACGAGTACCCAAGCATGCTTGAAACTCATTCAAATGCAAGTGCTTCTATCTGATGTCTTGATTGTTTCCAACTCATTCCTTTTGGTTTGGGTAACATGTCAAAATCCCATGCCTAGAGAACTTCAAGTAGAGTTCACGGAAATGCTCAGTGGACACCCCAGGTAGGGTAAGGATCAGCATTTCCACACTACTCAGAGAATTTTTATTTTCAGGGATGGATTTTTAGCCCAATTCAAGTTGAAGAAAAGTGGTTTCGTGAAAATCGCAGAAAATTTTTTTTCAGAAACTCCGGGGTGCCTGGAGGTCGCGGTGCACCACGCGACAGTTGTATTCCAAAACTGAGTCACTCAGATCACACGAGAACCCAAGCATGCTTGAAACTCATTCAAATGCAAGTGCTTCTATCTGTTGTCTTGATTGTTTCCCACTCATTCCTTTTGGTTTGGGTAACATGTCAAAATCCCATGCCCAGAGACCTTCAAGTAGAGTTTGCGGAAATGCTCAGTGGACACCCCAGGTAGGGTAAGGATCAGCATTTCCAGACTACTCAGAGAATTTTTATTTTCAGGGATGGATTTTTAGCCCAATTCAAGTTGAAGAAAAGTGGTTTCGTGAAAATCGCAGAAAATTTTTTTTCAGAAACTCCGGGGTGCCTGGAGTTCGCGGTGCACCACGCGACAGTTGTATTCCAAAACTGAGTCACTCAGATCACACGAGTACCCAAGCATGCTTGAAACTCATTCAAATGCAAGTGCTTCTATCTGATGTCTTGATTGTTTCCAACTCATTCCTTTTGGTTTGGGTAACATGTCAAAATCCCATGCCTAGAGAACTTCAAGTAGAGTTCTCGGAAATGCTCAGTGGACACCCCAGGTAGGGTAAGGATCAGCATTTCCACACTACTCAGATAATTTTTATTTTCAGGGATGGATTTTTAGCCCAATTCAAGTTGAAGAAAAGTGGTTTCGTGAAAATCGCAGAAAATTTTTTTTCAGAAACTCCGGGGTGCCTGGAGGTCGCGGTGCACCACGCGACAGTTGTATTCCAAAACTGAGTCACTCAGATCACACGAGTACCCAAGCATGCTTGAAACTCATTCAAATGCAAGTACTTCTATCTGTTGTCTTGATTGTTTACCACTCATTCCTTTTGGTTTGGGTAACATGTCAAAATCCCATGCCCAGAGACCTTCAAGTAGAGTTTGCGGAAATGCTCAGTGGACACCCCAGGTAGGGTAAGGATCAGCATTTCCACACTACTCAGAGAATTTTTATTTTCAGGGATGGATTTTTAGCCCAATTCAAGTTGAAGAAAAGTGGTTTCGTGAAAATCGCAGAAAATTTTTTTTCAGAAACTCCGGGGTGCCTGGAGGTCGCGGTGCACCACGCGACAGTTGTATTCCAAAACTGAGTCACTCAGATCACACGAGTACCCAAGCATGCTTGAAACTCATTCAAATGCAAGTACTTCTATCTGTTGTCTTGATTGTTTCCCACTCATTCCTTTTGGTTTGGGTAACATGTCAAAATCCCATGCCCAGAGAACTTCAAGTAGAGTTCTCGGAAATGCTCAGTGGACACCCCAGGTAGGGTAAGGATCAGCATTTCCACACTACTCAGAGAATTTTTATTTTCAGGGATGGATTTTTAGCCCAATTCAAGTTGAAGAAAAGTGGTTTCGTGAAAATCGCAGAAAATTTTTTTTCAGAAACTCCGGGGTGCCTGGAGGTCGCGGTGCACCACGCGACAGTTGTATTCCAAAACTGAGTCACTCAGATCACACGAGTACCCAAGCATGCTTGAAACTCATTCAAATGCAAGTGCTTCTATCTGTTGTCTTGATTGTTTCCCACTCATTCCTTTCGGTTTGGGTAACATGTCAAAATCCCATGCCCAGAGAACTTCAAGTAGAGTTTGCGGAAATGCTCAGTGGACACCCCAGGTAGGGTAAGGATCAGCATTTCCACACTACTCAGAGAATTTTTATTTTCAGGGATGGATTTTTAGTCCAATTCAAGTTGAAGAAAAGTGGTTTCGTGAAAATCGCAAAAAAAATTTTTTCAGAAACTCCGGGGTGCCTGGAGGTCGCGGTGCACCACGCGACAGTTGTATTCCAAAACTGAGTCACTCAGATCACACGGGTACCCAAGCATGCTTGAAACTCATTCAAATGCAAGTGCTTCTATCTGTTGTCTTGATTGTTTCCCACTCATTCCTTTTGGTTTGGGTAACATGTCAAAATCCCATGCCCAGAGAACTTCAAGTAGAGTTTGCGGAAATGCTCAGTGGACACCCCAGGTAGGGTAAGGATCAGCATTTCCACACTACTCAGAGAATTTTTATTTTCAGGGATGGATTTTTAGCCCAATTCAAGTTGATGAAAAGTGGTTTCGTGAAAATCGCAGAAAATTTTTTTTCAGAAACTCCGGGGTGCCTGGAGGTCGCGGTGCACCACGCGACAGTTGTATTCCAAAACTGAGTCACTCAGATCACACGAGTACCCAAGCATGCTTGAAACTCATTCAAATGCAAGTGCTTCTATCTGTTGTCTTGATTGTTTCCCACTCATTCCTTTTGGTTTGGGTAACATGTCAAAATCCCATGCCCAGAGAACTTCAAGTAGAGTTTGCGGAAATGCTCAGTGGACACCCCAGGTAGGGTAAGGATCAGCATTTCCACACTACTCAGAGAATTTTTATTTTCAGGGATGGATTTTTAGCCCAATTCAAGTTGAAGAAAAGTGGTTTCGTGAAAATCGCAGAAAATTTTTTTTCAGAAACTCCGGGGTGCCTGGAGGTCGCGGTGCACCACGCGACAGTTGTATTCCAAAACTGAGTCACTCAGATCACACGAGTACCCAAGCATGCTTGAAACTCATTCAAATGCAAGTGCTTCTATCTGTTGTCTTGATTGTTTCCCACTCATTCCTTTTGGTTTGGGTAACATGTCAAAATCCCATGCCCAGAGAACTTCAAGTAGAGTTTGCGGAAATGCTCAGTGGACACCCCAGGTAGGGTAAGGATCAGCATTTCCACACTACTCAGAGAATTTTTATTTTCAGGGATGGATTTTTAGCCCAATTCAAGTTGAAGAAAAGTGGTTTCGTGAAAATCGCAGAAAATTTTTTTCAGAAACTCCGGGGTGCCTGGAGGTCGCGGTGCACTACGCGACACTTGTATTCCAAAACTGAGTCACTCAGATCACACGAGTACCCAAGCATGCTTGAAACTCATTCAAATGCAAGTGCTTCTATCTGATGTCTTGATTGTTTCCAACTCATTCCTTTTGGTTTGGGTAACATGTCAAAATCCCATGCCTAGAAAACTTCCAGTAGAGTTCTCGGAAATGCTCAGTGGACACCCCAGGTAGGGTAAGGATCAGCATTTCCACACTACTCAGAGAATTTTTATTTTCAGGGATGGATTTTTAGCCCAATTCAAGTTGAAGAAAAGTGGTTTCGTGAAAATCGCAGAAAATTTTTTTTCAGAAACTCCGGGGTGCCTGGAGGTCGCGGTGCACCACGCGACAGTTGTATTCCAAAACTGAGTCACTCAGATCACACAAGTACCCAAGCATGCTTGAAACTCATTCAAATGCAAGTGCTTCTATCTGTTGTCTTGATTGTTTCCCACTCATTCCTTTTGGTTTGGGTAACATGTCAAAATCCCATGCCCAGAGAACTTCAAGTAGAGTTTGCGGAAATGCTCAGTGGACACCCCAGGTAGGGTAAGGATCAGCATTTCCACACTACTCAGAGAATTTTTATTTTCAGGGATGGATTTTTAGCCCAATTCAAGTTGAAGAAAAGTGGTTTCGTGAAAATCGCAGAAAATTTTTTTTCAGAAACTCCGGGGTGCCTGGAGGTCGCGGTGCACCACGCGACAGTTGTATTCCAAAACTGAGTCACTCAGATCACACGAGAACCCAAGCATGCTTGAAACTCATTCAAATGCAAGTGCTTCTATCTGTTGTCTTGATTGTTTCCCACTCATTCCTTTTGGTTTGGGTAACATGTCAAAATCCCATGCCCAGAGACCTTCAAGTAGAGTTTGCGGAAATGCTCAGTGGACACCCCAGGTAGGGTAAGGATCAGCATTTCCACACTACTCAGAGAATTTTTATTTTCAGGGATGGATTTTTAGCCCAATTCAAGTTGAAGAAAAGTGGTTTCGTGAAAATCGCAGAAAATTTTTTTTCAGAAACTCCGGGGTGCCTGGAGTTCGCGGTGCACCACGCGACAGTTGTATTCCAAAACTGAGTCACTCAGATCACACGAGTACCCAAGCATGCTTGAAACTCATTCAAATGCAAGTGCTTCTATCTGATGTCTTGATTGTTTCCAACTCATTCCTTTTGGTTTGGGTAACATGTCAAAATCCCATGCCTAGAGAACTTCAAGTAGAGTTCTCGGAAATGCTCAGTGGACACCCCAGGTAGGGTAAGGATCAGCATTTCCACACTACTCAGATAATTTTTATTTTCAGGGATGGATTTTTAGCCCAATTCAAGTTGAAGAAAAGTGGTTTCGTGAAAATCGCAGAAAATTTTTTTTCAGAAACTCCGGGGTGCCTGGAGGTCGCGGTGCACCACGCGACAGTTGTATTCCAAAACTGAGTCACTCAGATCACACGAGTACCCAAGCATGCTTGAAACTCATTCAAATGCAAGTACTTCTATCTGTTGTCTTGATTGTTTACCACTCATTCCTTTTGGTTTGGGTAACATGTCAAAATCCCATGCCCAGAGACCTTCAAGTAGAGTTTGCGGAAATGCTCAGTGGACACCCCAGGTAGGGTAAGGATCAGCATTTCCACACTACTCAGAGAATTTTTATTTTCAGGGATGGATTTTTAGCCCAATTCAAGTTGAAGAAAAGTGGTTTCGTGAAAATCGCAGAAAATTTTTTTTCAGAAACTCCGGGGTGCCTGGAGGTCGCGGTGCACCACGCGACAGTTGTATTCCAAAACTGAGTCACTCAGATCACACGAGTACCCAAGCATGCTTGAAACTCATTCAAATGCAAGTGCTTCTATCTGTTGTCTTGATTGTTTCCCACTCATTCCTTTCGGTTTGGGTAACATGTCAAAATCCCATGCCCAGAGAACTTCAAGTAGAGTTCTCGGAAATGCTCAGTGGACACCCCAGGTAGGGTAAGGATCAGCATTTCCACACTACTCAGAGAATTTTTATTTTCAGGGATGGATTTTTAGCCCAATTCAAGTTGAAGAAAAGTGGTTTCGTGAAAATCGCAGAAAATTTTTTTTCAGAAACTCCGGGGTGCCTGGAGGTCGCGGTGCACCACGCGACAGTTGTATTCCAAAACTGAGTCACTCAGATCACACGAGTACCCAAGCATGCTTGAAACTCATTCAAATGCAAGTGCTTCTATCTGTTGTCTTGATTGTTTCCCACTCATTCCTTTCGGTTTGGGTAACATGTCAAAATCCCATGCCCAGAGAACTTCAAGTAGAGTTTGCGGAAATGCTCAGTGGACACCCCAGGTAGGGTAAGGATCAGCATTTCCACACTACTCAGAGAATTTTTATTTTCAGGGATGGATTTTTAGTCCAATTCAAGTTGAAGAAAAGTGGTTTCGTGAAAATCGCAAAAAAAATTTTTTCAGAAACTCCGGGGTGCCTGGAGGTCGCGGTGCACCACGCGACAGTTGTATTCCAAAACTGAGTCACTCAGATCACACGGGTACCCAAGCATGCTTGAAACTCATTCAAATGCAAGTGCTTCTATCTGTTGTCTTGATTGTTTCCCACTCATTCCTTTTGGTTTGGGTAACATGTCAAAATCCCATGCCCAGAGAACTTCAAGTAGAGTTTGCGGAAATGCTCAGTGGACACCCCAGGTAGGGTAAGGATCAGCATTTCCACACTACTCAGAGAATTTTTATTTTCAGGGATGGATTTTTAGCCCAATTCAAGTTGATGAAAAGTGGTTTCGTGAAAATCGCAGAAAATTTTTTTTCAGAAACTCCGGGGTGCCTGGAGGTCGCGGTGCACCACGCGACAGTTGTATTCCAAAACTGAGTCACTCAGATCACACGAGTACCCAAGCATGCTTGAAACTCATTCAAATGCAAGTGCTTCTATCTGTTGTCTTGATTGTTTCCCACTCATTCCTTTTGGTTTGGGTAACATGTCAAAATCCCATGCCCAGAGAACTTCAAGTAGAGTTTGCGGAAATGCTCAGTGGACACCCCAGGTAGGGTAAGGATCAGCATTTCCACACTACTCAGAGAATTTTTATTTTCAGGGATGGATTTTTAGCCCAATTCAAGTTGAAGAAAAGTGGTTTCGTGAAAATCGCAGAAAATTTTTTTTCAGAAACTCCGGGGTGCCTGGAGGTCGCGGTGCACCACGCGACAGTTGTATTCCAAAACTGAGTCACTCAGATCACACGAGTACCCAAGCATGCTTGAAACTCATTCAAATGCAAGTGCTTCTATCTGTTGTCTTGATTGTTTCCCACTCATTCCTTTTGGTTTGGGTAACATGTCAAAATCCCATGCCCAGAGAACTTCAAGTAGAGTTTGCGGAAATGCTCAGTGGACACCCCAGGTAGGGTAAGGATCAGCATTTCCACACTACTCAGAGAATTTTTATTTTCAGGGATGGATTTTTAGCCCAATTCAAGTTGAAGAAAAGTGGTTTCGTGAAAATCGCAGAAAATTTTTTTCAGAAACTCCGGGGTGCCTGGAGGTCGCGGTGCACCACGCGACACTTGTATTCCAAAACTGAGTCACTCAGATCACACGAGTACCCAAGCATGCTTGAAACTCATTCAAATGCAAGTGCTTCTATCTGATGTCTTGATTGTTTCCAACTCATTCCTTTTGGTTTGGGTAACATGTCAAAATCCCATGCCTAGAAAACTTCCAGTAGAGTTCTCGGAAATGCTCAGTGGACACCCCAGGTAGGGTAAGGATCAGCATTTCCACACTACTCAGAGAATTTTTATTTTCAGGGATGGATTTTTAGCCCAATTCAAGTTGAAGAAAAGTGGTTTCGTGAAAATCGCAGAAAATTTTTTTTCAGAAACTCCGGGGTGCCTGGAGGTCGCGGTGCACCACGCGACAGTTGTATTCCAAAACTGAGTCACTCAGATCACACAAGTACCCAAGCATGCTTGAAACTCATTCAAATGCAAGTGCTTCTATCTGTTGTCTTGATTGTTTCCCACTCATTCCTTTTGGTTTGGGTAACATGTCAAAATCCCATGCCCAGAGAACTTCAAGTAGAGTTTGCGGAAATGCTCAGTGGACACCCCAGGTAGGGTAAGGATCAGCATTTCCACACTACTCAGAGAATTTTTATTTTCAGGGATGGATTTTTAGTCCATTTTAAGTTGAAGAAAAGTGGTTTCGTGAAAATCGCAAAAAAAATTTTTTCAGAAACTCCGGGGTGCCTGGAGGTCGCGGTGCACCACGCGACAGTTGTATTCCAAAACTGAGTCACTCAGATCACACGGGTACCCAAGCATGCTTGAAACTCATTCAAATGCAAGTGCTTCTATCTGATGTCTTGATTGTTTCCCACTCATTCCTTTTGGTTTGGGTAACATGTCAAAATCCCATGCCCAGAGAACTTCAAGTAGAGTTTGCGGAAATGCTCAGTGGACACCCCAGGTAGGGTAAGGATCAGCATTTCCACACTACTCAGAGAATTTTTATTTTCAGGGATGGATTTTTAGCCCAATTCAAGTTGAAGAAAAGTGGTTTCGTGAAAATCGCAGAAAATTTTTTTTCAGAAACTCCGGGGTGCCTGGAGGTCGCGGTGCACCACGCGACAGTTGTATTCCAAAACTGAGTCACTCAGATCACACGAGTACCCAAGCATGCTTGAAACTCATTCAAATGCAAGTGCTTCTATCTGTTGTCTTGATTGTTTCCCACTCATTCCTTTTGGTTTGGGTAACATGTCAAAATCCCATGCCCAGAGAACTTCAAGTAGAGTTTGCGGAAATGCTCAGTGGACACCCCAGGTAGGGTAAGGATCAGCATTTCCACACTACTCAGAGAATTTTTATTTTCAGGGATGGATTTTTAGCCCAATTCAAGTTGAAGAAAAGTGGTTTCGTGAAAATCGCAGAAAATTTTTTTTCAGAAACTCCGGGGTGCCTGGAGGTCGCGGTGCACCACGCGACAGTTGTATTCCAAAACTGGGTCACTCAGATCACACGAGTACCCAAGCATGCTTGAAACTCATTCAAATAAAAGTACTTCTATCTGTTGTCTTGATTGTTTCCCACTCATTCCTTTTGGTTTGGGTAACATGTCAAAATCCCATGCCCAGAGAACTTCAAGTAGAGTTCTCGGAAATGCTCAGTGGACACCCCAGGTAGGGTAAGGATCAGCATTTCCACTCTACTCAGAGAATTTTTATTTTCAGGGATGGATTTTTAGCCCAATTCAAGTTGAAGAAAAGTGGTTTCGTGAAAATCGCAGAAAATTTTTTTCAGAAACTCCGGGGTGCCTGGAGGTCGCGGTGCACCACGCGACAGTTGTATTCCAAAACTGAGTCACTCAGATCACACGAGTACCCAAGCATGCTTGAAACTCATTCAAATGCAAGTGCTTCTATCTGATGTCTTGATTGTTTCCAACTCATTCCTTTTGGTTTGGGTAACATGTCAAAATCCCATGCCTAGAAAACTTCAAGTAGAGTTCTCGGAAATGCTCAGTGGACACCCCAGGTAGGGTAAGGATCAGCATTTCCACACTACTCAGAGAATTTTTATTTTCAGGGATGGATTTTTAGCCCAATTCAAGTTGAAGAAAAGTGGTTTCGTGAAAATCGCAGAAAATTTTTTTTCAGAAACTCCGGGGTGCCTGGAGGTCGCGGTGCACCACGCGACAGTTGTATTCCAAAACTGAGTCACTCAGATCACACAAGTACCCAAGCATGCTTGAAACTCATTCAAATGCAAGTGCTTCTATCTGTTGTCTTGATTGTTTCCCACTCATTCCTTTTGGTTTGGGTAACATGTCAAAATCCCATGCCCAGAGAACTTCAAGTAGAGTTTGCGGAAATGCTCAGTGGACACCCCAGGTAGGGTAAGGATCAGCATTTCCACACTACTCAGAGAATTTTTATTTTCAGGGATGGATTTTTAGCCCAATTCAAGTTGAAGAAAAGTGGTTTCGTGAAAATCGCAGAAAATTTTTTTTCAGAAACTCCGGGGTGCCTGGAGGTCGCGGTGCACCACGCGACAGTTGTATTCCAAAACTGAGTCACTCAGATCACACGAGTACCCAAGCATGCTTGAAACTCATTCAAATGCAAGTGCTTCTATCTGTTGTCTTGATTGTTTTCCACTCATTCCTTTTGGTTTGGGTAACATGTCAAAATCCCATGCCCAGAGAACTTCAAGTAGAGTTTGCGGAAATGCTCAGTGGACACCCCAGGTAGGGTAAGGATCAGCATTTCCACACTACTCAGAGAATTTTTATTTTCAGGGATGGATTTTTAGCCCAATTCAAGTTGAAGAAAAGTGGTTTCGTGAAAATCGCAGAAAATTTTTTTTCAGAAACTCCGGGGTGCCTGGAGGTCGCGGTGCACCACGCGACAGTTGTATTCCAAAACTGAGTCACTCAGATCACACGAGTACCCAAGCATGCTTGAAACTCATTCAAAAGCAAGTACTTCTATCTGTTGTCTTGAATGTTTCCCACTCATTCCTTTTGGTTTGGGTAACATGTCAAAATCCCATGCCCAGAGAACTTCAAGTAGAGTTTGCGGAAATGCGCAGTGGACACCCCAGGTAGGGTAAGGATCAGCATTTCCACACTACTCAGAGAATTTTTATTTTCAGGGATGGATTTTTAGCCCAATTCAAGTTGAAGAAAAGTGGTTTCGTGAAAATCGCAGAAAAGTTTTTTTCAGAAACTCCGGGGTGCCTGGAGGTCGCGGTGCACCACGCGACAGTTGTATTCCAAAACTGAGTCACTCAGATCACACGAGTACCCAAGCATGCTTGAAACTCATTCAAATGCAAGTGCTTCTATCTGTTGTCTTGATTGTTTCCCACTCATTCCTTTTGGTTTGGGTAACATGTCAAAATCCCATGCCCAGAGAACTTCAAGTAGAGTTTGCGGAAATGCTCAGTGGACACCCCAGGTAGGGTAAGGATCAGCATTTCCACACTACTCAGAGAATTTTTATTTTCAGGGATGGATTTTTAGCCCAATTCAAGTTGAAGAAAAGTGGTTTCGTGAAAATCGCAGAAAATTTTTTTTCAGAAACTCCGGGGTGCCTGGAGGTCGCGGTGCACCACGCGACAGTTGTATTCCAAAACTGAGTCACTCAGATCACACGAGTACCCAAGCATGCTTGAAACTCATTCAAATGCAAGTGCTTCTATCTGTTGTCTTGATTGTTTCCCACTCATTCCTTTTGGTTTGGGTAACATGTCAAAATCCCATGCCCAGAGAACTTCAAGTAGAGTTCTCGGAAATGCTCAGTGGACACCCCAGGTAGGGTAAGGATCAGCATTTCCAGACTACTCAGAGAATTTTTATTTTCAGGGATGGATTTTTAGCCCAATTCAAGTTGAAGAAAAGTGGTTTAGTGAAAATCGCAGAAAATTTTTTTTCAGAAACTCCGGGGTGCCTGGAGGTCGCGGTGCACCACGCGACAGTTGTATTCCAAAACTGAGTCACTCAGATCACACGGGTACCCAAGCATGCTTGAAACTCATTCAAATGCAAGTGCTTCTATCTGATGTCTTGATTGTTTCCCACTCATTCCTTTTGGTTTGGGTAACATGTCAAAATCCCATGCCCAGAGAACTTCAAGTAGAGTTTGCGGAAATGCTCAGTGGACACCCCAGGTAGGGTAAGGATCAGCATTTCCACACTACTCAGAGAATTTTTATTTTCAGGGATGGATTTTTAGCCCAATTCAAGTTGAAGAAAAGTGGTTTCGTGAAAATCGCAGAAAATTTTTTTTCAGAAACTCCGGGGTGCCTGGAGGTCGCGGTGCACCACGCGACAGTTGTATTCCAAAACTGAGTCACTCAGATCACACGAGTACCCAAGCATGCTTGAAACTCATTCAAATGCAAGTGCTTCTATCTGTTGTCTTGATTGTTTCCCACTCATTCCTTTTGGTTTGGGTAACATGTCAAAATCCCATGCCCAGAGAACTTCAAGTAGAGTTTGCGGAAATGCTCAGTGGACACCCCAGGTAGGGTAAGGATCAGCATTTCCACACTACTCAGAGAATTTTTATTTTCAGGGATGGATTTTTAGCCCAATTCAAGTTGAAGAAAAGTGGTTTCGTGAAAATCGCAGAAAATTTTTTTTCAGAAACTCCGGGGTGCCTGGAGGTCGCGGTGCACCACGCGACAGTTGTATTCCAAAACTGGGTCACTCAGATCACACGAGTACCCAAGCATGCTTGAAACTCATTCAAATAAAAGTACTTCTATCTGTTGTCTTGATTGTTTCCCACTCATTCCTTTTGGTTTGGGTAACATGTCAAAATCCCATGCCCAGAGAACTTCAAGTAGAGTTCTCGGAAATGCTCAGTGGACACCCCAGGTAGGGTAAGGATCAGCATTTCCACTCTACTCAGAGAATTTTTATTTTCAGGGATGGATTTTTAGCCCAATTCAAGTTGAAGAAAAGTGGTTTCGTGAAAATCGCAGAAAATTTTTTTCAGAAACTCCGGGGTGCCTGGAGGTCGCGGTGCACCACGCGACAGTTGTATTCCAAAACTGAGTCACTCAGATCACACGAGTACCCAAGCATGCTTGAAACTCATTCAAATGCAAGTGCTTCTATCTGATGTCTTGATTGTTTCCAACTCATTCCTTTTGGTTTGGGTAACATGTCAAAATCCCATGCCTAGAAAACTTCAAGTAGAGTTCTCGGAAATGCTCAGTGGACACCCCAGGTAGGGTAAGGATCAGCATTTCCACACTACTCAGAGAATTTTTATTTTCAGGGATGGATTTTTAGCCCAATTCAAGTTGAAGAAAAGTGGTTTCGTGAAAATCGCAGAAAATTTTTTTTCAGAAACTCCGGGGTGCCTGGAGGTCGCGGTGCACCACGCGACAGTTGTATTCCAAAACTGAGTCACTCAGATCACACAAGTACCCAAGCATGCTTGAAACTCATTCAAATGCAAGTGCTTCTATCTGTTGTCTTGATTGTTTCCCACTCATTCCTTTTGGTTTGGGTAACATGTCAAAATCCCATGCCCAGAGAACTTCAAGTAGAGTTTGCGGAAATGCTCAGTGGACACCCCAGGTAGGGTAAGGATCAGCATTTCCACACTACTCAGAGAATTTTTATTTTCAGGGATGGATTTTTAGCCCAATTCAAGTTGAAGAAAAGTGGTTTCGTGAAAATCGCAGAAAATTTTTTTTCAGAAACTCCGGGGTGCCTGGAGGTCGCGGTGCACCACGCGACAGTTGTATTCCAAAACTGAGTCACTCAGATCACACGAGTACCCAAGCATGCTTGAAACTCATTCAAATGCAAGTGCTTCTATCTGTTGTCTTGATTGTTTTCCACTCATTCCTTTTGGTTTGGGTAACATGTCAAAATCCCATGCCCAGAGAACTTCAAGTAGAGTTTGCGGAAATGCTCAGTGGACACCCCAGGTAGGGTAAGGATCAGCATTTCCACACTACTCAGAGAATTTTTATTTTCAGGGATGGATTTTTAGCCCAATTCAAGTTGAAGAAAAGTGGTTTCGTGAAAATCGCAGAAAATTTTTTTTCAGAAACTCCGGGGTGCCTGGAGGTCGCGGTGCACCACGCGACAGTTGTATTCCAAAACTGAGTCACTCAGATCACACGAGTACCCAAGCATGCTTGAAACTCATTCAAAAGCAAGTACTTCTATCTGTTGTCTTGAATGTTTCCCACTCATTCCTTTTGGTTTGGGTAACATGTCAAAATCCCATGCCCAGAGAACTTCAAGTAGAGTTTGCGGAAATGCGCAGTGGACACCCCAGGTAGGGTAAGGATCAGCATTTCCACACTACTCAGAGAATTTTTATTTTCAGGGATGGATTTTTAGCCCAATTCAAGTTGAAGAAAAGTGGTTTCGTGAAAATCGCAGAAAAGTTTTTTTCAGAAACTCCGGGGTGCCTGGAGGTCGCGGTGCACCACGCGACAGTTGTATTCCAAAACTGAGTCACTCAGATCACACGAGTACCCAAGCATGCTTGAAACTCATTCAAATGCAAGTGCTTCTATCTGTTGTCTTGATTGTTTCCCACTCATTCCTTTTGGTTTGGGTAACATGTCAAAATCCCATGCCCAGAGAACTTCAAGTAGAGTTTGCGGAAATGCTCAGTGGACACCCCAGGTAGGGTAAGGATCAGCATTTCCACACTACTCAGAGAATTTTTATTTTCAGGGATGGATTTTTAGCCCAATTCAAGTTGAAGAAAAGTGGTTTCGTGAAAATCGCAGAAAATTTTTTTTCAGAAACTCCGGGGTGCCTGGAGGTCGCGGTGCACCACGCGACAGTTGTATTCCAAAACTGAGTCACTCAGATCACACGAGTACCCAAGCATGCTTGAAACTCATTCAAATGCAAGTGCTTCTATCTGTTGTCTTGATTGTTTCCCACTCATTCCTTTTGGTTTGGGTAACATGTCAAAATCCCATGCCCAGAGAACTTCAAGTAGAGTTCTCGGAAATGCTCAGTGGACACCCCAGGTAGGGTAAGGATCAGCATTTCCAGACTACTCAGAGAATTTTTATTTTCAGGGATGGATTTTTAGCCCAATTCAAGTTGAAGAAAAGTGGTTTAGTGAAAATCGCAGAAAATTTTTTTTCAGAAACTCCGGGGTGCCTGGAGGTCGCGGTGCACCACGCGACAGTTGTATTTCAAAACTGAGTCACTCAGATCACACGAGTACCCAAGCATGCTTGAAACTCATTCAAATGCAAGTACTTCTATCTGTTGTCTTGAATGTTTCCCACTCATTCCTTTTGGTTTGGGTAACATGTCAAAATCCCATGCCCAGAGAACTTCAAGTAGAGTTTGCGGAAATGCTCAGTGGACACCCCAGGTAGGGTAAGGATCAGCATTTCCACACTACTCAGAGAATTTTTATTTTCAGGGATGGATTTTTAGCCCAATTCAAGTTGAAGAAAAGTGGTTTCGTGAAAATCGCAGAAAATTTTTTTTCAGAAACTCCGGGGTGCCTGGAGGTCGCGGTGCACCACGCGACAGTTGTATTCCAAAACTGAGTCACTCAGATCACACGAGTACCCAAGCATGCTTGAAACTCATTCAAATGCAAGTGCTTCTATCTGATGTCTTGATTGTTTCCAACTCATTCCTTTTGGTTTGGGTAACATGTCAAAATCCCATGCCTAGAGAACTTCAAGTAGAGTTCTCGGAAATGCTCAGTGGACACCCCAGGTAGGGTAAGGATCAGCATTTCCACACTACTCAGAGAATTTTTATTTTCAGGGATGGATTTTTAGCCCAATTCAAGTTGAAGAAAAGTGGTTTCGTGAAAATCGCAGAAAAATTTTTTTCAGAAACTCCGGGGTGCCTGGAGGTCGCGGTGCACCACGCGACAGTTGTATTCCAAAACTGAGTCACTCAGATCACACGAGTACCCAAGCATGCTTGAAACTCATTCAAATGCAAGTGATTCTATCTGTTGTCTTGATTGTTTCCCACTCATTCCTTTTGGTTTGGGTAACATGTCAAAATCCCATGCCCAGAGAACTTCAAGTAGAGTTTGCGGAAATGCTCAGTGGACACCCCAGGTAGGGTAAGGATCAGCATTTCCACACTACTCAGAGAATTTTTATTTTCAGGGATGGATTTTTAGCCCAATTCAAGTTGAAGAAAAGTGGTTTCGTGAAAATCGCAGAAAATTTTTTTTCAGAAACTCCGGGGTGCCTGGAGGTCGCGGTGCACCACGCGACAGTTGTATTCCAAAACTGAGTCACTCAGATCACACGAGTACCCAAGCATGCTTGAAACTCATTCAAATGCAAGTGCTTCTATCTGTTGTCTTGATTGTTTCCCACTCATTCCTTTTGGTTTGGGTAACATGTCAAAATCCCATGCCCAGAGAACTTCAAGTAGAGTTTGCGGAAATGCTCAGTGGACACCCCAGGTAGGGTAAGGATCAGCATTTCCACACTACTCAGAGAATTTTTATTTTCAGGGATGGATTTTTAGCCCAATTCAAGTTGAAGAAAAGTGGTTTCGTGAAAATCGCAGAAAAAATTTTTTCAGAAACTCCGGGGTGCCTGGAGGTCGCGGTGCACCACGCGACAGTTGTATTCCAAAACTGAGTCACTCAGATCACACAAGTACCCAAGCATGCTTGAAACTCATTCAAATGCAAGTGCTTCTATCTGTTGTCTTGATTGTTTCCCACTCATTCCTTTTGGTTTGGGTAACATGTCAAAATCCCATGCCCAGAGAACTTCAAGTAGAGTTTGCGGAAATGCTCAGTGGACACCCCAGGTAGGGTAAGGATCAGCATTTCCACACTACTCAGAGAATTTTTATTTTCAGGGATGGATTTTTAGCCCAATTCAAGTTGAAGAAAAGTGGTTTCGTGAAAATCGCAGAAAATTTTTTTTCAGAAACTCCGGGGTGCCTGGAGGTCGCGGTGCACCACGCGACAGTTGTATTCCAAAACTGAGTCACTCAGATCACACAAGTACCCAAGCATGCTTGAAACTCATTCAAATGCAAGTGCTTCTATCTGTTGTCTTGATTGTTTCCCACTCATTCCTTTTGGTTTGGGTAACATGTCAAAATCCCATGCCCAGAGAACTTCAAGTAGAGTTTGCGGAAATGCTCAGTGGACACCCCAGGTAGGGTAAGGATCAGCATTTCCACACTACTCAGAGAATTTTTATTTTCAGGGATGGATTTTTAGCCCAATTCAAGTTGAAGAAAAGTGGTTTCGTGAAAATCGCAGAAAATTTTTTTTCAGAAACTCCGGGGTGCCTGGAGGTCGCGGTGCACCACGCGACAGTTGTATTCCAAAACTGAGTCACTCAGATCACACAAGTACCCAAGCATGCTTGAAACTCATTCAAATGCAAGTGCTTCTATCTGTTGTCTTGATTGTTTCCCACTCATTCCTTTTGGTTTGGGTAACATGTCAAAATCCCATGCCCAGAGAACTTCAAGTAGAGTTTGCGGAAATGCTCAGTGGACACCCCAGGTAGGGTAAGGATCAGCATTTCCACACTACTCAGAGAATTTTTATTTTCAGGGATGGATTTTTAGCCCAATTCAAGTTGAAGAAAAGTGGTTTCGTGAAAATCGCAGAAAAATTTTTTTCAGAAACTCCGGGGTGCCTGGAGGTCGCGGTGCACCACGCGACAGTTGTATTCCAAAACTGAGTCACTCAGATCACACGAGTACCCAAGCATGCTTGAAACTCATTCAAATGCAAGTGATTCTATCTGTTGTCTTGATTGTTTCCCACTCATTCCTTTTGGTTTGGGTAACATGTCAAAATCCCATGCCCAGAGAACTTCAAGTAGAGTTTGCGGAAATGCTCAGTGGACACCCCAGGTAGGGTAAGGATCAGCATTTCCACACTACTCAGAGAATTTTTATTTTCAGGGATGGATTTTTAGCCCAATTCAAGTTGAAGAAAAGTGGTTTCGTGAAAATCGCAGAAAAATTTTTTTCAGAAACTCCGGGGTGCCTGGAGTTCGCGGTGCACCACGCGACAGTTGTATTCCAAAACTGAGTCACTCAGATCACACAAGTACCCAAGCATGCTTGAAACTCATTCAAATGCAAGTGCTTCTATCTGTTGTCTTGATTGTTTCCCACTCATTCCTTTTGGTTTGGGTAACATGTCAAAATCCCATGCCCAGAGAACTTCAAGTAGAGTTTGCGGAAATGCTCAGTGGACACCCCAGGTAGGGTAAGGATCAGCATTTCCACACTACTCAGAGAATTTTTATTTTCAGAGATGGATTTTTAGCCCAATTCAAGTTGAAGAAAAGTGGTTTCGTGAAAATCGCAGAAAATTTTTTTTCAGAAACTCCGGGGTGCCTGGAGGTCGCGGTGCACCACGCGACAGTTGTATTCCAAAACTGAGTCACTCAGATCACACAAGTACCCAAGCATGCTTGAAACTCATTCAAATGCAAGTGCTTCTATCTGTTGTCTTGATTGTTTCCCACTCATTCCTTTTGGTTTGGGTAACATGTCAAAATCCCATGCCCAGAGAACTTCAAGTAGAGTTTGCGGAAATGCTCAGTGGACACCCCAGGTAGGGTAAGGATCAGCATTTCCACACTACTCAGAGAATTTTTATTTTCAGGGATGGATTTTTAGCCCAATTCAAGTTGAAGAAAAGTGGTTTCGTGAAAATCGCAGAAAATTTTTTTTCAGAAACTCCGGGGTGCCTGGAGGTCGCGGTGCACCACGCGACAGTTGTATTCCAAAACTGAGTCACTCAGATCACACAAGTACCCAAGCATGCTTGAAACTCATTCAAATGCAAGTGCTTCTATCTGTTGTCTTGATTGTTTCCCACTCATTCCTTTTGGTTTGGGTAACATGTCAAAATCCCATGCCCAGAGAACTTCAAGTAGAGTTTGCGGAAATGCTCAGTGGACACCCCAGGTAGGGTAAGGATCAGCATTTCCACACTACTCAGAGAATTTTTATTTTCAGGGATGGATTTTTAGCCCAATTCAAGTTGAAGAAAAGTGGTTTCGTGAAAATCGCAGAAAATTTTTTTTCAGAAACTCCGGGGTGCCTGGAGGTCGCGGTGCACCACGCGACAGTTGTATTCCAAAACTGAGTCACTCAGATCACACGAGTACCCAAGCATGCTTGAAACTCATTCAAATGCAAGTGCTTCTATCTGTTGTCTTGATTGTTTCCCACTCATTCCTTTTGGTTTGGGTAACATGTCAAAATCCCATGCCCAGAGAACTTCAAGTAGAGTTTGCGGAAATGCTCAGTGGACACCCCAGGTAGGGTAAGGATCAGCATTTCCACACTACTCAGAGAATTTTTATTTTCAGGGATGGATTTTTAGCCCAATTCAAGTTGAAGAAAAGTGGTTTCGTGAAAATCGCAGAACAATTTTTTTCAGAAACTCCGGGGTGCCTGGAGGTCGCGGTGCACCACGCGACAGTTGTATTCCAAAACTGAGTCACTCAGATCACACGAGTACCCAAGCATGCTTGAAACTCATTCAAATGCAAGTGATTCTATCTGTTGTCTTGATTGTTTCCCACTCATTCCTTTTGGTTTGGGTAACATGTCAAAATCCCATGCCCAGAGAACTTCAAGTAGAGTTTGCGGAAATGCTCAGTGGACACCCCAGGTAGGGTAAGGATCAGCATTTCCACACTACTCAGAGAATTTTTATTTTCAGGGATGGATTTTTAGCCCAATTCAAGTTGAAGAAAAGTGGTTTCGTGAAAATCGCAGAAAATTTTTTTTCAGAAACTCCGGGGTGCCTGGAGGTCGCGGTGCACCACGCGACAGTTGTATTCCAAAACTGAGTCACTCAGATCACACGAGTACCCAAGCATGCTTGAAACTCATTCAAATGCAAGTGCTTCTATCTGATGTCTTGATTGTTTCCCACTCATTCCTTTTGGTTTGGGTAACATGTCAAAATCCCATGCCCAGAGAACTTCAAGTAGAGTTCGCGGAAATGCTCAGTGGACACCCCAGGTAGGGTAAGGATCAGCATTTCCACACTACTCAGAGAATTTTTATTTTCAGGGATGGATTTTTAGCCCAATTCAAGTTGAAGAAAAGTGGTTTCGTGAAAATCGCAGAAAATTTTTTTTCAGAAACTCCGGGGTGCCTGGAGGTCGCGGTGCACCACGCGACAGTTGTATTCCAAAACTGAGTCACTCAGATCACACGAGTACCCAAGCATGCTTGAAACTCATTCAAATGCAAGTGCTTCTATCAGATGTCTTGATTGTTTCCAACTCATTCCTTTTGGTTTGGGTAACATGTCAAAATCCCATGCCTAGAGAACTTCAAGTAGAGTTCTCGGAAATGCTCAGTGGACACCCCAGGTAGGGTAAGGATCAGCATTTCCACACTACTCAGAGAATTTTTATTTTCAGGGATGGATTTTTAGCCCAATTCAAGTTGAAGAAAAGTGGTTTCGTGAAAATCGCAGAAAATTTTTTTTCAGAAACTCCGGGATGCCTGGAGGTCGCGGTGCACCACGCGACAGTTGTATTCCAAAACTGAGTCACTCAGATCACACAAGTACCCAAGCATGCTTGAAACTCATTCAAATGCAAGTGCTTCTATCTGTTGTCTTGATTGTTTCCCACTCATTCCTTTTGGTTTGGGTAACATGTCAAAATCCCATGCCCAGAGAACTTCAAGTAGAGTTTGCGGAAATGCTCAGTGGACACCCCAGGTAGGGTAAGGATCAGCATTTCCACACTACTCAGAGAATTTTTATTTTCAGGGATGGATTTTTAGCCCAATTCAAGTTGAAGAAAAGTGGTTTCGTGAAAATCGCAGAAAATTTTTTTTCAGAAACTCCGGGGTGCCTGGAGGTCGCGGTGCACCACGCGACAGTTGTATTCCAAAACTGAGTCACTCAGATCACACGAGTACCCAAGCATGCTTGAAACTCATTCAAATGCAAGTGCTTCTATCTGTTGTCTTGATTGTTTCCCACTCATTCCTTTTGGTTTGGGTAACATGTCAAAATCCCATGCCCAGAGAACTTCAAGTAGAGTTTGCGGAAATGCTCAGTGGACACCCCAGGTAGGGTAAGGATCAGCATTTCCACACTTCTCAGAGAATTTTTATTTTCAGGGATGGATTTTTAGCCCAATTCAAGTTGAAGAAAAGTGGTTTCGTGAAAATCGCAGAAAATTTTTTTTCAGAAACTCCGGGGTGCCTGGAGGTCGCGGTGCACCACGCGACAGTTGTATTCCAAAACTGAGTCACTCAGATCACACGAGTACCCAAGCATGCTTGAAACTCATTCAAATGCAAGTGCTTCTATCTGTTGTCTTGATTGTTTCCCACTCATTCCTTTTGGTTTGGGTAACATGTCAAAATCCCATGCCCAGAGAACTTCAAGTAGAGTTTGCGGAAATGCTCAGTGGACACCCCAGGTAGGGTAAGGATCAGCATTTCCACACTACTCAGAGAATTTTTATTTTCAGGGATGGATTTTTAGCCCAATTCAAGTTGAAGAAAAGTGGTTTCGTGAAAATCGCAGAAAATTTTTTTTCAGAAACTCCGGGGTGCCTGGAGGTCGCGGTGCACCACGCGACAGTTGTATTCCAAAACTGAGTCACTCAGATCACACAAGTACCCAAGCATGCTTGAAACTCATTCAAATGCAAGTGCTTCTATCTGTTGTCTTGATTGTTTCCCACTCATTCCTTTTGCTTTGGGTAACATGTCAAAATCCCATGCCCAGAGAACTTCAAGTAGAGTTTGCGGAAATGCTCAGTGGACACCCCAGGTAGGGTAAGGATCAGCATTTCCACACTACTCAGAGAATTTTTATTTTCAGGGATGGATTTTTAGCCCAATTCAAGTTGAAGAAAAGTGGTTTCGTGAAAATCGCAGAAAATTTTTTTTCAGAAACTCCGGGGTGCCTGGAGGTCGCGGTGCACCACGTGACAGTTGTATTCCAAAACTGAGTCACTCAGATCACACGAGTACCCAAGCATGCTTGAAACTCATTCAAATGCAAGTGCTTCTATCTGTTGTCTTGATTGTTTCCCACTCATTCCTTTTGGTTTGGGTAACATGTCAAAATCCCATGCCCAGAGAACTTCAAGTAGAGTTTGCGGAAATGCTCAGTGGACACCCCAGGTAGGGTAAGGATCAGCATTTCCACACTACTCAGAGAATTTTTATTTTCAGGGATGGATTTTTAGCCCAATTCAAGTTGAAGAAAAGTGGTTTCGTGAAAATCGCAGAAAATTTTTTTTCAGAAACTCCGGGGTGCCTGGAGGTCGCGGTGCACCACGCGACAGTTGTATTCCAAAACTGAGTCACTCAGATCACACGAGTACCCAAGCATGCTTGAAACTCATTCAAATGCAAGTGCTTCTATCTGTTGTCTTGATTGTTTCCCACTCATTCCTTTTGGTTTGGGTAACATGTCAAAATCCCATGCCCAGAGAACTTCAAGTAGAGTTTGCGGAAATGCTCAGTGGACACCCCAGGTAGGGTAAGGATCAGCATTTCCACACTACTCAGAGAATTTTTATTTTCAGGGATGGATTTTTAGCCCAATTCAAGTTGAAGAAAAGTGGTTTCGTGAAAATCGCAGAAAATTTTTTTTCAGAAACTCCGGGGTGCCTGGAGGTCGCGGTGCACCACGCGACAGTTGTATTCCAAAACTGAGTCACTCAGATCACACGAGTACCCAAGCATGCTTGAAACTCATTCAAATGCAAGTGCTTCTATCTGTTGTCTTGATTGTTTCCCACTCATTCCTTTTGGTTTGGGTAACATGTCAAAATCCCATGCCCAGAGAACTTCAAGTAGAGTTTGCGGAAATGCTCAGTGGACACCCCAGGTAGGGTAAGGATCAGCATTTCCACACTACTCAGAGAATTTTTATTTTCAGGGATGGATTTTTAGCCCAATTCAAGTTGAAGAAAAGTGGTTTCGTGAAAATCGCAGAAAATTTTTTTTCAGAAACTCCGGGGTGCCTGGAGGTCGCGGTGCACCACGCGACAGTTGTATTCCAAAACTGAGTCACTCAGATCACACGAGTACCCAAGCATGCTTGAAACTCATTCAAATGCAAGTGCTTCTATCTGTTGTCTTGATTGTTTCCCACTCATTCCTTTTGGTTTGGGTAACATGTCAAAATCCCATGCCCAGAGAACTTCAAGTAGAGTTTGCGGAAATGCTCAGTGGACACCCCAGGTAGGGTAAGGATCAGCATTTCCACACTACTCAGAGAATTTTTATTTTCAGGGATGGATTTTTAGCCCAATTCAAGTTGAAGAAAAGTGGTTTCGTGAAAATCGCAGAAAATTTTTTTTCAGAAACTCCGGGGTGCCTGGAGGTCGCGGTGCACCACGCGACAGTTGTATTCCAAAACTGAGTCACTCAGATCACACGAGTACCCAAGCATGCTTGAAACTCATTCAAATGCAAGTGCTTCTATCTGTTGTCTTGATTGTTTCCCACTCATTCCTTTTGGTTTGGGTAACATGTCAAAATCCCATGCCCAGAGAACTTCAAGTAGAGTTTGCGGAAATGCTCAGTGGACACCCCAGGTAGGGTAAGGATCAGCATTTCCACACTACTCAGAGAATTTTTATTTTCAGGGATGGATTTTTAGCCCAATTCAAGTTGAAGAAAAGTGGTTTCGTGAAAATCGCAGAAAATTTTTTTTCAGAAACTCCGGGGTGCCTGGAGGTCGCGGTGCACCACGCGACAGTTGTATTCCAAAACTGAGTCACTCAGATCACACGAGTACCCAAGCATGCTTGAAACTCATTCAAATGCAAGTGCTTCTATCTGTTGTCTTGATTGTTTCCCACTCATTCCTTTTGGTTTGGGTAACATGTCAAAATCCCATGCCCAGAGAACTTCAAGTAGAGTTTGCGGAAATGCTCAGTGGACACCCCAGGTAGGGTAAGGATCAGCATTTCCACACTACTCAGAGAATTTTTATTTTCAGGGATGGATTTTTAGCCCAATTCAAGTTGAAGAAAAGTGGTTTCGTGAAAATCGCAGAAAATTTTTTTTCAGAAACTCCGGGGTGCCTGGAGGTCGCGGTGCACCACGCGACAGTTGTATTCCAAAACTGAGTCACTCAGATCACACGAGTACCCAAGCATGCTTGAAACTCATTCAAATGCAAGTGCTTCTATCTGTTGTCTTGATTGTTTCCCACTCATTCCTTTTGGTTTGGGTAACATGTCAAAATCCCATGCCCAGAGAACTTCAAGTAGAGTTTGCGGAAATGCTCAGTGGACACCCCAGGTAGGGTAAGGATCAGCATTTCCACACTACTCAGAGAATTTTTATTTTCAGGGATGGATTTTTAGCCCAATTCAAGTTGAAGAAAAGTGGTTTCGTGAAAATCGCAGAAAATTTTTTTTCAGAAACTCCCGGGTGCCTGGAGGTCGCGGTGCACCACGCGACAGTTGTATTCCAAAACTGAGTCACTCAGATCACACGAGTACCCAAGCATGCTTGAAACTCATTCAAATGCAAGTGCTTCTATCTGTTGTCTTGATTGTTTCCCACTCATTCCTTTTGGTTTGGGTAACATGTCAAAATCCCATGCCCAGAGAACTTCAAGTAGAGTTTGCGGAAATGCTCAGTGGACACCCCAGGTAGGGTAAGGATCAGCATTTCCACACTACTCAGAGAATTTTTATTTTCAGGGATGGATTTTTAGCCCAATTCAAGTTGAAGAAAAGTGGTTTCGTGAAAATCGCAGAAAATTTTTTTTCAGAAACTCCGGGGTGCCTGGAGGTCGCGGTGCACCACGCGACAGTTGTATTCCAAAACTGAGTCACTCAGATCACACGAGTACCCAAGCATGCTTGAAACTCATTCAAATGCAAGTGCTTCTATCTGTTGTCTTGATTGTTTCCCACTCATTCCTTTTGGTTTGGGTAACATGTCAAAATCCCATGCCCAGAGAACTTCAAGTAGAGTTTGCGGAAATGCTCAGTGGACACCCCAGGTAGGGTAAGGATCAGCATTTCCACACTACTCAGAGAATTTTTATTTTCAGGGATGGATTTTTAGCCCAATTCAAGTTGAAGAAAAGTGGTTTCGTGAAAATCGCAGAAAATTTTTTTTCAGAAACTCCGGGGTGCCTGGAGGTCGCGGTGCACCACGCGACAGTTGTATTCCAAAACTGAGTCACTCAGATCACACGAGTACCCAAGCATGCTTGAAACTCATTCAAATGCAAGTGCTTCTATCTGTTTTCTTGATTGTTTCCCACTCATTCCTTTTGGTTTGGGTAACATGTCAAAATCCCATGCCCAGAGAACTTCAAGTAGAGTTTGCGGAAATGCTCAGTGGACACCCCAGGTAGGGTAAGGATCAGCATTTCCACACTACTCAGAGAATTTTTATTTTCAGGGATGGATTTTTAGCCCAATTCAAGTTGAAGAAAAGTGGTTTCGTGAAAATCGCAGAAAATTTTTTTTCAGAAACTCCGGGGTGCCTGGAGGTCGCGGTGCACCACGCGACAGTTGTATTCCAAAACTGAGTCACTCAGATCACACGAGTACCCAAGCATGCTTGAAACTCATTCAAATGCAAGTGCTTCTATCTGTTGTCTTGATTGTTTCCCACTCATTCCTTTTGGTTTGGGTAACATGTCAAAATCCCATGCCCAGAGAACTTCAAGTAGAGTTTGCGGAAATGCTCAGTGGACACCCCAGGTAGGGTAAGGATCAGCATTTCCACACTACTCAGAGAATTTTTATTTTCAGGGATGGATTTTTAGCCCAATTCAAGTTGAAGAAAAGTGGTTTCGTGAAAATCGCAGAAATTTTTTTTCAGAAACTCCGGGGTGCCTGGAGGTCGCGGTGCACCACGCGACAGTTGTATTCCAAAACTGAGTCACTCAGATCACACGAGTACCCAAGCATGCTTGAAACTCTTTCAAATGCAAGTGCTTCTATCTGTTGTCTTGATTGTTTCCCACTCATTCCTTTTGGTTTGGGTAACATGTCAAAATCCCATGCCCAGAGAACTTCAAGTAGAGTTCTCGGAAATGCTCAGTGGACACCCCAGGTAGGGTAAGGATCAGCATTTCCAGACTACTCAGAGAATTTTTATTTTCAGGGATGGATTTTTAGCCCAATTCAAGTTGAAGAAAAGTGGTTTAGTGAAAATCGCAGAAAATTTTTTTTCAGAAACTCCGGGGTGCCTGGAGGTCGCGGTGCACCACGCGACAGTTGTATTCCAAAACTGAGTCACTCAGATCACACGAGTACCCAAGCATGCTTGAAACTCATTCAAATGCAAGTACTTCTATCTGTTGTCTTGAATGTTTCCCACTCATTCCTTTTGGTTTGGGTAACATGTCAAAATCCCATGCCCAGAGAACTTCAAGTAGAGTTTGCGGAAATGCTCAGTGGACACCCCAGGTAGGGTAAGGATCAGCATTTCCACACTACTCAGAGAATTTTTATTTTCAGGGATGGATTTTTAGCCCAATTCAAGTTGAAGAAAAGTGGTTTCGTGAAAATCGCAGAAAATTTTTTTTCAGAAACTCCGGGGTGCCTGGAGGTCGCGGTGCACCACGCGACAGTTGTATTCCAAAACTGAGTCACTCAGATCACACGAGTACCCAAGCATGCTTGAAACTCATTCAAATGCAAGTGCTTCTATCTGTTGTCTTGATTGTTTCCCACTCATTCCTTTTGGTTTGGGTAACATGTCAAAATCCCATGCCCAGAGAACTTCAAGTAGAGTTTGCGGAAATGCTCAGTGGACACCCCAGGTAGGGTAAGAATCAGCATTTCCACACTACTCAGAGAATTTTTATTTTCAGGGATGGATTTTTAGCCCAATTCAAGTTGAAGAAAAGTGGTTTCGTGAAAATCGCAGAAAATTTTTTTTCAGAAACTCCGGGGTGCCTGGAGGTCGCGGTGCACCACGCGACAGTTGTATTCCAAAACTGAGTCACTCAGATCACACGAGTACCCAAGCATGCTTGAAACTCATTCAAATGCAAGTGCTTCTATCTGTTGTCTTGATTGTTTCCCACTCATTCCTTTTGGTTTGGGTAACATGTCTAAATCCCATGCCCAGAGAACTTCAAGTAGAGTTTGCGGAAATGCTCAGTGGACACCCCAGGTAGGGTAAGGATCAGCATTTCCACACTACTCAGAGAATTTTTATTTTCAGGGATGGATTTTTAGCCCAATTCAAGTTGAAGAAAAGTGGTTTCGTGAAAATCGCAGAAAATTTTTTTTCAGAAACTCCGGGGTGCCTGGAGGTCGCGGTGCACCACGCGACAGTTGTATTCCAAAACTGAGTCACTCAGATCACACGAGTACCCAAGCATGCTTGAAACTCATTCAAATGCAAGTGCTTCTATCTGTTGTCTTGATTGTTTCCCACTCATTCCTTTTGGTTTGGGTAACATGTCAAAATCCCATGCCCAGAGAACTTCAAGTAGAGTTTGCGGAAATGCTCAGTGGACACCCCAGGTAGGGTAAGGATCAGCATTTCCACACTACTCAGAGAATTTTTATTTTCAGGGATGGATTTTTAGCCCAATTCAAGTTGAAGAAAAGTGGTTTCGTGAAAATCGCAGAAAATTTTTTTTCAGAAACTCCGGGGTGCCTGGAGGTCGCGGTGCACCACGCGACAGTTGTATTCCAAAACTGAGTCACTCAGATCACACAAGTACCCAAGCATGCTTGAAACTCATTCAAATGCAAGTGCTTCTATCTGTTGTCTTGATTGTTTCCCACTCATTCCTTTTGGTTTGGGTAACATGTCAAAATCCCATGCCCAGAGAACTTCAAGTAGAGTTTGCGGAAATGCTCAGTGGACACCCCAGGTAGGGTAAGGATCAGCATTTCCACACTACTCAGAGAATTTTTATTTTCAGGGATGGATTTTTAGCCCAATTCAAGTTGAAGAAAAGTGGTTTCGTGAAAATCGCAGAAAATTTTTTTTCAGAAACTCCGGGGTGCCTGGAGGTCGCGGTGCACCACGCGACAGTTGTATTCCAAAACTGAGTCACTCAGATCACACGAGTACCCAAGCATGCTTGAAACTCATTCAAATGCAAGTGCTTCTATCTGTTGTCTTGATTGTTTCCCACTCATTCCTTTTGGTTTGGGTAACATGTCAAAATCCCATGCCCAGAGAACTTCAAGTAGAGTTTGCGGAAATGCTCAGTGGACACCCCAGGTAGGGTAAGGATCAGCATTTCCACACTACTCAGAGAATTTTTATTTTCAGGGATGGATTTTTAGCCCAATTCAAGTTGAAGAAAAGTGGTTTCGTGAAAATCGCAGAAAATTTTTTTTCAGAAACTCCGGGGTGCCTGGAGGTCGCGGTGCACCACGCGACAGTTGTATTCCAAAACTGAGTCACTCAGATCACACGAGTACCCAAGCATGCTTGAAACTCATTCAAATGCAAGTGCTTCTATCTGTTGTCTTGATTGTTTCCCACTCATTCCTTTTGGTTTGGGTAACATGTCAAAATCCCATGCCCAGAGAACTTCAAGTAGAGTTTGCGGAAATGCTCAGTGGACACCCCAGGTAGGGTAAGGATCAGCATTTCCACACTACTCAGAGAATTTTTATTTTCAGGGATGGATTTTTAGCCCAATTCAAGTTGAAGAAAAGTGGTTTCGTGAAAATCGCAGAAAATTTTTTTTCAGAAACTCCGGGGTGCCTGGAGGTCGCGGTGCACCACGCGACAGTTGTATTCCAAAACTGAGTCACTCAGATCACACAAGTACCCAAGCATGCTTGAAACTCATTCAAATGCAAGTGCTTCTATCTGTTGTCTTGATTGTTTCCCACTCATTCCTTTTGGTTTGGGTAACATGTCAAAATCCCATGCCCAGAGAACTTCAAGTAGAGTTTGCGGAAATGCTCAGTGGACACCCCAGGTAGGGTAAGGATCAGCATTTCCACACTACTCAGAGAATTTTTATTTTCAGGGATGGATTTTTAGCCCAATTCAAGTTGAAGAAAAGTGGTTTCGTGAAAATCGCAGAAAATTTTTTTTCAGAAACTCCGGGGTGCCTGGAGGTCGCGGTGCACCACGCGACAGTTGTATTCCAAAACTGAGTCACTCAGATCACACGAGTACCCAAGCATGCTTGAAACTCATTCAAATGCAAGTGCTTCTATCTGTTGTCTTGATTGTTTCCCACTCATTCCTTTTGGTTTGGGTAACATGTCAAAATCCCATGCCCAGAGAACTTCAAGTAGAGTTTGCGGAAATGCTCAGTGGACACCCCAGGTAGGGTAAGGATCAGCATTTCCACACTACTCAGAGAATTTTTATTTTCAGGGATGGATTTTTAGCCCAATTCAAGTTGAAGAAAAGTGGTTTCGTGAAAATCGCAGAAAATTTTTTTTCAGAAACTCCGGGGTGCCTGGAGGTCGCGGTGCACCACGCGACAGTTGTATTCCAAAACTGAGTCACTCAGATCACACGAGTACCCAAGCATGCTTGAAACTCATTCAAATGCAAGTGCTTCTATCTGTTGTCTTGATTGTTTCCCACTCATTCCTTTTGGTTTGGGTAACATGTCAAAATCCCATGCCCAGAGAACTTCAAGTAGAGTTTGCGGAAATGCTCAGTGGACACCCCAGGTAGGGTAAGGATCAGCATTTCCACACTACTCAGAGAATTTTTATTTTCAGGGATGGATTTTTAGCCCAATTCAAGTTGAAGAAAAGTGGTTTCGTGAAAATCGCAGAAAATTTTTTTTCAGAAACTCCGGGGTGCCTGGAGGTCGCGGTGCACCACGCGACAGTTGTATTCCAAAACTGAGTCACTCAGATCACACGAGTACCCAAGCATGCTTGAAACTCATTCAAATGCAAGTGCTTCTATCTGTTGTCTTGATTGTTTCCCACTCATTCCTTTTGGTTTGGGTAACATGTCAAAATCCCATGCCCAGAGAACTTCAAGTAGAGTTCTCGGAAATGCTCAGTGGACACCCCAGGTAGGGTAAGGATCAGCATTTCCAGACTACTCAGAGAATTTTTATTTTCAGGGATGGATTTTTAGCCCAATTCAAGTTGAAGAAAAGTGGTTAAGTGAAAATCGCAGAAAATTTTTTTTCAGAAACTCCGGGGTGCCTGGAGGTCGCGGTGCACCACGCGACAGTTGTATTCCAAAACTGAGTCACTCAGATCACACGAGTACCCAAGCATGCTTGAAACTCATTCAAATGCAAGTGCTTCTATCTGTTGTCTTGAATGTTTCCCACTCATTCCTTTTGGTTTGGGTAACATGTCAAAATCCCATGCCCAGAGAACTTCAAGTAGAGTTTGCGGAAATGCGCAGTGGACACCCCAGGTAGGGTAAGGATCAGCATTTCCACACTACTCAGAGAATTTTTATTTTCAGGGATGGATTTTTAGCCCAATTCAAGTTGAAGAAAAGTGGTTTCGTGAAAATCGCAGAAAATTTTTTTTCAGAAACTCCGGGGTGCCTGGAGGTCGCGGTGCACCACGCGACAGTTGTATTCCAAAACTGAGTCACTCAGATCACACGAGTACCCAAGCATGCTTGAAACTCATTCAAATGCAAGTGCTTCTATCTGTTGTCTTGATTGTTTCCCACTCATTCCTTTTGGTTTGGGTAACATGTCAAAATCCCATGCCCAGAGAACTTCAAGTAGAGTTCTCGGAAATGCTCAGTGGACACCCCAGGTAGGGTAAGGATCAGCATTTCCAGACTACTCAGAGAATTTTTATTTTCAGGGATGGATTTTTAGCCCAATTCAAGTTGAAGAAAAGTGGTTTAGTGAAAATCGCAGAAATTTTTTTTTCAGAAACTCCGGGGTGCCTGGAGGTCGCGGTGCACCACGCGACAGTTGTATTCCAAAACTGAGTCACTCAGATCACACGAGTACCCAAGCATGCTTGAAACTCATTCAAATGCAAGTACTTCTATCTGTTGTCTTGAATGTTTCCCACTCATTCCTTTTGGTTTGGGTAACATGTCAAAATCCCATGCCCAGAGAACTTCAAGTAGAGTTTGCGGAAATGCTCAGTGGACACCCCAGGTAGGGTAAGGATCAGCATTTCCACACTACTCAGAGAATTTTTATTTTCAGGGATGGATTTTTAGCCCAATTCAAGTTGAAGAAAAGTGGTTTCGTGAAAATCGCAGAAAATTTTTTTTCAGAAACTCCGGGGTGCCTGGAGGTCGCGGTGCACCACGCGACAGTTGTATTCCAAAACTGAGTCACTCAGATCACACGAGTACCCAAGCATGCTTGAAACTCATTCAAATGCAAGTGCTTCTATCTGTTGTCTTGATTGTTTCCCACTCATTCCTTTTGGTTTGGGTAACATGTCAAAATCCCATGCCCAGAGAACTTCAAGTAGAGTTTGCGGAAATGCTCAGTGGACACCCCAGGTAGGGTAAGGATCAGCATTTCCACACTACTCAGAGAATTTTTATTTTCAGGGATGGATTTTTAGCCCAATTCAAGTTGAAGAAAAGTGGTTTCGTGAAAATCGCAGAAAATTTTTTTTCAGAAACTCCGGGGTGCCTGGAGGTCGCGGTGCACCACGCGACAGTTGTATTCCAAAACTGAGTCACTCAGATCACACGAGTACCCAAGCATGCTTGAAACTCATTCAAATGCAAGTGCTTCTATCTGTTGTCTTGATTGTTTCCCACTCATTCCTTTTGGTTTGGGTAACATGTCTAAATCCCATGCCCAGAGAACTTCAAGTAGAGTTTGCGGATATGCTCAGTGGACACCCCAGGTAGGGTAAGGATCAGCATTTCCACACTACTCAGAGAATTTTTATTTTCAGGGATGGATTTTTAGCCCAATTCAAGTTGAAGAAAAGTGGTTTCGTGAAAATCGCAGAAAATTTTTTTTCAGAAACTCCGGGGTGCCTGGAGGTCGCGGTGCACCACGCGACAGTTGTATTCCAAAACTGAGTCACTCAGATCACACGAGTACCCAAGCATGCTTGAAACTCATTCAAATGCAAGTGCTTCTATCTGTTGTCTTGATTGTTTCCCACTCATTCCTTTTGGTTTGGGTAACATGTCAAAATCCCATGCCCAGAGAACTTCAAGTAGAGTTTGCGGAAATGCTCAGTGGACACCCCAGGTAGGGTAAGGATCAGCATTTCCACACTACTCAGAGAATTTTTATTTTCAGGGATGGATTTTTAGCCCAATTCAAGTTGAAGAAAAGTGGTTTCGTGAAAATCGCAGAAAATTTTTTTTCAGAAACTCCGGGGTGCCTGGAGGTCGCGGTGCACCACGCGACAGTTGTATTCCAAAACTGAGTCACTCAGATCACACAAGTACCCAAGCATGCTTGAAACTCATTCAAATGCAAGTGCTTCTATCTGTTGTCTTGATTGTTTCCCACTCATTCCTTTTGGTTTGGGTAACATGTCAAAATCCCATGCCCAGAGAACTTCAAGTAGAGTTTGCGGAAATGCTCAGTGGACACCCCAGGTAGGGTAAGGATCAGCATTTCCACACTACTCAGAGAATTTTTATTTTCAGGGATGGATTTTTAGCCCAATTCAAGTTGAAGAAAAGTGGTTTCGTGAAAATCGCAGAAAATTTTTTTTCAGAAACTCCGGGGTGCCTGGAGGTCGCGGTGCACCACGCGACAGTTGTATTCCAAAACTGAGTCACTCAGATCACACGAGTACCCAAGCATGCTTGAAACTCATTCAAATGCAAGTGCTTCTATCTGTTGTCTTGATTGTTTCCCACTCATTCCTTTTGGTTTGGGTAACATGTCAAAATCCCATGCCCAGAGAACTTCAAGTAGAGTTTGCGGAAATGCTCAGTGGACACCCCAGGTAGGGTAAGGATCAGCATTTCCACACTACTCAGAGAATTTTTATTTTCAGGGATGGATTTTTAGCCCAATTCAAGTTGAAGAAAAGTGGTTTCGTGAAAATCGCAGAAAATTTTTTTTCAGAAACTCCGGGGTGCCTGGAGGTCGCGGTGCACCACGCGACAGTTGTATTCCAAAACTGAGTCACTCAGATCACACGAGTACCCAAGCATGCTTGAAACTCATTCAAATGCAAGTGCTTCTATCTGTTGTCTTGATTGTTTCCCACTCATTCCTTTTGGTTTGGGTAACATGTCAAAATCCCATGCCCAGAGAACTTCAAGTAGAGTTTGCGGAAATGCTCAGTGGACACCCCAGGTAGGGTAAGGATCAGCATTTCCACACTACTCAGAGAATTTTTATTTTCAGGGATGGATTTTTAGCCCAATTCAAGTTGAAGAAAAGTGGTTTCGTGAAAATCGCAGAAAATTTTTTTTCAGAAACTCCGGGGTGCCTGGAGGTCGCGGTGCACCACGCGACAGTTGTATTCCAAAACTGAGTCACTCAGATCACACGAGTACCCAAGCATGCTTGAAACTCATTCAAATGCAAGTGCTTCTATCTGTTGTCTTGATTGTTTCCCACTCATTCCTTTTGGTTTGGGTAACATGTCAAAATCCCATGCCCAGAGAACTTCAAGTAGAGTTCTCGGAAATGCTCAGTGGACACCCCAGGTAGGGTAAGGATCAGCATTTCCAGACTACTCAGAGAATTTTTATTTTCAGGGATGGATTTTTAGCCCAATTCAAGTTGAAGAAAAGTGGTTAAGTGAAAATCGCAGAAAATTTTTTTTCAGAAACTCCGGGGTGCCTGGAGGTCGCGGTGCACCACGCGACAGTTGTATTCCAAAACTGAGTCACTCAGATCACACGAGTACCCAAGCATGCTTGAAACTCATTCAAATGCATGTACTTCTATCTGTTGTCTTGAATGTTTCCCACTCATTCCTTTTGGTTTGGGTAACATGTCAAAATCCCATGCCCAGAGAACTTCAAGTAGAGTTTGCGGAAATGCGCAGTGGACACCCCAGGTAGGGTAAGGATCAGCATTTCCACACTACTCAGAGAATTTTTATTTTCAGGGATGGATTTTTAGCCCAATTCAAGTTGAAGAAAAGTGGTTTCGTGAAAATCGCAGAAAACTTTTTTTCAGAAACTCCGGGGTGCCTGGAGGTCGCGGTGCACCACGCGACAGTTGTATTCCAAAACTGAGTCACTCAGATCACACGAGTACCCAAGCATGCTTGAAACTCATTCAAATGCAAGTGCTTCTATCTGTTGTCTTGATTGTTTCCCACTCATTCCTTTTGGTTTGGGTAACATGTCAAAATCCCATGCCCAGAGAACTTCAAGTAGAGTTTGCGGAAATGCTCAGTGGACACCCCAGGTAGGGTAAGGATCAGCATTTCCACACTACTCAGAGAATTTTTATTTTCAGGGATGGATTTTTAGCCCAATTCAAGTTGAAGAAAAGTGGTTTCGTGAAAATCGCAGAAAATTTTTTTTCAGAAACTCCGGGGTGCCTGGAGGTCGCGGTGCACCACGCGACAGTTGTATTCCAAAACTGAGTCACTCAGATCACACGAGTACCCAAGCATGCTTGAAACTCATTCAAATGCAAGTGCTTCTATCTGATGTCTTGATTGTTTCCAACTCATTCCTTTTGGTTTGGGTAACATGTCAAAATCCCATGCCTAGAGAACTTCAAGTAGAGTTCTCGGAAATGCTCAGTGGACACCCCAGGTAGGGTAAGGATCAGCATTTCCACACTACTCAGAGAATTTTTATTTTCAGGGATGGATTTTTAGCCCAATTCAAGTTGAAGAAAAGTGGTTTCGTGAAAATCGCAGAAAATTTTTTTTCAGAAACTCCGGGGTGCCTGGAGGTCGCGGTGCACCACGCGACAGTTGTATTCCAAAACTGAGTCACTCAGATCACACGAGTACCCAAGCATGCTTGAAACTCATTCAAATGCAAGTGCTTCTATCTGTTGTCTTGATTGTTTCCCACTCATTCCTTTTGGTTTGGGTAACATGTCAAAATCCCATTCCCAGAGAACTTCAAGTAGAGTTTGCGGAAATGCTCAGTGGACACCCCAGGTAGGGTAAGGATCAGCATTTCCACACTACTCAGAGAATTTTTATTTTCAGGGATGGATTTTTAGCCCAATTCAAGTTGAAGAAAAGTGGTTTCGTGAAAATCGCAGAAAATTTTTTTTCAGAAACTCCGGGGTGCCTGGAGGTCGCGGTGCACCACGCGACAGTTGTATTCCAAAACTGAGTCACTCAGATCACACGAGTACCCAAGCATGCTTGAAACTCATTCAAATAAAAGTACTTCTATCTGGTGTCTTGATTGTTTCCCACTCATTCCTTTTGGTTTGGGTAACATGTCAAAATCCCATGCCCAGAGAACTTCAAGTAGAGTTCTCGGAAATGCTCAGTGGACACCCCAGGTAGGGTAAGGATCAGCATTTCCACTCTACTCAGAGAATTTTTATTTTCAGGGATGGATTTTTAGCCCAATTCAAGTTGAAGAAAAGTGGTTTCGTGAAAATCGCAGAAAATTTTTTTTCAGAAACTCCGGGGTGCCTGGAGGTCGCGGTGCACCACGCGACAGTTGTATTCCAAAACTGAGTCACTCAGATCACACGAGTACCCAAGCATGCTTGAAACTCATTCAAATGCAAGTGCTTCTATCTGTTGTCTTGATTGTTTCCCACTCATTCCTTTTGGTTTGGGTAACATGTCAAAATCCCATGCCCAGAGAACTTCAAGTAGAGTTCTCGGAAATGCTCAGTGGACACCCCAGGTAGGGTAAGGATCAGCATTTCCAGACTACTCAGAGAATTTTTATTTTCAGGGATGGATTTTTAGCCCAATTCAAGTTGAAGAAAAGTGGTTTAGTGAAAATCGCAGAAAATTTTTTTTCAGAAACTCCGAGGTGCCTGGAGGTCGCGGTGCACCACGCGACAGTTGTATTCCAAAACTGAGTCACTCAGATCACACGAGTACCCAAGCATGCTTGAAACTCATTCAAATGCAAGTACTTCTATCTGTTGTCTTGATTGTTTCCCACTCATTCCTTTTGGTTTGGGTAACATGTCAAAATCCCATGCCCAGAGAACTTCAAGTAGAGTTTGCGGAAATGCTCAGTGGACACCCCAGGTAGGGTAAGGATCAGCATTTCCACACTACTCAGAGAATTTTTATTTTCAGGGATGGATTTTTAGCCCAATTCAAGTTGAAGAAAAGTGGTTTCGTGAAAATCGCTGAAAATTTTTTTTCAGAAACTCCGGGGTGCCTGGAGGTCGCGGTGCACCACGCGACAGTTGTATTCCAAAACTGAGTCACTCTGATCACACGAGTACCCAAGCATGCTTGAAACTCATTCAAATGCAAGTACTTCTATCTGTTGTCTTGATTGTTTCCCACTCATTCCTTTTGGTTTGGGTAACATGTCAAAATCCCATGCCCAGAGAACTTCAAGTAGAGTTCTCGGAAATGCTCAGTGGACACCCCAGGTAGGGTAAGGATCAGCATTTCCACACTACTCAGAGAATTTTTATTTTCAGGGATGGATTTTTAGCCCAATTCAAGTTGAAGAAAAGTGGTTTCGTGAAAATCGCAGAAAATTTTTTTTCAGAAACTCCGGGGTGCCTGGAGGTCGCGGTGCACCACGTGACAGTTGTATTCCAAAACTGAGTCACTCAGATCACACGAGTACCCAAGCATGCTTGAAACTCATTCAAATGCAAGTACTTCTATCTGTTGTCTTGAATGTTTCCCACTCATTCCTTTTGGTTTGGGTAACATGTCAAAATCCCATGCCCAGAGAACTTCAAGTAGAGTTTGCGGAAATGCGCAGTGGACACCCCAGGTAGGGTAAGGATCAGCATTTCCACACTACTTAGAGAATTTTTATTTTCAGGGATGGATTTTTAGCCCAATTCAAGTTGAAGAAAAGTGGTTTCGTGAAAATCGCAGAAAATTTTTTTTCAGAAACTCCGGGGTGCCTGGAGGTCGCGGTGCACCACGCGACAGTTGTATTCCAAAACTGAGTCACTCAGATCACACGAGTACCCAAGCATGCTTGAAACTCATTCAAATGCAAGTGCTTCTATCTGTTGTCTTGATTGTTTCCCACTCATTCCTTTTGGTTTGGGTAACATGTCAAAATCCCATGCCCAGAGAACTTCAAGTAGAGTTTGCGGAAATGCTCAGTGGACACCCCAGGTAGGGTAAGGATCAGCATTTCCACACTACTCAGAGAATTTTTATTTTCAGGGATGGATTTTTAGCCCAATTCAAGTTGAAGAAAAGTGGTTTCGTGAAAATCGCAGAAAATTTTTTTTCAGAAACTCCGGGGTGCCTGGAGGTCGCGGTGCACCACGCGACAGTTGTATTCCAAAACTGAGTCACTCAGATCACACGAGTACCCAAGCATGCTTGAAACTCATTCAAATGCAAGTGCTTCTATCTGTTGTCTTGATTGTTTCCCACTCATTCCTTTTGGTTTGGGTAACATGTCAAAATCCCATGCCCAGAGAACTTCAAGTAGAGTTCTCGGAAATGCTCAGTGGACACCCCAGGTAGGGTAAGGATCAGCATTTCCAGACTACTCAGAGAATTTTTATTTTCAGGAATGGATTTTTAGCCCAATTCAAGTTGAAGAAAAGTGGTTTAGTGAAAATCGCAGAAAATTTTTTTTCAGAAACTCCGGGGTGCCTGGAGGTCGCGGTGCACCACGCGACAGTTGTATTCCAAAACTGAGTCACTCAGATCACACGAGTACCCAAGCATGCTTGAAACTCATTCAAATGCAAGTACTTCTATCTGTTGTCTTGATTGTTTCCCACTCATTCCTTTTGGTTTGGGTAACATGTCAAAATCCCATGCCCAGAGAACTTCAAGTAGAGTTTGCGGAAATGCTCAGTGGACACCCCAGGTAGGGTAAGGATCAGCATTTCCACACTACTCAGAGAATTTTTATTTTCAGGGATGGATTTTTAGCCCAATTCAAGTTGAAGAAAAGTGGTTTCGTGAAAATCGCAGAAAATTTTTTTTCAGAAACTCCGGGGTGCCTGGAGGTCGCGGTGCACCACGCGACAGTTGTATTCCAAAACTGAGTCACTCTGATCACACGAGTACCCAAGCATGCTTGAAACTCATTCAAATGCAAGTACTTCTATCTGTTGTCTTGATTGTTTCCCACTCATTCCTTTTGGTTTGGGTAACATGTCAAAATCCCATGCCCAGAGAACTTCAAGTAGAGTTCTCGGAAATGCTCAGTGGACACCCCAGGTAGGGTAAGGATCAGCATTTCCACACTACTCAGAGAATTTTTATTTTCAGGGATGGATTTTTAGCCCAATTCAAGTTGAAGAAAAGTGGTTTCGTGAAAATCGCAGAAAATTTTTTTTCAGAAACTCCGGGGTGCCTGGAGGTCGCGGTGCACCACGTGACAGTTGTATTCCAAAACTGAGTCACTCAGATCACACGAGTACCCAAGCATGCTTGAAACTCATTCAAATGCAAGTACTTCTATCTGTTGTCTTGAATGTTTCCCACTCATTCCTTTTGGTTTGGGTAACATGTCAAAATCCCATGCCCAGAGAACTTCAAGTAGAGTTTGCGGAAATGCGCAGTGGACACCCCAGGTAGGGTAAGGATCAGCATTTCCACACTACTTAGAGAATTTTTATTTTCAGGGATGGATTTTTAGCCCAATTCAAGTTGAAGAAAAGTGGTTTCGTGAAAATCGCAGAAAATTTTTTTTCAGAAACTCCGGGGTGCCTGGAGGTCGCGGTGCACCACGCGACAGTTGTATTCCAAAACTGAGTCACTCAGATCACACGAGTACCCAAGCATGCTTGAAACTCATTCAAATGCAAGTGCTTCTATCTGTTGTCTTGATTGTTTCCCACTCATTCCTTTTGGTTTGGGTAACATGTCAAAATCCCATGCCCAGAGAACTTCAAGTAGAGTTTGCGGAAATGCTCAGTGGACACCCCAGGTAGGGTAGGGATCAGCATTTCCACACTACTCAGAGAATTTTTATTTTCAGGGATGGATTTTTAGCCCAATTCAAGTTGAAGAAAAGTGGTTTCGTGAAAATCGCAGAAAATTTTTTTTCAGAAACTCCGGGGTGCCTGGAGGTCGCGGTGCACCACGCGACAGTTGTATTCCAAAACTGAGTCACTCAGATCACACGAGTACCCAAGCATGCTTGAAACTCATTCAAATGCAAGTGCTTCTATCTGATGTCTTGATTGTTTCCAATTCATTCCTTTTGGTTTGGGTAACATGTCAAAATCCCATGCCTAGAGAACTTCAAGTAGAGTTCTCGGAAATGCTCAGCGGACACCCCAGGTAGGGTAAGGATCAGCATTTCCACACTACTCAGAGAATTTTTATTTTCAGGGATGGATTTTTAGCCCAATTTTAGTTGAAGAAAAGTGGTTTCGTGAAAATCGCAGAAATTTTTTTTTCAGAAACTCCGGGGTGCCTGGAGGTCGCGGTGCACCACGCGACAGTTGTATTCCAAAACTGAGTCACTCAGATCACACGAGTACCCAAGCATGCTTGAAACTCATTCAAATGCAAGTGCTTCTATCTGTTGTCTTGATTGTTTCCCACTCATTCCTTTTGGTTTGGGTAACATGTCAAAATCCCATGCCTAGAAAACTTCAAGTAGAGTTTGCGGAAATGCTCAGTGGACACCCCAGGTAGGGTAAGGATCAGCATTTCCACACTACTCAGAGAATTTTTATTTTCAGGGATGGATTTTTAGCCCAATTCAAGTTGAAGAAAAGTGGTTTCGTGAAAATCGCAGAAAATTTTTTTTCAGAAACTCCGGGGTGCCTGGAGGTCGCGGTGCACCACGCGACAGTTGTATTCCAAAACTGAGTCACTCAGATCACACGAGTACCCAAGCATGCTTGAAACTCATTCAAATGCAAGTGCTTCTATCTGTTGTCTTGATTGTTTCCCACTCATTCCTTTTGGTTTGGGTAACATGTCAAAATCCCATGCCCAGAGAACTTCAAGTAGAGTTTGCGGAAATGCTCAGTGGACACCCCAGGTAGGGTAAGGATCAGCATTTCCACACTACTCAGAGAATTTTTATTTTCAGGGATGGATTTTTAGCCCAATTCAAGTTGAAGAAAAGTGGTTTCGTGAAAATCGCAGAAAATTTTTTTTCAGAAACTCCGGGGTGCCTGGAGGTCGCGGTGCACCACGCGACAGTTGTATTCCAAAACTGAGTCACTCAGATCACACGAGTACCCAAGCATGCTTGAAACTCATTCAAATGCAAGTGCTTCTATCTGTTGTCTTGATTGTTTCCCACTCATTCCTTTTGGTTTGGGTAACATGTCAAAATCCCATGCCCAGAGAACTTCAAGTAGAGTTTGCGGAAATGCTCAGTGGACACCCCAGGTAGGGTAAGGATCAGCATTTCCACACTACTCAGAGAATTTTTATTTTCAGGGATGGATTTTTAGCCCAATTCAAGTTGAAGAAAAGTGGTTTCGTGAAAATCGCAGAAAATTTTTTTTCAGAAACTCCGGGGTGCCTGGAGGTCGCGGTGCACCACGCGACAGTTGTATTCCAAAACTGAGTCACTCAGATCACACGAGTACCCAAGCATGCTTGAAACTCATTCAAATGCAAGTGCTTCTATCTGTTGTCTTGATTGTTTCCCACTCATTCCTTTTGGTTTGGGTAACATGTCAAAATCCCATGCCCAGAGAACTTCAAGTAGAGTTCTCGGAAATGCTCAGTGGACACCCCAGGTAGGGTAAGGATCAGCATTTCCAGACTACTCAGAGAATTTTTATTTCAGGGATGGATTTTTAGCCCAATTCAAGTTGAAGAAAAGTGGTTTAGTGAAAATCGCAGAAAATTTTTTTTCAGTAACTCCGGGGTGCCTGGAGGTCGCGGTGCACCACGCGACAGTTGTATTCCAAAACTGAGTCACTCATATCACACGAGTACCCAAGCATGCTTGAAACTCATTCAAATGCAAGTGCTTCTATCTGTTGTCTTGAATGTTTCCCACTCATTCCTTTTGGTTTGGGTAACATGTCAAAATCCCATGCCCAGAGAACTTCAAGTAGAGTTTGCGGAAATGCGCAGTGGACACCCCAGGTAGGGTAAGGATCAGCATTTCCACACTACTCAGAGAATTTTTATTTTCAGGGATGGATTTTTAGCCCAATTCAAGTTGAAGAAAAGTGGTTTCGTGAAATTTGCAGAAAATTTTTTTTCAGAAACTCCGGGGTGCCTGGAGGTCGCGGTGCACCACGCGACAGTTGTATTCCAAAACTGAGTCACTCAGATCACACGAGTACCCAAGCATGCTTGAAACTCATTCAAATGCAAGTGCTTCTATCTGTTGTCTTGATTGTTTCCCACTCATTCCTTTTGGTTTGGGTAACATGTCAAAATCCCATGCCCAGAGAACTTCAAGTAGAGTTTGCGGAAATGCTCAGTGGACACCCCAGGTAGGGTAAGGATCAGCATTTCCACACTACTCAGAGAATTTTTATTTTCAGGGATGGATTTTTAGCCCAATTCAAGTTGAAGAAAAGTGGTTTCGTGAAAATCGCAGAAAATTTTTTTTCAGAAACTCCGGGGTGCCTGGAGGTCGCGGTGCACCACGCGACAGTTGTATTCCAAAACTGAGTCACTCAGATCACACGAGTACCCAACCATGCTTGAAACTCATTCAAATGCAAGTACTTCTAGCTGTTGTCTTGATTGTTTCCCACTCATTCCTTTTGATTTGGGTAACATGTCAAAATCCCATGCCCAGAGAACTTCAAGTAGAGTTCTCGGAAATGCTCAGTGGACACCCCAGGTAGGGTAAGGATCAGCATTTCCACTCTACTCAGAGAATTTTTATTTTCAGGGATGGATTTTTAGCCCAATTCAAGTTGAAGAAAAGTGGTTTCGTGAAAATCGCAGAAAATTTTTTTTCAGAAACTCCGGGGTGCCTGGAGGTCGCGGTGCACCACGCGACAGTTGTATTCCAAAACTGAGTCACTCAGATCACACGAGTACCCAAGCATGCTGGAAACTCATTCAAATGCAAGTGCTTCTATCTGTTGTCTTGATTGTTTCCCACTCATTCCTTTTGGTTTGGGTAACATGTCAAAATCCCATGCCCAGAGAACTTCAAGTAGAGTTTGCGGAAATGCTCAGTGGACACCCCAGGAAAGGTAAGGATCAGCATTTCCACACTACTCAGTGAATTTTTATTTTCAGGGATGGATTTTTAGCCCAATTCAAGTTGAAGAAAAGTGGTTTCGTGAATATCGCAGAAAATTTTTTTTCAGAAACTCCGGGGTGCCTGGAGGTCGCGGTGCACCACGCGACAGATGTATTCCAAAACTGAGTCACTCAGATCACACGAGTACCCAAGCATGCTTGAAACTCATTCAAATGCAAGTTCTTCTATCTGTTGTCTTGATTGTTTCCCACTCATTCCTTTTGGTTTGGGTAACATGTCAAAATCCCATGCCTAGAGAACTTCAAGTAGAGTTCTCGGAAATGCTCAGTGGACACCCCAGGTAGGGTAAGGATCAGCATTTCCACACTACTCAGAGAATTTTTATTTTCAGGGATGGATTTTTAGCCCAATTCAAGTTGAAGAAAAGTGGTTTCGTGAAAATCGCAGAAAATTTTTTTTCAGAAACTCCGGGGTGCCTGGAGGTCGCGGTGCACCACGCGACAGTTGTATTCCAAAACTGAGTCACTCAGATCACACGAGTACCCAAGCATGCTTGAAACTCAATCAAATGCAAGTGCTTCTATCTGATGTCTTGATTGTTTCCAACTCATTCCTTTTGGTTTGGGTAACATGTCAAAATCCCATGCCTAGAGAACTTCAAGTAGAGTTCTCGGAAATGCTCAGTGGACACCCCAGGTAGGGTAAGGATCAGCATTTCCACACTACTCAGAGAATTTTTATTTCAGGGATGGATTTTTAGCCCAATTCAAGTTGAAGAAAAGTGGTTTCGTGAAAATCGCAGAAAATTTTTTTTCAGAAACTCCGGGGTGCCTGGAGGTCGCGGTGCACCACGCGACAGTTATATTCCAAAACTGAGTCACTCAGATCACACGAGTACCCAAGCATGCTTGAAACTCATTCAAATGCAAGTGCTTCTATCTGTTGTCTTGATTGTTTCCCACTCATTCCTTTTGGTTTGGGTAACATGTCAAAATCCCATGCCCAGAGAACTTCAAGTAGAGTTTGCGGAAATGCTCAGTGGACACCCCAGGTAGGGTAAGGATCAGCATTTCCACACTACTCAGAGAATTTTTATTTTCAGGGATGGATTTTTAGCCCAATTCAAGTTGAAGAAAAGTGGTTTCGTGAAAATCGCAGAAAATTTTTTTTCAGAAACTCCGGGGTGCCTGGAGGTCGCGGTGCACCACGCGACAGTTGTATTCCAAAACTGAGTCACTCAGATCACACGAGTACCCAAGCATGCTTGAAACTCATTCAAATGCAAGTGCTTCTATCTGTTGTCTTGATTGTTTCCCACTCATTCCTTTTGGTTTGGGTAACATGTCAAAATCCCATGCCCAGAGAACTTCAAGTAGAGTTCTCGGAAATGCTCAGTGGACACCCCAGGTAGGGTAAGGATCAGCATTTCCAGACTACTCAGAGAATTTTTATTTTCAGGGATGGATTTTTAGCCCAATTCAAGTTGAAGAAAAGTGGTTTAGTGAAAATCGCAGAAAATTTTTTTTCAGAAACTTCGGGGTGCCTGGAGGTCGCGGTGCACCACGCGACAGTTGTATTCCAAAACTGAGTCACTCAGATCACACGAGTACCCAAGCATGCTTGAAACTCATTCAAATGCAAGTGCTTCTATCTGTTGTCTTGAATGTTTCCCACTCATTCCTTTTGGTTTGGGTAACATGTCAAAATCCCATGCCCAGAGAACTTCAAGTAGAGTTTGCGGAAATGCTCAGTGGACACCCCAGGTAGGGTAAGGATCAGCATTTCCACACTACTCAGAGAATTTTTATTTTCAGGGATGGATTTTTAGCCCAATTCAAGTTGAAGAAAAGTGGTTTCGTGAAAATCGCAGAAAATTTTTTTTCAGAAACTCCGGGGTGCCTGGAGGTCGCGGTGCACCACGCGACAGTTGTATTCCAAAACTGAGTCACTCAGATCACACGAGTACCCAAGCATGCTTGAAACTCATTCAAATGCAAGTGCTTCTATCTGTTGTCTTGATTGTTTCCCACTCATTCCTTTTGGTTTGGGTAACATGTCAAAATCCCATGCCCAGAGAACTTCAAGTAGAGTTTGCGGAAATGCTCAGTGGACACCCCAGGTAGGGTAAGGATCAGCATTTCCACACTACTCAGAGAATTTTTATTTTCAGGGATGGATTTTTAGCCCAATTCAAGTTGAAGAAAAGTGGTTTCGTGAAAATCGCAGAAAATTTTTTTTCAGAAACTCCGGGGTGCCTGGAGGTCGCGGTGCACCACGCGACAGTTGTATTCCAAAACTGAGTCACTCAGATCACACGAGTACCCAAGCATGCTTGAAACTCATTCAAATGCAAGTGCTTCTATCTGTTGTCTTGATTGTTTCCCACTCATTCCTTTTGGTTTGGGTAACATGTCAAAATCCCATGCCCAGAGAACTTCAAGTAGAGTTTGCGGAAATGCTCAGTGGACACCCCAGGTAGGGTAAGGATCAGCATTTCCACACTACTCAGAGAATTTTTATTTTCAGGGATGGATTTTTAGCCCAATTCAAGTTGAAGAAAAGTGGTTTCGTGAAAATCGCAGAAAATATTTTTTCAGAAACTCCGGGGTGCCTGGAGGTCGCGGTGCACCACGCGACAGTTGTATTCCAAAACTGAGTCACTCAGATCACACGAGTACCCAAGCATGCTTGAAACTCATTCAAATGCAAGTACTTCTATCTGTTGTCTTGATTGTTTCCCACTCATTCCTTTTGGTTTGGGTAACATGTCAAAATCCCATGCCCAGAGAACTTCAAGTAGAGTTCTCGGAAATGCTCAGTGGACACCCCAGGTAGGGTAAGGATCAGCATTTCCACTCTACTCAGAGAATTTTTATTTTCAGGGATGGATTTTTAGCCCAATTCAAGTTGAAGAAAAGTGGTTTCGTGAAAATCGCAGAAAATTTTTTTTCAGAAACTCCGGGGTGCCTGGAGGTCGCGGTGCACCACGCGACAGTTGTATTCCAAAACTGAGTCACTCAGATCACACGAGTACCCAAGCATGCTTGAAACTCATTCAAATGCAAGTGCTTCTTTCTGTTGTCTTGATTGTTTCCCACTCATTCCTTTTGGTTTGGGTAACATGTCAAAATCCCATGCCCAGAGAACTTCAAGTAGAGTTTGCGGAAATGCTCAGTGGACACCCCAGGTAGGGTAAGGATCAGCATTTCCACACTACTCAGAGAATTTTTATTTTTAGGGATGGATTTTTAGCCCAATTCAAGTTGAAGAAAAGTGGTTTCGTGAAAATCGCAGAAAATTTTTTTTCAGAAACTCCGGGGTGCCTGGAGGTCGCGGTGCACCACGCGACAGTTGTATTCCAAAACTGAGTCACTCAGATCACACGAGTACCCAAGCATGCTTGAAACTCATTCAAATGCAAGTGCTTCTATCTGATGTCTTGATTGTTTCCAACTCATTCCTTTTGGTTTGGGTAACATGTCAAAATCCCATGCCTAGAAAACTTCAAGTAGAGTTCTCGGAAATGCTCAGTGGAGACCCCAGGTAGGGTAAGGATCAGCATTTCCACACTACTCAGAAAATTTTTATTTTCAGGGATGGATTTTTAGCCCAATTCAAGTTGAAGAAAAGTGGTTTCGTGAAAATCGCAGAAAATTTTTTTTCAGAAACTCCGGGGTGCCTGGATGTCGCGGTGCACCACGCGACAGTTGTATTCCAAAACTGAGTCACTCAGATCACACGAGTACCCAAGCATGCTTGAAACTCATTCAAATGCAAGTGCTTCTATCTGTTGTCTTGATTGTTTCCCACTCATTCCTTTTGGTTTGGGTAACATGTCAAAATCCCATGCCTAGAGAACTTCAAGTAGAGTTCTCGGAAATGCTCAGTGGACACCCCAGGTAGGGTAAGGATCAGCATTTCCACACTACTCAGAGAATTTTTATTTTCAGGGATGGATTTTTAGCCCAATTCAAGTTGAAGAAAAGTGGTTTCGTGAAAATCGCAGAAAATTTTTTTTCAGAAACTCCGGGGTGCCTGGAGGTCGCGGTGCACCACGCGACAGTTGTATTCCAAAACTGAGTCACTCAGATCACACGAGTACCCAAGCATGCTTGAAACTCATTCAAATGCAAGTGCTTCTATCTGATGTCTTGATTGTTTCCAACTCATTCCTTTTGGTTTGGGTAACATGTCAAAATCCCATGCCTAGAGAACTTCAAGTAGAGTTCTCGGAAATGCTCAGTGGACACCCCAGGTAGGGTAAGGATCAGCATTTCCACACTACTCAGAGAATTTTTATTTCAGGGATGGATTTTTAGCCCAATTCAAGTTGAAGAAAAGTGGTTTCGTGAAAATCGCAGAAAATTTTTTTTCAGAAACTCCGGGGTGCCTGGAGGTCGCGGTGCACCACGCGACAGTTATATTCCAAAACTGAGTCACTCAGATCACACGAGTACCCAAGCATGCTTGAAACTCATTCAAATGCAAGTGCTTCTATCTGTTGTCTTGATTGTTTCCCACTCATTCCTTTTGGTTTGGGTAACATGTCAAAATCCCATGCCCAGAGAACTTCAAGTAGAGTTTGCGGAAATGCTCAGTGGACACCCCAGGTAGGGTAAGGATCAGCATTTCCACACTACTCAGAGAATTTTTATTTTCAGGGATGGATTTTTAGCCCAATTCAAGTTGAAGAAAAGTGGTTTCGTGAAAATCGCAGAAAATTTTTTTTCAGAAACTCCGGGGTGCCTGGAGGTCGCGGTGCACCACGCGACAGTTGTATTCCAAAACTGAGTCACTCAGATCACACGAGTACCCAAGCATGCTTGAAACTTATTCAAATGCAAGTGCTTCTATCTGTTGTCTTGATTGTTTCCCACTCATTCCGTTTGGTTTGGGTAACATGTGAAAATCCCATGCCCAGAGAACTTCAAGTAGAGTTCGCGGAAATACTCAGTGGACACCCCAGGTAGGGTAAGGATCAGCATTTCCACACTACTCAGAGAATTTTTATTTTCAGGGATGGAATTTTAGCCCAATTCAAGTTGAAGAAAAGTGGTTTCTTGAAAATCGCAGAAAATTTTTTTTCAGAAACTCCGGGGTGCCTGGATGTCGCGGTGCACCACGCGACAGTTGTATTCCAAAACTTAGTCACTCAGATCACACGAGTACCCAAGCATGCTTGAAACTCATTCAAATGCAAGTGCTTCTATCTGTTGTCTTGATTGTTTCCCACTCATTCCGTTTGGTTTGGGTAACATGTGAAAATCCCATGCCCAGAGAACTTCAAGTAGAGTTCGCGGAAATGATCAGTGGACACCCCAGGTAGGGTAAGGATCAGCATTTCCACACTACTCAGAGAATTTTTATTTTCAGGGATGGATTTTTAGCCCAATTCAAGTTGAAGAAAAGTGGTTTCGTGAAAATCGCAGAAAATTTTTTTTCAGAAACTCCGGGGTGCCTGGATGTCGCGGTGCACCACGCGACAGTTGTATTCCAAAACTTAGTCACTCAGATCACACGAGTACCCAAGCATGCTTGAAACTCATTCAAATGCAAGTGCTTCTATCTGTTGTCTTGATTGTTTCCCACTCATTCCGTTTGGTTTGGGTAACATGTGAAAATCCCATGCCCAGAGAACTTCAAGTAGAGTTCGCGGAAATGCTCAGTGGACACCCCAGGTAGGGTAAGGATCAGCATTTCCACACTACTCAGAGAATTTTTATTTTCAGGGATGGATTTTTAGCCCAATTCAAGTTGAAGAAAAGTGGTTTCGTGAAAATCGCAGAAAATTTTTTTTCAGAAACTCCGGGGTGCCTGGATGTCGCGGTGCACCACGCGACAGTTGTATTCCAAAACTGAGTCACTCAGATCACACGAGTACCCAAGCATGCTTGAAACTTATTCAAATGCAAGTGCTTCTATCTGTTGTCGTGATTGTTTCCCACTCATTCCTTTTGGTTTGGGTAACGTGAAAATCCCATGCCCAGAGAACTTCAAGTAGAGTTCGCGGAAATGCTCAGTGGACACCCCAGGTAGGGTAAGGATCACCATTTCCACACTACTCAGAGAATTTTTATTTTCAGGGATGGATTTTTAGCCCAATTCAAGTTGAAGAAAAGTGGTTCCGTGAAAATCGCAGAAATTTTTTTTTCAGAAACTCCGGGGTGCCTGGATGTCGCGGTGCACCACGCGACAGTTGTATTCCAAAACTTAGTCACTCAGATCACACGAGTACCCAAGCATGCTTGAATCTCATTCAAATGCAAGTGCTTCTATCTGTTGTCTTGATTGTTTCCCACTCATTCCGTTTGGTTTGGGTAACATGTGAAAATCCCATGCCCAGAGAACTTCAAGTAGAGTTCGCGGAAATGCTGAGTGGACACCCCAGGTAGGGTAAGGATTAGCATTTCCACACTACTCAGAGAATTTTTATTTTCTGGGATGGATTTTTAGCCCAATTCAAGTTGAAGAAAAGTGGTTTCGTGAAAATCGCAGAAAATTTTTTTTCAGAAACTCCGGGGTGCCTGGATGTCGCGGTGCACCACGCGACAGTTGTATTCCAAAACTGAGTCACTCAGATCACACGAGTACCCAAGCATGCTTGAAACTCATTCAAATGCAAGTGCTTCTATCTGTTGTCTTGATTGTTTCCCACTCATTCCGTTTGGTTTGGGTAACGTGAAAATCCCATGCCCAGAGAACTTCAAGTAGAGTTCGCGGAAATGATCAGTGGACACCCCAGGTAGGGTAAGGATCAGCATTTCCACACTACTCAGAGAATTTTTATATTCAGGGATGGATTTTTAGCCCAATTCAAGTTGAAGAAAAGTGGTTTCGTGAAAATCGCAGAAAATTTTTTTTCAGAAACTCCGGGGTGCCTGGATGTCGCGGTGCACCACGCGACAGTTGTATTCCAAAACTTAGTCACTCAGATCACACGAGTACCCAAGCATGCTTGAAACTCATTCAAATGCAAGTGCTTCTATCTGTTGTCTTGATTGTTTCCCACTCATTCCGTTTGGTTTGGGTAACATGTGAAAATCCCATGCCCAGAGAACTTCAAGTAGAGTTCGCGGAAATGCTCAGTGGACACCCCAGGTAGGGTAAGGATCAGCATTTCCACACTACTCAGAGAATTTTTATTTTCAGGGATGGATTTTTAGCCCAATTCAAGTTGAAGAAAAGTGGTTTCGTGAAAATCGCAGAAAAATTTTTTTCAGAAACTCCGGGGTGCCTGGATGTCGCGGTGCACCACGCGACAGTTGTATTCCAAAACTGAGTCACTCAGATCACACGAGTACCCAAGCATGCTTGAAACTTATTCAAATGCAAGTGCTTCTATCTGTTGTCTTGATTGTTTCCCACTCATTCCGTTTGGTTTGGGTAACATGTGAAAATCCCATGCCCAGAGAACTTCAAGTAGAGTTCGCGGAAATGCTCAGTGGACACCCCAGGTAGGGTAAGGATCAGCATTTCCACACTACTCAGAGAATTTTTATTTTCAGGGATGGATTTTTAGCCCAATTCAAGTTGAAGAAAAGTGGTTTCGTGAAAATCGCAGAAAATTTTTTTTCAGAAACTCCGGGGTGCCTGGATGTCGCGGTGCACCACGCGACAGTTGTATTCCAAAACTGAGTCACTCAGATCACACGAGTACCCAAGCATGCTTGAAACTTATTCAAATGCAAGTGCTTCTATCTGTTGTCTTGATTGTTTCCCACTCATTCCTTTTGGTTTGGGTAACGTGAAAATCCCATGCCCAGAGAACTTCAAGTAGAGTTCGCGGAAATGCTGAGTGGACACCCCAGGTAGGGTAAGGATCAGCATTTCCACACTACTCAGAGAATTTTTATTTTCTGGGATGGATTTTTAGCCCAATTCAAGTTGAAGAAAAGTGGTTTCGTGAAAATCGCAGAAAATTTTTTTTCAGAAACTCCGGGGTGCCTGGATGTCGCGGTGCACCACGCGACAGTTGTATTCCAAAACTGAGTCACTCAGATTACACGAGTACCCAAGCATGCTTGAAACTCATTCAAATGCAAGTGCTTCTATCTGTTGTCTTGATTGTTTCCCACTCATTCCGTTTGGTTTGGGTAACGTGAAAATCCCATGCCCAGAGAACTTCAAGTAGAGTTCGCGGAAATGATCAGTGGACACCCCAGGTAGGGTAAGGATCAGCATTTCCACACTACTCAGAGAATTTTTATTTTCAGGGATGGATTTTTAGCCCAATTCAAGTTGAAGAAAAGTGGTTTCGTGAAAATCGCAGAAAATTTTTTTTCAGAAACTCCGGGGTGCCTGGATGTCGCGGTGCACCACGCGACAGTTGTATTCCAAAACTTAGTCACTCAGATCACACGAGTACCCAAGCATGCTTGAAACTCATTCAAATGCAAGTGCTTCTATCTGTTGTCTTGATTGTTTCCCACTCATTCCGTTTGGTTTGGGTAACATGTGAAAATCCCATGCCCAGAGAACTTCAAGTAGAGTTCGCGGAAATGCTCAGTGGACACCCCAGGTAGGGTAAGGATCAGCATTTCCACACTACTCAGAGAATTTTTATTTTCAGGGATGGATTTTTAGCCCAATTCAAGTTGAAGAAAAGTGGTTTCGTGAAAATCGCAGAAAATTTTTTTTCAGAAACTCCGGGGTGCCTGGATGTCGCGGTGCACCACGCGACAGTTGTATTCCAAAACTGAGTCACTCAGATCACACGAGTACCCAAGCATGCTTGAAACTCATTCAAATGCAAGTGCTTCTATCTGTTGTCTTGATTGTTTCCCACTCATTCCTTTTGGTTTGGGTAACGTGAAAATCCCATGCCCAGAGAACTTCAAGTAGAGTTCGCGGAAATGCTCAGTGGACACCCCAGGTAGGGTAAGGATCAGCATTTCCACACTACTCAGAGAATTTTTATTTTCAGGGATGGATTTTTAGCCCAATTCAAGTTGAAGAAAAGTGGTTTCGTGAAAATCGCAGAAAATTTTTTTTCAGAAACTCCGGGGTGCCTGGATGTCGCGGTGCACCACGCGACAGTTGTATTCCAAAACTGAGTCACTCAGATCACACGAGTACCCAAGCATGCTTGAAACTTATTCAAATGCAAGTGCTTCTATCTGTTGTCTTGATTGTTTCCCAATCATTCCTTTTGGTTTGGGTAACGTGAAAATCCCATGCCCAGAGAACTTCAAGTAGAGTTCGCGGAAATGCTCAGTGGACACCCCAGGTAGGGTAAGGATCAGCATTTCCACACTACTCAGAGAATTTTTATTTTCAGGGATGGATTTTTAGCCCAATTCAAGTTGAAGAAAAGTGGTTTCGTGAAAATCGCAGAAAATTTTTTTTCAGAAACTCCGGGGTGCCTGGAGGTCGCGGAGCACCACGCGACAGTTGTATTCCTAAACTGAGTCACTCAGATCACACGAGTACCCAAGCATGCTTGAATCTCATTCAAATGCAAGTGCTTCTATCTGTTGTCTTGATTGTTTCCCACTCATTCCTTTTGGTTTGGGTAACATGTCAAAATCCCATGCCTAGAGAACTTCAAGTAGAGTTCTCGGAAATGCTCAGTGGACACCCCAGGTAGGGTAAGAATCAGCATTTCCACACTACTCAGAGAATTTTTATTTTCAGGGATGGATTTTTAGCCCAATTCAAGTTGAAGAAAAGTGGTTTCGTGAAAAACGCAGAAAATTTTTTTTCAGAAACTCCGGGGTGCCTGGAGGTCGCGGTGCACCACGCGACAGTTGTATTCCAAAACTGAGTCACTCAGATCACACGAGTACCCAAGCATGCTTGAAACTCATTCAAATGCAAGTGCTTCTATCTGTTGTCTTGATTGTTTCCCACTCATTCCGTTTGGTTTGGGTAACGTGAAAATCCCATGCCCAGAGAACTTCAAGTAGAGTTCGCGGAAATGCTCAGTGGACACCCCAGGTAGGGTAAGGATCAGCATTTCCACACTACTCAGAGAATTTTTATTTTCAGGGATGGATTTTTAGCCCAATTCAAGTTGAAGAAAAGTGGTTTCGTGAAAATCGCAGAAAATTTTTTTTCAGAAACTCCGGGGTGCCTGGAGGTCGCGGAGCACCACGCGACAGTTGTATTCCTAAACTGAGTCACTCAGATCACACGAGTACCCAAGCATGCTTGAATCTCATTCAAATGCAAGTGCTTCTATCTGTTGTCTTGATTGTTTCCCACTCATTCCTTTTGGTTTGGGTAACATGTCAAAATCCCATGCCTAGAGAACTTCAAGTAGAGTTCTCGGAAATGCTCAGTGGACACCCCAGGTAGGGTAAGAATCAGCATTTCCACACTACTCAGAGAATTTTTATTTTCAGGGATGGATTTTTAGCCCAATTCAAGTTGAAGAAAAGTGGTTTCGTGAAAAACGCAGAAAATTTTTTTTCAGAAACTCCGGGGTGCCTGGAGGTCGCGGTGCACCACGCGACAGTTGTATTCCAAAACTGAGTCACTCAGATCACACGAGTACCCAAGCATGCTTGAAACTCATTCAAATGCAAGTGCTTCTATCTGTTGTCTTGATTGTTTCCCACTCATTCCGTTTGGTTTGGGTAACATGTGAAAATCCCATGCCCAGAGAACTTCAAGTAGAGTTCGCGGAAATGCTCAGTGAACACCCCAGGTAGGGTAAGGATCAGCATTTCCACACTACTCAGAGAATTTTTATTTTCAGGGATGGATTTTTAGCCCAATTCAAGTTGAAGAAAAGTGGTTTCGTGAAAATCGCAGAAAATGTTTTTTCAGAAACTTCGGGGTGCCTGGATGTCGCGGTGCACCACGCGACAGTTGTATTCCAAAACTGAGTCACTCAGATCACACGAGTAACCAAGCATGCTTGAAACTCATTCAAATGCAAGTGCTTCTATCTGTTGTCTTGATTGTTTCCCACTCATTCCGTTTGGTTTGGGTAACATGTGAAAATCCCATGCCCAGAGAACTTCAAGTAGAGTTCGCGGAAATGCTGAGTGGACACCCCAGGTAGGGTAAGGATCAGCATTTCCACACTACTCAGAGAATTTTTATTTTCTGGGATGGATTTTTAGCCCAATTCAAGTTGAAGAAAAGTGGTTTCGTGAAAATCGCAGAAAATTTTTTTTCAGAAACTCCGGGGTGCCTGGATGTCGCGGTGCACCACGCGACAGTTGTATTCCAAAACTGAGTCACTCAGATCACACGAGTACCCAAGCATGCTTGAAACTCATTCAAATGCAAGTGCTTCTATCGGTTGTCTTGATTGTTTCCCACTCATTCCGTTTGGTTTGGGTAACATGTGAAAATCCCATGCCCAGAGAACTTCAAGTAGAGTTCGCGGAAATGATCAGTGGACACCCCAGGTAGGGTAAGGATCAGCATTTCCACACTACTCAGAGAATTTTTATTTTCAGGGATGGATTTTTAGCCCAATTCAAGTTGAAGAAATGTGGTTTCGTGAAAATCGCAGAAAATTTTTTTTCAGAAACTCCGGGGTGCCTGGATGTCGCGGTGCACCACGCGACAGTTGTATTCCAAAACTTAGTCACTCAGATCACACGAGTACCCAAGCATGCTTGAATCTCATTCAAATGCAAGTGCTTCTATCTGTTGTCTTGATTGTTTCCCACTCATTCCTTTTGGTTTGGGTAACATGTCAAAATCCCATGCCTAGAGAACTTCAAGTAGAGTTTTCGGAAATGCTCAGTGGACACCCCAGGTAGGGTAAGAATCAGCATTTCCACACTACTCAGAGAATTTTTATTTTCAGGGATGGATTTTTAGCCCAATTCAAGTTGAAAAAAAAAGTGGTTTCGTGAAAAACGCAGAAAATTTTTTTTCAGAAACTCCGGGGTGCCTGGAGGTCGCGGTGCACCACGCGACAGTTGTATTCCAAAACTGAGTCACTCAGATCACACGAGTACCCAAGCATGCTTGAAACTCATTCAAATGCAAGTGCTTCTATCTGTTGTCTTGATTGTTTCCCACTCATTCCGTTTGGTTTGGGTAACATGTGAAAATCCCATGCCCAGAGAACTTCAAGTAGAGTTCGCGGAAATGCTCAGTGGACACCCCAGGTAGGGTAAGGATCAGCATTTCCACACTACTCAGAGAATTTTTATTTTCAGGGATGGATTTTTAGCCCAATTCAAGTTGAAGAAAAGTGGTTTCGTGAAAATCGCAGAAAATTTTTTTTCAGAAACTCCGGGGTGCCTGGATGTCGCGGTGCACCACGCGACAGTTGTATTCCAAAACTGAGTCACTCAGATCACACGAGTACCCAAGCATGCTTGAAACTTATTCAAATGCAAGTGCTTCTATCTGTTGTCTTGATTGTTTCCCACTCATTCCGTTTGGTTTGGGTAACATGTGAAAATCCCATGCCCAGAGAACTTCAAGTAGAGTTCGCGGAAATGCTCAGTGGACACCCCAGGTAGGGTAAGGATCAGCATTTCCACACTACTCAGAGAATTTTTATTTTCAGGGATGGATTTTTAGCCCAATTCAAGTTGAAGAAAAGTGGTTTCGTGAAAATCGCAGAAAATTTTTTTTCAGAAACTCCGGGGTGCCTGGATGTCGCGGTGCACCACGTGACAGTTGTATTCCAAAACTGAGTCACTCAGATCACACGAGTACCCAAGCATGCTTGAAACTTATTCAAATGCAAGTGCTTCTATCTGTTGTCTTGATTGTTTCCCACTCATTCCTTTTGGTTTGGGTAACGTGAAAATCCCATGCCCAGAGAACTTCAAGTAGAGTTCGCGGAAATGCTGAGTGGACACCCCAGGTAGGGTAAGGATCAGCATTTCCACACTACTCAGAGAATTTTTATTTTCTGGGATGGATTTTTAGCCCAATTCAAGTTGAAGAAAAGTGGTTTCGTGAAAATCGCAGAAAATTTTTTTTCAGAAACTCCGGGGTGCCTGGATGTCGCGGTGCACCACGCGACAGTTGTATTCCAAAACTGAGTCACTCAGATTACACGAGTACCCAAGCATGCTTGAAACTCATTCAAATGCAAGTGCTTCTATCTGTTGTCTTGATTGTTTCCCACTCATTCCGTTTGGTTTGGGTAACGTGAAAATCCCATGCCCAGAGAACTTCAAGTAGAGTTCGCGGAAATGATCAGTGGACACCCCAGGTAGGGTAAGGATCAGCATTTCCACACTACTCAGAGAATTTTTATTTTCAGGGATGGATTTTTAGCCCAATTCAAGTTGAAGAAAAGTGGTTTCGTGAAAATCGCAGAAAATTTTTTTTCAGAAACTCCGGGGTGCCTGGATGTCGCGGTGCACCACGCGACAGTTGTATTCCAAAACTTAGTCACTCAGATCACACGAGTACCCAAGCATGCTTGAAACTCATTCAAATGCAAGTGCTTCTATCTGTTGTCTTGATTGTTTCCCACTCATTCCGTTTGGTTTGGGTAACATGTGAAAATCCCATGCCCAGAGAACTTCAAGTAGAGTTCGCGGAAATGCTCAGTGGACACCCCAGGTAGGGTAAGGATCAGCATTTCCACACTACTCAGAGAATTTTTATTTTCAGGGATGGATTTTTAGCCCAATTCAAGTTGAAGAAAAGTGGTTTCGTGAAAATCGCAGAAAATTTTTTTTCAGAAACTCCGGGGTGCCTGGATGTCGCGGTGCACCACGCGACAGTTGTATTCCAAAACTGAGTCACTCAGATCACACGAGTACCCAAGCATGCTTGAAACTCATTCAAATGCAAGTGCTTCTATCTGTTGTCTTGATTGTTTCCCACTCATTCCTTTTGGTTTGGGTAACGTGAAAATCCCATGCCCAGAGAACTTCAAGTAGAGTTCGCGGAAATGCTCAGTGGACACCCCAGGTAGGGTAAGGATCAGCATTTCCACACTACTCAGAGAATTTTTATTTTCAGGGATGGATTTTTAGCCCAATTCAAGTTGAAGAAAAGTGGTTTCGTGAAAATCGCAGAAAATTTTTTTTCAGAAACTCCGGGGTGCCTGGATGTCGCGGTGCACCACGCGACAGTTGTATTCCAAAACTGAGTCACTCAGATCACACGAGTACCCAAGCATGCTTGAAACTTATTCAAATGCAAGTGCTTCTATCTGTTGTCTTGATTGTTTCCCAATCATTCCTTTTGGTTTGGGTAACGTGAAAATCCCATGCCCAGAGAACTTCAAGTAGAGTTCGCGGAAATGCTCAGTGGACACCCCAGGTAGGGTAAGGATCAGCATTTCCACACTACTCAGAGAATTTTTATTTTCAGGGATGGATTTTTAGCCCAATTCAAGTTGAAGAAAAGTGGTTTCGTGAAAATCGCAGAAAATTTTTTTTCAGAAACTCCGGGGTGCCTGGAGGTCGCGGAGCACCACGCGACAGTTGTATTCCTAAACTGAGTCACTCAGATCACACGAGTACCCAAGCATGCTTGAATCTCATTCAAATGCAAGTGCTTCTATCTGTTGTCTTGATTGTTTCCCACTCATTCCTTTTGGTTTGGGTAACATGTCAAAATCCCATGCCTAGAGAACTTCAAGTAGAGTTCTCGGAAATGCTCAGTGGACACCCCAGGTAGGGTAAGAATCAGCATTTCCACACTACTCAGAGAATTTTTATTTTCAGGGATGGATTTTTAGCCCAATTCAAGTTGAAGAAAAGTGGTTTCGTGAAAAACGCAGAAAATTTTTTTTCAGAAACTCCGGGCTGCCTGGAGGTCGCGGTGCACCACGCGACAGTTGTATTCCAAAACTGAGTCACTCAGATCACACGAGTACCCAAGCATGCTTGAAACTCATTCAAATGCAAGTGCTTCTATCTGTTGTCTTGATTGTTTCCCACTCATTCCGTTTGGTTTGGGTAACATGTGAAAATCCCATGCCCAGAGAACTTCAAGTAGAGTTCGCGGAAATGCTCAGTGAACACCCCAGGTAGGGTAAGGATCAGCATTTCCACACTACTCAGAGAATTTTTATTTTCAGGGATGGATTTTTAGCCCAATTCAAGTTGAAGAAAAGTGGTTTCGTGAAAATCGCAGAAAATGTTTTTTCAGAAACTTCGGGGTGCCTGGATGTCGCGGTGCACCACGCGACAGTTGTATTCCAAAACTGAGTCACTCAGATCACACGAGTAACCAAGCATGCTTGAAACTCATTCAAATGCAAGTGCTTCTATCTGTTGTCTTGATTGTTTCCCACTCATTCCGTTTGGTTTGGGTAACATGTGAAAATCCCATGCCCAGAGAACTTCAAGTAGAGTTCGCGGAAATGCTGAGTGGACACCCCAGGTAGGGTAAGGATCAGCATTTCCACACTACTCAGAGAATTTTTATTTTCTGGGATGGATTTTTAGCCCAATTCAAGTTGAAGAAAAGTGGTTTCGTGAAAATCGCAGAAAATTTTTTTTCAGAAACTCCGGGGTGCCTGGATGTCGCGGTGCACCACGCGACAGTTGTATTCCAAAACTGAGTCACTCAGATCACACGAGTACCCAAGCATGCTTGAAACTCATTCAAATGCAAGTGCTTCTATCGGTTGTCTTGATTGTTTCCCACTCATTCCGTTTGGTTTGGGTAACATGTGAAAATCCCATGCCCAGAGAACTTCAAGTAGAGTTCGCGGAAATGATCAGTGGACACCCCAGGTAGGGTAAGGATCAGCATTTCCACACTACTCAGAGAATTTTTATTTTCAGGGATGGATTTTTAGCCCAATTCAAGTTGAAGAAATGTGGTTTCGTGAAAATCGCAGAAAATTTTTTTTCAGAAACTCCGGGGTGCCTGGATGTCGCGGTGCACCACGCGACAGTTGTATTCCAAAACTTAGTCACTCAGATCACACGAGTACCCAAGCATGCTTGAATCTCATTCAAATGCAAGTGCTTCTATCTGTTGTCTTGATTGTTTCCCACTCATTCCTTTTGGTTTGGGTAACATGTCAAAATCCCATGCCTAGAGAACTTCAAGTAGAGTTTTCGGAAATGCTCAGTGGACACCCCAGGTAGGGTAAGAATCAGCATTTCCACACTACTCAGAGAATTTTTATTTTCAGGGATGGATTTTTAGCCCAATTCAAGTTGAAAAAAAAAGTGGTTTCGTGAAAAACGCAGAAAATTTTTTTTCAGAAACTCCGGGGTGCCTGGAGGTCGCGGTGCACCACGCGACAGTTGTATTCCAAAACTGAGTCACTCAGATCACACGAGTACCCAAGCATGCTTGAAACTCATTCAAATGCAAGTGCTTCTATCTGTTGTCTTGATTGTTTCCCACTCATTCCGTTTGGTTTGGGTAACATGTGAAAATCCCATGCCTAGAGAACTTCAAGTAGAGTTCGCGGAAATGCTCAGTGAACACCCCAGGGAGGGTAAGGATCAGCATTTCTCACACTACTCAGAGAATTTTTATTTTCAGGGATGGATTTTTAGCCCAATTCAAGTTGAAGAAAAGTGGTTCCGTGAAAATCGCAGAAATTTTTTTTTCAGAAACTCCGGGGTGCCTGGAGGTCGCGGTGCACCACGCGACAGTTGTATTCCAAAACTTAGTCACTCAGATCACACGAGTACCCAAGCATGCTTGAAACTCATTCAAATGCAAGTGCTTCTATCTGTTGTCTTGTTTCCCACTCATTCCGTTTGGTTTGGGTAACGTGAAAATCCCATGCCCAGAGAACTTCAAGTAGAGTTCGCGGAAATGCTCAGTGGACACCCCAGGTAGGGTAAGGATCAGCATTTCCACACTACTCAGAGAATTTTTATTTTCAGGGATGGATTTTTAGCCCAATTCAAGTTGAAGAAAAGTGGTTTCGTGAAAATCGCAGAAAATTTTTTTTCAGAAACTCCGGGGTGCCTGGATGTCGCGGTGCACCACGCGACAGTTGTATTCCAAAACTGAGTCACTCAGATCACACGAGTAACCAAGCATGCTTGAAACTCATTCAAATGCAAGTGCTTCTATCTGTTGTCTTGATTGTTTCCCACTCATTCCGTTTGGTTTGGGTAACGTGAAAATCCCATGCCCAGAGAACTTCAAGTAGAGTTCGCGGAAATGATCAGAGGACACCCCAGGTAGGGTAAGGATCAGCATTTCCACACTACTCAGAGAATTTTTATTTTCTGGGATGGATTTTTAGCCCAATTCAAGTTGAAGAAATGTGGTTTCGTGAAAATCGCAGAAAATTTTTTTTCAGAAACTCCGGGGTGCCTGGATGTCGCGGTGCACCACGCGACAGTTGTATTCCAAAACTGAGTCACTCAGATCACACGAGTACCCAAGCATGCTTGAAACTCATTCAAATGCAAGTGCTTCTATCTGTTGTCTTGTTTCCCACTCATTCCGTTTGGTTTGGGTAACATGTGAAAATCCCATGCCCAGAGAACTTCAAGTAGAGTTCGCGGAAATGCTCAGTGGACACCCCAGGTAGGGTAAGGATCAGCATTTCCACACTACTCAGAGAATTTTTATTTTCAGGGATGGATTTTTAGCCCAATTCAAGTTGAAGAAAAGTGGTTTCGTGAAAATCGCAGAAAATTTTTTTTCAGAAACTCCGGGGTGCCTGGATGTCGCGGTGCACCACGCGACAGTTGTATTCCAAAACTGAGTCACTCAGATCACACGAGTACCCAAGCATGCTTGAAACTCATTCAAATGCAAGTGCTTCTATCTGTTGTCTTGATTGTTTCCCACTCATTCCTTTTGGTTTGGGTAACGTGAAAATCCCATGCCCAGAGAACTTCAAGTAGAGTTCGCGGAAATGCTCAGTGGACACCCCAGGTAGGGTAAGGATCAGCATTTCCACACTACTCAGAGAATTTTTATTTTCAGGGATGGATTTTTAGCCCAATTCAAGTTGAAGAAAAGTGGTTTCGTGAAAAACGCAGAAAATTTTTTTTCAGAAACTCCGGGGTGCCTGGAGGTCGCGGTGCACCACGCGACAGTTGTATTCCAAAACTGAGTCACTCAGATCACACGAGTACCCAAGCATGCTTGAAACTCATTCAAATGCAAGTGCTTCTATCTGTTGTCTTGATTGTTTCCCACTCATTCCGTTTGGTTTGGGTAACATGTGAAAATCCCATGCCCAGAGAACTTCAAGTAGAGTTCGCGGAAATGCTCAGTGAACACCCCAGGTAGGGTAAGGATCAGCATTTCCACACTACTCAGAGAATTTTTATTTTCAGGGATGGATTTTTAGCCCAATTCAAGTTGAAGAAAAGTGGTTTCGTGAAAATCGCAGAAAATGTTTTTTCAGAAACTTCGGGGTGCCTGGATGTCGCGGTGCACCACGCGACAGTTGTATTCCAAAACTGAGTCACTCAGATCACACGAGTAACCAAGCATGCTTGAAACTCATTCAAATGCAAGTGCTTCTATCTGTTGTCTTGATTGTTTCCCACTCATTCCGTTTGGTTTGGGTAACATGTGAAAATCCCATGCCCAGAGAACTTCAAGTAGAGTTCGCGGAAATGCTGAGTGGACACCCCAGGTAGGGTAAGGATCAGCATTTCCACACTACTCAGAGAATTTTTATTTTCTGGGATGGATTTTTAGCCCAATTCAAGTTGAAGAAAAGTGGTTTCGTGAAAATCGCAGAAAATTTTTTTTCAGAAACTCCGGGGTGCCTGGATGTCGCGGTGCACCACGCGACAGTTGTATTCCAAAACTGAGTCACTCAGATCACACGAGTACCCAAGCATGCTTGAAACTCATTCAAATGCAAGTGCTTCTATCGGTTGTCTTGATTGTTTCCCACTCATTCCGTTTGGTTTGGGTAACATGTGAAAATCCCATGCCCAGAGAACTTCAAGTAGATTTCGCGGAAATGATCAGTGGACACCCCAGGTAGGGTAAGGATCAGCATTTCCACACTACTCAGAGAATTTTTATTTTCAGGGATGGATTTTTAGCCCAATTCAAGTTGAAGAAATGTGGTTTCGTGAAAATCGCAGAAAATTTTTTTTCAGAAACTCCGGGGTGCCTGGATGTCGCGGTGCACCACGCGACAGTTGTATTCCAAAACTTAGTCACTCAGATCACACGAGTACCCAAGCATGCTTGAATCTCATTCAAATGCAAGTGCTTCTATCTGTTGTCTTGATTGTTTCCCACTCATTCCTTTTGGTTTGGGTAACATGTCAAAATCCCATGCCTAGAGAACTTCAAGTAGAGTTTTCGGAAATGCTCAGTGGACACCCCAGGTAGGGTAAGAATCAGCATTTCCACACTACTCAGAGAATTTTTATTTTCAGGGATGGATTTTTAGCCCAATTCAAGTTGAAAAAAAAAGTGGTTTCGTGAAAAACGCAGAAAATTTTTTTTCAGAAACTCCGGGGTGCCTGGAGGTCGCGGTGCACCACGCGACAGTTGTATTCCAAAACTGAGTCACTCAGATCACACGAGTACCCAAGCATGCTTGAAACTCATTCAAATGCAAGTGCTTCTATCTGTTGTCTTGATTGTTTCCCACTCATTCCGTTTGGTTTGGGTAACATGTGAAAATCCCATGCCTAGAGAACTTCAAGTAGAGTTCGCGGAAATGCTCAGTGAACACCCCAGGGAGGGTAAGGATCAGCATTTCTCACACTACTCAGAGAATTTTTATTTTCAGGGATGGATTTTTAGCCCAATTCAAGTTGAAGAAAAGTGGTTCCGTGAAAATCGCAGAAATTTTTTTTTCAGAAACTCCGGGGTGCCTGGAGGTCGCGGTGCACCACGCGACAGTTGTATTCCAAAACTTAGTCACTCAGATCACACGAGTACCCAAGCATGCTTGAAACTCATTCAAATGCAAGTGCTTCTATCTGTTGTCTTGTTTCCCACTCATTCCGTTTGGTTTGGGTAACGTGAAAATCCCATGCCCAGAGAACTTCAAGTAGAGTTCGCGGAAATGCTCAGTGGACACCCCAGGTAGGGTAAGGATCAGCATTTCCACACTACTCAGAGAATTTTTATTTTCAGGGATGGATTTTTAGCCCAATTCAAGTTGAAGAAAAGTGGTTTCGTGAAAATCGCAGAAAATTTTTTTTCAGAAACTCCGGGGTGCCTGGATGTCGCGGTGCACCACGCGACAGTTGTATTCCAAAACTGAGTCACTCAGATCACACGAGTAACCAAGCATGCTTGAAACTCATTCAAATGCAAGTGCTTCTATCTGTTGTCTTGATTGTTTCCCACTCATTCCTTTTGGTTTGGGTAACGTGAAAATCCCATGCCCAGAGAACTTCAAGTAGAGTTCGCGGAAATGCTGAGTGGACACCCCAGGTAGGGTAAGGATCAGCATTTCCACACTACTCAGAGAATTTTTATTTTCTGGGATGGATTTTTAGCCCAATTCAAGTTGAAGAAAAGTGGTTTCGTGAAAATCGCAGAAAATTTTTTTTCAGAAACTCCGGGGTGCCTGGATGTCGCGGTGCACCACGCGACAGTTGTATTCCAAAACTGAGTCACTCAGATTACACGAGTACCCAAGCATGCTTGAAACTCATTCAAATGCAAGTGCTTCTATCTGTTGTCTTGATTGTTTCCCACTCATTCCGTTTGGTTTGGGTAACGTGAAAATCCCATGCCCAGAGAACTTCAAGTAGAGTTCGCGGAAATGATCAGTGGACACCCCAGGTAGGGTAAGGATCAGCATTTCCACACTACTCAGAGAATTTTTATTTTCAGGGATGGATTTTTAGCCCAATTCAAGTTGAAGAAAAGTGGTTTCGTGAAAATCGCAGAAAATTTTTTTTCAGAAACTCCGGGGTGCCTGGATGTCGCGGTGCACCACGCGACAGTTGTATTCCAAAACTTAGTCACTCAGATCACACGAGTACCCAAGCATGCTTGAAACTCATTCAAATGCAAGTGCTTCTATCTGTTGTCTTGATTGTTTCCCACTCATTCCGTTTGGTTTGGGTAACATGTGAAAATCCCATGCCCAGAGAACTTCAAGTAGAGTTCGCGGAAATGCTCAGTGGACACCCCAGGTAGGGTAAGGATCAGCATTTCCACACTACTCAGAGAATTTTTATTTTCAGGGATGGATTTTTAGCCCAATTCAAGTTGAAGAAAAGTGGTTTCGTGAAAATCGCAGAAAATTTTTTTTCAGAAACTCCGGGGTGCCTGGATGTCGCGGTGCACCACGCGACAGTTGTATTCCAAAACTGAGTCACTCAGATCACACGAGTACCCAAGCATGCTTGAAACTCATTCAAATGCAAGTGCTTCTATCTGTTGTCTTGATTGTTTCCCACTCATTCCTTTTGGTTTGGGTAACGTGAAAATCCCATGCCCAGAGAACTTCAAGTAGAGTTCGCGGAAATGCTCAGTGGACACCCCAGGTAGGGTAAGGATCAGCATTTCCACACTACTCAGAGAATTTTTATTTTCAGGGATGGATTTTTAGCCCAATTCAAGTTGAAGAAAAGTGGTTTCGTGAAAATCGCAGAAAATTTTTTTTCAGAAACTCCGGGGTGCCTGGATGTCGCGGTGCACCACGCGACAGTTGTATTCCAAAACTGAGTCACTCAGATCACACGAGTACCCAAGCATGCTTGAAACTTATTCAAATGCAAGTGCTTCTATCTGTTGTCTTGATTGTTTCCCAATCATTCCTTTTGGTTTGGGTAACGTGAAAATCCCATGCCCAGAGAACTTCAAGTAGAGTTCGCGGAAATGCTCAGTGGACACCCCAGGTAGGGTAAGGATCAGCATTTCCACACTACTCAGAGAATTTTTATTTTCAGGGATGGATTTTTAGCCCAATTCAAGTTGAAGAAAAGTGGTTTCGTGAAAATCGCAGAAAATTTTTTTTCAGAAACTCCGGGGTGCCTGGAGGTCGCGGAGCACCACGCGACAGTTGTATTCCTAAACTGAGTCACTCAGATCACACGAGTACCCAAGCATGCTTGAATCTCATTCAAATGCAAGTGCTTCTATCTGTTGTCTTGATTGTTTCCCACTCATTCCTTTTGGTTTGGGTAACATGTCAAAATCCCATGCCTAGAGAACTTCAAGTAGAGTTCTCGGAAATGCTCAGTGGACACCCCAGGTAGGGTAAGAATCAGCATTTCCACACTACTCAGAGAATTTTTATTTTCAGGGATGGATTTTTAGCCCAATTCAAGTTGAAGAAAAGTGGTTTCGTGAAAAACGCAGAAAATTTTTTTTCAGAAACTCCGGGCTGCCTGGAGGTCGCGGTGCACCACGCGACAGTTGTATTCCAAAACTGAGTCACTCAGATCACACGAGTACCCAAGCATGCTTGAAACTCATTCAAATGCAAGTGCTTCTATCTGTTGTCTTGATTGTTTCCCACTCATTCCTTTTGGTTTGGGTAACATGTCAAAATCCCATGCCTAGAGAACTTCAAGTAGAGTTTTCGGAAATGCTCAGTGGACACCCCAGGTAGGGTAAGAATCAGCATTTCCACACTACTCAGAGAATTTTTATTTTCAGGGATGGATTTTTAGCCCAATTCAAGTTGAAAAAAAAAGTGGTTTCGTGAAAAACGCAGAAAATTTTTTTTCAGAAACTCCGGGGTGCCTGGAGGTCGCGGTGCACCACGCGACAGTTGTATTCCAAAACTGAGTCACTCAGATCACACGAGTACCCAAGCATGCTTGAAACTCATTCAAATGCAAGTGCTTCTATCTGTTGTCTTGATTGTTTCCCACTCATTCCGTTTGGTTTGGGTAACATGTGAAAATCCCATGCCTAGAGAACTTCAAGTAGAGTTCGCGGAAATGCTCAGTGAACACCCCAGGGAGGGTAAGGATCAGCATTTCTCACACTACTCAGAGAATTTTTATTTTCAGGGATGGATTTTTAGCCCAATTCAAGTTGAAGAAAAGTGGTTCCGTGAAAATCGCAGAAATTTTTTTTTCAGAAACTCCGGGGTGCCTGGAGGTCGCGGTGCACCACGCGACAGTTGTATTCCAAAACTTAGTCACTCAGATCACACGAGTACCCAAGCATGCTTGAAACTCATTCAAATGCAAGTGCTTCTATCTGTTGTCTTGTTTCCCACTCATTCCGTTTGGTTTGGGTAACGTGAAAATCCCATGCCCAGAGAACTTCAAGTAGAGTTCGCGGAAATGCTCAGTGGACACCCCAGGTAGGGTAAGGATCAGCATTTCCACACTACTCAGAGAATTTTTATTTTCAGGGATGGATTTTTAGCCCAATTCAAGTTGAAGAAAAGTGGTTTCGTGAAAATCGCAGAAAATTTTTTTTCAGAAACTCCGGGGTGCCTGGATGTCGCGGTGCACCACGCGACAGTTGTATTCCAAAACTGAGTCACTCAGATCACACGAGTAACCAAGCATGCTTGAAACTCATTCAAATGCAAGTGCTTCTATCTGTTGTCTTGATTGTTTCCCACTCATTCCGTTTGGTTTGGGTAACGTGAAAATCCCATGCCCAGAGAACTTCAAGTAGAGTTCGCGGAAATGATCAGAGGACACCCCAGGTAGGGTAAGGATCAGCATTTCCACACTACTCAGAGAATTTTTATTTTCTGGGATGGATTTTTAGCCCAATTCAAGTTGAAGAAATGTGGTTTCGTGAAAATCGCAGAAAATTTTTTTTCAGAAACTCCGGGGTGCCTGGATGTCGCGGTGCACCACGCGACAGTTGTATTCCAAAACTGAGTCACTCAGATCACACGAGTACCCAAGCATGCTTGAAACTCATTCAAATGCAAGTGCTTCTATCTGTTGTCTTGTTTCCCACTCATTCCGTTTGGTTTGGGTAACATGTGAAAATCCCATGCCCAGAGAACTTCAAGTAGAGTTCGCGGAAATGCTCAGTGGACACCCCAGGTAGGGTAAGGATCAGCATTTCCACACTACTCAGAGAATTTTTATTTTCAGGGATGGATTTTTAGCCCAATTCAAGTTGAAGAAAAGTGGTTTCGTGAAAATCGCAGAAAATTTTTTTTCAGAAACTCCGGGGTGCCTGGATGTCGCGGTGCACCACGCGACAGTTGTATTCCAAAACTGAGTCACTCAGATCACACGAGTACCCAAGCATGCTTGAAACTCATTCAAATGCAAGTGCTTCTATCTGTTGTCTTGATTGTTTCCCACTCATTCCTTTTGGTTTGGGTAACGTGAAAATCCCATGCCCAGAGAACTTCAAGTAGAGTTCGCGGAAATGCTCAGTGGACACCCCAGGTAGGGTAAGGATCAGCATTTCCACACTACTCAGAGAATTTTTATTTTCAGGGATGGATTTTTAGCCCAATTCAAGTTGAAGAAAAGTGGTTTCGTGAAAAACGCAGAAAATTTTTTTTCAGAAACTCCGGGGTGCCTGGAGGTCGCGGTGCACCACGCGACAGTTGTATTCCAAAACTGAGTCACTCAGATCACACGAGTACCCAAGCATGCTTGAAACTCATTCAAATGCAAGTGCTTCTATCTGTTGTCTTGATTGTTTCCCACTCATTCCGTTTGGTTTGGGTAACATGTGAAAATCCCATGCCCAGAGAACTTCAAGTAGAGTTCGCGGAAATGCTCAGTGAACACCCCAGGTAGGGTAAGGATCAGCATTTCCACACTACTCAGAGAATTTTTATTTTCAGGGATGGATTTTTAGCCCAATTCAAGTTGAAGAAAAGTGGTTTCGTGAAAATCGCAGAAAATGTTTTTTCAGAAACTTCGGGGTGCCTGGATGTCGCGGTGCACCACGCGACAGTTGTATTCCAAAACTGAGTCACTCAGATCACACGAGTAACCAAGCATGCTTGAAACTCATTCAAATGCAAGTGCTTCTATCTGTTGTCTTGATTGTTTCCCACTCATTCCGTTTGGTTTGGGTAACATGTGAAAATCCCATGCCCAGAGAACTTCAAGTAGAGTTCGCGGAAATGCTGAGTGGACACCCCAGGTAGGGTAAGGATCAGCATTTCCACACTACTCAGAGAATTTTTATTTTCTGGGATGGATTTTTAGCCCAATTCAAGTTGAAGAAAAGTGGTTTCGTGAAAATCGCAGAAAATTTTTTTTCAGAAACTCCGGGGTGCCTGGATGTCGCGGTGCACCACGCGACAGTTGTATTCCAAAACTGAGTCACTCAGATCACACGAGTACCCAAGCATGCTTGAAACTCATTCAAATGCAAGTGCTTCTATCGGTTGTCTTGATTGTTTCCCACTCATTCCGTTTGGTTTGGGTAACATGTGAAAATCCCATGCCCAGAGAACTTCAAGTAGATTTCGCGGAAATGATCAGTGGACACCCCAGGTAGGGTAAGGATCAGCATTTCCACACTACTCAGAGAATTTTTATTTTCAGGGATGGATTTTTAGCCCAATTCAAGTTGAAGAAATGTGGTTTCGTGAAAATCGCAGAAAATTTTTTTTCAGAAACTCCGGGGTGCCTGGATGTCGCGGTGCACCACGCGACAGTTGTATTCCAAAACTTAGTCACTCAGATCACACGAGTACCCAAGCATGCTTGAATCTCATTCAAATGCAAGTGCTTCTATCTGTTGTCTTGATTGTTTCCCACTCATTCCTTTTGGTTTGGGTAACATGTCAAAATCCCATGCCTAGAGAACTTCAAGTAGAGTTTTCGGAAATGCTCAGTGGACACCCCAGGTAGGGTAAGAATCAGCATTTCCACACTACTCAGAGAATTTTTATTTTCAGGGATGGATTTTTAGCCCAATTCAAGTTGAAAAAAAAAGTGGTTTCGTGAAAAACGCAGAAAATTTTTTTTCAGAAACTCCGGGGTGCCTGGAGGTCGCGGTGCACCACGCGACAGTTGTATTCCAAAACTGAGTCACTCAGATCACACGAGTACCCAAGCATGCTTGAAACTCATTCAAATGCAAGTGCTTCTATCTGTTGTCTTGATTGTTTCCCACTCATTCCGTTTGGTTTGGGTAACATGTGAAAATCCCATGCCTAGAGAACTTCAAGTAGAGTTCGCGGAAATGCTCAGTGAACACCCCAGGGAGGGTAAGGATCAGCATTTCTCACACTACTCAGAGAATTTTTATTTTCAGGGATGGATTTTTAGCCCAATTCAAGTTGAAGAAAAGTGGTTCCGTGAAAATCGCAGAAATTTTTTTTTCAGAAACTCCGGGGTGCCTGGAGGTCGCGGTGCACCACGCGACAGTTGTATTCCAAAACTTAGTCACTCAGATCACACGAGTACCCAAGCATGCTTGAAACTCATTCAAATGCAAGTGCTTCTATCTGTTGTCTTGTTTCCCACTCATTCCGTTTGGTTTGGGTAACGTGAAAATCCCATGCCCAGAGAACTTCAAGTAGAGTTCGCGGAAATGCTCAGTGGACACCCCAGGTAGGGTAAGGATCAGCATTTCCACACTACTCAGAGAATTTTTATTTTCAGGGATGGATTTTTAGCCCAATTCAAGTTGAAGAAAAGTGGTTTCGTGAAAATCGCAGAAAATTTTTTTTCAGAAACTCCGGGGTGCCTGGATGTCGCGGTGCACCACGCGACAGTTGTATTCCAAAACTGAGTCACTCAGATCACACGAGTAACCAAGCATGCTTGAAACTCATTCAAATGCAAGTGCTTCTATCTGTTGTCTTGATTGTTTCCCACTCATTCCGTTTGGTTTGGGTAACGTGAAAATCCCATGCCCAGAGAACTTCAAGTAGAGTTCGCGGAAATGATCAGAGGACACCCCAGGTAGGGTAAGGATCAGCATTTCCACACTACTCAGAGAATTTTTATTTTCAGGGATGGATTTTTAGCCCAATTCAAGTTGAAGAAATGTGGTTTCGTGAAAATCGCAGAAAATTTTTTTTCAGAAACTCCGGGGTGCCTGGATGTCGCGGTGCACCACGCGACAGTTGTATTCCAAAACTGAGTCACTCAGATCACACGAGTACCCAAGCATGCTTGAAACTCATTCAAATGCAAGTGCTTCTATCTGTTGTCTTGTTTCCCACTCATTCCGTTTGGTTTGGGTAACATGTGAAAATCCCATGCCCAGAGAACTTCAAGTAGAGTTCGCGGAAATGCTCAGTGGACACCCCAGGTAGGGTAAGGATCAGCATTTCCACACTACTCAGAGAATTTTTATTTTCAGGGATGGATTTTTAGCCCAATTCAAGTTGAAGAAAAGTGGTTTCGTGAAAATCGCAGAAAATTTTTTTTCAGAAACTCCGGGGTGCCTGGATGTCGCGGTGCACCACGCGACAGTTGTATTCCAAAACTGAGTCACTCAGATCACACGAGTAACCAAGCATGCTTGAAACTCATTCAAATGCAAGTGCTTCTATCTGTTGTCTTGATTGTTTCCCACTCATTCCGTTTGGTTTGGGTAACATGTGAAAATCCCATGCCCAGAGAACTTCAAGTAGAGTTCGCGGAAATGCTCAGTGGACACCCCAGGTAGGGTAAGGATCAGCATTTCCACACTACTCAGAGAATTTTTATTTTCAGGGATGGATTTTTAGCCCAATTCAAGTTGAAGAAAATGGTTTCGTGAAAATCGCAGAAAATTTTTTTTCAGAAACTCCGGGGTGCCTGGATGTCGCGGTGCACCACGCGACAGTTGTATTCCAAAACTGAGTCACTCAGATCACACGAGTACCCAAGCATGCTTGAAACTCATTCAAATGCAAGTGCTTCTATCTGTTGTCTTGATTGTTTCCCACTCATTCCTTTTGGTTTGGGTAACATGTGAAAATCCCATGCCCAGAGAACTTCAAGTAGAGTTTGCGGAAATGCTCAGTGGACACCCCAGGTAGGGTAAGGATCAGCATTTCCACACTACTCAGAGAATTTTTATTTTCAGGGATGGATTTTTAGCCCAATTCAAGTTGAAGAAAAGTGGTTTCGTGAAAATCGCAGAAAATTTTTTTTCAGAAACTCCGGGGTGCCTGGAGGTCGCGGAGCACCACGCGACAGTTGTATTCCTAAACTAAGTCACTCAGATCACACTAGTACCCAAGCATGCTTGAAACTCATTCACATGCAAGTGCTTCTATCTGTTGTCTTGATTGTTTCCCACTCATTCCTTTTGGTTTGGGTAACATGTCAAAATCCCATGCCTAGAGAACTTCAAGTAGAGTTCTCGGAAATGCTCAGTGGACACCCTAGGTAGGGTAAGGATCAGCATTTCCACACTACTCAGAGAATTTTTATTTTCAGGGATGGATTTTTAGCCCAATTCAAGTTGAAGAAAAGTGGTTTCGTGAAAATCGCAGAAAATTTTTTTTCAGAAACTCCGGGGTGCCTGGAGGTCGCGTTGCACCACGCGACAGTTGTATTCCAAAACTGAGTCACTCAGATCACACGAGTACCAAAGCATGCTTGAAACTCATTCAAATGCAAGTGCTTCTATCTGTTGTCTTGATTGTTTCCCACTCATTCCGTTTGGTTTGGGTAACATGTGAAAATCCCATGCCCAGAGAACTTCAAGTAGAGTTCGCGGAAATGCTCAGTGGACACCCCAGGTAGGGTAAGGATCAGCATTTCCACACTACTCAGAGAATTTTTATTTTCAGGGATGGATTTTTAGCCCAATTCAAGTTGAAGAAAAGTGGTTTCGTGAAAATCGCAGAAATTTTTTTTTCAGAAACTCCGGGGTGCCTGGATGTCGCGGTGCACCACGCGACAGTTGTATTCCAAAACTGAGTCACTCAGATCACACGAGTACCCAAGCATGCTTGAAACTCATTCAAATGCAAGTGCTTCTATCTGTTGTCTTGATTGTTTCCCACTCATTCCTTTTGGTTTGGGTAACGTGAAAATCCCATGCCCAGAGAACTTCAAGTAGAGTTCGCGGAAATGCTCAGTGGACACCCCAGGTAGGGTAAGGATCAGCATTTCCACACTACTCAGAGAATTTTTATTTTCAGGGATGGATTTTTAGCCCAATTCAAGTTGAAGAAAAGTGGTTTCGTGAAAATCGCAGAAAATTTTTTTTCAGAAACTCCGGGGTGCCTGGATGTCGCGGTGCACCACGCGACAGTTGTATTCCAAAACGGAGTCACTCAGATCACACGAGTACCCAAGCATGCTTGAACTCATTCAAATGCAAGTGCTTCTATCTGTTGTCTTGATTGTTTCCCACTCATTCCTTTTGGTTTGGGTAACGTGAAAATCCCATGCCCAGAGAACTTCAAGTAGAGTTCTCGGAAATGCTCAGTGGACACCCCAGGTAGGGTAAGGATCAGCATTTCCACACTACTCAGAGAATTTTTATTTTCAGGGATGGATTTTTAGCCCAATTCAAGTTGAAGAAAAGTGGTTTCGTGAAAATCGCAGAAATTCTTTTTTCAGAAACTCCGGGGTGCCTGGAGGTCGCGGACCACCACGCGAAAGTTGTATTCCTAAACTGAGTCACTCAGATCACACTAGTACCCAAGCATGCTTGAAACTCATTCAAATGCAAGTGCTTCTATCTATTGTCTTGATTGTTTCCCACTTATTCCTTTTGGTTTGGGTAACGTGAAAATCCCATGCCTAGAGAACTTCAAGTAGAGTTCTCGGAAATGCTCAGTGGACACCCCAGGTAGGGTAAGGATCAGCATTTCCACACTACTCAGAGAATTTTTATTTTCAGGGATGGATTTTTAGCCCAATTCAAGTTGAAGAAAAGTGGTTTCGTGAAAATCGCAGAAAATTTTTTTCAGAAACTCCGGGGTGCCTGGAGGTCGCGGTGCACCACGCGACAGTTGTATTCCAAAACTGAGTCACTCAGATCACACGAGTACCCAAGCATGCTTGAAACTCATTCAAATGCAAGTGCTTCTATCTGTTGTCTTGATTGTTTCCCACTCATTCCGTTAGGTTTGGGTAACATGTGAAAATCCCATGCCCAGAGAACTTCAAGTAGAGTTCGCGGAAATGCTCAGTGGACACCCCAGGTAGGGTAAGGATCAGCATTTCCACACTACTCAGAGAATTTTTATTTTCAGGGATGGATTTTTAGCCCAATTCAAGTTGAAGAAAAGTGGTTTCGTGAAAATCGCAGAAAATTTTTTTTCAGAAACTCCGGGGTGCCTGGATGTCGCGGTGCACCACGCGACAGTTGTATTCCAAAACTTAGTCACTCAGATCACACGAGTACCCAAGCATGCTTGAAACTCATTCAAATGCAAGTGCTTCTATCTGTTGTCTTGATTGTTTCCCACTCATTCCGTTTGGTTTGGGTAACATGTGAAAATCCCATGCCCAGAGAACTTCAAGTAGAGTTCGCGGAAATGCTCAGTGGACACCCCAGGTAGGGTAAGGATCAGCATTTCCACACTACTCAGAGAATTTTTATTTTCAGGGATGGATTTTTAGCCCAATTCAAGTTGAAGAAAAGTGGTTTCGTGAAAATCGCAGAAAGTTTTTTTTCAGAATCTCCGGGGTGCCTGGAGGTCGCGGTGCACCACGCGACAGTTGTATTCCAAAACTGAGTCTCTCAGATCACACGAGTACCCAAGCATGCTTGAAACTCATTCAAATGCAAGTGCTTCTATCTGTTGTCTTGATTGTTTCCCACTTATTCCGTTTGGTTTGGGTAACATGTGAAAATCCCATGCCCAGAGAACTTCAAGTAGAGTTCGCGGAAATGATCAGTGGACACCCCAGATAGGGTAAGGATCAGCATTTCCACACTACTCAGAGAATTTTTATTTTCAGGGATGGATTTTTAGCCCAATTCAAGTTGAAGAAAAGTGGTTTCGTGAAAATCGCAGAAAATTTTTTTTCAGAAACTCCGGGGTGCCTGGATGTCGCGGTGCACCACGCGACAGTTGTATTCCAAAACTTAGTCACTCAGATCACACGAGTACCCAAGCATGCTTGAAACTCATTCAAATGCAAGTGCTTCTATCTGTTGTCTTGATTGTTTCCCACTCATTCCGTTAGGTTTGGGTAACATGTGAAAATCCCATGCCCAGAGAACTTCAAGTAGAGTTCTCGGAAATGCTCAGTGGACACCCTAGGTAGGGTAAGGATCAGCATTTCCACACTACTCAGAGAATTTTTATTTTCAGGGATGGATTTTTAGCCCAATTCAAGTTGAAGAAAAGTGGTTTCGTGAAAATCGCAGAAATTTTTTTTTCAGAAACTCCGGGGTGCCTGGAGGTCGCGGTGCACCACGCGACAGTTGTATTCCAAAACTGAGTCACTCAGATCACACGAGTACCAAAGCATGCTTGAAACTCATTCAAATGCAAGTGCTTCTATCTGTTGTCTTGATTGTTTCCCACTCATTCCGTTTGGTTTGGGTAACATGTGAAAATCCCATGCCCAGAGAACTTCAAGTAGAGTTCGCGGAAATGCTCAGTGGACACCCCAGGTAGGGTAAGGATCAGCATTTCCACACTACTCAGAGAATTTTTATTTTCAGGGATGGATTTTTAGCCCAATTCAAGTTGAAGAAAAGTGGTTTCGTGGAAATCGCAGAAAATTTTTTTTCAGAAACTCCGGGGTGCCTGGATGTCGCGGTGCACCACGCGACAGTTGTATTCCAAAACTTAGTCACTCAGATCACACGAGTACCCAAGCATGTTTGAAACTCATTCAAATGCAAGTGCTTCTATCTGTTGTCTTGATTGTTTCCCACTCATTCCGTTTGGTTTGGGTAACATGTGAAAATCCCATGCCCAGAGAACTTCAAGTAGAGTTCGCGGAAATGCTCAGTGGACACCCCAGGTAGGGTAAGGATCAGCATTTCCACACTACTCAGAGAATTTTTATTTTCAGGGATGGATTTTTAGCCCAATTCAAGTTGAAGAAAAGTGGTTTCGTGAAAATCGCAGAAATTTTTTTTTCAGAAACTCCGGGGTGCCTGGATGTCGCGGTGCACCACGCGGCAGTTGTATTCCAAAACTTAGTCACTCAGATCACACGAGTACCCAAGCATGCTTGAAACTCATTCAAATGCAAGTGCTTCTATCTGTTGTCTTGATTGTTTCCCACTCATTCCGTTAGGTTTGGGTAACATGTGAAAATCCCATGCCCAGAGAACTTCAAGTAGAGTTCTCGGAAATGCTCAGTGGACACCCTAGGTAGGGTAAGGATCAGCATTTCCACACTACTCAGAGAATTTTTATTTTCAGGGATGGATTTTTAGCCCAATTCAAGTTGAAGAAAAGTGGTTTCGTGAAAATCGCAGAAAATTTTTTTTCAGAAACTCCGGGGTGCCTGGAGGTCGCGGTGCACCACGCGACAGTTGTATTCCAAAACTGAGTCACTCAGATCACACGAGTACCAAAGCATGCTTGAAACTCATTCAAATGCAAGTGCTTCTATCTGTTGTCTTGATTGTTTCCCACTCATTCCGTTTGGTTTGGGTAACATGTGAAAATCCCATGCCCAGAGAACTTCAAGTAGAGTTCGCGGAAATGCTCAGTGGACACCCCAGGTAGGGTAAGGATCAGCATTTCCACACTACTCAGAGAATTTTTATTTTCAGGGATGGATTTTTAGCCCAATTCAAGTTGAAGAAAAGTGGTTTCGTGGAAATCGCAGAAAATTTTTTTTCAGAAACTCCGGGGTGCCTGGATGTCGCGGTGCACCACGCGACAGTTGTATTCCAAAACTGAGTCACTCAGATCACACGAGTATCCAAGCATGCTTGAAACTCATTCAAATGCAAGTGCTTCTATCTGTTGTCTTGATTGTTTCCCACTCATTCCGTTTGGTTTGGGTAACATGTGAAAATCCCATGCCCAGAGAACTTCAAGTAGAGTTCGCGGAAATGCTCAGTGGACACCCCAGGTAGGGTAAGGATCAGCATTTCCACACTACTCAGAGAATTTTTATTTTCAGGGATGGATTTTTAGCCCAATTCAAGTTGAAGAAAAGTGGTTTCGTGAAAATCGCAGAAAATTTTTTTTCAGAAACTCCGGGGTGCCTGGATGTCGCGGTGCACCACGCGACAGTTGTATTCCAAAACTTAGTCACTCAGATCACACGAGTACCCAAGCATGCTTGAAACTCATTCAAATGCAAGTGCTTCTATCTGTTGTCTTGATTGTTTCCCACTCATTCCGTTTGGTTTGGGTAACATGTGAAAATCCCATGCCCAGAGAACTTCAAGTAGAGTTCGCGGAAATGCTCAGTGGACACCCCAGGTAGGGTAAGGATCAGCATTTCCACACTACTCAGAGAATTTTTATTTTCAGGGATGGATTTTTAGCCCAATTCAAGTTGAAGAAAAGTGGTTTCGTGAAAATCGCAGAAAATTTTTTTTCAGAAACTCCGGGGTGCCTGGATGTCGCGGTGCACCACGCGACAGTTGTATTCCAAAACGGAGTCACTCAGATCACACGAGTACCCAAGCATGCTTGAACTCATTCAAATGCAAGTGCTTCTATCTGTTGTCTTGATTGTTTCCCACTCATTCCTTTTGGTTTGGGTAACGTGAAAATCCCATGCCCAGAGAACTTCAAGTAGAGTTCTCGGAAATGCTCAGTGGACACCCCAGGTAGGGTAAGGATCAGCATTTCCACACTACTCAGAGAATTTTTATTTTCAGGGATGGATTTTTAGCCCAATTCAAGTTGAAGAAAAGTGGTTTCGTGAAAATCGCAGAAATTCTTTTTTCAGAAACTCCGGGGTGCCTGGAGGTCGCGGACCACCACGCGAAAGTTGTATTCCTAAACTGAGTCACTCAGATCACACTAGTACCCAAGCATGCTTGAAACTCATTCAAATGCAAGTGCTTCTATCTATTGTCTTGATTGTTTCCCACTTATTCCTTTTGGTTTGGGTAACATGTCAAAATCCCTTGCCTAGAGAACTTCAAGTAGAGTTCTCGGAAATGCTCAGTGGACACCCCAGGTAGGGTAAGGATCAGCATTTCCACACTACTCAGAGAATTTTTATTTTCAGGGATGGATTTTTAGCCCAATTCAAGTTGAAGAAAAGTGGTTTCGTGAAAATCGCAGAAAATTTTTTTTCAGAAACTCCGGGGTGCCTGGAGGTCGCGGTGCACCACGCGACAGTTGTATTCCAAAACTTAGTCACTCAGATCACACGAGTACCCAAGCATGCTTGAAACTCATTCAAATGCAAGTGCTTCTATCTGTTGTCTTGATTGTTTCCCACTCATTCCGTTAGGTTTGGGTAACATGTGAAAATCCCATGCCCAGAGAACTTCAAGTAGAGTTCGCGGAAATGATCAGTGGACACCCCAGGTAGGGTAAGGATCAGCATTTCCACACTACTCAGAGAATTTTTATTTTCAGGGATGGATTTTTAGCCCAATTCAAGTTGAAGAAAAGTGGTTTCGTGAAAATCGCAGAAAATTTTTTTTCAGAAACTCCGGGGTGCCTGGATGTCGCGGTGCACCACGCGGCAGTTGTATTCCAAAACTTAGTCACTCAGATCACACGAGTACCCAAGCATGCTTGAACTCATTCAAATGCAAGTGCTTCTATCTGTTGTCTTGATTGTTTCCCACTCATTCCTTTTGGTTTGGGTAACGTGAAAATCCCATGCCCAGAGAACTTCAAGTAGAGTTCTCGGAAATGCTCAGTGGACACCCCAGGTAGGGTAAGGATCAGCATTTCCACACTACTCAGAGAATTTTTATTTTCAGGGATGGATTTTTAGCCCAATTCAAGTTGAAGAAAAGTGGTTTCGTGAAAATCGCAGAAATTCTTTTTTCAGAAACTCCGGGGTGCCTGGAGGTCGCGGACCACCACGCGAAAGTTGTATTCCTAAACTGAGTCACTCAGATCACACTAGTACCCAAGCATGCTTGAAACTCATTCAAATGCAAGTGCTTCTATCTATTGTCTTGATTGTTTCCCACTTATTCCTTTTGGTTTGGGTAACATGTCAAAATCCCATGCCTAGAGAACTTCAAGTAGAGTTCTCGGAAATGCTCAGTGGACACCCCAGGTAGGGTAAGGATCAGCATTTCCACACTACTCAGAGAATTTTTATTTTCAGGGATGGATTTTTAGCCCAATTCAAGTTGAAGAAAAGTGGTTTCGTGAAAATCGCAGAAAATTTTTTTTCAGAAACTCCGGGGTGCCTGGAGGTCGCGGTGCACCACGCGACAGTTGTATTCCAAAACTGAGTCACTCAGATCACACGAGTACCCAAGCATGCTTGAAACTCATTCAAATGCAAGTGCTTCTATCTGTTGTCTTGATTGTTTCCCACTCATTCCGTTAGGTTTGGGTAACATGTGAAAATCCCATGCCCAGAGAACTTCAAGTAGAGTTCGCGGAAATGCTCAGTGGACACCCCAGGTAGGGTAAGGATCAGCATTTCCACACTACTCAGAGAATTTTTATTTTCAGGGATGGATTTTTAGCCCAATTCAAGTTGAAGAAAAGTGGTTTCGTGAAAATCGCAGAAATTTTTTTTTCAGAAACTCCGGGGTGCCTGGATGTCGCGGTGCACCACGCGACAGTTGTATTCCAAAACTGAGTCACTCAGATCACACGAGTACCCAAGCATGCTTGAAACTCATTCAAATGCAAGTGCTTCTATCTGTTGTCTTGATTGTTTCCCACTCATTCCTTTTGGTTTGGGTAACATGTCAAAATCCCATGCCTAGAGAACTTCAAGTAGAGTTCTCGGAAATGCTCAGTGGACATCCCAGGTAGGGTCAGGATCAGCATTTCCACACTACTCAGAGAATTTTTATTTTCAGGGATGGATTTTTAGCCCAATTCAAGTTGAAGAAAAGTGGTTTTGTGAAAATCGCACAAAATTTTTTTTCAGAAACTCCAGGGTGCCTGGAGGTCGCGGTGCACCACGCGACAGTTGAATTCCCAAACTGAGTCACTCAGATCACACGAGTACCCAAGCATGCTTGAAACTCATTCAAATGCAAGTGCTTTTATCTGTTGTCTTGATTGTTTCCCACTCATTCCGTTTGGTTTGGGTAACATGTGAAAATCCCATGCCCAGAGAACTTCAAGTAGAGTTCGCGGAAATGATCAGTGGACACCCCAGATAGGGTAAGGATCAGCATTTCCACACTACTCAGAGAATTTTTATTTTCAGGGATGGATTTTTAGCCCAATTCAAGTTGAAGAAAAGTGGTTTCGTGAAAATCGCAGAAAATTTTTTTTCAGAAACTCCGGGGTGCCTGGATGTCGCGGTGCACCACGCGACAGTTGTATTCCAAAACTTAGTCACTCAGATCACACGAGTACCCAAGCATGCTTGAAACTCATTCAAATGCAAGTGCTTCTATCTGTTGTCTTGATTGTTTCCCACTCATTCCGTTTGGTTTGGGTAACATGTGAAAATCCCATGCCCAGAGAACTTCAAGTAGAGTTCGCGGAAATGCTCAGTGGACACCCCAGGTAGGGTAAGGATCAGCATTTCCACACTACTCAGAGAATTTTTATTTTCAGGGATGGATTTTTAGCCCAATTCAAGTTGAAGAAAAGTGGTTTCGTGAAAATCGCAGAAATTTTTTTTTCAGAAACTCCGGGGTGCCTGGAGGTCGCGGTGCACCACGCGACAGTTGTATTCCAAAACTGAGTCACTCAGATCACACGAGTACCCAAGCATGCTTGAAACTCATTCTAATGCAAGTGCTTCTATCTGTTGTCTTGATTGTTTCCCACTCATTCCGTTTGGTTTGGGTAACATGTGAAAATCCCATGCCCAGAGAACTTCAAGTAGAGTTCGCGGAAATGCTCAGTGGACACCCCAGGTAGGGTAAGGATCAGCATTTCCACACTACTCAGAGAATTTTTATTTTCAGGGATGAATTTTGAGCCCAATTCAAGTTGAAGAAAAGTGGTTTCGTGAAAATCGCAGAAAATTTTTTTTCAGAAACTCCGGGGTGCCTGGATGTCGCGGTGCACAACGCGACAGTTGTATTCCAAAACTTAGTCACTCAGATCACACGAGTACCCAAGCATGCTTGAAACTCATTCAAATGCAAGTGCTTCTATCTGTTGTCTTGATTGTTTCCCACTCATTCCGTTTGGTTTGGGTAACATGTGAAAATCCCATGCCCAGGGAACTTCAAGTAGAGTTCGCGGAAATGCTCAGTGGACACCCCAGGTAGGGTAAGGATCAGCATTTCCACACTACTCAGAGAATTTTTATTTTCAGGGATGGATTTTTAGCCCAATTCAAGTTGAAGAAAAGTGGTTTCGTGAAAATCGCAGAAAATTTTTTTTCAGAAACTCCGGGGTGCCTGGATGTCGCGGTGCACCACGCGACAGTTGTATTCCAAAACTGAGTCACTCAGATCACACGAGTAACCAAGCATGCTTGAAACTCATTCAAATGCAAGTGCTTCTATCTGTTGTCTTGATTGTTTCCCACTCATTCCTTTTGGTTTGGGTAACATGTCAAAATCCCATGCCTAGAGAACTTCAAGTAGAGTTCTCGGAAATGCTCAGTGGACACCCTAGGTAGGGTAAGGATCAGCATTTCCACACTACTCAGAGAATTTTTATTTTCAGGGATGGATTTTTAGCCCAATTCAAGTTGAAGAAAAGTGGTTTCGTGAAAATCGCAGAAAATTTTTTTTCAGAAACTCCGGGGTGCCTGGAGGTCGCGGTGCACCACGCGACAGTTGTATTCCAAAACTGAGTCACTCAGATCACACGAGTACCAAAGCATGCTTGAAACTCATTCAAATGCAAGTGCTTCTATCTGTTGTCTTGATTGTTTCCCACTCATTCCGTTTGGTTTGGGTAACATGTGAAAATCCCATGCCCAGAGAACTTCAAGTAGAGTTCGCGGAAATGCTCAGTGGACACCCCAGGTAGGGTAAGGATCAGCATTTCCACACTACTCAGAGAATTTTTATTTTCAGGGATGGATTTTTAGCCCAATTCAAGTTGAAGAAAAGTGGTTTCGTGGAAATCGCAGAAAATTTTTTTTCAGAAACTCCGGGGTGCCTGGATGTCGCGGTGCACCACGCGACAGTTGTATTCCAAAACTGAGTCACTCAGATCACACGAGTACCCAAGCATGCTTGAAACTCATTCAAATGCAAGTGCTTCTATCTGTTGTCTTGATTGTTTCCCACTCATTCCGTTTGGTTTGGGTAACATGTGAAAATCCCATGCCCAGAGAACTTCAAGTAGAGTTCGCGGAAATGCTCAGTGGACACCCCAGGTAGGGTAAGGATCAGCATTTCCACACTACTCAGAGAATTTTTATTTTCAGGGATGGATTTTTAGCCCAATTCAAGTTGAAGAAAAGTGGTTTCGTGAAAATCGCAGAAAATTTTTTTTCAGAAACTCCGGGGTGCCTGGATGTCGCGGTGCACCACGCGACAGTTGTATTCCAAAACTTAGTCACTCAGATCACACGAGTACCCAAGCATGCTTGAAACTCATTCAAATGCAAGTGCTTCTATCTGTTGTCTTCATTGTTTCCCACTCATTCCGTTTGGTTTGGGTAACATGTGAAAATCCCATGCCCAGAGAACTTCAAGTAGAGTTCGCGGAAATGCTCAGTGGACACCCCAGGTAGGGTAAGGATCAGCATTTCCACACTACTCAGAGAATTTTTATTTTCAGGGATGGATTTTTAGCCCAATTCAAGTTGAAGAAAAGTGGTTTCGTGAAAATCGCAGAAATTTTTTTTTCAGAAACTCCGGGGTGCCTGGATGTCGCGGTGCACCACGCGACAGTTGTATTCCAAAACTGAGTCACTCAGATCACACGAGTACCCAAGCATGCTTGAAACTCATTCAAATGCAAGTGCTTCTATCTGTTGTCTTGATTGTTTCCCACTCATTCCTTTTGGTTTGGGTAACGTGAAAATCCCATGCCCAGAGAACTTCAAGTAGAGTTCGCGGAAATGCTCAGTGGACACACCAGGTAGGGTAAGGATCAGCATTTCCACACTACTCAGAGAATTTTTATTTTCAGGGATGGATTTTGAGCCCAATTCAAGTTGAAGAAAAGTGGTTTCGTGAAAATCGCAGAAATTCTTTTTTCAGAAACTCCGGGGTGCCTGGAGGTCGCGGACCACCACGCGAAAGTTGTATTCCTAAACTGAGTCACTCAGATCACACTAGTACCGAAGCATGCTTGAAACTCATTCAAATGCAAGTGCTTCTATCTATTGTCTTGATTGTTTCCCACTTATTCCTTTTGGTTTGGGTAACATGTCAAAATCCCATGCCTAGAGAACTTCAAGTAGAGTTCTCGGAAATGCTCAGTGGACACCCCAGGTAGGGTAAGGATCAGCATTTCCACACTACTCAGAGAATTTTTATTTTCAGGGATGGATTTTTAGCCCAATTCAAGTTGAAGAAAAGTGGTTTCGTGAAAATCGCAGAAAATTTTTTTCAGAAACTCCGGGGTGCCTGGAGGTCGCGGTGCACCACGCGACAGTTGTATTCCAAAACTGAGTCACTCAGATCACACGAGTACCCAAGCATGCTTGAAACTCATTCAAATGCAAGTGCTTCTATCTGTTGTCTTGATTGTTTCCCACTCATTCCGTTAGGTTTGGGTAACATGTGAAAATCCCATGCCCAGAGAACTTCAAGTAGAGTTCGCGGAAATGATCAGTGGACACCCCAGAAAGGGTAAGGATCAGCATTTCCACACTACTCAGATAATTTTTATTTTCAGGGATGGATTTTTAGCCCAATTCAAGTTGAAGAAAAGTGGTTTCGTGAAAATCGCAGAAAATTTTTTTTCAGAAACTCCGGGGTGCCTGGATGTCGCGGTGCACCACGCGACAGTTGTATTCCAAAACTTAGTCACTCAGATCACACGAGTACCCAAGCATGCTTGAAACTCATTCAAATGCAAGTGCTTCTATCTGTTGTCTTGATTGTTTCCCACTCATTCCGTTTGGTTTGGGTAACATGTGAAAATCCCATGCCCAGAGAACTTCAAGTAGAGTTCGCGGAAATGCTCAGTGGACACCCCAGGTAGGGTAAGGATCAGCATTTCCACACTACTCAGAGAATTTTTATTTTCAGGGATGGATTTTTAGCCCAATTCAAGTTGAAGAAAAGTGGTTTCGTGAAAATCGCAGAAAGTTTTTTTTCAGAATCTCCGGGGTGCCTGGAGGTCGCGGTGCACCACGCGACAGTTGTATTCCAAAACTGAGTCTCTCAGATCACACGAGTACCCAAGCATGCTTGAAACTCATTCAAATGCAAGTGCTTCTATCTGTTGTCTTGATTGTTTCCCACTTATTCCGTTTGGTTTGGGTAACATGTGAAAATCCCATGCCCAGAGAACTTCAAGTAGAGTTCGCGGAAATGATCAGTGGACACCCCAGATAGGGTAAGGATCAGCATTTCCACACTACTCAGAGAATTTTTATTTTCAGGGATGGATTTTTAGCCCAATTCAAGTTGAAGAAAAGTGGTTTCGTGAAAATCGCAGAAAATTTTTTTTCAGAAACTCCGGGGTGCCTGGATGTCGCGGTGCACCACGCGACAGTTGTATTCCAAAACTTAGTCACTCAGATCACACGAGTACCCAAGCATGCTTGAAACTCATTCAAATGCAAGTGCTTCTATCTGTTGTCTTGATTGTTTCCCACTCATTCCGTTTGGTTTGGGTAACATGTGAAAATCCCATGCCCAGAGAACTTCAAGTAGAGTTCGCGGAAATGCTCAGTGGACACCCCAGGTAGGGTAAGGATCAGCATTTCCACACTACTCAGAGAATTTTTATTTTCAGGGATGGATTTTTAGCCGAATTCAAGTTGAAGAAAAGTGGTTTCGTAAAAATCGCAGAAAATTGTTTTTCAGAAACTCCGGGGTGCCTGGATGTCGCGGTGCACCACGCGACAGTTGTATTCCAAAACTTAGTCACTCAGATCACACGAGTACCCAAGCATGTTTGAAACTCATTCAAATGCAAGTGCTTCTATCTGTTGTCTTGATTGTTTCCCACTCATTCCGTTTGGTTTGGGTAACATGTGAAAATCCCATGCCCAGAGAACTTCAAGTAGAGTTCGCGGAAATGATCAGTGGACACCCCAGGTAGGGTAAGGATCAGCATTTCCACACTACTCAGAGAATTTTTATTTTCAGGGATGGATTTTTAGCCCAATTCAAGTTGAAGAAAAGTGGTTTCGTGAAAATCGCAGAAATTTTTTTTTCAGAAACTCCGAGATGCCTGGATGTCGCGGTGCACCACGCGGCAGTTGTATTCCAAAACTTAGTCACTCAGATCACACGAGTACCCAAGCATGCTTGACACTCATTCAAATGCAAGTGCTTCTATCTGTTGTCTTGATTGTTTCCCACTCATTCCGTTTGGTTTGGGTAACATGTGAAAATCCCATGTCCAGAGAACTTCAAGTAGAGTTCGCGGAAATGCTCAGTGGACACCCCAGGTAGGGTAAGGATCAGCATTTCCACACTACTCAGAGAATTTTTATTTTCAGGGATGGATTTTTAGCCCAATTCAAGTTGAAGAAAAGTGGTTTCGTGAAAATCGCAGAAATTTTTTTTTCAGAAACTCCGGGGTGCCTGGAGGTCGCGGTGCACAACGCGACAGTTGTATTCCAAAACTTAGTCACTCAGATCACACGAGTACCCAAGCATGCTTGAAACTCATTCAAATGCAAGTGCTTCTATCTGTTCTCTTGATTGTTTCCCACTCATTCCGTTTGGTTTGGGTAACGTGTGAAAATCCCATGCCCAGAGAACTTCAAGTAGAGTTCGCGGAAATGCTCAGTGGACACCCCAGGTAGGGTAAGGATCAGCATTTCCACACTACTCAGAGAATTTTTATTTTCAGGGATGGATTTTTAGCCCAATTCAAGTTGAAGAAAAGTGGTTTCGTGAAAATCGCAGAAAAATTTTTTTCAGAAACTCCGGGGTGCCTGGATGTCGCGGTGCACAACGCGACAGTTGTATTCCAAAACTGAGTCACTCAGATCACACGAGTACCCAAGCATGCTTGAAACTCATTCAAATGCAAGTGCTTCTATCTGTTGTCTTGATTGTTTCCCACTCATTCCTTTTGGTTTGGGTAACGTGAAAAACCCATGCCCAGAGAACTTCAAGTAGAGTTTGCGGAAATGCTCAGTGGACACCCCAGGTAGGGTAAGGATCAGCATTTCCACACTACTCAGAGAATTTTTATTTTCAGGGATGGATTTTTAGCCCAATTCAAGTTGAAGAAAAGTGGTTTCGTGAAAATCGCAGAAAATTTTTTTTCAGAAACTCCGGGGTGCCTGGATGTCGCGGTGTACCACGCGACAGTTGTATTCCAAAACTTAGTCACTCAGATCACACGAGTACCCAAGCATGCTTGAAACTCATTCAAATGCAAGTGCTTCTATCTGTTGTCTTGATTGTTTCCCACTCATTCCGTTTGGTTTGGGTAACATGTGAAAATCCCTTGCCCAGAGAACTTCAAGTAGAGTTCGCGGAAATGATCAGTGGACACCCCAGGTAGGGTTAGGATCAGCATTTCCACACTACTCAGAGAATTTTTATTTTCAGGGATGGATTTTTAGCCCAATTCAAGTTGAAGAAAAGTGGTTTCGTGAAAATCGCAGAAAATTTTTTTTCAGAAACTCCGGGGTGCCTGGAGGTCGCGGTGCACCACGCGACATTTGTATTCCAAAACTGAGTCTCTCAGATCACACGAGTACCCAAGCATGCTTGAAACTCATTCAAATCCAAGTGCTTCTATCTGTTGTCTTGATTGTTTCCCACTCATTCCGTTTGGTTTGGGTAACATGTGAAAATCCCATGCCCAGAGAACTTCAAGTAGAGTTCGCGGAAATGATCAGTGGACACCCCAGATAGGGTAAGGATCAGCATTTCCACACTACTCAGAGAATTTTTATTTTCAGGGATGGATTTTTAGCCCAATTCAAGTTGAAGAAAAGTGGTTTCGTGAAAATCGCAGAAAATTTTTTTTCAGAAACTCCGGGGTGCCTGGATGTCGCGGTGCACCACGCGACAGTTGTATTCCAAAACTTAGTCACTCAGATCACACGAGTACCCAAGCATGCTTGAAACTAATTCAAATGCAAGTGCTTCTATCTGTTGTCTTGATTGTTTCCCACTCATTCCGTTTGGTTTGGGTAACATGTGAAAATCCCTTGCCCAGAGAACTTCAAGTAGAGTTCGCGGAAATGATCAGTGGACACCCCAGGTAGGGTAAGGATCAGCATTTCCACACTACTCAGAGAATTTTTATTTTCAGGGATGGATTTTTAGCCCAATTCAAGTTGAAGAAAAGTGGTTTCGTGAAAATCGCAGAAAATTTTTTTTCAGAAACTCCGGGGTGCCTGGAGGTCGCGGTGCACCACGCGACATTTGTATTCCAAAACTGAGTCTCTCAGATCACACGAGTACCCAAGCATGCTTGAAACTCATTCAAATGCAAGTGCTTCTATCTGTTGTCTTGATTGTTTCCCACTCATTCCGTTTGGTTTGGGTAACATGTGAAAATCCCATGCCCAGAGAACTTCAAGTAGAGTTCGCGGAAATGATCAGTGGACACCCCAGATAGGGTAAGGATCAGCATTTCCACACTACTCAGAGAATTTTTATTTTCAGGGATGGATTTTTAGCCCAATTCAAGTTGAAGAAAAGTGGTTTCGTGAAAATCGCAGAAAATTTTTTTTCAGAAACTCCGGGGTGCCTGGAGGTCACGGTGCACCACGCGACAGTTGTATTCCAAAACTTAGTCACTCAGATCACACGAGTACCCAAGCATGCTTGAAACTCATTCAAATGCAAGTGCTTCTATCTATTGTCTTGATTGTTTCCCACTCATTCCGTTTGGTTTGGGTAACATGTGAAAATCCCATGCCCAGGGAACTTCAAGTAGAGTTCGCGGAAATGCTCAGTGGACACCCCAGGTAGGGTAAGGATCAGCATTTCCACACTACTCAGAGAATTTTTATTTTCAGGGATGGATTTTTAGCCCAATTCAAGTTGAAGAAAAGTGGTTTCGTGAAAATCGCAGAAAAATTTTTTTCAGAAACTCCGGGGTGCCTGGATGTCGCGGTGCACCACGCGACAGTTGTATTCCAAAACTGAGTCACTCAGATCACACGAGTACCCAAGCATGCTTGAAACTCATTCAAATGCAAGTGCTTCTATCTGTTGTCTTGATTGTTTCCCACTCATTCCTTTTGGTTTGGGTAACGTGAAAAACCCATGCCCAGAGAACTTCAAGTAGAGTTTGCGGAAATGCTCAGTGGACACCCCAGGTAGGGTAAGGATCAGCATTTCCACACTACTCAGAGAATTTTTATTTTCAGGGATGGATTTTTAGCCCAATTCAAGTTGAAGAAAAGTGGTTTCGTGAAAATCGCAGAAAATTTTTTTTCAGAAACTCCGGGGTGCCTGGATGTCGCGGTGCACCACGCGACAGTTGTATTCCAAAACGTAGTCACTCAGATCACACGAGTACCCAAGCATGCTTGAAACTCATTCAAATCCAAGTGCTTCTATCTGTTGTCTTGATTGTTTCCCACTCATTCCGTTTGGTTTGGGTAACATGTGAAAATCCCATGCCCAGAGAACTTCAAGTAGAGTTCGCGGAAATGATCAGTGGACACCCCAGATAGGGTAAGGATCAGCATTTCCACACTACTCAGAGAATTTTTATTTTCAGGGATGGATTTTTAGCCCAATTCAAGTTGAAGAAAAGTGGTTTCGTGAAAATCGCAGAAAATTTTTTTTCAGAAACTCCGGGGTGCCTGGATGTCGCGGTGCACCACGCGACAGTTGTATTCCAAAACTTAGTCACTCAGATCACACGAGTACCCAAGCATGCTTGAAACTCATTCAAATGCAAGTGCTTCTATCTGTTGTCTTGATTGTTTCCCACTCATTCCGTTTGGTTTGGGTAACATGTGAAAATCCCTTGCCCAGAGAACTTCAAGTAGAGTTCGCGGAAATGATCAGTGGACACCCCAGGTAGGGTAAGGATCAGCATTTCCACACTACTCAGAGAATTTTTATTTTCAGGGATGGATTTTTAGCCCAATTCAAGTTGAAGAAAAGTGGTTTCGTGAAAATCGCAGAAAATTTTTTTTCAGAAACTCCGGGGTGCCTGGATGTCGCGGTGCACCACGCGACAGTTGTATTCCAAAACTGAGTCTCTCAGATCACACGAGTACCCAAGCATGCTTGAAACTCATTCAAATGCAAGTGCTTCTATCTGTTGTCTTGATTGTTTCCCACTCATTCCGTTTGGTTTGGGTAACATGTGAAAATCCCATGCCCAGAGAACTTCAAGTAGAGTTCGCGGAAATGATCAGTGGACACCCCAGATAGGGTAAGGATCAGCATTTCCACACTACTCAGAGAATTTTTATTTTCAGGGATGGATTTTTAGCCCAATTCAAGTTGAAGAAAAGTGGTTTCGTGAAAATCGCAGAAAATTTTTTTTCAGAAACTCCGGGGTGCCTGGATGTCGCGGTGCACCACGCGACAGTTGTATTCCAAAACTTAGTCACTCAGATCACACGAGTACCCAAGCATGCTTGAAACTCATTCAAATGCAAGTGCTTCTATCTGTTGTCTTGATTGTTTCCCACTCATTCCGTTTGGTTTGGGTAACATGTGAAAATCCCATGCCCAGAGAACTTCAAGTAGAGTTCGCGGAAATGCTCAGTGGACACCCCAGGTAGGGTAAGGATCAGCATTTCCACACTACTCAGAGAATTTTTATTTTCAGGGATGGATTTTTAGCCCAATTCAAGTTGAAGAAAAGTGGTTTCGTGAAAATCGCAGAAAATTTTTTTTCAGAAACTCCGGGGTGCCTGGATGTCGCGGTGCACCACGCGACAGTTGTATTCCAAAACTTAGTCACTCAGATCACACGAGTACCCAAGCATGCTTGAAACTCATTCAAATGCAAGTGCTTCTATCTGTTGTCTTGATTGTTTCCCACTCATTCCGTTTGGTTTGGGTAACATGTGAAAATCCCATGCCCAGAGAACTTCAAGTAGAGTTCGCGGAAATGCTCAGTGGACACCCCAGGTAGGGTAAGGATCAGCATTTCCACACTACTCAGAGAATTTTTATTTTCAGGGATGGATTTTTAGCCCAATTCAAGTTGAAGAAAAGTGGTTTCGTTAAAATCGCAGAAAATTTTTTTTCAGAAACTCCGGGGTGCCTGGAGGTCGCGGTGCACCACGCGACAGTTGTATTCCAAAACTGAGTCTCTCAGATCACACGAGTACCCAAGCATGCTTGAAACTCATTCAAATGCAAGTGCTTCTAACTGTTGTCTTGATTGTTTCCCACTCATTCCGTTTGGTTTGGGTAACGTGAAAATCCCATGCCCAGAGAACTTCAAGTAGAGTTCGCGGAAATGATCAGTGGACACCCCAGGTAGGGTAAGGATCAGCATTTCCACACTACTCAGAGAATTTTTATTTTCAGGGATGGATTTTTAGCCCAATTCAAGTTGAAGAAAAGTGGTTTCGTGAAAATCGCAGAAAATTTTTTTTCAGAATCTCCGGGGTGCCTGGAGGTCACGGTGCACCACGCGACAGTTGTATTCCAAAAGTTAGTCACTCAGATCACACGAGTACCCAAGCATGCTTGAAACTCATTCAAATGCAAGTGCTTCTATCTGTTGTCTTGATTGTTTCCCACTCATTCCGTTTGGTTTGGGTAACATGTGAAAATCCCATGCCCAGGGAACTTCAAGTAGAGTTCGCGCAAATGCTCAGTGGACACCCCAGGTAGGGTAAGGATCAGCATTTCCACACTACTCAGAGAATTTTTATTTTCAGGGATGGATTTTTAGCCCAATTCAAGTTGAAGAAAAGTGGTTTCGTGACAATCGCAGAAAAATTTTTTTCAGAAACTCCGGGGTGCCTGGATGTCGCGGTGCACCACGCGACAGTTGTATTCCAAAACTGAGTCACTCAGATCACACGAGTACCCAAGCATGCTTGAAACTCATTCAAATGCAAGTGCTTCTATCTGTTGTCTTGATTGTTTCCCACTCATTCCTTTTGGTTTGGGTAACGTGAAAAACCCATGCCCTGAGAACTTCAAGTAGAGTTTGCGGAAATGCTCAGTGGACACCCCAGGTAGGGTAAGGATCAGCATTTCCACACTACTCAGAGAATTTTTATTTTCAGGGATGGATTTTTAGCCCAATTCAAGTTGAAGAAAAGTGGTTTCGTGAAAATCGCAGAAAATTTTTTTTCAGAAACTCCGGGGTGCCTGGATGTCGCGGTGCACCACGCGACAGTTGTATTCCAAAACATAGTCACTCAGATCACACGAGTACCCAAGCATGCTTGAAACTCATTCAAATGCAAGTGCTTCTATCTGTTGTCTTGATTGTTTCCCACTCATTCCGTTTGGTTTGGGTAACATGTGAAAATCCCTTGCCCAGAGAACTTCAAGTAGAGTTCGCGGAAATGATCAGTGGACACCCCAGGTAGGGTAAGGATCAGCATTTCCACACTACTCAGAGAATTTTTATTTTCAGGGATGGATTTTTAGCCCAATTCAAGTTGAAGAAAAGTGGTTTCGTGAAAATCGCAGAAAATTTTTTTTCAGAAACTCCGGGGTGCCTGGAGGTCGCGGTGCACCACGCGACATTTGTATTCCAAAACTGAGTCTCTCAGATCACACGAGTACCCAAGCATGCTTGAAACTCATTCAAATGCAAGTGCTTCTATCTGTTGTCTTGATTGTTTCCCACTCATTCCGTTTGGTTTGGGTAACATGTGAAAATCCCATGCCCAGAGAACTTCAAGTAGAGTTCGCGGAAATGCTCAGTGGACACCCCAGGTAGGGTAAGGATCAGCATTTCCACACTACTCAGAGAATTTTTATTTTCAGGGATGGATTTTTAGCCCAATTCAAGTTGAAGAAAAGTGGTTTCGTGAAAATCGCAGAAAGTTTTTTTTCAGAATCTCCGGGGTGCCTGGAGGTCGCGGTGCACCACGCGACAGTTGTATTCCAAAACTGAGTCTCTCAGATCACACGAGTACCCAAGCATGCTTGAAACTCATTCAAATGCAAGTGCTTCTATCTGTTGTCTTGATTGTTTCCCACTTATTCCGTTTGGTTTGGGTAACATGTGAAAATCCCATGCCCAGAGAACTTCAAGTAGAGTTCGCGGAAATGATCAGTGGACACCCCAGATAGGGTAAGGATCAGCATTTCCACACTACTCAGAGAATTTTTATTTTCAGGGATGGATTTTTAGCCCAATTCAAGTTGAAGAAAAGTGGTTTCGTGAAAATCGCAGAAAATTTTTTTTCAGAAACTCCGGGGTGCCTGGATGTCGCGGTGCACCACGCGACAGTTGTATTCCAAAACTTAGTCACTCAGATCACACGAGTACCCAAGCATGCTTGAAACTCATTCAAATGCAAGTGCTTCTATCTGTTGTCTTGATTGTTTCCCACTCATTCCGTTTGGTTTGGGTAACATGTGAAAATCCCATGCCCAGAGAACTTCAAGTAGAGTTCGCGGAAATGCTCAGTGGACACCCCAGGTAGGGTAAGGATCAGCATTTCCACACTACTCAGAGAATTTTTATTTTCAGGGATGGATTTTTAGCCGAATTCAAGTTGAAGAAAAGTGGTTTCGTAAAAATCGCAGAAAATTGTTTTTCAGAAACTCCGGGGTGCCTGGATGTCGCGGTGCACCACGCGACAGTTGTATTCCAAAACTTAGTCACTCAGATCACACGAGTACCCAAGCATGTTTGAAACTCATTCAAATGCAAGTGCTTCTATCTCTTGTCTTGATTGTTTCCCACTCATTCCGTTTGGTTTGGGTAACATGTGAAAATCCCATGCCCAGAGAACTTCAAGTAGAGTTCGCGGAAATGATCAGTGGACACCCCAGGTAGGGTAAGGATCAGCATTTCCACACTACTCAGAGAATTTTTATTTTCAGGGATGGATTTTTAGCCCAATTCAAGTTGAAGAAAAGTGGTTTCGTGAAAATCGCAGAAATTTTTTTTTCAGAAACTCCGAGGTGCCTGGATGTCGCGGTGCACCACGCGGCAGTTGTATTCCAAAACTTAGTCACTCAGATCACACGAGTACCCAAGCATGCTTGACACTCATTCAAATGCAAGTGCTTCTATCTGTTGTCTTGATTGTTTCCCACTCATTCCGTTTGGTTTGGGTAACATGTGAAAATCCCATGTCCAGAGAACTTCAAGTAGAGTTCGCGGAAATGCTCAGTGGACACCCCAGGTAGGGTAAGGATCAGCATTTCCACACTACTCAGAGAATTTTTATTTTCAGGGATGGATTTTTAGCCCAATTCAAGTTGAAGAAAAGTGGTTTCGTGAAAATCGCAGAAATTTTTTTTTCAGAAACTCCGGGGTGCCTGGAGGTCGCGGTGCACAACGCGACAGTTGTATTCCAAAACTTAGTCACTCAGATCACACGAGTACCCAAGCATGCTTGAAACTCATTCAAATGCAAGTGCTTCTATCTGTTCTCTTGATTGTTTCCCACTCATTCCGTTTGGTTTGGGTAACGTGTGAAAATCCCATGCCCAGAGAACTTCAAGTAGAGTTCGCGGAAATGCTCAGTGGACACCCCAGGTAGGGTAAGGATCAGCATTTCCACACTACTCAGAGAATTTTTATTTTCAGGGATGGATTTTTAGCCCAATTCAAGTTGAAGAAAAGTGGTTTCGTGAAAATCGCAGAAAAATTTTTTTCAGAAACTCCGGGGTGCCTGGATGTCGCGGTGCACAACGCGACAGTTGTATTCCAAAACTGAGTCACTCAGATCACACGAGTACCCAAGCATGCTTGAAACTCATTCAAATGCAAGTGCTTCTATCTGTTGTCTTGATTGTTTCCCACTCATTCCTTTTGGTTTGGGTAACGTGAAAAACCCATGCCCAGAGAACTTCAAGTAGAGTTTGCGGAAATGCTCAGTGGACACCCCAGGTAGGGTAAGGATCAGCATTTCCACACTACTCAGAGAATTTTTATTTTCAGGGATGGATTTTTAGCCCAATTCAAGTTGAAGAAAAGTGGTTTCGTGAAAATCGCAGAAAATTTTTTTTCAGAAACTCCGGGGTGCCTGGATGTCGCGGTGTACCACGCGACAGTTGTATTCCAAAACTTAGTCACTCAGATCACACGAGTACCCAAGCATGCTTGAAACTCATTCAAATGCAAGTGCTTCTATCTGTTGTCTTGATTGTTTCCCACTCATTCCGTTTGGTTTGGGTAACATGTGAAAATCCCTTGCCCAGAGAACTTCAAGTAGAGTTCGCGGAAATGATCAGTGGACACCCCAGGTAGGGTTAGGATCAGCATTTCCACACTACTCAGAGAATTTTTATTTTCAGGGATGGATTTTTAGCCCAATTCAAGTTGAAGAAAAGTGGTTTCGTGAAAATCGCAGAAAATTTTTTTTCAGAAACTCCGGGGTGCCTGGAGGTCGCGGTGCACCACGCGACATTTGTATTCCAAAACTGAGTCTCTCAGATCACACGAGTACCCAAGCATGCTTGAAACTCATTCAAATCCAAGTGCTTCTATCTGTTGTCTTGATTGTTTCCCACTCATTCCGTTTGGTTTGGGTAACATGTGAAAATCCCATGCCCAGAGAACTTCAAGTAGAGTTCGCGGAAATGATCAGTGGACACCCCAGATAGGGTAAGGATCAGCATTTCCACACTACTCAGAGAATTTTTATTTTCAGGGATGGATTTTTAGCCCAATTCAAGTTGAAGAAAAGTGGTTTCGTGAAAATCGCAGAAAATTTTTTTTCAGAAACTCCGGGGTGCCTGGATGTCGCGGTGCACCACGCGACAGTTGTATTCCAAAACTTAGTCACTCAGATCACACGAGTACCCAAGCATGCTTGAAACTAATTCAAATGCAAGTGCTTCTATCTGTTGTCTTGATTGTTTCCCACTCATTCCGTTTGGTTTGGGTAACATGTGAAAATCCCTTGCCCAGAGAACTTCAAGTAGAGTTCGCGGAAATGATCAGTGGACACCCCAGGTAGGGTAAGGATCAGCATTTCCACACTACTCAGAGAATTTTTATTTTCAGGGATGGATTTTTAGCCCAATTCAAGTTGAAGAAAAGTGGTTTCGTGAAAATCGCAGAAAAATTTTTTTCAGAAACTCCGGGGTGCCTGGAGGTCGCGGTGCACCACGCGACATTTGTATTCCAAAACTGAGTCTCTCAGATCACACGAGTACCCAAGCATGCTTGAAACTCATTCAAATGCAAGTGCTTCTATCTGTTGTCTTGATTGTTTCCCACTCATTCCGTTTGGTTTGGGTAACATGTGAAAATCCCATGCCCAGAGAACTTCAAGTAGAGTTCGCGGAAATGATCAGTGGACACCCCAGATAGGGTAAGGATCAGCATTTCCACACTACTCAGAGAATTTTTATTTTCAGGGATGGATTTTTAGCCCAATTCAAGTTGAAGAAAAGTGGTTTCGTGAAAATCGCAGAAAATTTTTTTTCAGAAACTCCGGGGTGCCTGGAGGTCACGGTGCACCACGCGACAGTTGTATTCCAAAACTTAGTCACTCAGATCACACGAGTACCCAAGCATGCTTGAAACTCATTCAAATGCAAGTGCTTCTATCTATTGTCTTGATTGTTTCCCACTCATTCCGTTTGGTTTGGGTAACATGTGAAAATCCCATGCCCAGGGAACTTCAAGTAGAGTTCGCGGAAATGCTCAGTGGACACCCCAGGTAGGGTAAGGATCAGCATTTCCACACTACTCAGAGAATTTTTATTTTCAGGGATGGATTTTTAGCCCAATTCAAGTTGAAGAAAAGTGGTTTCGTGAAAATCGCAGAAAAATTTTTTTCAGAAACTCCGGGGTGCCTGGATGTCGCGGTGCACCACGCGACAGTTGTATTCCAAAACTGAGTCACTCAGATCACACGAGTACCCAAGCATGCTTGAAACTCATTCAAATGCAAGTGCTTCTATCTGTTGTCTTGATTGTTTCCCACTCATTCCTTTTGGTTTGGGTAACGTGAAAAACCCATGCCCAGAGAACTTCAAGTAGAGTTTGCGGAAATGCTCAGTGGACACCCCAGGTAGGGTAAGGATCAGCATTTCCACACTACTCAGAGAATTTTTATTTTCAGGGATGGATTTTTAGCCCAATTCAAGTTGAAGAAAAGTGGTTTCGTGAAAATCGCAGAAAATTTTTTTTCAGAAACTCCGGGGTGCCTGGATGTCGCGGTGCACCACGCGACAGTTGTATTCCAAAACGTAGTCACTCAGATCACACGAGTACCCAAGCATGCTTGAAACTCATTCAAATCCAAGTGCTTCTATCTGTTGTCTTGATTGTTTCCCACTCATTCCGTTTGGTTTGGGTAACATGTGAAAATCCCATGCCCAGAGAACTTCAAGTAGAGTTCGCGGAAATGATCAGTGGACACCCCAGATAGGGTAAGGATCAGCATTTCCACACTACTCAGAGAATTTTTATTTTCAGGGATGGATTTTTAGCCCAATTCAAGTTGAAGAAAAGTGGTTTCGTGAAAATCGCAGAAAATTTTTTTTCAGAAACTCCGGGGTGCCTGGATGTCGCGGTGCACCACGCGACAGTTGTATTCCAAAACTTAGTCACTCAGATCACACGAGTACCCAAGCATGCTTGAAACTCATTCAAATGCAAGTGCTTCTATCTGTTGTCTTGATTGTTTCCCACTCATTCCGTTTGGTTTGGGTAACATGTGAAAATCCCTTGCCCAGAGAACTTCAAGTAGAGTTCGCGGAAATGATCAGTGGACACCCCAGGTAGGGTAAGGATCAGCATTTCCACACTACTCAGAGAATTTTTATTTTCAGGGATGGATTTTTAGCCCAATTCAAGTTGAAGAAAAGTGGTTTCGTGAAAATCGCAGAAAATTTTTTTTCAGAAACTCCGGGGTGCCTGGATGTCGCGGTGCACCACGCGACAGTTGTATTCCAAAACTGAGTCTCTCAGATCACACGAGTACCCAAGCATGCTTGAAACTCATTCAAATGCAAGTGCTTCTATCTGTTGTCTTGATTGTTTCCCACTCATTCCGTTTGGTTTGGGTAACATGTGAAAATCCCATGCCCAGAGAACTTCAAGTAGAGTTCGCGGAAATGATCAGTGGACACCCCAGATAGGGTAAGGATCAGCATTTCCACACTACTCAGAGAATTTTTATTTTCAGGGATGGATTTTTAGCCCAATTCAAGTTGAAGAAAAGTGGTTTCGTGAAAATCGCAGAAAATTTTTTTTCAGAAACTCCGGGGTGCCTGGATGTCGCGGTGCACCACGCGACAGTTGTATTCCAAAACTTAGTCACTCAGATCACACGAGTACCCAAGCATGCTTGAAACTCATTCAAATGCAAGTGCTTCTATCTGTTGTCTTGATTGTTTCCCACTCATTCCGTTTGGTTTGGGTAACATGTGAAAATCCCATGCCCAGAGAACTTCAAGTAGAGTTCGCGGAAATGCTCAGTGGACACCCCAGGTAGGGTAAGGATCAGCATTTCCACACTACTCAGAGAATTTTTATTTTCAGGGATGGATTTTTAGCCCAATTCAAGTTGAAGAAAAGTGGTTTCGTGAAAATCGCAGAAAATTTTTTTTCAGAAACTCCGGGGTGCCTGGATGTCGCGGTGCACCACGCGACAGTTGTATTCCAAAACTTAGTCACTCAGATCACACGAGTACCCAAGCATGCTTGAAACTCATTCAAATGCAAGTGCTTCTATCTGTTGTCTTGATTGTTTCCCACTCATTCCGTTTGGTTTGGGTAACATGTGAAAATCCCATGCCCAGAGAACTTCAAGTAGAGTTCGCGGAAATGCTCAGTGGACACCCCAGGTAGGGTAAGGATCAGCATTTCCACACTACTCAGAGAATTTTTATTTTCAGGGATGGATTTTTAGCCCAATTCAAGTTGAAGAAAAGTGGTTTCGTTAAAATCGCAGAAAATTTTTTTTCAGAAACTCCGGGGTGCCTGGAGGTCGCGGTGCACCACGCGACAGTTGTATTCCAAAACTGAGTCTCTCAGATCACACGAGTACCCAAGCATGCTTGAAACTCATTCAAATGCAAGTGCTTCTAACTGTTGTCTTGATTGTTTCCCACTCATTCCGTTTGGTTTGGGTAACGTGAAAATCCCATGCCCAGAGAACTTCAAGTAGAGTTCGCGGAAATGATCAGTGGACACCCCAGGTAGGGTAAGGATCAGCATTTCCACACTACTCAGAGAATTTTTATTTTCAGGGATGGATTTTTAGCCCAATTCAAGTTGAAGAAAAGTGGTTTCGTGAAAATCGCAGAAAATTTTTTTTCAGAATCTCCGGGGTGCCTGGAGGTCACGGTGCACCACGCGACAGTTGTATTCCAAAAGTTAGTCACTCAGATCACACGAGTACCCAAGCATGCTTGAAACTCATTCAAATGCAAGTGCTTCTATCTGTTGTCTTGATTGTTTCCCACTCATTCCGTTTGGTTTGGGTAACATGTGACAATCCCATGCCCAGGGAACTTCAAGTAGAGTTCGCGCAAATGCTCAGTGGACACCCCAGGTAGGGTAAGGATCAGCATTTCCACACTACTCAGAGAATTTTTATTTTCAGGGATGGATTTTTAGCCCAATTCAAGTTGAAGAAAAGTGGTTTCGTGACAATCGCAGAAAAATTTTTTTCAGAAACTCCGGGGTGCCTGGATGTCGCGGTGCACCACGCGACAGTTGTATTCCAAAACTGAGTCACTCAGATCACACGAGTACCCAAGCATGCTTGAAACTCATTCAAATGCAAGTGCTTCTATCTGTTGTCTTGATTGTTTCCCACTCATTCCTTTTGGTTTGGGTAACGTGAAAAACCCATGCCCTGAGAACTTCAAGTAGAGTTTGCGGAAATGCTCAGTGGACACCCCAGGTAGGGTAAGGATCAGCATTTCCACACTACTCAGAGAATTTTTATTTTCAGGGATGGATTTTTAGCCCAATTCAAGTTGAAGAAAAGTGGTTTCGTGAAAATCGCAGAAAATTTTTTTTCAGAAACTCCGGGGTGCCTGGATGTCGCGGTGCACCACGCGACAGTTGTATTCCAAAACATAGTCACTCAGATCACACGAGTACCCAAGCATGCTTGAAACTCATTCAAATGCAAGTGCTTCTATCTGTTGTCTTGATTGTTTCCCACTCATTCCGTTTGGTTTGGGTAACATGTGAAAATCCCTTGCCCAGAGAACTTCAAGTAGAGTTCGCGGAAATGATCAGTGGACACCCCAGGTAGGGTAAGGATCAGCATTTCCACACTACTCAGAGAATTTTTATTTTCAGGGATGGATTTTTAGCCCAATTCAAGTTGAAGAAAAGTGGTTTCGTGAAAATCGCAGAAAATTTTTTTTCAGAAACTCCGGGGTGCCTGGAGGTCGCGGTGCACCACGCGACATTTGTATTCCAAAACTGAGTCTCTCAGATCACACGAGTACCCAAGCATGCTTGAAACTCATTCAAATCCAAGTGCTTCTATCTGTTGTCTTGATTGTTTCCCACTCATTCCGTTTGGTTTGGGTAACATGTGAAAATCCCATGCCCAGAGAACTTCAAGTAGAGTTCGCGGAAATGATCAGTGGACACCCCAGATAGGGTAAGGATCAGCATTTCCACACTACTCAGAGAATTTTTATTTTCAGGGATGGATTTTTAGCCCAATTCAAGTTGAAGAAAAGTGGTTTCGTGAAAATCGCAGAAAATTTTTTTTCAGAAACTCCGGGGTGCCTGGATGTCGCGGTGCACCACGCGACAGTTGTATTCCAAAACTTAGTCACTCAGATCACACGAGTACCCAAGCATGCTTGAAACTCATTCAAATGCAAGTGCTTCTATCTGTTGTCTTGATTGTTTCCCACTCATTCCGTTTGGTTTGGGTAACATGTGAAAATCCCATGCCCAGAGAACTTCAAGTAGAGTTCGCGGAAATGCTCAGTGGACACCCCAGGTAGGGTAAGGATCAGCATTTCCACACTACTCAGAGAATTTTTATTTTCAGGGATGGATTTTTAGCCCAATTCAAGTTGAAGAAAAGTGGTTTCGTGAAAATCGCAGAAAATTTTTTTTCAGAAACTCCGGGGTGCCTGGATGTCGCGGTGCACCACGCGACAGTTGTATTCCAAAACTTAGTCACTCAGATCACACGAGTACCCAAGCATGCTTGAAACTCATTCAAATGCAAGTGCTTCTATCTGTTGTCTTGATTGTTTCCCACTCATTCCGTTTGGTTTGGGTAACATGTGAAAATCCCATGCCCAGAGAACTTCAAGTAGAGTTCGCGGAAATGCTCAGTGGACACCCCAGGTAGGGTAAGGATCAGCATTTCCACACTACTCAGAGAATTTTTATTTTCAGGGATGGATTTTTAGCCCAATTCAAGTTGAAGAAAAGTGGTTTCGTGAAAATCGCAGAAAATTTTTTTTCAGAAACTCCGGGGTGCCTGGATGTCGCGGTGCACCACGCGACAGTTGTATTCCAAAACTGAGTCACTCAGATCACACGAGTACCCAAGCATGCTTGAAACTCATTCAAATGCAAGTGCTTCTATCTGTTGTCTTGATTGTTTCCCACTCATTCCTTTTGGTTTGGGTAACATGTCAAAATCCCATGCCTAGAGAACTTCAAGTAGAGTTCTCGGAAATGCTCAGTGGACACCCAAGGTAGGGTCAGGATCAGCATTTCCACACTACTCAGAGAATTTTTATTTTCAGGGATGGATTTTTAGCCCAATTCAAGTTGAAGAAAAGTGGTTTCGTTAAAATCGCAGAAAATTTTTTTTCAGAAACTCCGGGGTGCCTGGAGGTCGCGGTGCACCACGCGACAGTTGTATTCCAAAACTGAGTCTCTCAGATCACACGAGTACCCAAGCATGCTTGAAACTCATTCAAATGCAAGTGCTTCTATCTGTTGTCTTGATTGTTTCCCACTCATTCCGTTTGGTTTGGGTAACGTGAAAATCCCATGCCCAGAGAACTTCAAGTAGAGTTCGCGGAAATGATCAGTGGACACCCCAGATAGGGTAAGGATCAGCATTTCCACACTACTCAGAGAATTTTTATTTTCAGGGATGGATTTTTAGCCCAATTCAAGTTGAAGAAAAGTGGTTTCGTGAAAATCGCAGAAAAATTTTTTTCAGAAACTCCGGGGTGCCTGGATGTCGCGGTGCACCACGCGACAGTTGTATTCCAAAACTGAGTCACTCAGATCACACGAGTACCCAAGCATGCTTGAAACTCATTCAAATGCAAGTGCTTCTATCTGTTGTCTTGATTGTTTCCCACTCATTCCTTTTGGTTTGGGTAACGTGAAAAACCCATGCCCAGAGAACTTCAAGTAGAGTTTGCGGAAATGCTCAGTGGACACCCCAGGTAGGGTAAGGATCAGCATTTCCACACTACTCAGAGAATTTTTATTTTCAGGGATGGATTTTTAGCCCAATTCAAGTTGAAGAAAAGTGGTTTCGTGAAAATCGCAGAAAATTTTTTTTCAGAAACTCCGGGGTGCCTGGATGTCGCGGTGCACCACGCGACAGTTGTATTCCAAAACTTAGTCACTCAGATCACACGAGTACCCAAGCATGCTTGAAACTCATTCAAATGCAAGTGCTTCTATCTGTTGTCTTGATTGTTTCCCACTCATTCCGTTTGGTTTGGGTAACATGTGAAAATCCCTTGCCCAGAGAACTTCAAGTAGAGTTCGCGGAAATGATCAGTGGACACCCCAGGTAGGGTAAGGATCAGCATTTCCACACTACTCAGAGAATTTTTATTTTCAGGGATGGATTTTTAGCCCAATTCAAGTTGAAGAAAAGTGGTTTCGTGAAAATCGCAGAAAATTTTTTTTCAGAAACTCCGGGGTGCCTGGATGTCGCGGTGCACCACGCGACAGTTGTATTCCAAAACTTAGTCACTCAGATCACACGAGTACCCAAGCATGCTTGAAACTCATTCAAATGCAAGTGCTTCTATCTGTTGTCTTGATTGTTTCCCACTCATTCCGTTTGGTTTGGGTAACATGTGAAAATCCCATGCCCAGAGAACTTCAAGTAGAGTTCGCGGAAATGCTCAGTGGACACCCCAGGTAGGGTAAGGATCAGCATTTCCACACTACTCAGAGAATTTTTATTTTCAGGGATGGATTTTTAGCCCAATTCAAGTTGAAGAAAAGTGGTTTCGTTAAAATCGCAGAAATTTTTTTTTCAGAAACTCCGGGGTGCCTGGAGGTCGCGGTGCACCACGCGACAGTTGTATTCCAAAACTGAGTCTCTCAGATCACACGAGTACCCAAGCATGCTTGAAACTCATTCAAATGCAAGTGCTTCTAACTGTTGTCTTGATTGTTTCCCACTCATTCCGTTTGGTTTGGGTAACGTGAAAATCCCATGCCCAGAGAACTTCAAGTAGAGTTCGCGGAAATGCTCAGTGGACACCCCAGGTAGGGTAAGGATCAGCATTTCCACACTACTCAGAGAATTTTTATTTTCAGGGATGGATTTTTAGCCCAATTCAAGTTGAAGAAAAGTGGTTTCGTGAAAATCGCAGAAATTTTTTTTTAGAAACTCCGGGGTGCCTGGATGTCGCGGTGCACCACGCGACAGTTGTATTCCAAAACTTAGTCACTCAGATCACACGAGTACCCAAGCATGCTTGAAACTCATTCAAATGCAAGTGCTTCTATCTGTTGTCTTGATTGTTTCCCACTCATTCCGTTTGGTTTGGGTAACATGTGAAAATCCCTTGCCCAGAGAACTTCAAGTAGAGTTCGCGGAAATGATCAGTGGACACCCCAGGTAGGGTAAGGATCAGCATTTCCACACTACTCAGAGAATTTTTATTTTCAGGGATGGATTTTTAGCCCAATTCAAGTTGAAGAAAAGTGGTTTCGTGAAAATCGCAGAAAATTTTTTTTCAGAAACTCCGGGGTGCCTGGAGGTCGCGGTGCACCACGCGACATTTGTATTCCAAAACTGAGTCTCTCAGATCACACGAGTACCCAAGCATGCTTGAAACTCATTCAAATCCAAGTGCTTCTATCTGTTGTCTTGATTGTTTCCCACTCATTCCGTTTGGTTTGGGTAACATGTGAAAATCCCATGCCCAGAGAACTTCAAGTAGAGTTCGCGGAAATGATCAGTGGACACCCCAGATAGGGTAAGGATCAGCATTTCCACACTACTCAGAGAATTTTTATTTTCAGGGATGGATTTTTAGCCCAATTCAAGTTGAAGAAAAGTGGTTTCGTGAAAATCGCAGAAAATTTTTTTTCAGAAACTCCGGGGTGCCTGGATGTCGCGGTGCACCACGCGACAGTTGTATTCCAAAACTTAGTCACTCAGATCACACGAGTACCCAAGCATGCTTGAAACTCATTCAAATGCAAGTGCTTCTATCTGTTGTCTTGATTGTTTCCCACTCATTCCGTTTGGTTTGGGTAACATGTGAAAATCCCATGCCCAGAGAACTTCAAGTAGAGTTCGCGGAAATGCTCAGTGGACACCCCAGGTAGGGTAAGGATCAGCATTTCCACACTACTCAGAGAATTTTTATTTTCAGGGATGGATTTTTAGCCCAATTCAAGTTGAAGAAAAGTGGTTTCGTGAAAATCGCAGAAAATTTTTTTTCAGAAACTCCGGGGTGCCTGGATGTCGCGGTGCACCACGCGACAGTTGTATTCCAAAACTTAGTCACTCAGATCACACGAGTACCCAAGCATGCTTGAAACTCATTCAAATGCAAGTGCTTCTATCTGTTGTCTTGATTGTTTCCCACTCATTCCGTTTGGTTTGGGTAACATGTGAAAATCCCATGCCCAGAGAACTTCAAGTAGAGTTCGCGGAAATGCTCAGTGGACACCCCAGGTAGGGTAAGGATCAGCATTTCCACACTACTCAGAGAATTTTTATTTTCAGGGATGGATTTTTAGCCCAATTCAAGTTGAAGAAAAGTGGTTTCGTGAAAATCGCAGAAAATTTTTTTTCAGAAACTCCGGGGTGCCTGGATGTCGCGGTGCACCACGCGACAGTTGTATTCCAAAACTGAGTCACTCAGATCACACGAGTACCCAAGCATGCTTGAAACTCATTCAAATGCAAGTGCTTCTATCTGTTGTCTTGATTGTTTCCCACTCATTCCTTTTGGTTTGGGTAACATGTCAAAATCCCATGCCTAGAGAACTTCAAGTAGAGTTCTCGGAAATGCTCAGTGGACACCCAAGGTAGGGTCAGGATCAGCATTTCCACACTACTCAGAGAATTTTTATTTTCAGGGATGGATTTTTAGCCCAATTCAAGTTGAAGAAAAGTGGTTTCGTTAAAATCGCAGAAAATTTTTTTTCAGAAACTCCGGGGTGCCTGGAGGTCGCGGTGCACCACGCGACAGTTGTATTCCAAAACTGAGTCTCTCAGATCACACGAGTACCCAAGCATGCTTGAAACTCATTCAAATGCAAGTGCTTCTATCTGTTGTCTTGATTGTTTCCCACTCATTCCGTTTGGTTTGGGTAACGTGAAAATCCCATGCCCAGAGAACTTCAAGTAGAGTTCGCGGAAATGATCAGTGGACACCCCAGATAGGGTAAGGATCAGCATTTCCACACTACTCAGAGAATTTTTATTTTCAGGGATGGATTTTTAGCCCAATTCAAGTTGAAGAAAAGTGGTTTCGTGAAAATCGCAGAAAATTTTTTTTCAGAAACTCCGGGGTGCCTGGATGTCGCGGTGCACCACGCGACAGTTGTATTCCAAAACTGAGTCACTCAGATCACACGAGTACCCAAGCATGCTTGAAACTCATTCAAATGCAAGTGCTTCTATCTGTTGTCTTGATTGTTTCCCACTCATTCCTTTTGGTTTGGGTAACGTGAAAAACCCATGCCCAGAGAACTTCAAGTAGAGTTTGCGGAAATGCTCAGTGGACACCCCAGGTAGGGTAAGGATCAGCATTTCCACACTACTCAGAGAATTTTTATTTTCAGGGATGGATTTTTAGCCCAATTCAAGTTGAAGAAAAGTGGTTTCGTGAAAATCGCAGAAAATTTTTTTTCAGAAACTCCGGGGTGCCTGGATGTCGCGGTGCACCACGCGACAGTTGTATTCCAAAACTTAGTCACTCAGATCACACGAGTACCCAAGCATGCTTGAAACTCATTCAAATGCAAGTGCTTCTATCTGTTGTCTTGATTGTTTCCCACTCATTCCGTTTGGTTTGGGTAACATGTGAAAATCCCTTGCCCAGAGAACTTCAAGTAGAGTTCGCGGAAATGATCAGTGGACACCCCAGGTAGGGTAAGGATCAGCATTTCCACACTACTCAGAGAATTTTTATTTTCAGGGATGGATTTTTAGCCCAATTCAAGTTGAAGAAAAGTGGTTTCGTGAAAATCGCAGAAAATTTTTTTTCAGAAACTCCGGGGTGCCTGGATGTCGCGGTGCACCACGCGACAGTTGTATTCCAAAACTTAGTCACTCAGATCACACGAGTACCCAAGCATGCTTGAAACTCATTCAAATGCAAGTGCTTCTATCTGTTGTCTTGATTGTTTCCCACTCATTCCGTTTGGTTTGGGTAACATGTGAAAATCCCATGCCCAGAGAACTTCAAGTAGAGTTCGCGGAAATGCTCAGTGGACACCCCAGGTAGGGTAAGGATCAGCATTTCCACACTACTCAGAGAATTTTTATTTTCAGGGATGGATTTTTAGCCCAATTCAAGTTGAAGAAAAGTGGTTTCGTTAAAATCGCAGAAATTTTTTTTTCAGAAACTCCGGGGTGCCTGGAGGTCGCGGTGCACCACGCGACAGTTGTATTCCAAAACTGAGTCTCTCAGATCACACGAGTACCCAAGCATGCTTGAAACTCATTCAAATGCAAGTGCTTCTAACTGTTGTCTTGATTGTTTCCCACTCATTCCGTTTGGTTTGGGTAACGTGAAAATCCCATGCCCAGAGAACTTCAAGTAGAGTTCGCGGAAATGCTCAGTGGACACCCCAGGTAGGGTAAGGATCAGCATTTCCACACTACTCAGAGAATTTTTATTTTCAGGGATGGATTTTTAGCCCAATTCAAGTTGAAGAAAAGTGGTTTCGTGAAAATCGCAGAAATTTTTTTTTAGAAACTCCGGGGTGCCTGGATGTCGCGGTGCACCACGCGACAGTTGTATTCCAAAACTTAGTCACTCAGATCACACGAGTACCCAAGCATGCTTGAAACTCATTCAAATGCAAGTGCTTCTATCTGTTGTCTTGATTGTTTCCCACTCATTCCGTTTGGTTTGGGTAACATGTGAAAATCCCTTGCCCAGAGAACTTCAAGTAGAGTTCGCGGAAATGATCAGTGGACACCCCAGGTAGGGTAAGGATCAGCATTTCCACACTACTCAGAGAATTTTTATTTTCAGGGATGGATTTTTAGCCCAATTCAAGTTGAAGAAAAGTGGTTTCGTGAAAATCGCAGAAAATTTTTTTTCAGAAACTCCGGGGTGCCTGGAGGTCGCGGTGCACCACGCGACATTTGTATTCCAAAACTGAGTCTCTCAGATCACACGAGTACCCAAGCATGCTTGAAACTCATTCAAATCCAAGTGCTTCTATCTGTTGTCTTGATTGTTTCCCACTCATTCCGTTTGGTTTGGGTAACATGTGAAAATCCCATGCCCAGAGAACTTCAAGTAGAGTTCGCGGAAATGATCAGTGGACACCCCAGATAGGGTAAGGATCAGCATTTCCACACTACTCAGAGAATTTTTATTTTCAGGGATGGATTTTTAGCCCAATTCAAGTTGAAGAAAAGTGGTTTCGTGAAAATCGCAGAAAATTTTTTTTCAGAAACTCCGGGGTGCCTGGATGTCGCGGTGCACCACGCGACAGTTGTATTCCAAAACTTAGTCACTCAGATCACACGAGTACCCAAGCATGCTTGAAACTCATTCAAATGCAAGTGCTTCTATCTGTTGTCTTGATTGTTTCCCACTCATTCCGTTTGGTTTGGGTAACATGTGAAAATCCCATGCCCAGAGAACTTCAAGTAGAGTTCGCGGAAATGCTCAGTGGACACCCCAGGTAGGGTAAGGATCAGCATTTCCACACTACTCAGAGAATTTTTATTTTCAGGGATGGATTTTTAGCCCAATTCAAGTTGAAGAAAAGTGGTTTCGTGAAAATCGCAGAAAATTTTTTTTCAGAAACTCCGGGGTGCCTGGATGTCGCGGTGCACCACGCGACAGTTGTATTCCAAAACTTAGTCACTCAGATCACACGAGTACCCAAGCATGCTTGAAACTCATTCAAATGCAAGTGCTTCTATCTGTTGTCTTGATTGTTTCCCACTCATTCCGTTTGGTTTGGGTAACATGTGAAAATCCCATGCCCAGAGAACTTCAAGTAGAGTTCGCGGAAATGCTCAGTGGACACCCCAGGTAGGGTAAGGATCAGCATTTCCACACTACTCAGAGAATTTTTATTTTCAGGGATGGATTTTTAGCCCAATTCAAGTTGAAGAAAAGTGGTTTCGTGAAAATCGCAGAAAATTTTTTTTCAGAAACTCCGGGGTGCCTGGATGTCGCGGTGCACCACGCGACAGTTGTATTCCAAAACTGAGTCACTCAGATCACACGAGTACCCAAGCATGCTTGAAACTCATTCAAATGCAAGTGCTTCTATCTGTTGTCTTGATTGTTTCCCACTCATTCCTTTTGGTTTGGGTAACATGTCAAAATCCCATGCCTAGAGAACTTCAAGTAGAGTTCTCGGAAATGCTCAGTGGACACCCAAGGTAGGGTCAGGATCAGCATTTCCACACTACTCAGAGAATTTTTATTTTCAGGGATGGATTTTTAGCCCAATTCAAGTTGAAGAAAAGTGGTTTCGTTAAAATCGCAGAAAATTTTTTTTCAGAAACTCCGGGGTGCCTGGAGGTCGCGGTGCACCACGCGACAGTTGTATTCCAAAACTGAGTCTCTCAGATCACACGAGTACCCAAGCATGCTTGAAACTCATTCAAATGCAAGTGCTTCTATCTGTTGTCTTGATTGTTTCCCACTCATTCCGTTTGGTTTGGGTAACGTGAAAATCCCATGCCCAGAGAACTTCAAGTAGAGTTCGCGGAAATGATCAGTGGACACCCCAGATAGGGTAAGGATCAGCATTTCCACACTACTCAGAGAATTTTTATTTTCAGGGATGGATTTTTAGCCCAATTCAAGTTGAAGAAAAGTGGTTTCGTGAAAATCGCAGAAAATTTTTTTTCAGAAACTCCGGGGTGCCTGGATGTCGCGGTGCACCACGCGACAGTTGTATTCCAAAACTTAGTCACTCAGATCACACGAGTACCCAAGCATGCTTGAAACTCATTCAAATGCAAGTGCTTCTATCTGTTGTCTTGATTGTTTCCCACTCATTCCGTTTGGTTTGGGTAACATGTGAAAATCCCATGCCCAGAGAACTTCAAGTAGAGTTCGCGGAAATGCTCAGTGGACACCCCAGGTAGGGTAAGGATCAGCATTTCCACACTACTCAGAGAATTTTTATTTTCAGGGATGGATTTTTAGCCCAATTCAAGTTGAAGAAAAGTGGTTTCGTGAAAATCGCAGAAAATTTTTTTTCAGAAACTCCGGGGTGCCTGGATGTCGCGGTGCACCACGCGACAGTTGTATTCCAAAACTTAGTCACTCAGATCACACGAGTACCCAAGCATGCTTGAAACTCATTCAAATGCAAGTGCTTCTATCTGTTGTCTTGATTGTTTCCCACTCATTCCGTTTGGTTTGGGTAACATGTGAAAATCCCATGCCCAGAGAACTTCAAGTAGAGTTCGCGGAAATGCTCAGTGGACACCCCAGGTAGGGTAAGGATCAGCATTTCCACACTACTCAGAGCATTTTTATTTTCAGGGATGGATTTTTAGCCCAATTCAAGTTGAAGAAAAGTGGTTTCGTTAAAATCGAGAAAATTTTTTTTCAGAAACTCCGGGGTGCCTGGAGGTCGCGGTGCACCACGCGACAGTTGTATTCCAAAACTGAGTCTCTCAGATCACACGAGTACCCAAGCATGCTTGAAACTCATTCAAATGCAAGTGCTTCTAACTGTTGTCTTGATTGTTTCCCACTCATTCCGTTTGGTTTGGGTAACGTGAAAATCCCATGCCCAGAGAACTTCAAGTAGAGTTCGCGGAAATGCTCAGTGGACACCCCAGGTAGGGTAAGGATCAGCATTTCCACACTACTCAGAGAATTTTTTTTTTCAGGGATGGATTTTTAGCCCAATTCAAGTTGAAGAAAAGTGGTTTCGTGAAAATCGCAGAAAATTTTTTTTCAGAAACTCCGGGGTGCCTGGATGTCGCGGTGCACCACGCGACAGTTGTATTCCAAAACTGAGTCACTCAGATCACACGAGTACCCAAGCATGCTTGAAACTCATTCAAATGCAAGTGCTTCTATCTGTTGTCTTGATTGTTTCCCACTCATTCCTTTTGGTTTGGGTAACGTGAAAAACCCATGCCCAGAGAACTTCAAGTAGAGTTTGCGGAAATGCTCAGTGGACACCCCAGGTAGGGTAAGGATCAGCATTTCCACACTACTCAGAGAATTTTTATTTTCAGGGATGGATTTTTAGCCCAATTCAAGTTGAAGAAAAGTGGTTTCGTGAAAATCGCAGAAAATTTTTTTTCAGAAACTCCGGGGTGCCTGGATGTCGCGGTGCACCACGCGACAGTTGTATTCCAAAACTTAGTCACTCAGATCACACGAGTACCCAAGCATGCTTGAAACTCATTCAAATGCAAGTGCTTCTATCTGTTGTCTTGATTGTTTCCCACTCATTCCGTTTGGTTTGGGTAACATGTGAAAATCCCTTGCCCAGAGAACTTCAAGTAGAGTTCGCGGAAATGATCAGTGGACACCCCAGGTAGGGTAAGGATCAGCATTTCCACACTACTCAGAGAATTTTTATTTTCAGGGATGGATTTTTAGCCCAATTCAAGTTGAAGAAAAGTGGTTTCGTGAAAATCGCAGAAAATTTTTTTTCAGAAACTCCGGGGTGCCTGGATGTCGCGGTGCACCACGCGACAGTTGTATTCCAAAACTTAGTCACTCAGATCACACGAGTACCCAAGCATGCTTGAAACTCATTCAAATGCAAGTGCTTCTATCTGTTGTCTTGATTGTTTCCCACTCATTCCGTTTGGTTTGGGTAACATGTGAAAATCCCATGCCCAGAGAACTTCAAGTAGAGTTCGCGGAAATGCTCAGTGGACACCCCAGGTAGGGTAAGGATCAGCATTTCCACACTACTCAGAGAATTTTTATTTTCAGGGATGGATTTTTAGCCCAATTCAAGTTGAAGAAAAGTGGTTTCGTTAAAATCGCAGAAATTTTTTTTTCAGAAACTCCGGGGTGCCTGGAGGTCGCGGTGCACCACGCGACAGTTGTATTCCAAAACTGAGTCTCTCAGATCACACGAGTACCCAAGCATGCTTGAAACTCATTCAAATGCAAGTGCTTCTAACTGTTGTCTTGATTGTTTCCCACTCATTCCGTTTGGTTTGGGTAACGTGAAAATCCCATGCCCAGAGAACTTCAAGTAGAGTTCGCGGAAATGCTCAGTGGACACCCCAGGTAGGGTAAGGATCAGCATTTCCACACTACTCAGAGAATTTTTATTTTCAGGGATGGATTTTTAGCCCAATTCAAGTTGAAGAAAAGTGGTTTCGTGAAAATCGCAGAAATTTTTTTTTAGAAACTCCGGGGTGCCTGGATGTCGCGGTGCACCACGCGACAGTTGTATTCCAAAACTTAGTCACTCAGATCACACGAGTACCCAAGCATGCTTGAAACTCATTCAAATGCAAGTGCTTCTATCTGTTGTCTTGATTGTTTCCCACTCATTCCGTTTGGTTTGGGTAACATGTGAAAATCCCATGCCCAGAGAACTTCAAGTAGAGTTCGCGGAAATGCTCAGTGGACACCCCAGGTAGGGTAAGGATCAGCATTTCCACACTACTCAGAGAATTTTTATTTTCAGGGATGGATTTTTAGCCCAATTCAAGTTGAAGAAAAGTGGTTTCGTGAAAATCGCAGAAAATTTTTTTTCAGAAACTCCGGGGTGCCTGGATGTCGCGGTGCACCACGCGACAGTTGTATTCCAAAACTGAGTCACTCAGATCACACGAGTACCCAAGCATGCTTGAAACTCATTCAAATGCAAGTGCTTCTATCTGTTGTCTTGATTGTTTCCCACTCATTCCTTTTGGTTTGGGTAACATGTCAAAATCCCATGCCTAGAGAACTTCAAGTAGAGTTCTCGGAAATGCTCAGTGGACACCCCAGGTAGGGTCAGGATCAGCATTTCCACACTACTCAGAGAATTTTTATTTTCAGGGATGGATTTTTAGCCCAATTCAAGTTGAAGAAAAGTGGTTTCGTTAAAATCGCAGAAATTTTTTTTTCAGAAACTCCGGGGTGCCTGGATGTCGCGGTGCACCACGCGACAGTTGTATTCCAAAACTTATACACTCAGATCACACGAGTACCCAAGCATGCTTGAAACTCATTCAAATGCAAGTGCTTCTATCTGTTGTCTTGATTGTTTCCCACTCATTCAGTTTGGTTTGGGTAACATGTGAAAATCCCATGCCCAGAGAACTTCAAGTAGAGTTCGCGGAAATGCTCAGTGGACACCCCAGATAGGGTAAGGATCAGCATTTCCACACTACTCAGAGAATTTTTATTTTCAGGGATGGATTTTTAGCCCAATTCAAGTTGAAGAAAAGTGGTTTCGTTAAAATCGCAGAAAATTTTTTTTCAGAAACTCCGGGGTGCCTGGAGGTCGCGGTGCACCACGCGACAGTTGTATTCCAAAACTGAGTCTCTCAGATCACACGAGTACCCAAGCATGCTTGAAACTCATTCAAATGCAAGTGCTTCTAACTGTTGTCTTGATTGTTTCCCACTCATTCCGTTTGGTTTGGGTAACGTGAAAATCCCATGCCCAGAGAACTTCAAGTAGAGTTCGCGGAAATGATCAGTGGACACCCCAGGTAGGGTAAGGATCAGCATTTCCACACTACTCAGAGAATTTTTATTTTCAGGGATGGATTTTTAGCCCAATTCAAGTTGAAGAAAAGTGGTTTCGTGAAAATCGCAGAAAATTTTTTTTCAGAAACTCCGGGGTGCCTGGAGGTCGCGGTGCACCACGCGACATTTGTATTCCAAAACTGAGTCTCTCAGATCACACGAGTACCCAAGCATGCTTGAAACTCATTCAAATCCAAGTGCTTCTATCTGTTGTCTTGATTGTTTCCCACTCATTCCGTTTGGTTTGGGTAACATGTGAAAATCCCATGCCCAGAGAACTTCAAGTAGAGTTCGCAGAAATGATCAGTGGACACCCCAGATAGGGTAAGGATCAGCATTTCCACACTACTCAGAGAATTTTTATTTTCAGGGATGGATTTTTAGCCCAATTCAAGTTGAAGAAAAGTGGTTTTGTGAAAATCGCAGAAAATTTTTTTTCAGAAACTCCGGGGTGCCTGGATGTCGCGGTGCACCACGCGACAGTTGTATTCCAAAACTTAGTCACTCAGATCACACGAGTACCCAAGCATGCTTGAAACTCATTCAAATGCAAGTGCTTCTATCTGTTGTCTTGATTGTTTCCCACTCATTCCGTTTGGTTTGGGTAACATGTGAAAATCCCATGCCCAGAGAACTTCAAGTAGAGTTCGCGGAAATGCTCAGTGGACATCCCAGGTAGGGTAAGGATCAGCATTTCCACACTACTCAGAGAATTTTTATTTTCAGGGATGGATTTTTAGCCCAATTCAAGTTGAAGAAAAGTGGTTTCGTGAAAATCGCAGAAAATTTTTTTTCAGAAACTCCGGGGTGCCTGGATGTCGCGGTGCACCACGCGACAGTTGTATTCCAAAACTGAGTCACTCAGATCACACGAGTACCCAAGCATGCTTGAAACTCATTCAAATGCAAGTGCTTCTATCTGTTGTCTTGATTGTTTCCCACTCATTCCTTTTGGTTTGGGTAACATGTCAAAATCCCATGCCTAGAGAACTTCAAGTAGAGTTCTCGGAAATGCTCAGTGGACACCCCAGGTAGGGTCAGGATCAGCATTTCCACACTACTCAGAGAATTTTTATTTTCAGGGATGGATTTTTAGCCCAATTCAAGTTGAAGAAAAGTGGTTTCGTTAAAATCGCAGAAAATTTTTTTTCAGAAACTCCGGGGTGCCTGGAGGTCGCGGTGCACCACGCGACAGTTGTATTCCAAAACTGAGTCTCTCAGATCACACGAGTACCCAAGCATGCTTGAAACTCATTCAAATGCAAGTGCTTCTATCTGTTGTCTTGATTGTTTCCCACTCATTCCGTTTGGTTTGGGTAACATGTGAAAATCCCATGCCCAGAGAACTTCAAGTAGAGTTCGCGGAAATGCTCAGTGGACACCCCAGGTAGGGTAAGGATCAGCATTTCCACACTACTCAGAGAATTTTTATTTTCAGGGATGGATTTTTAGCCCAATTCAAGTTGAAGAAAAGTGGTTTCGTTAAAATCGCAGAAAATTTTTTTTCAGAAACTCCGGGGTGCCTGGAGGTCGCGGTGCACCACGCGACAGTTGTATTCCAAAACTGAGTCTCTCAGATCACACGAGTACCCAAGCATGCTTGAAACTCATTCAAATGCAAGTGCTTCTATCTGTTGTCTTGATTGTTTCCCACTCATTCCGTTTGGTTTGGGTAACATGTGAAAATCCCATGCCCAGAGAACTTCAAGTAGAGTTCGCGGAAATGATCAGTGGACACCCCAGGTAGGGTAAGGATCAGCATTTCCACACTACTCAGAGAATTTTTATTTTCAGGGATGGATTTTTAGCCCAATTCAAGTTGAAGAAAAGTGGTTTTGTGAAAATCGCAGAAATTTTTTTTTCAGAAACTCCGGGGTGCCTGGATGTCGCGGTGCACCACGCGACAGTTGTATTCCAAAACTTAGTCACTCAGATCACACGAGTACCCAAGCATGCTTGAAACTCATTCAAATGCAAGTGCTTCTATCTGTTGTCTTGATTGTTTCCCACTCATTCCGTTTGGTTTGGGTAACATGTGAAAATCCCATGCCCAGAGAACTTCAAGTAGAGTTCGCGGAAATGCTCAGTGGACACCCCAGGTAGGGTAAGGATCAGCATTTCCACACTACTCAGAGAATTTTTATTTTCAGGGATGGATTTTTAGCCCAATTCAAGTTGAAGAAAAGTGGTTTCGTGAAAATCGCAGAAAATTTTTTTTCAGAAACTCCGGGGTGCCTGGATGTCGCGGTGCACCACGCGACAGTTGTATTCCAAAACTGAGTCACTCAGATCACACGAGTACCCAAGCATGCTTGAAACTCATTCAAATGCAAGTGCTTCTATCTGTTGTCTTGATTGTTTCCCACTCATTCCTTTTGGTTTGGGTAACATGTCAAAATCCCATGCCTAGAGAACTTCAAGTAGAGTTCGCGGAAATGCTCAGTGGACACCCCAGGTAGGGTAAGGATCAGCATTTCCACACTACTCAGAGAATTTTTATTTTCAGGGATGGATTTTTAGCCCAATTCAAGTTGAAGAAAAGTGGTTTCGTTAAAATCGCAGAAATTTTTTTTTCAGAAACTCCGGGGTGCCTGGAGGTCGCGGTGCACCACGCGACAGTTGTATTCCAAAACTGAGTCTCTCAGATCACACGAGTACCCAAGCATGCTTGAAACTCATTCAAATGCAAGTGCTTCTAACTGTTGTCTTGATTGTTTCCCACTCATTCCGTTTGGTTTGGGTAACGTGAAAATCCCATGCCCAGAGAACTTCAAGTAGAGTTCGCGGAAATGCTCAGTGGACACCCCAGGTAGGGTAAGGATCAGCATTTCCACACTACTCAGAGAATTTTTATTTTCAGGGATGGATTTTTAGCCCAATTCAAGTTGAAGAAAAGTGGTTTCGTGAAAATCGCAGAAATTTTTTTTTAGAAACTCCGGGGTGCCTGGATGTCGCGGTGCACCACGCGACAGTTGTATTCCAAAACTTAGTCACTCAGATCACACGAGTACCCAAGCATGCTTGAAACTCATTCAAATGCAAGTGCTTCTATCTGTTGTCTTGATTGTTTCCCACTCATTCCGTTTGGTTTGGGTAACATGTGAAAATCCCATGCCCAGAGAACTTCAAGTAGAGTTCGCGGAAATGCTCAGTGGACACCCCAGGTAGGGTAAGGATCAGCATTTCCACACTACTCAGAGAATTTTTATTTTCAGGGATGGATTTTTAGCCCAATTCAAGTTGAAGAAAAGTGGTTTCGTGAAAATCGCAGAAAATTTTTTTTCAGAAACTCCGGGGTGCCTGGATGTCGCGGTGCACCACGCGACAGTTGTATTCCAAAACTGAGTCACTCAGATCACACGAGTACCCAAGCATGCTTGAAACTCATTCAAATGCAAGTGCTTCTATCTGTTGTCTTGATTGTTTCCCACTCATTCCTTTTGGTTTGGGTAACATGTCAAAATCCCATGCCTAGAGAACTTCAAGTAGAGTTCTCGGAAATGCTCAGTGGACACCCCAGGTAGGGTCAGGATCAGCATTTCCACACTACTCAGAGAATTTTTATTTTCAGGGATGGATTTTTAGCCCAATTCAAGTTGAAGAAAAGTGGTTTCGTTAAAATCGCAGAAAATTTTTTTTCAGAAACTCCGGGGTGCCTGGATGTCGCGGTGCACCACGCGACAGTTGTATTCCAAAACTTATACACTCAGATCACACGAGTACCCAAGCATGCTTGAAACTCATTCAAATGCAAGTGCTTCTATCTGTTGTCTTGATTGTTTCCCACTCATTCAGTTTGGTTTGGGTAACATGTGAAAATCCCATGCCCAGAGAACTTCAAGTAGAGTTCGCGGAAATGCTCAGTGGACACCCCAGATAGGGTAAGGATCAGCATTTCCACACTACTCAGAGAATTTTTATTTTCAGGGATGGATTTTTAGCCCAATTCAAGTTGAAGAAAAGTGGTTTCGTTAAAATCGCAGAAAATTTTTTTTCAGAAACTCCGGGGTGCCTGGAGGTCGCGGTGCACCACGCGACAGTTGTATTCCAAAACTGAGTCTCTCAGATCACACGAGTACCCAAGCATGCTTGAAACTCATTCAAATGCAAGTGCTTCTAACTGTTGTCTTGATTGTTTCCCACTCATTCCGTTTGGTTTGGGTAACGTGAAAATCCCATGCCCAGAGAACTTCAAGTAGAGTTCGCGGAAATGATCAGTGGACACCCCAGGTAGGGTAAGGATCAGCATTTCCACACTACTCAGAGAATTTTTATTTTCAGGGATGGATTTTTAGCCCAATTCAAGTTGAAGAAAAGTGGTTTCGTGAAAATCGCAGAAAATTTTTTTTCAGAAACTCCGGGGTGCCTGGAGGTCGCGGTGCACCACGCGACATTTGTATTCCAAAACTGAGTCTCTCAGATCACACGAGTACCCAAGCATGCTTGAAACTCATTCAAATCCAAGTGCTTCTATCTGTTGTCTTGATTGTTTCCCACTCATTCCGTTTGGTTTGGGTAACATGTGAAAATCCCATGCCCAGAGAACTTCAAGTAGAGTTCGCAGAAATGATCAGTGGACACCCCAGATAGGGTAAGGATCAGCATTTCCACACTACTCAGAGAATTTTTATTTTCAGGGATGGATTTTTAGCCCAATTCAAGTTGAAGAAAAGTGGTTTTGTGAAAATCGCAGAAAATTTTTTTTCAGAAACTCCGGGGTGCCTGGATGTCGCGGTGCACCACGCGACAGTTGTATTCCAAAACTTAGTCACTCAGATCACACGAGTACCCAAGCATGCTTGAAACTCATTCAAATGCAAGTGCTTCTATCTGTTGTCTTGATTGTTTCCCACTCATTCCGTTTGGTTTGGGTAACATGTGAAAATCCCATGCCCAGAGAACTTCAAGTAGAGTTCGCGGAAATGCTCAGTGGACATCCCAGGTAGGGTAAGGATCAGCATTTCCACACTACTCAGAGAATTTTTATTTTCAGGGATGGATTTTTAGCCCAATTCAAGTTGAAGAAAAGTGGTTTCGTGAAAATCGCAGAAAATTTTTTTTCAGAAACTCCGGGGTGCCTGGATGTCGCGGTGCACCACGCGACAGTTGTATTCCAAAACTGAGTCACTCAGATCACACGAGTACCCAAGCATGCTTGAAACTCATTCAAATGCAAGTGCTTCTATCTGTTGTCTTGATTGTTTCCCACTCATTCCTTTTGGTTTGGGTAACATGTCAAAATCCCATGCCTAGAGAACTTCAAGTAGAGTTCTCGGAAATGCTCAGTGGACACCCCAGGTAGGGTCAGGATCAGCATTTCCACACTACTCAGAGAATTTTTATTTTCAGGGATGGATTTTTAGCCCAATTCAAGTTGAAGAAAAGTGGTTTCGTTAAAATCGCAGAAAATTTTTTTTCAGAAACTCCGGGGTGCCTGGAGGTCGCGGTGCACCACGCGACAGTTGTATTCCAAAACTGAGTCTCTCAGATCACACGAGTACCCAAGCATGCTTGAAACTCATTCAAATGCAAGTGCTTCTATCTGTTGTCTTGATTGTTTCCCACTCATTCCGTTTGGTTTGGGTAACATGTGAAAATCCCATGCCCAGAGAACTTCAAGTAGAGTTCGCGGAAATGCTCAGTGGACACCCCAGGTAGGGTAAGGATCAGCATTTCCACACTACTCAGAGAATTTTTATTTTCAGGGATGGATTTTTAGCCCAATTCAAGTTGAAGAAAAGTGGTTTCGTTAAAATCGCAGAAAATTTTTTTTCAGAAACTCCGGGGTGCCTGGAGGTCGCGGTGCACCACGCGACAGTTGTATTCCAAAACTGAGTCTCTCAGATCACACGAGTACCCAAGCATGCTTGAAACTCATTCAAATGCAAGTGCTTCTATCTGTTGTCTTGATTGTTTCCCACTCATTCCGTTTGGTTTGGGTAACATGTGAAAATCCCATGCCCAGAGAACTTCAAGTAGAGTTCGCGGAAATGATCAGTGGACACCCCAGGTAGGGTAAGGATCAGCATTTCCACACTACTCAGAGAATTTTTATTTTCAGGGATGGATTTTTAGCCCAATTCAAGTTGAAGAAAAGTGGTTTTGTGAAAATCGCAGAAATTTTTTTTTCAGAAACTCCGGGGTGCCTGGATGTCGCGGTGCACCACGCGACAGTTGTATTCCAAAACTTAGTCACTCAGATCACACGAGTACCCAAGCATGCTTGAAACTCATTCAAATGCAAGTGCTTCTATCTGTTGTCTTGATTGTTTCCCACTCATTCCGTTTGGTTTGGGTAACATGTGAAAATCCCATGCCCAGAGAACTTCAAGTAGAGTTCGCGGAAATGCTCAGTGGACACCCCAGGTAGGGTAAGGATCAGCATTTCCACACTACTCAGAGAATTTTTATTTTCAGGGATGGATTTTTAGCCCAATTCAAGTTGAAGAAAAGTGGTTTCGTGAAAATCGCAGAAAATTTTTTTTCAGAAACTCCGGGGTGCCTGGATGTCGCGGTGCACCACGCGACAGTTGTATTCCAAAACTGAGTCACTCAGATCACACGAGTACCCAAGCATGCTTGAAACTCATTCAAATGCAAGTGCTTCTATCTGTTGTCTTGATTGTTTCCCACTCATTCCTTTTGGTTTGGGTAACATGTCAAAATCCCATGCCTAGAGAACTTCAAGTAGAGTTCGCGGAAATGATCAGTGGACACCCCAGGTAGGGTAAGGATCAGCATTTCCACACTACTCAGAGAATTTTTATTTTCAGGGATGGATTTTTAGCCTAATTCAAGTTGAAGAAAAGTGGTTAAGTGAAAATCGCAGAAAATTTTTTTTCAGAAACTCCGGGGTGCCTGGAGGTCGAGGTGCACCACGTGACAGTTGTATTCCAAAACTGAGTCACTCAGATCACACGAGTACCCAAGCATGCTTGAAACTCATTCAAATGCAAGTGCTTCTATCTGTTGTCTTGATTGTTTCCAGCTCATTCCTTTTGGTTGGGGTAACATGTCAAAATCCCATGCCCAGAGAACTTCAACTAGAGTTCGCGGAAATGCTCAGTGGACACCCCATGTAGGGTAAGGATCAGCATTTCCACACTACTCAGAGAATTTTTATTTTCAGGGATGGATTTTTAGCCCAATTCAGTTGAAGAAAAGTGGTTTCGTGAAAATCGCTGAATTTTTTTTTCCGGAAACTCCGGGGTGCCTGGATGTCGCAGTGCACCACGCGACAGTTGTATTCCAAAACTGAGTCAGTCGGATCACACGAGTACCCAAGCATGATTGAAACTCATTCAAATGCAAGTCCTTCTCTCCGTGGTCTTGATTGTTTCCCACTCATTCCTTTTGGTTTGGGGAACATGTCAAAATCCTATTCCAAGAGAACTTCAGATAGAGTTTGCGGAAATGCTCAGTGGACACCCCAAGTAGGCTAAGCATCAGCATTTTTACACTACTTAGAGCATTTTTATTTTCAGGGATGGATTTTTAGCCCATTTCAATTTGAAATCATACGAGTTATGCGCTATGCGCCGCGCGGCAGTTGTTTCATTTAATTGCAAAAACTTGGAACAACGGTCTTGATTGTTTCCCCCTCATACCTTTAAATTTGGGGAACATGTCGAAATCCGATGCACAGAGAGGCTCAGATTCAGATCGCGAAAATGATCAGTTGACACCCCAGGTAGGGTAAGTGTTTGGATTCATGCACACTTAGACAATTTTGACGCTCAGCGCAGAATTTTGGGGCCCAAGTCAGGTAAAGAATAGGTAGTTTTGTAGTTCTATCTGAAAATTTATTTTTTCCAAAACTCCTGAGTGCCTGGATGTCGCGGTGCACACACAAAATTAAAATGATTCATTAATGCTTGGTGACATCATTTGATCCCACCGACTTTGGGACACAACTACCACGTGTTGTACCGCACCACCCAGGTCCCATAGAGTTTTTGAAAAAATAAAATTCAGATACAACTACAAAACCACTCGTCCCAAACCTGACTTTTGCCCCAAAATCCAGCGCTGAGCTTAGAAATTGTCTAATTAGTGTGTAATGCTATCTCTGTCCTTTCCTGGGGTGTTAACTGAGCATTTCTGCAATCTGTGTCTGAACCTCTCTGAACAAGTTTCCCACACCGGCCTCTTGGCTTAGATTGAACAGCTTGACCAGGAGACTGATCTGGAGGAAGGGAAGGCGACAGATGATTGCAACTGGGAAGACCAGACGAATTGGAGCAGAAGCACGAGGAAGGAGGAAGACATCAAAGCTTCCAAAATTACCTTGGGTGAAGCCCAGGGGGTGAAAGCAGAGCTTCCAGATAACTGCAAAGAAATTTGATGAGATAACTCGGGAGATGTCGGCTGGGCACTTTGTACCACACTTTGAGCCTTCATAAGGAGGACATTTACTGCCTTCAGGATTTCCCTTCAAAGGGAATTTTTTAATTTACATTATCATCTAATGAAGTATGTTATACTGTATGGAAGAAAGAGCAATTTGTTCCAGAAAAGAAAAGAAAATAATTTGTTCCACTTTGTGAATTTTTAATTGAACCATTGTTTGCATGAGAACTACTACCATTGACTGTTCAGTCGTTTAACTCTCACGTACCAGAAGCTGACATAACTATTTTTGACGTGGAAGGGGAAGGGATGAAACTTTTGGATGCTGAAGGGATACTGACAGGCAAGAGATGGTACCTGGTGTGGTTACGGCCTAATGCATCGGAGGATGGTGGGGTGGTGCAGCCCCCTGCATATTTTGCTATAGACCCGAGCAGGGGATTCCTCTTCTACCCTTTCTACAAAAGGTGTGGAGCCATTAAATGACTTTTTTATAGAGCCTTTGTTTGTCCGTGGGTTGCAGCCACTGACAGTGCTGATGTTTAATCCTTTTGTACTGGAGGAGGATATTGTCATCTTCGGGAAGTGGTTCTTGGACATCCAGATTGCAGGAAGGAAAATATTAGACCCAGAGGGGATTTGGACTGGGAAGAGACATTATCTAGTTCATCTTCAACCGAAAGCTTCATTGTGAGGGCACCCCCTTTTCATTGGTGGCAGATAAACGCGAAAGAGAAATCAGAATGTGATAAAAAAGAAAAGGAGCTTACGGAAAAACTGGAAGCATTAAATGAAAGAAAAGATCATTTTCACTACAAAGAGGAGTTTAAACAAAAGCTAAAAGAAGCTGTCCAGGAGGATCAAAAGCTGAAAAAGGGTACAGACTCTCAGACGGTGTTTGGTCTGAGCAGGACTGTCAGAAAGTGTCTGAGCAGTGGTTTAAGGAGAAACAGACGGATAGTGGAATAATTGACATTGTTTATGAAAAGTTATGCTGTTAAACGAGATACATGTAGAGCTGAAACAAAACAGCGCATTGTAGTACAAAAAATATATATATATTATTGACGTGTATGTGTGTTTTATGAATTTGTGTGCCGGCACATGTGTGTGTAGAAGACCGCAGTGCGTAACTGTGAGTTTTGGTACAGTAAATGACGGTGCAAGTGTGTTTAGCCAGCTGGACTGCCTAGAGACTTAACTAAAGAGATTTGACTAAAGCAAATGATGTAAAGCAACTTAAGTGACTGGAAAATATGAGTATCTGAAATTCCAGTATAGTACAGGTGGACCTAAAGGAGTTAGATAAACATAGTTTTTGTATTTGTATACAATTAGTTGAAACAAAAGTTGAAATATATGGAGACAGTATAGACTCACAGTGGTTAGCTTTTATGCTTTGTACAGCTTAGCCTTAGGTTCAAGTACAGGGTTGATTCCTCACCAGTAATTAAGCGGATTTATTTGAGTGGCTTGAAACCAGATATCGCTAAAACGCTGTAGATTTAGAATCATGACTGGTGGATAACACCACTGTGAAATTTGCAGAACTGAATAATCTCTGCCGACACACGGAGAGAAATATGTACAGTAAGGTGTGAGCAGTTTACATGGGGTGTATTCCACAGAAATGGGATAAACCTAGAAACAAAATAGACGGGCTGACTGGGGGAAATCTCCAGTTTACAATTATTGTAACAAAAATATACACGTCACTTTAACAGAATCTGCAGAAAGCGCATGTTGGATGAAGGAAGCAGGGACCTGCCCTGTGGTTCAACTGACGGATAGGATAAACGGTCTTTTGAGAGATCTGTTTACCTAAAGATTAGATCCGATAAATCCCTTGTAGCCTCCCAGTCTGTCCAAGTCCAGGGTGCAAAATGAGTTAAACCTAAAATGTACTGTTAATGGTGTGTCGGTTTCTCTGTTATGGGATACTGGAGCACAACTGTCGTGCTTGTCTCATGTCACTGTTCAACAGTGTGCTATAGAGTACTATACATGGGGAGACAGCAGGAGGCCACAGGAGTAATGAGGCAGCGAGTTGTACTTGCTAAGTATAAGATCTTAACACTGATTTAGGAGGAGATGAGCACTTTATCACCCGAATGTGGGTGGGTTCCATCCAAGATCTAATGGGCTGGGATGTCATGCAGCATTTACAAGGAATTACTTTATACAGAACAGTGTATCATGTGGCTTCAACTGACCTCTGTGATCATTCAGTGTGTCTGATTGCTTCCCCTGATGAGGAAACCCACAAGTCTGAGCTGCTTCAGGTTTTAGAGTTTCTAACATAAAGCTAGTTATGATAAGGCCCAAGTGTGTCTAGGATTGTGTAATTTTAACAGGGCCTGGGTGGAATGTTTGTACCAGGTGAGCACAACTTTTAACAGATCTGCTTAAGGGGGGAGTGCAGTCCAAGGACAAGATTGCCATCCAAGGACAAGATTGCCTTGGTTCCAGAAGCAAAAGCCGCCTGTAATAATTTGAAACAAGCTCGTTTACAGGTACTGAGAATGGGGTTTCCCCAATTGAATCAACCATTAATTTGTATGTAAGTGTGGAAAATGGGTTCTGGGCAGCTTTGCTGATGCAGGGGCATGGAGGTAGGCACCATCTGGTGGGATACTATTCCGGGCCATTAGATGCTGTGGCCAAAGGGTGGGGGCCGTGAAGATTTAAGATGTAATACTGTTTACTGATGGGTCCTCTCTGGTGCATGAGGGAGAACAGAGAACAGGCTGAGCTGTTACGACAGAATTTGATGTGCTAAAGACCGGAAAGATGCCCCCCCACTGCCACAGCACACCAAGCCAGTTGAGAGCACTGATTGAAGATTGTAAATATGCTAAAGGACAATGTTAACAATTTATATGTATATACTGTATGTATTTGATGTATGTATGCCACAATTCTGGATGGCTGTGTAGGAATAGGATTCCCTCACCACGGCAGGGACTCCAGTTAAGAATGCTGGGTTTGTCTCTGAACAGTTAGAAGCTTTGCAGCTGCCGACTGAAGTCAAATCAAATCAAATCAAAGTTTATTTATCAAATGCACAACAATACCGCATGCAGCAGTAGTTGCTGGCAATGAAATGTCTTTTTCTGCGAGCTCACAAAAATTACAAGAATCACAAAAATCACAAAAATCACAAAATTGAGGTTACATTTTTTAAATTGAATAAAACTCAATATGAGTAGAGCTGTTATGTGTCCATGGTGTATGCAATATACAGATGCAGCCATTCAAAGTGCGCGGCACAGACACGTACCAGAGGTAATTGGCTACGGCCTCGCGCGTCACAATGACACAAAATACCGCGGTACGTGATTGGTTGACCGACAGGGGCACTCGTGGTGCGTTGGTTGGTCGTAGAAAGATTTAAATGTCTTTACTGTGTCCATTTAAGTATTGAATATTTATATGGAATTTTACCACTGAAGGGAAATCTTAGTAGCTGAGCATAAAAAGAATAGGAGTATACTGTAAAGAGTGTGAAGGCCATAAACCATATTAATTTTGGAACATAAACATACAGTATATGGCTGGTCTTGGTACTTTAAAGAAAAAATACACACCAGTATTCCATTTCTCCCTAAAAAATTTTACCATCGAAGTCTTTAACTTACGTGATACCGGAGTCAACAAGCATACTTTTAGAATTTGATTAAAAGGGAATATAATATGGAATCGCGTATCTAAAGAAATTAATAACGATATAATTATATTAATGTACCGCAACACAAGAATTGTACACGCTGTACGAAGTCTGTTGATAATGTTTGTAGGGCTTGCTGGTGGCACTGTGGGTTAGGTTCCTGACTCCCACATTGCATGTTGGGTGTTTGAATCCAGCTGGAGCCGTGACTTTTTTTTTAACAAACATTTCTTTGAAAAAAGAAAAAAGAAAAATATCACAACATGATCGAATTTAAGTCATTTTTATAACAATGAAGAGGCACCTATGCGTAACAATATAAACATTTATATTGATTTAATTCGCGTTTTGATTTAAATCGCAAACGCGTGTTTAAATATGTGTTTTTTGATTCACAATCAGACAAATGCAACATAAATTGATATCTTTGTCTTCTAAGTATCTTAATAAACTTTCAGCATAGCTTTCTCCCAGTTTAGATTTATTTTTCTTGGGATCTTGGGATCAAACGTGGAAAGATTAGATTGTAATCGTTTTTTTTTTAAATACATTTTAGAAAAGTGTAATCTATACTAAAAAGCTGTACACCACCTGCTATAAAGGTACATATTGTAATACTTTTGGGTTAGGATAGGACGGACACAAGAACTCAGACTTGCAGAGTTAAAGCAAGTTAAAGCCTTGATTTTATATATCACCTTTAAAAGTGGCATCTCAAAGCAATACAGTAGATGTAAAAACAGTTAAAAGGACCACAGATTACAAAGTAAATACCCAACACTGATTGTACCCATCTGTCATGCTAATAAAGCACCTTGAATTGAATTGAATTGAATTGAGGGGGGGGTGGGTGAGCGAGAGAGCACAGCCAGGACAGACAGGCAAATAAGATACACTCAACAGACATTCACAGCAGCGACATATCATAAAACTTTTGCACATATTGTTAAATTATTACTTGTTTTTCAGGAAGTTAAAAAAACACTTGAATTACTTATCCAGTCTCTCGAAATAAAATTATTTTTCAAGTAATGCAACTAACTTTGGGCAACGTGTTTTTTTAATCCAACATTGACAGCCACATCTTAAATCTTGTCAGTCAGCTCTTTTTTCTCTATTTGAATTGTGGCGATTCAAACAACTTGGGATAACAAGTGGTCTCAAAGTCACAGACCTCACAGAGCTTCAACAACAGATGACAATTTCCTTAGTCCTTCCTTAGTCTTCCTGAAATTTTCAGATTATGAGTGAATAAAAGCATTTTATTAAAAACACGTTTGCTTTTGTTTGGGAGCTATATTATGTATTTTTCATATGTAAGATATAATGATGTGTTCCTGCTTACACATCGCACGACTTTAAAAGCTAGAAAAACAGGTTTCGATTCACATTATCTGGCAGGCCTTGTTTTGTCAAAGGACAGCACACTCTCTCTTGCTTGCCCTAAACGGACAATTCACAGGGGGGAGGGCAAGCGGGAGAGAGGGGGGGGGGGGGTGATATGTGAATATGATAATGTGAATTCCATCAAATCAGGCATCTGTGAATTTGCAGTATTCCCAGAAAGAGCCGCATCCCATCCACTGTTCCTCCAGAAAGCTTATGCAGAAGTGAAGGAATTAAATATGGAATTAATATGGAATTTAATATGGAATTAAACCGGTTTCACAGGTATTTTCAAAGTAGAAGGGGGCGAGATTTCCAGCAAAAGACACCTCCCCCCTCCAAAACCCAGTAAGTACAGTACTTACTAGTTAAGAAAGCTAGGTGTTACCATAAATTATTAGTAATCAATAATATTAAATTTAGCACTGTAATAAATTGTGCTAATAATAAATTCTATTCTACTCTGAGAATGTAGGGGGAGGAAGAATGCCTGTGGTCTTTTCACTTACTGCAATATTATGGACACTCAATTGACTTTTAAAAAAACAACAACTTTTTTTTGGCAGCTGGTACAGCACCCCACCATGCCCACGCGCCAGCATTATATTCTCATGTACGGGTAGAATATGTTCATTGTCTTCCAATGAAAGAAGGGTTCCTTTCGCCATAGTCGGGAGACATTAGAAGCTTGCCACGTCCGGACTGTTACACCAACGCATTAGCATGTTAAAGCGATTTCATTGAGGAGCCTAGCTTTCTTAACTAGTAAATACTGTACTTACTGGGTTTTGGAGCGGGGGAGGTGTCTTTCGCTGGAAATCTCGCCCCCTTCTACTTTGAAAATACCTGTGAAACCGGTTTAATTAGTCACAGCCAGCACTCCCGCAGAGAGGGGGGTTGTACTTGCAGTGCATCGGTATAGATGGGAAAGCCAGAGCCAACCGCTACGCTGTCCCCGTGTTATGCTCTTCGTTAATGTCTAAGCCGGAACACATCATTATATCTCATTTTGTATTTCTTTAAAAAAATTAATAAAAATAATTTGCCCAGCCTAACAGTATTGTTGTTATTGTTTTTATCCTGTAAAGCACTTTGAGGAGCCACCTTTAAAGGCACCATATACAATAAAGTTCATTATTATTACTATTACTATTGTTAATTTGCTGGACAGAGAGGTAAACATTATTACGCAGAAGACAAAGATAGCGATTTACGTTGCATTGTGCATTGTGCTGCTGTAATACAGTTCTAAATAATTAAAAGTCTAAACAGTATCAGCTTTATTTATGGGTTCTAAATAAAGGCGATTTAAAGGCGATTTAAATCAATATAAATGTTTATATTGTAACGCATAGGTAACTATTCATTGTTATTAAAATGACTTAAATTCGATCATGTTGTGATATTTAGAAATATAAATTTGTTTGGTGTGAGTGAAGTTTTATTTAATCTCTGACCAAGGGAAACGTTTTATTTTTTCAATGAAATATTTTGTTAAAAAATAGTCATGGCTCCAGCTGGATTCAAAAACACAACGTGTGATGTGGGAGTCAGGAACCTAACCCACAGCGCCACCGGCAAGGTCACATGAGGAGTGTTGGAAAAGCCCTACAAACATTATCAACAGACATCGTACAGCGTGTACAAATCTTGTGTTGCGGTACATGAATATAATTATATCGTTATTAATTTCTTTAGATACACGATTCCATATTATATTCCCTTTTAATCAAATTCTAAAAGTATGCTTGTTGACTCCGGTATCACGTTAGTTAAAGACTTCGATGGTTAAAATTTTTAGGGAGAAATGGAATACTGGTGTGTATGTTTTCTTTAAAGTACTGAGACCAGCCATATACTGTATGTTTATGTTCCAAAATTAATATCGTTTATGGCCTTCACAGTAGTTACAGTATGCTCCTATTCTTTTTATGCTCAGCTACTAAGATTTCCCTTCAGTGGTAAAATTCCATATAAATATTCAATACTTAAACGGACACAGTAAAGACCTTAAATATACATATACATACTGTATACAGTATAGTTTGCATACAGTAATATGTTTATGTTCCTAAATCAATCTCTTTTATGAGCATGTGAAAGGCATGGTGAATCGGAGATTCTCAAAAATTACTGTACTTTGCATGATTGGAAACAAATGCGTGATTGCGAAATGCTGTGGTGTTACTTTTACAAAGACGGTCAATGAAAAAAAGAATGTGGACCAGGGCAAGAATGTGGACCAGAGTTTACAGCTTGTCCAAGGACATTCATTATTAATACTATTAGTAATATCTTCGTTAAAGACTTTGATGGCGACAGCTCAAACATGAGAGGTTGAGCTTTATTAGCTCCACCTTGCGGAAATTCCGGATACTATTATTTTACTTGAGGTATTATACGAGAATTTACAGTAACTCGCGGTAGACTGCGTAAAGCGCACCACAAAATAATGCGTTATCGCCCGCTCGTTTTGAATGGCTGCATCTGTATACATGTAGTGCAGTTATGCTGTATATAGTGAGAGATATAGTGAGAAATTAACAATTTATATGTATAAGTAGCTGTGGTTAAGTGTAAATGACACAATAAAGAAATATTTCCAGTAACTCGAGGGAACAACTTTGCAGATACAGCTGCCAGGTGAGTGGCCCTGGGAGAGCAGGAGTCCGAGACCCCTCTGTGGGGCTGCATGATGATGGGATGTGATGCTGCCAGCACACCAGACACCTTGCATGCCCTCACAGCCTAATGCCCTTTGTAACCCGACAAATGCATTCCGTCGGACACCCAGGTATGAGTCAATAGTGCGCCTGTTGTCCCGAAACTGGGTGGGAACTGGGTTTAAAGCAGTAGCCACTGATGTGGTATCTCGATGTGATGCTAATCAAAATAATTCAACTACAGCCCAGGTGCGGGTGCGATGGCTCAAAAGGCCAACCCCTGAGGGACCTGTCATGCACTGGCGAATTGACTATTGTAGCTTGCCGATATGTAAAGGGAACACTGGAGTCTTAGCAATGATGAATCTGGTGAGACCACTACCTCTGTAACTGCCAAACATTTGATGATGAAGATAATCCTGTGGTGGGGACTGCCCTGCCGCTTGAATTCTGATCTAGGGACATACAACACAGGGAAGGTGTGTCATGCTGTAATCGCCTCACTGGGGGTGAGGTGGGATTTACATTGCCCCCATCCCCCGCAGTCTGCAGGGATGGTGGAACGAATGGAACTCTGAAAGACCTACTGATGAAATATCAGACTGAAGGAGCACCGTGGGTAGATGCTCTACCTGCGGCCCTGTGTAGTCCATGGGCTGGATCAAATGGAATTGTGAGACTGAGACCATTTGAGATCTTCACGGGCCAACCAATGAAACTCCCTGGAGGGCCAAATTTGGCTAACGGATTGTTAAGTTTGCTAACTAATTTTCTATTGCAGTATTGTAGGTTGTTAATTGAATCGGTGCACGGGGCTCGTAAACAGGTGCTGGACGCTTGGGGACCTCCAGTAGGGGGAGAACACGACCTGATATCTGCCAGGTGGGTGTGGGTGAAGAAGATATACCCCACCAGACGCTGCAACCCAGCTGGGAGGGATCATATCAAGTTTGTATGACTAATGACTTTGCCATCCAAGTGACAGGATGAGATCGCTGGATCCACGCGTCGCACTGTCACAGAGCCACTGCACCAGAGACTGAGTGAACAAGAGTAATGATGTTGTTACCGTTTCTGTGTCTACAGGCTTCCTAAGATTGGCCAACAGTGTGCTTGTTAGGCCTGAGGGGCATTACTGGGGAATATGGTATCAATACATTCCTGGTGTTGTCATATCCATCAGCCACAAATAATAATCAGAGTTGGGTCTATATTGCTATACCTAGATCCTGATGATAGATCTCCACATGGCTGAGGTCTGTGTTTGGGTCCTGGGGTGGAACTTTGTAACATTATCTATTTGTAGGGTTAGCATTGCTTAGATGTATAATTGTAACCATCACTTATACTAAGAAATGAATCACATCTTGCTGTAACCGTGGAACTCACAATGTCATGGTAATGCATGCCTGTACACCTAAAAAGGCAAGATCTGCCCTCACATTGTTTGTGTAAAAAATAAGCAGCACTGACATATGTCATCTTTTATAAGGGAGGAATGAAGAAAGATATACAGTAATATGTGAAGAAGGGGTTAATTGATTCCTTTCTGCACAAGGACTGGACTTCTTTTGACACAAGACATTCAAGGCTTAGAGTTATGGCAGGAAAGGGGGATAACTGATAAGGATTCCAGATGCCAGCTAGGATTCCAGATGCCAGCCCCCCCCAAACGAAGGAAACCTAAAACCAACCATTATGATCTCTCCAAGCCTATTTTTTCCCATTTCACCTGATGGCCATGACCACTCTACTCTCTCCGTCTGTGTTTTCAAAGACGGTTTTCCGAACTCATACATCAGAAGACTACAGAAACCAAAATTATCCTGTAGCTAGGATCACACCTTCCCCCTTCTCTTAACGACAGACTACTTTTCTTCTAAATTTTCTCCATTCATTGGAGGTTTCATTTCACACCTCTCTACTCCTATTCTGACTTCACACCTCTTGAAGTTATTACATTACCTTTGCTTACTGCCTTGTCTTTCTCACACCTGAAGAAGGCTCCACGGCCAAAACGTTTTCTTTCTTCTTTTTTTCAGCATGGAATAAACCTATTACTTGTTCCTTTGCAGTCTACGCATGCTAACGCAGCAACCCTCCTGAAGTACTATGTCATAAAAATGTTGTGTGCCATCTGGCAGATCCAGACACTAGGAAGGCAATGGGTCTTTATTTCAAATTAATGTGCAGGGACTTCAAATACAACAGTTGTATTATAATCTATGTATGACCTAGCCCTGAAAATCATTTGTTCATATTCCTTTTGCTGGCACACTAACACACAAGCCAGATTATTTTACAGGGTCTGGATGAAATTGATTATGCAGGGATTTTTCAATTTTATATTGCAGGGAAAAGCACGCTACTTACTCGTCCCCCCACTGAGCTTCCAACAACAAAGAATAAGATTTTTCTGAGAGGCATATTATTCTGGTATGAACTCTCCTGCTAAGGATTAATGTGTGAAATCACAACAAAGTTATAGAAAGAACAGAGTCCAGAATGATATGGTATAGACAGCCAATACACAATCTCTGAAAACTGTTCCTAACTACCCCTAATGCTCATGCGGCTTTAGAAATACCACTACAGATATCTTTGTTGTCACTTTAAGACTGTGAAGGTACTGGTGTTTGATGTTTATCACCCTAGTGAAGCTGCTCTGTGAAATCCTATGCCATAATTTCTTCCATGTAGCAATGAGATAGCCACCTCCACCCCCTCCCTCCGCCCACCATCTGCTGGACTGAGTTTACAAAGCATTATTTATGAAACAGTAAAGCAGAACACTTCACCGTGTGGCCAAGAATCCAAGCATAGGATGTAAATTTTGTAGGATGTGTGTTTTGATGTAGAGCATAACAGTTTTTCATTATAACCTGTGGAACAATAATAGGTTTCCATATGGTTAAATTGTTACCTGAGAAAAGATTAAAGATGGGTCTATGTTGTTTTGATCAGATAACAAAGAATCACACTCAAGTTATATTTTTGTTTTGTTTTTCTGTAAAGAACTGTAATATCATCAATACCTAAATTAAACTAATTGAAGTAATGCCTTTATGCACATTTGTGTTATGTTCAATATTTAAATATTTTCAAAGATTTTTATTAAATGGGTTTAGTAATTATGTAACGGTAAAATACATATTAATTGGCCTAAACTTTCATTAGATTTTTTCTACCCTTTACTGTGCCTTTCATGTAAAACACCTGAACAACTTAAATTAAGATTTTTAATATGACAATGTAAAACATGTAATAGAATAAGCATTGTGTACAGGCATTTCCAATGCAAGGAAGTAATTTGGCCCATCGTGCTTATTTGGTTGTAACTTAATGAGCCAAGGACGTTATGATGCAAAAACATGGTTTCAGTGCTCATGTTATAAGAAGCACAGACATTACTACTTGTGTACCTGGTTCCATGTTTCACAATTTGTTTGAGTTGACTTTGTCAGTGCCTTTCAAGATTTTAAATACTTGTAATCTAATACTAAAATGGTATTTTGAATTAGATCTAACTAATGCATAATGGAAATTTTAAACAAAACCCTCCTGATGTTAATTCTACATTTTTCACAAAGTATCCTAACCTTTCAATATATCTACACACACTTGCGGGATGATCAACAGCCAGAATATATTTTTTTAACTTTTCAGCAAGACATCAACCTTTACTTGATCATTACATTTTTCTTGTCATTTCATTTTTTTTCCATGCATTTCCTGAAAGAGGAAATTTAGTCTAAACACCCAAAACTCTAGCATAAGTATCTTTGTCAAGATTAGTGTTACCCATCTTGTATTTATAGAGTGTTCTGGTTGCTACTGTACATGGAATACTTTGCAATTATCTACAGTAAATTACATTTGACATCTGTGTGCTCAGTCCCAGACCCAAGTTCTTCTTTGATGCATTTGCTGCTTCTTAATTGTGTGTGAACCTCTAATAGGCTGTTCTAGTTATATGAACTTACAGTAGTAAACATACAAGCAAAACATAATGCTGATTTGCATTAATTCATTATAATTTTTTCCCCCTGAGTAGGTCCTCACAAATGTGCCCTTTTACACTATTATTTTTCAATATACTCTCCTTTTAAATAATATAAAATCTGATAGTTCTTTAATATAAAGAGTTTACTACCAGAATGTTAGAGTAGCGGAGTAATTTATGCTCTGTTATTCATTGCATTGTCTGAGGCCTTATGAAAAATTTGACTTTAAAGTATCTGAGATAAAATATCTTGGAAAACAAAGATTTGTGTTTTCTTTTCAGCACAAGGGCTCTGTAGTGCAGTAAAATGATGAATGTCACCACATTTTTCCCCATTGCCTGGTTTACTGTCTGCCCTGATAATTTGTTTCCATGACAACTCTGAAGGCTGTATGGCTGGGGAAAAAGTTTTAACTGTGTATACAGTATATTAAGTATATATAATATCAGGTGTCACCTAGAGAAGGTTCTACAGCCAAAATATTGTGTTTCTCCTTTCTATATTTCAGCATAGAATTAACCTCTATGTGTTCCTTTGCATATAAATATTATGCAAGAATTCCATATAATTCCATTAAACTTAGCTGATCAACAAGCCCTTAAATACATTTTACTTCATTTAATACCCAGTTAGCTTACACAAAATCTGGCTAATTGAAACAGCTTTTCAATAGCAGTAGGAAAGGCTGCCGTAGCTCAGAGTTTCTTTAGGGCTCCATGTTCTTAAAATTCACACTTTCTGCAGTAAAGATAAAACCTTTTTTCCATTGGCCTCCTCTTTTCAACAGTTTGAACTATTGAGCTTCTTTTCTATGTGTTGAGGGAATACAATCATACTCTCTACTAACAGTTTTACAGACTTAAGCAGGAAGTCAGTATTTTTAACTTTTGTCATGTAAAGTACCCGAAAATTATTCACAGTTTACATGGGTTAAAGTCCCAGGTTGCTAAGGCAATGGACTGCCTCCCCTCACAGACTCAAACTTCCTCCAGTTTATCTGTGCCACCTCACTGCTACTTACTTTATTATCACCAGTTGTTTATTTCCCTCACTCAGTGCTCAGTCATTGAGTCTCTTTCTCAAGCTCTGGTGTTTTCCTAGTGCTCGTTTTCAATTCCCTGGCTTTTCCCTGTTTCAGTCTCTGGTTTTCGACTAGTTTTAGGATTTTGTCTCTGATTGCGAGACAACATTTTTTTGCACTTTACCTGTACTTTTCTTTGTATACTCCCTTGTGCTGCAATCTGTCCTGTTTAGCTTGAGTTCTTTATGTTTCACCATACCCTAGGCTACTGAGGAAATTGCCAGCCAGTCACCTGGCTGAAAGGCAGAGCACAGTAATTGGATTCTTCTCCTAATCTTTTGGTCACAGGAGGGCACAGAGCCATTACAGTTGTAAAATATTGTTATCACATTAAAACATGTATTTGTTTAATCTGTCTTGGGCTTGAAGTGCTCTTCTTTGAGTGATGACAGTAAACATACCAAGGCTAATTTATTTTGTCAGACAATACCTTTATGAGGAAAAAACTAACCTTGATTGTTTGAGAGGATGTCTTTAAACAGAATGTTTTACTGAATTTGCTTTAAAGCACAAAGTATCCAAATGCAATACACCTACTGAAACAATGGTGACAATTTACAGAAACTGAAGCCAGCGACACCACCCAGCAATTTTATAGGTATTTGGATCCTTTTCCCTGCACAGGATGTTGGAATCCCCTAGAGCCCTTGTGCTCACATAGACCAGCACAAGTGAGGTAGTTACTATAATTGCAGTTTTACTATACTACATACATATAATTACAATAATGTATCATCAATTACTAAAAAAAAAGAAAAAAACAGTACCCAAAAAACAGTACACAGGCAAATAAATGATGTCATAGTCAACAGTAAGCAGAAGAGGAAATGCAAAAATATCCCAGGGAGCATACATCGCACAATCCCATCTCTCTCTGCTCCTTGTCACTTTCCAAAAAAATCCAACAAAGCATCCACAAATTAAAACTAAACGCAGGTGATTACAGGGGGCAGCAGATGTAAACAACTGTTGTCTATTAGCTAAACTGACTGAATGCAGATTGCTACCATAAAGATAAAAAAATCCATTATATTTTATGTATACTGAGTGCACTGTGCCTCTTACCTTTCTCTCCAGTCTCTCCTCTCTGCCCCTCTGATCCAGGTCTGGTCCTAGTCTACTCAGGACCCACACACATCTAATGTGTCACCTCTGACTGTATGGTAATGGAAGGGCAGGCATCGAGTCAAACACTGTGCCAACCAATCACTGCGTACTGTTTGTGCTGGGGCAACACAAAGGTCTTAAAAGGAGAGGGTAATGGATACAAAAGAGAACAAAAGAAACACACTGTACCCAAAAAAAGCGCTGGACATTATATTCATTCTGTGGCATAAGCCTGTACAGACCCAGTCCCACTTCTGTCACTCCATGACAATAACTTGAGAAAATCTTTTTTAATAAAATATTTGTGGTGTTTACAAATCTCTTTTAACCTCACTATCTTACCAAATGACAGAATATAATTTTCCATCAGCCATCTCTTCACAAAGAAAAAAAAAGCAGTTTTCTACATGCACTTAAAATAAACTTTATAATACCAGGAGTAAACGTATAAAAAATAAACTTCTTAATACCAGGAAACATCTCATAGCCATATGTTTCTTTTTTCATTCAAAGTCACATTGTTCCAAAAAGTTTCCATTACCCCATAAGGGAAATGGAGAAATTTATATGAAACACCAAGTATTGCCTTCATTACCTAGGTCTAATAAGTCAATAGAAGTATAAAATAGTCTCAGCATTTCATTCTAATGACTGCAGATTAATTCAATATAGTCTACTAATCAGGTTAAGATGATTGATCTGTCATTCTATTGACCCTCTATATACAAGATAATATACATTATATACAGATTCATGATCCTTCTCTCCACTCAGTTATGCTTTCAAAGGAATATATCTTCACTGTAGTGCTCAAAAATATCTTTTCCATATTTAAGAATACTCACATTCACTGTAAGGTAGAGTATAAAGTTCAAAGCTGTCATTCTTAAAAAGAAAAATTAAATGTGGAGAGGTAAATGGTTTTTAGTGAACCAGAAATATGCATCTCAAGTTTTTAAAAGGATGTTACATATTCTGTAATATAACTGTCAATACATATAGCATGTTACATTTATCTATCCAAAAAAATATCTTAGATTTCAATACAAGAATCAGATGCTTTGTGGATAGCCTCCTGGGTAGGACCCCATTCAGAGTGAAGAGTTAACCAAGAAACAGCTCCAAAGGTGGTTATTGAGTGGAGGAGGTATGCCTGAGAATAATAATCAAAAAGAGGTGTTTATGTGAGATTTATATAGCTGATTTCAATAATGATTGAGATTTAGAATATCTGGGTGATGTCATCTTGCTATTATATCTCCTGAAATTCACCTAAGAACTTATTGTAGCACTCTCAGGTTCACGTGAGTATGCGTCCTCGCCGCTGCCGCCTCAGGTCGGCCTCCCCACCCTCGGGGACTTGAACCCATGCCTCCGGCGTCACTCGACAGGGACCCAGCCTGTTGAGCTAAAGAGAAATGTCCCCTTAGCCCGACGGCTGCGGTCCCTGCTATTCACAGGGAAGGGCGTTGACGTCACCGCGCTGGTAAGCCGGCTCTCGCAAGCAATGGAGGCCATATGCGTTACATTATATTTGTGACGAGTACAGGAATAAGAGAACACTAACAGAATTCTATTAACTTAGTACAATCTAACTACTAATAATGATTAATAGCAGAGTTATTAACAAGAGTAAACTTATCATGTCACAAAAAAAAGTTTCAGCATTTCTAAGTTTGTTATGTATGGAAGCCCTTTCCGCCAGGGAGTAAAAAACGTGCTATGGTATCTCGCAATTGCAACTTTATACAATATCTCAGAATTGTGACTTAAAAACTCAGAATTCTAACTTTAAATCTCAGAATTACAATTTAATATCTCTCAATTGCGAATTCTTACCTCACATTTGAAACTTCGAATTACCCCACATTTCATTGTCTGTCCTCTTGTTATTGTAACAGATTCGGTTTCTAGGGCTTGTGCCCTCACCGCTCCCACCCTAGTTCATGTCTCACTGCATTGGCTCGAACCCAGGTCTTGCCAGCTGAGCTAAGACCTTCTTTAACCCCGGCGGCCAGCATCCCTGTTATGCGCAGGGTAGGGCGGTGCTGTCATCACACTGCAATCAGATCATACAACCTGTATGTCGGCTGTTCAGTTACACTATATTCATAAATCGTACAGGATCTACAGTATAGGCCTGAAAACTTGTGTTGTGAAGTGCCCTGATAAAATTAATTACACTCGTTTTTATGGAATCCAATTTCTGCCAGGGAGGCTTCCATAGTACCCGGATGGAATAGTGGACGGTGGAACTTTTTTAAAACGTTTTTATTTAAGCACCAGAAATACTAAAAAGGACAGCATATGAAAAAATGTACAAAAATAGACACTTCACATTCAGAGGAATTCATAATTATCAAAGCTGAAACTAATACCTTTTACATATTTCCATTGTATGTCTTGCCTTTTGATTCTAATAACATGTGCTAATAACTCTAAACTGAAGTCAATTGATGCACTTCCTATCTTTCAATTCTGCAATTCTGCAATCTTGTAATGTTTTTTTTGGAAGTTACTTTCACAACATATGGAGTTTATTTAATCAAAGTTCGGGAGGGAGGACAACAACCACATTCAATCATTTCCAGCCGTCATTGACTAGCAATCACTCCCTTCATCCTTCCTCCACCGAACGCTATAAATACCAAATGTGATATCTCTCTCCCTCGCGTGCGACTTTTACATTTTCGGGTGCGCCTTTCGTGATGCACAAGCCTGTGGAGAATGTTTCAGTTTGCTAAGCTGTAGCTGACTAAGCCAACCAGAACTTTTACAGGTGCTAGGACCCTTCTCCCTGCATAGGAATCCCCCAGAGTCACCAGTTAGACAGACGTGCACCTGAAGAAGGCTCAATGGCCGAAATGTTGTGTTTTCTTTCTTCTCTTTTCAGTATGGAATAAACCTATTACTTGTTCCTTTGCAGCCTATGCATGCTGACGCAGCTACCCGCCTGAAGTACTAAAATAGACATGTGCTACTTGCAACCACAACAAGATATCTCTGCACACAACAAAAACAAACAAAATTTACTACCTAGCCCCAAGCAACCAAGGAAAGAAAAAAGAAGTAGAAGAATCTCAAGAAGTACTCCTCAGAGGCTGCCAGTCATGGCCCAATTAAGAAAAAACTATCAAGATTACCATCTGCTTGAATAAGCTCTGCCATACCAAAGAAGGAGAAAAAGAAATCAATGCAGCACTTCGGTTGTCTCGCTAGCAATATTCCCAAACAATATGTTCTGTTACACCTCCCCTTCCCTGCAGTCTGCAACAGGAAACAGTGCAAGGGAAAAAAAAGGAAAGCCCGTCTGGCTGGGGTTCTTGTAGTCTCCTGTTGATTTGCTAATCCACACTCCAGATGCTTATCATATGAGCTGCAACTCTAGACCTAGAATGAGGGGCAGGGATGTCCAGGTGATCCTGACAGGGAGGTGGAAGTAAACGGCTATGCACCAATTGTCAAGTGTCACATTGCACTCTCCTTCCTTCCTTTTTTCCTTTTTCTGTCCCAGCTTTGTCTGGGACTGACCCAACATTTCAACATAGCCTATGCATTCCCTCCAACTATGTGGCACTTTTTTTAATTTACTATGTTGCGGAATCTATGCAAACAGTGTTTCAGCTATCTTCTGTACCAGTTTCATTACAGTTGCAGAAATACCTTATACGGAGAAAGAAGTAAGGTAAAATAGAAAAGGAGAGAAAAACACGACAAATGCACAACTGATAACGTGCACAACTTCCACTTCTGTCACTGTGTTACATTACAGTACATTATTTGAATGCTTGGTTTTTAACACTAAAGGATCTCAATCTCTACTGGTAATTGTGGTTCACCATACCCCTAAAGCTTCTACTATGTTTTTACCTGGGCTTTCAGAGCTATTTACTCTGTTCTGTTAAAGTTATACTAGAACTGAATATCTCTGTGATTTAAATGTACAAGAGAATATACATATGCAGTCATCCAGAAAGCTGAGTTGGCACTAAGTATACTGTGGTACGTACCACAGCATGCCTTTCTTATTTTTTCTAATAATCTGATCCACAGCTCTGTAAAACTGTCAGGTGGCTCAGTGAATCCTTAAAGCACCACAGCTATGTATGACTCTCAGACAAATCACAATACAATTGTATTGTGTACACAATACAGCGCAAGAAAGCAAGTGCTTTCTTGCGCTGATCATGCTGTATGCATAGTACTGACAACTTCATTAAACACAATGATACAATGATGGTATGTTGTTGCCATGTTTTTACTGTACCACTTCATATAAGATATGACACAATACTGTATAATACTAATAGAACTATATTTTAATTACAAACAGTATATATTATTCGTAGTAATTGTGTATAATTGTGTAGTAATTAGAAAACCAATAATTGCATTTTAGATTTTAACCATAAGCAAATTACTCTGCAGTGAAACAATATATTAAATATGTATATGAACATTATAAGTAATCAACAAATAATTAAGATTACTGTTGTTATATTTGTTTGCAGAGGAAGTCAAACCCAATAAAATGGTCTCTGCAACTGGCACACTGTGGCAATGAGTTGCATTAAAGTGTGGAAATTTATAGTGATAATACACTATAGAAGCACACAACATAAAATTATGAAACTACAGATAGGTGAAGCTGTTCTTACTCTAAGTTTTGTTCTTGTTTCTGTATACAGGCATATGTTTTATTGTTTATCATATCTCTTTTACTGTGTACTGTATTTTTCTGTAATTTCTAGACTCATCTTCAACTGCCTTTTTAGGGATCATCTAACAAAAACCAAACTGTGACATACAGGGTATGTGCGATGATATAAATTATGTGGTAATAGTGAGGCACAATACTGTAGCCTACTGTAGGTATGTCTGGCAAATAATCACCAATAAATGTCATGCGAACATTAATTAAGAAACAAGTAATAGGTTTATTCCATGCTGAAAAAAAGAAGAAAGAGAACACAACGTTTCGGCCGTGGAGCCTTCTTCAGGTGTGAGAGAGACAGGGCAGTAGGCAAAGGTAAAGTAGCGGGAGAACAAAGGTTGGGAGGGAGGAGGAGTGAGAGGCGGGAGCAGGGGACAGAAAGAGAGGCCAATCAAGAGGTGTGAAGTCAGAATGGGTGCAGAGAGGTGTGAAATGAAACTTCCAATGAATGGAGAAAATTTAAAAGAACAGTAGTCTGTCGTTAAGGGAAGGGAGAATGTGTGATCCTTCTCAAAGACGGTTTTCCGAACTCATACATCAGAAAGACCACCGAAACTAAAATTATTCTGCAGCTAGGATCACACATTCTCCCTTCCCTTAACGACAGACTACTGCAGAATATCCTAGCTGCAGAATAATTTTAGTTTCGGTGGTCTTTCTGATGTATGAGTTCGGAAAACTGTCTTTGAGAAGGATCACACATTCTCCCTTCCCTTAACGACAGACTACTGTTCTTTTAAATTTTCTCCATTCATTGGAAGTTTCATTTCACACCTCTCTGCACCCATTCTGACTTCACACCTCTTGATTGGCCTCTCTTTCTGTCCCCTGCTCCCGCCTCTCACTCCTCCTCCCTCCCAACCTTTGTTCTCCCGCTACTTTACCTTTGCCTGCTGCCCTGTCTCTCTCACACCTGAAGAAGGCTCCACGGCCGAAACGTTGTGTTCTCTTTCTTCTTTTTTTCAGCATGGAATAAACCTATTTCTTGTTCCTTTGCAGCCTACGCATGCTGCTGCAGCTACCCACCTGAACATTAATTAAGAAATGCAATCAAATATCACAAGATAAAACAAAACTATAAAAACTATAAAAAATTGTGTAAGCTCGCATGTATTGGCATTACTCATTGGATAGCATAGGATATATTGTCATGACAGAAACTGTTTATTTTGAACTCCTACCTCTGGAGTCTTTTGAAGCACTCTATGCCACCAACGCAGTAAAAAAAAAACTATACCCGTCACAAGGAATTTCAGCCCAATGCACAGCCTGAGTTTCTGTTAACACTGAGCTATAATGAGCAGTATTAAACATGCTTAATAGATTGCTCCTCTCCCTGTCTGTGCGTGTCATGGGGAGCAAGCTGGGGTATGCGAAAAGACAAATTCCTAATACAAGAAATTGTATATGGTCAATAAAGTGATCTTATCTTAGAGACATGCTTTCCTATTAGATGATATTATATTCCTGGAGATCTAATTTTTGGGATTAAACCATTCATATGTATTGATGGATTTTCTTTTCATTAACGGGGTTGACAATAATTTTAGGGACAGCTTTAAAAATCTAAATTTAAAAATTTAATGTTGAAAATATGTGTTGTTGAAAATGTTGAAAATATGGGTAACACCTGGCTAGTGTCAACATTTCCAACTTCAAAGCAAATGTGTGCTTGCTGGGATAGTGATCCCAGATTCAGTGCCAAAGCAATCTTAACTTAGTTAATTAAGTTCTGGGTAAATAGTTAAACGTCAATCAACAGTCTAGAAAGACAGCATAAAACAGGCAGGTACAGATGAAGTGAGGATAGAGAGGGAAAACAGTGTGGCTAAATTTTTGTTACCAAAACTAGAACTTTGCATGGGGCAATATATTTGCATTTATATTTCAATATATTAATCTGTTGTGGCAACATTATTTACACAATAATTGTTGAGTTTAAATACAGTTATGTCATCTTAACACAATATTTTTTCTTAGTTGTGATAATTTTAATTAATAAAAACATTCAAATTAATCAATAAATAAGCTGGTGTTCTGTAGATCCCTCCTCATTACATCATATACCGTATTTTGAGTACTAGCTCTGATGTGAGGAGACAAAATCAAAACACAAATATTTTCAAAACTTTTGGATATCGCATGTACTGTAGCATGAATTATTTTTATAAAGCAAAGTGGAAGCACCAAGAAACACATGTACTGAATTGTACAGTAGTTTTTAATTTGTTGCCTGAGCCAAATACCTGAATACCAAAATTAAAGTTTCTTATGTCCAACACAGGTTAAAGAATATCTGTGAATATCCTCAGATATCCATACTGTACATTAAATATGTATTACTGCTGTTTATGTACACTGGCTTCATGTAAATACTATCATTTACACCACTGCTTTGCAAGCAATCATAATATAATTAAAATACTTCAGCAGTGCATAACTCAACAGTATAATTTAAAATTCAATATAAACAATATAATATAATAGTTAAATAGTTTCAAGTCACTCCATGAAATTCCATGTTTTCAAAAAATGTCTGTGAAACCAGACATATTAAAACATCAAGGTCCTATCCAGACTCCATTCATGTAAGCTGTAAAAAATACTATACAACCAATACTACATACAGTATACTATACTATAAAATGAAAGCTAGGCTAAGCATATAAAATATTAATTGAAGCTGCCACTTCAGTAACATCTAGCACAACACAAGTGCTACCTATCAGTCTGTTTTGAGCAGGTGAAAAGCTGATTGAAGCACACCAGCCAAAACTGTGGTATAATGCAGTGTGCTCACTATCAGTGCAAGATTGGACGCACATTCTAGATGGCTGCATCTGTATCATGGAAGTGCTGACCACTGTGGATTTCCAAACTACTCTGGAAATGTTTGGTTTCACTCAGCATGCCAGCTTCCCAACAGCCAAATGTTTTTGACACTTCCAGCCTACACACATTTAAAATGGGAATTTCTGACTACAAGGTTGTATTACTGTACCTGCCTGCCACTCCACCTTTCTCCTCTCATATTAACTGGACTATGACCCTCTGTAGATATTGAATGAATTAAACTTGTTGGTAGAGATAAACAACAAAAGCTCTCAGAAGACAGCATGACATAGTCTTGACTGATATTATGGAAGGAGACAGGGATAACTGATTTACCTGTTTTGGGACACAGATCTTGTTTTCAAAAATACTCATTTGCATTGTTTCAACAACATTAGTTTATAAAACTTCATTAAATTTCTCCTCAACATGTTTGTTAAGAGTTAGTTTCCTTTTTTTCTGTCTAAAATCTCCTCATGTCATGATTCTAATCCCTCCCCCTTAAGGGCGCTCCAGTTCTTTCACATTTTACCTGATCTCCTGCACCTGCCTGCTGTTCCAGTCTCCCCTTTAAAAGCCAGATGCTCCCACTATCCCAGGCTCAGCTTTGGAAGATGGACGCCACAAGGCTTGCCTATTTTCTGGGCTGTCTGAAGGCAGGCCCGGTGTCCTGAACATCTGGGTCTGGGGCTGGGAGCGCCTGGCCCCATTACCCTTTTTTATTCCCCTGACCCTTAGCCGGATCCCGTTCCGGCTTTTAACTTTGTCTTTGTCTTTGATTGATCACCCGGCTCTGGACATTTGCCTCCCTACGGATTTCCCTACGAACACCCTTTGGACTGTTTGCCTGGACCACGCTCCCCCCCCCCAAGCACCTTCGTCATGCCCCCCTGTTCATCTACCAGCCCAGTCCCTTGTCTCCTCCCCGTGTCCGTTCACTCCCTTCTGGATTGGGCTGTCTGCAGCGGGTCCTGAAAGACGCTACTGTATGTGACACCTCATATTGTAGGTGTTGAATTTATGATGAACAGAGACCCATGAGAATGTCAATGTATTACATGACATTTATCAAAACTCCCATAATGACCTTTTTTCTGTCTCAAGTGGCCCAATCTCTTGATTTTAGTAAGCACACCTAAAAAAGAGAAGTTCTGAAATTCTTGTAATAACAGTAACTACAACACTACTTCCTTTCAGCTTTTTAAGAGCTGACAGTCAATGTAAAAAAATAATTAAAAAATGTTTTAAAATATAAATTAATCAGCTTGTGATTAAAACCCATGGGAAATTTTGTGATTCAAAATGTTTAAGTTTACTTAAATATTGCTAACTCAGGGGAAGTATGGAACCTATAATTTTTTTAAATAATGTTCCCTCAAACTTTTGAATGCCATGTTAGGCTATAAATGTACCTCATATATTAGAATCTATAAAGGGCTGTTTTGTATCTATATAGAGTAAAAATAAAAATCTTAAATTATAGGATATTTATCTGATTGTGAAAATGAAGACATCTGATTTCCTGAAATCTCCCTTAGCTGTATATTAGTTCTTCATGCTGCTCTGTCCTGTGAACAGTTGATTGCCATAGGTAGCATTATAATCCTCCATCAGTTTTTGGAAACCAATATAACAAATAAGAACTTTAGCCAGGAGCTGTTTTCCACATTCATGTTCCTCAATGAAATTGTTATCACATTTCCTTAAGTTTCATTGCCTGAAAACACCAATAAATGAAATGACTACTCCTAACAAGCATTTGAACTTAAATTGTGCCTGTCTCATTTTTTAACATGTTACATGAAATGTTCAAATAATTTTATTTGAAATGTTTCTGCTTAGAACACTGCATTAGAAAATTTGCCTTTAAGCATTGATAGAGCTTTGTCAGCTCTGAGGCAAACACTGTTTCTGGTAGATAAGAAGTCTCTTTGGATTGTGTCAACACCAGTAGCAATTCACTACAACAGAATCAATACTTTTTCTTTCTGTATTATGTCTCTCGAAATAGAAAATCATTTCGTTTAATAATTTCAAGCAATTGATTTACTTATTATTTTTCTTATGGTTAGAAACCATATGACATTAAACATTAACTTAATATTGTAAAAAATGCCTTCTTGGTGCAGAATTCTGTGACACGTGGCTTACTTTCTTTCCATGTAAGCACAGCGTGACATGCTTGTGTTCTCTGCATTGCACATCATTGAAGAAATGAAGGCTCTGCACTCCTGCCTTTTTAATTTTTTCCTGGAAGGTTGCTAAGAAAAGAGTGAAGAAGCAACAATTTAATTCTTAAGATGGCAATCACAGACCAAGATTACAATAAATGGGACAAGCACCCCATAGAAGCCCTGTACATAGAGCTCTAAAATAATACCCCAGTTAGGCCAATGCCCATTGTTAATCACTATACAGAAGAGAGCAATAAAATATTGGTTACATCTAAAAAATGCCGACCAAAACTCCTACCACCACAAGGCCATGCTGAACCAAGAACTAGAGAGAGTCCCTCTCTGATTTAATCTAAAGACCTACAGTCATACAGTAATTCATTTTTAAAAAATCAATCATAAGTACATTTACCATCATGGAATAATGAGCTCAGGCCAGTGTGCCACTGTGGCTGTGGTATGGACTTTATTTTTTTTAATTGTAGGAGAACTTATATAGAGAGTGGAGTGTTAGGTTACAATGAGAGAAAGTAATGCATTTGTTTTTAACGCATTAGAGGTGAGTATTAGTGATTTATGATATCAGAAGACACCAATTTGAATCTAAATTAACAATCTTTGTTGTTAGTCTGAGGTCTCAAATGTTAAAATAAACAGCCTTGACACAAATAAAGGCCCAAGTTTTCTCTGTAAACTAACTGGTGCAAACTACAAATCCAGTTTTGTCACAAAAACTGGTAAAACTAGAGCAGTAGTTCTCAAACGTTTTGGACCAAGTACCACCCATGATCAAACCAAAGCATCCATGTACCACCTACAAGTCATCTTCTCATAGGAACCCCAGAAAATGTCAATGACCAACATGTGCGGTGGATGCTGCAGTTCATATCTGGAGCAACCTCTCTAATTCGTCCAACTACAACGCTGTGTCGGCTTGTCATAGCACCGTCTGTACAAACTCCGACACATTTTATCCATCTATGTCATTCTCTTTGATAAATTAATTCAGAAGCTGAAATACGTGCTCTCCTGTAGTTCCTGTTGGTTGTAGCTTACAGAACAGAAAGTCCTCATGGGACATGCCCTCAAACTCATATCTAACGTAAACATGCAAATTGGCCAAATCAATGACATTTACAGACTCATCTAATTGCAGTGAAAAGCATCTGCTAATCTTAACGCGCTCTATCAGCGTACATTATTCGCCATATCAATAATTCTATGAGTGACTGTCTTTCAGAGGGGGCAGCAGGTCGAGCTGTTTAGCAGCTTTTTCTCCACACATAATACATGTCAGCTCTTTTGCCAACAGTAAACAAAGTTCTTCACAAGTAGTGTGGGGCTTACCTGCTTTAGCAATCCGCAAGCTTGCATTTTTCCCCGTTTCCATTTCAGGAGTCCGTCTCAGAAGTTAAGTTTTATTTCATGCGCATGTGAGCAAAACATAGAGATGCTCTGTATATTTTTCTCAAATTAACCTAGAACAGTTCTTAAATATTTTTCTGATATCTATCACACGTTCCTGTGCTCACAAGGTTGCCAGCGTTCGTAGTATGCATTTCTATGCTTTCCTGTGCTTACAACATTGGCATTGTTCCAAAATCACGCACATTCTCCTACCTCCTTATTTGCTGGAGATCATTTTTTTAAATACAATTGGCCGTTTATGTCCGTCATGCACGCATTCCTCTACAATGGTATAGAATTATATTGTAGCTTTTGTGTCCATTCAGTATTAGCGCACGCTGTATCGTAGTACGTACAGTAGGCTGCGTATTCGACACAAACTAATTTTATTAAAATAGAAAATATGAAAACCCGTCCTAGTTTTTCAGTGCACACAGCAGAGTTCCAGGGTCATATGGCGTAATGCCTGGCGGCGCTCCGTGCACCACAACTGGTACACGTACTGTACCACAGTTTGAGAACCACTGAACTAGAGAACTGGGACCAAAATATATGCAATCTTACACACAGAGTGTAAAATGGGCCAGATACAGCTGTGGTAGCACAATATTTTTCATCATGAAAGACCTGTGTCACACAACACCTCCTGTGTGGGTAGTGTTGGCTGGAGGACGTGTTGTTCACAGAGAGGAAAAAATACACAATGGCAAGTCAGCACTCAAACAAACAAAAGGCAAGTTTTACTGATGTTCTGTATGCAGCTGGCCACTCAAGCACTCACTAGGTTTCTCCACCAAGTATCAGAAGGAACAAACTTTGTATAATACTGTATCATACGCACCTTGCTCCTATTTCTAGATTCCTGACTCACCACAACCAACTCCTGACTCCCAGCCACTCCTAGTACTCACAACACCCTTTAAATAGGGTTTGGGCTGTACCATTATGGATACAATCAGTGTAAAACATACAAATCACAAGACAAACAACACATAGCACGGTAGTACAGACTACTTGGACACACAAATACATGAAACCCTTACCAATACACAGAACAGAGATCTATACCTGGTTGCCATTTTTAGTAATAACATCTGATAACCTCCCCTCTCAGCATTCCACCAATGTTATGTTCTTTTACTAAGTTTCAGGCATATAACCAGTCTCCTATCTGTTTGCAACCTTTTGACCTTTCTGAGGACCCCTCCAAACAAATTGGCACAGGCTTCTCCTCTCATGCAGTGCTGTTAAGAGGTAAGCTGGTGGAATTCTACACTATGCCTTGTTTCTTTAGTGCTGTTTCTCTAAAAATAATGTTCTCTACCTTTTGTTCCCCTCCTTTCCACAACCTGTGTTTTCACCCGCAGGCTGAGAAACAAACAGGGTAAATTGGTGAGAACTGACGCACTCTGGTGTTTTAGGAAAATAAGCTCCATTAACTTCTGCCACCCCTGTCCTAAGATGTTTCATTTGCCACAGTGACAGAGTGCTCTGTCACACCTGACAAAGACACCCAGAAAATATTTATATTGACAAAAAAGAGCACATTCTTGTTGTAGAACAAAAAAGTACAGTTCAGGTCAGTGTTTAACATGGAAAATTAATTCTCAAAAAAGAATCAAATTATTCCATAATTTCATTGCTCATACTTGATACATACCTCAAATTGCTTTCTTCATAACATCACCATTGGGTGATAATGGTGATAATTTATAATTGGGTGATAAGTTTCATAATAGAATTAAAATTGCAACATTTAAAAAATATGTTGAAACTTTAACTGATAGAAGCTGTATGTGAAATGTTATCACATTAGTTGGTAGATTAAGATGGAATTGTGATGTGAACTGATCTACATTATTCTCACTGCCATCAATGTACGTGTTATGTAATATGTAATAAACAAGATAACATTTATAAAAAAGAAAAGAGAACCTGATATGAAAGCATTAATTTCTTAATATTGAAAGATGCCTTAAATATTAATGCCTGATTCATCTTCAAAATAGAAGAGTGGTAGAGTATTGACTATTGACACTTTCCTATATGACACTCTTATCTGTGTCTTTATGTGGAAAATATATATTTTACATAAAATTAAAATATTTATTCTGAATGGACTGGCATCCCATCCAGGGTGTATCCCGCCTTGTGCCAGTTCCTTACAAGGATAGGTTCCAGCTCCCCCACGACACTGCAGTGGATACAGTTGTTAGAAAATTGATGGATAAAATAAATACAAGGGTCTAAAGTATATGCTTTTAGGGTAAAAGTTGTATTCTAGGGTTTGAAATATAGTGACATTGAATTTAATATATATTATAATTAAATTTGTATTATACCTGTTAAATAACATTTCAAATGTATTCCAGTCACTGTTTCTGGTTATTTGTACTGTTACTATTCACACATTTATAAAACATATCTTCACAATATGTTCCCTCATATTTCTTTCTGTGTGTGTCAACCTACTGTACTTGAACACAGAAATCAGGACAATATTATTTGATTAAAATATTATTGTTACGCATTCCACTCGTGCCGCTCTCCCTTCTTGCATTCCCACTCACACACCCGGTAAGACAAGCTCACGCCGCAAGTAACGCCAATCACCTTCTCTTCCGTCTCTATTTTAGTTCTCCTTTTTCCTCACTTCCCCGCTCACTATTGCGGATTCTCCTAGAGCTCCCTAGTGCGCGGTTTCCTTCTTGTTTGTCTCAGGTTTTCGAACTCCTAGTCTGTCTTTCGTTTACTCTTTCGTCTAGTGATTTGGATTGCTGCTTCCCCGTTTGCGCCTCCGTGTTTCGATCGTCTCGCCTGCTTCCCGGATTGGATTTTTGCCTAGTGATTTGGATTGTTGCCTCCTGTTTGCCACCCTGTGAACCGACTTACTCACCTGCCTCCTGCTTTTCGTTTTTTACCTTGCGATTCGGCTCAGTGTTTTCTCCACTCTAGAGTCCAGCATAGGATCCTATTGCTCTAGCAGCCCTCTTTAACAGAATAGTGAGCCAACATGGATCCAGCGGACCAGAACTCCACTGCCACCTTTTTGCAACAGCAGTCCCACGCCCTTCTGCAACTGACCTCTGCTGTTCAACGCCTAGTGGACCACACCACCCGGCCGCCACCCCCTCCAGTGGCACCCGTGCCTGTCCCACCCCTGGCTGCTGCTGCTGCTTGCCCCTTGCCCCCTCCCACCCCGGAGAAATTTGAGGGTGACCCAGTAAAGCTCCAGAACTTTTTAACCCAGTGCTGGATGGCCTTCCACCTTCGACCAGACTGTTTTCCCACCGACAGAGAGAAGATTGCCTTCTTGGTCTCCCACCTCTCCGGTCGCGCCCTGGACTGGGCTACCTCCCTCCTTGCTCGGAATCTCCCCGTGACTGCCGATGTCAACCAGTTCGCTGCTGCCATGCAGTCCATTTTTGGTCAGCTCCACTCCCACCACATTGCCATCTCCCATCTCACCTCTCTCACCCAGGGTTCCCGTTCTTTTCAAGAATATGCCACGGAATTCCGCCTCCTGGCCTCCCAAGTTCCCTGGAATGAAGAGGCTCTTATTCACCAGTTCTGCCAGGGCTTGTCTTCTGCTTTTCAGGACCACCTCACATATCTTCCATTGGACTTTCCCTCCTTGCAGCACCTCATCTCCCGTCTGGCTGAAATTGACATCAGGCTCCAAGAACAACGTTCCCGGCTCCCTCCCCCTCCTGCCACCCCCCGCCCGACCACCTTCTCCAGGCTGTCTTCTGAGGAGCGACGCCGCCGTTTCTCCCAGGGTTGTTGCCTTTATTGCGGGGCTGCTGACCATCTCCGAGCTTCATGCACTCTCTGCCCCCCCCGCACTTCCCTGCCCTCTGTCAAGGTCGGTATTCTTTCCCCTGCTGCCCCTTCTGGCCTCTTTTTGCCTGCTCTGGTTTCTGGGGATGGTTTCAAAGAATCTCTTCTGGCTTTTGTTGATTCAGGCGCAGAAGAAAACTTCCTAGACTCCGGACTCGCCACCACTTGGAATATTCCTCGCGTTCCTGTTTCTCCCCCTATTCGCCTTCTCACCCTGGACGGATCCCCTCTCACTCTTGTGGAATGGCAAACTATTCCCCTCACTCTCCGCATTGGTGCCCTCCACACTGAGAGCATCCAGTTCCTACTCCTCCACTCTCCCTCCCACCCCCTGGTTCTCGGATACCCTTGGCTGAAGATGCACAACCCCCATTTTCACTGGTCCAACAATGAACTACTCGCCTGGGGACCCAATTGTCATCATCGCTGTCTGCAGTTGCCTCTCAGATGCTCCTCTGTGCACCTCTCCCAGGAGGACACCAGCGGAATCCCTTCTGTATATTCGGACCTGCACCTCGCCTTCAGCAAGCAAAGAGCACTCTCCTTGCCGCCACACCGTTCCTCCGATTGCGCCATTGACCTACTGCCTGGAACCCTCCCCCCGTTGTCGATTAATGAATCTGACGCCCTGGAGTCCTACATCCGTGATTCCTTGGAATCTGGTTTCATTCGCCAGTCTACTTCTCCGGCCTGTGCAGGTTTCTTTTTCGTCGAGAAGAAGGACGGATCTCTGCAGCCCTGCATCGATTATAGAGGTCTTAATGAGATCACCATCAAGAACCGGTATCCCCTTCCACTCATTAACTCTGCATTGGAATCTCTTCAGGGAGCCTCTGTCTTCACCAAACTTGACCTACGGGGTGCCTACAACCTCATTCGCATCCGTGAAGGTGACGAGTGGAAGACTGCCTTCATTACTACTCTGGGTCATTATGAATATCAGGTCATGCCCTTCGGCCTGGCTAATGCTCCTGCTGTATTCCAGGGTTATATGAACGACATTTTTAGGGACATCATTCAGAAGTATGTTTTGGTTTACCTCGATGATATTTTAATTTTTTCTCCCAACATGGATGATCATGTCCTTCATGTCCGCGAAGTACTCACCCGACTCATCAACAACCGTCTTTATGCCAAGTTGGAGAAGTGTACTTTCCATGCGTCCAGGATCCACTTTCTAGGATACATAATTTCCTCTCTGGGCGTCGAGATGGACCCTGCTAAGGTCTCTGCTGTCTTGGACTGGCCCACACCCAAGAACCTGAAACAAGTGCAGCGTTTCCTAGGCTTTGCCAACTTTTATCGCCGTTTCATCCGAAACTTTAGTTCTGTTGTAGCACCCATCACCTCCCTTAATCGTAAAGGCCCTGGACAGGGAAGGTGGACCCCAGAGGCTGATAGGGCCTTTCGTCGTCTCAAGCAGAACTTTTCCTCAGCCCCAGTTCTCCGTCACCCCGATCCCTCTCTTCCTTTTGTGCTCGAGGTCGATGCCTCCGCTCTCGGGGTCGGCACCATTTTATCTCAACGCCATGGTCCTAAGGGCACGCTCCATCCGTGCGCTTTTTTTTCAAGACGCCTATCCCCTGCCGAGATGAATTACGATGTTGGGAACAGGGAACTTTTGGCCATCAAGCTTGCCTTGGAGGAGTGGAGACACTGGCTGGAAGGGGCCATCCATCCTTTTACTATCCTCACTGACCACAAGAACTTGGCCTACTTGCAATCTGCTAAACGCCTCAACCCCCACCAGGCTAGGTGGTCCCTGTTCTTCTCCAGGTTCCGTTTTTTCATTACCTATACTCCAGGCTCCAAGAATATCAAAGCTGATTCCCTTTCCCGCATTCATGACCCCATGGACTCCGAAGACCCGCCAGCGCCCATTGTGCCGCCTGACAGGTTTCTCGCAGCTGTACGATGGGACATTGAAGACAAAGTGAGACGGGCTCTCCGGAACCTCACAGTACCCCCCAGTGCCCCCCAGACCGTCTCTTTGTTCCTGATGCAGTGCGCTCCGCAGTTCTTCAATGGGGCCATGACTCCCGCTTCGCTGCTCAATCTGGCACTCATCGTACCATCGAATTCATTTCCAGGGACTTCTGGTGGCCTTCCTTAAGGTCTGACGTACGAGCCTGCCCCACCTGTGCTAGGAGCAAGACCCCTCGACAGAAGAAGGCGGGTCTATTACAACCTCTTCCCATTCCTTCAAGGCCTTGGTCTCATCTCTCGGTCGACTTCCTGACGGATCTCCCGAACAGCCACGGTAAAACAACTATCATGGTGGTCATCGACCGTTTCTCTAAAGCTGCGCATTTTGTTCCTCTTCCAGCCCTCCCATCAGCGCGGGAAATGGCAGACCTTTTTGTCCAACATGTTTTCCGCCTCCATGGCATTCCCAAGGATATTGTTTCTGACAGGGGCCCACAGTTTATATCTAAATTTTGGAAGGCTTTCTGTCAGACCTTAGGGGCATCCTCCTCCCTCACTTCTGGTTACCACCCCGAAGCCAATGGTCAGGCGGAGAGGATTAACCAGGACCTGTTGACTTACCTCAGGTCCTCTGTCTCTGCTGCCCACGATAACTGGGCTTCCCTCCTCCCCTGGGCTGAATATGCCCACAATTCTCTCTATACCTCCTCCACGAATATGTCTCCGTTCCTCTGTTCACTGGGCTATCAACCATCGCTCTTCCCCGACACTATTCCCGAATCTGATGTCCCCGCTGTTCGGGCATATTTTTCTTCCCTCCGGGAGCTCTGGAAAAAGGCCAGGACTGCTCTGCTCAAGACCTTTAGGAGACAGAAACTTTCTGCTGATAGACGGCGACGTCCCTTTCCCCGTCTACGTCGAGGCCAATTCGTCTGGTTGTCGTCCAAGAATATTCCACTCCAGCAACCTTCCCGCAAGCTGGGTCCTCGCTTCATTGGCCCCTTCAGAATTCTATCCCGTGTTACCCCTGTTTCTTACCGCCTCGCCCTCCCCCCCACCCTCAGGATTCACCCCACCTTCCATGTTTCCCTCTTGAAGCCCTACCACAGATCCCCACTCTCTGCTCGGCAACCTCGCCCACCTCCTCCCCGACTGATGGATGGAGTTCCCACCTATACGGTGAATAAGATTTTGGACACCCGATGGCGTAGAGGGATCCGCCAGTTTTTGATTGACTGGGAGGGTTATGGCCCAGAGGAACGTTCCTGGGTTTCTGAAGTGGATATCCTGGACCGAAACCTTATTCGAGATTTCCTTCACACCCATCCCGCGTCGGTTATCCGGTAGTCAGGAGCCTACCCTGTGGGGGGGGGGTACTGTTACGCATTCCACTCGTGCCGCTCTCCCTTCTTGCATTCCCACGCACACACCCGGTAAGACAAGCTCACGCCGCAAGTAACGCCAATCACCTTCTCTTCCGTCTCTATTTTAGTTCTCCTTTTTCCTCACTTCCCCGCTCACTATTGCGGATTCTCCTAGAGCTCCCTAGTGCGCGGTTTCCTTCTTGTTTGTCTCAGGTTTTCGAACTCCTAGTCTGTCTTTCGTTTACTCTTTCGTCTAGTGATTTGGATTGCTTCTTCCCCGTTTGCGCCTCCGTGTTTCGATCGTCTCGCCTGCTTCCCGGATTGGATTTTTGCCTAGTGATTTGGATTGTTGCCTCCTGTTTGCCACCCTGTGAACCGACTTACTCACCTGCCTCCTGGTTTTCGTTTTTTGCCTTGCGATTCGGCTCAGTGTTTTCTCCACTCTAGAGTCCAGCATAGGATCCTATTGCTCTAGCAGCCCTCTTTAACAATTATCTTTTTTTAAATTCCACTTGTCACCATCTTCTGGTTAAAAGAAATGAATTCATTCGTATGATTTTTCATTGTTTCCAATATTAGCTAAATGCCACCTGTTTTCTTATTGGCAGTCTATCTCATTCTAAAACGTTAACAAAGAATGGCTTGCTATTAGTCCCTCTAGTGAAATTTCCATCCATCCATTTTGTAACTGCTTACTCATGGTGAGAGCTGTGGTGGTAACAGCCTGAGTAGAGCATACCAGACAGCTCTTCCTGGGGGATTCCCAGCTGCTCCTAGGCCAACTGAGATATAGTCCCTCAAGTATATCCTGCATCTGCCCCAGGGACTGCCTCTGGTCCCCCTCTTTTTCAAAATAGGGATCACCATCCCAGTCTGCCAATCCAGAGGCGCTATCCCTACCTGCCATGCTACATTGAAAAGACATGTTAACATGCCTTAGTCCCCCCAGAGCCAATTAATTTCCACCTGGAATGATGTCCCCTCAAACAGTTTGTAACACCTCTGGAAGTATAAACAGTAGAGGCATGATTTTAGGTCTTAAATTGAAGCAGACCATGAAATCTCAAGTTCCAGTGGTTTCAACATTTCCAGACAGGTCTCATTCAACCTTGCAGCCCAACCATTCTGGGCGTGTTAAATCACCAAAGCCACAAAAATAGACCTAGTCCTCCCAAAGGGTTCTATCACTGCCCCCTGAAAGGAGGGTGTGTCCATTGGATTCAGCAGTTCCTCAAATGCCCCCTCCACCTATCTATGATATCCACCTACTTGAAGTAGTTCAAGTAGGTGGCTGTGTCAGCATGCATAGGCTGCAAAGGAACAAGTAAAGGTTTATTCCTGCTGAGAAGAGAAGGAAAGAAACACAAGGCTGTTGAGCCTTCTTCGGGTGTCACACAATGGTGTCTTGTGGTGTCAGTTGACAACTCTCCTCCTCTCTTTATCCTAGCAACCAGAACATTAGGCCTTAGGTCTGATGATTCAACCACAAAGTCAATTATCGCCTTCAACCCAAGATGCTCATTACCAAGCGCAATGAGCAGCTTACTGTTCAAACATGGTGTTTGTTATTGCCAGCACAGACGTCCGATAACAGCACTGTACCAACCGTCTCCAAGAAGGCTGAATCCTCCTTACGGTTGTTAGGTGTGAAACTAAGTTTAAAAAATTATGAACCTTCTCCAAATCCTGACTCACTCTGTGTAAATAGTTTTATTTTTGTTGCATTGTTCATGTTTGTTTTGTTGGTTCTACAGCCATGCTAGAGAACTTTGTTGATGGCTGTTCTGTAACTTTAAGAGACTTCGTTAGCTGCTGATGTCATCATCATGAACCTCTCAATCCATACTTTCTGAACTGTAGAGGTAAGCGATATTTTAGTTGCTCTGAAAAAAATAGATTTATAACAAATAGAATCTAATCAACATTCTGCTGTGCAGTTGTATATGTATTTAAGTACTATAAGCATCAAGTGACTCAGTTACACTGGCATATTGCAAGGAAATACCATCTTTGTGAATTTTATGTGAGACATGAGCTTTTATATGGGTCTTCCCATGTGTGATCTTTTTACTACATGGGACTGACAACCTGTATTTAGGAAGCAGATTTCTACATGACTACAGCTCCATGTTTATTTTTGTTATTATACAGACAGCTTCATTAAAGAACTGCCAGACCCAGATTATCGACCGGTTGTTCATTTTCACGTCGGTCTAACGGATGTCCGAATAAGAACACAACGCAGAAGACTAACGTGTAGAGAAGACGTCCGTTACAGGTGCTTAAATACAAACAGTGTTTGTATTTTTCTTACTGCAACTTGTAGTCACATTGTGACAACTCTTTCTTCTACTGGGACAAACTCCACCTGTACACCACCCAGTCAGGGACTCGTGAGTATCCCCACACCCCTGGCCTCTTACATGGGAAAACTCCATAGTAGGAGAGAGACCACCCCTACTTGAGAAATCTAGTTCCAAAGCCAATGCTGTGCATAGAGATACAACTATATCTAGTTGATATTTTTTAGCCTCCAGCACCAGCCCGGCTCGTTCCCCACCAGTGTGGTGATGATCCATGTCCCAAGAGACAATTTGCACTCCCAAGGTCTAGTCCATCTAGATCTGTCCCGCTCCCGATTAACATCACTCCCGAACCTGGCCTTTGCCTTGCCCATACTGCGGCTCCACACAGCCATTTTGGGGTGAGCCAGATGGGGTTACTTAGGTGACCTGCCCACCAGGCACCCAACAGTGAATGCCACCCACAGGCCTAGCTCCAGGGGTACGCCCTAGTGTCCTTCGTCCGGACAGGGTTCTCACAGTTTTTATTGGAACCATCATGACCTAGTTTGGATCATTCATTGTCTGGCCTCTCACCTTAGACCCATTTGCCAAATTTAACCCTACCAGGAACACAATGCTCCCAACAACACAGCTCTAAAGCTCCCTGAGGCACTCAAGCCCTTCCATCATGACAAGGTCATGATCCCGTGGAGGGGCTGTGAAATTTTTTTTTGTTTTTTAATTCAAGTCTTTGGTCTTGTCTTTGGCTGTATATTACATTGAACACAAGGTTATGGTGTCATTAAGAAATTCCAGTTTGAAGACATACGCAATGAACCCATTCATTTTTAAGAAAGGGGGAAACTTAACACTAGTTTATGTTTTATCTCTTTCTTGGATCCATTTCAATCTCACTGTGTCTGATCTTTACATGGAATAGGGATGCTGTCATTTATGATAAATGATAAAAGTATATTCTTTAGGAATTTAATCTGTCTGTATGTTTATATTTAAAAATTATGCATTATATACAGTATACATGTATTTATTTATATAGCCTTGACACAGAACTAATGTCCCAAATAAATTCATTATATATATATATTTTTACAATGAATCAAAGTCTTGCTGTCTCTGTTATATCCTCCTGCCTGACAGTTTTTACATGCAACGTATTTTACAGAAACAAAGGTTCACGTATTTCATCACTACTGTAAGTATAATTAAACACCTGAAGAAGGCTCCATGGCCGAAACTGTGTTTTCTTTCTGCTCTTTCAGCATGGAATAAACCTATTACTTGTTCCTAATTAAACTATGATATACTTAATTATAAAATGATGTGGGGGGTACAAATTACTTTTGGGTGAGACAACAGTGGTGAAAATGAATGACATTCCAATTTTCACATCGCAGCATTCTTTAAAATGATTTGACTCAAGCTACTGTATGAGTTCAGGATATGAATAAAAAGACAAATGTGCACACAGACTCATCAATATCATATATAAATGCTTTTACATATAGATGTAAGGTTATATACAGTATGCTGGTCATATTGATTGGGGCTTGTGGTTTTCTTAGTAGTAGCACCTGTAACAACAATTTTGTCATAAATGGTTGCTAGGCAATGTGTATGAGGAAGTGGAACATGATTTTGTGACAAGCCAATGTTTTTAGTGCTTCAGGTTAAAAAGCCTCAAAAGGTCTGTTAGGAGAAATTGTTAAAGGATTATAACGCATACAGAAGGAATACAAAGTGCTGGAAAATAACTCTCAATGCTTTGATTGCTAATAACAGTAAGTGCCTTCCTCTATCCTCAAAGCCATCGTGTATTTAAAATACTGTAGCGTTGCAGGTTCTTTTTCAGAACTAAAGAACAGTGGAGACGCGATTAACCAAGCACTGACTTTATTTAACAACCACACCAAAACCAAACACAGGATCTACACACACATGAGGAGACTGACGAACACGTACACACATTTGGTAATTACCTAACAACACACTCTACTTTTACAGGACTACACAGGGCACTAGAATTACTAGGACATTATTTACACAGGTAGGATCAGCCGCTGGTCATCGTGCTGACCCTCAGACTCTTCCCGGCTACCACTCCCAGCATGCCCAGCGGTACTACGAGCGCCTAGGGGCGCTTCCTCCTCACCACCAGGCGAGGGCGTTACACTGCCCCCACCTGAAGCGTCTGGCGTCTCGCCGACGTCGAACACCCCCCTCAGGCTGTACTCGTATTCGGCCAACTGCTGCGGAACCCTGCATGAGCGGCCGCTGCGCCGCGGTGACGGCTGGCGATCCACGGACGCCCCACTATCGGCCGGCTCCGGCCCCGGCTGCTCCTCTGGAGCCTCCCCACACGGCTCCTCCTCCCGGGCCCGGTAGGGGGCCAGGCGGTCTCGGTGCAGGACCACCACTCTCCCCCGTGTTCGCAACCGGACACGGTAGCAGACCTCGCCCACCACCCCGAGTACCTCAGCGGGCCCCTCCCACGACGGCACCAGCTTAGGGCTGAGGCCTTTGCGGCGCCGCGGGTTGTACACCCAAACCGAGTCCCCGGGCTGGAAGGCAGGCCCCCTGCAGCGCAGGTCGTAGTACCGCTTCTGCCGGACCCCCGCCTGTGTCAGGTGGGTCCGTGCAAAGCTGTGCACCCGCTGCATCCGCTGCCGCAGGTCCCACTCGTAGTCCGGTCCAGCCGGCGGTTCCGACCCTACGGGCGGCGGGCCGAAGACCAGGTCCGCCGGTGTTTGCATTTCCCGGCCCAGCATGAGCGAGGCCGGGGTGCACCCGGTGGATTCCTGGACCGCGGTCCGATACGCCCAGAGCGCAAGGGGGAGGTGGCGGTCCCAGTCCCGTTGGTGCCGGGACACCAGGGTGGCCAGCTGGGTGGCGAGCGTCCGATTAAACCGCTCTACCAACCCGTCGCTCTGGGGATGCAGCGGGGTGGTCCGCGTCTTAGTAATCCCCAGGCGCTGGCACACTCTGGCGAAGACCTGGGACTCGAAGTTACGCCCCTGGTCACTGTGTAACTCCTCCGGCACCCCCAGCCTGGCAAACATCCCCTCCAGCAGTGCATCGGCCACCGTGGGGGCACTCTGGTCCGGGAGGGCGTAGGCCTCCGGCCACTTCGTAAAGTAATCCATGGCCACCAAGACGTAGCGGTTCCCGGCCTCGGTGCGCGGAAACGGGCCCAAAACGTCCACTCCCACCCGCTCCATAGGAGCCCCCACCTGGTGTTGTTGGAGGGGGGCCCGAGAGCGCTCGGGGGGACCCTTCTGCGCCACGCACACCGCACACGTTCGGCAGTACCGCTCCACGTCCCGGTGGCAAAGACCCCAATAAAAATGGCCTCGGAGACGCTGCAGGGTTTTTTTACCGCCGAAGTGCCCCACACCCGGCTGGCCGTGCACCGCTCGGAGCACCGCCCCGCGGAGCGACCGAGGCACCACCAGCTGCCACCGTACCTCGCCACTGGAGGGTACCCGCCACCCCCGGCGCAGCACCCCGTCCTTTACCTCCAAGGCCTCCCACAGGGCGCAGAGGGCCTTGACGGACTTCGGGTGCGGGGCGAGCTCCTCTCGCGTAGGCCGCACTCCTGCTGCCCTCCAGCGGAGCACCGGCCCCACGTCAGGATCAGCTGCCTGACGCTGCGCCAGGTCTGGCAGGCCCACCCCCAGCGGCCCCTCCCGGGCCTTGGCCGCGGCGCTCACCCCCGCCACGGTGCGGACAGCCTCCTCACGCTGCTCCCGCCGGGCGCAGTGATGGCAGTCCGCGGCCTCGCAGGGGCGCCGCGAGAGAGCGTCGGCATTGAGATGGCGGGACCCCGCACGGTGCACGACAGTGAAGTCGTACTCCTGCAGGATCTCTATCCATCGCGCCATCTGTCCCTCTGGCTCCTTAAAGTGGAGCAGCCAGGTGAGGGACGCATGGTCGGTCCTCAACCGGAACCGGGTCCCGAACAGGTACGGCCTGAAGTGGTGGACCGCCGCCATCACCGCCAGCAGCTCGCGACGGGTCACGCAGTAGTTCCGCTCAGGCCTAGTCAGAGCCCGACTATAGTAAGCCACTACGCGCTCCCCATCCGGCCCCTCCTGCGCCAACACCGCCCCCACCCCCGAGTCACTCGCGTCGGTGTCGAGAATATACGGCAACCGCGGGTCGGGGTAGGCCAGCACGGGGGCCCCCACCAGAGCTTCACGCAACCGGCCAAAGGCATTCACAGCCCGAGTCCCAGTCAAAACGGCGGCCCTTGTCGGTGAGGCGGTGCAGCGGGGCAGCGATGCTGGCAAAGTCCCGGACGAACCTCAGATAGTACGAGGCCAACCCCAGAAAGCTGCGGCGCTCCGCGACGGTGCGTGGAGTCGGCCAGCCCCTCACTGCGGCGACCTTACCTGGGTCCGTAGCCACCCCTCGCGGTCCAACAACATGTCCCAGGAAGGTCACCTCCCGCCGCAGGAGCTCGCACTTGCGGGGGTTGAGCCTCAGGCCAGCACGGCGGATGCAGGCCAGCACCGCCTGGAGGTTCGTCAAGGCCTGGTCGAAACTCCGTGCATGAACCAGCAGATCGTCCAGATACAACACACACTGGTTCCGCGGGACCGATGCCAGCACCCTCTCCATCAGCCTCTCGAACGTCGCCGGGGCATTGCACAGGCCAAAAGGCATGACAGTAAACTGCCAGAGGCCCTGGCCGATGGAAAAGGCCGTCTTCGGGCGAGCATCGGGAGCAAGCGGTACCTGCCAGTAGCCGCAGCGGAGGTCCAGGGAGCTGAACCAGGTTGACCCGGTGATGTAGTCCAGGGCGTCATCTATCCTCGGCAGGGGGTAGGAATCTTTCCGGGTGACCTCGTTCAGCTTGCGGTAGTTGACGCAGAACCTCCACGAGCCGTCTTTTTTTTTTACCAGTACAGCTGGCGCCGACCACGGGCTCGCGGAGGGCTCAATCACCCCCGCTGCGGCCATCTCCCGGATCTTTTCCTTGGCGGCGGTCCGATTGGCATGGACCATGCGTCCCGGTGGGATGCGGATGGGCCGAGCGTCGCCGGTGTTGATCTCGTGCTGGACCAGGGCAGTGCGGGTGCAGTCCTCATCTCTCGCCGCAAAGAGGTCTTCGTTCTGGGCGAGTAGCTCCTGGAGCCGCTGCCGCTGGTCCTGATCGAGGCCCTCGCAGCTCCGCTCTCCCGCATCAAGTCCGGCGCCTCCTCTACACCGAAGCGCAGCTGGAGGGCTGCTGCCAGCGCCGTGTAGTCGCCTCTGTCCTCCTCCGGGACGTCCAGGAGCACCTGGCAGGCCGCTCCTTCCAGCGCCGCCGCCAGGTGGCCGGCCATCTCCGCCCGGCTCCAGCCATTCGTCCGGGCCGCGAGCTGGAACTGCGCCTCATAAGTCTCCCAAGGCGCCTCACCATCGTAGCGACCTGGTCGCACCCGCGCCGATGGGTGTGGGAATCGCTGATCGGCTCCGGCAGGGAGGGCATCCTCTCTCCGGGGCGGCCGCCCCAATTCTACTGGCGGGACCACTACTGGGTAGCCCTGGTAAGGGCTGTGGCCACCTGTCGCACCCAGGAGTTGCTCAGGCTCCCTATGTGCGCCGCCGATGGGTTCTGCGTCTTTCAGCGTCAGCCGGCGCTTTACGGAATCGGGTAGTGTCTGCCACGTGTTGTTCATTCTGCCCACTTCTAACACCAATGTAGCATTGCAGGTTCTTTTTCAGAACTAAAGAACAGTGGAGACGCGATTAACCAAGCACTGACTTTATTTAACAACCACACCAAAACCAAACACAGGATCTACACACACATGAGGAGACTGACGAACACGTACACACATTTAGGGTGGTAATTACCTAACAACACACTCTACTTTTACAGGACTACACAGGGCACTAGAATTACTAGGACATTATTTACACAGGTAGGGTCAGCCGCTGGTCATCGTGCTGACCCTCAGACTCTTCCCGGCTACCACTCCCAGCATGCCCAGCGGTACTACGAGCGCCTAGGGGCGCTTCCTCCTCACCACCAGGCGAGGGCGTTACAATACAGAACCCTATAAAAGGTACAGTATGTTATCTTACTACTCATGCTTAACTCATGTCTCATTGTGATTTTTTAGTTTGTCATTTCATTACTAATACATTTCTTCAGCTTCATATATTTTGCAAACTACTGCATTCTGGGAAATGGGCCTAGTGCATCATGTTTGAAGCAGGGCTCACATATTAGCCTGCAGCACACGTATTCAGAGATGGGCATTTGAGAAACTTATGATTTCTACATTATTGTTCTGAAGAGAGAAGGAAGGGAAACAATTAATCCCTAAACAGGAACCTTGTTATCAGAGAAAGTAACTCAAAAGAAAAATACATAACAATTTCAAATATGAAAATGACCAGCACTGTCATGGAATTTATGCATCTTGTATAACATGATGGAAAAATAATTTTTAAAAATGTTGAATTTGTAGCATGTTGTGTGTCCTTTGTCATTGGTCTTTTATGAGTTGGAATTGTTCTGGTGTTTGCAAGTGCTGAGTCCATTTCTCTTTCCTATTGCCTTTAAGGGATCCTCAGATGCTCACTCCCAGACGACTAGCCCTGTGACCTGAGCTTGGTGGGGCTGACCATCTGGGCAGTGTTTGAAAATTAATATTTTGAGATTCTGAAATGCTACACCATTTTGTGGAGGGGCAGCACTGATCATAACTGATACTGTATATAATGAGCTTTAGCTGTTTCTAGAATTCCCTGAGTGTGGCTGCACAGGGTGGAGTTTGCTGAGCTTGCTTTTCAGTCCTCCTGGACACTGTAGCTTGCTGGATACCTGAGGGTCTGCATCAGCCCAACACTTTCTTTTAATCTCTGCTTTTTGCATTACAGTATTGCAGTAAATGGAAAACTAATGGATGGCCAGAGATAGCTTCATCTCTCCTTGGTGATAAAAAGTTGCTTAAAAATTGGCAATTATCAAAAGGACATATCTGCTAAATCCAATAGATCTATAAAATAAAGATCTTGTGTCATAGTGTGTCAAACCTCACAGTACACGTGTAGATCTCAGAGGGAGGTTATTTTCTACCCCAGCCAATGCATCCTGACCTACACAATTCCATGCCTGTCTTCCAAGATTTTGTCTCTGTCTCCAAACAAACCTTAAGTTAGTTTCAAGGATGAGTATGGGTAATTAAACATTACTCTACTGTATCTATCCAGTTTGAGTTTGTGATACTCGTAACCTTGAGTGTCACAAAAGTGAGAAAAGTGCTCATAAATAAAATATTATTGTAGTCACATACCATTTTTTGCATTTAATAGGTGGCAAGATTAACTGGAATTTAAGACATCTGTTTTTCTACATAGGGCCATTTTCTCCAAAAAAAAAGAACGTTTTGGGTAGATAGGGAGTGAAAGGTCTTTGTCCCTTTGTCATTTAGAATGTTTTTCATGTCAAATTCAAATTTTGGCAGATAGTTTTCCTAGAATCAATAGGAAAAGGTGGTTTACAGCACAGATGTAACAAATGACAATGCACAACAATTTTCATATATGAAGCACCCAATTGATACGTTCTTTTATCACAGAGTATATTCCTAGTTCTCTTGTACTGCAAGATAGGATTTGGAAATAATACTCTGTGGAAGTATTCCAAGCAATTGTTTTTTAAGTGGTTTTATCTTTCTGTTGAGCCTTTAACATGAAGACACTTTGACCTTTGGACCTCAGCAATTGTGTGAAGTCGACGTGCTGATAACAATCTGGCGCACCGCTGTTACATAAATTAGGGAGAAGTGTTGTATTGTGTTGTTTCAGCTGAGGACTCATGCGCGGATTTTTATTCCTGAGTGTTAATAGCTGTAAAAATTACGATACAAACGACGTGGCACTACATTTCCCATGTGTCACTGCAACAAACTTGCTGCATGAAAACCGCTCCCCCTGTTGGGTTGATCGAGTGTTTCAATGAAAAAGCCCAAGTCTTTCAGCTAGCCGCGGCAGACAGGCAGGCGAGCATAAAATACGCGTGGATGGGCGAAGGGATTTCTGACTAGTTTATACCAGAAGACAAGCACATTGTGAGGACGATTTCGGACATCCACCAAGCTCCGAAAAGCAAGATTCTTTTTTGGGATTTATACCCTTTTCTCCCTGTTCAATTAAACTATGGAATGCTAACGTTACATTTGCTTGCGCGAAATCTGGTGGTTCTAATCAAGCACGCTTACGGAATTTCCCGATCTCTGTTCCTGTACAGTGCAGAATGCGCCCTGGTTTCTGATTGTCTTATTTCACCCCAGCAATGATCCCCGAGCAGCAAAATCATGTTGTTGCTACTATCGAAAACATTCCTGCTGAAACTATCACAGCATCGCCAACAGTGCTGCAAAGGATAAAGAAAGTATTTAACAGGTAAGAAAATCAGAAAATCCCTCTCTTTCCCCTCTACTGGGTTTCAATGGAATCTTTGTTGATAAACTCCTTGAAACAGGTGGCGCATCCCTAGTTTCTCATCTGGATCAGTTACGCATTTCGCTTAAAATATTGCGGTTTTATTTATTTGTTGTAAAATAATATACATTATTTTAAAATGTATTAAGAATGCATTGTTCATATTTTGGCGAAATATTTATATTTAATCATATTTAAATGCAAATCGGTGTTTTAAAAATAAAACTACTGAAGGTATTAAGGACATCTTTTTCAAGACCTAACAGAATACTGAAGAGTATCCTTTTTATTTGATAAAATCTACAAATTGAATCCATATTTCAGTATTTACAAATAACTATATGAAGTAAAGCGATATTAAAACTCATGTGCAACATGACTTTTTAATATTCAAAACAGTGCAGTGTGTAAATTGTGATACACTCTTCCATAATGCAAAATGAAGTGTCACAGATTTCACAGTACCTGCATGTTTCAGTTCACAACACTGTATGAAAAGGCTACTGAGAACATTAAAATTCCTTTTTCGTCATTAGCTACAGTAGAAGGAAAAATAGACAAACGTAACAATGTTAATTCGTTTATGAATACTGCTAAATGGAATATGTATATTTTATGTAACCCAAAATATTATCTTCAACCATAAAACCCACTCCCCGGTTCTGTATAGAAAAATAATCGTGATTCCGACGCCGCCTTTTTAAGGATGCGGTCTGCAATTCGTAAGGTAAAGTTTATGTCTTCAGCCTTGTTTTGTGGTTTTGGTATCACGCCGTTTGGTTCTCGCAATGTGTATTGATGTTCTGTTGGATGCATTGCGGTTCAATACACGAATTGCATTCGCCCTTGTAATCCCGCGTTGACTTTTTATTATTCTGAAAGCATTTTAGCCGGATCATATTCCTTTGCTTCAGATAACTATTTGAACATGTAACATCCTAAGACCCATTTGGAGCAAAACGTTTATTCCCCTTGTACCAACGCAACTGTTTCGGATGATTTTGTATATATTATTATTAATTTTGTGATTTTTTAGGTACAACACTGTATGACCTTTATGATGAAAAAACACGGTGGGCATTGTGATTAAATGGCAGAATAGCCCCTCTCCTCTCGCTAACTCATTTTCGTTACATTCACTCAGTATAGCTCCTTGGAAACGAATGTTTATGTGAATGCCTTTGAAGTACAGTACCAAGGAAATCACTTGCTAGTTTTACCGTAATGTATTTTTCATTACTTTTTTTTCGGAGTTATTGTTGTGTTTAATGAGGTTAGGAGAGAATAGTGATAGTAAAAGTAAAAAAAAAACGTGGAAACGCTCACTACTCTTCTGCTGTAACTTGCTATCTAGTTAGACATGAATGTTTTAAGTCGGTTAAATCTGAGTGAACTACTCTGCGTACTGTATAAGGGAAAAACACTTAAAACCCGTGGATGTAAAATTATATTAAAGCATCTTATTCAGAGTTTAAAACATCGTTTAGTGGACAAATGTCCTGTCAAAAAAACACATTTTTTGCAGGGATACTAGTCTTCATTTTTCAGGATATAGCCTCCCTTCTATACTAGTTATCCAGCTTGAAACTATGTACATTTATTTGAGACATTTCAGGTATCTAGGACAAATGCTTGCCGAGGCCTTCCAAGGGGAATTGGGTGGAATCCCACAAAACAGCATCTACGGCCTGTTGCAGAGCATGTGTACAGTATGTTGCTTGCAATACAATTGTGGCCATACCGTACAGTACATGCCTTTATCCTATGTGTTTCCAAGGCAGAGCCTCTGCTGATGACTGTTAATCGGTCTGACGAGTTTACCCATATCTATCCATCCATTTTTAATCGCTTTATCGAGTGTGGGGTTATTGAAGAGCCAGAGGCTATGCCAGCAAGCAACAGGCACAAGGCAGGGTACACCCTGGACAGGGTGCCGGTCCGTTTCAGGGCACACAGAGACAAACACGCACACCCTCACACTGGAGTCCAATTAACCTACCAGTATGTCTTTGGAGTGAAAATGCATGCAAACACATGGTGAACATACAAACTCCAGGGAGGTGCAGATAGAGTAGAACCCGAAAAATGGATTTGAAGCCAGAGCCCTAGTGCTGCAAGGCAGAAAAGCAAATAAATGCATCACTGAGGCACCCCCTATAGTATACTAGACAGTATGTGTTCAATGAAATATCATTACACCTGCTCCAAAAATGATGTTTATTAATTTCCTGATAACAACTTAGTGAATTTGTTTCAGTTTTGAGTATAATAGGTTTCTGACATTTACAAACACAATCATGTACTTGATGCTTAATTAATATGCACGATAACTTTCAGTGCCGTGTTTCTGTAGGTTTTATAATGCTATACAGTACTTTGAGCTTCAAATACCAAGAGACAGAACTGAGGAGCTTATAACAGATGTACTGCAAGGCTACTATGTCTGTAGAATTTCAGTTCCTTAAAGACCTAAATTAGCTCATTATTGGCTTAATTGGACCAATTTACCAACTCCTCCTAGATCCATAGATGCTGCTGCTTTACAGAGACATAGCATACCTGCTGATACCCAAGCTTTCTGGCTTGAAAGAAGAAAAATAATGAAATATATGTCATGTTTGTTATACCACTTAATCAATTTAATTGGCCTCTAAATATCACTAGTGTTTATTTTTTATATGTGTTTACTATCATTAGTTTCTTTCATATACACTACTGTTGATAATCAAATTGTGAAGACCATGGTATCTCCTAGCTTTTAGTAAGGTAAATCCAATCCAAGGTTTTTAGCAAATTATAAAAGTAATAGTATGTTTTGTAAAAAAAAAAGTTACAAAAGTTGTTTGGTTATCAGGTTTATAATGTAATTTGGAGTACTCATTTTTTGTCACTGTATAATTCAAAGATAAAACAAGCACAATTTTGTCACCATAGTTATCACATCTACACAGTATGTTGTGGTTGTCTAGTGCTGTTGCCTCACAGCTGTGAAGTCCCTGGTTTGAGTTCAGCTTGCTCCAGAGAGGTGCAGATACACATACTTCTATCTTGTGTTTACGTGTTATGTGAGTTTTCTCAATGTGCTTCTCTTTTCACCCAAACTCCAAATATTTGCTGTCTAGATTAATTTTTATGCACAAATCGCCTCCCTCTATGGGTGTGTATTGTAGTGTACTGTTGTCCAAAACGTGGTGTGTTCAACTTCGCTGTCACTGTCTGCCAGGTTAGGCTTCAGCTCACCGTGATCTGATATACAGTAGCGGTCTGTCTCTTTGATTACTAATAAAGAAGCAGTTAAAGAGACAATTACAATCTAAATTACATGGAATACTGTGATTTCATTATTTATTATCTTATATGGAATTGGAAAATAGGGATCTTTACTCATAAAAGATACTGCTGATTTCTATTCTTCTGTCTGAATATAACTTTAATGGTGTGCACGTGTGATTTGGGAATATACTGTACTGTATACAGTATGTTTAGCAAGGTTTTAAGCAAGGAGCTGTGTCAGCATCACCTCTGAAAAAAGCTTAGCAGCTAAAATGTTCTTTTTTCTTTCCTTTACATTTCAGTGTGGATGGAACTTTTACAAAGTCTTTTAATCATAATTAGTATATTTTGCAGACAAACCCAGACTTGTAATAAGAGAAGAACCATTTCCCTTTCTGTTAAAAAAGTGTTTTTTTGACACTGTGGTGAGTCTGCAAAGAGTGGTGTAAAAGAATAGTGCTCCATAGATTAACCATTGAATGCTGTTGTTGAAGTTTCATTCAGATATGTCTTTGTGTTCAATTATATGAAGTAAATTTGAGTATGTAAAATCATCTTCACAGAATGACTTTTCCTTGTGCTTGTTGCAATGCAACAGTGAACTCACCATTAGTTTTAAAAAGAGAAAAAACTTGTGAGTAGTCAAGGTGAAGGCTGGCTTGAGACGTTTCTAATATAAAAGTTGCTTGTAGTTACTAGAGTTTTCACTTTGCTGACCTCAACATTCATAGCAAGTTCTTTCTTTACCTCTAACTTGATATTTTAAAAATTCTACACTAATCTGAAAGAATCACAGTCGTGGGACTGGATTAAAATGACATACCAATAAGCTTGGTATGTTGTGAATCGGAACGTTGTGTTTTCTTTCTGCTCTTTCTTCTTCTCTTTCTTCTCTTTTCAGCATGGAATAAACCTATTACTCTTCCTTTGCAGCCTACGCATGCTGACGCAGCTACCCACCTGAACTACCAATAACCTTGTCTGATCTTAGTATTCAACACTCAAGAGACACAACTTATTATGCTACATATATTGTATTCAAGTTTGCTTTACAGACATTATAGATTTTAGAGTGTGAAAGATAAAGTCTAGGGGACAAACACATAAAATATATAGTGCAGTATTTAACATTGGGATTTCACTTGAACACCATTTAAAAGTCAGGGGTCTATGATACTCAGAGTGGTTTCAGTTCTACTTTGCTGTTTGAAATCTGCACCTTAATAGGTATGCATCTGTCTGGACAGCTTCATATTTATGATTTATACTGAAGTACGATGAAAATGTAACAGAATTGCAGTAGTTCATTTGGTATATACATGTATGCTATATACATTTTAACTATTGAGTCAGGCTTGGTTATTTTTTTAAATAATGTGCCTTGTCAAGAAAAAACATGTCATGTAAGTTCATAAAATGTTGCCCAGAGAATGAGATGTTCTGTTCTGGCAGTGTGTCATGTTTTATATTTAAAACAATTCTGTCAATTATATGTAAGCAGTGCACGCATATCTTTTGAGCAGTATGAATTGGTGTTATGAGCTCCCCTTTTTAGTTTTAAATTCAGTTATTAGCAACCCAAATTATTATTTAAATCCTTTAATCAAATTTAATGTATTTTCATTACCCTAGGGATGTTTTGTCTGCTTGCCTCAGACCATCTGAAAATACAAGAGCCACTAGAAGAACAAAGTACGTAACCTAAAACTGGCCTGTTGGACATGTTCATACTGTAGTTATCTTGCAGCTGTATAATCTCGACACACACCACATGAGGGGAAGCTCAGTTTAGTCAGAGTTACTGCCGACACTTAACAGATGAATATAGCTAACTTATAAAAAGAACAGGTATGAGTTTCAATTTAAGATATAAGGAAAGTTTCTGCTACTTGTTGTTTGAATAACGATCCCATCGGTGGATTAAGGTAGCATTGTATCACTTAATGTTTATTTAAATTGTACATCCTGTCATTTCTTACATCAGTATTATAATACCCTTAAACTGTGTATTGGTGTCTTTGTTAATTTAGATACATATCCAGTTTATGGATATATGGAGCTTTCAATATACATTATTTACATACAGTACATTATACAAACAAATGTCATCCATCTTAAAAACACTTTAAATCTTTTCACATTTACTAATGTTGTCAATAATTATTCTATTACTTTGACTTGTTGAGTAAAAATGGAGGCCTGAACGATCACAGATATATAGAAGAGGCTGCATGTCTTTTACATTCTCTAATTTGTTGCCGGTAATCCCAAACTCTTAAGAATTGTTCTTCCATACTTCATTTTTCCATTTGAAAATCAACTGTCCTGCTGTCTTGATATAAGCTGCTTGTTATCTCAAGTTCATCCCTGTATCCCATGTCAACTGACAGCCAGCACATACTAATGAGATCACCGCATGCTTCCAACACCTTTTTCTTCTAGGATCAAGTTCTATCTTGTATTTTACACAGGTTGTAGAAGACTATGAGATTTGATGCATTTTTTAAAGGCAGTTGCTCGCTGGCTCAACATCATCTAATAATTTGCTTGACAGTGAAATGAAAACCAAAATTGAAGAATTATAAATGACAGAAAAAATGATGTGCTTTGATTTTACATCTGCTAAAAGTCTATTTTAGTAGACTGTTTTGGCACTAAAACTGTTGCTGATGATAAAGCATCAACGTTGTACACTTTGCATTGGTTAAATTAAGTCATAGCAGAACAATAAAGAAGCACAATAAAGCAATGTGTCATCCTATCATTCTTTAACTATGAAGTCTCGCGGTACCTACTTGAGAACGTACCGCAGTGAGACAATTACACAGAGACAATGCACTAAAAAAAATCATACAATATACAGTACTTACACCATTCTAGAGTGTAGAATGTTGCTGTTTTTTCTGATTTCTGCTAATACTTTGCTAATAAATACTAAATAATCCTTTGCACAGACTCCTTGAGCTGGCTGTATGAGTGCATGTCAATGTGTGGAGAGGCTGTAACCCTTTCCTTTACCACAGAGCGGGAGGGGATCCCTGCAGGCTGCTGGTTTGGAATGTGGGCTCAGAGAAAAGTCCAGCTCTGGCTGGAGGCCTAGTGGCTGCCAGCTGGCGGCCTCATGTCAGGCTGCTCTCCTTACTTGCCCAGAGCCATCTGCTGGGTCTTTCAACACATCCCTTTTATGAGGGAGAACAATGCCTACTGAGGTGTAATCTGTGCATCAGTGGGTCATGTTGCTCATTGGGGGTTTTTATCTCCATTGTTCCAGGAAAGCAGACAACGGGAGGATTTTACCTTTCTTATAAGTTGTTGTTGCTGTTTGATCTAGGTAATGGGTTTATCCTGTGTCAGTTGGTGGTGTCCTGTCTCTTGTATCTCAACAAGTTTGGGGTTTATTATTATAGAGAAAATCCTATGTAAAAATAAAACCTTGTTGAATTCTTTTGAGCAAACTTTGTATAAATGCAAACTGTTCTTATAAAAATAAGACATATTTCACTTACAGTAGATAAATATGATAGGAGGCCGTGGGAGAAAAATGTAGCTTCAAATGATTTATCCCTTGGGATGAGAAGTTTTTGTTAAAAGCAGTGAGCAGTTTTAGTGTAGTCTTGGTGTTTCAAGAGAATGGTTGTCAAAATCATTGTATCAATTGTTATCATACCTATATTTTTTCATTTTTTTCAAGAATCTAAAGGTGTAAACATTGCTCCAAACCTTCTACATGTCTGTGATGTGAACCATAAAGCCATGGCAGCTTTCAATGCAAATGTGTGATACTTGTATTAAATACTTCCCTTATGTTACAAACTTGTTGCTTCTCCATATGTAAAGCTATTAAGCAGATGGAACCATTAATGTTGAATTGGATTTGTGTTCTGGGTATCTATACAATGAGCAATAACTCCGCACAGCAGAGGTCACAACAGAGTAAGGCTGCGGCTGAAGATATATGACCAAAGTTTTAAACAGTGGCGTCCACAAGTTTTGTCATCATGCCAAAGACCAAACAAGTAAATAAACTTGAACCTCTGGCAACTCAGTAACATTTTATAGGATTTTTTTTTTCTGGTGATTGTTGTGATAGACCACGCAAGTCTAGTTTAAGAGTGCAGTTTAAACAGGATTGAGATTGACAATTGACAGATTGACATTCGTCTTAACACAATTTATGTGGAATTCTTAGATGTGAAATGACTGTTTCACAGAACTAGGAAATGATGAAAATAAAAGCTACAGTGTTTTATAAAGAATAAAAGGCTTGTTGCAGGATTGCATTTTGCCTTAACTCTTCTGATAAATAGGCTTTGGCAAGTTCATATACAGTATATACCAGAATCTGCAATGACAATTAATTAAATGTGCAGCCTAGTATACATTAAATACAAGACAATTTGATACTTAAGTTCACCCTTATCAATCTCTTACACCTAAACAAACTTTAGATGTTGTGTAAATACAGTGTGGTTTAAGATTCAAATGCTTTCTTTATGAGGTTTTTCTACTGGAATGTGGTGTCCAAATCCTTTATCAATGTGAAAGTGCACCTGTTATAATGTAGTAATACAAATTTGGTGTGCAGTGATAAGAAAATATTATATCGTATCCAGCCTTTTGTCAGCTTCTAGGGAAAGAATTCATATAAAATTCAGTGAATAATATGCAAACATCTTGTCAGATTGATATCTGATTAGCAGCCTTGCTGTTTGAAAATGCCTAGCTTGCAGTTCCTTTAATTTATCTTTTTATTAAATGCTGCAGTTAGTCTAGAATATGTAAACCAGCAGTGAACTACAGCATGAGGAAATTCAATGAGGTACAATTATCTAATGGTGGAGAAGAGTTCTAATGCATCCTGTGGCATGTATAACAGCATGAACACCTACATGAAGTTCTGCTATACTTTTCATGTATTATGTACTATAGAGGATATGGGACTTGTCAAAAGCATTCCTGAGGTTTGAATGAGGTTTTCCTTTTAATACTTAGGCAAAGTGGTTTATTAGTTCTTCCCAGTGTGTGGCAAAGCATTTGGCCGAGACTCTTAGTGAAGAAAAGTAAGTGTTGTATGAAAGTGTGACACTGAAATTTTTTAAATCGTCAAATAAAAAAAAAATGTGTGCATTTTTGTAAAGATATTTTTAAAGATATTTTATGATAATTCATGGGCATTTCCTTACTAAATCTACTGGCGACTGATCTTCAGGTCCTCAGTTCTGCCAATTTGAGGTATTCATTAAAAGTTGGTTATGGTGTGTGATAATATGTTTTCATATGCTCTTCCCTTAAAAACTTAAAGAAAAGATTTAATCTGGATGATCAAATGTTTTAGTATGTAGGATAATCAATGTATTGATGAAAAAGAGGAAATGTTAAGCAAAGACTTTATTGCTGTGCTGTTTGAAACATTTGATTATTTTGTTTTTGGAGAGTATAAAATAGAATAATCATAATTAGTAAGTATTTGCAACGTGAACTGTCAAACAAATGACACAGTTGCGCTTTTGATTAAACAAATATGCAATGCAGATCCCTAGGTCTGGTTTTGCTCCAGATATGCTTTGCACTGTTGTACATAAAATAAAACTATGCCACTGTGCCTAATAGCATAGCTTGTCATATACAATAAGAGAAAGTAAAACAACATCTTGTACAGTTAAGCTTTTACTTTTTGTCTTTAGGCCCCAATAGAAGTTAATGAACAATTATCCTTTTGCATGGATAAATGATTATTGTATTGCACACTTGTTTCAGGCTCTTCTGCTTCAATTAACAGTGCACTCGTGAAGGCATTCCCACATGACTTTCATATGATGTGCAGCTCAGTTCTTCTTAAAATTATAAAAGGGAACTATCTCTATAATTCTTATATTTTAGACCTATTTTATATAACATACTGTATGGCTATTAATAAAAATTAAAAATAATTGTTTATTTCACTATTAGATTGGACAGTTAAGATAAAGCTCTGACATTACATTTTCAAGTTCACAAAATGAAAATTGCTGTAAAGAAAGTGAGATACTGGATTTCAGAATGCAGATTATAAATCTCTTAATGTTTCCATTTCCCACAAGACTTTGTGAGAAATAAATCTGTTGATTTATTCTGTAGTTAAACAGCTACCTCTCCTCTAGATGCTGAGTAAAGTTCTAGCACAGGATGATTTCACTTAAAGAACAGCTGAGAAAGATGTGCGAGTTTTGGCGAGAACATTCTTCTTGGCTGTTGCTTGAGCTGGTTAAAGCATTGTGTTCTAAAGGTATTCTTATGTGGTTCTTTTGTAGTTTGTAAACTGTGATTAAATCCTCAATGGGAACTCTTCTGCCAAGCAACAGTGAAATAATGCATGGAATTTGGTCAGTTCATTGATAAAACACTGAGCTGAATGCAGGGCTGTGGTATTGTATTCGTGCATCCAAGCCATTCAAATTGCTTTGCTAAACATCCTGGATTGCACAGCTTTATTCCAAGTTTATTGCAGTTTCCTTTAACATAACAGCTTTACTTTTCCATAGGATAGATTTTGTGTACCTTCTATCATAACATGCTCCTGTTAATACATAAAATCCTACAAATGAGTAAACATGTCCTAACTTATTATGTAGTTGTGTAGTGTAAGTACAGTATGTACTGATGGTACAGTTTAGGTGTTTTATTGCTTTTGTCATTAAGCTTTTAAGACATACAGTAAATCATCAAAAGAGAGGGTCTAAATATTCACATTACATGTCACCAGTGGAATGCTTTCCTTGAACAAAAGAGTGCAGGGAAACTAATTAAAAGATGACTGTTTAATGGCACTGAGTGTATTCATGTTATATAGAGATCCCATATCTACACAAAGCACCATCATGTGAAATACAGGCATAAGCAGTTTAATTCTGGGCCTGTCAAACTTTAGTAACAACAGGTATTATATCAGCTCTGCTTTGCCTCTATAGTATATCAGCTCAAAAGGTAAAATATATCCTTCTGTTCTAAAAGTGTAAAAATCTAAATAACACTAATGGTTCTTAAGGCACTAATGAATGAAGTGCAGTCTAGGTAATTAGCAGCAGTAGAAAATGACAAAAATATTCAGCATATTCTAACTGTGCGCAGATCAGTAAAGTTTTTGTTTGAGATTGGCATTAGTTCAGTTTCTTCGGTAAGACAATACAATTAATAGTTGGGTGACACTTGCAAAGATATTTGCCAGTAACCCAACCATAATTTCTGTGCAATATATCCAGGGATTATACTGGTCAAAGAAGCTACGTAGATATGTCCTCATTAATTCTACACAATTAGCGTGTCACTTAGTGTTGTCATTAAGAAAAACATGACCTTGGAAAATGTAGTGATCACTACTGCTGGTCATCATGATGCACACCTTGAGTTTGTCAGGAGAAAGTCTTTGTGTAAGGCTGATAATGGTCTTCTACTGTAAGTACAGCTGTGCCCACATGTCTCATCTGCGAACATCCCATGTGATCACAGGACCCCTGTTCCTGGTTGTGTTTGCTGTTGCAGTTGAATCTCACTTTCAAATTAGTAACTCAGTTCTCTTGGAATCAGCATGTTCTACATCAGTAAATACATTTGCAGGTCTTTGAAATAAAGACCACAAGTGGTAGCAGATTGATTTTGAAATGTTTAATTTCGTAGCAGTAGAGCTCAGTCTTTTAATGGGCCATTTTAAACTCTATTTATTTTGCTTAGAAATCTTACTGTTGCAAAACCACATTATGAAAGTGCAAGTTTTATCATAACTATGCTTTCGCTAGTGTATATCTGGGCCTGTCTCTGTGTGTGCCCTGTGATGGACCTATGTTGTGTCCAGGGTGTATCCAGATCTGCAGTTATTGCTTGCCAAGACAGGCTTCATCTCCCCCGAGACCCTAAATTGGATAAAGCAGTTAGTACATGGATGGATGGAGGTTTCAGCTATTTTATTATATTTATATCTGATATTAAAATGTAAAACTTATGGTGTGATGAAATAATAGATCTTGGTGCAAAATTATTTGGCAGTTGTATATCCCCAACCTTGTAAGATTAGTGTAGTGGAAAAGTATACTAGCCTTTTCAAAATATTGTTAAATAAGCTGACAGAAAATTATGCTACTAGGATTCTGTTGCTCGTGCTTTATGTCTTTGCATGTATACTAAAGAAGGCATTTATAAAAATTAAGTGAATAACATGCATGCAAGTTAATAAAAAAGCTGAGCATGCTGCTGACATATTTAACATTGAGAGCACGTACTCATGGTGATACACTTCACAGCCTAAAAATGTAATTAAAGATCCTAGACCCCGAGCTACTGTTAGAATGCACTTATAGCCTAATTCCACTGTTTACTCCGTTAACTTCAAAATACAAAGAATATTTTTTTCAGTCTCAGTTCCCCTGCTTGTTCAAGTATTGACCATGTTTGTCTAGTCACCTAGTACAGATAAGATGAGGCAAAATGATAATTTCGTTTCAAATGAAATTCTCTCAGTGAAACAATGATTCAGACTGAGTGCTACTGAGTGCTCATGGTAGCTGCTTCACACAGATTACACAGGAGGAGCGTTATGACTGCACCGTGTGCTTACAATCTCAATGGTTGTAGTATGCATTGTCTTATGTTGACAGTTGGCAATGATCAGTGATTAGTGATTTTGAGGAAAACATTTTTGTGCTTTCTGTAGCTAGGCTGGTGTAATAAAAATCTACTCTTAACACACTGCAGAAAATCAGCTCACTTAGAAAACAATGAGCAGCTTCTGTGTAATGAAAGTGTCTTACTGTTGTTTTTGAGCAGGGAATCATCCAAGGCCTACACAGCTGTCAAAAAGTGACAAATGGCAACTCTAGTTCCAGAATACAAAATCCTGAATGCTTGCTGATATCAGCTGTTGTCTTTAATGTACAGCATACTCAGTGCTCCTGCTGGTGCATTATACAGTAGTTCTGTAGTCGACAATGCAACTTGGAATGTAAAGATTTTGTGGTACATTATTTAAAACTTGCAAACCTTGATCATTTTCATTTAGCATAAAAGCAATGCATCATAAATATGTTTACTGTATATTTTAAGAGGGTAGTCAAATAGAAAAATAAATCAGTGAATTATCCATTAGTACACCTTCCAGTGGGGGGGTTTATTTCAATTTCCACATATGTTGCACATACTTTCCTCTCGCATAATAAAGTGATGTTGGCTGGTCCCTGAAACAGTCTTTCATTGCCACTTAGGCCTTGTTGTCAAGTCTAACCTAAGAGAGATCCTTTACCAAATAGGGTTGCTGCCCTGAAAAAAGGTGCTACGAGGACAGGTCTTCATTTTACAACATGATATCTGTCAGCGATGTCCAATGGCAGTGTAGGAATGGCTCAGGGGCTACCCATCATCATCTCAGTACGAAAAACAATCTTTTGAAGTTTTGGTTTGTAGACTTCTATTTCTTGTAACTTTTTTGTCCTCATCCAAAAAGACAAAATCAACGCACTGCAAAAGATGTTTCTTATAACTATTTTTTGAGAGATGTTTTGAAATTATAGCTAATGGCAATTGTTTTTGCAGTATACAAATATTTATACAAAAACAAATATTCACAAGGTCTACTGTAATGGAGAGAATGGGAACATCTTCAACTGCAGTCATATATGCCAACTTCAATTTGTTTTATACACTTCTAAGTTTACACAGTATATGGTGGCTCAGATGAGGATCTGAATCTACAGTATGTTCTGTATAAACACTGGATATACTGCGTTGACCCAATATACACTTTAACACCAATTTTGATCTAACATTCACAATCAAGCAATTAAACTCTTTAATTTTACTAACATTTGGATAACACTCACAAGGAACACTCAAGCTCCATATAAAATATTTTGATAAATGATGTCACTTTGCATCTTAAATCATTTGCCAAATACCATGTTTTAAAACAGTTGTTTGTTTATTTCCATTTATAATATTAATGGAAGATTAACAAAACAGTTCTTCTTACAGACACAGTATTGCTTTCAAATGTATAGGTAAAGGTGTATTATGTTTATTAAAAGAATGAAAGATATTCCATTATAAATAGTGTCAACATATTAAAAAAATCTGTAAAGCACAATTTAAAAGTCATCTAATAATTTTATGTTAAATTTACGTTGCTATATCCAAATTGTTTAATGTGCAGAGACCCAGTTATGAGAACCCAGTAGAACCAGGTATCTGCTGTAAATGGTGCTGGTGGGGGGGGTCACTCTTCCCTCTGGTCCAGGATCTCCACACAATTGCGCAATTATGTTGGCAGAAAATATTTTGCTATAGGAGGCACCATATTAACCAAGGTCTTGACTGGTTGATATAAATTCCATAATGAAATTTAAAAGAATTTTGAAAGAATTTGAAACATTAGATTTTTCAAATGAAATTGTTTTAAATACTAGTGCTCCCCGGGGCTGTTTTGACATTTACTATTTTCCATCTACACAAATAAAATGAAAATGCAGGGAACTTGCACCCTAATAGGATAGTTTACTGGAGATGATGGAGAAAGCATGGAAAATTACTTTGAATGTATAAATAAACTAGAAAGTTGATGTCAGTCATGCATGCTTTGTATTAATGTTGATAACCCAAAAAACTGTCTGCTTGTGATTGTAATACGTTAGATTTTCAACCTCTCTAACTTGTTAATCAGACTGTGGAGGTTGTTCAGTATTTCACATACAGTACATTGGAATATTAATAGATGAACATTTAAACTTTGCAGAAAATGCCATAGCATTTTGAAGAAGGCTAGTCACAAGGGTTGGGTACCATCTCTGGAAAAATCTGGAAAACGTACCACAGTATACCACGGCACACATGCATGTACAGCAATACGTACAGTACTGCTGTATACTGCAAACTATTTTGCATGTTTATATATGGAGACTCTGTCATAGTTTGATTTCATGATTAGTAAAGCATATTGAGTTTTATACAAAATAAAGTGATGAAAATTGTTGTTTTGTTGTTATATTGGAACCAAAGAACTAGAAATAACACCGAACAGTGTAACAGAACAATTTAAAAAAAATTTTTACAATGAGTAAAGTTAACATTCACAACCTCATGAAACATGTTTAGCATGTTCAATTGCCCTTGCCTATTTCATCTAATACTCAAAGAATCCTCAATACTTGCTTAAAACATTGCTGAGACAAGACTTAAACAACTTTAGACAATCTTACTTGCTACAGAAAAAAAATCAAAGCATGTCTAATGATAGTAATGGAATTAAAAACATGATCAAGACTAGACTTCCTTCCCAGCTAGAGTTACAGTAGAATCAGAAAAACCAGCACATGTTCAATGGGTCATTGAAAATAAGTATGTAACGTGTACAGTACCATTAACAATGTCAATGGTAAACAACCCTTAATATTACAACAACTGTTTTTTACAAAATATGTACAGGAGTAGCTGATGAAAATTTTCTCTGATTCTCCGTAAAAATATATGGATACTCTTAGAAATTAGAATTGCCTCAGCAAGACAACTCTAAGGAATAACCATATGTTTTTCAGGAGAAATAAGAAAAATAATCCCGGTGTTATCATCAAACACTCTTTTCCACGTGATTTCCGAAATCACATAATATTTCTAAACTTACTAGCTAATGATATGTGGGAAATATCTTTAGTATTTAGTATTCACCCTTTTAAAGTTAACAACATTATAGTAGTCATTTTGTTCTTTGAATCAAATTAGATTTTTTAAATGTAAACAGTAGAAAATCTTTGTTAAAATCGAAACAATAAAACTGCTGACAGAAATTGCTGGAAATTACCGAGTGTACCGGTACGGTCTAAATTGTACCATGGTATGTACCGCGTGACTAAAGAACCACAGTTTACCGGTATACCAGTTTTACCGCTCACCTCTGCTAGTCACTGTATATTTTTTTATCAGGAAGCTGAAAAGATTTGAAGTGAGTCAAATTGTTTCTGAGAGGGTTAATTTTAGCAGAAAGCATCCTTACATTTGGTATCACAGTATGGTATGGTAGCCTGAGTATTAAAGAGATAATTGGTCAACTACAGGAATAGCTTAAAGAGCTGTATTATTTTGCAGTTCAAAAGAAAGCTCAGCTGTTCGTTGATGATCCCTCCCACCTCTACATTTCCATTTCCAACTGCTACAAGAAATCCTTTTTTCCCTGTGCAATTGGTATATTAAACACAGCTACAGTCAGGTAAAAAAGAAAGTACACCCACTTTCAATTCATTGGTTTTATATATCAGGGCAAAACAAAAAATGATCTAGTCCTTACCAGGTCTTGAAATTAAGTAAATTTAACCTCAGGTGACAAACAACATATAACAGATTCCACTATGTCATTATTTATTTAACAAAAAATAAGCTGACATGCAGAAGCCATGTGTGAAAAAGTACACCCCATGATTCAGTAGCATGTAGAACCACCTTTAGCAGCAATAACTTGAAGTAACTCACATCATTTTGGAGGAATTTTGGCCAACTCTTCTTTACAACATTGCTTCAGTTCATTGACGTTTGAGGGCATTTGCTTATGCACAGCTTTCTTAAGGTCCCGCCACAGCATCTCAATGGGGTTGAGGTCTGGACTTTGATTTGGCCATTCCAACACCTTGATTCTTTTCTTTTTCAGCCATTTAGTTGTAAATTTGCTGGTGTGCTTGGGATCATTGTCCTGTTGCATGACCCAATTTCGGCCAAGCTGTCGGACAGATCGCCTCACATTTGCGTCTAGAATACTTTGGTATAAAGAGAAGTTCATGGTCGACTCGGTGACTGCAAGGTCACCAGGTCCTGTGGCTGCAAAACAAGCCCAAATCATCACCTCTCCACCACCATGCTTGACAGTTGGTATGAGGTGTTTGTGGTGATATGCGGTGTTTGGTTTTCACCAAACATGGCGTTGTGCATAATGACCAAACATCTCCACTTTGGTCTCGTCTGTCCAAAGGACATTATTCCAGAAATCTTGTGGTTTGTTCAGATGCAACTTTGCAAACCTAAGCCGTGTTGCCATGTTCTTTTTGGACAGAAGGGGCTTTCTCCTGGCTACCCTTCCATGAAAGCCATACTTGTTCAGTCTTTTTCTGATTGAACATTGTTAACCAAGGCCTGTAGATCCCTTGATGTAGCTCTTGGGTTCTTTGTGATTTCCCTGAGCACTATACGGTCAGACCTTGGGTTAATTTGCTGAGACACCCACTCCTGGGAAGATTGGCAACTGTTTTGAATGTTCTCCATTTGTAAATAATCCTTCTCACTCTTAAATGATGGATTTCAAATTATTTGGAAATGGCTTTATAACCCTTCCCAGATTGATGAGCAGCAACAATTGCTTTTCTGAGTTCATTGCTGATGTCTTTTCTGCTTGGCATGGTGTTAACACACACCTGCATGCTCCAGGCCACCAAACTGCCGAGGTCTGCTTTTATAGAGGTGGTCACTTCCTGATGATCAGCTAATCAAGTGCATTTGATTAGCAGCACCTGGATGCTAATTACCTTCCTAATTCCTATGGAAGCAGTAAGGGTGTAGTTAATTTTTCCCATGCATTTTGGCTTACTTTTTGTTGAATAAATAATGACATAGTAAAATCTGTTATGTGTTGTCTGTTATCTGAGGCTATATTTGTTTAATTATGGAAGTTGGTGAGGACCAGACGATTGTTATTTATCCCCTGACATGTAAAACCATTGAATTGAAAGAGGGTGTACTTTCTTTTTCACATGACTGTAAGTGATTATTTCCTGTATGGAGATTATACGTAATGTTAGGGTTAGGGTTAGATTAGGCCACTGGCAAATAGGCAACCTACTTGAACTGACAGAGTGCACCGGTGCCCTCCTGTCACTTTGCACTCTCAGGACACATACTGTATGAACAGCGCTAAATACCTCCTATCCTACCATATCTCCTTGTGCTACTTTCGCACAATCTGTAAATTGTATTGTAAATTCAAATTGTATAATTTATTGTATCCTAATCTTATCCTAATACCTATAAACTTCTGTCCTTCTACTTTTTATCCCTGTTAACAAGCTCACGGAAAAAGCATTTATTTGCCAACAACAACGCTGTATGCTGTACTGTTCATGCATTTATAAATAAACCTTGATTGATTGATAAAGATGGGCAAAGCAAGATGTGTATATAAGTATTGTTGAATTTCTAGCACTGTTGTTTGTTTTAATGTGTATTGATTTCCTGTTGTGCTATTTCTTTTTGTATGATGATGCCAAAGACGAATTTCCACCCCTTTCAGATGAACAATAGAGTTATATCTTATCATGAAGTACAGTATCATGTACCGTATAGGGGTGGTAACAGCAGTATTCTAGCTAAATTATACTCTGAGCATCAACAGTCTGGCCTCCTTACTGTTCCTTCTCAATTCAATAGTTAAAGCAATTGAGCACTTCAAGACCTGCATTTTTGTGTTCTAGGGCTACTGTGCATCACTTGGGTTAGTGCTGCACTTCGGTGGTGGATCAGCTCCCCTTCTATTTTTATAAAGTGCTTTGTGATCCCTTAGGATGAAAAGTGCTATATAAATGCAATTCACAAGGAATGATGACACCCCGGAATTAAATGTGCTGGCGTCGTTAATGGCATCAGGAGCAAAATTACAAACTTTCTCAAAATGGAAATTGAGAGAGAATCAGTGATACTGTTGAAATGACCAGGGATGTGAGCTGCAACAATTAGAAATTGATTAGTGAGGGAGATATTAGAGATGAAGGAGGAATTTCATAATGAGCTTGGAGAACGATCTCCCTTTGCTGATGATACAGATGACTGCAAAGCTATCTAAATGAATGGGAATGGATTTTTGTTTCCTGTTATAGTCCCTAAGAGAGGCAGCTTGTACAATTGGATATAAATTGAATGGGGGAAAATAATGTTCAGAAAGGGAGGTAGAGGCCACATCTACTGTACATCCAGGGTATCTACCTCCACCATTACCAGCAGCCATATCACCCTGCAGCTCCCAGCTGGCAGCCCACTGAAGCTCAGCAGGTGTGAGCCTGGCCAGTACCTGGATGGGAGACCTCCTGGGAAAAACTAAGATTGCTGCTGGAAGTAGTGTTAGAGGGGCCAGTAGGGGTCTGTGTGCCCCAGTATAGTGACAGGGATACTATACTGTAAAAAGATACCGTCCTTTGGATGAGACATAAAATGGAAGTCCTGACTCTCTGTTATTTCTCTCTGTTGGGCCCCTGAGCAAGGCCCTTATCTCCAGCTGCTCCAGGGCGCTGTGCAGTATAAATGGCTGACCTTCTGCCCTTGCTTACTGTTTTGGAACCAGAAAAATGCCTTAGTTGCTAAACAGTCTACTGATGATTTCAGCTTTTATGGTCAAGAGAATTCTGAAAACCTGCTGAAATGCATCTCAGCTATTTTCAATACAGTGGAAGCTAGGTCAGAGTTTAGTTTGCAAAGACTGTTGAGTGAGCATAGTGGTGTAGTCACTGAAATGGAGAAGCTACTTCAAATAGCCGTGGTCCTACCAATTGCAAGTGTGTCATGTGAACGGGAATTAAGTACAGAACCATAGAATTTAAACAAAATTCAAGAAATTCACTGAATAATACAAACATCACAAATTTGATGCTCATTTCAGAGGTTGGGCTTCCACGAGGACAGTTTAAATTCAGCAGGGCAGTTATAAAGTGGGAAGAAATAATAATAATAATAATAATAGCTTACACTTATATAGCGCTTTTCTGGACACTCCACTCAAAGCGCTTTACAGGTATGGGGACTCCCCTCCACCACCACCAATGTGCAGCATCCACCTGGATGATGCGACGGCAGCCATAGTGCACCAGAACGCTCACCACACATCAGCTATCAGTGGGGAGGAGAGCAGAGTAATGTAGCCAATTCATAGAAGGGGATTATTAGGAGGCCATGATTGGTAAGGGCCAATTGGAAATTTGGCCAGAACACCGGGGTTACACCCCTACTCTTTTCGAGAAGCACCCTGGGATTTTTAATGACCACAGAGAGTCAGGACCTCGGTTTTACGTCTCATCCGAAGGACGGCGCCTGTTTACAGTATAGTGTCCCCATCACTATACTGGGGCATTAGGACCCACATGGACCACAGGGTGAGCACCCCCTGCTGGCCCCACTAACACCTCTTCCAGCAGCAACCTTAGTTTTTCCCAGGAGGTCTCCCATCCAGGTACTGACCAGGCTCACACCTGCTTAGCTTCAGTGGGTTGCCAGTTGTGAGTTGCAGGGTGATATGGCTGCTGAAATGAAGAGGAGGAGAGAGAGACTAGGGAAAAAGGGGGACAGTGGGGAGAGAGACTGAAAAGAACAATTATGTATGGAGTTCATAGAGAGAACACCTGAGGAGAAGGGAAAGCAGGAATGAGGAAGAGAAAAAAAAGCGATCATCCTTCTTGTACCTTCAATGGAGAGGAGGTTGGCAATGAAATACAGATTGGCCACAAGGTAGGATGTATTTACAATGAATTTATGAAGCTCATGTTGTGTATTAATTATATTGATACGCTCGTTTCATTAGTTCCCTCCCACAAGATGCTGAAATCCCCCCATGAGCTTCATGTAAAGGGGGAATTCCCCCTCATTTTCAAAAATGAATTTCAAGATCTGACGTATAATAGCTGAGACTTATTATCCACGTTTCGTACGATACAAGAATCAAGTAACTCTAGTGAATTGTTTTTTCCACTATAAAGAGTTTTCATTGGGTAGCATGTTTTAGAGAATAACAGAACAGTCAAGCATAGTTTTAAGCATTTTTAAATCAATTTCTTCATGGCTTATTTTATTGCTGTGCAGTTAATAATCTCTTTGCGTGCCAGCAGTGGCACATGTGCTGTAGATTGCTGGCCCCTGTGCTAAAGAGAAGCCGCCAATCAGGGTCTAGGGAGGTGATTTTGATGTCATTGCAAGGCCATGTGCCTCGTCTTCCCTGCTTAATGAGGCAAATCAGTCTGATTAGGTATCAGTCTGATAAACCTCAAAACAGGAGAGTTATGCAGGGTTGACATATCAATTATTAATGCAGCTACCTACTTGAACTATATCAATTATTACTTTGCATTCTGGTTTTTGAGGTCTTGTTGTAAAAGGTTTACATTGACTTAGCTTATTTAGTTCACTGTCTAGAATTATAGTCTTGTTTAGGAGATGGTGTTGTGTTGAAGAACAGTGAATTTCCAAATCTACCCTCCCAGGGACACCTGTCGAAATTGTATTTATAGAATTCTATTGAGTTAATGCCTGCGAGGCCAAAAGTTGTCATCAAGTTGTCAGTGTGGACTCTGACTCTGAGACACATAGATCAAAGACACTTTTACTGTACTATAGTGTTTTTAATAACATACTAGGGGGTGAGAAGCGAAGGAAGGCATGACACAGATATCCATTATTGTTGTACTATGTTACCAAAATATATTACTCAGATTAACACTCACGGTCTGATTTCTCATTTCCCAAACACTGGTAGTGAGTGGACTACAGAGTGGACAACTTAATAACACAAGATAATTATGTTTATAAATAATTTAATAAATAATAAAATCAAAGTTTCCACTGGGGTAGATTTTACATGAAAATCATTTAGCCTTCTGCAGCAAGGTTTTACATGGCTTTTGTTAAAAGAAAGCATGCTATACATTAAAGAAGATATACATTATTAACCTCCATAGTTACTTAAGTGTGATTATTTCTCTGGTGTTCCCTTTGGTTAGTATTTTTGTACTTTTTGTCATTAAAATTTGGAAATTTGATCAAATACTGTTTGACCACCTGCTCAAATTTATAGATGGGGTATTGTTCAAGCATGGCTTTTAGAATGTCCCAATCTGGACTTCTTAGCATTCAGGTGGGTCCAGGACCTTTTGTTCTTCTTTTGTTTGGTAATTTTCAGAGTATGGTAACAGAGTATGGTATGCACAGTGATGCATGTCTCATTGCAGGTAAACAATGCATGGACCTGCCCTGGTCATCTGGAGCTACATGCACACTCACTGTGCAGAGACGGTTGGAGTGGAAGATTAGAATGTGAGATTGTGCTGTTGGTGCCCAGGGTTTAATTAAAAGGCCTAGTTGCACTGTGCCTGTCTTCTCAAGTGTGCTGTAATTTGTCACTCAGGGCCCTTCTTGTGCAGTTCCTACAGACAAAGACTGAAATTCTGTTAACATTTTCCTACACATTTTCCAGGTGTCAGATATGACAGGTTTAACTGCTAAGAGTCATCCAAATACAGTAAAAGAAAATTTATCCAGCATTTATGAGATGCCAGTTAAGCAAATATGTAGGTTAGTTTAACTTGCTGTACTTATACAGTACATTATTCACTTTTCTGGGCTTCAAAAATTACTTTTCTATTAAAATAATTTGAACAGCACTTTAAAAGCTCAAATTTTGATCTATCCAAAGCGCAGCATTTCTCAGTTGTTTTCCCTGTTGTGGAAATCAGAGATATCTGGACCTTAATGTCATGTAAAGCATATTGTCAGTGAACTAATGTTAAATTTCTTCATCAGCATATGACTATTTTCTTCTGTTTTAAGGTGCTTTTTATGTCCAGTTTTGGAGTAATTGTTAATACTACATGATCTTTTTTCAATGAACTGTTAATCAAAACTGTATTTTAATCAATTTTTGCAGGAAAAGGTAAATACCTGATAAATGCATAAACGACCAAACATCTACTATTAAGAGCTTTCAGAAACCCCACAAAGCTTCACACAGCATGTTTTGGATGGAAGTTTTATATTAATACTGGACAAATACCTTTGCCAAGGGTATACAAATTTAAATGAGCTACCACATTAGCAGACAATTATTAGACAGAATTATTATTAACAGAAATCTGCCTAACCAAAAGTGATGGAGAGGCATATAGCATTACTAGATACATACAGACAGAAAAGATGGGTGAGGGGGAGATATAGTACTGTATAGCACAAGCAGTATTCAGTTTCAGAGACTTAAGATAGAGGAATAAAGTGTCACTGATACTAGTGATCTGACATTTAAAAAATCGCAAATTATAGAATTAGGAGTATGCTATAGACCCATGTTTCTCAAACTATGGTACGCGTACCACAAGTGGTACCCCCAGAGAGCCCCCAGATGGTACGCCAGATGACCCTGGAAATTTGTTGTGTGCACTGAAAAATTGGGATGGGTTTTCATATTTTCTATTTTAATAAAAGTATTGTGTGTCAAATAGGCAGCCTACATACTATGATACAGCACGCGCTAATACTTGAGTGGACACAAGAACTACTACAGTATGTAATTATATACCATTCTATAGGAATGCGTGATACGACCGAAAGTGGCCAATTGTATTTAAGAAAAGTTATCTTCAGCAAATAGGGAGGTAGGAGAATGTGCGAGGTTTTAGGCCACTGGCAATCTTGTGAGCACAGGAAAGCGTTATATATGGTATAACGAAATGCTATTTAGCTAGCTCTCAGATGATAAGTAGTACAAAAAACTACAATACAATTGTATAATAAAAGAAAGACAGAGACAACAGGCAGTGTGCAAAACAACAAAGGGTAACAGGTAATGTGCAAAACAACATCAGATGTGCAAAAATATACATGAACAGAATGAAATAAAGGATAGAAAATTATGGGGAGTGAGCTTTTTGACATGTGGGGTAGAGGTAGATTTCAATGTGTGTTTGAGTTTTTGGTAAGAAAGAAGGCATTGTGAGGTTCAGATCATATGTGAGAGAGGCTAGGAGTTTAATAGTTTGATAGTGCAGGGGTAAAAACTGTCTCTGAGTCTGGTAGTCCAGGCTTGAATGCTTCTGTACCGTTTTCCAGATGGTAGAGGGTCATACAGTCTGTAGCTGGGGTGTGTGGGGTCTTTGATGATGCTTAGAGCTTTCCTCAAGCACCGTCTGTCATAAATGTCCTGTATGGATGGGAGGGCAACCCCAGTGATGGACTGGGCAGTTTTTACCACCTGCTGTAGAGCTTTGTGGTCAGCAATACTGCAGTTGCCATACCACACTATGATGCAACCTGTCAGTGTGCTTTCTGTAGTGCATCTGTAAAAGTTAGTGAGGATCTGGGGACATATCTTAGCCTTCTTCAACCATCTTAGAAAGTACAGGTGCTGTTGCGCTTTCTTGATCAGACAGGTGGCGTTGAGAGACCATGTGAGGTCCTCGGTGATATGGACGCCAAGGAATTTGAAGTTACTGACCCTTTCCACTTCAGTCCCGTTGATGTGGATAGGGGCATGTCCGTTTTGCAGTTTTCTGAAATCAACGATCAGCTCCTTGGTTTTCCTGACATTGAGGGTGAGGTTGTTGTCTTCACACCACGTTGTAAGGGGATTGACCTCCTCCCTGTAGGCCCTCTCATCATTGTCTGTGATCAGACCTACAACTGTGGTGTCATCGGCAAACTTGATGATGGAGTTGGTGTCATGTTTGGCCTTACAGTCGTGGGTGTAGAGGGAGTAGAGTAATGGACTAAGCACACACCCCTGGGGGACCCCAGTGTTCAGAGTTAGTGTGCTGCATTTATTTTGAAATTGCATCACAGCAGAGTTTGAATACTTATGCAATTATGACCTTTTCACTTTTCTTTCATGTGAATTATCTATTAACTTCTTTCTTTTGTTTTTTTACTTGAATGTGTGGAGTAGGTTAGGCATATAATCAATTACTTATTATTACTTCAAATGTCATGACTTAAAGTTTTAAAACAACAAAATTTGAACAATTGAAAACTTTTTAATGTTCTGAATATTTTTCCAAGGTACTGTAATTAGTACAGACTTTATGACAATTAGTACTACACAGAACCTGTTAGAATAATAAAATGTAATTTCAGATCACCAGTAGAAGGGGATATTATCCTTTTTCCCTATAAATTAGTGAAAGTGTTTGACATCCCCCCAGGCCTTCTGGTTGCAGCCTGGTCTTCTGCTTCCCTTGGTTGCCTGAGGCACAGGTGCATCGATATAGCATTTATTCCAAACGATGAGGTCAAGTTTACCAATCAAAACCTGATGTTATACCATGATTATTAGGTACAGTATATGTTGTTTTCATCACATTAAGTGACTTGCAGTATACACAGCAGGTGTTATATACTCAAAGGATTGGAACACGTAAGAGAGAAAGAGAGAGGAAAATAGACAAAACTGTCTTACAACCCAGTAAACATACCTGAGCTCCATGCTTCAAAAACATTAAGTAACTTATACAATATAGTGAATTAAATATTGCAGTTTATTAATTGGATATCAAATTCTCTCACCAGGATGCTCACAAGAAGATGCCCTGGGGCCATGTTTAATTTTCTTTCTTTTTTTTAAATGAAATATTTATTTCATTTATTTTTAATGAAATATAGGAGCACAATGTCATTGCATCTCCACTTTGTAATGAGAAAACCAGCCTTGACCCCTTTGCTCACACTACATTTCCTCAGAAGGGTGTTGGTTTTCTTCAAAATTTGTTCCACTATTACTGTTACAATTTGTAATTATAATAATAAAAATGGAGGCAACTATAGTATAAGTACTCAAAATTCCTTCTGATTGGTCATTTGACAACAGTTAGAAGACATTTACATGCTTTCTGTAGTCAGAAAAGTGGGGTGGAAACACCACAGATTATGCTTAGCTGGAAGTGCATAATCTTGAGAAAAAAGGAGGTGAAAAGGCACGGATGTCTGAAAATGGCAATAAGCCATGCTTCATTTCTGGTCAAACAGCAAAATAATGATTCAACTTGTTCGCTGTAGAGGAGCTATAGAGAGGACAGAACATCTGCACATAATAAAGGCATTCATGTGTGAGAGAGTAAGACATCTTCTCTGTGGTGCTGAAGCCTGTGACAAAGTGGTTGGACTGAGGTTTTGCTGAACTCTTTACTTTGTTCCTTTGACAGAGGGGTCTTCTGCTGTTTTTCAGCCTGACTTCTTTCTTTCCCTATTATTACATTTCTCTCAAACTTCCTCTTACTTGGCAGTGACAAAAAAATGAAAATTCATACCTAATTGTTGCAGTTCATCTTGTGCTTTTACAGTATGTATGTATTTGTGTATGTGTGATCACAGTATGTACTCTGGACTATATGCGTAGAGGTATAGTGTGTAATACCCATAGGAATATGAATTATGATGGTTATCTACCATTTATTTCTGATAGTCCTCACTGTGTCTGTCCACTACTTAAGTTTCTAAATAGCAAAACAAATGTAGATTAAAACTGTTGTAATCTATATTTGCTTCCCTGGGTTGATTTTCATTTTTTTCTATAACATTCAAGGTACTTTAATCGTCTGGAACACAAACAGCAGCAAATTACACAAACTGTGTAATCCTTAAACCTGCATATTACTTGGCGGTAGTTAAATGTATGTTCAAAATTAAATAAATTAAGTAAATTAAAACTAAATTAAGAAACTAAATTAAATAAAGACTTTTATCCTGCTTCTTTTTGCATTCTTTTTACCAAGAAATTATTTGTAAGAAATATCTATTCGGGAACATGGCTTTAAAAACATTTCACGAGGAATGAAGGCAGCCAAAGACTACGTGAAAGTGGAATCGTTTATTGAGTTTGTGGAAACGTGGCTTAACTTGCTTGGCTGAGAGCCGAACTCCTGGCTGCAGGAGGCTAGTAGGAGGCTAGGACCCCCATTCCTGGTGAAAATGTCACCAAGGGGCAGGTGCAAAGGTGGGGATGGAGTGGAGGAGGGATGCAAAATGACCAAGTAAGAGGAGAAGGTGACGTTTGGTATGTATGGGTCTCTGAGAAATTACACCAGGCTTTGTTGAGGGTTGTGGATGTTGAGCTTAATTAATCAGGCTGCCCTCATCCCTCCCAAACTTTTGTTAGCACTCCATTTCGCAAAATAACCCCAGGTGTCTCTGAAAAAAAATAAACATTCCTTCTAGGAGAAAAAATAAGTGAACACACTTTGAATTCAATAATTAAATCCATGTTCCATGAAGTTAGAAACTTTAGGCTTATTAGCAATTCTCAGATTGCAAAAACTACAGTATGTGAACTGTTGAACTAAGCTACTGGCTTAGCAGGTTAATTTACAGTAGAAAGGTTCTGTGGTTACACAATAGGTGTGTAACTGTATGCTACATTATTGCATGTTTTAAAATGTGAGATATAAGTTCAGATGTTTTACTTTTTTACATCTTCTCCATTGTAGCTGTAAGAACAAAATGGTAAGCAGTTTTAAAAGTAAGTGTCTACAAGTTGGTTTAGCCTTGACTTTTTTGGGCTTTTATAGTCAGTTGGCGTTACAAAATACAGCACACATGTGGTAAAGAGGGGATCCACATTTGTAAGAGGGAAAATAATTATAAATTGGCTACAGTATATCTAATTAGTTGGCACTGCTGTTCTTTAATTGAATTATTATTTTCAGATGATGACTTCTCTTTTACTCTTACTTCCCAGGCTAAGTTATTCACACCTCTTTAAATATAATGAGGTCAGGTCTTAACGAAGTAGGTCAGGAATCTAGCACGGTTTCAAAGATCCTGTACCATTCCCCAGGAAACGATACTGAAATAGTCAGTATTCAACTGGAAGAGAAAAAGCTACATTATCCCTGGTGCTTTGTGCGTCTCAATAAGGACTTGTTCCCTAAAGACTTTCCTACAGAGAGTTAATGAATGGTGGTGTTTGTGAGAAAGTGATCCCCAAAAATACTGTGGCTGTCCTTTCTTGGTCATGAATGCATGATTGCGAGAACAAAGAGGGATTTTGTACTGATGTGATGAGATCACACATAAGACTCAGTATCTCCATTAGGCCTGTTTATTAGAGTGCAGAACAATAACACTTATGAGTAGTCTGGGCTTGTGGAAGATGTCTGGCAGGCCTTAGATCCTGCTATTGAATCTCTAATCAGCCATTGGTCACTTCTTAAAAATTAAGGAAAAAGAGTGTCACTGGAGAACAAACCTTCAAACCTCTTCAAACCTGTGCATTGTCTTCCTTTGTTTGAGAATATCTTATTGAGTTCATTGTGAGGTACAAGGCCTAAATGTTTGAAGATTTGTTTGTAAAGTTTCTTCATTATAGTGCATAATGCCATCATTCTTGAAGTACAGGAAATATCCATAGAGCTCAATTAATTTAATTTCGCAGAGTTCACAAACTGGATGTTGTTGGATTGTGGAAAAAATGGGCTTCAGGGATAAATATGAAGATGGATAAGGCTTGAGCATTTCAGTGTGTATTTTCAAGTACTTTCTATCCTAATTAAGAAAAAAACATTAAACTCCACCTGCTTTCTAGGTACTTTTAACAAGGCATTAAAGTGTTCAAACACTGCAATTTTATGTTTCATGCAGAATAAAAGTTGAGTGATATTTTATGTTGACATTATATTCTTCAGCATATCTTTAATATAACAGATGGCTCAAATAACCAGGGTTAAATTAGGTTACTGAAAAAATTAAATGCAATACAAAACAAACAATTACTGTATAAACAAGTGATCAACATCACTTTTCAGTTGCATTCTAATTACAAATATGCTGAAGCAAGCAGCACTTCAATCCAGAAAAATACCTAAGATCCTAATACCATGTTTCATAACTGATGGATTCTTGTGTTTTTAAGTACCTGGCTAAATGGTTGAAAATACACAGAAAGCTTAAAGACATAATGGTAGATGCCATAATACCATATTACAGTAAAATTTGAAAGAAGAAAGTTTCTAATATCCTTAGTAATAAGTTGCTGTATAGCTTTTAAGAATTATACATTTATTTTGCTGCCCAAGTACATTGATTCTTTAAAAGCCGCTACTTTATTTAAAACTTGATATTGTTTATTAAAAATGCATTAATAAAATATTACACCAAAGTTATTTTTACTATGCTGTGCAGCGTCTCAGGCCATTACTGTTTTATCTGCTTCTAGTCACCTGCTTAACATTGTGAAGATAAACATTAAATATTTTATAGTTAACTGGTAACTCTTGCTTATGCTTGTCACTTCTTCTGCCCACACTTCCCATTATCTGAAAAACATTTTAAAGGGGAAACTCAACTTTTTAATATTATTTATCTATTTATAAGCCACAGGAGTGCCCATTTAAAGCATCTCAAGGGTGGAAGGCTTTGCCTAGAATAGAGCATAACTGCCTATTATGATGGTTTTCAATGTCTCTTTAGCCTTATACCAGGGTTCTCCAACCCAGGCCCTGGTCATCCCAAGTTATGTTAGTCTTAAAGGTGAACTGTTTTGACATAGGAAGAGTCATTCAATCTAGAAAGCAGTCTGAGATTAAGAGAGCACATGAGCAATAGAGAGACCTTTGCACCTCAAGAGCTGAAGGTGCTCATATTTTGGTCAAATTGATGTCTAATTTACTTTAATATATATTCTGCTGGATTTCTCAGGAATAAATTGTGTTGTCCTTAGTACAAGGCTATTCTGTTTAACCACTCCAATCCATTTAGTTTAAGTACTTTGATACAACCAACTCCTTAATTGATATTCATCCAGCTGCTTAATTAATTAGGAGTTAAGGACTTTATTGCACCAAAACTGTCGGATTGGAATGAGCATGAACAGCTGCTGCTTTAAATATTAGTAATAGTGTAACCCTTCTGGACTGGGGCTCTGGAAAATTGGGTTTCCAACCGTTTGCACAAGACCTAGAGATATCCTGGGGTACACCAACCTTCAGTTAAAAGGATGTAATCTTTTTCCCAGCTTCTGACACTTTTCTAACTTTCTGCTTATTCAAGTCATGATTTGTCATATGATTCAAGATTCAAGATTTTTATTTGCTATAAAGAACAAGTGTTTTGGAATGCTTACTCGTTCAGCCGTACCCAGTAAAAGCAGAGGAAAAAATAAGCACAAATGACAAACAAACATGGACAATAACTTTAGACAATAGACGTTATAATACAGCCAAGAGAGAGTACATAGTGCAAATAATGCAGTAGGAAAGTGCAGGTGCTAATAGAGCTGTTTATGATACGTACTGCTTGGGGAAGAAACTGTTTTTGAATCTATTGGTCAGTGTTCTGATACTGTGATACCTCCTAACAGAACCCAGGGGTGAAAACAGGGTGAATTGGGTCCCAAAGTATAGCTCGAGCCCGGTTGTGGCAGCGGTCGAGATATATCCGGTCGATTGAGGGTAGCTCGGTCCCAGTGATTTTGTGCGAGAACCTCACAACCCTCTGTATGGCTTTTCTGTCCTGTACTGTGGTTCCACCATACCACACTGTAATACCACCGGTCAGGACACTCTCAGTGGTATTACAGTAAAAATTGGTGACTGTTGTCTTGCTCATCCCCCACTTCCAAAACTCAGGAAGTGAAGGCGCTGGTGGGCTTTAGTGAGGATGACCAGCTCAGCCTCTCAGTGATCTGGAGGCCGAGGAACCTGAAGGTGCTGACAGTTTCGACTGGAGCTCCGCGAATGATGATGGGTGTGTGACGTCCTCTGTGCCTCCTCAAGTCCAGTATAACCTCTTTTGTTTTGCCGATGTTAAGTGTGAGGTTGTTGTTGTGGCACCACTCCACCAGCTCTGCTACCTTGCTCCTGTAGTTGTTTTCATCATTGTTGCTGATAAGACTGATTACTGTAGTGTCATCAGCGAACTTGATGATGTGGTTGCTGTTAAATCTAGCCACACAGTCATGTGTAAATAGAGAATATGTTGTGGCTGTTTGTTGTTGTGTTTGTGTAGATTGTTTTGTATGCTATGTAGTGTAATTGTTTTAAATCCAGATTATGTCCTAAAAAATCAATTTCAATGATCAATTCTCCATCACTTGTAGTTGTCTTATTGGTGCTACACTTATGGTGCATCACAGTGAGGGGAAAAATGTTTTCACCTTTCTAAGAAGGTTTTCTGCATTCTGGCATTTTCTATAATAAAAAATTGTACAATGTATGTATGATGTAACAGTGAAATAACATTTCCCTGTACTTTTTGTACTGTTACTTAATTGTTATTTTTATGGTCTTTTACACAGGGTTTTCTGTTTAAATGATTTATTGTATAAGGTCGGAAGATTTGAAGATCACACATCACATCATTTTATTGGCCATATACAATTTCTTGTATTAGGAACTCGTCTTTTCGCATACCCCAGCTTGCTCTCCATGAGATACTAACACACAGACAGGGAGAGAAGCTTGCGGTCAGAGCGCAGGGTCAGTCATTTATACGGCGCCCCTGGAGCAGTTGAGGTTAAGGGCCTTGCTCAGGGGCCCAACGGAGTAGGATTCCTCTGCCGGCCACGGGATACAAACCAGCAACATTCCAGCCACAGGCACAGATCCTTTGTCACAGAGTCACCACACTGCCCATTTTATTACTAACGTTGTTTCTTAATAAAAAATCAACTTTTAAATGTGGATTTCCTTCTAGAGTGAAGTATAAATAAATTAATTCACACCTTGCAACTGCTGTCTTTTCCTTGTTTAAATGAACAGCAGAGATTAATTATAGAAAGAAAACCAGGAGACTGTCACAAAACAGTAATAAAATAGTTGATCCCACTTTTTTGCTTATGAAATAAAAATGCAACCTTGGAGGTAGATATTTTAACCTCAGACATTTAAAAGATTTAAAAACTTTTGTCTTAATTTTCAGAGGCATGCCATTATGACTGCTTAAGACTTATTGTGTTTATTTGTATGAATCTTCAAATTCCCAATGCGTGACGGTATCCGGAAGTGTCTGGGGAAGCACATCAGGGAATGTTGGGTCGACAGACAGGGGGCGGTGACAGTGGCGATCCGGTGCTCGGAGAAAGGGAGCAGATCACAAATCCAAGGGAGGTCCAATGTGGTAGTTCGGGCACAGTCCAATGTCCAATGCTGGGAGGTCCATCTGAGACAAAGCCAGTTAAAAACCGGAACGAGGAACTGGGATCAGGAGCACAGATAATAAAAACATAAGGGAACCTCGGACTCAGAGATCAGGATGCCTGGGGAAAAGTCCTTGCCCTCAGGCTACCCCTGAGTTTCTAAAGCTGAGCACCAAACTGAGGAAAGCTGGGCTTAAATAACAAAAAAGGGGGACAAAATGCAGGTGAAGGTACTTAAACTAAACATAATACAAAAGGTAGGAGCGGTAGAGGTGGAGGCCCACAAAGCTCACGTTAAACTCCACCTGGCTTCACACCTCTACTCATTTGAAAACTGACTTGGGATCTTATATTTACCGAGTAGGCAGGGCCCATTAAAGGGTGAGACCTCCTACAATACAATATCCATGGTCAGGTGCTTCTGGTACTATTGCTGCTAGCCATCTTCACGCAGTGAACAGGGACTGATGGTTATCTTGTTGTCTTGTTTACGGCATACAAAAGCACAATGTAAACGATCATGAGTATTTGCTGCACATTATAGTAATACAGTGATAAAACTTCATCATGATTGTTTCATATTACAGAAGCCGAGGTGCTTTTCAGTCTCTGCTGTGTTGTGTCATGAATATTCAATAAAAAAGGCTGCAGACAAGAGGACTTTGTCTGGCCCAGGGGAATCGCTCAGCAAGACAGCAAGACTACCTTCTCCTCACACCTCTGACAGAGTCTAGATGGAGGTATTATAAGCTGCTGTTGTGTAAGGGAAGCAGGCCAAACAGGATCAGGTGGGAAAGTTTGTGGTAGAAGAAGTTACAGGTTGTTAATGAAGATCTGGTGTTTAGTGAAGAATAAAGGTTGAAGAGTTATTATTGATGCGCAGATGTTACTGGGTGACAGTGAGTTTATCAAGTTTAATACCCCAGTGTTACAGTGTTGTCAGTGAAGATGGAGATTGTGTGACACAGAGTTCATCAAGTCGAATACTCCAGATCCAGCTAATTAATGAAAACACGGAGTGAAGAGTTATGAAAAGAGCTGAATACGTTGTGCACGTAGAGCCAAGTGAAGAGTAGGGTGAAAGGAAGGAAGCGGACAATGCAGTCTTCCCTGAGCAAGGAACAATGTAAAAGAACTGTGATCCTGCAAGGGGTCCCTAAGCACAGACAACTTGAAATGAACTAAGGACGAAGGAGACAGCTCTGACATTTAAACAAATGTGCTAAAAACTCATGTACTATTCACTTATTTTTAATCAAAATCAAACACAAATAAAGTAATTTGAAGACAATGTCAGTGTGTCATTACAAAAATATCGGTATGAATTCAGAATGATGTTGATAAACTCTGCATGTAACAGTCCAGCATAATCCTTCTAATATTTTATAAAGAACAACTTGCAGCTGGATCTGGACCGCTCTAATGGTGTCTGTTAAAGGTCTGCTACACAATTCATGCTGGACAGATAAAATGCAATGCTTGTTTTTATAAAGCAATAACTGTACATATATCTAACAATCCAGGGGAAAAGCTCTAATGTTGTACTGCTATCCTTGAAATATATCTAGGATGAATAATGACAGACATGCCAGAAAAAGTGCCTCAAGGATAAACTAATCACTACAGTGGCAGGTAAATAAAATATGTTACCTGTTTACAGTATAGTGTCCCCGTCACTATACTGAGGAATTAGGACCCACATGGACCGCAGGGTGAGCGCCCCCTGCTGGCTCCACTACCACCTCCTCCAGCAGCAACTTCAGTTTTTTCCAAGAGTTCTCCCATCCAGGTATTGACCAGGCTCACACCTGCTTAGCTTCAGTGAGTAGCCAGTTGTGAGTTGTGAGTTGCAGAGTGATATGGCTGCAGGCAAGCAGATACTAGCATACTAGCATCAGCTAGCATCACCATGTATAGCAGATACTGGTGATGTACTGTACCATGTTCACAGCTCCCCATGGTGCAGATGGAAAAACTGTTTATGTAAGGGATCAGGCAAAATGTGAGACAGGTACCTCTAGGTTAATAACAGTTGTCACTGAAATGTGTTTCATCTAGAAAATGAGGTAAGCAGACTTAAGCCAACAGTTACAAACAGCCCAATAAAAACCCAAACGAATGTTCTCCTAGTTGTTCAAGGTAAATAAAAATGTACAGTATTTGTAAAATTCCCTTAAATTCTCTCTGAAAAGCTAAATGTCAGTAAGTGTAGCTACTATCTAGGTAGCAGCATCGGAACGTTATCATTAGTGATTTTTTGCTTGGCTTAGAAAGCTACCATCATGTGAATTAAATTTGTATTTCTTAAACTAGGTGAAAGGTTAAATGACTGCCCTTTTCTGAATATTTTTGCTGACACCAAGCACAATTCACTGTCTAACAGAAAATGAATGGAAATAAAAGCCAGCAGCTAAATCTCCATATTGTAGTGTTTACAGGTTCTTTTCAGAACAAAGGACCAGTGGAGACGCGATCAACAAACCAAGCGCTAGCTTTATTCATTAACAACCACACAAAACCAAAACACAGGATATACACGCACATGAGGAGACTGGCGGGAACACGTACACATCTTTAGGGTGGTAATTACTTAACAACACGCTATACTTTTATAAGACTACACAGGGCACTAGAACTACTAGGACATTATTTACACAGGTAGGGTCAGCCGCTGGTCATCGTGCTGACCCTCAGACTCTCCCCGGCTACCACTCCCAGCATGCCCAGCGGTACTACAAGCGCCTAGAGGCGCTTCCTACTCACCACCAGGCAAGGGCGTTACAATATGATCTGAGTACAGTTCTGTACTCCCATTGCAGATCATGGTTCAACCACCAGAGTGCATGTTCATTAAAAAAAAAGATAGAGAAATTGCTGAAATTCTTATCAACTTCCAGTCTGTTTTGTATTAATATAACTAGTTAACTGCTTAATATAAGTAGTTAAACAACTTGCTGTTTCTTGTAAAGAACAAAGATTTTTTCTGTCCAACTAAAACAAATTAAAAGATGGATTCTGGATACTCTACAAAACAGCTTGCACAGACAGATGCTGGCTGGTGTGTCTTAAATAGATGCAGTTTATTTCACTTCTGATGAAGATTACAAACTGTCTTTTTTTATTCTTTATTTTAAGGGCATCCTGCTGTTTTATTGTGAAAGACCTGCTGTGTGATGTCTTTATTGTGTTTTATAAAATAAAGATTTCAAAAGTAAAAGAAGAAAATCTAACAGAGGTGGCATTTTCTACACTGAAAATCAACTGATTCTTATCAGCTAAGTGTGTTGAATAATAAGTAACTTGCAATTTCGAAATTAACTTCCCAAGTAAACCTTTCCTCTCTTTAATTCATGACTGTAATGAAGGATCTCTTGAATTTTGGATGTCACCAAATAAATGTCATTATCTAAGTTGTGGGCAAATTATAACAGAATAAATTGTATTTATTGTATCCTGTTATATTTATATGTCACTTGTATTTTCGAATTCCTTTTTGATGAGCATTTGAGACAAATTGTGTTTAATGATCATTTTTAATTTTTTTTTAAAGCTATAGAAATCATTGAGCTAGAATAGTAATATTAAGTTTCTGACCCTGCACCTGGAGAAACCCAAACCAGGGCTTAGAGGAGGAAGTGCATATTTTCATGAAAGTGTATTTAAAACTGAGAACAGGGCTGAAGTTGATACCCTGGCTTTTTTGAAAAAATGGCTGGATGAGATTCTTGGATCAGTTAGTTACTAACTACCAGATGTGCTAGATGGGCCAAATGGCTTCCCTCTCGTTCTTTCTCTTATTTGTAACCTTTCTTATGGTCTTAAGGCGAATCATCAACCTCTATTTCTATAGACAGAACAATTTCACTGTGATTTCTTGAAATTATGTCATGTAATAATTTGGAATGAATATTAGAATTGACTTCAAAGTAAAGGACGAACAAGTTACCTGCCCTTTGATCAATAATTTCCATGTTCTCCTAAACTTGAAAAATTGGGTGTTGAAGATGACCTATAGAACCGACTGAACTGGGGCTCCTGGATTAGAGACACTAATAAATAAATCCCCTAAAGTACTGTACTGTAGATGGTAAGGAACATAAAAACAATAGTGTTTTTATAAAGTTGTCTAGAAAATAAACTGCTGTTCATAAGAAATGTAAAACCATTTTAAAGATGTTTTGCTATACGTAGTGCGAGTAACATGGATTGGTCTTTCCTGTATAAACAAATATTGCAATCGTGTCACATACAGTTTGTGGTGCTTTTACTGCTTTTTCAAAATATGTATTAAAATACAGTATGTAGAAAAGTTGTGGCTCATACAGTGTGTTTATATATGTCCCTCAGCATTTTGTAGTACATAATATTTTATCCCAAACTTTCCTTTGGATGAAGGTGGATAGGTGGCGGTTATATACAAACAAGAATTAGAAAACAGCTTTGTTCTGAGGTTTTCTTATCTTACTTCCTATTTCATTGCCATGAATAGAGGTTGATAAGTCAAAGGGACTTACGCTAACCAATCATAGTGGATTTTTTTTTACTTATTAATTCTAACTAAAACACCATCCCCTTCAAAAAGATTTTTCCATCTTATTTTTATTCCCTTTGTTGGAACAGGATCAGTGCAGTGAAGCCACAGGGAATGATAAAGCATGACCCTTTACATTATTTGTAAACAATCTGGGGAGACTGAATTTTAAAGTTTTGTCTTCTTTGCAAGACGTTCTTGATTCTGCGCTCCCAAATGGAGAAGTTTGAACTGTCTCCTATCAGCTGCTTAAGTATAAATGTGGAAAGATAAATCTCTTGAGTACTTTTTGCCAAGAAGTCTGTTTTTTGCAAGTGTAAGAGGAGGGAGACTCAGAAATGGAGCTGGTAGTGTCATTTGTAAATTCAAGGACTGTTGTTCAAAGGCTATTATTTATAGTCTACATACACAGCCTCTGAATTGACCATCATATAAGGTAGGTCCATCAATTAAGAAATTTGATTTGTATCAAATGAAATATATAATCTAAGATATGCTATTTTATTAAATGGGAAAATGTCATGGTAAAACCAATGGAAACATCCAAAAGAATTAGATTAGTTTTAATGCTGTCCGGAGTTGTTGGCTTGGTCACATACTGTACATTAGGTCTAAAAATGGCTACTGAATAGAAAACCCAATAGCCTTTTCTTTCTTTGGGCATACAGTGCATTTACTTTAACATGGGCAAAAACATGTTTAATAATAGTCTATTGCTTTAAGTAATTGGGTTCCTTTGTAGTCTAATTCCAGGATAACAAATATTGCAAAAACTGCAACTTGGTTTCAAAATATGATTCTCATTTTTGAATAAAGTCAGACTTTTGTCTTTATACATTTGTTTAACCATTCAGTCCAGGCAGAATGAAATATGATCATACATTTTCCTAATTTCTACATTGATAATTAGGGAGCAATGCACGTCTTAGAATGCCTTTTTTTTTCATTTTCAGTATTTAAAAATAGTTAATGTTGGATTATGCTTCATTTTTTTTCAAGCATAGCTGTTGCATCTACTGAGCCAAGGCATGCTTCAGAAAGTCACACAAAAGACTAGAATAATGAATCAAATCTAGTTAATGAGTCAACCTCACCCTGCCCCATTCCTTGGTGGCAACTGCTAGTACAGTATCTACATTCACATCTCAACATGGTCTTGTTTGTGTATTGTGACAAATACTCCCAGCTCTGTGTAAGAGGCATTGGGAATGACAGGCTGGTGGCAACTTCATTGGCTCACTGACAGTTTTTATTGACCTTTTCATTACAGTAAGACATGCTAATCATGGAGGCAGAGAGAGAAAGAAGAAAAATTAATGTTATTTTAGCTGGTCCTATACGTTTGTGATTAATGTTGTTTGTTTTAGTTTATCAGTGTTATTTTAGTTGATTATGAGTCAGTACATTAATACTTAAATTATCATATAATGGAGGATTCATCGTGTGTGTTAACCATACATACTATATACTGTAGTACATTGTACAGTACAGTAAATTAGGGGCGGACTTGGTGATATGTGAATTTGGCTATACCTGTCTGTGTGTCTGTGTCTCATGGAGAGCATGCTGGGATATGCGAAAAGATGAATTCCTAATGCAAGAAATTGTATATGGCTAATAAAGTGATCTTATCTTATCTGACCTTATCTTATCTTACTCACAGCAGTTCTCTGCACTAAACCCTCGTGAATGTCAAGACTCGACTGTATGTAATCCAGTCAGAGAGCTGTTTAACCTTACTTACAAATATTTTAATTTATGCCATTGTCTATGACATGAATTAAATCAAAAGACACAATGTTGTTTGCAATATAATATTGTGAATCAATAGTAACCAGTTCAATTCAGTTCTTACTAATTCCAATACATGGAGCAAGGAACATTCTTTGGCTAGTTAATCCCAACACTGCCCCCAACAGTGCACAGCTCCTTCGTATGGGCAATTCTGGTCACAGTCAAACAATGATATGACCCAAGTTTGCATTTTTTGGGTCATAGAGCTCAACTAACACATACGATGAGTTTCTTAGTTGGTTGAGCTGCTCAGAAGCCCTGTTCCTATTTGTTCTGTCTGACTCATCCAATTCTGCTTGCTCTGTCTGTGTGTTGATTGTTTGAAGTAATTCTTTTGCAAATTCCTAACAAAATATGTTCCTTTATAGTTTTTTCATCATGGAGAGTAATTATGAATGAGGTAATAATAACTTGGTTTTTGTCACATTTTTATCTGTTTTCTTAGAATTATCCTAGTGGTAGTTTACCTTTCATCAATATACAGTATATTGCACTGATCTGGGAAATAATTAAACATGAGGAAATGATAAAAATATTAGTATTGGATGAGTGATTATATAATATTCTGTATGCTTTATTTTTGTTTTGTTTGTTGTCATTTCTTTTTTTTATCATTGTTTTATAATCAATACTCAGTTTCAAATTTTAACAAACCTAACATTTTTTTTCAAAAGTAGGAGAGAAAACAACCATTAAGCACAACAATAATCTTTTCTCCATTAAGTTGCTAATGTCTATTGAACTGTAGGTCAGGATACCCTTATTTTATTACCTTTCCTTCACTAGTAGACCAATTAGTGCTCCAAACAAGGCACTTGTTCCTTACTAAATACTGCTTTGTTTACTTCATCAATTCAGAAGATGTGACTTTGGCTCTAAGTATCAGCTGCTCTGCAGTAATTACTAGCATTTGTTGAAGAAAAGGGCTCCTTCTTGTATCATTTGATTACCTTGAAGGCAGAGTACTTGGTGCATCTGATCTGAAGAAATTTAGTACCATGCTTTCCCTGTAATTGATCTGTGCTGCACTGCGTTTCAATGAGTAACTTAAATTTGTAACTGATGCAATACATAGCTTAACTATAGTGAATTTCTGTGCTCCACACCCCAGGAATTTTAGATCTGTACCCTAACAGACAGTTTGTTAGACCATCCAGACCTTGAGAAGCATTGTAGAGCCCTTGAATGATGAGGTGATTTCAGTTAGATTAAATAAAAAGGAAGCAACTGCCATTTGAATCTGTCACTACAGCAAAATTTGCTTTAGTAACTTTGCTAAAGTAAATTTAGCAAACAGTTCTAATTAAGCAGAAGCACATGTTACAAGTTCTTAACACTGCATTTACTTAGTAATTTATTTCAATGTGAACTGTTGTATACTCAGTATGTATGCCTAGTAGTTCATTATTGCAGATTGTTCGCGACTGCATTGAATTCATGGTTATCAGTACTACTGAGTGCAGCAGATTTCTGCTTTTTAAATAAGGGCCCTTAAGACCTCATTAGTACAGGGCACATTTGCATTTTTTACACCTCATTTTCCTTTTTATAGTTTGGAGCTTAAGGTAGTCTGCTGCATACAATACTGATCACTAATGTCAAAGAACCTTCTTTCTGTGCAGTCTGATCCATTGAAATGGAAGCTGTGCTTTTATTTTATTTTTTTAATGAAACACAGAAACACAGTCTCAAATAATAAAGAATTAAAAAATAACAGGAGATCATGATGTGTGCATTAATATAGTCCTGAAATAAATTAATCTAGGTGATAAAGTGCTATGTTAAAGTTATAAATATGTTTAGATTACATGGGCTTGTGTTAATTTGTCTTTTATTGGATTATCAAAAGAAAAATCAAACTACTAAAATAAACCTAGTTAATGTGTTGAGCATGTGACTCACTCAGTACACTACCTAAATGGGTAGCTATTCTGCTCCTGGTATGTCACAAAGGAAAGAAATAAGTCACCGTATTTTATTATTTCAGAGCAAAAGTAAATCTCTGCCAGTTTGTGGCTCCAGGTCTTCAGCCACATCTGTTTTCTCTCTGTGTGTTCAGCCACTTCCATTGTTGTTTCTTTTGTCTGTCTTTCCTTGTTTAATAATAATAACTGCTTACACTTATATTGAGCTTTTCTGGGCACTCAAAGCGCTTTACAGGTAATGGGGACTCCCCTCCACCACCAATGTGCAGCCCCACCTGGATGATGCAGGCAGCCATAGTGTGCCAGAACGCTCACCACACATCAGCTATTAGTGGGGAGGAGAGCAGAGTAATGAAGAGATGGGGATTATTTGGAGGCCATGATTGGTAAGGGGCAATGGGAAATTTGGCCAGGACACCAGGGTTACACCCCTACTCATTCCGAGAAATGCCCTGGGAATTTTAATCCCACAGAGAGTCAGGACCTCAGTTTTACGTCTCATCCGAAGGACGGCACCTGTTTACAGTACAGTGTCCCCATCACTATACTGGGGCATTAGGACCCACATGAACCGCGGTGTGAGCTCCCCCTGCTGGCCCCACTAACACCTCTTCCAGCAGCAACCTTAGTTTTTCCCAGGAGGTCTCCCATCCAGGTACTAACCAGGCTCACACCTGCTTAGCTTCAGTGGATTGCCAGTTGTGAGTTGCAGAGTGATATGGCTGCTGTTTGGAGTTGAGTTCAGGTGCTCTCTGCTTGTCAGCTCCTTTCAGTTTCTGTGTATTTTTCATGGTCGTTTTACTCGAGCTTTAACATAGCAACCTAATCATCCAAAAAACATTCAAACAGTTTATTTACTTTACACAGCCTACCCTTTCAGTCTTGTCTGAGTTCAAGCATTTCTCTATTAACATCTCAGGTTCCTGAATAAAGGACCATAGTCCTTACAATACACTGCAGCGGTGTTGGTTTAGCAAGCTTCCACCTTGGCTCACAGTGCTTTCCTGTCTTGCACTACTCTGTCTCCTAGAGGCTCGGTAGTCTGCCTGTATTGCCGGGAATGGGATGCGCACCTGTGCCCTGTCCCAGGGGTTACATCATGCCAACATTTTATGCACCACTTTCCTTCCCTGGCATTCTTGACACAGTTGAAAACTTCATGATGCGCTTGTGAAAGTATCGCCCATGCAATATTACACCCTTAGCGACATGAAAAAGCTTTGCCTTTTTATGAATTTCTTAGTTGTTGAAAAGTTAAAAATACCAATTCTAATGACAAAAAAAAAATTGCTTCCAGACTACCTCTCACAGTACAAGTAGCTAATGCCATAGAACTGGGTTTGGGAAGCAATCACATAGTTTCATAGTTACCTGCATTTATATAATTTTCAAACAAGATATCTGTGTTCTGTAACGTCTGGTGAAAAACAGTACTCGATGCATGTACTTTGTATTATTTGCATGATTGTACTACTTGTATGATTTCCTTGTTTAGCCACTGACATATTGTATAATTTTGCTATGAGTACTATCAGTGAGTGGTGCAAGAACATTTTTTTCTGTTCAGAATTAGCCTGCTATATTTAATTAAAGTTCTTAACTTTAAGTATGGGAGGGATGACAACAACCAAGCTTTTCTCCTGAGCTGTTTTAAATCATAATAATGATTCACAACAGAATTTTTCAAAGGTATATACATCATACAGTATGTAGATCCTCCTTTGTTTCACATTTCACTTTGCACATCCCTCCTTTACTCCTTTCTCACTCTGCACGGGGGTCCCAGCCTCCTCATTCAATGGCCAGGGGGCTGACCCTCAGCCAGGTGGTGTTACGGACAGGGTCTGCAGTCTGTGTCGGGTCTTGGTGCTCATTTTGTTTCCCATACCTAGAGATATTCTAATTTTAGGGTCACTGGTACATATACATTAAGTACACCTGTCCTCTTTTTATTCAAACATCTTTAAAGGTGTAGCTCTCTAATATACTGAATCTAATAATGAAATAATGAAATCTAAAATACTAAATGGAATGTGACATATTGTATTGCAATAAAATACAATGCTAGATTATTGTTTACAACAATAAATGTCCCAACACTGCACATAGTTTACCAAGTTTCTTCCTCATTTCTCCTGATGTTGTGATTGAAATACAGACAACTGACAATATTTGTATACTTTTCAATAGTCACTCAGAATGAATAAATAAGCGATCCCTGAAGAGTTATGCGGGACATCAACTTAAATCTGGCACATTTCAAAAAGGCTTTAACTCTTTTTTAAGGCTGTTCATTGTGTACTCACACTGTGCCGGAGAATTCAAGTACATTAAAATCTGCTCTCCTCTCTCACATCATGCTGCTTAGTGACAGCCTGACCAGTGGATTTCACCTCTACCAGCTTGCTTTGAATTGGTCTCTGACCAGCATTTACTGTTTAATGGAAATATTGTATGACAGTTTTCCACTTAAAGAACAGGAGCTTTTCTAGCTAGAAAACAATAGTCCACTGGGGACGGCGCAGAGCTGTCAAGTCAGCTTCATTACTGTTCTGCAAAGTAAAGCACTAGCGGGAGAAGAGTACAAGCTGTGCTGATTAGTGCTCAAGAAAAGAAGTAGAAGTACATCTGTTACATTACTTCTGCCTTCACACCGCAGGGGCCTGGGACTGCAGTGGAGAGCTGTGCCAGGGTTAGGAACACAATCAGTTACTGTTTATCTTAATGATTATCCTTTTTAATAATCATGTTCCTGAGCGTTGTTATCCCACTAGACACAAAAATACTGGCACAGTTTTGTCTATGAAGTTCCCAGAAGCTGAACAGATGGCTTAGTTTGGGATGGGTTTTTTGCTTTGGCTTCTGGACCAGATGCATGAGAATAAAATAAAGACTCCAGTGAGTACATAACCAAAGACACAGTTTCACTGCCAATCTGTTTGGGTGATGCAGTATTTATTTTTGTTTTGAAGTTGTTCTTTATATCGCACGTTAAAAGTACACTTAAGCAGTCCCCATGGTAAACAGTGTCCCACAGTGAAAAAAAAATGGCAAGCAACAGTAGATTTATTAATGGAGAAACATAAAATAAATAAGACTTTCTTCTAATGTTCAGTAAATACAGCAAAATGATTTCTGTATTTATAATGTTGTCACTCTCAAAACAAACATCTCTCTCTCATTTGGAGCAACATGCTTTAATTTAATAGTTTTTTCCTAAGCATAGTTCAGACTGAAAAAGCTGTGTCAAAGTATGTGAACATATGAGATCCACCTCTACTTTTCCACTGCTGTGTATGGTTCAGATGATAGATGAGCCTACCCATTGTGGGAGATTGTCCATTAAAGGACTGCAGTCACCATATGCCACCCTCTAGAGGTCTCCAAAAATAAGACCTAAAAATGCTTGTTATATGCTGTAGTTGCACGTAGTCTGCCTTATTAACTAATGGTATAATCCTATAATTAATAGAAAGGTTCACATTCACACATGAGTTTAAGTAGTTTTCGTGAATTGCACTCCTGAGCCACCTCACAGCTTCTCAGTGGAGAAGCTCCTGGGCTCCAGTTCCAGGCTCCGCTCCTGGGTTCCAGTTTCAGTGCTTACCTGGGGTCAGCCTGGGAGCATTGTCTGCACCTGTGCTGTCCAGAGGATTCAGGGTGCTGAGATGGACAAGAGGACGGGACTCCATTTCGGACCCAGACCCTCGGTCTTTGGTCTCCCTAGGCACGTGTCTCAGCGGGAGACCCTCCAAAGGGCATTCCATTCAGCCCGCCATTTGGCTCTCCTTTTGGATGACTGAATATCCTGCATGGACTTGAAGGTCGGAGCCCTCTGCCCTGTGCTACACTCTGGATGAAGCACAGCTCTGGACCTTGGTTCAAGGATCCAGTTCTAGCTTTCCTGCCGGCATTCTGGGTGATCCTTTACCCTGGGCGGCTCAACCACTGATACTCCGGACAGTCCCGCATCTTTGTGCCAAAGTGCGGATAGCAGGTCTGTGCCCCTGGATAGTGTCGCCCTTGCTCTCGGGTCCATAACCCCCTGTTCACTCAGGGGTGGCACAGGTTGTAACAGGCTCAGTTGTGCCTGAGTCTTCAGAAACAGACATCTCTGTAGACAATTTAAACAGTTTTTGTCTTATATTGAACTTGCCTTTTTTGAAGAATATTTTAGAATGTGCTAATAGAATTAATAATCATCTCATTGAAAACCCCTACAATCTGGTTTGAGAAGATTACACAACACAGAACCTGCTGTTGTTAAAGTTATTAAAGATTTTCTTATGGCAGCTGATTTTGGTTCTTTATTTTAATTCACCTAGACCTAAGTATTGCTTTCGTTACTATTAATCATGATATTTTATTCTCCCATCTTGAAGTTGTGTTTGGAGTTTCTGACATCGCTCTTAAATGGTTACTTAACTGTGTCATCATACTGATCACCGATACCCTTGGGGGTTTTAGCTCTGAAGATTTAGATTTGCTATATCTGGTGTTCCTCAGGGCTCGCTATTCAATCAGCTACTATTTAGCAAACAGGCAATGTATTTCTTGATTAAACTCCCAAAACTTTGCCAATATTTGTCATAGAGTATGCATCTGGTCCACTGTTGATTTATTCTTCCTGAATCCTGTTTGTTGAAAACCTAAGGCTTCTTCCATGTATGATCTTCTTAGTAATATTTGGCTTAGGATTTTGTAAGCTATAAATAGTAGTACAGTTCCTCTGTAGTTTGTAAACTGCATTGGATCTCCAATTTTGAAAATTGGACATAAAAGAGACTCCTTCCATTCAACAGGAATTACGTCCTTTCCCCAGATTAATTTTATGAGATGGTGCATCTTCCTATGAAGTGTGTCTCCTCCCTCCTGCAGTATTTCAGTATATATGCTGTCAATCCCTGAGGCCTTCCCTGTCTTCATCTTCTTTATCATTAACTTTACCTCTTTCAAATTTGGATCATCCACTACAGACTGTACATCCTGAGTCCTCTGTTCTTCTCGAGCATTGTCTGGGATCTTGTCACTATTTAACAATTCTTCCATTCTCCTTAAGCCTTTTCTTCATCTGTTACCAAAGTCCAGAAGTAGTGGTAAAAAAAGCAAGCCTCAAATCCAAAAGTCCAAGGAGTCAAGGGATGATATTTCAAGGAGAAGATATGTAGCTCTGAAAGTCTAACCCAATACTGAGCAAAGTTGGAACAGGGAGCAGGGTTTGAGTAGGCTGCAGGGGAGGTGTGGTGATGGGTTAACAAGGTCTGACTAACCTACGCTTCTCCAGAGTGGATGAGGTACGTACTATCGGTTTGGGTGCCCTCTGGTAGCGGGAAGCTGGTACTATAACAAAAAAAAAGCAGTACAAGTTAACCCATTTATAAACAAGCTGTCTCAGAGGCCTACTGCATGTCTCGACCAACCAGAAAAGCCCAAACTGATAACTAGGGATGTCACAGTGTAAGATTTTTATGGTACGATTATAGTCTCAGGAAATATCACTCTTTCACAGTTTTACTATTTTTTTTGGCGTAATAAATTATGAGACACTATGGAGGGAAAAAAGACACAAAGCATGGCATAATTAAACTTTTTTTTTATTTTCATAACATTCTTTTGGTCCTGCAAATAAAACATGTCTACTTTATAATAAAAACATAAATATGATGGGAATAAGTAGGCACATTTAAGAATTCACTGTAGCTGCCTTTAGAAACCAAAATAATACAGTATTAACCTTTTGAATATATACAAATAAATTAAATAAAATATTGAAAATATATAAAAAATATATAGAAATAATTCATAGTGGGCAAATGGAAATATTCAGAGGTCAGAGTCTCAGCCCATCCCTCTCGTCACTTGAACCTCACTCGTTGCCAGTGGGTGGACTGGTGGCAAGCACCAATTATAGGGAAAAATGGTTAAAAGTGATAGAGGTATCCCCACAAAATCAACTCCAATGAAAATGAAAGTAACGTTAAGCAAGCACAGAAGACTGTTCCACTGTGAACTGCTCCAGCCAGGGTGAGCCCTAACTTAAGCTAACTAATGTAATGTTAGCTAGTTTATTTTTTTACCTTGACTTGTGTAAAGAGGGAGGGATGGTGATCACGGATATGCTGAAGCAGATTAGACGTACCTGTATGTGAACCTTTGGCAGCCACTTTTTTGGGGCACATTTTGCAAATTGGATATCCTTCTGCTACCCCCTGATCATTTTTGGATATCCTAAATGCTCCCACACTGCTGATTTAAGGTGCTTTTTGGTGGATATAAAGCTGAGATGTCATATCCCTCTGTCACTTTTCACAGCACGTCTGCTCTCTAAGGTGTTGTTGGAGTAGCCAGTTGAGCCGAGCCACTTATATTCATAAGAACGCTTATGTTCTAGCTGATACTGTACAAGTCTGCAGTATATAAAACGATCTTTCTTTAAAGTGTCGCACTGTAGCCACAGTGATGTTGTAATAGCCAGCAGCCATAACACTCTGCAACTCACAACTGGCAGCCCACTGAAGCTCAGCAGGTGTGAGCCTGGCCAGCACCTCCTGGGAAAAACTAAGGCTGCTCCTGGAAGAGGTGTTAGTGGGACCAGCAGGGGGCGCTCACCCTGTAGTCTGTGTGGGTCCAAATGCCCCAGTATATTGACGGGGACAATATACTGTAAAAAGGAGCCGTCTAACGTGGGAAGTATCAATGTGCGTTCTGAGTGGCTGCATCTGTATTGATTCCATTTTAGAAGAGAAGCATAGTAGAAGTTTTAAGCTTTTTAGTTGTAAATTAATCAAACAGTTCCTGCTTTCTAAAATAAAAAGAGCATTTTGTTTAAATAAATTGGCTTAATGATCTCCTCTCTTTAGCAATTTTTTTATTTATGCTCAGCAAAATACAAATCCTCGTAGGTGTTTTTTAAACTCTGATGTCTTTTTTTCTTTGGTAGCTAACATCCACTGTGCAAAAATGTTCTTCAAGATGCCTGGTTTTCTAAGGTAATACAGTTTTACTAATGAGAGGTAATACCCTCTAGGAGAAGGAAGACAACATTCTCTGCTAGTGGAAAGGTACAGTCATTACCACAAAGGCAATAATTCCAAGATACTCCAAGATCAATTGGGTGTGTAAATACTGAAAGACAATAATAACTTAAATGAAGGACAGTTATTTCAAGGCCATGACTGATAAAACGTGGGCTGTCAAGGTGTTTTTTAGTCTGTTCAGTACTAAATTCTTATGTAGAAGAAACTGAACAAACTGAAACTGAATGAATAAACTCAGATATATTTTGACTTTTTATTTTTCAACAGTGATCTATAATACTATATTGTTACTACACCTTAACCATTTACAAGCAATTTTGTAAATGTTTCTTTCCAAATTAACCATCACTACTGCTAACGACCTAGTCCTACTAGGTATTAGTTCTGTAACACCCTGGGACTGTTTCTGTGCTTTGCTGAGCATTTTGGACACTGCTGAGCAGATGGATCATTCTTTTGAAATGTTTCTGGAATTATTAACTCTCAGCCTTCCACTTTATAGTAATCATCGGTGCATGCCAGCATCATCTAAGATTATAAACAATCCAGTTGTTCAGTCAAATTCTAATTATGATTTAATTAGTTTATGAATAAAGAGATAGCATGCATAGTACTTTGGCTTTAACTGCACAAAGTTTAACGCTGTCACATCCCCAGCTGTGACGGGCTGTGCAGAATGTACGTTTAATGAACGAAAACGAGTGTGATGCAGGCTTACGCTCGTTGAGCTAGTGGAGGCAGTGCCATGTGTGATAAGCACGTACAGTACAGTATGCTGCAGGTGACAAGACACGAGTCAGTGCACAGGTGGCCGCACTAGAGGCCGGCAGCAGTAGAGGGAAAGGCAGCTTGGATTGCAGCTCTGTGGGGGGGACAGGAGGGCAAACAAAAAGAGGAGGTTGATGCGGAATGTAGAAGAGAGCTGCAGCTTCCTGAATTTAGACCATAAGAGCACATTTTGCTCCTAGAAAAACAGAAGGAATATCAACTGCAAGCTTTGGGAAGGGAAAGAGTCAAAGGTCAATACTGACCAGCTGGACACCAGCCAAAATTAAGGGTAAATGGAGACAAGATCCCATCACTGTAGCTGCCTAGGCCTGGCTAGGGACACCATGGGGATGAACTGGGAACGAGGGGGTGAACGTGGATCCAGTGCCGATTGCTTCCACACACTCACAGCAGTGGGGCGGTGGGAATCAGTGACAGGCGGGTCCTAGGTGTTTGCCGAGCTGAATGGGATGTGAGACACATTGATCAAAAGGAATTGACTGGTTTACCTTAGTTAATTAAGCTCTTGGTAAATCATCAAGAATCATCAACAGTCGAGGAACACAGGATAAAAAGGCAGGCAGAGGGGGAGATTCAAGGGGACATGGAGAGAGACAGAAGGAGACAGGAACTGCAGACACAAGTACATAGAAAAAGAAATGTAGCAGGTGAGAGGACTTTGTGTGGATCAACATTAAAGACCAGATTCTAGTTAAGTATTTAAAGCTTATTCAATGGACCTTGCCATTCTGTTGTTGTAGGAAACTCTATAAAGAATCCCTCTGTTAGAAACATTAAGATAGGGTCCTATTCACCTTAGAGCATAGATTTATAGAAAGTAAGTTATGTTGGATTGTTGCAGGCAAGTTTATCTCTCTTGTTGGCCTGTTTAGGCATTATATTGTCTTGTCAGTGCCTTGTCTGTATTCGCACTGTAGACCTGGAGAACGATATCCTGCTCTTCTGTATACTTGTATATGGCTAATGTTAATTGAATTTTCACGAAAAGGTGATCCAGTCAGAGTGGAAAGAGCCCTGAAAGAGTCAGAGCCCTGGAAAACCATGAGCTCTTGTGAGCTAGCTGAAGGACGCCGTCATGACATGTCAATGTTTTAAATTCTAGCTTTAGATCTAAAATGATGTATATTACAAAATATAAGGCTTAATATTGATTATTAAATTATTATAATAGATAATATTGATGTATCATTGTTCCATCTGTTTGAGTGGCTCTCTGGATGGTACAGTATGTACGACCATAAGACATGCTCTTGCTGAAACTGTCTAATTTTTTGCTTGAGTAGATAATATTAATATTAATATTCAAAATTTCCTTCTACTTTTACAATTTCTAGTTTCTACAATTGTAGAAAACATGTACATGACCACGTCATCTGTTTTCACAAATTAGCTACCATGGTGTGTACAACACATCAGTGGCACACAAATATGTCCAGTTCACACCCTCCGTAGGTAGAGCTTTGTGATCATTTGGGATGAAAAGTGTTACACTGTACAAAGGAAGTGATTATAATTATTACAGTAACTTTGTGTGTTATGGCAGGTTCATGTCCCTATTGTAAATTATCACTTTTCTGTTTTAAGATAATGTAAAAATAATACCCTTTTATATAATTTAAATAAGACTCTAAGAATGTAAGAAATGTTACAGATAAACAGAGCTTTGATATATGCTGTGCATATGAATGTTCTAAACCGACAATTAGTCTATTATTTTTACTTTTGTCATGTATATTTCTTTCTTTGGTAGAGTAAATTAAAATTTTTTGAGTTTTTGTTTTTGTTTTTTAAATCCATCAGTATGTAATTATATTTTATTCACCTTTAATAAAACTGCTATTGAGAGGTACAAGTTGGTTATAAACAGATATTAAACAGGTATTTTTTTGTTTTTTGATGACTTTTGACATCCAGTCTGTTTTCTATACCATTTACTTTCCAACAATAAAATCTAATATTTAGTTCAGTGTTATCTATTTTGTTAGGTAAGGAACCTACTTTTCCTTTTCCGACCAACATTTTTTTTTCAGAAATGGTTGTGTGAAGAACAAGAAAACTTCCATAAGTTTTTTATTCTGAGTGCTGTGAGTTTTTTTTAAGCAGAAGAAGCCCAATGACAGTGCTCACTGTGTCATATAAGGTTTAGTTCAAAGTGGATTTAATGAGACTCTTGGCTTGGCTGAGACTGTATGAATACAGTCTTGAAGCTCTCTTTGAAGACATGAAGCCAAACTGAGTGGTAATTTTCTTTATGTATCGGATTTGCCTGTGGGAAAGGATTCTAGTTCCATATATGTATTTACTACTTCACAGAGGTGACTTTGAAGGTCTCCCCTCTGATGCATCCGGATTCCAATAATTCACATGAGAATGGAATCCGATTGACTTTTCTTTGTGACGACTGAGTGCCTTGATTGAGAGACAATAGAAGATGACAGTGAAGAAAACCTGGTTTACAAGATCTTCTTTGTTCAAAACTGCAGAGAGCTCCAGATCTTTGACACAGTAAAATTATATTAGTTTTTGTTTTTGTTTTCTTTTCACATGCATGTCTTTGAATACAAGGTGCAGTTATCACTGTGTTTTACACTGGGGGACAACTTTTTATACCAGTACAATAACGTAGCTGTCACGCCCTCTGCAGCCAGAGGGCGCTCCTTCTCTGTCCTGTCCCTAGTTTCCGGTCTGCTGTCCTTCCGGTCCCTCTCTTTCCCTTGGGCTATATATTTCCGGGTCTTGCACTCTGTCCTGGCTCAGCATTGACGTTCGGATGTCCTGAGACCCGCCTAGCACCAGGGCGCCCCACGTCTGCTCCCTGAGGGCATAGGTTTCTATACGGCATTCCTGAACTCTTTGCACTAATGAGCCCGGGCCTTTTCTCCGTCTCGCCACTACGCATATGGGTCTTTTTCCGCTCTCCTGCTTCCCACGGTTAGTCCCTTTGGACGTCCGTGACAGAATGCTGAGCCTGGACAGAGTGCAAGACCCGGAAATATATAGCCCAAGGGAAAGAGAGGGACAGGAAGGACAGCAGACTGGAAACTAGGGACAGGACAGAGAAGGAGCGCCCTCTGGCTGCAGAGGGCGTGACAGTAGCCATTTAAAGTTAAGATAGGAGATTCCTGATCCTCATTTTGCCACTGATACTTCAGGATTTCATCTGGTAAGATTATGTAGAATTTGTCTTTTAAGACTCAAAGACACCTCAAAGCTATATTGTACTCTCTTTTATAATTTAATTTAAATTTAAATAATTTAAATTAAATTAATTAAAATGTAATTTAAATTTTATGTTAGTTTTCGCATGTTTCTTGGTTTCTTTAGACTTGCGTTTTAAAATGTGCATTAAAATCATGAAGTCATGTTTCTTGTCACCGCCTATCAACCAGTGCTGTAGCCCTATCTGTGGATGGCACTGTACTTGAATTTCAATCTAAATTAAAAATTAAAACTTGTAAACAAAATACCAGGTTTCAGGTCCATTTCAAAATCATCATGCTCAACTTACTGTATAAGGCTCTAAATAGCTTGGCACCGCAGTACCTGTCTGACTTTTGTTCTGTCTGACTATTGTCCTACTTCCCATTTCGCAACCTTTGTTCATCTTATATATACAGTAAATGAAACCATAGGGAAATAATCATACAGTTGTTTAGGATTCAGATTTGTACAAATCAGGCCATATCAAGCCACATTTTAACAAAGTTCTAAATTGCCTCGGTTTGGAGGCTTGTTATTTAATGCCATGCTGTTTTTCAGTTTTTCAATAGCAAGTGTTTGTCTTGATTTGATTTTTGTGAGGTGTTATTCCATTTGTGCTAAAAAAGATTGCAAACATTGATTAAGAAATTTGATATTTTGGTGCTGAACATTTAACATTCTGAAGGCAATATCAGACCAAACTATTTCATAAATGTGATATTTATGTCAAGTACTGTAGGTGCAGTTGAATCACAACTCTGGTTGTGTGTTTTTCACAGCCTGTTTTTTAGCTCTGCCATACAACCTTCTGAGAATCCATCTAGACACATAAGTCCCACTAATTCAAACAGGTATCAATCCATTTAACTATCGTGTTAGAAAATTTCCCTTTAATTATAACTCACAAAACAATTATGGACATTTTACAACATGTAATTATCATTTTGCTGACTGTCAATGAAATATTCCGGGAGGTTTTATTAGAAAACTGTTACATTCTATAGCAAGGTTTTATGAAGAGGGAGTGACATAGACAAGAAATTGGAATTTATTTGAAGAAACCTTGGAGAGCCCAGTGCTTTAGGTTCCATCTAGAAACAAGCATTCTGGCTGGATGGAATTTTGGAGATTTCTCAACAACAATTATTGTCAATTACAAGAGAAAGGTTGAAAGTTATTTGACTGTTGTTATAGATTTGAGGGGTGCTAAAATAAGTGGTTCTAGATATTGTGATACACTTGCATATCATTAAGTTAACTGAAATTTAGAGAATGCAGCCTCACAAGTTAGTGCTAATTTGAAACAGACATTTGAAACATTTTTATATAAAAATAATGTAGTGAAGATGCTGTAACCAGTGCAGACATGAAGAGTGTCTTCCATTCCTGAAGTCCGTGAGTGGTCAAATGGGTCTATTTGGAAAGACCTTCATACTTCAGACAGGCGTCTGGCAAGAACTACTACCTGTCATTGACAAGTTACAAGAAAATCCCACTATCTGCTACAACAAGGGTTCTTGACTCCAGTCCTGGAGTCCTAGAATACCTGGAGATATTCATTTGACCCCGACTCCAGATGATCCAACTTATTAGCGGTTATTAGCTAATTTAGACCTGTTTCACGATTCTTCAGGTAATGAAAAAAAAACCCTTTAGACCTTAACTTGTGCACACCTGTGCTCCATAAAAATAAAATAAACACATCCAACTGCAAATTCTCTGTAACACTGTTTCTCATTTAGCAGGGCTGCATCCCTTCATCACTACTATGAAAGACACTTCTCAAGAACTCAACCTAAAACAGAACCTTTAACAAAGTCATAACTCAATTGAGTAATAACTTGATTACTGTAACAGACGAGAACATAAAAATCGACAGTAATTCTGTTCAATGTAATCTGAAGTTCAGACTGCTACCAACTTTTGACTGTGAAAATTATTGGAGAATATAATGTCAACACTTTCTGAAGTACCAATTATCTGGAGGAGGATCTCAGATTTTGCATCCAGTAGAATGTTGTTGATAACAGAGCTGTAAAGCACTGGGGTACAACACTTGATCATGTCAGTGACTTCTGGTAAAAGAATGGTCCTAGGCATGCAGAGGTTAAATACAATATATTCCTAATCATGATGCATGTAGTTATGGGCTGTAGGCTCTCTTTTTGGCATTTTCCTTCCCTTACAGTATGTAGGTTGGTGAGTTTGCTAGAGGTCTAATTGTACAAACTAATTTCTACTTCAACAACTCAAAAACATGCTTTTCTTCTTCACCCCAGATAGATTTTATTAACCAGTTAAGTAGGGTTTTGATCTCCGCAAATTTGGCCACATAATAATAATAATTGCCCAGATCCAGCAGAGCTTTATACTTTACAATTGAACAAGAAGGATTCTTCTTTATTCATCCCTGACAATTACAATATTGGTCCTGATTTCGTTCCAGTTTCCTGTTTCCTCAGAAACATCACTTTTTCTTTCAATAGTTAACATTTTGTTGGTTGACAACTTGCCTAGCCATTGAACACTTATCCTCATGGTTGTTGCTCAACACAGTTAGGGCACTTTCCTAGTAGTCCTGCTTGTCAGTCTTAGTCTGGTTGTAGCTAAATTGATTCAACAAGATCATGGCTCATCCAATAATGCCAAGCCACTCTTTGTTTTGGGCAAGTGATATGTACCTTTAACAGTCCAGTCGTTCAGCTGTCTGTAATCAACACCTATTCACTTTCACCCTGGGCCCCAATGAGGACAATAAGGGGAGCACGTTTTGGAACAAGTGGCATCACAAAAGCTGCATCAAGACTTGAAGATGATCCTCCTCCTCCCCTTAGAAATCCAGAGCATTCATCAAACTGACAGCCTCGTGTCCATATGGTTTGTTATCGCAGAGAATTTGCCAAAGTCAGAATTTATGCATAAAAAAATATTTGGGAGTGCAGTAGGAGAGCAGTTTTTTTTTCACTCATCTGTAAGTTCTTCACTTGAATTGGGAAAATGTTTGTCTTGTAACAACATTGTAGATGACCTGTGTGGTCCAGTACACTCACAAAGCTGCAATATTTCAATGGCAAAACTAGTGAGGATCCATGAAAATGTTCATCAACTACCTGTTTTTCATTTTAGTCAATAGCTCATGAAAATAATTCACATTGATGCTGACATAGACTAAAAGGCGTTACATTTTTGTTTGAGTAAATCAAGATAAGACCAAACAACATGTTTGACTGGAACTCATAGGAAAATGAATTTTGTCACATGAGGATCACTATTCGCCTCCTGACTGGCAAAACAGCATGCTGATTGTGCTTGCTGATTGCTAAATTGTAGCTAGTCAACACATTAATTAGAAAAAAGTAATAAAAAGAAATTTATAGTTTTATGGCCGGTGATTAATGTGCAAGAGCAAGTTATTCATGTAAACTGTAACAGCTCTTAGTATAGAATGCGATGTGCATTACACTTCAGCTTCATAATGGCGCTCTGTCAGAGAGAAATAAAATCTGACTTCGTTCATCTTTTATATTGAAAACCTTAAAGTGAACATTAAAGAGATCATTTGGCCTACCTAGCCCATTTTTCACTGATTCAGGAATCTCATCTATTTCTTGAAAGAAATCAGGTTACCCGAGTCAACATCATCACTGAGTAACTTCTTCCATACTCCCACATCCTTTTGCATAAATATCTGCCTCCTTTTTACAGTTTTAAATGCACATCCACACAGTTTCCACTTTGTCTTTCACTGTTTTTTCTGAAGAAGTCCTACTGTAAGTGTTGCCTTTGTCAGTGCCTTTGAGGATTTCAAATACTTGTATCAGGTACCTTGGCAGTCTTCTCTGTTCAAACCAACAAAGTTTCACTTAATTTTGGCTTTTCAGAATAGGACCTGTCTTTAAGTTTACTGTATGTGGTTGCTGTATTGATTCAAGAGCAGCAATATAATTTAATGTTTTGTCCAATTGTATGCAGTTGGACTAAATGAGATCTTCCTAGTGCCTTGTACAATTTTAACAAAATCTTCCTTGATTTAAGTCCTTCACTTTTATAGTTTTCACTTTTTAGTTTCACTTTTAGATTTAATCCAGGACTGTTCACTTTCACACAGCAGTTCTTGCTTCTTTAGATTGTATATTCCTTAAGAAGATAAGAACGATTCTAAAAAATTTTACAAAATGAAGACTAAAAACATCATGCAAGATCCGTATGCAAGATTTTTTATTAATCAGTCAGCGCTTTGTGATGAGGAATAAAAAAGCTGATTCATCAGAGGTTTCTTCAGTAGGGAGAGAGCCCCATACCTTTTAATATATTCAACAGGAGAGATACAAGGAAACTAACAGGAGATGTCTCACTGGGTGTGTCCTGGTCTTCCAGATTTAGAAAAGTGTATGAGCATTTCCTCCTGACAATATATTTGTCATTTCATTTTACTTTACCCTGCAAAAACATTAGTTTAGATTGATATGTTTACAGTCTGATGATGCTAATAAAATCAGTTATGTGCCTTAATTTCTGGGAAAGCCTTTGTAATCTACTTGTGCTATTTGTTCCAGCACATTTCTCCAGCATGGACAGTATTGGATGCTGTTCTGCTCTAACACTAGATTGCTCAACAAAGCGGTCCTTTACCAGCACTTTACAGCAGACAGTTCTCTGGAGTGGCTGTCCCTGAGTCTTTCCCATTGCTGGAATTGGCTTCCTCTTGCCTCCTTCCTGACTTTCTTTCAGTCAGCGTCCTGATGGTGTGCATGGACTTCCTGCAGTCCTTAAGTATCTCATGGTTCCTACAGGCTGTAGTTGGCAGGGGCTTCCTTCCAGTCTGCTATAGCAGTAAGCTGTATTTATATGTGACTATTACCCTTGACCCTGGCTGTAGTGTGAAATGATCTGGGAGGCATGTGTACACTGTAGTTCTTTCTGGACTGTGATATAGCTCCACTGTAACGCAACACTATACGGTAACTGTACACCATCTCTTTGTCGCACAGGTGGAGCAAAAGTCCTTGTTTTGGAACCATTCTACCAGAGTCAACTTAATAGCATAGAACATAAATTCGCTCAAATATAATTGCTTTTGAGCAAAGCAAATTGTTTATTTGAATTGTTTCTATCTAAATGCAAATGTCCACCTTTTCCTTTGGTGAAATTAGATTATGAACATCTGTGTGCAGGCATACATCTTGTAAACTTAAGGCCTTGTGAAAGGATGAGTGGGAATAAATTTGTTTTGGAAAAATTGCCAGAAGACATCACAGATTTAGTTCTGGAGATCTACACTATATATGTAGTGCGATATTTTCTTTCCATAAAAGCAACATTTGTCATGAACATTGTGCTAGGCACACTGCGTCAGCTACGGTGATAAAGCACAACCACAGTCCATGAAGTTCTTCCAAGCCTGGAGTTAGTAAATGAATAGAGTAATGATTTTAGCATCTGCGCAGGTATTTTTAATTCAATTTAATGTTTAGGGTGCCCACTGTGAAATGTGTTGTGGGTTTATTATGTTTTGGGGTGGTTTTACAGTTTGTGAGTCCTGGAGTCTTGGAGCTATGATAGGGTGAATAATGAACTCCAAGACAGAGAAGGATATCTGTTACCCTCTGCCAAGAACCTTAATCCAATGTTACATTTGTGGTTCAAAGTCAAGAAGCCAGTTCACAAATGGAAATTAAAAGACAAGCAATTCTGCCCGGAAGAATGGTCAGAAATACTTCTCTTAAATGCCCAGAGGTGTCATTGTAATCCATTCCAGAACTGCAGGGTTATAAATAAATATGACTCTCATGCTGGACAAGAAGTAATTATTAACTAAATTCATTATTTATGACAAATATATCTTTGTTCTGTGCAATACTATTAAGATTACAGAATTATATTTTTCAGCAGGACACATAATTTAGTCCATAAATTGTTTTGGACTGGGTTGTACTTTATATTGTATGTTTTATATATATTATATGTATTATCTGTATATTCTAGTCAGTAACTGTTGACTGAACACTTGGAAAGCTGACTAGACACACTGAATCCATCAATACAGTCTTCATCAATATCTAGCGTAATCCTAATATTATAGCTGTGAAGGGCTTGTTTGTAATTGGAGCCTAGATAACAATTTGTATGCTACAGTGATTGGTATATGCACTTTATTTGTGTAGAATGTAGTATGGTTACACTAATTATGCTCATTACTTTCAGCTTTAGACACAGTGGTGCCTACAGTATAGGCCTGTAATTGAAAGTGTCTTGGACAGAATATTAATGTGAAAAAATATCCCCCTCTTCAACAGCTGACTACAAAGAAGTCATTTTAGTTGTGTGAGTACATTTCTGTCACACAGTATTGTTGCATATTATGAGTGTCTTATTTCCAAAATTACTAAAGAGTTGAAAAACCAATTAGGTTTCAGTTAATATGAGACAGTGATGCAGCTTGCCATAAGTACGTTTAACGAACTGAACAAAAACAACATGAGCCATTACAATTATGATAAGAAATGTAACAATTTGCTACTACCGCTCTGTAAATCCAGTCAACCTGAAATAAACAGTGAGTTATGGACACAACTGTAAAGTATTTTGTTTGATATTTGGAATATAGAATTTATAAATTTTAGAATATAGAATTTATTTTTAGCAAAAAGTTTTGTACTGTAATTAGATGTAATTCAAAATATTTGACTCTGAAGAGAAATAATGCATCTCTACAATTTGGCCTATTCATTTCAATTTTAAAGAAATCTACAAAACTAGAATGATTTATTGCTAAAATGATAATAACAGCATCATTCCACATAATTAATATCATTGATTCATAATCATTTGCAGTTTGGCAACCCTAGCTGGCAACCTATATACTGCACAGTATGTGCATAAGTTAAAATTATAACTTTGTGTTTTTTGTTGTTTGTATATCTACTTACATTTTTACATACATTGTAAGCAAGTTATTTACATATATTGTATGTAAATGTTCTTTACTTAACTTTCTAGTTAAACACTAAATGTGTTCTTACAATATACTTTTATGTCAAGACATTTCTTTTGCATCAACAGGTTGCATTCATTTTTCTAAAAACAAATTCTGAAAACCAATAGCTTGTTCTGTATAGACGACTAATTCTACTTGATCTGTTTATGTGTAATTGAAGTTGCCTTGCTTGCTTTCAAAGGCGGATATGAGACCCCTGGCTGTGAGGTGATTTGTATGCAGCCAGCTCTCCCGGAGAAGGCTGTCTTCATTTGGGCAGAGTGACAGGCCATTCTTCAGCTGTTGTTCCGTTTCACACTTTATGTGAACCTACTGGGCCCCCTCTGAAATAAATTTGATGGCTCAGTGCTCTTTCCTTATAATGTCCTTACAGCTTACTTCAAACCATAAACAAAAGACTCATTTGATTTGGGATTAGAAATTAGAGGAAATAAGAGTGGAAGAGTGGCTTTGGTCAGAATATATTAACCCCGATGCTGAGGTATTACTAACTGGATGTATAGAGGGAGCAGTCAAGATGTTTTAAAACAGTTTTAGATACACTTCTACTTAAAAAATAACATTGCTGGGTTGTAGTCAGGTTCCAGAATGATTGTTCTAACAGGGGAGTGTTTGGATTTGTCACACAAACATTATTGTCATTGTGGACAAAAAGTTCAACTTTTGACTCATCTATCCAGAAATCATTCTTCCAATAGTGTAGTGGTTTGCCCAGGTACTCTTTGGTTAACTTTACATTTTCATTAACACTGTATAGTATCTACACATTTGCAAAAAAACACTGTTTTCTAACAGAAGAACCCAATTATTAAGCATGGCAGTAGGAATATCGTAGTTTACAGTTTATCGTAGTTTCTGTTTTGCTGTCTCAGAACCTAGATAGCTTGCCATCATTGACAGAACTGTGAATTCAGTGTTGCATCAGAAAACCTGTGGCAGAGAATGTCAGACCATCCATTCATCAGCAGAAGCAAGACAACCAATCCTTAACATACAGCAGATCTACAACAGGATAGCTGAAGAGGACAAAATATCACATTTCAGGTTAGTCAAGTCAAAGTGCTGACCTAAATCCCATTACATTCAAGTGGGGTTTAGGGTTTAGGTCAGGACTTTGACTCGGCCAATCCAAAATGTGACAAGTTGAAAGAAATCTTCCAATGTCACCACCAGCCCAGGGAGTTCACTGACATTTTCTGTCAGGACATTACTAGTAATTCTGAGTGACTGATATGTGCCTCAGTAGTGTATGACAACATTTTCCCATGTCAGTCACATGTCTTTCATAATAAGTGAGTAATAAAGTTTATATTACTTTCATCGATCCATTTTCAAACCACTTCTTCTTGTTCAAGGTTGCAGGCAAGCAGCAGCCACAAGGCAGGGTATACCCAGGATGGGACCCCAGTCCTTCGCAGGGCAGACACGCAGACACAAACACGCACGCACCTGAAGATAATTAACCCTCTAGTATGTGTTTGGACTATGGGAGGAAACTGTAGTAGCTCTGCGAGGCAGCAATATTAACCACTGCGCCACCATGCTGCCCGTTTATATTACTGAGTATTGTCAAATGAACATTAACTATTGCTAACACCAGTTAATTAAAATCCTCTATAGCTGAGTGCAGAAAGTTAGGAAGATCATAAAAGGCACTTTCAGAGCTCATTTTAAAGGACAGTAAAATTAAGAATGTTAAGAAGGTTATACACGAAAGCAGGCCATTAAGCGCTTTTCACTTGTGCAGTATTAGGATTTTATTGATCCAAAAACCCCACAGGACTCTTATTGAATCAGAGGATTTATGTACAACTGCAGTTTTATTCTAGTTTTTAGCTGGATTTATTTCTCATAATTAGAGTTTTTATAATAATCCTTACACTTATATAGCACTTTTCTGGACACTCCACTCAAAGTCCTTTACAGGTAATGGGGATCCCCTCCACCACCACCAGTGTGTAGCCCCACCTGGATGATGCCACAGCAGCCAAAGCGCACAAGTACGCTCACACACACCAGCTACCAGCGGGGATGAGAACAGAGTGATGAAGCCAGTTCATAGAGGGGGATTATTAGGAGGCCATCATTGGCATCACCCTTTGATTACTATTGACCATGGAGGGTCATGGAGGGTCAGGACCTCAGTTTTATGTCTTATCTGAAGGACAGTGCCTTCTTCACAGTATAGTGTTCCCATCATTATACTGGGGCTTTTAGGACCCACACAGACCACAGGGTGAGTGTTCCCATCCAGATACTGGCCAGGCTCACACCCGTTTACCTACAATGGGCTGCCATTTGTGAGTTGCAGGGTGATATAAGAGGAGTTAGACGAATGCTTCAATTAAATGCCCACCATGTCTTCTTTCTCATGCCCAAGTGATTGCACAATTTTTGGGTTTCAATATGTGACCTATCTTTCTGTGGTCGAATTACTGTTGCTGTCCTTTTATGGTCTTCTAATGAGTGTTCACAATGGGAGGGATTTTTGAGCAATACAGAGGTAAACCGAGACGTTATACATGGGGTTGCACGAGTACACAATTTAACTGTAGCATTAGATAATTTGACACAGTTCTTTGTATTTTTTTATTTGCATTATGTATCAAATGCTCATTACAAAGTCAACAAAAATCTTTGAATCATTAGTGTTTATAGATTTTCCAGTCCTAATCCATCATATTGTATTTACAGAATATCATTTTTCATTGATTACCGATTTTCATGATCTGCTTTTTGCATACACCTTTTTGCATTTATAAACATGTTTCATTTTTCCATATCTTAGTCTACTGTGCATCCTGTCTAATGCATATTGGATTTGACAGAGTACTCCTCTTAATTTACATCATATACAGCAGACAATATAAACATCAAACTCTAGCTAAATAATGTTCATCAGAAACAGCTCCAGTCCTAATACTGGTTTCTGTGGTCCTTTGCTGGGCATGCCTCACCCCAGAATGCTGCTTTTCGAGGAGGATTTATTTTGACATTCCAGCGCTCTAACCTTGCTAATTTAATACAGTAGTCCACACCCAAAAGCAAACAGGTAGAGGTTGTTTGTCATAGCAGTTGCAACTATGTGAGGTCTCAATCTTAACTTTGTGAACAGAATGTTTTTTATTTATCTGGTGTTAGAAAGTAGTTATGGATTATGTTATTATGAAATGCAAATACAGTAAAACTTTTGAAGATAGACATTACCCCATTTTCAAGCTATGCCTTTTATTTCCCTCTCTTTTCTCTCTTTTTTGTAATTTCCGCTTAAATGTAAGGGAATCTACCTAGAATTAAAAAGAGGTGTGGCTTCAAAGGTGAATATATGCTTCTGTACAGTAGACACCCTTGATATGGGAAATTGGATGAAGGTGTCTTTTAGTTAGGCTTTTCTTGTTCCACTGCTGCAATGATTTGCTGCTGGCCACCGGCTGTACTGTAATGGCAACTCTATTGCTTGTCTCGTTCACAGGGAGCTGTTGCTGTCTCTGGCACTGGGCCAGGTGCTGTCACTGCTAATTTGTGGCATTGGGCTGACGAGCAAGTATTTGGCAGACGATTTCCAAGCCAACACTCCCGTCTTTCAAAGTTTTCTTAACTACATCCTCCTGTTCCTGGTGTACACCACCACATTAGCAGTAAGACAAGGTATGAAACTGATTGTAAACATTTCTCTGTGAGGAGAAAAGGGTGGCAAAACAGTGGCTAGACCTAAGAGTGTCCTGTAATGGCCTCACAATATTATTCATTTTTTTCTAATTTTATACATTGCTTTCCATCCTGTTTATCCTGTCTACTTTTGTTCTTGATAATGATTTCTTATATTCTGAGACACACTAAAATGTAAAAATGCTATTTGCTCCAATTCTCCAATACCGTTTCTCAGTATGTAAAAAAGTGAGAGTTAACACATGCTGTTTTGCTAGTAAAACCATCAAGGATACTGTTTTTTAATTTACTAAGATTGGATCATAACACCGCCCACTAGAGTATATTTAAAGAAATTTAAAAAAGGTGCTTAAAATGATGATTTATTCTTCTAAGGGAAACCTTTAAGAATTACGCAAATGCATGTGGGTGTTACATACTGTAGAAAACTATTTTATAAATTCTAAACTATTTGCTTCAAGAATCTTCCATTCTTATCATCATATGTTTGTGTGTGTACATGATATGCAAAAGGAAATAATTGGTTCTGCCCATTCTTCTCCACATCATTGCAGTGTGCCCCCAGCTTTAGAGTTTTGATTTGATTCGTTTTAGCGATTAAGTTGATTCCCAAGCTAAAATCAGAAGGGACAGAAACGTACTAAAACTTAAAACTAGCCGTTGTCATAAACAACGCGGCAGCACAGACTGAATCTAATTATATAATACACACCTTTTTGTGACTGATGATGTTTTTAGTCATTTTTAAAGATAATAGCAAAATATGTCTCCCTTACAGAAAGTATTGAACATCTTAAAATATGTATGGTAGGCAAATAAGAGGGGTCTTGCTATTAAAAAATTGATGAAAATACACAATACAGTTACACCATTTGGGTGAGCCCAGACAAACCAGTTAAAATGTAAAGGAACAGGTAAAGGTTTATCCCATGCTGAAAGGAAGAGAAAAAAAAACACAATTGCAGGCAGCTGATAAACGGAAGCACAACTACATTTAAGTGAAGAAGTACTACCAAAAGGAAGTGGTATTCAGTGTCTCTCTTCTTGTCAGTAGTAAGGAGCTACCACAGGAGGCAAACCGTCTCATTGTTAAACATCCACAGGCATCTCAATTTTACCTCCTTCCTGAAATCCACAACCCAACACCCCTGGATGCCCAATCATCACAGCATGAAACTGTCCTCCCACTCATCCTTTCTCCAAAGTTTTAGAGGTAATAATAATAATAATTGCTTACACTTATATAGCGCTTTTTCTGGACACTCCACTCAAAGCGCTTTACAGGTAATGTAACGACGTAAAGATGTAAAGATGTAAAAATGTAAAGATGATGCGACGGCAGCCATAGTGTGCCAGAACGCTCACCACACATCAGCTATCAGTGGGGAGGAGAGCAGAGTAATGAAGCCAATTCACAGAGGGGGATTGTTAGGAGGCCATGATTGATAACAGCCGATGGGGAAATTTGGCCAGGATGCCGGGGTTACACCCCTACTCTTTTCGAGAAACACCCTGGGATTTTTAACGACCACAGAGAGTCAGGACCTCGGTTTTACGTCTCATCCGAAGGACGGCGCCTGTTTACAGTATAGTGTCCCCGTCACTACACTGGGGCATTAGGACCCACATGAGCCGCAGGGTGAGCGCCCCCTGCTGGCCCCACTAACACCTCTTCCAGCAGCAACCTTAGTTTTTCCCAGGAGGTCTCCCATCCAGGTACTGACCAGGCTCACACCTGCTTAGCTTCTGTGGGTTGCCAGTTGTGAGTTGCAGGGTGATATGGCTGCTGGCAGGTGTGAGACCATTGATCGAAGGGCTTCCTTCTTATATTAAGGACACTAACCAAGCTCTCTAACGTTTAGACATTTATGTGGATTTATAATTTTCATGGCCTGGATTGTTTTACTTTTACCATGGAGGTCACATCGTTATACACCTTCATTCCCCACAATGATGGTCAAGCACAGCCCTCAAGCACACACTGGACAAATGCACAGTTCTTGATCCATCTGCCAATTGTACATCTTGCAGAGTTGATCCTTACACTGAATGCCTTCTCTTTCAGTAATCTTTTTACCAGCAAATATTACTATGCAAATATTTTTGTTGGCTGCGTAGAAGACTGCTTCTTGGCTTCTTATACCAGCTTCGTCCCTGACCTTCTCAAGCGATACATCGATGACTTTATTGGTGTCGCAATATGCTTTAATGACCAACTAGAGCATTTCACCAACTTCCACCCATCCTTTAAGTATACAGTTAACATATCTTAGCAGCCATATCACCCTGCAACTCACAACTGGCAACCCACTGAAGCTAAGCAGGTGTGAGCCTGGTCAGTACCTGGATGGGAGACCTCCTGGGAAAAACTAAGGTTGCTGCTGGAAGAGGTGTTAGTGGGGCCAGCGGGGGGCGCTCACCCTGCGGTCCATGTGGGTCCTAATGCCCCAGTATAGTGACGGGGACACTATACTGTAAACAGGCGCCGTCCTTCGGATGAGACCTAAAACCGAGGTCCTGACTCTCTGTGGTCATTAAAAATCCCAGGGCGCTTCTCGAAAAGAGTAGGGGTGTAACCCCGGTGTCCTGGCCAAATTTCCAATTGGCCCTTACTAATCATGGCCTCCTAATAATCCCCCTCTATGAATTGGCTACATTACTCTGCTCTCCTCCCCACTGATAGCTGATGTGTGGTGAGCGTTCTGGCGCACTATGGCTGCCGTCGCATCATCCAGGTGGATGCTGCACATTGGTGGTGGTGGAGGGGAGTCCCCATTACCTGTAAAAGCACTTTGAGTGGAGTGTCCAGAAAAGCGCTATATAAGTGTAAGCAATTATTATTATTATTATCTTCTTGTTCTGAATATAAACCTCTCCATTAATCACATCTGTCTATAACAAACCCAGAGATTCACACAGCTATTTCCCGTACCACCCTTCCACCCCACACATACTAAAAACTCTCTCTCCCCGAGTCATTGTTACTCAGGCTCCAATGACTATGCAGTGATAACACTGACTTCCATAACCACCTGACTTCCACCTGAAATTAAACTATTTTTTCAGGGAATACCCCACACATGTTATTGACAGGGCCCACTTTCAAGCTAAAAATAGCCCTTAGATCATCCACACAAATCGCCAACCATGTAATCTGTGCAACCTTCTTGTTTCACAGCTCCCCTAACCACCCTTCAGCAATCCGCCACACCAGGCACTTTGCCCTGCAACAGAACTCGCTGCATCACCTGCAATTATATATCCAATACCACACACATTCAAGGCCCCTCTGGACAATTCTCAGATGACATTATATATTCTAGCAAACACATTTACTGCATCTCTTGCAGAAAATGCCCAGTTATGTATATTAGTGAGACAGAAGAAGACTGCCAGACCATTTCATGGAACATGTCAGGGCTGTGAGGATCAAAGTTCTCTCCTAACAGATAGTTCTCCATTACACCTCCAAAGGCCACAAACTTTCTGATTTCAACATCTGCATCCTCACAGAGGGGTTCTGGAACTCCTGTTGCAGAAACTCATCCCAAGCCAAAATTATTCTGAAGTTTGGATCACACCTTCCCCCTTCTCTCAACGAGAGACCCGTCTTCTTCTGAGTCCTTTTTATTCATTAGCAGATCTTGGCTCTTCACACCTCTCATCCTGTTCTCCAAGTGTGGACTCATTCTCACCTGCTTCATGGCCACTTGCTTCCCACCCCTTCTGAACTATTCTGTCTTATTTTATTTATCTGCTAGTTTACCTGCCTGCCTCAAACCTGAAGAAGTCTCCGCAGTCAAAACATTGTGTTTCTTTTCTCTTCCTTTCAGCATGGGATAAACCTTTACCTGTTCCTTTACATTTTAACTGGTTTGTCTGGGCTCACCCAAATGGTGTAACTTTCAGGCTGGAGCTGTATGTTGCTTAATCCCAAATTGGTGAAGCACTCTTTATTTCAAACTTGCAAACTGTGGAAGCCTGTTAGTGCCATTAAGAAAAAAAATCTTGCATTATATAGTATATTGCAATATTGGTTTCTTGGCTGCAAACAAAATGCTAATTTCAATTTACAGGTGCCATGTGCTTCTGTTTTATCAGCTATTACTGCGGTAAGGCAATCACTATATGCAGAAGTTACATTTTGCAAGACCTTGGAGATTTGTCAATGTGGCTTGCTGTCATCACAAATACCTACAGAACATCACTTTGAAAAGACAAAAGAACAGGAAAGCTGGAAGCACTTCTGTATGAAGGGGTTGTCGGGTGTGAAACAAGCTACAGTATCCAGCCTTGTTGTCAAAGTGATACTGTGGATTGTCGATGGATGAATTAACTGCTGACTAGCACAGAGGCTCAAGGGGCTGAATGGCCTCCTCTTGTTTGTAAGCTTTCTTATGTTCTTAAGAACTTGGCCGGTGGCAATGGGTAAGTGCAATATATTTGCATCAGTTGTTAACCTGAATTGCAAACTAAATATTATTGTTTTAATGTAGTCAGAGAAATGGCTTTTCTCAGTAAACATGGCTATCCAGCTTACTCTGCTGAGATATTACTATTCATATCCCTTCTCCAAAAGACATAAGATGGGAGATCAAAGTAATTACCAGCAGCTCTATAATGTTTTAACATCTTGATAAAATCTTGACACAATGTTTCCCTTTGTTCATTGCCGTTCCTGTGTATCGTCACTAGCACAGTAATGCGAGTTAAACTTTTTCTACGTTCCCACATCCAGCCGTTTCCCTTTGAGAAACAGTTTCGCTATCGTACTGATGTGAGACATCTTGTTTTTGATGGTGTAAAAAAAAAAGCTGTCTGTTTTGCCACTGTTGGATTTTTTTTTCTATTGCACATTCATTAAGGAGAGGCATTATAGAAACAGTTTTAGAGAATCTTACATTTGAAATTAAATGCGTGTTATGATTGCAAAATAAATTCCAATACGAGACAATTAGCTTGGCAGACAGATTCTGAAATGTCCATCAAATCACATAAAACTGAGATTCAGAATGTGATGGAATTGTCCTTGTGCTGAGAGACACTTATCAACAGAACTATGGTGCAGACATTTTCATATTTGTAAACCCTTTTTAAACACAATTTAGTATGTGAAAATGTACATAAAAACAAAAAATGTTAAATCCATCGATGTAGCTCATATTTAAGTAACAATATCTGGAGTTTCTCAGAAAGGTTTTCATTATATGAGGCACTAATATAATTGACTGACCATAATTCCTTTGGTTGAGGAACAGTTTTACGATACCTGAGAGCCTCATAATCACTGTTGCTCATTTGCAGCTAGGAAGCACAGAGATTATACTTCTGTATTTGAACCTGGTTTTCTATAATATTATATTCATGTTTAAGTACTTTATTTTTCCTGTCTTTGTCAATGCTCAGTTAAGATACAAGAACGACATTAGTTTGGAAATAGAAATTGTAGGGTATCACATAGAGAAAAGTATACATGGATAACGTCACGATTGTAGTCCCTCCTCCTTAAGGGCGCTCCGGCTCTTTCTTGTTTGTCCTATTCCCCGCACCTGCCCCTTGTTCCAGTCTCTTTCCTGTCCCCCTTTAAAAGCCAGATGCAGTCGCCAATTGGGGCTCTGCATTTGATTCCACATCGTGCGAACCCGGGACCTGGTTGCACCTGGCTCCGTTATGCTTTTAGCTTCCTGCTCCTGTTCCCGTTCCCCCCGCTGGTCCCGACCCGGCACCTGTTTTTAATCCTTTGTTTTGGATGGATTACCCGGCCACCGACTTTTGCTTGTTTTGGATTCTCCCTTGGACTTATTCTTTGGATTGTTTGCCTCAGCCACACCTCCCCGGATCACTAGCACTGCATGGGCACGCCCCCCTGTTTTCATCCCCGTATTCCTGCATGACTTTTTCCCCAGTGTTTCCTCACACTTCTTCGGATTGTGTCGTCCGCATAGGGTCTGGAAAGAACTGTTCGTTACATAACTAGTGTTGATTAGACAGACTTCAGACCTGAATTGGATAGGATATGAATGTTTTACAATGATGTTTTAAAAATTCTTTGCAACGATCCACATTTTATGTTTTATCTATAGCATTCTCTAAATATCTAAGTATGTCAAGCTGCATTAAATATATTAGCATTTTAACATGAATAATAATATAAAATACCATTTCAGAATACACATTCATGAAACCTTTCTGTGCATGTTGTTCCAAACAAGGTACTTAATTCTGCCATGATGTGGAAGTACAGTATGCAAATGTTGTGTAGGTGTAATGTAATTCCAATAAACCTAAAAGTTGCTTCCTTTGTGGATGGTGCTCTGAAAGGAAAGGCTGCGAATGGCATGTGCTTGTAAATGTGTTTACAATATTTAAAGTCTCAGGAGAGGTATTATAGAGGTGACATCAAGTTGAAGTTATCTTATGAAAGACTGCATTGCTGTTTGTCCTTATTACTATGTCATATACAAGGAAATGTCTTTCTGGTTTTGTAGATGTTACTTTAATGAGACACCTTGTCAGAAGGAATCCACTGAAATGTCAGCTAAAGAGATTTTCGTGTTACTCTCGGAACTATGTCACTCTCTGAAATTGGTGAAATCGAGCTGAAGGTCTGCTGGTGGGAGCTCAGCTTTGAGTGCCCTTGAGGTTGGCAGGAAGCTGAGGGTTACTACAGAGATTGGTATCAAATAGGAAATCTCTATCCATTGATTATAAGGCTGGCTGCTATTCCTGTTATGGGTCTTAGCAATGTTCAAGTCAAGTCAAGTTCAAGTTTATTGTCATTATACTCATATACAGGTATATGGTATAACGAAATGCAATTTAGCTAGCTCTTGGACATAAGCAGTACAAGAAAAACAACAACAACAATACAGTTGTATAACAAAAAAAGACAGAGACAACAGGCAGTGTGCAAAAAACAACAGACGATAAGCAAAAACAGCAACAGGCAATGTGCAAAAAACAACAACAGGCAATGTGCAAAAAACAACAACAGGCAATGTGCAAAACAACAAAAAGGTAACAGGTTATGTGCAAAAATATGCATCAACAGAATGAAATAAAGGGATAGAAATTATGGGGAGGGAGCTTTTGACATGTATGGTAGAGGTAGATTTTCAATGTGTGTTTGGGTTTTTGGTAAGAAAGAAAGAAGGCACTGTGAGGTTCAGATCATAGGTGAGAGGTGAGGTGAGAGTGAGAGAGGCTGGGAGTTTAACAGTTTGATAGTGCGGGGGTAAAAACTGTCTCTGAGTCTGGTAGTCCGGGCCTGAATGCCCCGGTACCGTTTTCCAGATGGTAGCAGATCATAAAGTCTGTAGCTGGGGTGTGTGGAGTCTTTGATGATGCTTAGAGCTTTCCTCAAGCACCGTCTGTCATAAATGTCCTGGATAGATGGGAGGGCAACCCCAGTGATGGACTGGGCAGTTTTCACCACCCGCTGTAGGACATTTCCAATGTGGAAATTATCCAGGAAGTTATCCACAGAGTGCAAGGTGGGACTACACCCTCAATAGGGTACCTGTCCAACACAAAACACAAACACATGGGGAAAACTTAGAGACGGAAAGACACCTGGTGAGCACGCAAACTTCACAGAAGGTGCCCAGACCACAATCAAAGAAAGACCCAAGAGCTATGGAGGAACAGCACCAAATGCCGAGCCAACTTGCTGCCCATATATAAAACATGAACTGTAGAAATTTGAACATATTGCAACTAAATCAAAGAATTTCCGTTTTCAGTTTATACACTGACTACGATTGTTTGATTCAGTTCATTTAATTCTCAAATATGAATGTGTCAATGATAATATCTCTTGTGTGGCCGCTTCGCTTCTCTTCACTGGTCATGTTACATCTCAACACTCTCAACAGAAAAGCAGTTTCTCTCGTTATATTATTTCTCTAACCAGTCAGGAAAAACTGACAGCTTGAGAGCAATGGAAAAATCCTTAAAGGGATTTCAAACTATTTCTTTACTGTATACATTGTATCCCTTGACATACAGTAAAACCTGGCATGCGGTCTCAAAAGTGTACGTTAAACATACATTTTAGAATTAAAATGTCAAAAACATATATTTACTGTAGATATTATTTAACAATTATATCTAAAGCACACATTTCAATTTTTAAATATCTGTTTTAAGGTTGCAATATATGTATAAAATATAATAATATACGTTGTATATAATGATGGCCAAAATGTTGTGTTTTCTTTCTTCTCTTTTCAGCATGGATTAAACCAAAACCAAAATCTTGTAAAAATATTTACATTTAATTAAATTTAATTAAATAACTTTGATTTTTGCACAATATGAAGCAAAACTGAAAATTCTAACAACACTCAGCAGAGTTCTAAATGGTGACTTCCAATTAAACAGGGCAACATTTTGGCCGTGAGTGGGAAACTGCAACCACAATCAGTCCATCAAAACACAGAGCTCAGATCCTGTTGTTTAAAAGAATGGTGCTCTGCTTTCTATGTGTTCCCTGTGTGTCATCCTGGCCTTGTTTGTAATTATCCATGAGGCCAGTAACATGTTTTCTGAAGGGACTCGATGTGGATATACAACTGGGAGCACAGGTTGATGGAAATCACCCCTTGGTTTAACACGTTCAAGTAAGCTATTATCCTACAGCTTGTTGCAGTGAGTTGGAATAAATGGTAATTTCTTAAAGATGTCCACAATACTACTAGAACCTAGGATTCACTTGAGAATGATTGGTTGAATAATGTTGCTCTTAATCCTGAATGCCAACAAAAAGTGAACAGTGTGCTATTTATCACATGAATAGAAGCTTTTGGAATGTCATTTAAGAGTAAAGGCAAGGCTGATCTCCCTAAAATGTACAGCAGCCAAGAAAAAACGTACTGTATATGCATTCTCACTCCTGCCAACATCTGTCTATTACCTTCCATTATTCCACATTTTTACTGTTTTCCGGCAGAATTCATTTGCAATGTATCAATCTGAATCTATCTTTTCAAAAGATTAATCAATCACTAGAAGTACAATGGTCATTGTTATAGTATGCAAAGGAACAAGTAATAGGTTTATTCCATGCTGAAAAAAAGAAGAAAGAGAACACAACGTTTTGGCCGTGGAGCCTTTTTCAGGTGTGAGAGAGACAGGGCAGTAGGCAAAGGTAATGTAGCGGGAGAACAAAGGTTGGGAGGGAAGAGGAGTGAGAGGGGGGAGCAGGGGACAGAAAGAGAGGCCATCAAGAGGTGTGAAGTCAGAATGGGTGCAGAGAGGTGTGAAATGAACTTCCAATGAATGGAGAAAATTTAAAAGAACAGTAGTCTGTCGTTAAGGGAAGGGAGAATGTGTGATCCTAGCTGCAGAATAATTTTAGTTTCGGTGGTCTTTCTGATGTATGAGTTCGGAAAACTGGTGGTCGTGGCCTTCAGAGGTGAAATGAGAAACAATGGGCTTGGACAGATCTTTAATCTTCACAGCCCTGACGTGTTCTCTGAAGCGGTCTCCGAGTCTCCTTCCTGTTTCTCCAATGTAGATGGCTGGGCATTTACTGCAAGAGATACAGTAAATAAGGTTGCTGGAGGTACAAGATGCTGTCTGGGTGATCCGGAATTGTCCTGAGGGGCCTTGAATGAGTGTGGTGATGGCTGTGTACTTGCAGGTGATACAGCGAGCTCTGTTGCAAGGGAAAGTGCCTGGTGTGGATGGTTGTTGAGGGTGGTCAAGGGAGCTGTGAACAAGGAGGTTACGCAGATTAGGTGGTCGGCGATATGAGATGATAGGGCGATCAGAAAAGAGGGCCCCAATGCAGGGATCATCCTGTAGGATGGAAAAGTTGTGGTTAATGGTCCTGGGGATAGGAAGTGTGTTAGGGTGGTAAGGAAGCACCAAAGGAATGCGGTTGTTACGGCGGGAGTTCCTGATCGGGTTGATGGTCCGGGGGGTGTTTTTGGCTCGGGCAAGGGCCCTGTCAATCACGCTGCTGGGGTATCCTCTGTTGATGAAAAATTAGTAAATTTCGAGGGCTTGGTTCTCGAAGTCAATGTCGTCGCTGCATAATCATTGTAACCTAAGGAACTGTGAAAAGGGAAGAGTTTTTAGTGTGGTTGGGGTGAAATGAGCTGTACAGGAGGTAGCTGTGTGAATCCGTGGGTTTGTAATAAACTGAAGTGGACAGTCGGGGGTAGTTGATAGAGAAGTTGATGTCTAGAAACGGAAGAGTAGTGGAAGATATGTTAACCGTATATTTGAGGGACGGGTGGAAGTTGGTGAAATGGTGCAGGAAGAACTCAAGCTGATCGTTGGAGCATGTGGCGGCACCGACGCAGTCATCAATATATCATTTGTAGAGGTCAGGGACATAGCCAGTGTAGGAAGCGAAGAAGCGTTCTTCTACCCAGCCGACAAAAATGTTGGCATAGCTGGGTCCCATTCTGGTGCCCATGGCAACTCCACTGACCTTGGTAAAAAAGATTATTGAAAGAGAATGCGTTCAGTGTGAGGACCAATTCTGCAAGGCGTACCAGGGTGTGGGTGGGTGGATCAAGCACTGTGCGTTTGTCCAGCGTGTGCTTGAGGGCTGTAAGGCCGTCATTATGGGGAATGACGGTGTACAGAGATGTGATGTCCATGGTAAAAATGTAGCATTCAGTACCCTGAAATTGGAAATCATTAAAAAGTTGGAGCGCGTGGTTGGTGTCTTTGATGTATGAGGGAAGATGTATGAAGATGTATACTTTGATGTATGAGGGAATACTATAACAATTTCATTGTTATAGTATGTTTGCTTTAAAAAATAAGCTATTTTGAACAGAGTACCACGTAGGCTGTTGATAACAGCTAAGTCTTACAAATTCATTGATCTGTATAAAATAATAGCTGTCTGGTCTCCATCCTACCAAGATCAGAAGATGCTCAGTTTTCAACATGCATACAATCTATTTCATTATTAATAGCAACAGTGCTGTCTGAAAAATAGTGCAACATCTTCTCTTTTGGAAACAAGCTCCACCACCTGCTGTTTATTGTGCAGAATAACTGGTTTACTCTTATGAAATATTAATGATTTGGTTTCAGCAACTACCTAGACAGACTGTCAGCTAATCCTCTCTGCCTATGGAGTCTGACAAAATAATGACATGCATTTGAAAGTAGTCAGTCCCTGTCAATGTCACCTCTGAAGTGAAGACAGTTGGCTATCAATTCCATTATCTTGTCACAAAATACAGAAGATAAATGCAATTTGGGAGGGTAAATAAATGGACATTTCATTACATTGTTGCTGAAGGCCAAATATGTGAACTACTACATTCATTGGTCATCCTTTGCAGTAGAGGATGATTGTCTTACATGAAGTGATGACTGATAAGGCCAAAACAGGTTCCACACACTCTTTGGTACATTAATAAGCAGGTATTGTTTCAGGAGCTGTCTAGTTATGTACTGTGCATTAACGTTATGGGGAGCACTCTTGTGTGAATTTGCTTGACTTTCTCAAAATTACATCTTACATCTTTGGGTCTCAAAGTACTGGGCTACTTCCCAGATACTCTTGCTCCATCTACTTCAGGCAAGTTCCATAATATCTCATGAATATCAATTAGCATTTCTTAATGTTTTTCTAATACTTCTTGGGAGCTTTGACCCACTAAGATGGGTCAAGAAAATCTTTGTAAGGGTCCTAGATTCTATTGTCTAAAATACAGACAATATGACCGACCAGAACAGAGCTTGTGATGGGTGATCATAGTTTCAATGTTTGTGGTGCCTGCTTCAATTACTCAATAAAACAACTTGGTCAATCCTTAAATTGCTCGTTCACCACTAATGGGATGTCTTGAGGATATATACGGTTGTGGATGCTCAAAATTATGTCTAGTTAAACAAGAAAAAAGTGAGATGATTTTAATTGACCCTCACTATAATGTCTGAAAATTAGACCTCTTTCCCTTAATTTTTCCCTCTTCTTATTTCCAATCTGACTTGTATTAATAGAAACTAGTAATACTGTTTGCCTTTTATTTTGTGCTGACCCTGTTCACTGCTTTATTTCTCTTAAGGCCATGTCCATAATGCACTTTCTTCTGTTTTGTTGCCTCTATCCCTGCCATCCAACCTGGCCCTGTTTTTCTCCCTTTCAGCCGCAGCTGCATGCCAAATTCTTGGCCTTGGGTCTGTCCTGCATTCTACCTAAGAAAAGATCACTTTATTGGCCATATACAATTTCATGTATCAGGAATTTGTCTTTTCATATACCCCAGCTTGCTCTCCATGAGGCACACAGACAGAGAGAGAAGCTTGGGGTCAGCCATTTATACAGCGCCCCTGGAGTAGTTGGGGAGTAGTCACTCAGGGGCCCAATGGAGTAGTATTCCTCTGCCAGCCACAGGATATGAACCAGCAACCTTCCAGACACAGGCGCAGATCCTTAGCTACAGAGCCACCACTCCACAGAATTTTCCAACAGAAGACCAGCACCATTGGCTCTGGGCAACCCAAAATCCTACTTCCAGCTCAGCCAGCAGGTGTCCTAAAGTCTTCTCTGTTTCATCTAATGTACAGTATGTTTTGCCATTCACCTCCATCTCTAGTGTCCAACAAGCCAACACGAATGGTGCCTTCGGTGCCAGTTCCTACTCCTCTGGGTCACTGCTACTTCTGAAGCCACCTGCGCAGCCACAAGTTGGACCTGTGTCCTACCTCTGGCTCAGCTGCAAGGTGTCCTGTTATACCACCATCAATCTTTACTTGGCCTCACAGGTCTCAGCACAACCTCTTGATCTGCTTTATGTGTTTATTCTGCTCACAATGTATTTTTCTGGTTCTAACATTCAAGATTTTAGAAAAACCATACTACTAAGCTTCAGGCCCCAAGTTTTCAGACATTTTTCCTCAGTTCATAACTCTATTTGCTCTTTTTTCCAGTAGCTTTTCTACCTCTATTCACAGCATCCGATATGGCCCAAAATGAACTGACACATTTGGTGCCTTCAGCCCCAATTTTGTCCATTTTGGACCTGCTGCTCCACCACCTCAGCCCCTGGTCCCCCCAGCATCCTTTCTCTGGCTATGCAATCAGACATCTTTCCAAGCACATTATTTTCCTAGTGCCTGCAAGTTTTTTTCATCTCCTCTTTCTTATTTGTGGTTTTGGGGTTCCAGTTACTGTATTTCTTTGCGATAGTGAGCTGAGTGATATTTTTGTCATTCCATAAAGATATGTATTTTTGGGAATTCACAAATTCCATGTGGAGTTGGGAGAAAAAGTCTGAATGCTGTCAATATGTATTTTTAACTTTCATTATACCATATTGATGCAAATATTCAGAAATAAGAAAAAACAAAAGCATTCATCATTTAATTAAATTCACCAGAAATGAAGCATTTGTTTCTGCCGCAATATAAAAAATCATTTGTAAATCTGTTTATGTTTTCCCAAGCTCTGCATAAATGGCTTAATCCACTATGATGTTTTTGTTCCCAAATATATTTGGATTACATGTAACCACTGCTTGCAGTTGATCGCTGACCTATATTTGAAATAAGGCTAATCCATTTTCTAAGATACAAATTTATTGTGTGAACAGGCAGACTGACTCATTATTTTGAAGGAAGCTGTACATTTTGAAAGTGCTTGCCAATATTGTTTGCTCAAAATTTAGTTTCTTTTCTAGCACAGAAGGGAGAGGCATGTGTTCCCGAATTGCCATTTTTCCATATTTTTTTTTTGTTGTTGTTGGTGAAGCAATTCAAAATGTTGTTAAAATACAGACAATTATATTACAGACATATTCAATAAACCCAATACTACTTTCTATGGTGCAGAAAAAAAGAAACTGTCAATTGAAATGGGAAATAATGGATTTGCCTCAAAGTGTAACTTTATTTTTACATTGAGGCAGATGTATATTTAACACTAAATGGTGTGGTATTGTTAATATAAAGTGTAACTAACAGATTGTATTGCAATATAGTATTGTACAACAACGATGTGCTATTACATTTTGGGATATTTTATTTATTAGGAGAGACCAAGAACAGCACAGGCTGTTAGTTTCATGGTGATTTTAATTAGAATTTAGTGTAGCAGTAAGTCATGTGGGGCCATCCAGAGTAGTTGATCCAAGAACTTGGATTCTTCTTTTATACTGTTTTGTACCCCTTTCTTTTCATACCTATGAACTGCCTGTGCTCTTAGTGTTTTTATCTGAAATAGTTTAATCAATCTCCTCAGCAACAGCTTATATGTTATTCTTTATCAGCAGTAAAGTGAGGTTAGGGTCATTGAAGTTTATTATAGCAATTAACTAACACTTGCTAAAAACCCAGAGGGTGTCCTGATTCTCTTACATTGGCCAAGTTTGTGTTGCACAGCAGCTAAACTAAATTGAGCTCAACTGAAACTGGGGACTGCCATTGACTGTCTTACAGAATGGCAAGCTCTGTCATAATATGAGCTATGCATTATTTTGACTAATATTATTATAAGCCAGTAATCAATTACATTCATGAGTCCTTAAACACATTTCTGGAACTATGATCCTTTTAAGAAGATAAAATAGAAGGTAAAACATGGAAATATGCTAAAGAAAATCCATACACTGTTGAAATACTGTGTACAGGATTTAATATTTCATTTAATGAGAGTAAGTGGATTGGAAGGTAGCTGGACAAATCTTATGCACTTTTGCAGGATTTTCCCTACTTTTAAACACAGCTGTAGATGTTTCAGGAAATTGTTTTTTTTAAAGCTGATGCAGCAATATAGGGAATGCATCTACTTAATATAAAACATTTTCCTTTGTAATTACAGATTGACAAGAATTATTAATTAAAGTTTAGGCTGTGCTCCTTACAGGACTACAAAGATCATTTGGCCTTGATATCAATAAAGTATGAAAATGTATTTTGTTAAATGTGGAACAAATGTATAAGGAATACAATATAGTTTCCAATATTTCATGTAGTGTTAAAAGACTCCTTTTAATTGTAAGTAAACTGTTGTCTGTTTAATTGTAAGTCTGGCATTGTGCTACAAGTATAATGGATTTCTTCTTTTAGGGGAGCCATGAGTTTCCTCTGGGTGCTCCAGTTTCTCCTACTGTCCAAATACATGCTGGTATGTTAATTGGCTTCTGGGAGAATTGCCTCTGGCCTGTGTGTGCCCTGCAGTGGACTGGCATCTGGTTCAGGGTGTACCCTGGTTTGTCAGGATAGACTCTGGCTCCTTTCTGACCCTGTTTTGGATAAAGTGGTTGTACAGTAAATGGATGGATGGAATTACCTCTTCAGTGTACAGTTCTTAGTAAACTGTTTACTTTATAACGGTAAATATAAACCACCCCTTATGCTACCACCCCAGTACGAATAATGAATGATAAAGAATAAAACAAATCACACTTTCTATTATTTTGAATGGGATCTAAAAATACCTTATTGTTCTTATTGTAACTCTTTTGATCTGTCAAAATGTGCTTTGGAGCTCTAAATTTATAAAATAATTGCACTGGCATCTATAATGTTGATTTTCTTATGTAGGTTAAAGATCACTTACTTTTGTAATGCACAACCACACATACAGTATCCATAAGAGCCCCAAGCGGTTTTCAAAAGCTTGTCAATTAATGCATCTCTTTATGATATTTATATAAAGGTTATATCAAGGTTTATGTCTGAGGCTATTTTTCTGTCTGAACCTGGACTCCAAAAAACAATTGCTAAGGGAATGGAGAAAGAACATGTGCTGGCTGCCATTGTCACGATGCGTCTTCAGGACCCTCTGCAGATGGCAGAATCTGGAAGGGAGTGAAACAAACATGGGGGAGAGAAGACTAGGATTGGGGCTGGTAGGAGAACAGGGGGGCGTGTCGACAGTGCGCTGGTGCTCGGGGGGAGAGGCATGGTACATGAGACAATCCAGAGGGAGTCTGTAGGTCCAGATCCAGAGTAAGCAAAAGTCCAGAGCCAGGTAATCCAATCCAAGACGGAGACGACAAAAGTTAATATCTGGAGCGGGATCTGGTGAGAGGGAGATAAAAAAGTAGTAACGGGGCCAGGCGCTCCAGGCTCTGGACTCGCTGGGTCAGGACGCCGATAGGAGGCCAGTGCCCTCGAGCCGCGGACGTAGGGCGACTCTGTGGTAGGTGGGCTTTCAGGCGTCCGTCTTCCAAAGCTGAGCCAGGAATGGTGGGAGCATCTGGCTTTTGTAGGGAAGGGCTGGAACAAGGGGCGGGTGCACAAAATCAACTAAAATGCTAAAGAGCCGGAACACCCTTAAGGGGGAGGGATTGCAATCGTGACAGACATGTGGGGTCCTTGTTCCTCTTAGATCTTAAATCTTATCTGAAAAGAGAAAAATATGTACAATATTTTTCAACACAGACACATGGATAGGCGAGAAGGAAATGCAACTTTTCAGCCTTAAACACAGAAGAATATACCGGGACGTGATAACAGGAAAACACTTGCAAACAAGAAGAGACAATTTAGCCAATTTTGTTTGTTTGTTAGTGGCTGTAATAAAGCCATGGTTGTTAATTGCATCAATCCATTTCTAGAATGGTAACAGCCTATCACTTTCAATGTTCAAAGAATTAAATGCAGTTCCCTATAGTTTAGACTTGTGTCATTTGGTTTGTGTTTCCTTGTTGATGTTAAGGAGATAGCAAGGGATGGACTCTATCCAGATCCAGGGAACTCAGTTAAACAGGGGAATCCAAATACAAAGTCCAAACGAGCAGTAGCGCAAAAGCTAATAGATCTTAGAGCGAAAAATACCCGAGGGAGAATCCAAAAGCACGGCAAAATTCCATAGGCCAAAAGGGAAGCAAAGAATGGCTTGAAGGTGAACAGGAGGTGTAGCTCTCACAGTGAAAACCTAATACTGAGCAGGGGAGGGACAGAGAGCTGGGCTTAAGTAGGCTGGGAAGGGGAGGCGTGGTGGTGAAGAAGTGCTGGGATTGGTTGACGAAGACTAGGTCGTCTGAAATTTCCCTGAGTAGCTGAGGTAGGTGACTGTGGGTTCGGATGATGATACCGTAACAGTTGATTCTTTGACTTTTGAAACGGTTGACTTTTTTCAGCTGCCTACCTGGCTAGTGACAGTGATTTTAGTAAAAAGTGTTATTTCAAATATCAAAAGCATTGAAGAGATGTTGTGTTGTCAGTGATGAAAGTGAATAACTCATATATAATGGACATCAAAAGATCTTAACATACAGATGCAGCCATTCAAAGTGCGCGGTACACACACGTATCGGAGGTAATTGGCTACAGCGTCGCGCATTGTGACGCACGATGACGCGCGGTACCGCGGTACGTGATTGGTTGACCGACAGGGGCACTCGTGGTCCGTTGGTCTGTCGTAGAAAGATTTACTGTAAACGTCTTTACTGTGCCCGCTGTAGTATTGAATATTTATATGGAATTTTACCACTGAAGGGAAATCTTAGTACCTGAGCATAAAAAGAATAGGAGCATACTGCAACGCGTGTTAAGGCCATAAACGATATTAATTTTGGAACTTAAACATACAGTATATGGCTGGTCTCGGTACTTTAAAGAAAACATACACACCAGTATTCCATTTCTCCCTAAACATTTTAAGCATCGAAGTCTTTAACTAACGTGATACTGGAGTCAACAAGCATACTTTTAGAATTTGATTAAAAGGGAATATAATATGGAATCGTGTATCTAAAGAAATTAATAACGATAAGTGTCGCAGTTTAAATAATTTTAGTAGTTAGAAATTATGGAACGCTCTGTTAAAAGCAAGGGAGTTTTTATGTCCGTTGCAGTTTTTTTGCAACATGAATATAATTATATCGTTATTAATTTCTTTAGATACATTTTAAATTGATCATCTGTATATATATAAATATGTGAATATAAATATAGCAATGTGTGAGAATCTTATGTTTTAGCTGTTATTCCAAGCAAATGAATATCTAGTGTCTGTGTCCTCAACAGAGTTACTTTGTAGTATGCTAAAACCATGTAGAGCATCATTGCCTTTTATATTAGTCCTTTCCATTTAGATTAATTCAGATTGAGTCTACAGTACTTTAGATCATTGGATTTATTCATTAATTTTATTGTTCTTGAATTATATAGTAAACCATGTTATTTTAAAAAATGCCATGGTACACAGCCATTGAACTGTATGTTACAATGTTTATTCCTGGGGGCAATTCATACTCAGGAAATGTTTATCTGGTATTCGTTAGGACAGCAAGTACTTGTGTGTTTAGTTACACATCTCAAAACACAGAGTTCAGTGATTTCCTTGCAAATGTGTTATCAATAATGTATGCATTTACCACAGTAGTAGAAGAGTGCTGGTGTTTGTGTTTTTGCATTGGAAAAAAACCAATGGTATTACTCTTAAACTCACATTCTTATAACACCTTTTTTATATAACAACTCATTTGTTGTGAAACTTTTTCCGTGACAACAGCACAACACTCCCCCAGCAACATTACTCTTCCCCACTGACAGCTGAAATGTTCTGAGCACGCTGGCACTCTTTGGCAGCTGTTGCATCATCCAGGTGGGGCTTCACACTGGTGGTGGTGGAGGGGAGTCCCCATTACCTGTAAAGCGCTTTGAGTAGAGTGTCCAGAAAAACGCTATGTAAGTGTAAGCAATTATTATTATTGTTATTAATTATTATTATTTTTAAGTTCACCCAGAAGCACATAGATGATCTACAAGAATTCCAGAACAGTCAAAGGTACAGTGTGCCAGTACACTCACCACAGACCAGCTCTTGGTGGGGAGGACAACAGAGTGAAGAAGCCAGTTCATAGATGGGGATTATTAGGAGGCCATAACTGGTAAAGCCCAATGGGAAATTTGGCCAGGACACCAGTGTAAAGCCCTGGGATCTTTAATGAACACAGAGAGTCAGGACCCTGGTTTTATGTCTTGGTGCCTTTTTACAGTATTGAGTCCCCATCACTATATTGGGGCAATAGGTCCACACAGATCACAGGGTGAGCACCCCCTGCTGGCCCCACTAACATCTCTTCCAGCAGCAGCCTTAGTTTTCCCAGGTGTCTCCCATACAGATACTGACCAGGCTAACACCTGCTGAGCTTCAGTGAGTTCTCAGTGAGTTGCAGGGTGATATGGCTGCAGACGAAAAGGTTTTGTAACCCTTTCTAATGAGCATCATTAACCTCAGTTTTTCTGAGGTTTTCATAGATTTCCTTAGATCATGGCATGCATTGTAATAGTGCCGTATAGTTACCAAATTCTGAACATCTCATCTTTATATAGAGTGGAGCCTTCCAAACTCTCCCCTCAATATCTTCCTAATCATTTCAACATTCTAATTATTCCCTTAATGAACTAATGAAACTAGGGGTTAATTTACCTTTTCAATTACTGATTGTTTAATACATATATCATTTTGTTTCAAGAAACATGAATCTGATACTATAAACCCTATTGGATATTTATATTAAGACTGATTTATGATAATTGATAAAGACTGATAATTTGTAGATCATCTCTCTAGAAATTTTCTTTACGGATCACAGCAGCTGTTCTGGTGATTTATTCCAAATAGTTGCAGTTAAAGTAAACTGGGCAAATGGACATGGAGTATCTCATTCCTCATGCCCTTTAATTAGAGACCAGTATTCATCTCAGCAGCTATGTAATAATTCTCTCATTTTAAGGGAAAACCTAAGACTCCATCCTCTCTCTATCTATCCTGGGGATTATGGAGTTATATGGACATCCTAGATATACTGAGTATCAGAAGCAATTTCACTCTAGTAATGCATGTAATTTAAAACAAAGTATGTGGATTTTTCAATATTGATTAAACAGATTTGAGCAGAACTGCTCTGTTGAACAAGATCAGATTGGTGGAGGAGTACTGATTTTGGGATGATAAAATTACTCAGGCCCGATCAAAACTTATTGTTGTACTTGTACTGAGTAGTGTGGCAGCCCAACGCCATGTTTACAATTGAATTACAGTTGTACATAAACAACTTATTTTCCAGCATAATGCATATAGCCAGGGTTAAATAGTTTTTTTCTTAGTACAATTTAAAGTGTGGGATTGGCGCAGTATGCAGCTAACTGAGCACTTTTGAGCACTTAAGTTGTATTAAGATATTCAACAGTATTATTCTCATGCACAGGCTGTTGCCTGTCTTGCTGCATCATAAGCCAGTTCTCTCACAAGTACCCATGAGACGTCTGTGGGAATGAGAGCCTCAGAAGGTTCAGACTTGTATGAGGGAATAAGGTTCACGTTCATTATCAGTGACCCCTGCATATTTTCATGACATCTGTTAAATCAGAACCAATGTGTTCAAGTGTGAACTGTGTTTTTGTTTCTGCTTATAGCAGTCATAGCCTGAACCAAGCAGTGTGTTTACTATTTTAACCTTCATGGAGTATGTAACTGTAATTTTATTGTTACTCAGTATATTAAACTAAGGCCCAGGTGCCCTGTTAGTCAGTATTTGTTTATTGTTGAATGTTTATCATTTTGGCAGTGTTGCACAACTGTGTATTCTTAAATAAGGTGATGCACTTGTTTTTCAAATTCCGTGTTTGCAAAACTAGATGTGTTGTCTTTTTTAATTTAAAAGTGACAAAGTTGTATTTTGAAGCTGACCATTTGGTTAATGGTAGTGTTACAAATAGGGGGTTACAAAAATGGTGAAAATCAGTGTTTGACCAAGCGGTTTAGTCAATAAGTAAAATACTTATTCATAACCCTCAACTTGTAAGTGCTTTTTCCAGGATATACCTGAGCAGTTGGTATATTTAGAGGCACGTGAAATCTTTATTCTCTGGCACAGCTTTGGTGAGAGGAGTAATAATCCAGGCACACTTGGTTAAACAAATATTTATTAATGACAATACAAAAACTACGTGACACACAACAAAACATGCAACACACAAGTTACCCTGTGTACAGTATGTGCAGGTGTTTCAGAAGCCTAACATCCTAATCACCCAGAAAAACTCAGACCGCTGCTAGGTATTGAACTCTTTAATGCCTACAGAGGCCACAATAAGAGATGAGCTGCCTTCTAACTAAATACAGTGCAACCTGCAGTTAAATCAATTCAATTTCAATTAAATTCAAGGTGCTTTATTAGCATGACCGATGGGTACAATCAGTATTGCCAAAGCAAATAAAAATAATGGAATTAACATGGAACAAAACATAAAATAAAAGTAAACTAAAATCTACAGACATATTACAGACATTTAAGTTCAAGTTCAAGTTTATTGTCATTATACTCATATACAGGTATATGGTATAACTAAATGCTATTTAGCTAGCTCTCGGACATAAGTAGTACAAAGAAAAAAAACAACAACAATACAATTGTATAACAAAAGAAAGACAGAGACAACAGGCAGTGTGCAAAAAACAACAGTTGATGTGCAAAAACAACAGGCAATGTGCAAAAAACAACAACAGGCAATGTGCAAAACAGCAAAAAGGTAACAGGTTATGTGCAAAAACATGCATCAACAGAATGAAATAAAGGGATAGAAATTATGGGGAGTGAGCTTTTGACATGTGTGGTAAAGGGAGATTTTCAATGAGTGTTTGAGTTTTTGGTAAGAAAGAAAGAGAGAAAGAAAGAAGGCACTGTGAGGTTCAGATCATAGGTGAGAGGTGAGGTGAGAATGAGAGAGGCTGGGAGTTTAATAGTTTGATAGTGCAGGGGTAAAAACTGTCTCTGAGTCTAGTAGTCCGGGCCCGAATGCTCCGGTACCATTTTCCAGATGGTAGCAGATCATGAAGTCTGTAGCTGGGGTGTGTGGGGTCTTTGATTATGCTTAGAGCTTTCCTCAAGCATCGTCTATCATAAATGTCCTGTATAGATGGGAGGGCAACCCCAGTGATGGACTGGACAGTTTTCACCACCTGCTGTAGGGCTTTGCGGTCAGCAGCACTGCAGTTGCCATACTACACTGTGATGCAACCTGTCAGTGTGCTTTCTGTAGTGCATCTGTAAAAGTTAGTGAGGATCTGGGGACATATCTTAGCCTTCTTCAACCGTCTTAGGAAGTACAGGCGCTGTTGCGCTTTCTTGATCAGACAGGTGGTGTTAAGAGACCATGTGAGGTCCTCGGTGATATGGACGCAAAGGAGTTTAAAGTTACTGACCCTTTCCACTTCAGTCCCATTGATGTGGATAGGGGCATGTCTGGTTTGCAGTTTCCTGAAATCAACGATCAGCTCCTTGGTTTTGCTGACGTTGAGGGTGAGGTTGTTGTCATCACACCACGTTGTAAGGCGATTGACCTCCTTCCTGTAGGCCCTCTCATCATTGTCTGTGATCAGACCTACAACTGTGGTGTCATCGGCAAACTTGATGATGGAGTTGGTGTTGTGTTTGGCCTTACAGTCATGGGTATAGAGGTAGTAGAGCAATGGACTAAGCACACACCCCTGGGGTGCCCCAATGTTCAGAGTTAGTGTGCCGGAGGTGTGGTTTCCAAGCCTGACAGCCTGAGGTCTGCCTGTCAGAAAGTCCCGAATCCAGTTGCAGAGGGTGGTGTTGAGACCCAGCGCACTGAGTTTCTTGACTAGTTTCTCTGGGATGATAGTGTTAAAAGCTGAGCTGAAGTCGATGAATAGTAGTCTTGTGTATGTGTTCTTTTTGTCCAGATGGGATAGGGCAGTGTGTATGGCAATGAAGATTGTGTCATCTGTGGATCTGTTGGACTGGTAGGCAAACTGGTACGGGTCCACTGTGTTTGGAATGGTGTCCTTAATGTGCTTCATGACCAGCCTCTCTAAGCATTTACAACAAAGACATATCATAAAATATTTACTGTACATATACTGTAAACATATTGAGCATTATTGGAAGACAGACTCACTGTTCCTCAGGCTCTCTGCACCCCGGATGCTGCAGAATAAATGGGGGCCTGTATCTTTATCCATAAAAATGCACATAAAAAAGCAGAAAAGATGTTTCTAACTGAGGCATCCTTTACCCAGGAAACCCAATTTCCCTAAAAATACAGAATAGCATACTCTCTCTAACAAGGTTCAAATACTCCAGTCAGGTTTGGTTTGGATGATCATGAAGGAGGGACTCTCGGCTGGCGCAAGTCCCAACCCTTCCGAACTCCTCTATCTTCTCCTTGTTGCCAGCTTCTTGTTTCTTCCTCTGTGCTGTTAATGTGATCTTATATTGTGTTTCTGTACTGCTCCTTGACAATCATTAACCCACAATTTTCCTAGGTATACCAAGGTAAACTTTACAATTGTTTTTGCTCAGGGAACCCCCAGACCTCAGTAAACATCCTCTCTGCTTTGAAGTTAGAAGTGTTCTTCCAAGTTTCACATACTTTATCTAAAATTTTAGAGACAGGTCTCAGTCACCTAAAGCTGTAACAGAAGCATTTCAATCCAAGATTAAATCATTTATTAGTTTGGTTGAAAAGTTGAATAGTTCATTAAAAATCATTATTGCTTATGTAAATTGGTGTTTGTAATTAGTATTGAAGATCCACCTTGATGGAACTTTAAAATTATAAAATTGACTGTTCACTGCAGATACAATACATTTTTTTTAATTCAGTAATTGGGAATGTTTCTACTTTTGTTTGTTTTGCAAAGTCTTTGTTTTAGTGTTAGCAGATTCACAGTAGTTTTTAATATTTGAAGATCTTTCATATTTACATGGTTAAATAGGCACCAGGCCTCCTTGAAAAAAAAATAGATATAGGTTCTACAGAAATTTCAAGAATATGAAAGAAAAAAAGAAACAAATGTAAAGAATGGGATAAATATGCCAGCAGCCATATCACCCTGCAACTCACAACTGGCAACCCACTGAAGCTAAGCAGGTGTGAGCCTGGTTAGTACCTGGATGGGAGACCTCCTGGGAAAACTAAGGTTGCTGCTGGAAGAGGTGTTAGTGGGGCCAGCAGGGAGTGCTCACCCTGCGGTCCACGTGGGTCCTAATGTCCCAGTATAGTGACAGGGATACTATACTGTAAACAGGCGCTGTCCTTCGGATGAGACGTAAAAAACCGAGGTCCTGACTCTCTGTGGTCATTAAAAATCCCAGGGCATTTCTCGAAATGAGTAGGGATGTAACCCCGGTGTTCTGGCCAAATTTCCCATTGGCCCTTATCAGTCATGGCCTCCTAATAATCCCCATCTCTGAATTGGCTTCATTACTCTGCTCTCCTCCCCACTAATAGCTGATGTGTGGTGAGCGTTCTGGTGCACTTTGGCTGCCGTCACATCATCCAGGTGGGGCTGCACATTGGTGGTGGTGGAGTGGAGTCCCCATTACCTGTAAAGCGCTTTGAGTGGAGTGCCCAGAAAAAGCACTATATAAGTGTAAGCAATTATTATATTATAATAAAAGTATTTTGGAGTTACAGTAAATCCTTACTTCTGTGTTGGTAATGGTTAACTGACTTCTGTCTCATGTTACCAAATAACACCAATGATATTAAGCTGTGGAAACCTGAAAACACACAGGACTTAAATACACCTACAGATGCTCTCCTTAGTAAATAGTTTAATTGGTTGGTCAGGAGTTTATGTCATTAGATGAAGCGTTTCGACCCTTTTATATTATTTCTCTATTTCGACCCTTATCCATAACTCCCTCCTGTCAGTCACTGCTCAACTCCTCCTGGCCTCCAGCCTCACTCCTCTCTCCTGTTCCAGGGCCAGCATGAGGCTCTCTATGTGGCAAATTGAAAATAATACATTTAACACAATTATTTATTTTTATTCCAGTCCTCTTCCTCTTTTGCCTGTTGGATAAATTGTGAGTCAGAGCTGGTCAGTATAGAACTTTCACATGAACTGCAATTAGGAATGTTGTAAAGATCTGAAAAACTATCTGGGGAGTTATTTGGATGATTCATTTGTCCTTGTGAACACAATTCACCTCACTGTCTTCCAGAATAACTGTAGTTAGTTACATTTTAGTGGCAAGATCTCTTATCTAAAGCGCATGATTGAGCTGTAATTAGAAACTGGATTTGAATAGTAGAGATTTTATCATATTCGGCTGACTGAAATACATTGTAATGGGTTTTTATGAAAGAAGACATTTCATGTTGTCTTGTTTTATTTCAGTTTCATTTTAATCTAATTTCTGAATGTTTAGTGATTTACTTCTAATCTCATACCAGATGATATTAATGAAAATTACAATTAGTCTTCTTTCATAACTTTACTTGCACTTACAACACATGGTCTCTTTATCATTGGCTTATATTTGGATGTTTGATTACATAAGAAAATAAGAAAATTAGCAAAGCAGAGTGTCACGATTGTAGTCCCTCCCCCTTAAGGGCGCTCCAGCTCGTTCACCTTTTAGTTGATTTTGTGCACCTGCTCCCTGTTCCCTGTTCCCTGTTCCTGTTCCTGAGCCAGACGCTCACTCTGTTCTGGGCTCTGCATTGGTTTCCTGAACCAGCTGAGTCCGGGACCTGGAGTGCCTGGTCCTGTTCCCCCTTTTTCCCCCCGAGCCCTCGCCGGATCCCGCTCCAGCTTTTAACTTTGTCTTGTTCATCTTGGATTGATCATCCGGATCTGGACATTTGCCTCATTTCCCTTCGGTCTCCCTTTTGGACTGTTCGCCCTGGGCCATGCCCCCCCCCCCCCCCGTTCATCTACCAGCCCAGTTCCTCGTCTCCCCCCTGTGTGTGTTCATTCCCTACCGGATTATGTCGTCTGCACAGTGTCCTGAAAGATGCTTCGTAACACAGAGAAGGCAATTCAGCCCATCTGCAGTACATAGTGTGTTTGTACAATACACTCTTAGACCACATTTAGAATATTGTATACAAGTTTGGTCTCTACAAAACAAAAGCAATATTTCTGCTCTGGAATATGTTTAGAGGCAGCAACCAAATGCATTCCTGGGCTGAAAGGAATGTCCTGCATTGACAATTTAATAAAATTGAACATTTTTAGTTCTGATCAGAGATGATTATGAAGTGGACCAGATTCAAGAATTTAACATCTTCAATCGCACTGACAAAGTCACCCCAGTGAGCTTTTTCAGAACTAACAGTGCAACACAAAGAAGGGGTTACAAATGGAAACTATGTGAATGTGCATTTAAAACTATGATCAGTTACATGAAGGGATGTGGGAGTATGAAACACCCAGGTTTGCTACTGAAAAAAGATTTAGCTACTGCAAATAAGCTAAATGTTATTTGGAACATTTTTTTCCTTGTGTTCTTATTATGGCATCAGTTGGACAGTATTAATGAAATGACATTAATGTAGAGATCATCTTTAACAATTTCTGTAAACATTATTTGCAGTCTTGAAATAATGCAATAGAGAGTGTTGTATTCCATTTTACTCCAAAATTGTTAAAAATTGGGATTGAACATATAGTACTGTAGACATTCTGTCATACAATTGTAGTACTGTATAACCATTTATTTTGTGTAGTTGTGTGTTAAAACCTATGTTGTCCTTTCTGTCAAAGTACTGTCTCAGAGAATAATTATAATGATCGCTATCTTGTTCCCACTTTCTTGTCAGTTATCCTGACTCTTGTCAGCACATTCTTTTAGTGTTTTTAAACCAGCAATCCTGTTTTTAATGAATAAATTATTTTCACTTTTCTTCTTTTCACTCAAACATTATGATTGTTTTTAATATGATTATTGTTGTTTTCCTTAATTCAGCAATTCACCTACAGACCGTATTTTATAGGGATAAAATATACCAAAGATGTTTGTAGACGTTTAAAAAGATAACTAGAAATACCTAAATTTCCCATTATAAACACACCTTTCTAATTTAAAAGCATTTGTACTTAAGTGAAAAATAATTTAATATTTTTATTTCTGACTTGTGATATCTAATGAGTTGCTCAGACTTTAATGTTGTTAATGACAAATCAAAAGACATCATAAAAATGCTTCTTATAAAGTTTAAGGAGATGAGAAATGGCTTTATGCAGTTTATTATTAAACAAAATGACAATGACATCCTGGGACACCCAAGAGTATTTCTGGTATATTTACTTATTCTGTATTTCTGTTTCCCCCAGTAATATCAGTAATGGTGTAAACAGATTGCAGAATCCACAGTTATAGGTTAAACATGAACACAACAACTATCAGTAATGTGTGAAAGTCTGGTTTGGTGCTGGAATCACTTTGAAATTCTGATCTGAACTAAGGGCCATGAAGTGGAATCATGATGGATTCTACATGGTAGCATGCTAAGTAAGCACTGGATATCCTACTTTGTTTTAAGGGCTATCTCTTACAGCTGTAGAAGACAGTGGGTAAGGACCAATCTCTAGCCTTGGCAGAATGATATCCTATTCGGCAAGGACGCTGCCAGAATTATTTTCTATTACCTTCCTAGTCTCCCTTAGCTACAAGTTACTATTCTAAAATGCTTACATACTTACAAATTCATAACAACATACTGTAAATCTTGGAAATTTTCTGTCTGCTGATGGTTGTCAACTGACATTTAATCTGATGTAGCCAGGAATCCCTGTCAGACTCTAAAGATCCGGAAAGCTCAATTAACTTTACTACAGTAAAAATTATAATAGCCAAATTATAGCTTGATATTTCCTCTCGACCCCAGTGCTTTGCAGTGTGTCAGATAATCATCTATCAATAAATGTAAAATATTTTTATATGATCAAAAAGTAGTTATTTATTTACACTAAATAAATATTTATTTACAATACAAATCATACCAAATAAATTGGCCTTTTTATAAACTGGGTAATAAATTGAATGGATTGTTTGAATCAATTTCTAAATCTGGTTATTTAATTATAATGTAATACAGTATCTGTGATAAAATTGCCATTATCATTTAGACTTAAATGTAAGTACTATTACATTGTTACAGTATTATTATCCAGACTGTCAGTGATACGCTTGTTACATCAGACTAGGAAGCTATAAGTATTGTTATTCTCCTTGATCATAGTTTGGATTTTAATACAGAAAATCATCCACTGTTGCTCAAACATTTACAAAAAAAATTTAATATTGGATCTTGTAAATGACTTATAAGACTCTGTACCTTATATGGTCAATCCTTTGCTCACTGTAAATTGAACTAAATCTCAGACCTTTGATGACTGTGCTTTCCTGTTGCTGCTTCTTTGTTATGTAATGCCCTTCCTCCTCTTCGAGAGGCAAAGTCTTGAAACCTTCTTAAATCTAAACAAAAAAAATCACTTTTATTAGAACCTCTGTCTAATTGTCTTACAGTTTGTGCTTTTGTACTTATAAAGATGATTTGCTTTCTGTTGAATTTGTTTTCTCTCAATTTTATATGTATACCACATCTAAATAAGTTCATTATTTTTATCAAGGAAACTTTATCTTCCCCGTGCTCTGCTGATGACACTCACTACAACTGGCAAACTAAATCAGATAGTGCCGCTGTGTTTTCTGTAATTTACTGGTGTTTGATAATAAGATAAAATGTGACAACAATTGAGTGGGGAGCTGTAACAGTGTTGATTGGCTGAACAGTAACATGTTCAATGGAATTCCACTCTCAAAAGCAGAATGAAATCATCATCGTTTCTCTGGATTTTTTCCAGTGTAAAATTAATCTGTACTTGTTTTTAAACTGTGACAAGACTGCAGCTATGCTCATAGACTCTCAACAGCTTGGCAAAGTAGGTGACTGAATTTGGTTGGTGTTGTAGAAAAGTTCCACGATCAATCCCATGATGGAAGTTAGTTGTGTAGGGAAAAACCGGTTCTGTAGGGTTTGGGCATTTACTGAGACAGTTATTAATTGTAGCAGTAAGTCACAAAGTTGATTCTTTTGATGGCTTTAGAGTCCAACCATGTGGCATAACTCAAACAACGCACACACACAGGTACTAATACACGAGGATACATTTATTAATACATAGAATATGCCTTAAACTAACAGATCTTATCGAGAGGGTTATCAGAATACAAAAGATATATATTCAATCAGTTACGAAGTGTTACACATATCAAGAGGACATACGTTCAGTATATCATTCATTTAGACCGTTTCGTAAATTAACTTGGTTATAACTTCTACATTAGATACTCGAAACAAGTACATAACTCTTAGGAATTAAATTGATATCAACTGGTTGGGATAACAATTGAATTCTCGAGCTGTAATGCATTGAAGTTGAATACTCATCCAATCTCTGGGGATTCAGATCTCCTGCGGGCACAAAGAAACAGTTGCAGGCTGTTGCTGTCCAATCCGCGCTCTCTGGCTCGATGCCAGGCTGTGCTGTGCGGCTTGCGACGATGTGCTGCTGATGCTCACTGGCCTGCTAGTTAAGTTTGTGCACAGGAGAAAAGATGACTGTGGGTCCCAGCAAGTCAGGAAGAGGACCGGTTCGTTCCTGATGAAGAGCTAGTTCTGAATAGCGATTCAGCTGTCCACAGTTCCGACCTGTTCACGAGGCCTGCTGCTGGTTACTCTCTGGCAACCTCCACTCTAGACTCTTAGAACAAAGGAAAGTTCTGGCACTCAGACACACTGGCCGTTCCGTGGTTGTCCGGGCTGAGTCTCAGGATGGTCAGGAGGCGCGCTGCGAGGATGTCCTGCCCTTGGGAGCCTTCTGCTCCTGGGCCGTCCTGCCCTGGAATTCTCCTTTGAATTCCCTTTAGAACAGTCCACAGAATCCTCTCCAGAATCTTACTGAATCTTGTTGAATCTGAATCTGAATCTGAATCTGAATCTCTCAGGCTCTCTGTGTTGCCTGTTTTTAAATGGAGGAACTTCAGCTCATTGATTGGCTGAAAGTTCCATGGGCATCAGAGTCCCACGTGGGTTACTCGGCCCTACCAGTCCCTGATTGGTTGATCAAGGTGAGATATGAGTCACTTACTCCTGACACTTAGTAATGCAGTCCAGATGTCCAACTGGCACTCCCTAGACAGATAGGCGCCAATGGATGACCATTGATCATGATAGCCAGGCTTAGCTAAGTGCATCCCCGTCTGGGAGTTTGTTTCTTATCACAAGAAAACATCTTAAATCAGCTTGCATGAATTCTTTCTCTGTGGCTGCACCACAGAGATGAACAGAGAAATGGGACCTCATTTGGGAAGGCTCAGAACACTTAATTCTTTCTTATTAATAAGCCTCGCCGCTTGTTACTTTTCACCTTGTGTTGTCTTTTGAAGAGCATGTTGGGAATGTTTCAAGGTTGTCTTTCTTAAACCTTAATTAAAACCTTTATTCTGCTTCTCTGATGCTGTACTGTTCTTACATACTGTAACTCCTATGTGTGCTTGTCACTGAGCTGGTCTCTTATGTGCTTCACCCAGGAAGATTGCCAGCACAATTGGTCATTTAACCTTTGTTTCCTCAAAAAAAAAACATGAAAAGGAAAAAACTGAATTTGGAATCACTGACTGAACAAAACAGATAAGCTGCTTACCAGTACCTTAATAAAAATACCTTTTTTTGCAACAAAGCCTAGCTTCCAAAATGCATCTCAACTCTTAAATGTATGTCTTGCTCTTTGTTTCATTCTTCTCCCACTAGTGCAATGCGCTCCTGTCGATCTGCCCGAGTTCAAATATGGAACAACACAAGTCTCTCTATCCTAGTGACAGAGTATAAAAGGTCATTCTACACACCTTTCTGAAGAAAGATGTTGAAACAGGACCACAATCTTGAAAATGCCTGCCATCGTATCACAATATATGATACCTTATATACCTTACTTACTGTAGGTATTTTCTAAACTAAATTGGCTTCATTATCTCTAGATTTCTGTGGTTCATAATTTAATGGAGCAGTTGCTTGCCTCCCAGACAGACCCCTATTTTTTTTCTTTCTGTCTGCAGGAAGGTTTGCAACTCACTAATAACTAATTTGAGGGCTTTGCCATTCCTGTGTCCTGTATTCTGGGTTGGTCTCACTGACAGTCCTGTTGCTGCTAGATCTCGAAAGCTTTCACCTAAAGTCTCTACCCCTCTCCCAGAGACTGCACCCTTCAGGATCGGACACCCAGCAGTTTTGTGGTAACGAGACCCTGCCTGAAGTACTATAGTTCTCCCCTCTGAGACTATTGATGTTCGAACTCGAACGTACCTGCTGGGGTATCGAGTCTGTATTTATTTGTCTACCAATGGTGGACTATTTCTGCCTCTCACTAACGAACAACGAATACCTTGCTTGCAAGCTGAGAGTCTGAGTGCTGACAGCCACATCCCAGCTTACTGCAAGAACAAGGTGAACCATTTCACCTCACAGTCTCCTAAGACCACTCTCAGAGAGCCTAGAATCCTGAAATTGAGAGATGTATCAGTCTCAGTTTCTTTCCTGATGAAACCTGTTTGTCACATTATGAAGGAGATCCTAGAAGCAGGGGTGGACAAACGTTTTTGTCCCAAGGGCCACATAAAATTTTGAAACTGTATAGTGGGCCACTTCAGGCTGCTGTTACAGATAGCCTATGCTCTATATAAGTTTAGAATCCAACATAGGCTTATTAGTTCAAGGTTAATGATGCCAAGTTAACTCACATGCCAATTCTTCACCAATTGCCTCAACCCGACGGGTAACTGTTCTGCATGATAAACTTATTTTGTCAAATTTGTTCTTGCTCTCTGGACAAAGAATATCTACAGTTTCTGTCATACACTCCTTCAAAAGCTTGCTTTGTTTAGCAATTTTATATACAGGCAGGTAGCTTGCCTTTGTGCTTTCCTCTTGGATAGTAGGAGGTCGGAAAAATACATTTTGCTGAGCCTGTAAACTAAATGGTTCATGTAAAATGTAAAATGGCTAGTTTGGAAGTTCTATTAGCCCATTCCTCGCATGACAGATTGCATAGTTAGCATGTGTGGTAGAAAAATGCCAACTGAGATTGTATTCTTTGAACACTGTGACACTTTCCTTACAAATTAAATTTCCTCAATTTCCCTTCGGTATCAATAAAGTCTTATCTATCTGTCTAAGCATACAGCCTTTGTTCCAACCTCTGTTGAAAAGTATTTTGCAGTCCATTCTTTGTTGAACACTCTGCCAACTTTCTGCTTCTTCAATCCGCTCATGTTGGCGCAGGTTCCCTCACAGTACGATGGACCCACTCTGACTGGTGAATCAAACTGGTAAAGCAGGGGTTCCCAAACTTTCTGGGTCTGTGCCTCCCTTGATTCGTCAAATTTTCCACATGGCTCCCCTGTGTCAAAAATAAGTTGTATGGCAGTGCGATATTTTACAAAAGATTATAAATTTGCAAAGGAAATGATGGGTCAAAATAAAAACAAAGTTGATCCCATTTTTATTATTTTTAATCATTTTCAAGACCAATAGGCTTGATCAAAATAATAAAAATACTTGAAAAAACTGTTTATTGAAATTATTTGAATGTGCAAACAATTTGAAAAAATTTAAAAAATAGTCAACATCTTTGTAAAATGCAAATCTAACATCAATGTTTTTTTAAAGGGGGGCAGAAATACAGTACAATATATTTTTGTTTGTGCCTCTTAATGTGTAGGTGGGCTTGTTTAATAAATTATGTTAACATAATTCACCAAAAATACTGGGTAGTAATATACTTGGGCCATAATACCAACTTCCAAAACCTCTCAGTCTGTCTCTCCCCAGATTTTCTCCAATGGATCAGGATGTAGTCCCTGAAATAGTGCATAGCCTTCTGCATCACCGATAAAGGCGGGATTTTTTCCATTCTGTACACCAGCACGTTTCTGGCTTCCCATAGAGCTTCTCTTAGGCAACAGATGACCCGCCAGGCTCTGCTTTCTTCCATTTTTGTTAGCTTCTCCAGTCCATATCCGTAGAGCACTTCTTGAGGGTCACTTATGCCACAGTCCAGGAAACATTTTATCCAGCTGCTGGCCATTGTCCACACCTCTTTTGCAGCCCCACAGTGCCAGATGGTTTCTTCTTGTCCACATCTATCCACAGGGCACCTTGATGTCTTCCCCATGCCCCTGGAGTGCATCACAGGCCTTGTTGGTAAAACCCCATGCACAATAAGGCAGGGCATGTCTCGGTATCTGTTCAACAGGTCAGGGTGACCAACTCTTTTCCAAAGATAGTTGCAGTCCTCAGCTACAAGGTCACGGATTAGACACACTTGCTCCCTGCCCTGCAGAGCAAGTTCCAATCTCCTTGCATCTATCAGCATATCCAGTGCCAAATTTTCAAAATGCAGTTTCTTCATAAAGGTCTTTATTATGGTATATGACTACCATGTACCGTTAAAGGAATCTCCAAAACTTTTAATGTCTTCAAATAAAAGCCACAAAGAAAATGAGAAGGATGCCTTATACCTATTCCCCACAGCTAAAGACAGATGCACTGATATACTGCATACTTTTACATTAGGAAAATAAACAACTCAGACATCCCTTTCCCACCCATCTCCAGCTTCTTTGCCACAACTCCTTCCTCACACTCTCCCATTTTGACCTCCAAAAAAATAGTAATAACCCTCTTTAAAACCAATAGCATGACGACAACACTAATAAACAATAATAAGGGTACAGCTGAAACTACCAGAACCTTACCCTCCATAGTCAATTTCCACAAACTCCACAGTCCTATCTTCCTTCAGACCTTCCCCACCACCCCCTCCCAATTCCTGTTTCCCATCCAAATTTTGTCCAATTTTAATCCCAGAATCTTTATTTTATCTCTACAAACTATAAATCCCACATCTTCCTCTTCAAACCAGATTCTGAATTGCATTAACTCACATTTATTCTTATTCAGCTTAGCCCCTGATGCTCCATGGAACTGATTTGTTACATCCAAAGTTTTCTTAACCCCAATACAATCTGTACAAAAACATTTACATCATCCATGCACAGTGCAGTTCTCACCTCTAAATCCCCACTCCCAGGGATCTTAATGCTATCAAACCCATTCTCCATTCTTAACGCTTGTGCCAGTGGTTCTATACAATAAAAAAAAGGAGTGGAGATAACGAACAGCCCTGATGGACTACATTTACTGCCTTTGACATAAGTCCGTTAACGCTTATCCTACTTTCTATTTCCTCATATAATAACCTTACCCAAGCAAGAAACCTCGATGAAAGCCCCGTCTTTTGGAGTGCTCTAAACATATACTCTTGTGAGACACGGTCATAAGCTTTCTCAAAATCCAAATTTAGAACAGCTGGCCTAATATTCCTCTCTCTCGAATAACAAATGGCATCTCAGATCAGTATCAGGCTGTCCGTGATCTTCTTTTCTGCCACACGATAGGCTTGATCTGGATGAATGACCTCCCCCAAAACAGATTTTAATATAATTGTTAGACACTTAGAAAACAATTTAAATTCACAATTCAAGAGAGTGATGGGTCTCCAAATAGCCAGGTCTGTGCGATCATTCTTTTTAAATAATAAAATCACAACCCCTGTTCTAAAACTATCTGGCAGCCCATCTAAAAACTAAAATTCTTTAAAAACAGCTAAAAGATCCAATGCTAAAATATCCCAAAAGGTCATATAAAACTCAATGTGTAGACCATCCAACCCCGGAGTCTTTACGTTCTCTCATCTACGGAAAAATCCTTTGACAAAACTGAACTGCCCTCACACTCTTTAGAATCACATTCACACATTTTTCTAACAACTCAACTGACACTTGTTTCTTTCCTAAAAATACCTAATAAAAATCCTCATTTACAGTCAGCTTGTCTTCAAGTCTTCAAATCACCATCCCATCCCTTCAATCCTGACATCAATCCTCCCCTGCAACAATTTTCTTAAAAAAAATAATAAATCCATTAATTTAAAATACTTCTGTAATCTCTGTTGCAGTCCTTTTTCAACCTCCCCTTTTTCCGTAACCTCTCCTTTTTCTCTCTCCCCATCTCGATGAAGAAAGATTCTGTGCACTCCTTCACCTCCTCCCACCACTCTGCTCATGTATCAAAGAAGCTGTACAAAGACTGCCATTCCCTAAACCTGCCCATCACTTCCTCATCTTCAAGAAGTAAAATATTCAGCTTCCACACAGTAACAGCTGCTGGCATCGAAAGCATACGTGACAGTAAACAATATTCAGAAAAAAAGACGGGTTACTCTGCAGCTGTGCAAGTATAATCATGTATAAAAATCTATGTGTGAGGCTTGGGTCCCAAAAGGCTTTTGTCATGTGAAACCTGCTCTACCCTTCCCTTACTATGTAGTTTAAAGCCATCTTTTAAATTAAAATCCTTACGCACAGTATGTAAGAAGACTGATGATTTATGAGATTTGTTGTGCTTCCCTACCCTCATTCTACCATCTTTCTCTAGAAGACAATTAAAATTTCCTCCCCAATAAGTACTCCCTCAAATCCTGAATTAAAATGTATCTCTCATGTTCACTATTGGGACATTTAGGAGTTTAAATTGACACACCACCAATGCGCTTCCCGGTTTCACCGCAAAGCACCAACGTATCTTGACCCGCTTATGTTTAATTAAAACAGCAACACCATCAGATTTGTTTGACCCACTAAATTGATGGGCTGAACCTCCATAAAAAAATGTTTTTAAAGGTAACCCACACTCTTGTAACAACACAGTATCAGCATTCAAATTACTCCGAAATGATTATATAGTCATTGCCCTTAACTTCAAGAGAGTGCTTCTCATTTTTTGATAATACTTATTAAAACAGGATTAAGGGAAACTAAAACAATGACATCTGCTATTCAGGAACTTTTTTCCCCATTTTCTTTCTCCACTCCCAAAGCACAGCTCTCCCCCCTCCTTTCTGCAATAAATGGCCCTAAAACCTAGTCAGCAGGACTAAAAACGAGTCTCTCACCCCCTGGGAGAAACTGCCATTTCTGCATTCTGACTATTCTGCCAGCTTTCTTCCCTCACTTTCCCACTCGGTGTTAAATCTTTTTCGAAATCTGATGTCTCAGCCGATCTTTTAGACTGCACAATGTACTGTAAATACCTGTTACGATCCCTGCCTCTCGGCAACGAAAGAGGCAGAAGAAGGCGTAGCCTTAGTTCATCAGTCCACCTATCAGTGTACGCTTTCACCACCACACCTCTGTCTCATCTGGTATTTAAGCATTAGTCTTTCCCTACCCCCTCGCTCAGTATTGGTTTCCCTTTCGAGCTACTTAGTTGCGCTACGCCTTCTACCTCCTCGTACTGTTCTGGTTCCGACTTTGGTTTTTCCCCTTTTACTACATCTATTGGATTACGGCTCGGCTTCGGTTGCTTTCTCCTTGTTTGGTTCTCTGGCTTCCCCTGGACTCTTGGCTCTCTCCTTCATCTACGGTTTTGGATTACGGTCTGGCTTTGGCTACTCTCTCCCTGTTTGGATCACTGGCTTCCCCTGGACTCTCGGCTCTCTCTTTCGGCTACGGTATTTGGATCACGACTCGTCTCTGTCGGCTCCCGCAAGTGGGTTCACTACTTGGTTTCGGTTTCACTGGACGAATCCGTAACAATACCATTTGAACCCCATCAGTCACCAAAGATGTCTGACTATCGAGAGAAATGTTACCAATCAAACCCAATCCAGCTCACTTTGCACGTCATTGTCATCCTTTTCCTCTACATTCTCTTCCCCCTCACTACCTCCTGAACTCTCCACATCCTCTTCATTCTCGCTGCTCTCTCTCATCACCCACCACCTATTCCCCTTCTTCATCCTGTTCTATAACCACTATTCCAGCTCTCAATGCCTCTGAATTGGTAATGAAAGAAGGTAGTTACATGGTTGTTTAAGTTTTGTTTAGTTAAAGGTGATGCACTGAAAGTCTTGGACGATGATAGCATTTGGTCCTGTGCTTGGAGAATACCTGTTTCATTATATAAAGACAGAAATGGTTATGTGGTTTTAAGCATATTACTTCGTTGACTGTTTTCAGTGAAAATCAAGGCTTGGTGTGGAGAGTCGGGTCATTGCGTGGAAGCCTGTACAAAATATGTTTGTGGAAGATGCAGGGAAATTGGACATACATATGCAGAATGCATAAATGTCAGGCAACTTAACCTGTGTGGGAGTGAAGATAATTTGTTTAAAGCCTGTCCAAATTTCTTTGCAAATAAAACAAAACAGGGAAGACCATTGCAAAGACAGGAAAAGCACTGAGAGCTGGAATAGTGGTTATGAAACAGGATGAAGAGCAGGAATCAGTGGTGTGTGATGATAATGGAGTCGAACCATCACCACCCTTAAAAAACCATAAGTGCGCAAAAGTAACGACACATGATGACCTTACAGGCCACCATGGCCTTTACAAAACTACCAAAAACACTACAAAAACCCATATTGTGCACCAAAAATAAAAAACCCTAGCCTTATCCTCTTTGAAAGTCTTTAAATGACCCCCCCTTCACTCCTGGGCTTTAACCAGAAACAGATCGTGCCAAACGCCTTTCCCTTGCCCCTAAAGCCCTACAGCCCATCCTCCTCACTCCCTGAACTGCAGGAGATTAGACACTGCCCCCAGCCTCTGCACCTGACTGCAGATATTCTCTGCCTGCTGCTCCTGAGGAATGTTCAGTAATCTACAGGGCCAATCAGATAAACCCCTTTCTGCCTGTGAAATTCCATTTCACTGGAGGCAAATCAGTCAGTCAAGGCAGGTGTGTCCAATTTATTCACCAGCAGGAGGAGGCTGCAACTAAGCCTAAACTTTCACCATCATAATTGGTCTATCTAAGCACTTCCTTAACAAAGTTCAAATGGTTCAAAATTAAGCTGCTTGACTTCAAATTCATTCAAGGTTCCATGACCACATCACCCCAATTTTGACATGTGTCCACTAGCACCCCATTACCGAGCATGTCCAGTACAAACTTTTACTTTAAAATTTTTAAGCCCTAAACGTCTAATCCCCACAATATTTAGCTGTACTAAGCAGGGCTTTATGCTCTGCTGAGGCACATCTTTAGTAAAATCTGCTGATAGGAACAAGTGTCTCGGAGAACAGCTTTCTGCTGCCTTGCTCCACAACTGTGGAACTCACCTCTGACAATCTAAGAAATGTAAACTTTTTTAACCGTTTTTTTTAATCTAAAGACTTATCTGTTTAATCAGGCTTTTAATTAGCTCCTTTTCCATGTCTGTCATCTCTTTCTTTATTTCTGTGCTATGTTATTTAGATTTTTCTGCTGTTAGTGTGCATGGGCACTGAAATAAATCCTTATAAATTCTTATAATCCTTGTAAATGTATCTCTTGCTCACCCTGAGTATATTTTAGGAGACTTTTATTCTTTTCCTTCTCTCATACTTGATGGCCCTCCAGAGTTTGGAAGATAACTTTTTTTTCTGATCATCATGTTCCCTTCTGGGAATACTTAAAATCCCCTACAGCACTGATAACCAGCTGAAAGTAAACAAGTAACCTTGGTTACTCTTCCCCTTTCAGGGTAGATCAATTCCCCTCCGGGATTATACCTTGTTGATGTTAACAGACCCCTTGGTGACCGCTCTCTGCCTACTTCCTGTCCACACTGTCCACACTGTTCTCATGCTGAGACGTGAATACAACTAGACAGGCAGCTCCCAGCTTCCACTGCTGGAGTAGTGGTGGGTGTTCTCTCAATGAGGCTCTCAGATGTTCTGCTTCTCTTGTGCTGTTTCTATGCCCTTCTTATCTGTGTGATTGATAAGTTGTAGGCTGCAGGCGCATGCTGCACTGTCTTTGGTTTTCATGTGAAAATGTGTGTCTCAACTGCATATTTCTGTTCTTATTACCAATCCTACTAATTATTATTTCCTCTGAATGAATATGAGATTTCATTTTCATCTGTCAAATGTGTGTTTATTGTTACTAACACACTTTTGCTGTTCTTTTAACATGTATTTCCCAACACTCGGGAACTGGGTCCACTGTGCTAACATTAGGACATAATCTTTTGTAAATGGTACTGGCTCCCTAGAGTTTAAAGTTCTCCTGCCATGTACAAGACACTAAATGATCTGGCTTCAGGTTATCTTAAATACTATTTTGTGAGTACACTCCAAATCTTAATCTTCTTATTCTCTAGAAGAACAGGCTCAACACAGTGGGTAATAGACCATTTAGTGTACACAGTCACAGTGTACTTCTGTGAAATCACTGCCTAAATCCCTGTGAGTGCATGTCTGTCTTTTCAGTTTATCTTTTGATGTATAAATAAGTTTAACAGAGTTTACTTACTGTTCTTTTTTATTCTTTATTGTACTATTGTGCAGCACTTTGAGTTTCTGAGTAAAAAGTTGTATTTTGTGGTATTATATCATCTTACAATTTCACCATGGAATGTATTGTCCATCAGTTTTGTAACTGAAAATAATGAAAAAATAATTTATTGTAAGATTTGAGTGTGATGGCTTGATTTTAACATAAATTGTAATTGAAAACATTCACTCATGTTTCATACTTAGAATCATCATTAAGGCACATATAAAATAGAACAATAAGTTAGCCATAGTTTTTTTGTACGATTTGTCACAAAAGGACTCAAAATAGAAGGATTAGGATTTACTAACTTCGAATAAAAAATGGCAAGCCTACATTTATACTGAGCAAATCTGTGTTGCACTTGACCACATTGCTGTACCAGCTGTACAGGTACAGTGTGGTATTACCCCTGATTCAATCTGAGATTTGTGCAGCACAAAATCTAAACAGTATGAAATATAGGAAATGCTCTTGGATCTGCTTGTAGCTAAGACTGATGAACTCCTGCTTCGATGGAGTACACTGCAATGTGCTGATTCAGCAGCAGATTAGTTGATTGTTCCTGTACAGCAGCAAGGATGAGCTAAGAATGTTTGTGGCTAACATGAGCAAAAGTTTAGAGCTGTTGATCAATAAGATCAACACATTAAAGTGTTCAGTTCACTTTTCCATGTACTTGTTTTATGGTTTATAATGTTTTAATGAAAATAAAGCACAGGACATTAACAAGCTTTTCAAAGAAGAAAAAAGGAAAAGGTGTAGATTTGTTCTTTGCAGTACAGAAGTTTATATTGTGATGATCCAATTATCATCTGTAGTCACTGCATTGTTTTTTTCTTTTTTCTTTTTCTAGATTATGTGTAAACAAAATGTGTTTAGGTTGGAAGTGAATTAAGAGCAAAGGGTTAAACCCGAAAATTTCTCATGTTAAAATAATAAAGGAAAATTAATATATATATATCTAATGTTTGTTTGTTTGTTTGTTTGTTTGTTTGTTTGTGTTTTGTTTCCTGGCTAGGAGAAGAAAATTTACTGGCAATACTGAAGAGGAGATGGTGGAAGTACATGATCCTGGGGTTAATAGATATAGAAGCCAATTACCTGGTAATCAAAGCTTACCAGTACACCACACTGACAAGTGTGCAGGTATGCCTCTGTATGTATTCCATATCTGCTGGCCTGTTCTTAAGTCTCCTGTCCAGCTGCTCTGGTGCAGCACAGTGTTCTACACTACCATATCACACTTAATTCTGCTTGCATGTTACATGTCCAGGGAAATTTCTTGTAAGGGGAATAATATATGTAAAAAAAAAGAAATCTGTTTTCTTAACGTAAAGGGGCCCACTGTTGTCTTTTTGAAGTGTTGTTGTTCCACAATGCCCTTTCCAATTGCTGGGTCCGCTTCCTTTTTTCCTGACACCCAGGGTTAATCTATTAGATTTTTTTACCTTCTTTAGTTTAATAATAATAATAATAATAATAATAATAATAATAATAATAATAATAATTGCTAACACTTATATAGCGCTTTTCTGGACACTCCACTCAAAGCGCTTTACAGGTAACGGGGACTCCCCTCCACCACCACCAGTATGCAGCCCCACCTGGAAGATGCGACGGCAGCCCTAGTGCGCCAGAACGCTCACCACACACCAGCTATCAGTGGGGAGGAGAGCAGAGTAATGAAGCCAGTGGGAAATTTGGCCAGGCCAGGGGTTATACCCCTACTCTTTTCGAGAAACACCCTGGGACACCACAGAGAGTCAGGACCCCAGTTTTACGTCTCATCCAAAGAACAGCACCTGTTTACAGTACAGTGTCCCCGTTACCACAGTGGGGTATTAGGACCCATATGGACTGCAGGGTGAGCGCCCCCTGCTGGCCCCACTAACACCTCTTCGAGCAGCAGCTTAGCTTCAGTGGGTTGCCAGTTGTGAGTTGCAGAGTGATATGGCTGCTGGCATGTAAGGGAATGTTAATTTAATTAAGCATGTTTGCAACAGATTGCCACCAATTGTGTTTCTTTAAAGACAAGTGAGTGTCATTCTTCTCCCTTCTCTCTGTTCAGTGTCGCTTTATAACTTTCTACTGTTTCATAATTATGAACAGTCTGTGATTAATTAATTACCTCCAATTGTTTTCTACTCCTCTTCCCTTCTTTATAGTGGATAATAAAAAGTGAAAAAAATAATAGGTGATGCTTAAAGGGATTTTTTTATCCCTTTAAGCATCAAATGAAATGTTAAGAAAATATTGGTTAACAAAAAAGCTTTGGAAGCTGCCCTGATAATCTTCACTGACACAATCAGTTTATATATTTTGCAAAAATACCGCATTGATCATTAAACAGAGCTAGTTTATATTTGTTGTAGTACATTAATTACATTGTTTTAGTACAATGTAATAGTACAAGTACAGCCTTTGTTGGTAGTCGAGATTTAAAATGTGCAGTGGATGGAGGATTATTCCCTATATCACTGAATTTTTTGGGGGGTAATTACACAATTTACTGTTGGGAGATGAAAACAATTTTTGAAACCTTTTAGTTTAATAGATTGGAAATAACAGACATTAGAGAACTGTGTTGCCATTTCTCCCCAGTGATAAATCACCACAGCTCTCTGGACAAAGCTACATTACAGTATATCACATAAACTTCGGAGGTGACTGCACAATAGTGAGACATTTACTACGTTGTTGCATTATACCTTTAAGAAAATGAAAACCTGTGAGCTAGAGCAGGCTATCACATAACCACCTGGCTTACAGATTAATGTAGCCCCTCATCAACCTTGAGGAGAATATGCTAATAGTCATGATGAAAAATCGTTCTTTGGTTTTGGAAATTGGTTTAGCAGAGTGCCAATTAAAAATGAGCAGCATGAAAAGACTTACTAAATGTGTAGAACATAACTCAGAAGCTTTAAATATTGAAGTAAAAACGTCCTGCCTACAAATTCGATTTATAGCTAGTCATATATTTATAACTGGTAGTACATTAAGAAAACATTACTGGGTGTCAATAACACAGGATGAACAGACCCAGTACTAATGATTGATTGTTGTGGTAGTTAGCATGGTTATTAGCAAAGATTGTTCATGCATATAAATACTTTAGTGATAGAGTTTTTCATATTACTCTAAGTATAAAATAGTGTAATCTTAGTATAAAATACAAGCACATGGCTCTCTGTATTTTAGAGATCTTAATTGCACTCATGCAGTCAGTTATAGAAACAATGTATATTATATTTGTTAAAATGTTTGAGTAATCTTGTAATCTGCAGATTTCACATACTGAGGGAAATCTTACAAGAATACTTCATCAAACAAGACTCGCACAAAACTTACATACATTCTGGGAGATCAGAGATTACTTTAATAAAGTGTTAGAAATAATATGAAAAACAGTTCAGTGAAAACATATGTTTACGTTACTATCCAGAGGAGGCCATTTGGCCCATGTAGCCTATTTGGTAGTTAATAGGTAACTAACCGAATCACAGCAGCATGGTGGTGCAGGGATAAGCATTGCTGCCCAGCAGCACAGGGGTCCTGAGTTCAATTCCGAATCTGTGGTGCTTTTTCTGCAGAGTTTGTATGTTCATGTCCTTGTGGGCTTTCTCTGGGTGCTTTGGTTTCCTTCCACAATCCAATGACATACAGTAGTAGTAGGTTAATTAGCTTCAGGAAACACTAGCCCTAGGTGTGAGCGTCTGTTTATTCTGCTCTGTGATGGACTGGTGTCCCATCCAGGGTGTACCCTGTGTCACGGTTACAGTCCCCCCTCCTTAAGTGTGCTCCAGCCCTTTCACTTTAGACTTTATTCTGTGCACCTGATTCCTATTCCCAGCCCACCTTAAAAGCCAGACGCTGACGCTCATCCGGGCTCTGCATCTGGTTTCCGTACCGTGCGAGTCCGGGACCTGGAAGCGCCTGGTCCCGTTAAGGTTTTAATCTCTGTTCCCGTTCCTGTTCCCTGTCCGCCGGTTCCGACCCGGTTTCTGGTTTTAATTCCTAGTTTTGATGGATCTCCTGGTTTTGGACTTACCCATGTGTTTTGGATACTCTCTAAGGATTATTCTTTTGGATTGTTTGCCTCGGCCACAACTCCCCCGTGCATCAGAGCACTTTGGACACGCCCCCCTGTTTTCAGCCCCGTATTCCTGCATGACGTTTTCCCAGTGTTTCCCACTTATTTGGATTGTGTCGTCCGCATAGGGTCCGGAAAGAACTGTTCGTTACACCCTGCCTTTTGCCCGTCGCTTGCCAGGATTGAGCAAGCTCTCTCGCGACCTGAATTTAAAGAAGGGGTTAGTAAATGGTTGGATGGATGATGCAATGATCTTCTCCAGACATTTCTTGAAAGAAACCAGGGTATCAGCTTTAACAGAACAGTTGGATATCTTACCCACTCAACCCTTAATATCCTCCTGTTGTAAAATGAACGTTCACATCGTTTCCAGATGTTTGTGTTTCCTCTTGTTTGTTTTTCATGGTTTATTCTGAAGACGTCCACAGGTTGATTTCATCACTGCCTTTGAGGATTTTGAATACTTGAGTGAGCTCCCCTCTCTGTTCAAGATTTAAACAATTCAGTTCCTATAGCTGTCAGTGTAAGGCAGTGGTTCTCAGGGTTTTGAACAAAGTACCACCCCTGATCAAACCAAAGCATTCAAGTGCCACCTACAAGACATCTTCTCACAGAAACCACAGAACATCTCAATGACCAACATGAGCACGCGTGCACACACACTCACACACACATATAATAAAAACAGCACTGAGCACTTGGATAATTTGGATCGTCAGGTTCAGCATTTTGTGTTTTAAAGTTTAATTATATTGTCTAGAGAATGCAAATTGTATTTCAACATAAATATCTAAGTCAGTTTCATAAATTGCCTCTTCTATCTCAGCATTTCCCAATTAGTATAGAATTCTAATTATTTTCTAGTTTATTTTTCTGTGTCTACTGTGTTTGCCAATCCTCTTATTATGGTATTGTGCAAATGTGACTACTTTACTAACTAGTCCAGAATGTGTACAAATGATAGAAATCAGGGAGCATTGTGCTCCTAGTACAGATCACTGTGGTACTTCGCTGGTAGCATCAACCTAATTTGACCATTCAAACATTTTCAGTCACAATCCAAATACAAGTATTTGCTAACCCTGAAAGCTTGAATGATTCCTTCTACATCAAAATTTTAATTATTATCTGAGGTTAAACATCTTGATGTACTGCTGTCATTTTTTCGGAACCATCTGTGAAGTTAATCAAATTCAGAAACTATTATAAACAATTACATTCTTTGAAAGTAAAAAGACAGTAAACCAAAGTGGACGTCTTTTTGGAGATGAGTAAGGATGCTATTATGCTGAACAAGGGGAAGCCAGACACACAAATCTAAAACTAGTTCTTAAACTAACGTATATACTATTGAGCATTTGGGTTGAGGAAGTCAGAATACTTGTCCTTACAGTAGATTTAAAAGGAGAGCTTGTGTCTACTAATAGCACAGTTCTTTGGCTGTGCTTATGTAATGTTTTGTCATACTATCCTTTTCTGGAGTCTAGCTTAGTTTCACCTTTATATTCACTGGGGACTTCAGAAAAAGTACTGTGAACTCAGTCACCAAATCCCTCTGGTTTCTAAATGGGTGATGTGTTGTTGCTTAGCAACATCACATATTCTACAGAACCCTGCATTTTGGAGATGTTTACAGAATGTGACAGAAAGTTGTAGATGCAGTTAATATTACCAACTGCTTCTTTTAGCACAATAAAACAGCACACTTTGCTATTGTTAGCCCCAATCCTATTGTTAATTCACTAAAGCTGTTTCTTTAAGACCTGTGAAATCTTATTTGTGCATCATTTCTTCTTGAAATTCTTGAATTGACACTAAGGAAGATAACAAAAGCTGTCTTTAACTTCACGCCCTTATTGTCCGGTAATTTCTGGTTCATGGATTGGCCGTGCCATTAACTTGACTGCAATTAGACTTGTTCAGGCTTTGGCAAACATTTGGCTGAGCACTACTGTGGTCAGTCAGGATACACTCAGTGGGCAGTGCAGTTTCTGGTGAGAGACACATTAGAGGGAGTGTTTCAGAGCATGGTAATCGTCACTCCTGTGCTGTTACATCAGGAACATTAATAGCCTTTAATGCCTCGTAGATTAAAGGTTAGTAATTTGAAAATTTAGAGTGTATAAAAAGGCTAATAAAATTTTATAGATAAAAGTCAAAGGACATAACAGATTTGAAGTTGTATGTAACCCTTTTGAAAGCGTGAACAGTTAATTCTAAATTTCCGCACTCTTAATTAGTGCCTTTTTGGTTTGACGTGCCTCAAGAATATGTACTAATACAGGAAGTTATTAGTTATTGCTGTAGCACTTGGGCATATTCAGCAAGAGGCATGCAGATGAAGCATTTGAGACAATATGTGCTGTGTGAATTGTCTCAAATGGAGCCACACTCCAGAGTGAACAGTGTCGCTGGGAAATCTTCATCTCAGGGTTCGTCCAGCCACCATTCCTGTCCCATTGTCTCACACTAATAAATCAATTATAAAATCTCTTTGCTGTGATCTGCACTGTATGTGTAGTTTCTATAAAATGAAAAATAAAAGAAATATTTTATTTCTTCATACACCCTTAAATAAGGTGCGCTACTGTGTGGAAATAATGTTAAAACTGAATACAATGCAAATAATTTATATATAAAACATATTTCATTTAAAGTTATTTTTAAAACAATGAGGATAATATATTCCTACCTTAAAATTCAATAAACTATTAAATAAAACAGCTTACGATTAATAATCGGCTAACTAAATAAGGAGAAACTGATTTATGGTCATACATATGAGACATTTAATAAATGGCATTGAGAAGGCGTCATGAGAGAACTTCAGACAGCTGTGGACTGCAGATGCACCAGTGGGATCATTACTCCTGCTTATTCCACCCTGTTCACTGCCTACCACGACCAACAACCTTAAATTAAATGGTTAAATGGATAAACATTAACAGACACAGTGTTGCAAAATAAATTTTAGCCCACACAAAAATTTGCATAATTGTTTTTGTCAGAGAGTTCAACTCTCTGATTGGGAGTGCACTGGAACACAACCCATTGACATGTATTGCTCTGGGACATTAATATATGTGTTTTTGATTTCTGCAGCATTTTTCAGGAGTGTTGACAGAACACAAACAATTGTTTACTCCTATCATCAAGGAATAAAAAGAAACTTTAAACATTATAGCAGTAATTTCAGATGTTCTTGAATGCAAAAACCGTCATCTTCTGGTTGAAAGAACCTGAGATTAACCCATACTACCAATGTTCCTGTCCTATAAGTGCTTAGAAATATGAAATATGTAGATTTATTCTAGAAAAATGTAAAAGGCATGTAAACTTTTATGTTTTTGTAGGAGCAGTAAGTACCAAAAAGGGTGTGTAACACAACCTGAAACAGAGGTTAAAACAGGATTGTTTATAGGCAGATCGGTATAAAAATGACATACAAGGGAAACAGTGCTCTTTTGTTTACAGCATGAAGAGAAATAAACCAACACCACACAACTTTTTCAAGCTACTGAATAGATTTGTCCATCACCATCAGTACCCAGGCAGCTGAGATACTTACTAGCTCATAACAAAATCTCTGGGGCTCTTCCAAAAATCTCACATCTCCAAACTTAGTCGCTTCTTTCCCTCTGGTGAGGTTTGCTCAACAAAGGAGCTGCCTTCACATATTGACCAACTCTGAAAAACCTCTGCTTCCTGGTTTTTAAACATTCACCTGAACAATTGATCAAGTGACTGAGGGAGACAGGTCATTCCCCACAGCTGTCAGAGAATGCAGATCAGTAAAGCTTTCATCTTGTCTGGTCCTGCTGCCCTTTTAGAGTGTGTGATGACTTTCTGTAAGCCTCTAAGCCAAATTTGTATTGTTTGTCTTGAAGAAGTTCTTGTCCCTTTACACCTGGTTAATAGTATAAGGAAGTGTGTTTTGAAGACAAACTTTCGCAAGTGTTCTCCAACATTTTAGGGGATAGGATTTAAAAACTGCTTTAAATGTTTAATTTAATCTCAAATGAGGTAGGAAAATTATTTGTCTAGTTAATATCAGTTAAACACATAAATCACACATTTTAATATTTTCAAATTTCTGAGAGATAATTAAGTGACCATAACATTTGGCTTTAAATCTTAAATTCTGATACCTGTCATAACAGAATCATCATAGTGTTATGTGTCCAATCTAAGCAGAGCTGAGCATTACGTTATTCTTTTCTGCTGAAAGGGGTGTTTCTGTTATCTGTTAACATTAAGGTTCATCATTCAATAAACTCGTGCATTCAAGAGTTGGGTAGTCTGTTTCAATACTGAAGTACTGTAGAAGTTGATGTACTGTATCTAGCCTTTTGTAAGAATAAAACAGAATGTGTTGTTTTTTACTTTATAGATAGATTAATTAACTTTAATTTTTTTTCTGGGAGCATTTTACCCTGAATCTGGAAGGCACATTCTTATGAAAACATTCAGTAAATGTAAAATGATATTATACTCTTGTATTTTAACACATTTACACCATTGCCTGTACTGTGGTTTATCACTGTGTCATATGTCTGTTCATTCCCAGTTTCATAGAGTTGTATTACACTTGGCTTTAACACCATAATGTGCTGTTTCAAGGACAGACTTGTTATTAATATGACACCATGACTAACCAGCTCTTTTTCCTTGAAGTGTAAAAAACAATAATGTTATGAACAGAAAATTCTAGTGTATTTCTTCACTTCCTCTAGTGTATGTTTGGCTACTGGCACAAGTAACAATATTATAACAGCACCCAATCCACAACACAACATTATCTCATGGTACAGTATGGATAGTGACAGTTTTCAGAGCTGTCTGACTGCACCTCTGTTGTCTTCATTTATTCACAGAGGAGAGAATGAGTGTGAAATTGAGCTTCACAATTTCAAAATGGACTCAGCATTTTTATCTTACAATGTTAATAATTATTATATTATGGATTTCTTTCCTTCAAATCTTCAAAGCATACTGGCAGAATATTTTTTCTTTTAATACCCTTCCTTTGGTCAAGTGTAACTCTAGTCCAACAAAGCAACATCAAAAAGCATACAGCATCATCATGCTTTTGTTCCTAGTTTGTGTACTATAGAGACTTTTATCATTAGTTAAGATATTTTTCACATAGTAGACACACAGGTATTTCATTCTTTGATTCATTATAATGAATAATCATTTTCATAATTTAAGTGCATTAAATGTTGCTTTTATTTAGCAGATTTACGTCCTCAAGACCATCTTTAGTTTCAGAGAGAGATTCTTAAATACCTGTTACACTACATGCTTAGGAGTTTCAAACCTGCCCAAGAGGACTTTGTGTATGCCATGGTAGCAATAAAACACTGCTTTGTATATGCTATTCCTCATATTGTATGGTGAAGTGCTCTGGTCGGTGCCACAGAAGCAGTGGCTATTAATTGCTGGTTTCTTCTGTATTGCAGCTCTTAGACTGTTTTGTTATCCCAGTGGTGCTATTACTGTCCTGGTTCTTCCTGCTGGTGAGGTACAAGGCTGTTCACTTCATTGGCGTTGGAGTATGCCTGCTGGGGATGGGCTGCATGGTGGGAGCAGATGTGCTAGTGGGAAGACAGCAGGGCTTAGGTAAGTGATCATTGTGATGTACAGTAGCGGTCAGAGCACAGCCCATCAGAGAATATACTGTATCTGCATGTGCCCTTATATTGCATTAAAAAAGATACTTCTTGAAATCTGAGTATCCGGTGTATCAAATTCCTTGCTTTTTAAGCCTCTGAAAATCCACCTTTAAATAGCAGAAGTATTTGTCAATGATGTGAAAGTGAATTTGCTCAATCAAATGAAAGTCAAGGTATATGTAATTAGTGTGTTGCTATATAAAGGTTAAACTTGCTGAACACTGAGTTAGGAACAAAAAGAAAAAAGCAGTCAAACAGGGACACTATGAGTAGTTCATAATTCTTCTCAATGTATTTTTAAATGTTTTATCATCTGAATTTTTAAAGGAATCTAAATTGATGTGATTATGTATAAACATGTTTGTAGAGGTTCTGGTGTTTTTCAGTTAAAGGTATCACATATTGCAAGACATTTATTTTTTTTATTCATTCAACTCACATACACATATGCATACATACGATTTAATATTCAAATTGATTACTGTTTAAAGTTTAAACTAAATAAGTCAGTCATCTTCAAGAAACTTGAATAGTAGGTAATATCTTATTGAATGTTTTTGTACTATTAGTGCGTAAACAGCATGCTAGCGTTACTAAAAAGAGATATAGCATGTTTGTCTTGTAATATCATTTGACATGTTGCTTGTTAACTTTCTCAACCACAGAATGTGTTATGGCAAAGAGAATCCCCTTGACGTCAGGATGTGTATTGAACATCCAACCATTCTCACCATTGCAAAAATACGTACTCATCTGTTTTTCATCTGCTAAATTTATTTGACATTGTTTAATTTTGGTACATAAATTAAGATAAATCTGTTTTTGAAAACTGCTTTCATTTAAAAATAGGTCAAGCAAAGATTTTTTTTAATGTTACAATTAGTGTCTTTTAAAAACTTGCCAGATAACGGTGTACCTTTTCGTATTTTTATTGTGTTTTAGTTTGAATAACAAGATTAGTTACATGTTTTGATTGATTTTACTTGATATATTTAGCAGTGGAAGTAACATTACCCATTAGCTCCCCCAAGGGTTCAGATTTTGTTTCTTGTGGCATGATTAGTACAGCAATTATGATAGTTTTGGGAGATATATTTTTGTGAACTTGTAGTTGGACAGTGACAACATAGCTGGGAAGATTAAAGATATTTATTATTATGTTGGACTGCTTTACCAGTTACGTCCTGCTGGAGAATCCAAACGTACTGTATGGAAATTATATACCTGAGAAAAATAGTTTAGACAAATGAAAGCCAGATACCTGGCATTTAAAAAAATAATAATAACAAAATTCACAAAAGAGTTGGTATTGCTTTTTGTAAAAATGAAATTTTTAGTAAGAAACAATACTAATTTGTATTATGCTGGTAATACTCTAAGTGGTCTAAATAACTGATAAATCAGGGGTCAGTAATAGCTCTTTTTGTACAATTTAATTTTACAAATGTGCTTGTCATTTCCAAATATACAGTATGCATAAAACCTAAAGCATTTGTGGGAGTGGAATTTGATGGTTTTCTTTTCATTTTAAAGAAATCGTGGAGAGATCCTTCTCTGTAAGAATGTCATAAATTAATCTGGAGTGTGCTTTAAAATCACATCCCATTCACTTCATATGTTTACAGATTTCTTTTTTAACATTTTCATACTGTATCTCCTAAGCAGTTTGAATGAATGAGGATGCTTCGTTATTGTTTATTCAGATGTATATAATAGTATTAACAGTGTTTGTCTCTACATTGACACAGGGGATCATAAGCTCCTGGGGGACCTGCTAGTGCTAGCTGGAGCCACGCTGTATGGCATCTCCAATGTCTGTGAGGAGTTCATTGTAAAGAACCTCAGCCGGGTGGAGTTTCTTGGAATGATCGGCCTCTTTGGGTCCTTTTTCAGTGGTATACAACTGTAAGTATCTGTATTTATTGTTCCAGAAAAAATAAATTACTGACAGAGTCAAACTTCAGGATTATGTAATATCCTCATGAGTGGAAAATAATTTAGCTTTGCTTTCTCTGAATCACAGCAACATTCTTTGTAATACATGAGCCAGCATGCCTCTACTAATTTTAAACAGGACATTAATATAACCATAACTTAGCATCACAAAGAAAGCACAGCAGAGAATATGCGTTTTGTTCCAGCTGAAAACCTTTGGTTTCTCTCAACCAATTCTGATACAGTTTTACAGAGCCATTATGGAGAGCATTCTGACTGCCTCTATAACTGTTTGGCAAGCTGCTGTGTGTTGCTCGCTCTGAGGAGAGGGTCATTGGCTGTCATCTGCCCTCCTTTGATGATTTGTACAATTCCAGAGCAAAGAAGCAGGAAAGATTGCTGATGACCCCTCCCACCCAAGTTACCACCTGTTTCATAAACATCACTCAGGGAAATGTTATTAAAACCAGAACCTGCGGGTATTTAAACAGCTCTTTCCCAGGGCTTGTTTTGACTTCCAACTAGGACCATAATTCCTAGTTATACAGTATGCACTGTCTTAGCAATGATGTATATTAGTCTTGTTTGTGTATGGCATATGTATATGTTCGTGTATGGTCCTGTATATGTACTGTTTATGTTTCTACAGCACAAAGTTACCAGAGTAAATTCTTTGTACATGAAATGAACCTGCAAATAAAGGTGATTCAGATATGGATGCTTCCTCCATAATCCCTTATAGGATTTAGAAGTGGAGATCCTTGATTTCCAGAAGCAAAACTCCCATGCTACCTTCAAGTGTTGGTGCATTAAGGCAGTTCTATGTATGAAGGACATTTCATTATAAAACAGTAATCAGGATACTTTTATTGAATATGCAAACAAGTTTAAAATTAACATTAACCTGAACCCACTTGGCATTTCCAGCCCAGTACATGAGGGTGGTTTTGCATTGGGTCCAAAATTGCACACTAAATCCCTATGAAGCAGTTGGCCTGCAGTTTGCAATTTGTGAAACATATCAAGGATTTCCTGTAAAATGTTATGAGCTGTGTAGTTGCAGCAGTGTTTGCTTGATCTCTTGCTTGGTGTTCAGAAATTGCTAAAAATGCATCCCTGAGGGCAAGGTCTATTTCTCAATTGCTGAAAACATTATTGTAACCTGAAGAACAATTTTCATTTTCATTAGAAACTAATTGGTAATGCTTTTATTTGGTTCTATTAAAGGAGCTGTGTTTCTTTGGTGCTAGCTCCCACAGGAATCTTTTTTTCTCATTCTTTTTTCAACATTGTTCCTCTAATGCAAGTATTAATAAAACAATATAATTATATAATCAGATTTTAAAAAAATACCAATCAGCTTATCCTACCTTGAATATTACATTAATATTACATTTTATTTTTATTGAAAATCGTTTCCATATTTTTTTCATTTTTGTTTGGAGAATTAATCTAATTTTAGACTATATTTACAGTATATGTATGATTATTATATTGACTTTAAAACATGAAATATATATCCAGTAATGCTTTTATACTATTGTGGAAAAAATGTAAGTGTAAGATATTGCTCTTTAATTGCAGATATTATGACTATATGTAGAAAAAGTTCAATGTTTTTGCAAACTTTGTATTAAATTCTAAACTTTAAAACTAAACTAATTAAAATAATCATTACATGATTAAATATAGTTTTCAATTATAATTGTCTGTATATTAATAATAAACCTATTTTAAAGTAGTAACATATTTAACCAAAACCTGCATTATAATAAAGATATGTTGATTTGTGACAAGAAAGGCTGAAGAATGAATGGCAAAATCGCGGTGGCTTTTCTGTCTCCAAGATACGAATTTGAACAGGCATGGACTTCAATTGGTATGTGTTTTGTTAAGATTCTTTGAATCAGCGTGAATTTATTAAAAGAAAAACAATCATCATCTTCTCGGTCAGTCTGACACTGACAAAACTCTGTTGATTTAGTATCTGTATATTTGCTGCTTTATTCCTAAATCATATTAATTAAACCAGCTTTTTCCAGTCCACGGCTGATGCACTGATTCACTGATTCACTGATACACGGCATTTTTGTGGCAACCCCCGACTCCCCACACAGACGCCTCATCGACCCCAGCACGTACAGTATTATTAATATTCTGCAGTGGTTTCGCTGTTGAATCTGTTTGCCCGGAAATGCAGTCTTCTTTTCTGACACCGAAACACGACGATTTTGCATAGTCGCTCTTGGACGTTTTCTGTTTTTGTTTTCTCTGTAAAATTTAAAAAATCTTACCACACGCAGTTCGTACCCCAAACGTACAGCCTGACAACTGGGTTTGCACACAAAGCTAAACAACTCCTTTCTTAATGCTTAATTATTATTAAATATATATTTAATTTTCCTCACGTTAGACTTGTTCTCCGACACACCCGTTCATTGTCTGAAGGTACACCAGTTTGCCTAAGCACATTGAGAAACACATAGACATTTAGATATACCGAAGTCGCCAAATATTTCTACGCGAATTCGTGTATACGCGATCGGTAAAATATATATATATACCTGTATGCAAATACTTTTATATACAAATATACAGTTACACTGTAAATGAAAATTAAAATAATGTTGCACCTGAGCTACGCTTTGGGAACTGGTTACGGATTTAAACTCCATACTGTACTATACATACTAATAATACACCTACAGTAAGATTGATTTCACTTGTTTAAGGTAGGGGAATAGGAGGGTCTAACGCGCTGTTATGATTATACAGTATATGACTTGGGGTATAGGCGTGTATGTCAGGAGCCTAACAACCGCAAACACAAAGTCTACTGTATTGACAGGCAGCGAGATAGATTCATACCTGCTGCGTGATTGTGTGACACAAACGTACGTTTCAGATTTTTTACACACTTTCCCAGGGAGAACAAAATAGTTCCTTTCTGTCACGTTAGGTTTGAAGACTTGAGAGAGTCCTTATGAAGTAGAAGTGGGTGAACTAATACTGTAGACATTTAGGCTGGAGGATTTTGAAGTAATAAAGCTAATTAATCGAATGTTTATTGAAACATTTTTATTAATGACATTAGAATAACAAGAATGTTTGGATTGGATATTCCTTTTTTAGTATACATAAATGTAACTGTTAGTAGAAAAAGGTATCCCAATATTCCTATTTGCAACATAAAATATGCCAGAAACTGACCCGAACTCCAGGTAAAATAGAGTGAAAATGATCAGATGCATCTCTGTCAATAGCAGCACTATGCATATTTTTTCATATAATCTGGTGTCCTTCTGCGGACCTCAGTACATACTAGATATTAATTTTGGTGTTTTAATACTTTATTTTCTGTATTGTTAACTACTGTCTATGTAACATGGATTAAAGAGCAAAAATAATATTTTAAGCAAATATTGAACAGGAAATAAAGAATAATGACAGGTTTAATGCACTTGCTTTCTTCATTTTAAGATTTGTGTTCTATGACTATTTGTAAATGATCACTGCAGTGTGATATAACATGAAGCTCATCCACAAGTAACTTCAGCAAACATTTGTAAAGAGGTAATTAACTCTGTTTTACCTGCATTAGACTGATGGCACAAATAGATACAGTACATCTTAAAGCACTAAATAAACATGAAAATCCATGAATAGACATAGACACCTAGATCATAACATACAGCTGAGCCAATAACTTTTATTTTAAGTCTGGTTCCTGCAGTGAAGATGTTTCCCAGTATAGGTTTATATCCATCTGTATATTGAGGTTTAGAGTAGAATCGCACTGAGGACTAGAATATCGAAGTGTTCTGAGACAACCAGCGCTTCTTGGCCTCCATCCATCACTCCCGCCGCCTGGCAACCAGCCTGTGGTCACCAGCAGCCTGTGGTTCGTAGCCCATTGCTGCTTGGTAGCAGCTGACCGCAACTGGCAGCCTTTCAGGAGGAGGACTGGGAGTCATGGGGAGGAGGAGGAAAGGAGGTGGGAGTGACCTCTGGGCTCTGCTTGTCAGAATGAGGCCTTGTGTTAATTGTGAGGTTCTTCCATTAAACACTACTTGTTAAAATGCTGCAGTCTTTTACAGTAAGTTCCCCGTAGAACACGGGTTTACCAGAGCATCCAGAAAAATATTCCTGTACATTTAAAAAAAAAATCAGACTCAACAAATTTGGTTGTGAGAATTCAAAGTATTGCTGTATGAGGCAAAGAGATTTATGGTAAGCACTGATTTGTAGATTAATTGATTTAAAAATGTAAGCCCTGTTATGTAAGTATGACAGAATGGAATCATGGACCACTGTCCTGTCTGGGGAGTGACAGCACCGCGCTGTAGGGGAGATAGGAAGTGGAGCCACAGGCCCTCCTCAGGTGCAGGTGGCTCTGACTCTGACTTCTGGTCTCTCCAATGCGTCAGTCTGAGTGGATATCCACATTTGCAGAGCCTTTATTAGCTGGAGCTGAACTGAGGTTCTATGGATTAACATTATGTGTGATGAAGAGCTTTTCCACATGGCCTCGAGTTGCTCTGCGTGTGTGTGAATGTGAGAAAGCCAATCAATAAATCCCAATTTATTGTGTAATTGGGGTTCAAATAATTGCACATGCAGGTCTGAATGTGCCTTTCTGTCATTATTGTATTGTGGATGTGTTGTCCTACAGCAGCAGAAGCCTCAGGTTTGCCACAAGCTGTTGGTCCTTTCATTTTTTCCTGTCATCAAGGATTGTCCTTCTATTCTGTGTCTGATATTTATTTTCTTTTTCCATTACAGAGCTATAATGGAACATAAGGAATTGTTAAAGGTACCATGGGACTGGCAAATAGGTGAGATTATGATTTGTATTATTATAGTACTCTGCTTAGAGTGCAAGCGAAAAGTAAAGGTGAATGAAATGCAAAAGGCAGCCTTCCCAGTATAAGCCGGATTTGATTGCCACATCTACTACAGCTGCTGCTCCTGCTGTGTTAGAGTTTACTGCACCATTAGTTAGTCACAAAGCACTGTCAGAAGAAGATCCTTCTGCAGATCCGCTGACATGAAGGGCAGCAGCTCTGTGGTTGAAATCAGTGGAGCCCTGAAAGAAATAACTTCAGGTATCTCTGGCACCAGAATTCTTTAACAGTGGATAATTATGGATAATGGTGTCTATAGCAATGTCTATAGAGGGAATTCCAGTGCTTACAGAGACCTTTCATGTAGAAATGTGACAGATCTGTCTCAATCTGACATTACTACTTTCATAGCTGAAAGAGAAAAAAAGCTTTTATTTTCTTAAATTTGTATACTTTAATATTTTATGAAATAATGTTCTGCTTCCATGATCTCACTGCAGTACTTCCCTGAAGTTACTGTTTCCCAGACTTTAGCATCTGTTGTGCTCTTTTAGTTCCTGTTTTCATGGTTTGATTGGTACAGTAGATGCCATTACATTACATTTTGCCATAAGTTGTGATGCAGCACATTTACACACTATGTACCAACGGAATAAAAGACTGTGATAAATACAATTACATACTGTACACTAAAGTACTACAAGAAAAATAATGAAACTGAATATTTTCTTGCAAGTTTTTGCTTGGCTCATGTCTCTAGCTGACTGTGACCAGAATTCTCTAAGTGGGGTTTCTTACAGTTGGCCACCTGTTTAGACAACATCATGATTAAAAATACAGTATGCGACTAGAATACAAGGATGCCACAGTATCTCAGTGTTTAGCATTGCTGCCTCGCAGTGTTGGGGCCCTGGGTTCAATTCTGGACCTGGGATCTGGGAGACCTGTCTGTGTGGAGTTTATGTTTTCTCCCCATGTGGGTTTCTTCCAGAGACATTACTGGTAGGTTAACTGGCTTCTGGGAAAATTGGCCCTTGTCTGAGTGTGAGTGTGATTGTGTGTGTTTGCCCTGTGGTGGACTGGTGTCCTGTCCAGGGTGCACCCTGCCTTGTGCCCTTTGCTTCACAGAATAGGCCCCGGCTCCACCACAACCCTGAATTGAAAGACGTGGTTAGAAAAAGGATGGGCTATACAATATTAAGTGTACTGCTGTATCCGTGCATACATAGGCAAGCATCCGTACAGCTGGAGATATGTTGAGGTTGGATCAGAAGTGAAAAGTGAAGGCCAGGTGAAGCAAGTAAGTATTATTCAGAATAGTTCTTAAGACTTGTTTCAATTCAAAACGTGAGGAGAGGTGGGTCACTTGATTCAGTACAATGGGGACGTTATATGCACTGTGTAAGGAGAGTGATGAGTTCCATTTCTAGCTGAACAGTACTAGTTGTAATGCACAGCTTTGTAATTTCCATTTGTTTCGTGTCAAGTAAAACGATATTTTGTTATGTAACACTTCTGCTAATGTGTTCATATTCAGTCTTAGCTAGACTGTGACATTTTGGTGTAAGAAAAGAAAGAAAAAGGGCAATAAAATTCTACTTAACCACCACTTTTGATTCTGTACGCAAACTCTTATCAATAATTGCCTTTTGAGAAATACATCCTCATCTGCAATAGAACAGAAAGTCTTTTTGATAGATGGTGTACACTCAATACTCATAAATGTTAGAAACAGAAGTCTGGAGTAATGAGTGCAATTAATGCCAAACAGAAAGTTCTAATTAAACAAAAAATTAATGTATGCAATTTAGCTTTGATTTAAAAAGTCACTCTAGGAAAGGCAGATGTAACTACAACATACACGTACTATACAGTACCTTGAAAACCCTTGCACAGTTTTCACATTTTGTTGCTTTAAAGACTGTAGTCATGACACTTTGAAGAAGCAGTAATTGTTTTATAAACCACTACTCCACATAGGTAATCTAAAAAGAAAAAAGTAGATAATTAATATGAAGAAAAGGGAAATCTCATTATTACATAAGTATTCTAACCCTCTACTTTGGTAAACCTACAGTATGTTCATGTTCAGTAATGGTGGTTTACATTATATCAGAATGAATATATCGGTCTCTATAAGTTCCTTCAGTCAGGCAGTGAATTTAAAGCAAAGATCAAACCATGAAGACCAGAGCTTTCAAACAAACTGAAGGATAAAGTTGTATAAAGGCACAGCTCAGGAGAAGGGTATGCATACTTTTCAAAGTCCCTTAATAAATCATTTTGAGTTTATTATTAAGAAGAGGAAGACGCTCAAATACTGCCTAAATCAGGCTGTCCATCCAAACTGAACAGCTAGTCAAGGAGGAAACTGGTTAGGGATGTAACTTTGAGGCCTACTGTGACTTTCAAAGAGAGAAAATGTCCAAAGTCAACAATGTCCTGGTCACTTCAAAAAGGGAGCTGGTGTGGAACAGAAGAAAAAACATCTCACATCCTAGATGTGGATTGCACCTACTGTAGGTAAAACTGCAAACATGTGACAAAGGGCTCTGGGCTCAGACTAGACAATCTTGAAGCATTATGGTCTAAATGCAAAGCGTTACATCTGACAGGAACATAGTGCATCACTCAGTCAGAACCATGGCAAGCTTTTCAAGACGGATAGGAACATAGATGGAGTTACAGTAAATACTGACAAATCTTAGAGGACAATCTGCTTCAGACCTAAAACAAGGAGAACATTTCACCTTTCCACAAGATAAAGATCAGAAGAACAAAGCCAAAGTTGTGCTGGAGCGTCTTTAGAATAAAGAAGTGAATATCTTCAAGTGGCCCAGTACTGACTTCATATAGAGTTTCTGTGGAAAAACTTGAAAACTTGCACCCATAAGCAATCCTCAAGCAACTTGAGGGAAATTGAGCAAATATACCAAGAAGAAAAGGCAAAATTGTACCAATCGAGTGGGCAAAGTTGGTAGAGACTTACTCTAAAAGACTGGTTAGCGATGTACCCTAATTGTGCCAAGGAGTTCATGGGTCTGAATATGTATGCGTTGGACATATTTATTTTTGTTTTTGCTTTGGTTTTTGCTGACATTTACTGTAACCTTTCTTACCCTTTGAAGTCTTCAATTTGTGCATTCAGTGTTTGAATCCATCAATATTCTAACTCTATCCAGGATACAGTGCGGGCAGGACGCCAGTCCATCACAGTGCATGTTTGAAAAACTACAGTCTATGAAAAAAAAATACAATTTCACAAAATGGGACATCATAGGAAGGGTGTGAATACTTTTGTAAGAAACTGCATGCTAACAAATAATAAATGTTTATTGTTCCAAATAAATGTTTGGATACAGAAATTAAAATGATAGCAGGTATCATGGTAGGTAAATGAACATTTACTGCAAAACTTAATTTTAATCTTACATACAGTGAACAAGACTTAATCAGATTGTACGAGGTGGTTTGGTTTCTTCGTGAGATATATGAAGATAAGAAGCACAAATTTATGTCCACTCTTTTTTTCTCTAAAGAGAAATGTGTGATGTTTTATTCTGTAGTCACCTTCCCCTGGATATATAAAGAAAGTAAAATAGAATCTTGTTTTAGGCTAAGGTTCTAATTTTAGGCTAAGGTTTAGATCACATATTCAAATTACATTAAAATGCACCTTTAAGAAAGAATAGATACAAATAAAAAATAACCAATGCTGCAGGCATTTTGCTTCTTGTTTCTGAAGGTGTGAACTGAAGAACCTCTTTCTTGTGAAGATAAAAGGTGTGAGAATTTATATTGCTGTGGTGAATAGATGCTGCAAAGCCCAAGGCAGCCCTATCGGCATCTCCCAATGGGATTGTTCAGTATCCAATGGTTACCACAGGCTTAGTCTCAAATTCCTGAATCAACAAAGCATTCATATTTTTTTGCACTAAAATGTTGTAAGATATTTGAACGATTTTATCAAGTCCAAGTAACATATGGAAAACAGGACTGGATTAGCAGCTGTGATTAACACATCCGTGTTACACTCATGTACCGGCCAGGAAGGAGAGTCTCACACTTTTATTGCAAAGTTTATTCCAGAATGCTGATTCCTTGCCTTGTACATTTTCACAAGGAATGATGGCAGCCGAAGATTGCGAGAAAGTAGAATCATTTATTGAGTTTGTGGAAACATGGCTTAACCTGTTTGGATGAGGGCCAACCTCCCCGCTATAGGAGGCTAGGACCCCCATTCCTGGTGAAAACGTGACCAAGGGGCAGCTACAAAGGTGGGGATGGAGTGGAGGAGGGATGCAAAATGAATGAGGAAGAGCAGATGGTCATGTGTGGTATATATGGGAAACTAAGAAATTATGTCAAGAGTAGCTGCGAGCTGCAGCAGCTGAGCTTCAGTAGTCCGGCTACCCTTGTCCCTCCTGAACTATTGTTAGACCTCCATTCAGCATGGAACATTATTGTGCTCAATCTTGAAAACCAGTTTCTCCAGCAGTTTGGGTGCTCATTTTCATCAGACAAAGCTCTGTTGACCATGTCTAATACTATCTTCAGTGTCAAGGAATCAGAAGCAATGCCAAACCCTTGGGTGAGTCATAACACAATCCAAAACAAAAGCCTAAACTTGTCTTTGAGCTTCTCCCTGAACTTCTTCAAGTCCCTCACTATTCCTACCAAGAAACTAAACTGCTTAGGGGCCTCAGAACAAGTCACCAAACAGTTTCTTAGACTCTTTCAATCTTTCCAATTCACAAAAAGTTCAGAAACTCACAGTTTCTGGCAGTCCTTCCCCTCTGGTGAATGGTGCACACAGGGATTCTGGATACTGGATTATGGATTCTGCCCTCTGCCCCTCAGATAGCAGACATTCACTCCCACATACTGACTGACACAGGAAGCTTTGTCATCCTGATTTAGTTTTTAATATTCACCTGACCAATTCTCTTCCTGCAACTGGTCAGTTGGCTGAGAGCAGTAGCTTGTTCCCCCAGAGGATTCTGGGGAATGTGGTTGTTGGGCCTGTGCTCTCTCAGCCAGTACTTGGGAAGTCAGGTTTGTCAGTGGTTGATTTGCAACATTTTAAACATTACAACAGTGTTGTATAGCTTGTTGCCACCATTAACTGTCAATAACAAAAGATCTTTTTACATACAGTAATTGTATTGACCAAGTCAACAAACATTAATTTAGTTGTTTCATGTGATCTAATTTATGTTAATTAGCATCATTCAGTACATTAAATGCTGTTTAGTCCTCTGAGTTATAACGCTAATGAATGTCAAACAATGACTTCCCATGGTTTTACAATGTTCACAATCAAACTTAATTTCTCAAGTATTATAGAATATATCACATGCCATTCTTAGAAAATTTAAAATGATTCATATATTGTATTTAACATATCTGAACCCATTACAACGCATCTTCTGGGATTTGTGTTTTTGGAATTGATATAACTTTTTGGACTCTTAATCTATACTAGTGCTGTTATCAGAAATGGTAAGTGTTAAAAAGCTAGCCCAGGGAATTAGAAACATTATGTTTAGATTCAGGTATTTGCTAAGAAATAGTCCCTTTGATGTGTTTTCTTGCCAGATTCATCAAACAAGACATTTAAATAAATTATTAGACCTTCTGTTGCATATCTCAAGAGACATTTTAGTTTCAGGATGCCACATTACCACATCTGATTTCAATATCGATAAAAGAACATGAGACTTTCATAAAGATTCATAGAAATTATGCATGCACTGTTTTGTATTAGAAAAATGTTTGCCAAGATTTGTCCTGTGATTACTTTATAAAATGTAATAGAAAAGTATAAATTCACTAATATAACAATCATTCTAAGCTGTGAGATTTGGCGGCTCCACACAGGTGCTGGAACAGACAGCTGTGGTTCTCTCCGAGCTGAGACACAGTCATCTGTACCCAGTCGTGAACAATGAGTGTGGAGCTCTGGCTGGATTTATGTCATTATCAGTTAATGAATACACACATTTTGTAAGTGTTGTAGTTCATATTGTAGCTTGCAGTTATTTCAAATCTATCTCTGGTATTTTTCAAAAGAGACATTAAATTTTCATATACAGTATACAATAATTGCAGACATTGGTATTATCAAGTTCAAATTAATGCAATTATTAATTTCTTAACAATTAATGCAATTAATTAATGCAATTATTGCATGTAAATTCCAATTAAATATTCCTTCACCTTCCTAATCATGCAGTACTCTGGTTAAAAATATTTTATTCTAAAAATTAAAATTTTCACTACTTCCAGTACCTAACCTGCTAGTCTAGATAAACTGTCATGCTCAATTTGCCATATGAAAAACCGAAACAGTAGGAAAGCCTAATACACATTAATGTATAATTGCATTTTCATCAGATTTATAACAGGACTCACAGCTCCTGCTATCCTCTAGTGAATGTGGCAGAGTTCTTAATCTTGATTGAGGTTCACTTCAAATGCTACTGTCTGCATTATAGTTAAAAAAGGCTTTTACTGAAGGGGGTACACACATAAATTACTTTAAAAGGGTTGATTGTAAAGTAATTTATTGTAAGGAAAAGAATATACTGTTTTCTAAAACAGCTGAGAATAAAATTATGTACATACATTTATTGCTTGAATACTGTCTACTTATGTTCAGTAGACACTACCATTCAACAAGCATTTTGAAGAATTTCATGCCATGTTGAGAAGTTTGTTTATCTTGTTTGTTTTCAGTATGCGCACACTAAGAGTACAATCAGCATTCAGTGGAGCTGACCAGTGTCCTTTAAAAGATCTATGACAATACAAATGTTATATAAATATGATACACTCACCAGTCACACCAAATCTGGATCAAATAACTGAAGAGTCTTTGTTGTTTCATGGCTTTGCAATTACAAGTAGAGTTTTTTAGAAGCGATAAGTAACGACTCCTTTGTTAACACAGTCCTTTGGAATTTGGGTGCTTATGATTTACTTTATAGTTTGGAGCTGATTGTGTTTCTCTATGTTTTTTTCTACAGTATGTACTGTAGTTCATCAAACTGATCCTCTGAGCTTTTTGAAAAAAAGGTTCATAATAGGTCTAATAAAATTACAGTTTAAGATCATGTATCAGTTAATGTCTCATGTTTCTTAGATGTGTTGACTTTGGTATTTAATAGCAATGAATGATGCAACCCCAAATAGTTGAGCATTATACCAGCATATAACTATGTATCGTCTTCTAATTCTGCTGAAATACATGGCATGTGAGCTTGCAAATACATACAGTATATGCTTAGGCCTGTACACCTCAATCTGATATTAATGAGGAAACCCCTCTGGGCCACTTCCTCCTTTCTTCCAGACTGGAGCCTAGACACCCACTGAAACCCTTTTCCTCCTGGCTGGTCTTATAAACCTCTCAATTAGCCCAGAGGAGTGACTAATTCCTCACAGAAACTATCCCAACAGCTCCTTTCCCTCACGTGCAATTTCACTCCCTCTGAGTGCTAATTACTCAATCAGACCAGCTGTGCCTCCTTTTGCAGATTTTTCCAATTAACAAGTGTCTTTCTGATAAAGAATTTCTCACTACCAAAGTGTGGTTTCTGATGAAACTGTCAGTGCCCCAGAGGTGTAGTCTGTATTAATCCGAAAGTAGAAAAGGTGCATTTGGAGTTTATATTCAGACATAATAACAGACATATTGAAGCAGAGACAGTAGGTAGATGTACTACATTTACATTAACATTTACATTCAGTAGAAGATTGTACACAGCCACTAATAAAGACAACAAGAAATGCAGTTAACTACAGCAATATTAAGTTTTAATGAATTTTGGACTGTGTCAATACCCTTAATGTGATATACTGTATGGTACAGAAAAGAAATGTGTCTAAGTAACAAATCTGTTGTGCAAGAATAGATTGCATTTCAATAATACTCAAAGTAGAACAAAATGTTTGATCATCTCTAATATGTTTTAAGTATGCAAGGTGCGAAAATAACAGCAGTATTCTACAGACTATAATAGAAATGTTGTTTTGTGGAAATAGCTCTCCATCTTGATCTCTGTGTGGACAAACTTGTCAGCCGTTTGTTCAGTGTACGTGCCTGCTGGCTTTAGTGTTAACTTGCTCCCTCTAATGGGCTTCTGGCCCCTGCAAGAAAACCGCAGTTCATTTTAACCATGAGACTGAAAACGTGTTCGAAGATGCTTTTTTTGCAGCACTGTAACACTTCCTCCCTTTCTGTCTTCCTCCAGGGTTGCTGTATATTGGGTTCAGTGCCTGTATGTTTGGTCTGTACAGTTTCATGCCAGTGGTCATCAAAAGAACCAGCGCCACAGCTGTCAACCTCTCCCTCTTGACAGCAGACCTTTACAGCCTCTTCTGTGGTTTGTTCCTGTTCCAGTACAAGGTAACGGTTTTCCTTCAGAGTGCTTCACAAGCTTCCGCAAGGTGCGTTTTTCTTAGGCTGGCAGCTAAATAAAAAAGCATTCAGGTTCATCACCATTAACTCTTGTTTGCAGTGCTGGCATGAAGAGAATATGCTTTATCACAGGCCAGATAGTTCTCATATTTTGCGGGCTGCTGGAATATAAATTCTCTAATAGGATGCTTCAAAGTGGTCATTTATTTCGTTTACTAAATCACATAGAAAAACCTGAAAGAAATTAAATAAAAGACTAATTACACCCTTACATCAGTAAATGACATAGTCAGTGTGCCATGAATTTGTTGGATCTGATAGATTCTTGTAAATAGCTTTATCCAGTGGTGTGGTATTTTATTATCTTCAAATATGCAAAGCTGCTCATAATTAGTGCTTAATGAACCCAGTACTTGATGGTCAGAACTGGAAGAGATTTAAAAAATTATATTTGTTAGTTAATGAGTGGCAAATTAAATCTAAACTTGCAATGGCACACAGAAGCACTTTACCATCACGTTCGTGTCCCTTTTGTAAAAAATTGTTTTGGGGTCGTGGGGGAGCCAGGGCCGGTCCTGACAAGCAATTGGCGCAAGGTAGGGTACACCAGTCCATCACACTGCACACACAGACACACACACACCCTGGACAGGATGCCAGTCCATTACACTGCACACACAGACACACACTCACACCAGTAGCCAATTAACCACCAGTGTGTCTTTACACTGTGAAAGGAAACAAGAGCTCCATACAGATAGTACCCCAGAAACTGAACCCAGGGCCCCAGCTCTGCAAGGCAGCAGTGCTAACCACTGTGCCACCATGCCTCCTATTTTGGTATTACAGTATGATCATTTTAATACAATTTTAGTTACATTGTAAAATAATATAATAGTGATTATATTATGTTTAATGCACAATAGGCAATCTCGCAGACCAAAATATTGCAGACTAATTTTGGGCATTTTTTTTAACTTAAAAGTAATCAAAGGTATCAGATCAGATTCAGAATAAGACTGATTTTATTTCTACTGTACATCATTACAGAGAGCAGAAAGACTGAAGCTTTAAATCCAGAACAGCATAATTTCTTGTGTCCAGTCATGTTAGTCAAATCCCCACATGAACACACATATACCCATTTACATAACAGTTCTTATACATTTACTGCAAAATGTCCATGAAAAACTCTTCTGACACCTAGATGAATAGGCAAAGAAGTGGAAAAGATATTAAAAGTTACTTTTAAGCCCCCCTTCTATGCAGTGTTGTTTAAAATTTTAAACGTTTACTCTGATTATTTACTTTTACTCTGATCTAAATGTTAGGAGGCAGTGGGTTTTTTTAAATTAATCAGACAAAACTAAAACATTAGGAATCAGTATTTCTAGAAATGCATGGTAGAATATACATTTTTATATTTCCAAGCTCAATAATGTAATCTAATAATTAAACTCTCAACTTTTCTACCTAAAGACCTCTAAAATACGGTCACACAGCCCCCATGCAACAAGGCTTTGCTCCCCTTCAACAACACCCCAGTCTTCTACCTTTTCACACTGGCTCCACGGACCAAGCAGGCAAGAGTAAGCTCCATGTAACTAATATCAGAACAGGGCAGGTTGCACGATGCAGTGATGCCAGGAGAGGGACTGCAGAGGCTTCCCGCACAGGGCCAGCAGGGCCACAGGGCCAACCTCTTGGCTGCAGTCAGCCCAGCCAGCCAAGTCCACTTCTGAGAGACCCAGATTAGAGCCATAGCCTCAGTTAGAACAGGGAATATCCATGTTTAGAAATACGGATATGGAGGAAAGACCCTCGTTCGAGAGCTTTGAAACCTCTAGATTCATCCCCAGAACGTGTGTAAATATGTGCTTACAGCAGCACACCGTCAGAGCATGCACAGAGGACTAGAAAGTAACATGATATTTGATACTGTAAACAAGGGGTCAATACACATTAAGAACAAAATTCAAGGAGGCAGAATTTTTATTATCTCAAATGCTGCGTCTTAAGTCTCAAGTCTATAACATCATATTTTAATGAAGAATAAGTATACCTGTACATATTTGGTCATATTTCCCCCTGGCCTTTACCAGTCAAGTGCTCCATGTAACTAATATCAGAACAGGCCATGTAACTAATACCTCCTAATAATCACCATCTCTGAACTGGCTTCATCACTCTGCTCTCCTCCCCACTGAGAGCTGGTGTGTGGGGAATGTACTGGCGCACTATGGCTGCCATCAAATCATTTTGAGTAGAGTGTCCAGAAAAGCACTATATAAGTGTAAGGAATTATTGTTATATATTTCTTTAATTGTACCTTTTTTATTCAACTGTAAAGATCAAACGCACACACTGTTGTGGCAGACTGGCCCTGGTAGGGACTGTAAGAGCAGACAGCCTGCCACCAGAGACAATCGGAGTCCTCTATAGTTTGTAAATTGACTCACTGGATGATAAATGGCTAATGAAAAGGCTTTGATGGCGGTTATTGCCACATCACTTGTGTTAATTACTAGAATATTTAGGTATGTTACAGGCTTTCATGATGCTCAGTAGTAGTCTGTGAAGGATGCTTCCTGCACTGTAAAATATTGTCACCACAGTTTTAATTCCACCTTGTTTAAAGGTGGATGGAGTCTGTTAAAACTGTTTTATATGAAGGAAATTAAATATCTGTAAAACCTTCAAGGGATGTACACAAAGTAAAATGTATTGATTGCAAGTATTCAGCCTCCAAAGCAGGTACTTTGTAGACACCTTTGACAGTCATTTAGATAGGTCTCTACTAGCTTTCCACAGTGGGATGATGTTATTTTGTCCTTTTTTCTGGCAAAATTGCTCCTTCTGACAGGATCAGTGGGGATAGTTGATGGGCTGCAATTATCACGCCTCTCCTAACATTTTCTATTGGATCTAACTTAGAAATTGAACTGGGCCCCTCCAGGACATTCACCCTTTGTGTGTCAGACCACTTCAGTGTGTCTTTGGCCTTATGCTTCAGGTCACCTCTAGAAATGAGTGCAAGTGCAGCGGAGGGTGGGGGCTCCCAAGTAGAAGCAGAGGGCAATTCTGTGCTGAAAAGTACACAGTTATGTTTTTGGCTGACGAGCCTTCTTCAGGAATGATGGTAAGAGAGGAAGGTAGCAGACACATAAAGCATCAGAGACCAGAGGACATAGTAGGTAGGAAAGTGTGTTCAAGAGATAGGAGATCTGGAGCAGAAATGTGAAAAGCTGGAATGAATGGAGAGTCTATCATTGAGAGCTGCTGGAAGGTGTGATCCAAGTTTAAGAATTACTGTGGCTTCTGGAGTTTCTCTGGAGCTGGAATCCCATGAACCCACTAAGAGGAAAGTGTAGGAAGGTCCTTGTACTAGTGGCCATGAGAGGTGAATTGAGGAACTTGGCTAAATTGGCTAAAGGAGATCTTTGATCCTCACTGCTCTGATGTGTTTCCTGAAGCTATTGACAAGTGTTCTTCCTGCTCTGTCAATGTAAATGACAGGAACTTCATTCTTCATTCACTCCAAGAGCTACAGTCAATGAGTTGGCAAGATACTCATGATGTTCTGTGGTTGAATTTGAAATGTTCTGAGGGGCCATGTACAGTAAATGCTCACTACTGGATAGACATTAGCAGGTGATGCAGAGGCTTCTGTTACAGCAACAGGTGTCTGGTGTGGATGGTGGGTGTGGGCAGTTAAGGCAACTGTGGACAAGATAGTTCCCCATTTAATTGTTAGTGATATGAGATGATAGGAGGGTCTGGGAAAAACTTGGCAGTCTAGGAGGTCACTCTGTCAAATGGTGAAATTTTCACTGATGACCATGGATTACTCAGAAGTTTACTGACAGCAGAATGCTTGAATTTCCAATTTTCATTTTTAAAAAGGAGCAAGTAAACCCACACTTCTGTGATTGAGCTATTCAGGTAGCTAAATCAGTCTGTGTCTGTGTTTCCTTCCTTAGTCTCCAAACTTTTTAAAATCACCTTCATGTACCCATAAATCCCTCAGGGCCCAGTAATTCAGTGGTTCAGTGAATCCAGTGATTCATCAATCATTTTGTGCTTTTCTATTTTGCTTTCTTATTTGTGCACTTGTAAATTGTGTTGTGTTTTTTTTTTAATTAAAGACAGGAGATCTGATTGGAAACCCATTCCCTAGCAAGAGGTTATTGCAAGTTAATATTAAAATTCCTTTCTGGGAGTAATTCATTGTCTTAAACAAGATGTGTTTTTGTACTAGGTTGGATGAAACTAATTATAGTTTTATTTGTAAAACAGGGTATATTATTCGGATGTGAATCTATTTAATCTGTTTAATCCTAATGAGTTAAGATAGTTCTTATATGAACTTGATATACTGTAAGATATTCTTCCTGCATTAGTAGTTCTGTAGTTGCAAACATCAGAACAGTGGCGGGTTAGCTTGGTGTGAAGGAGCTACACATCTGATCCAACAATCCCCCTTATTAAGTGCCTGCGACCTATTTGCTGTAACCTTAAATAAAGCTATCACTATAAACAGTGAGGAACTGTGAATCCAATAAAAGCATTCCAATGCTGACTTGGTCTGTAATCTGCTTCTGCTCTCTAAACCTCTCTTTTAAATGATGGGAGAAGAGTGCTGCACAAAGAGTGCCCAGTAAATTGAGGTGCCATATTGAAGGAGATCTCAAATGCCATTTTTATATTTCAGGGTTAGAAAGAATCGGCATTGATGAGTGCATTTCAGACTTCAATGAAAGTAAAATGCGTACAGTAATGTGTAAAAGGATTGTTTAAATTGTGAAGATACGTTTTTTTCTATTTTCCTACCAAGCACTGACATCACACTCTCACTGTGTTCTCTTTTCGTCAGTTGCTTTTTAGGGCAAAAATGGTAGGAATGGCACCTGGTTTGAGCACATGTTTTGGGTCAGTATCTAGAAAATATTTTTCATATTATAAACTGACAGGCTTCATCAATCATGTAAACTCCAAAGCAAAGAAAATTTCAATGCACATGTCCTATCCCAAATTACAAATCTTTTAAAACAATCTATTTCTGTTTGCTTTAGACCAAGCAAATGTTGCTACTGTATTAATTTATATTTTAAGTTGTGAAACCAAGGCAACATTTTTTAAATAGACTGCCGATTTGATGAGTGTAATTGAATTGAATTCAACATACTGTATCGACTTCAAGATGGTTTTGCTAACAAATATTGCTTACTTGTTAACTCTGAAGGCAGATCATGTTGGAAGTTTCTGTGGTGAAATGTCTGCTGCACTACCTGTACTTATTCGCTCATATAGCACATTACATTGGTCAGTTTACCCATAGTTGTAATGTGGGATTTTACATCACAGTTCTCGTGAACTCTTGCTCTTGCCCATGGCAAGACCAGGAATTTGCAACAACATGGCAACCATACAGTAATACGAGTGTTCTTAAAATTCTGTATCTAGTTTAGACAAACTGAGAAATGAAGCACCAGTTTTAAATAAAATGCTTAAAATTTAATTGAAATAAAAGGGAAATTCTTTCCCAGTTTAACAAAAACCTAACAAAAGCCTAGATCTGCCCTTGGGGTTTAGAGGGGTAGGTGCCAATGTCATGGTCTAACAGTTTACCTGTCTGAACTATTATCACCCTACTCCCCCACCTCGCAACCTCCGCTCTTCAAATTCTGCCCTCCTTACTGTCCCCCAAGCCCGTCTACATTGTATGGGTGACAGGGCCTTCTCCTGCTATGCCCCCAAGCTCTAAACTCCTTCAAATCCAGACTCAAAACCCTCTTCTTCAGAAAAGCCTTTACTTAACTGGTTCCATTCTTCACCCCTCTGGTCTTCTTAGTACCACCATCCACGGTCTCCTCTATATATTGTAATTGTGTCTTATCTTGTGTATTCTCCTTATTTATTGTTATACTCTTCTTATTTATTGTTATTGTCATCCTGTAAAGCACTTTGAGAAGCCACCTTTAAAGACAAAGTTTTTTATTATTATTATTATATTATTATTTATTTAGTGAAATATACTTCATATTGACTTTATATAAAATAAAAGTGCATAAACTTTTTTTTTAACTGGATTTTTAAGGCATTAGTATGCCTTAGTATGTTGTATGTTGGTAGCGCCTTTAAAGGTGGCTTCTCAAAGTGTTTTACAGAAAAAAAAACATTAACAACAACTAATAAAAAAGCACCATTTCAGTGAGAGGGGTGAGCCTGTTTAGTTGAGCAAAGCAGATGTGAATTAATTTTTCGAGCCTTGATACAATTCACAACAGAGTCTAACAGATATTAAATCGTCAGGCATTTTCTTGACGGCAAAGTTCTTGCGGTGGATGTTGTAATGCGTACATTAATTTCTGGAGCAACCTATCTAATTCGTGCAACTACACCGTTATGTCGGCTTGTCATTGCTCTAGCACCGTCTGTACAAACTCTGACGCATTTTATCCAGTCGAGGCAGTTCTCTTCGATAAATTCATTCAGAAGCTGAAATATGTGCTCTCTTGTAGTTCCTGTTGTTAGCGGTTTATAGAACTCGTATCTAACGTAAACGAGCAAATTGGCCAAATCGACTACAGACTCATCTTATTGCAGTGAAAAACATCTGCTCATCTTAATGCGCTCTATCAGTGTACTTTTGATATAATCCTTCATTTCAATAATTCTATGAATGACTGTGTCTTTCAAGGGGAGGGGGGCAGCAGGTCGAGCTGTTTAGCAGCTTTTTCTCTACACATAATACGTGTCAGCTCTTTTGCCAACGGTAAATAAGGTTCTTCAAAAATAGTGTAGCTTACCTGCTTTAGCAATCCGCAAGCTTGCATTTTTCCGTGTTTCTGTTTTTATTTCCGTATTTATTTAAAGTTTTTATTTCATGCGCATGGGAGCGAAACACAGAGACACTCGGTGTATTTTTCTCAAATTAGAACAGTTCTTAAATATTTTTCTGTTATCATGCTTTCGTGTGCTCACAAGATTACCTGCGTTCGTAGCACGTATTTCTATGCATTCCTGTGTTTACAACGTTAGCATTGTTCCAAAATCACGCACATTCTCCTTTCTCCCTATTTGCTGGAGATACAGTAGCTTTTTTTAAATACAATTGGTCATTTGCATCCGTAGCACGCATTCCTATAGAGTGGTATAGAATTACAGAGCATCTCTTGTGTCCACTGAACTATTAGCGCGCACTGTATCGTAGTACGTAGGCTGCGTATTCGACACGTATTAAAATACAAAATATGAAAACCCGTCCCAATTTTTCAGCGCACACGACACAGTTCCAGGGTCATTTGGCGTACCACTTGGCGGCACTCCACGTACCACTGCCGGTAAGCGTACCACAGTTTGAGAACCACTGGTCTAGGCTAATGACTTCTCCAAAAGCTAATTGGAGTCAGGTGTTGCAATCAATGAGATTAGATTGGAGGTGTGGTTTGGAGGTGCCCTGCCCTATAAAAAAGGCACACAAAGGTTACTGACAGAGTCTTCTCTTCTCAAGAAAGAGCTGTTCATGTGAACCATGCCCTGATCAAAAGAAATATCAGAGGACCATAGAAGAAGAATTGTAGAGATGCATAAAGCTGGAAAATGCTACAAAAACATTTCTAAAGGCCTGGGTGTTCATCAATCCACAATAAGACAAGTTGTGTACAAATGGAGGAAATTCAGTACTGTTGCTACTCTCCCTTGGAGTGAGCGTCCTGCAAAGATCAGGGCAAGAGCGTAGCGTGCAATGCTGAAAAAGAACCCTAGGGTAACAACAAAGGACCTGCAGAAATCTCTTGAACTTGCCAAAGTCTCTGTTCATGTGTCAACTATAAGAACAACACTGAACCAGAATGTTGTTAATGGAAGGACACCACAGAGGAAACCACTACTTTCCAAAAAAAACATTGCTGCACATCTCAAGTTTGCAAAAGACCACCTGGATGTTCCACAATGCTTCTGGGACAATGTTCTGTGGACTGAAGTGACAAAAGTTAGGGTCTTTGGCAGAAACATGCAACGCTATGTTTGGAGGAAGAAAAGCACTGCACACCAACACCAAAAGCATGGACAGCTTGCTATCATAGAGGGAACAATGAATTCTAAATTGTATCAAGAAATTTTACGGGAGAATGTGAGGGTAGCGATGCTACAAGACAATGACCCAAAACACAGGAGTAAATCAACAACAGAATGGCTTAAACAGATGATAATTTGTGTTCTGGAATGGCCAGGTCAGAGTCCAGACCTCAACCCAATTGAGATGATATGGCATGACCTGAAGAGAGCTGTTCACGCAAGGAATCCCAGAAATATCTGGAAGATCATGGGAGATCCCTCTCGCCTGAATAAAATCCCTTTGGTCTTTAGGCCTCTACATAAGTTATACAGTATGTTTGTATTACAGAATGACAAAGTGCAAAGACAGAAATAAGTAATAAAATGGATTGCTGGGAATGAAATAAATTTAAAAAACAGTGTTAATACATGTTTAACACTGACACGTTATAGACACTTTTGTTCTATATTTAGACGTGTTACTGCTGTGTAGATTTACATAGATTTGTGTTTAATTTCAAACAGCTTACCTTTTAGGGTACATTAATGCACCTAATTTAGATTCAGAACACTTTTTATTGTCACTTTGGCCATCATTGCCCTATACAGGAATTAATTAAAAGACAGCAAGTTTTATTTGCATTAGGAGGTGTTTTGAATACAGAATAGATCGATTTGTCCTTCCTGTAGACAATACATTCCTGAGGTCAGGTGTGACAGCTGAGAAGAGGCCAACTGCATTAGTCTGAGAAAACAGAGCATTGGTGCATGTGGAGGGGAATTATAGTTTCATCAAAAGGACTGATTAAACCTCTAATAGAAGGGCTGTTTTCAGAGTAGTCCATTTACTACAGCCTGCTGAAAAAACAGGTCAGAGATTATAAGCAGACCATTTTTGATATTTTAGACTCTTTAGCATCTTATCTTGCAACTGAAAATGAATTGCAAATATCTGTTTATAACATACAAGACATGGAAAACAAAGTTAAAGAGAGATATATAACATTTTGGATGTAGACACTTCTTAGCAGGTAGTATTAATATTCTTAGCATGTAGTATTAATATTCTGCCAGGAACGACATTAATCTGGACGCCGACAATGCTACTAGCTATATCTGCATAGAATGCATAGAAGATGTTGTCCCCAGGATTACAGTTTGCACATACCCAAATCACAAACCATGGGTAAATGACAAAGTAGGAGCTAAATTCAGAGCTAGAACATCTGCCTTCAACTCTGGAGACAAGGACATGTGCAGAAAACCCAGATTTCATCTCAGAACACCCATCAAAAAAGCCAAATATAACAACAGGGGAAAACTGGAATCACACTATCACGACGACCAGGACACAAAGATTTTTCTTTGCATTATGTTTGGTTAGCTTTCCTTCAAGTGTTTGATAAGATGGAAGTGTTAAATGCAGAGATGAACTTCAACATTTTCAAATTTGATCCACTGATTGAAATGAAAATTTGAAAACCTTAAATATAACTAGCGTAGAGATAATAACAGTCCTAACAGTTCTGTGAACAAACATTTACTTGATCTGGTACATTGCGTAAACAATGAGTTATTCAATCAGGGCTAGTGTAGGATTACATTTATGGAAGAATACTCATGAGGTGGGGAACCTGGGCATATTATTCATGTTCAGAATATGTAGCTCCATTGAAAAAAGCACCCCACTGTTTGCATTGGTACTTAACTCAGTAGGATACCAGATAAATACAATGAAACCACTGGTGTGCAACCAGGAATATGACAGGGATCTCCAAGGAAGGTATTCTCCTGAACCCCTGAAATTGCAAAGAACTTTGTCTGGCCTTTATTTACAAGTGTTTGGCAAAGATCACTCCTTTCTTCCTGCCTCAGGGCTCCTACTGACAGCCCATGTCAAGTTTCTGTACTCTGAGGCATTTTGCCCTGACTATGTGTTTTAATAAGGCCTTCTATGTTTCACAATAATTCATTTTGCATTGAGATTGATGCACTTGATCAAATATAAGGGCAATAATAGTTAGCAGGCAAGCTTATATCTCCTCCCAGGTAATTTCACACATGAGTAAGCGAACAAAGCAGCAGCAAAGTCTGAAAATGAATTTCCTTCCTTGCTTTCCATATGTCAGGCTGTCACGTGGTCTGGTACTTTAAGAGTGGCCTGGTCCCATTTTATACCAATAATTCCATTTATTCCCTTTGATAAATTATTTTTCATTCTCATTTTCCTATTTTTAATGTGAAGACATTCATGAGTTCATCACCTCACATTTTATATGGAATGAATCCCAAAAATCTTCTTTCTTTGCAAAACAAACCTCAGCGTATGTGAATGAAATTTCACCTGATTAGCTATCATCTAGCATGCTCTTGCCTACTTACAGTGGCAACATCATGACCATTAAATATATTTAGAAACAGAAAGATGTTTGACAGAAAAGCGACAGTATATACAAAATTACTCAGTCAATTGTCAGATTATGAATCTCACAACTCCAAAGTTCATTCTTTAAATCCAATAATTATTTTTCTACTATGCACACAAAACAAACTGTTGATGATGAGGCAATAACTTTGAGTAGCTAAAACGTTTATTCCTCTCAAGTAAGTGTAAGAGAAACTTGAGATCATAAAGTATTATTTGCTGAACAGTCACAAAAAAAAACATAATCTGTGGGAGCTGTTTCTAATGTGATTACAGTTCCTCTGTAATTCACATTTGTTGCTGTCAGTAGCTAGTGGCAGATGCAAGCAAGAATAAGAAGCTGCTTTTTGCCTGCATGTTGTTACATGTGCTGCACAAATGCAGATATTGTTCAGGCTGGCCAGGCCAGCTGATGTCTAACCACAGTGACTCCTGGATATGTCTGTAACCTCCTGATCCACTGTTTTTTCCCCAGGTAAAATTAAGAATTTTAATCCTGATGTGTGTTTGACACTTGCAGTAGTATACTGTATACTGTATATGTTACAGATTTTCAAGTTGGTAGCTGCATCAGTATGTGTAGACTGCAAAGTAAAGGTTTATTCCACTCTGAAAGGAAAAGAAAAGAGACACAACGTTTCAGCTGTGGAGCCTTCATCACGTGTGACTTCACCTGACTTCAGCCAAAAGGTTGTGTCTCTTTTTCATCAACGGCCATACTGCCATGTTTCTCTTTTTTCAGCGTTAAATTAACCATTACCTGTCCCTGTACAAGTATGTAGGATAATTTATCTTTTCCTCTACGAATTAGATTTGTGTTTAAAGAAACAAAACTTTTAAACCTGACATTCAGACTTCAATTAGTTGTTCTTATTTATAGTAAATTCCAATTGTTTTTCTTAAGGTTTAGGTGTTTTTTGTAGTCAGTCTAAAGGTGCAGGGGTCAGAGTACAATAAACAACATGCATTAGAACCTTGCTTTTCTCAAAATCCAAATGATGGATGGCGTAGAGGACAGAGGATGGAATTTAGTTTCTATTTGTTTACACCTTAAGGGCAGCAGAACCAAATATGCTGCTTATCATCTAACACATTTACCGCTAGCAGTCATATCACCCTGCAACTCACAACTGACTAGCAGCCATATCACCCTGCAACTCACAACTGGCAGCCCACTGAAGCTAAGCAGGTGTGAGCTTGGTCAGTACCTGGATACGAGACCTCCTGGGAAAAACTAAGGTTGCTGCTGGAAGAGGTGTTAGTGGGGTCAGTAGGGGGCGCTCACCCTGCGGTCCATGTGGGTCCTAATGCCCCAGTATAGTGACGGGGACACTATACTGTAAACAGGCCCCGTGTTTTGGATGAGACATAAAACCGAGGTCCTGACTCTCTGTGTCATTAAAAATCCCAGGGTGTTTCTCGAAAAGAGTAGGGGTGTAACCCCGGCGTCCTGGCCAAATTTCCCATTGGCCCTTACCAATCATGGCCTCCTAATAATCCCCATCTCTGAATTGGCTTCATTACTCTTCTCTCCTCCCCACTGATAGCTGATGTGTGGTGAGTGTCCTAGTGCACTATGGCTGCCGTCGCATCATCCAGGTGGGGCTGCACATTGGTGGTGGTGGAGGGGAGTCCCCATTACCTGTAAAGCGCTTTGAGTGGAGTGTCCAGAAAAGCACTATATAAGTGTAAGCAATTATTATTATTATTATTATTATTATTATTATTATTATTATTATTATTAGACATAAGACTAAGAAAGTTGTCAAATTAATTGATGAAATGATGGATTCATTACATAAATTGATTTATATAGATTCATCAGGGATTAACTGTTATCTAATATTTCTGAAAGGACATTACCTATAAATCTTAAAAGGTTATTTAAAATAAAAATTAAATGATTCTCTTTAAATAATTTCATACCAGGTGGCTGCTGCTAAACCCAGCTTCCTAATAGGAAGTACAATATCCTTCAGTAGGAAGTACAGTAACACTGCATAATAATAATAATTCCTTAAATTTACAGTATATAGTGTTTTTCTGGACACTCCACTCAAAGTGGTTTACAGGTAAAGGGGACTCCCCTCCACCACCACCAGTGTGCAGCCCCACCCGGATGATGCAACGGCAGCCATAGTGCGCCAGAACGCTCCCCACACATCAGTTCTCAGTGGTGAGGAGAGCAGAGCGATGAAGCCAATTCATAGATGGGGATTATTAGGAGGCCATTATTGGTAAGGGCTAATGGGAAATTTGGCCAGGATACCGGAGTAACACACCCTCCTCTTTTCAAGAGACGCCCTGGGATTTTTAATCTGATGGACGGCACCTTTTTACAGTATAATGTCCCCATCACTAAATTGGGGGCATTAGGACCCACACAGACCACAGGGTGAGCACCCCCTGCTGGCTCCCAGGAGGTCTCATGTCCAGGTACTGGCCAGGCTCACACCTGCTGAGCTTCAGTGGGCTCCCAGCTGTTTGTTGCAGGGTGATATGGCTGCTGGCAGTAAAATACATTGCAGTAGATCTGTGCTGCAATTCAAATAAAGAGTGAAAATGTTTCAGTACTGCAGAAGAGAGAGAGGCTGCTATTACAGTATATCGTACAGACGAGACACCATATTGAAATGACTAGCAATAAAGAAGGCTAATGGAGGATAAGATTGTAAATAATGTGTTTAATCATAAATATTCTTTGTTTCTGAACCATAGTTTAAGTCTTTCAAATTGACTTGTTTGACTTCTCTGTATTTTAAGGTATATTATATTTAGTTTACAAACCACCTTTACTGGAAACTGAAAAAGCATAAAGAAATAGTCCATATATACAGTATGTGCACACAGTGTATATGCAGACATATTAAGAGTAATACTTGGTTATCTTAGAAAAGTAATCATTTTTGCATCCTTCCAGGCATTTCCACTCTTCATTTACGCTATCCGAATGATGGTTGATATAAATTCCCACGAGCTTCTAGATTCAATCATCTGATTATAAAAAAGGATTTCCATGACTTTATTCAGCATTTAGAATTTCATTTTTATGCTTTTGCCTAAAAAATTTCAAAGTTAACCTGTTATCAGCTAGTACATGGAAAAACTGCCATGCTTTCTAAAAACATGTTATTCAAATTCAACCCTTACTGGATAATCATAATTGCAAATAGTATTATAAAACACTTCAGATTAGAGTTTGAATACTGCTATACTGTACTATGCAATACTGTATGTCTTACTATATTCAGTTGAGAAATCTTTAAATTGTTAATAATATGCTACATCTCAGATGCTAGATGTGTGCTAGTTATAATAGTGTACTATAGTAGTTATTATAGATGTGGACACATTACAATGAAGCAGTCAAGATGGAACCTACTGTATAACAGCAGCAGGTGACAGGCTAGACTCCTGTAATTGTTAGCATACTGATCAGAAAGCCTAAAACAGCATGACTTAAAATGCCCCTCTGTTTCCATTATTGAACCATTGTGCATTTGGAATTAGATTGTAATGCTAATGTATTGCCATTAACAGTATGCTTTTTAACAAAAGGAAAACAATACTGTTTGACTGGGCATCTCAAAAGAATTCTCCAGTATAGGTGGGAATATAGCCAAATGAGCTGTTTGGTCAGGCCAAAGTGTATAATAACTCTGAGTGGGTGTTTCAACAAATATGTTTCTTTCCCCCTGCTTAACTGCAATCTGACCTGAGAGGTCATACAACAAAAGATGAATTATATAATAGATTCATAGGAATTTAATAATAATAATAACAATAATAATAATAAAATATACAATTATATAGAAATAACTTAATAAATCAAGCACATTTATCACTCCTTAACATTAAACAGGAACTGCTTTGCATTTGGAATGATGGTATTGCTTTTTAGTAAACGTGGTGTAATAATATAATGGCATCAAGATTTCGAATTATGTATTGCTTCGTGAAATTGACAGCTAAATGATGACCCATTCAAATTATACATTCTTTCTAAAAGGAGGGCAAGTGAAATAGTCAGCACATGTTTAGCAGTAAGAGATTTAAAAAAAACACATTCGCCTTGCTTTTGAGTAACATTTTGCAATGAAAAACAGTTTACATGATTCGTCAACACCTGAGGAAATACTGTGTAAACAAAATATTTCAGATCATATGTACTTGTAGACTCAACAGATCCTAAAACAAAGGTTCTAAACTACATTTAACTTCTCCAACAGATAGCAAATGCCACTGTAGTGGCACTAAAAAACAAAATACATCCTCATTTCAGGACCCAGCTAGGTAAGAATACAACGAGGTTAAGACTTCCAGTTAACCCAGTTGCTTTAATTGACATTGCGAAAACAGGAATTACTCTACCAGCCAGAAAGCAGTTTTCATGAGAACATTATTTTTTCAGCAGTCTGTGTTATTTACACTGGACAAATGAAGAATACTGTACATTACTGACAGAGAAGGCCTAACTCTGTTAATTAATAGTCCTACTTTTGCTTTAAAATATTATGCTAGTACATAAAGAATTGAATCACTTATAGAAAAATATTAAAGTAGAAAGGTTTTTAAGCATACAGTAAGTCCTGTCAAAAGAATTGAAAAGTAGTGATTATTTTATACTTGCAGTTATTATTCCTTCTGCATTATTATAATGGCTGTCAAACCTGACACTTAGCTTCCCCAATTCACCAGCTTTATCAAAAGGTATGTGATGTCACAGCTGTGAACATAATTATTAAAGTTTTAAGTCTTTAATTTTCAGACTTGATGTTTCAAAAAATGAATGGAAATACAAGGAGTGTGAATTAGAGCGCCTTATTTCAGCAAGTTGAAGGAAAGTAAGAAGCATTTTCTTCTTGAGTGCCAATTGCTTTTGAACTACACTATGACTATGAAATAAACTTGGCGTTGTTGATGGCTGCTGACACTTTTTAATGTAATTACAAGAAATGCATTTAATGAAGCACTTACAGTACAAGGATGAGATTGAAGGTTTCCTTGACTGCTTTGGAGACTGAGTAATGATTTTCATTAAGTTTCTTCCGGATGTTTCACAGACTGAAAAAAGTTGTTACTATGGTCACAGATAGTAAGCTCTTAGGTGAATCAATGACAGATGAACACAGCAATAAAAAATATGTCGTCTCCATTTGCGAAAATAACAAAAAGGCCCCTGAAATAACTGGTTGGTCACCAACGAGAGTATTTATGCTGCAAAACAAATTGACACCTTAGCAATAGCACAAATAAGAACTCCTTCCTACTGGCTTTAAGTTCTGGACCAATTGATTTGTGTCAGCTATACAATTACTGTCATTATTTTGGGGCAATAATAATATACCATCTTACTCTGATCTCAGAAAATCTCAGAATATGCCTGCTGACATTTTTTACTGCCCCCTTTGGTTGAGATGATTGTGAAAGATACACAGAGTAGATTAAACAGCAACGCCCTGTTCCTTTAGGATAGTTTATTCATCCTGCATGTGGGACAATGGCATTCAGCTGCAAACACTGAACTGGATGAAATCTGATTAGAAAGTGGTCATACACAAGCCTACTTTTAAGAGCATAAAAAATAAATCAGACTAGAGGAGGAACATTTTTCAGTTCATTAGGTTTATGTTTTGGTAATTTGGACCTTTGGATGTCAGAACAGCAACATCTTTTTTTCTACTGTGGTGATCAAAACTGAACACAATATTTTAAAATTTAACAATGATCTGTAATAGTCACTAACCTGCTTTTTTGTTATTACAATCTGCTTCAAACCATACCATGGGGCTGACAACAGAAGATCAGTGTTGTCACAAGCCCCCTCCCTTACGGGGAATGAACCAGGGAGCTGCTGAAATGGTGAAGTTGGGATTTATGTATAGTTGAGCGGAAGTACATGATTAGAATTTCACCTCCTTCTGAATTTCGGCGAAGTAACACCATACATTGCCCACATTGATTCATCATTACAAATATCCCCAGAGCTTGTATTTGCACCTATTAGTTGAAACTTATTTAGTACATTTGTGATCTCTGTCTAGGATAACCTGTTACCAAAATTACAGGTAAAGACCGGATTTTGAAATCGCCCTTTAACGGAACATTCGCGTGTAAATTAAGCATTACACCTTCGCAAAGATGAAAATTGGCGATTAATGCTGGCATGCTATGGTTTGTAATACTGATAAAATTTTTACTATACCTGCCAAAAATCAAAATGTGTCAACAGCTGCAAAATGTTATTGACTCGATGTCACTGTCTCTGGCCATCATGTCCTCTGTGAAGACACTCCTGCAGGATAAATATAGGGGCACAGAAGTATAGACACAAATAAGAAGGGAGGAGAATCACACTTCAAAATAAAGCATAACCATAGCTTTATTATCAAAAGTTACCTTTTTTGTGTACTGTGTATGAACATTCTGGCAGGAGTTCCTTTTACATGCAAGGTATTGTACATGTACGGTTTGATAATGCATTTTCAACAGACTTTATTATGTTATTGATCTTAGGGAGAGTAAGTGAGAGGATCTTCATACACCACCGCAGAGATTAATTTTCTAAGTTGATTTAAGGAAAGCAGGGTAGATCATCTCTATTTCCAGGTTATTGCTCTTAGGAGATGCATCTTTCCTGGTTGGCAAGAGCATTGTCTCTTGTTTCTCTGTATTGTAAGAAGTTAATGAACCTCTTGACAGAGCAATCTGTTTAATTTGTTTCATAAATATTGCTCCCATGAGTATTTACTTTACTGAATTCTAAATTGAAACCCTGCAGGCAAGAAGCAATCATTCTAGTTTTATTTTTAACATTGGAAGAGGAAATATCTGTCATTTCTAAGGGAATATGTCTGAATAGTCATTTATGTTATACAATAACAACCAATTTCTTCTCACATTACTTAAACAGAATCTTCTCTATTTGCGACCTTTGTTTCTAAGATATTGTCTGTCACACTATTGACATGCCACAATCCTGGTTTGATTACAATATGGAGTCATTACATTTGATCAGAAAAGTTAAAAGGGTCAGAAATGGAGTGTCACGTTCGTAAACCCCTCCTCTTAAGGGCGCTCCAGCCCTTTCTTGTTTGTTATTCATCTCCCACACCTGCTCCCTGTTCCAGCCCCCTTTTCAGCTCCCCCTTATAAAGCCAGAAGCCTACTCTGTTCCGGGCTCTGCATTGGTTCCCGTACCAGGCGAGTCCGGGACCATGAAGCGCCTGGTCCCATCAAGTTTTTAAGTTCCTGTTCCTGCCGGTTTTGACACGGTTCCTGTTTTTATTCTGTTTGTCTTGGATGGACCGCCCTGTTTTGGATTTTCCCCCTTGGACTCACCTCTGGACTGTTTGCCTCGGCCACACCTCCCCTGAGCACCAGCGCACCATGGACACGCCCCTTGTTTTCATTCCTGACCCCTGCATGCTTTTTTTCCTGTGTTTTCCTCACTTACCCCGGATTGTGTCGTCTGCATAGGGTCCGGATAGAACGCTTCCGTTACATGGAGTAGTCCTGGACTATAGGTAAATCATTACATGGTTTACATGATTAAAAAGTGAAGTGGTGTTGCTTCATTTTAAAAAATGAAAATGCACCTTTTGGTGTAATCATTTCTTTGCATATTAAGGACCATATTAAGGGTTGTAATCTGCTATTCTAGTTTGAAGGTATTTCTATATTTCTATAATGCAAGCTCTTTATGCTACTAAGCAAGTGATAAGAAGATGTTTTTCAGTGAGACAATATGATATGATTTTCTCAGATATTCAGAAACCTCAGAAAATGAAATTACCTTTTATGACCTGGGCATTGTAAAAGGAGTTTGATTTGTCCTGTCCTCTTAAAGGCACATAGATAATTATGTATGTATATGTTTTTGATAGAAATATTTTTAAATTGTCCTTTCTATTACATTATAAGCAGAATATGTCACAGTGTACACTACTTTCAGATGATGAATGAATACTGTGTTTTACATCTCTCCAGTGATATGTCTGTTTACATAATATTAACACTTGAAGAAATGGTTGTCATCATATGTATGATTGACCAAATAAAAATGGGAGAGAATATATCTTTCATTTTCCAAGCCATTTTAGCTTGGATATGCATTAGGCTGAGATGTACGGGAACTATTACTTACTTCCTTAGATGTGCCAAGTGGAAAATTTGTTTTGCAGGCAGGTAACACAATACATAATACATTTAAGACAACATGAACCCGTTAAAAAATAAGAAACATGCATGCATAAGATGAGGAAGAATAGTTAGCAATTTAATTTTCACAATTTAATTCCAAAACAAAGACAATGGGAGATAGATACATAAATGCATGCATGATGGAAAGAAGCAACTACTTAACCACGGAGGTTAAGTATATATAAAATGTGTAAATACAATGAGTCATGAGATCAACAGCTCATCACATTTAATTAAACATACATGTCATTTCACTGTGATCTATGTACTGGCAAGGATAAAAGAAGTACTGTAAGTTAGTGGACTTATGCATTTTAGTACTGTAGCTCACTACATATCACTCCAGAGCTGGTACTGCAAAAGTTCTAGGGGTTCTACCCAGCAATCAGCTAACATAAGAAAGATGAAAAGCATTAAAAATTTCATTTCACTTTGTTCAAGATTGACCTATATCAGCATGGGTGCTTCTAGAGAGCAGACGTAGAGTAGTAGAGGAGTCTATTTGCATATGTACGTGTACACTGGAATTCTTATTCGCACTGATCTCTCTCTAATTGTTAATGGTACTGTATGTTATTTGCAACTCACAACTGGCAACCCACTGAAGCTAAGCAGTTGTGAGCCTGGTCAGTACCTGGATGGGAGACCTCCTGGAAAAACTAAGGTTGCTGCTGGAAGAGGTGTTAGTGGGGCCAGCAGGGGGCGCTCACCCTGCGGTCCATGTGGGTCCTAATGCCCCAGTATAGTGACGGGGACACTATACTGTAAACAGGCGCCGTCCTTCGGATGAGATGTAAAACTGAGGTCCTGACTCTCTGCGGTCATTAAAAATTCCAGGGCGTTTCTCGAAAAGAGTAGGGGTGTAACCCCGGCGTCCTGGCCAAATTTCCCATTGGCCCTTACCAATCATGGCCTCCTAATAATCCCCATCTCTGAATTGGCTTAATTACTCTGCTCTCCTCCCCACTGATAGCTGATGTGTGGTGAGTGTCCTAGTGCACTGTGGCTGCCGTCGCATCATCCAGGTGGGGCTGCACATTGGTGGTGGTGGAGGGGAGTCCCCATTACCTGTAAAGCGCTTTGAGTGGACTGTCCAGAAAAGCGCTATATAAGTGTAAGCAATTATTATTATTATTATTTATTTTCTAAGTTTTTGCTGGTTTAAATGACATAGTAAGAAAATAATAATTCACAGGATGTTCAGTTTCAGTAGATCAGGCACATGTGCTATGGGAATATCTGGGAGCGAGACTTACTGTATATAAGACTGCAGTAGGCGAGAGGAAGAGTGTGAGATTAGGATCTAACCATCCAACTGAACGTCTGTTATGAACACTATTATATATAGACCAAATATAGAATAAATTCTTTGTTTGAAAATAGCGATTGAAGGCTGCAGTTCACACGATGAGGACTGTCTGCAGGGAAAAGGGCAGGAAGACCTGCAGTAGATAGGATCTGTCTGAAACAGTAGGCCACAGGGTCTACTTAAAGAGAGAGAACGTCGAGAGGATACGAACAGCGGGACTAGCAGGGACGGCAGCAGGGACGGCAGAAGGTCGAATACCAGAAGTGCTGGTGAGGGGTTCTAGGGATAGGCGAGTCTCCACTGGGGGGCTTGTTCAATTGCGAATTGTTCAATTGAAGAAAAGTTGTCTTTTTTTTAGACATTTGTAAGCAGTAGCCCTACAGCAGTAGGAGCTCAATGTCTCCCATCTATTGGAGAGTCCTGCTTAATTAGGTGAATGACTGGTGGATTGACTACCCAACAACACAGCTGGTTTAACTGTGTGGCAGCCCAACTGTTGGAAGGCTGAGCCCCTGGGCAAACATGCTGGTCACCCCTGGCTACAGTGGGACGTGACGTAGAAGTTACAATTAGTAGTCATTTTTCAAAGAAAAGATTATTATTAGGCCTCACTGTCCCAGTTCCTTTGTAGGATAGTGTATGTTATTGAAGTCTTTGAAAAGTAAAGCTACATGACTTGTAAAGACAATGACAATTGTTCTAAGTAATTTTAAATGAACGGAAAAAAAGCTTTATGGGAGAGTTGTGTAGATGAACCCATTAATCTACACAAGATAACAATCTACATTAATGTTAATGTTAAAGGGGATTTACTGTATTCTTGTAAATGAGGTAACGTGTAAAATTGAATGCTAGCATGCAAAAATGAACATGTTATGCTTTCTTCCTGTAGTGATTGTGCAAAGACATTTTGTGTCACAAAGAGTTTTACTGTTTTTGCACTTGCTTTTGTAAATTTATTTATGATTCATTACATTTACCTTGGATTGTAGCATCTTGATATAAGTCCTCAGTTATTGTGTAATTAATGTCCACCACTGCATTGATACTTTTTATTCCATTTAAAAATATATATATAAGAGAACAATTCTATACTAAAGTATACAAGCAGCTTCAGCTATTGACTAAAGAATTGCTTCCAAACTCCCACAACCCTCCAGGTAAAAACATAGCTTTGAATTTTCCCATCTTGAAAGGCCTTAAACTTTCCTCTTATTTCTCCAGTCCACGTATTGCTGCTGATTTGAAGAGGTCACCTGAGTTCACATAGTCAAAGTATTCTGAATGAAGTTCCTATGCAGTTTCTGTCCCAGGCTAATAACATTCATTTCTTGTAATCTTTCTGTGTATTAAATTCCCCTAAGACCAAAGAACAAGTAGCTTTTTTTGTAAGCCTTTAGAGCAGCAGTATCTTTTTTGTGATATAGTAAACACAATATTTAGAGCGAGGTCTAACTAACACATTGCACAGTAGATATAAAGATTCTAATGGAAAAAGGTTAAAAGTTAACATAAATGCCACGGTCTAGTTGTATTTTGCTGATTCTGGCTCAGTACCACCAGTTTGATATTTGAAATGTACGTTCTTGCTTCCTTCATACAGTATATTACCTTACATTTATCCATGTTCAATTTAATTTGCCAGATAATGTCTCTGCCCAGAGTTGAATTTTGATACCACCAGATGTCTCCAAATTTAGCCACATGCTTGATTTTGAACTGAAATGTGATTTTAGCAAAAAATACATGTTCATTCAGTGTATATGCATATTAAAAAACATCACAATGTGTGTATTACATTATATATACAGTACATACTACTGGATGTAACAAAGTTGTATCTTTTCAAAATAATTGCATAACTTTCTAAAATAACAATGTTCAAATATATTTGAATCCTAAATACAGTATATATGTTGGAAATATCTGTTATAAAGTTATCCTAAAATATATTTTAATATAATGAAGTATGTTCATAAAACTAAAGAAGCATTAAAGAAGCTTCTGACAGTCACCTTGATAACCACTGGGCATTAAAGGAGGTACATAAAGTAAAATAGCCAGCACCACTTTATCATGGGGAAAGTCAGACTTGTTTAAAGATGTAAAAGACTAACAACCTCTCCAACTGTAGTGATGGCTATAAAACTCTTTAAACATCCCACTTTTGACTGTGAAGTCACTATGATGTTCAATGCTAAAGGGATATTTTCTACTCTACTGGGAGGAGAACATAAAAAGAGTTGCTCAAATGTGCAGTCTTATAAGTGGTATAGGAGGATAACCGAAACCCAAGGGTAAAATTCAGCAGGATACAGTGTCTTCAAGACTATTATTTGAAGTTGTCCTCTTTAATCTGAGGTTGCTTGCAAAGTTCCATGGCTGTATAAATAAGAATAAACAGGTGGATTCTGAACTATCTCTGAAGACCAGTGGGACGACATCATATTGCACGTTGAAAACTCAATTATTCAGTTTGAAACACAAACTCAGTTTTTGTACAGTCACACCAAAAGCAAGCTTAGCATAGAACAGTAATACTCATGTTTCTTCAGTGAAGAATAGAAATGGATCTGATTGCTTTGGGGATGTTTTGCATCCTCTGGTCCCTCTTGTCTAAGTTAAAATTGATCATTGCCGGGAAACGCTAGTTTTCAAAGTAATTTATTATAGTTGGAAGTTACTTTTATAAGGGATTACTTTTAAAATAAGAAATTGGGGAAAACAATTTTGAATAACACCGATCTATGTAGTTTATGTATTTTGCCACGTAAAGTAATACATTACTGTTACAGGCTGGAGAAAAGCCAGTTCAGTGGGGTAGGTTTAGAATGCATCCACAAGGTACTGTAGCTACACCCTTTATTGCTTTAAATAGACTAAAAAAATCTCCAAAAAAGCTGTTCTGGACAGTCCTCAGTTGTTCAGGCTGCATTCACAAAATTGTTCTTCCTTAAGGCTCATTCGGCTCAAGAGGTTCAGTCAATGTCTCTGACAGTCAGGGGCTCCCCTGTGTGACATCTCTAGCCTTACCCAGCTTCCTCAGATACTATGTATTGATGGGAGAGCACATCTTTATAGAGAGGAGCAGCTGTTCGATATCACCGCCATAACCACCAACAGATGTGTCCTCTCAGGTGGTGATTAGCTGACTGCCTGTCACAATTAGCTCTAAAAAGATCCATTGCACAATTTATTTCTAACTGTAACAAATAACTCTTGTAAAGGTCTCTTTTTGTAACACAGGTATTTTTGCCAAACTAGATTTTTCTCTCAGGAAGCTCAAATCTGGTTACAAATAACAACCTGCAGGAACACAACTCACCTCCAGAGGAATTACCAAATTAAAAAGGAAGCATAAAATCTACGTACTTTATTAGAACATTTGTGGTATGAACTAAAGAATGTATTTCACAAGTACACATTTTGAACTACAGTTCTAAGGAGCAGGAGTTGTGCATGAAAGAATGGTCAAAAATCCCTACTGAGAAGACCCTGAACCTAGTAAAAGCTTTGCATTCTGTATATTGTCAAAGCTACAGGAGAACTGGCAGAGTACTCATTACTTTGTTGTTATTCATTTTGAACATCATTTAGAAAGATGTGCAATTCTTGTTATGTCTGCCGCTCCGTTGGACAGGAGAGGTGGGCTTTGAGGAGGTGATGCACCCATGTGCGAGGCGAATGTCAGAGGAGGCAGGGGAAGTAAAGCAAACCAGGAGCAAGGGCTGAGGAGGGGGAGCTGTGGCCAAGCAGATCAAGAGTGCGCACACTGGGGCCGGGCTGCGCTGTACAGGCATGCGTGCTAACTGGAGAGGGACTGTCTGAGCAGCGCACGCAGGCTGCCAGCATGCTGTCAAGCATTGCTCTTCCAGTTCGTGGCTGTGCAGGCAAAAGCCAAAGCCAGAAAGGTCAGACGAGACACTGTCCAAATCACTGGGGGGAAACCATGAGAGTAGGTCTATCAAGCCAGGATCCAAGCCAAGATACTGTAAATGTTCCAAGCTGTGTGGGAAATCCAGTAGGAGAGTCAGGAAGAGCTGGGTCAGGAATCCAAAACAAGCACTAGAGACCGAACACAGGAACTGCAACTCTGGAATGTGGAAACAGAGGTAGCAACCAGGGAACCAGGTGCTTGGGAACAAGCAACAAGGGAACACAGGAACAAAGAGAACATTCCAAGGAGGAGACCCTCAGGAACACTCCACTAGAGCCCTGAGTGCGGTCTAACCTGACTTTAACGTTTCTGCTGTGACGCCTTCTTCGGGTGTCACCGAAAGAGGAGGAGGAGCCGAGATATTGTGTTTCTTTTCTTCTCTGTTCAGCATGGAATAAACCTTTACTTGTTCCTTTAAATTTATTTTGCTGTGTATTACATATTGTTTGCTGACCTGCGTGTGTTTCTGTCTCTTCAGTTTTCAGGACTCTACTTGCTATCTTTTTTTATCATCATCCTGGGGCTGGTCCTGTACTCCTCCTCTTCCACCTACGTGGCCCAGGACCCTCGTGTCTACAAGCAGTTCCGCAATCCCTCAGGGCCAACGACAGACACCCCCACCACTGGGCCTCTGGAGCCATCTGTCACATACACCAGCCTGGGCCAGGAGACTGAGGAGGAGCCACGGGTCAGAGTGGCCTGAGCAGGGCAGGGGCTGGGGCAGGGGTAGGAGGAGGGGGCAGCACGGGGTCACTGCCATCATCCATGGCCCCACCCTCACTGTCTGTAGAGAAAGAAATTCACTGGATGAAAAAAGCAAAACGTAGCAGAAAAACAAAAGTACACTGTGATCACAAACTGTGAAAAGTTACTGGTGACATATGAACATTTTTTAAAATATATATGTATCAGCTCTTGACATTTTTATGATATATAGAAGCATTTGCTGTGGGTGTCCAAATGCTTAATTTTGTGTGTGTACTGTATATATAAACATAACATTCATAATTTTTGGTTAGGTACTTTGTCAGGGCTTAGAGACAAAATCTGTAGGATGTGCTGTTTAACGTGTCGAATCATCAAAAATTCAAGTTTGCTTATTCTTAGACTTTGTTATGGAGGTACACATGAACACAGTTCCAAAATTTGCTGACTTATAATAAGAATTAATATTACATCATTTGTGCAGAGCCAGTATTCATTGTGAATAACTATTTGATATTTTAGCAGCAGAAAAATGTTATCATATTCCATTTATATGTAGCAATGGCATATTGGTTTTCTTGGTGATATCTGTTAATTTCTGATAGTTCTATACAGTGGGTCTAGACTTGCTCATTTTCAATATGTTTTGCCAAATTAGATCAAACTGTAGATTAAATTAAGAAATTCATTTCTTGAAAAAAATGTTTTAGTGCTTTTTCTTCATTATAACCTTGTTTTAATTCAGATTTCTAATTGAAAACAAAATGTTACCTCATGATTATGTAAGGTCAAACCCAGTATCCAATATCAAAAAAGACATTCAAATGTCTTGATATAACTTTAAAATGATGCTTCTCATATGTGTATTACCGAGTTTAAAAATATAAAGTGTGGATGTTTTGGAAATGGTTATTCAGTGTTGACATTTGTTTTTTGTCTCCTTCAGTAAATACAAAATTCTGCCCTAACCCTAACCCTCACAACATGATTGACAGTGTCTGCGTGAGACAGACATGTCAATTTTCTAGCTTTTTAAAAGCTATTTGATTAATCAGTGAAAACCTTACAATTAGGTGCATTTTCCAAAACCATACAAGTGTTCCTGAAGAACCAGTAGAATCTCAGATGCAACTGTAAAATGTACTTTAAAGGGTCAGAGAAATATTTTCATACTCTTTTCTCCTTTGAAAAATCCGCTTTGAAAATGGGCCAGCCTGAGTTTCTCTTTGAAGAGTCCACTACTGCAAATACAGGGTATATTTGAATTTTATGTATGTGTTTGCATACATATAGTTCTCACCTTGTCCTACTTTGTAGAAAGGTTGTTTAGTTTTAGCTTACATAGAAAAGGGGTAGTCTTTACATAGAAAAGGATCAACTGAAGGCAGCTCAGTGACTACATGGATATTTCCTTCATCTAGTAATTCCCAATAAATATAACCTGGAGCCTTACTGAGACAATGGAGCCTTGCTGAGACATCTTGTTCAGCAGAGCATCTACTGAGGGAGGCAAAGATGATGCCTATTTTACTCAGATTGACAGTGTGAATTGTATGGACACCTTTCTCAGCATTTTATAAGACAACAGTTCCCGGTCATGCAGTGTTCCTGTGGGATGAGTGCAGCTCTGCCCGTTGATCCCAGGCTCCTTGCACACACAGCACACCTCAGGCTCAGGTCTTCAGGCTCAGCAGAGTCTCACCTGCTGTCGAGGTTCAGAGGGACGTGATGTCACTTGCTCGGCGCACTGAGCCCTGCTACACTTGGGAAAGAATAAATGCAAGGATAATGACATTTATTGTCTAACAGAAGGCATTTTTAGTTGCTTATTTAAAAATGTATATAGACAACAGTATTAAAAAAGCACGAGAATACAAATAAATGGAGGTTTAAGACAAACTGTTAGAGGTCACTGGGGCATTCATTTCAGGATGTTAAAATCCTTTTACAGTATGTCTTTGAAGTTGTCTTCCCTTTTGCACATGATGGTATACCAATGGGTTATCTAGAGAACTGCACTTTGGACATTTTTTACCTCCTGAAGATGTTGCATGGTATTCAAAGAAAGACAGGGACAAGGTTACATATTTCTTATTCTCCTCAGACTATATCCAAGGATCCCATGCCACAGGTGCAGAACTAGAACGATATCTTCAGACTCAAAAATAAGACCTTATCACCTTTCTTCTGTCTTCTTTTTTAAAGTGTTAATTTTAGAGTTTGAATCTGTCTCAGAAACCTATTAATGATTTGTTCATTTAAATTAGTGAATTTGTAAAGATGGAACTTGAATGCAACAGTAGCAGAAACAAAACAAAAAGCAGTTATGGCCACAGTCTGATATAAAAATATAAAAAAGATCACTTGTGAAAACCAAAGGCAGCACTAAGTCTCCAGATGAGCTGCACCAAGCCAGTTCTCTTTCTTTCCTTATAGTGAACTTCCTTTCTCTAAATTCAGTGGGGGCTTTATGTTTTTCAAACCATGACCTGAAGATAACCATGGCTGTGTTCCATTATTGTATTCTTCAATAATACATGGTGTATACATTTCTTGTATTTATATTTTGTAGTGCCCTTTGTTTTGTTTGGTTATATTTTTATCCCTAGCAAATATTTAGTCACAAATTACAACTTTATGGCTATTTCCTTAAACCACAATTTCTATATATTTCTTTAAAATACAATAGTTACTAACAATTTAAAAGTTACTGATAGTTTACATGTGCCATTTGAATTTTTTTTTTAACAAAATATGAATCCAAATGCCTTGTGTGTAAGGAATTTGTTATAAAGGTTAAGATATAATTTTTGAAGCAGCCATTCCTGTTTTTGCACACTGAGTTAATGTTCTCCAGAAGCACACTGCATACTGAAAGTTTAGGTATTTTATTGGTTTCCAAAAAGGAAAACATATTGCTGAGGATTTTTTCTTCATCATAACCATTGTGAGACCCACAGATAAAGTACAGTACATGCCCTTGAAACAGTGAACTAGAATGACGCAAATAGAGAAATAGCATCATTCGATGACGGTATAGATTAATAATACATAGCAGAAACACTACTGAAAACCGTGCAACCATCTACTGCAGTATTTAAAAAACTGACTTAGCTGGATGTGAAAGTAAGTCTCAAATAGATTACAGAAGCTTAGTGATCATTTCAAAGTTAGTCAATAATAAAAAAAAATTGTAAAAAGATCTGAAATGTTGTACTTTATTCTAATTTTAAATCATAAATTTGATAATGTCACAACCATCAAGACGTACGGGAACACTGCTTGAATGCTACAGTAACACAGCTCTGGTATGAGCAGTTGACTGTAAGGCTTATTAGAGATTTTGTAAAGAGCATAATAACAACAAATGCTCTTATTTTGACTTCAGACTTCTTAAAACCCTGATGATATTGGATCTCTTATATTCAAAGACCCAGCTAATAACTCAACCATATCATTCTACACCATCATGTACTGATACCAAAATTCTGCAGTCTTTGGTAAAGTTGCAAGTCAATTTTGATTATGTTTTATATTTTTTATCATAGCATCTTGTATATGCATTTCAAATTAAATTTCACTAGGAGTCTCATACTAATAAAAAATATTACAAGAGTGCAGTTTTTCATGAATCCGTTGTGAATGCATCTTTTCAAACACCATACATGTCTGTGTCTTTATTTAAAAAAAGACTTTAAAAAACTTTGTAGGCAGGTGCACTATATGTTCTAAAATTAAATTCATCTGTCCAGTTCTTCCACAGCCAATTGTCTTGGGCAGGGGTCGCTTGCTATATTGTTTCCAGAAATAAAGCAAGATGATTTGACATTCACTTCATTATGACCAATAGAAAATGAATGTGTTTAACTTCGGAAGTTAGGAAAACGGTTTTTGGTATGTTAAACAGGCTATTGTGTTCAACAAATACACAGTACAGTATTGTGCAAATGTTTGAATCTGTTTTGGTTTTATAAAATTGATCTGGAATTTTCCAACACAATAATAATCCAAAACATTGTCAATAGGTTTTAAAGGCATTTAGAAATCAACTAGAAAGCATATGGGCTAAAAAGGTTTGATTCAGACCAAGAACATATGGAATTGCTCAATTAGATAAAAATAATGGGAATTCAGTGAACCCAAGCAAGTAAAATGTTTAAATGGCACTTAGTGTAAAATGTGCAGTACTCCAGTCAGACACTGGAAATAGTGAAGCAAAGATATAAAATGTTCATCAAATTGTTTATGACTTATTTCGCAATGTTTTCACAGATTTGGTGTTAAAGTGATTTATGTAGCATTTATTAAAAATAGCATGATATACAGTAACACTAATTGGTTAAGAAACCTTTGTGTCATTTTTGCACAGTACTGTATAGTATGAGGTATACAGTACAAAGAGATGTGCATCACATATCTTAGAAAGATAACTCTCCATTGTGTACTGTATGTAGACTTTGATTTTAAGAAACTAAAACCTCATGCTGGTGTAAACTGTAAGACTGTACATTCCAGCTAAATAAAGAAAAATAAAGGAGAATGAAGCTCAACCGGTATTTTGTTTTTTTAAAAGCGCATTTGCCTATATAAAAGACAGCATTTCAGTTTTTGCACCACTATAGTTTTAAAAGAGATGTTGTCTAGTGTAACTTAAACTTATTGTTCTATTAACATTTAGACAAATTTGTGCATCTTATTTTGTTATTTAACCATCGAGGAATGTTCAGAAATAGTTATGTTTACATGCTGTACCCCATGGGTAATTCTCTTTTGTTAAGAAATCCTTATAGAGCACACGTAACTCAAGATTTCAAATGGAAAAAGAAAACCAAAATCTGCACAGTTTCTGTGAAAAAAATATACTTTTTTTATATTTGCATGCTCTTAATGGATTGGCTGTGGTAATGTTAAACCTGTATGATGTTTTCAAATAAATGCTTTCTGAAACTAAAGTAGGTAATTTGTTCTTTACTTATCATCCCTAAGGATCCGAATTGAAGTGCCTACTATGTTGAACCACATAGTAAGAATCTAATGCATCCGTCTTGAGTCTCTCGTGGCATACAGGACTACAGCAGGCTGTCACTCAGAAGCAACAAAACTAACTCTGAGCATCTTTCATCTTGTCACGATAAACGTGTTCAGGCTAATGTTACACGTTTTAGTTTGCATACATTTAACACTAAAAAAGTCAATTTATGGAAAATGACTTGAGTTTTACCATGCTACATCAGCCATTAAATTATTTAATTATATAACGTGTGACTATCCGAACAATATGTTAAGAACTACAGTATATACAGTAATAAAAGTATCATCACTAAAACAAACTTATTTTCTGAGGCGACATTCCCAGGAATGTTCCACCTTCAACATTTCTCCTTAGTGGCAATTTAATTTTTTCTATGTGGGCGTGTGTTTACTTTGCATTTCAGAAGCTACTGTACATTAGTTAATATGTAATAATAATATATATTATTTTCGAAAAGAAAAATGGAAACAATACTGCTTAAAAGAGTATTAAGAGTATTAAGATGCTGAGATGCTTACCTTTTCTGTGTGTCATAGTGAAAGGCGAGAAGTGAAAACCAAAAAATATGGGGGAAAAGGAGATACAGAAACTGAAGAAAAGATGCTTACAGTACATCTTAATACCCCTAACTGAAATCTCTAAATCTCTAATCTCATATGCATGTACGTTTGCTGGTAAATATCCTAATGTGCAAAATTGAATGACATAGAACGAGTTTGCTGTGTAAAGACAGGGCAGGAAAACTGAAAAGCATGGAAAAATTGAGACAATTTAAAAGTATAGATGTAATATGCCTCACTTAAATCTTAAATATTCCTAATGTACAGAAAAGTGGAACCATCCCCAGTCCGTGCGCTGTTTTCAGTTCTTTATAATTAACTGCGTGTGCTTCATTATATTATCAGTAATCATAACGACAATAAATCAATAATACTTTGTTATAAAGCATCTCATGATTATTGCACTTAAATGTTTTGTGTTTTCTTTGGAATATATTAAAAGTACCCTGTTACTGGAATCGGGAAATTCAAAGTCACGTCGAAGTACAGAAAAAAGCCAAGTGTTGAAAACACATGGCATTATAACAATTATCAACGTTTAACAGCTTCAGACTAGGTGAAACAAGGCGTGCAGAATCAAATTAAATGAAAAGACGCCGTGTTCATGTGACCCTTACACTACAAGGTCAAAGAGACTAAGCGTTATAATACAGTACGTAAAATAAATGCTTTTTAAAATGATTCTATTTGATGTTCTGAAAATATCGTGAACAAAATAAACCAGCCAATCTTAATGCCATGAGAGCCGCAGAAGGGGATGTTCTTCATGTTTGGTGTTCCCCGGTTGGCAAACCCAATGGTTTTTCCCATGAGAGCATATTATGTCCACTTTAGGACTGCCGCCCAGGTAGGGCTGGGAAATGGCATTCAAGGCAAGTGATCTGGAGGCGAAGCTTCGGGAGCAGCTGCCCGTGATGATTGGTTTGGCTGGCGATGGAGAACCGGCTCCGGCGTCCAGCACTCGCCCCTGTGAGACCGCGTGTTTGAAATCTCGCCCAGGACTGCTGGACTTGAGCGATGAAGTTCTCGTCCTCATTTTCCAGCGGCTGGACCCCTTCTCCCTGCTGAGGGCTGGGAGCACCTGCCGGGCCCTGCTCAGGGTGTGCAGCTGCAGCTCCCTCTGGAGACCGCTCTTCCAGGTCGGAAAACTTGGAGGTTAAACTTCTAATGCGTTTTTTTAAGTTGAAATTTTCGTCGTTTACTGCATACGGGGGAAAAAAATAACTTTTTTCCCTCTGGGTTCATAAGAGATGTGTAGATCTACCCGCCTTGTTACTGATTTATTGGCACACCCCGGAGGTCACTTCGGAATATGACTTCCAATTTATGAAGGTATCTTAAGTGTTGATAAAATTATCCAGTCCCCTGGAGGAGATTACGCCCTCATTTTGTATTCGTTGGGTTTTGGGGGGGTTACACATTACACAATGTGGTTTCCTCCACATTAGCTTTATTAGTTAGTAACAAGTTGTAAAATGTTCAGAACCAGAAAGAAGGCAGAACTTCTATGGGATACCTTTTTTTCCTCCACTGCTGTTAGAGTAGTATAGGGAAGCCCGTTTCCGCCAGGGAGTAAAAACACACGTGTGTATCTCGCAATTGCGACTTTGTATCTCAGAATTCCGATTTTATATCTCACATTTGCAACTTCGAAATGCCCCACATTTCACTGTCTGTCCTTTGGTTATTGTAACGGGTTCGCCGCTCTCACCCTAGTTCGTGCCTCACTGCATTGGCTCGAACCCGGGTCTTGCCAGCTGAGCTTTAGCTGCACTGCAACTGGATCGTACAACCTGTATGTTGGCCGTTCCGTTACACTAGAGTCATAAATCGTACAGGATCTATTGGCCTGAAGACTTGCCTTGTCAAGTGCCCTGATACAAATCAAATTAATTACACTCGTTTTTATGGAATTCCATTTCCGCCAGAGAGGCTTCCATAGTACCCGGATGGAACAGTGGACGGTGGGCTTTTTTAAACCATTTTTATTTAAACACCGGAAATACAAAAAAGGAGACGGAATATTAAATAAAATACAGAAATACACTTCACATCCAGAGGAATTCGCAATTATAAAAGCTGAAACTTATACTTTTTACATATTTCCATTGTATGTCTTGCCTTTTGATTCTTTAAGTGTCTACTAGAATTTAAGTAAAAAAGGAATTGCACTTTAAAAGTATTAACAGAGGGAGCGGAATTAGACCATTTACTTTTGTGGATGAAATATTTTGCCAAAATTAACTGATTTAATAATAAGAACATATCCTTAATCCAAATCGGATCTAAATCTTAATTTAAAGATTGTGATGTAATATTTACAGTTAAAATGTTTAACAATAACATTTTGCAGATCTATCCAAAACAATTTTGTATACACTATACTGTATGCAATTTACAAACAAATGTAACAGGATTTTTTTTCTCAAAATACTACAAAATACACACAAGTCATCTTCATGTTTCTTTAACTTTATTTGTAAGACCGTATCTATCGGCAATTGTCCAAACTAACTTCCAATTTATATTCCTAAACGTAGCATTCCAAAAGCAGACACAAGAAGGTATAAATCCACGGTGGGCTTCTTTTGCCAGATGAGCAACCTGGCCTTGCTACGTCCATTGATGGCGCCAAAAGTGACGTCAAAATTGTGAGATTTTAAGTCGCAATTGCGAGAGACCATAGCGCGGTTTTTTTTACTCCCTGGCGGAAACGGGCTTCCCCAGGGGTGTAGTACTGCGCTGCAGAAGAAACGTGAGTCTTTACCACGGCCGTTTTCCCTGGACGTAACAGTTCTGCCCCTTTGCTTTCACGGACTTTCAAATTTTGTTCACGGCGGTTTAAGAAACGGTATTGCAAGCCATTTATTTATGTAGTTTATAAAATGTGTAACAGTCTAATCGTTGTTGAAACAATCCTTAATCTTATTGACAGGTGTCATTTGGGGTCTCATTTACTGCTGCTGTGAATTCCATATCCTTGAAAGATGCTTTCCGCCTCCTGTACATGTGGAGAGTGTTGTATAGCAGTCTGCACTGCAATGCACGTCTCCAGAAGAAGCTGTTCAGTGAGACTCCTAAATATTGGGTCCAGTGGCTGGTGCTTGAAGAGAAGGTACCTTTGCCTCCAGTAAAACTTCCAGATTATGAAATGGAAAATATCTGGGGGTTAAAATTAGACTGTCTTGAAGGGAGACACAAAGGTGAGTCTTGAGTTTTTCCTCAAGTGTAAGAATCTTTCTGGGCAAAATGGCTATAAACAACAAGCACATGTACTTGAGTGTCCCAGCTGCTAAAACCATGATGTATACATACAGTATTAAAAGTCTTGATGGGGGAATTTATGCTTTCAAATGAATGTCTCCCAAGGTATACTCTTTTGACAAACTTTAAAATATCTAACCCTGCACTGTGACTGCCACACAGTGGAAGGCTTCACACAAAATGATTTTGCCCTTTAATCCATGTACAGTATGTAGACAAGTGGTTTGTTTCTATTTTCTTTTGGGAAATTGTCATTTACATGTTCCTTTGGAATATTTCAGCAAACCTATTTTTCCCAGGTATGTAGTTTTGGATTTTGTGTTTTCTAATTTGTGCTCTTCTCCTTAGGGATGCTACAAAATGGTTAAACAGTTTACTGTAGCACAAGATTTGTGTAGAAGCAAATGGCTCTTAATGTCAAGTTACAAATGAGAAGTGGCTGCTCTCTAAGAGCTAGGAGAGTCTCGAATTTTGTCCAGGTGATACTGAAAAGCCTCCCAACTGGGGAGGCTTGTTCTAGATATCCAGAGTTTGTGTAAATATTCGGTATCTGAATTTCTTTCTCTTTAGTTTCCAGTTATTTCACTGCTGTTACTGTATCTTTCCCCTGGGTTTACACAAGTAGCAATACTTATGAAAGACTCCTGGTCTGAAGAAATTTAGCAACCAGAATTGTTCTTCTTGCTCATTGAACTGTTTCTAAAGGCTATTATACCTTTTTTGCAGTATGATAACTGAATCTAACATGGTATTTTATGGACTTGCTAGCACTTGAGAGAGTTTCAAATTTGTTTGTGCTACATAACCAAATAGTTTGCTTTTTTTTTGTTTTTGTCTTGTTTTCATAGGCTCTGTCATGCGTGTTTTTGTCAAATGTCTGCCCAATCCATCATTTTTTCTAAATTTTTTTTTTTAGTACCGTTTCTGGGTCCTCTGCTTGGAGGAATCTAACTGATGTAGATTGGGAATAACAGTGGGCATTAAATGGGTCCTAGCAGCACACCACTGCTTACAACTCCCCAGGGTGTTAAATCGGTTCTTGATTTATGTGCATATATTACATGGGATTCCTAACACAATTTGAACACTATAGCCTTTTATAAAGTGTGACTGGACACAAATATCAAGAGAATGATGGTGTCTTTTCCGCTGTAGAACATCCATGTGAGTTATACTTAAATAACTGCTTTTACTATTGTAGTCCTGAAAAAATTAATTGTAACAGGCAAGGATTTCTGTGTTTATCATTGGTCAGCAATCGTTTTCAACCGTCTATAGCTTGATTTACCCTTTCAATGTTTGAATCATTGGCCCTGTTATGCATACTCTTCCTTCTGCTTATTTCTTTTCATTTATGATACTTAAGAAATTTTCCCACATAATGTACATTTTAAGGATGAATGTTTCATGAAACACGACCATCGTTTTTTTTTATTTATTTCTCATTCATCTGTCTACAACTTGTAAACCCTGACTTCATTCTTCTATGGTCTGCATCTCTAGGGTATTTGGAACCTGCGTTATTTGAAAATGTATAGTAGACATCAAAATATACCAGATTGTGTGCTTGTTGATCTCTTATGTCTGTTTCCCTTTTTTTACTGGTGGCTTGCTCTTATTGACAGTCCGCAACGGTACCAGCTCTCTACTGTTTAAGAAGTAATCGGTAACCATCTCAAACACATCCAGTATTTCTCATCACTATCCCAAATTATGTGCTGAAAACTGATATCTACCAGTGATATAACATGAGCTTTACCAATACCTGCATTTATGCATCTATGTTGGCATTAGGGGATTGGTGGAATTGATGGTACTAAGATCTGTTTTCTGCTTTAACATTCAAGTTCTAAACCTCTTTATTGTTCAGTTACTCATAACTCGTACATCAGAAAGACCAGAGAAACAAAATTATCCTGCAGCTAGGATCACACCTTCCCCCTTCTCTTTACGACAGACTACTTTTCTTCTAAATTTTCTCCATTCATTGGAGGTTTCATTTTACACCTCTCTACACCTATTCTGACTTCACACCTCTTGATTGGCCTCTCTGTCTGTCCCATGATCCTTCCTCCTCTCTCCCAGCCTTTGTTCTCCCGCTACATTATCTTCACTTACTGCCGTGTCTTTCTCACACCTAAAGAAGGCTCCACGGCTGAAACATTGCATTTTCCTTCTTCTTTTTTTTCAGCATGGAATAAATCTATTACTTGTTCCTTTACAACTTCTGTTCTGCTTGTCTATCCAGTTTGATTTTGAATACTGCTTTTGCACCTGTGGCCGCTGGACTGAAGTGCCACCCCATTCTGCTTGCACAGGCCCCCTAAACCTAAGCTTTTCAATTAATCTCTAAAGTTTTAGCAATGTGTTAAATGTCTGTAATTCCTCTTGTTGATGACACTAGCAGCTCAGGATTTCTAAGCATTCTAACCATGGACATTAAGGCTTAAACATACACTTCAGGTTTAAGGATTTAGTATATTGAATCATTAGTCTATCATTTTAATGTCTTTGGATCCTGCATGGGCCATGATGCCTGTAGGACAACAGTCCCTTCCTAAATTCAAGGCTTGGTCTCTTCAGTACTCAATCTGGTGAGCTTTCTCTTCATTCAGTAGAATCCTGTGGCAGTGCTGTACAGGCAGTGGAACCATTCAGAATGTATACATCGATAGCTTCTAAATTTCTAAAGAACATTGATATTTCTAAACTTGTTTGTGAAACGCATAAATAACAAATATTCACATTGAAAATGGCTGAAGCATCGGTCACATGCTGAAGTCTGCTGTGTTCCCCGTACAGTATGGGGAGCAGAAGGAATTATTTTCCCTAGTCCCACTTGTATTAATGGCGACAAGGTCAACTGTGCCAGGTCTGGATACCTTAAAATCTTGCTATATTGTAAATGCACCAGTCAAATGTTACACCCGTTATCTGACATTCTAATGTGAAGCTGATCAGATTCACAGAAGTCGTTTAAAAGACCTCTGTAACTTATACAGTTCCTTTCATGTAATGCATCCCAAAGTACTAAGTCCTTACTAAAATTGATTAGCTGACAACCATGCTTGACACATTCAAAATGCTTCTGTCCAACTTTACTGATTTTTTTTTTTCCCTTTTTCAGAGGATGCTGAAGAAGGCGAAACGGATGGGATTTTGAAATTTGAATGGAAAGAGTTGTATGATCGTGCTATAAAGCATCATGGCAGTTTTGCTAATGTTGTACAACATGTTCTTGAACAACAGATTAAAAATGGTAAGTAAAGCTAAATTTCTTCTATTGGTCATCATTGCCCTGATTTTAGATAAAGGATCCACAGTAAGCGAAACATTTTAGTATTCAAATGGGAATTGGACTTTCCAGACTATCCTGGTTTCAAACTCAAGGTTAACTTTCTTATTGCTTAATTTAAAGCTATTAAATGATTCAGGATGCATTCATTTAGGAGTAATTCTAGGTTTCTTCTCAACTAAAAATGACTTGTTGCAATTGCAAAGCTGGTTGAGTGAGGCCATAAACTCTAACCAAAATGAAGTAAATTCTATTTCATTTGAAATCTCAAATCCTGAGTTATAAATAGAGTTGAGTTAAAAATACCTTTATTAATTGCTGCTGGTATGCAAAAGAAATCTGCAGTGGTATAACCAATGGGATGCAAGTTGAGCCTTTTGGCCCAGATGTTATAATCCATGTTTGTAGGAATCTTTTCCTTTTGAGGACAACATCTATGGAATATTTATAATGTCCAGCAATAATATTATTAAGTGAACTTTCTAGCCACCTGTTATTTTTCTCTTCAGTGTTAGAGGGGCTTCAGATCCCCTGATGAAAAAAGCTTAATATATTGCTTCAAGTTTGTTTTAATTTATATCCTTAGTTTTCAGAAAACTTAAGACCTCCTTTAGGATGATGTTTTGAAGTCCCACAATTTATAAAAGCTTTGTAGGTTTAAAATTATGCTATCAGAAGGTGGATAAGCATAATTTTATTATTCATTCGTTCATCCAGAAAGTCTAGGGGTAGTTCTGAGCTCTTTTTTTCTGAAAGGATTTTCCACATCTATTGACATGTTTCTGTTGCATCACCACAGACCACAGCGAACTCGAGGAGCTGTACAGGGAGTACCGTCGGTTCAGGTTCCTGTGGCACTTGACTTACTGGCTGTTCAAGCAGCCGAAGCCCGTTGACCGGGATCTACGCAACACATTCCTGCAGTGGAAGAGGTACAAGAGGCGCAAGGTGGCCTCCTGGGGGAAGGCCCAGTGTGACGTTGAGTATCTTGCTCACCTGCATCACGTCACCAGGGACTACATTGAAGGACAGTTGGCAAAAGGGGATGAAAACGTTGGTAAGTTGGCGGTCTTTTATCATGGGTAGAAAGGAATGCATACTCCTTTGAGCATACAACCATCAGATGTGCCTTCCCAAGACCACATGCCATCATCGACTGAAAGGTAATGGATGCTACATATTGCACAGGAGTATCCATGTACTTTTATAAGTAGCTCAGGTGGGTACAGTAGCTGCGTCAGCATGCGTAGGCTGCTAAGGAACAAGTAAAGGTTTATTCCATGCTGAAAAGATGGAAAAAAAAAAACCAACGTTTCGGCCGTGGAGCCTTCTTCAGGTCTGTGCTTTTTATAAGTATACAATCCTGTGCCATGTGCATAAATACTCCTGGGTTTTATTGGATTATGCCAGCGGTTCCAAGTTCTTGTCCTGGAGTATCCCTGCGTCTGCTCGTTCTTGTCCATCTGGGCCCTTAATTGCCAGTGCTAATTGGTACCTGTAACGTGCTTGCTGATTTTTTTTTTTTTGTTCTTGGTTCAGATCATACCATACTGTACAGTGCATTATTTCCAAGAACTACAGCATCTAAAACCTTGCTAATTAGGTTTTTATTTCTTACTAAAATGGTTCTTAACAGGTGGTCATAATGGGTGACAAACTAATGCTGTTGGACAACTACAGTGATGCAATGTTTTGACTAGTGTGTGTTGAATTTGTTTTACACCAGAATGAGGATAGTCCTGAAACTCTAACTTTCAGTTGCTCTGTATAGGTGTAGTATTAATACAATTTCATTTTTATTTTTTTTAAAGTTGCTAGTGATCGGTTTCAGTTGCTGCATAAACCAGCAGACGAGGCTACTCCAGGACTGAACTGCTGGTCTGGTCACTAGTTTGTCTTCCGTACAACAGGAAGACTAGCGACTGAACTAACAAACTAGTGGTCATGAACCTTTGCAAATATAGTGCCAGCAATTTTCTTTGATTACTAATTTCTGCAAATTGGTCTAAGGCATTGTCATTCTTTTTAGGACTACTTTTTAAGCGTAGTTACCGGTTTGTTCCACTGTGTAAATCTGGTTACTGCATGGCATAATTTTAAAAACCTATCCAGTGAATAGTAGAATGTGATGCCTGATGCAGTTATTTGCCATCATTTAGGATATAAAGCAAATGTCTTTTGGCTCTTTGCTGTTGTGCACAGGGAATTCCTTTCAACAGTGCTGAGATTTCCTCCTTTTCCAACATGTTGTGGGGTCTTTGGGGGCGGGGGTGCAGGGTTTCCCTGTTGGGGGAGCCGAGGCCATGCAGTAACCTCTATTTCAAGCTTGAAATGTAATGACTAAAACACTTTTTTCCAATGTGTTGTATATTGATTGAATCTTTATTATGTTCAGAAGATCGTGTTCAAACTTCAAGCTTTTATTTTTTCCCTTCTAGGTATTCAGACTGTGGGATGCTATTTTACGATGTGCAAATCCTTAGTGACCTGGATTTTGAATCAGAACTGGGGAAGACTGAAAAGCAAAAAGGTACTTTGTGCATTCATGTCTTTCACCAAGTATTTGCAAGCAGAAACTATAGTTTTTGTTTCCCCCAAAATTCTTATCCAATGCCACAATATAGCATAACCTCTTTTGACTTTTATACATACATGTTGGTACCTGTTCATTGGTTCCAGTCAAAGGTTGAGCACTGGATCTATTAATGACTCAATCTTCTGCTTGAGCAGGTGCAACCGGCAATAATTTTTCCTACAGTATGTAATGTCTTCCTGAGTGGTATTGGAGTTTCAGTGTGAGTAATATATTGTAAATAGTCTCAATGCTACTGACTGCTAGGGAAGTATGCACACAAGAATACCTTTCACAACTGCATATCTAATACTGTAACCAGAATCCGTGGTTTAATTTTCATGGTAAACTGTGGGCACAATAGAAGGCTTTTCAATCTGGACCTGTATAAGAAAGCAAGATATGACCTGAGGAGAATTGTCAGGCCCACTAAAGGGCAGAATCATGAACTAGAAATACAAGCTGGCACACATCGGAAGAGGTACATGTTACGGGGTATTGAGTTTATAACGGCACATGCTTTTAAAGTCAGTGTTGCATCCACTGATACTGGTTTCTCTCCCGGATGAGCTGAACGTCTATTGCGCTCGGTTCGAGAGGGGAATCGCAGAACTGCCAGTGTTCCCAACTGCTGATGTTATGGCGGTGACCGTCACAGAGGCTGAAATCAGGGCAACTTTTAGACGGGTGAATGTATTTAAGGTGACCAGCCCAGATGGAGTTCATAAACAGATCCTCAAGTCCTGTGCAGGCTAATTGGCCATAGTTTTTATGGATTTTTAATCTTACATGAGAACGGAAGATTGTAAAAGTGAGTTTTAAAAAAACTACCATCATAGCAGTCCCAAAGAAAAACATTGCGACCTGTTTTAATTACAGATCAGTAGCACTCGCATCTACTGAAGTGCTTTGAAAGGCTGGTCGTGAAGCACAGTAACACAGTGGTAACTGAGCACATAGATCCCCTGCATTTGCATAGTGGTATAACCAGTCCACTGAAGATGCCCCTTCACACTGCCCTGACGCCTTTGGATAATAAAGGCGCATATACTGTATCAGAATGCTATTCAACGATTACATCTCCGCATTTAACACTATAGCGCCATCCAAATGAGTCAGGAAGCTTAATGACCTGGGTATCGGTACTTCTCTATGCAATTGGATTTCCTAACTGGCAGACCACAGACTGTGAGGGTCAATGTGAAGCTTGCTTCCACAATGACCATTGATATAGGTGCTCCTCAAGGCTGTGTGCTTAGCCCCCTGCCATTTCCTTGTTTACCCATGATTGCATGGCTGGACAGAGCTCCATCTAAAAGTATAGTAGCGTCATCAGTATAGCCCATCTCATACAGTAGTTACTGGCAATTGAGCCAACAGGGATGAGGTCGGGTGGAGTGGTGCCTTGACATTTCTCAAGCCAGGTGGGGAGCACCCCCCCTGTTCACATCAATGGGGTGGCTGTAGAGATGGATAGAAGCTTCAGGCTCTTGGGTACCTTCATCACTAGCGATTTAATGTGGTCTCAGCATGTAACTGGAGCTAGAAAGAAGGTGCAACAGTGCCTTTACTTTCTCAGACAGTTGAAGAAAGTTTGGTTCATCTTCAGCTATTCTTACTACAGTACATTTTACAGGTGCACTATACTAAGTGTGTTTGGTTTGCTTTGGCAGTAGCTTGTCTGACTGAAATGCATTACAGGGCATAATTGGGTCAGCCCTGTCCTTTATTGGTGTACAGCTCGCAGTCTCAGGAAAACTGGGAGTATTGGATAATCATCCTGGTTTCTCACTTTTCTCTCCAATTCCCTTTGGTAAGGGTTATAGGAAGATAAAGGTACTGTATGTACTACCAGATTTGGAGGTTTTTTCCAGCAAGCTGTGCGCTTATTGAATTTTACCCCTACCAATGACTTGCATACCGTTTGTGCAACTTGTTTAAGCTGTATGGCATTTAACATTTTGGTGTTTCCTTAATGTCTTTGAATTTGCAGGAATGTTCCAATAAGCATTTCACTGCACTTGTGCATATGTCAAATTAAGCTCAACTAATGGACAAATTCAGTATTCTACAATTGTAGCATGAAGTTTAATTCAGTGTCCAGATGTGATGTTTTAGAACTGTTAACTCCTAAAATTAGTGTACTTTTTTTCATAGTCCTTAGCAGTTTGTTGAACATAAAGCTTGAAAGTTACACAAGTCTGGACACTAGGAAAAATGAACTGAAGTCTGTCTCTGCTTTAATATCTTCCATGCCAGGTCTACACAGATACTCTGGATGGGGTGTACATGGTGCTGAATAAGGAAATGGCAGTCTCTGGGGTCAATCATTACCAGTTCTGTCAGGTTGCCAAAGTTCAGATGGCAAGAGTATGCAAGCTGGAAGAGACAGCCATGAATTATGTCAATTGGAGAATGATTGACTCCACATATTACTACAAGTAAGTCTACAAGTAATTTAAGCCCATTTTCAAACAAATCAAACTTTCACAGTAATCGACATGCCAATCCTTGTGACATGCCTAGTGGCAAGACTGTAATCATTATAACCTTAACAAAATAAGAGAACCTGTTCTTTAAATTTTAAAATGGCGTAGTCTGCCCAAAACTGGGGTCCATCTGCAGTAATGGCATCTCTAGTTTTTAGCTAAGTTTCAGGGACCCTATTGTCTTGGGAAGTATGTCTATTGACTTTAGAAAAGGACCAGTTTTAAAATGTGAAGCTTGGACTGATATTCACCTTGAAAGAATGGCAGAGGGTGTGATGTGGGGGGGGAATGAAGCAAAGCTGGTAGCATGAAACGGTGCAGCAGCAGGCTGTTGAATAGGTGGTGCAGTGGTTCTGTATCCTGCAGCTGGCAGAGGAATCTACTCCATTGGGCCCCTGAGCAAGGCCCTTCACCCCATCTGCTCCAGGGGTGTTGTATAAATGGCTGACCCAGCACTCTGATCCCAAGCTTCTCTCCCTGCCTGTGTGTCTCATGGAGAGCAATTTGGGGTATGTGAAAGACAAATTCCTAATGCAAGAAATTGTATATGGCCGATAAAGTGATCTTACCTTGCAAAGTGTAATGTGACGGTCAAGAATGAGACGAATGGAAAGTTTAAGGGTCTTTTGACCTGTAGAGCTCTGGGGGATGTCTTAAATGAATTCTGGCTTCAGCACTTAAGGTTTTGATGAGAATTGTCTGGGTAAGGGATGAGTACTCCTCTTCCAGCAGCAACCTTCCCTTAAGGAAGGGAATATCTATCGAGTGCAAGCATTTGAACTGACTGGACAGGACCCTCGAGTTGAAAAGGATGGTTCCAGTGCAGTAAAGCTCAGATCACAGGCACAGCCAGAACGGGTGAGACTGGAGCAGGTCCCAGAATGTGCTTCTGTTGTGCCTGACCCCTGGTAGGGCATTCCTCCATGGAAGGGTGAGAGCAGGGAAGCTCCAGCAGCCTCTGGAACACAATTTCCCTGCATCTGCTGGCTGTTTATTCCAACTGAGCAGTTACTCACTAGTGCCAATTCATGACTAATTGATATAACTTCTTGGTTAGACTTGTTGATAAGCTCAGTCCTTAGTTCCAACACTACCCTGTTGAACTTATTGTGCCGAGATGCCAGTTCTGAACAGACACAGGTGGGAATGACCTGTGAATGTATCTGACAGTCCCACAAAAAGCACTTGATTTCTGCTGAGATCCAGTTGGCCACAGGTAACTGAATGAGGGAAGTTTTAAAACTTGGAAATTGGTACACGGTTGATTGGGGGGATTTGTAATTGGGATTAACATGTTTAATCATTTATCAACCTTTCCCGGGAGGTCTCCTGTGCAGGAACTGGCCAGTGGCACACCTGCTGAGCTTCATTGGGCTGAACGAAATTCTAGCTCTTTTGGGTTTCTACTTGGATTAAACTTCAAGCTGGACTGTTGGCAACAAAGCTGCTTACCAGATTCAAAAACCCAGTTTTTTTTTACACATTCTCGGAGAGAGTATCTAATACCGTGTCTCTGCTGAACTCTTTCCAACTGAGTGTTCAGATAAAGGCAAGATATTGGTCAGTTAACCTCTAAAATAAGTTACAACAACTTCAGTACATAGGCTTTTATGCAATCTTTCCATGACTTTAGTTTTTGCTATTGTCTGTATAGCTCTTGATTTTGTAGTTGACTGTTCAACTTATGAATGAGACATTTCATATTTTTTATACTCCCACAATGAGCTTTTCTCTTCTGCAGAGGTCCTTCTGCCAACATTTCATCTTGCACACCTGAAGGAGGGAAGTTTAGAAATTCAATGTTTTAGACAGGGTTGATATAAATTACCAATGTTGAACTAAGTTGGCTTTCAACTCTTAATGTGCATTAAATGCAGAATTTTTATCAATTCTTCTGCAGGTAGAAGGGTCTGCTGGGGCTGGGATTCACGGTTGTCTTAGAAAAGCAGACTAGTGAAGTCTTTCACCTGTGCCCATTTGATTCTGAAAGAGCAAAACATTGTTTCTAATTGTTGAGACCAGCTGAGAAAAGCTTTAATTGTATAGAATGCCCAAATATATTAATCCTTAATTGAAGTAAATGACCTTGACTAGATCTCTTTCCCGCCCCCATGTAAACTGCCACCAAACTGGTTTAGCAGAAAAGTTGCCCAATTATCGTTAGACTTTTCTCGGTGGCCATTTGCGTGCAGTTAATGCAGCTGCTTCAGGCTGGGGGTTGATGGAGTTGTGGAGGTAGTTTATCAACTTTAAACCCTAGGTAATCTAATACATATCTAAAATATATTTTTTTTTATGGCCATAGAATAAATTAACATACAAAAGCAATAAAGTAGAAAGCTTTCTGTTCTTGTGCTTCAATTCTGAAAGTCATTGACTTATGTTAAAAACCCAACATAAGAACAAGGTGGGGTTGCCAATATCAATTCGCTGTTGGCTTTGCTTGGTTCTTTTCTCTTCTAAGTAGCACTAGTATTGTCTTTCTCCTTTTAAATGTAATTGTCAGCTTTGAAGTAAAAACTGGTGTGGTAAAAATCCATATTTGGTTTGTTGTATTTATGTATAAAATGTGTGCTTAAATAAACAATAGAGGGATGATGGAGAAGGAGGACCTGTGTGGAGTAATTTATGGGTGGAGAAATGCTTTACTAGATCCATAATCCCAGAACTATGGTAATTAGTGACCTCTGGTGACTAAAGCAGTTTGCTGCCTCTTTTGGTAGGTTATACATGTTGACTGGGTGTGATCACCTCCTGATATACCTCAAAGCATTCCTGCACCGGAAGAGGGTAGTCAATGACTGGATTCTTCAGGATGAAAATGCCTGGGCAAGACAAAAGCTGCCAGAAAAGCTCTACCGACTTCTGCAGTTTGAGACCAAAATCTCCAAAGGTAAATCCAGCTTTCCAATGTACTGTGTAGGCTCTCATGTAATTAACAGTTAAAACACATTTTAAATCTCAATGTGGCACTTAATTAAGCTTTTCTGAGGATCTCATCCGATATTTCTTGAAGGAAGAAGCCAGCAGCATGGTCCCACAACGCTCCATTGTATTATAGTGAATTTTAAAGTTCACAGTAAAACCCTTCTCAAACTCTGGATGGTTCATGTGCAGATATGGTAAACTGTGGATCATGGGGGTACAGAAACTACCCAAGTGTGCAAATCCTCATCTTATGGGTCTACAAAACCCAGGTGGATTTTGTGGTTGAGTTCCAGAGTATTTCATCTGGACTGCTCTGATGACAGGGCTATTCATCCTTTATAATAATAATTAATAATTGCTTACACTTGTATAGCACTTTTCTGGACACTCCACTCAAAGCGCTTTTACAGGTAATGGGTACTCCCCTCCACCACCTGGATGATGCGACAGCAGCCATAGTGCGCCAGAACGCTCACCACACATCAGCTATCAGTGGGGAGGAGAGCAGAGTAATGTAGCCAATTCATGGATAGGGATTATTAGGAGGCCATGATTGGTAAAGGCCAATGGGGAAATTTGGCCAGGACGCCGGGGTTACACCCCTACTCTTTTCGAGAAACACCCTGGGATTTTTAATGACCACAGAGAGTCAGGACCTCAGTTTTACGTCTCATCCAAAGGACGGCGCCTGTTTACAGTATATTGTCCCCGTCACTATACTGGGGCATTAGGACCCACATGAGCGCCCCCTGCTGGCCCCACCAACACCTCTTCCAGCAGCAACCTTAGTTTTTTCCCAGGAGGTCTCCCATCCAGGTACTGACCAGGCTCACACCTGCTTAGCTTCAGTGGGTTGCCAGTTGTGAGTTGCAGGGTGATATGGCTGCTGGTTATAACAGGAAGAGTCTTCAAGGCTCTAGCGAGCTCTAGGTCTTTATCTATCCAAATACTCCTAGAGTGAAGTGCTTCTTTTCACACTATAAAACATTGAGATTTACTCTCCCGTCTTGAGACTGTAGTTGCTGACAATGCTCCTAAGTGGATGAATCTTAACTTATTGATTGCTGACACTTTCTCTAGGAGGTTTTCATTCTAATGTTTTGGTTAAGTCTTGATACCCAGTATTGAATTTTGGGCTTGCTATTCAGTATTGAAGTTGCCGTTTCTGCATATCTGGTATAAATTGAGATGACTCAATTTCCTTCTTATACTGCAACAAGACCGAGGTAAGGCTACTCGGCACCTCCCATCTTCAAATCCATTTAGTAATTCCATATGTGATCAGCACTGTACTTTAATCAAAATGGAAAAATTTTAGGGGTGATATTTGGTCCTGACTTTTGACACTTTTGTAAACATTTACAAAATGGAAGAATATCACCAGACCAGTCATGTTTTAGAACAGCTGGCCATCACATGTAATAAACTCTAGGATACTGCAACACAGCACAGGATGGGGATTGCTTTCAAGTCCACTTAAAAATCCTTCTGCTCACCTTTTAAGGCTTTAAATACAGTAGATAGGTACTGAAGTGCCAAGGCAACTTATGCCTATGCCCCAAAGCTCTGAAACTGTCCCCAATGATATCGGAGAGTTCCCTTTGCTGAGTGCATTTAAATCAAGGCTCAAATCCTTTCTTTTCAGAAAGTGTTTACTCCATTTTCTAATGACTGCATCTTTACATGCACTTCTAACTTTTGTTCTTATTTATGAACATTGCGGTCCTTAACTTTCTATTTGCTGAAACAACTTGAGCCTGTCAAAATGTTAATGAATTTTTGGAGTATAGTGACCAATGGAACCGATTCAGTTGCAAGTGATTGTTTTCAACAGCCAGGAGGACATTGGATTATCTCTACAAAACATCTAATCAAGGGAGTAAATAGTCATATAACAGTGGCAGACCTGTTTAAGAGGCAAATCTGAAATGCTTTTTGGGAGTGCCTTGAAGGAATTGACTAAAAGTTTGTATTGTATCTTTTTACTTATGTTACTAAAGCAGTCTCAGGATATCTGGTCTCAAAAGATAAACATGGCCACATGATGCCTTTACACACAGCTGACAGTTCTCAGGGAAATGACTGAATGACCTCTCTGGGACAAATGCTCAATTCAGGAGAATGGGCTGCTTGTCACACAGGCTGGGAGTAAAGAATATGTAATTGTCAGCTTTTTAGAGTGACCTTATAAGGTGCACATAAGGTGTGCAGGTTTCTTTTTATATGGGATTTACATATAATGGAGTAAAGTAACATGATCTGCAAATTTTAAAAAAGGACTGGAAGTTTAGGAACTGCTGCCTTAGTCTTCCTTCCCAATATTAAGCTCACGTTTTGACTTGATCTTGTAAGATCAGGCTAATTGGTAGCACTGGTTTTTATTTTATCTCCATTCACACATGTTCTGGAAATTGATTTATCATTGTGTTAACAAAACCTATTGAATATGAATGAGTTATGATTACAGTACATGTGGAACAATCCCACTGGCTTCTTTCCTAATGCCTTTTTTGGAAACTGCGGCATCTTATGATTTGCAACATTTTAAAATATGAGCATGAAGGTTACAAATGGAAACCTTTTGGACATTTGGTCTTCCACTTAACTTCAACTGTTCAATTTATACTCCATTTATATGGCTTTGAGGCGTAATGGTAAGGCTGCGGAGTTGAATATTAATCAACGGTCCAAATGACCATATTGGATCTGAATTTCCAAGTGCTTTTGCAAAACAATAGTGGATTGCAAATTTCAGTTCAGTTACAAAACTGGTGGTGCTGTTTTCCTAGATTTGGGACTATGAACTACATTTGTGCATATCCCTTTAATCATGGAAGGGTTCTGCTGTTGGTTTGGAATCCTGACTGGCTCTACAAGCATCTAATGGGTTAAGAATGCTCAAATACGGTTTCTCCGTTTAACATGGCTGCTTACGGAGTTAGCTACTTGTTGTGAAGCCGTTTTTTGCTCTTGCTTTCCAGACATGAGTCCACAGCATGCCTGTTTTTCAAGACTATTTGCCAACTATGGAGTTTAATTTAAGCTAAAATCTAGTACAAATTTTCAGTTAGAAAGTAAAGGAAAAGTTAATGACCTGACAAGAAGCAAGTTGTAATACAACTGCGGTTGTGTTAAAAAAAAGTAGTGAGTCATCTTTTGTTAATTTTCACAATTTTCAGATACATTTAGAGTTTTTCTTTACTGATGCCATACTTGGAGTCTAGCCTTGCCTCAGTCTGGATCTGATTTTAATAAATGCCACATCAAAACTCAAAGGCATTATTCAGGAGGCCACTGGAGCGTGCAAGTTCAATTTAATGACTTGCCAAAGAGCTGCATCCATGTCGCATCACTGGAAGGAAAAAAAGATAAGTGGTTTTTCTTGTTTGCACCCTTGAATATATATATATAACTAACCCTTGCCTCAAACATTTATACTGAGATGTAAAAGAAATGAAACACTTGGGTCTAATGGACTTAGTTTAAACTATCAAGTAATCGCAAAACGTGAACAAAAATAGTCAAAGTGGGGGACTGTCAAAAGAAAAATGTCAAAATTAAGATCTTTTACCTCTGAGCTTTAATGGAAGCCAGGCAGAGGACAGACTGCTAAGGTAAGTTCCTGCACTCTTATGCAGTTGTGTTCTTTCAGTTTTTCCTTTAGATGTTCTGCTGGACCACTTTGAATGCAATGCAACAGTCCCAGCAGCAAAGTTATTTCAGCCTGCTGAATGTATTGTTGGGTTCAGTCTGCACCAGCAGTTCCGTTATGATGGTTGCAAGAGTAACACTTCCAGCTCCATACTGATTTGCCTGAACAATGTGACCCCTGAGGTGTTGTCCAGCACAGGATGGGGATTGCATGTCTGCATTTAACATGGCTCCCAAACAGCCTCTGAGCATCCAGTTCATGTCCACAAGGATTGCCTTGGGCTGATGTGTGGTTTAGGGTTTCTGGAATTTCTCATGCTATAGCCCCTGCATAGGTGTGATTGTTTGGGCCCTTGTTAGTGTCATGGATATAGTGTCCCTCACAGAATTGTTTTTCTGTGCTCCTTTCAGTCTATGGATGAAGTGGAATATCGAATCTAGAACCAGGATACCAGATGGTACATGGTTATTTAAATATTCTTGCATTCATTAAAGCCATGTATTTTATGACTTTCAGAATGAGTAGATTTAACAATTGGTAAAGTTTTAATTCCAGTGCCAGTCAATATGGAGCTGGTTCTCACATGACTGGAGCTCAATATTGTCTCCTCAAAGAACAGTACTCGATCAGCCTCAAACGTGAACTGTTAACTGATAGCTTTGTGCCTGGTTGAGCTCTTGATGCGAGACAGTCTTCATTCTGGCTTAATACACTTTTATAACTCTTTCCTCAGGCAGTCTTCATGGTGACCACCCATTTGCCCGGCTCAGTCGAGCCATCTGGATCTACTTGCTATATGGTGAGCAGTTGCTCATGGAGGATGTGAAGGAACTGGTCTTCCAGTATGCTCAAGATGGTCTTTAACCCGTGATTTTGCTTATCAGTCTTGCCAGATTTTTTTTATTGATTTGTGAAAGTGTTTTTTTTTAGTAAGTCAAGACCTTTTGGTGACCCTCCAGTGGAGGTTATTTGCTAGGGTTTTGAAGTGTTTTATAGCTTTTAATTGCATTTTAGAAACCTTTTTTAAGCAGTTCAAAGCTCAGACTGCAAACCATGCTACAAAACTATTTTTTAAAACTTTTTTTATTGTATCGCTTTGTTTTTTACTTTTTGAAAGTGGAATATTTTGTTGTATACATGCTTGTTGTAACTTTACCTTTTAACATTCTCAAAGTGCATGGATTTTTAGACCAACTCGCTAACAAGTAAACCACACAATGCTTGTTATAAGTTATCATGTTTCTTTCATGCTTTGCAAATATGGAATCAATGCCACAACTTTGAAGAGATCTAGGAAAATGTCAACACATTATAGCACTTGAGTAGCTTTCCATGATTGTGTATTATAAGCTGATAACCGGTTGGTTTCCGATTTAGATATCGGTTAAGGATATTTGATAGTAATAAACATTAAGATGCATACCAGGGTGAAGGAAATGGACCTCTTGACTTGTGGCTTGTTGGATGCCTGCAAGGGTGCCTTAATGTATGTTAGAATTGTCTACCTCCTCAGCACTAAGACCAGTTGCCAACAGGAACGTGCTCTTCATGTTGTCCAACTTCTAGTCTAAAATCAATTTTAAACTCAAATAGGACAGTTTTGAAACTGTCCATGCACTGTAAAAAAAAATGTAATGGTAATCAGCATTGTTACTCATTTGGTTTAATAACATTTGTTCATTCCTGCCGCTTACTGAATGTTCACTGTACACTGGCATTACTCTCCAAATTAAATTTCAATAACTAAAATGTTAATTTTACCTCTACAGTTCCTGTCCTGTTGGGGAGCCCTAGTGAGCACAATTTCTAGCATTAATTTTATGGCGCTTTCAACAAGTGTCTTCTGGCCTCTGGATGTTGATTCTGAAGTCCAATATGTGGAAATTTTGTGAAGGCTATTGAGAATCTTATACTTACTGATTTAAAGTATGAATTCTCTTGTTTAAGAGACCTGAAAAATCCAGTGTTTTAACCTGTCAATATAGGTCATTTTTTGTCTGGGGATGTTCTCTGGACTGTTTCCAGAGCTTGTAAAATGTTGTAACATTATGTAAATTATATGCCATTCTATTTGAAGTTTTTCTTGTGTGTGTGTGTGTGTGTGTGTGTACAATGTTTGCATAATGTCCCTAAAAATGACTGCTTTGTTGCATCCTCACATTTAATAGACCGCATGAAAATAACACTTTCATATGTACGGTAGCTTAAGTTCAAGGTTTCCCATCTTGCGTCTTTCTGTAACCTGCTTCCAACTCTGCATTTGTTAGCCTTAAATATAATTTCCAAGACCTTTACCCAGTCTTCTGTCTGCCCCTCTATAAGCTACCATTGTAAATGTAGGTGTCCAGGACAAGCATTTGCAGATTTTCATTCTACCTGTGCTTTTTGTAAGTGAATGGGTTTGATGTGAATTCCTAGTTAGTCATGTCTAAAAGTAGACTTTGTGCGTCTTTCCTTATCAGTAAATGGTAATGGTAGTTCTGTCTTCTGGGACCAATAATGTGCAGTGCTGTGAAAAGGTCTGTGTTCTTCAACAGTTGCATGTATTGATTTGATCTTCATTTCAACAATATTGATAGATAAGTGATCTAACTTAACAAATAATGAAAATCCTTCTTTGCAATCATTTATTCAACAAAGAAAAGTCAGAAATGAAATTGTCTGCTGTGGGGGGGGATTAAGTACACCCTCTAGCTTCAGTTGCTGGCAGAAAAGCAGCCCTAAACCATAATGCTTCCACCATGCTTTACAGGTTTTGGTATGAGGATCTTTTGGTGTTTGCCAAATATGACGTCTGGCATTGTGGCCAAACAGCTCTTCCTTTGTCTCATCTGGCCAGGGCACATTGTTCCAATAGTCCTGATCTTCATTTAGATGTCATGCATCTTTATCCAATTTTGAAAGCAGAAGCTTCTTCCTTCCTGACCTTGCATGTAGGGCAAGGTTGTACAGTCTCTTTTGAATGGTTGACTCATGCACTTTTTGACATTGACTGAGGGAAGACTTGCCTGTAAATCCCTAGATGTTATCCTTGGGTTCTTGGAGACTTCTTGCAGCATCAGCTCTTGGGCTGAAGTTGGTGGGACGGCCTGGATGGATTTCCCAGTGGTTTGAAGTTTTCTCCATTTGTAGATCTTTTGGACAGTGGAATGATTGTCTACAAATTGCTTGGAAATGGCTTTAAAACGTCTCCCAGACTCAGGCATCAACAATCTTTCTTCTGAGGGCCTCAGAGCTCATTTGATCTTGACATGGAGCCACAATCCTCAATTGCTAAGACCAAACCAGACCACAGGTTTCTGATGTTTATATAAGGCAGTGCCCTCTAAGTTACTCTAAGGATCTAATCATTTACACCTATTTTGGTACACCTGATTCTAATTTTAAGCATTTGATGCAATGAGGGGTGTACTAACTAATTCTGCTCTCCTTACTGTCCCCCAAGCCTGTCTACATTGTATGGGTGACAGGGCCTTCTCCTGTTATGCCCCCAAGCTCTGGAACTCTCTGCCCAAGGATATCAGTCACCTTCTCTAAACTTCAAATCCAGACTCAAAACCCTCTTCAGAAAAGCCTTTACTTAACTGGTTCCATTCTTCACCCTTCTGCTTTTCTTAGTACTACCATCCAGGTCTCCTCTGTATATTGTTTTCTTGTTTATTCTTTTTATTTAGTGTTGTCATCCTGTAAAGTGCTTTGAGAAGCCACCTTTAAAGGTGCTATATAAAATAGTTTATTATATAACTTTTTCTGTAGAAGAAAATTGATTTTTAAATGGTACAAATGCAAAATGATTTTTCAGTCTTATTTTTTAGTTGTTGAAATGACAATCAAATCATTTGGTCCAAAAATGTAAAAAAAAAAACTTTCCATGGGGTGTACTTTTTCACACCACTCTAGTGGTTGTGAAAAGATTGAGTCCCATCAGAACTATTCCATAAACCTTCCACAACTGAAAGGAGCTACAGAAAGGACACTTGGATAAATGAGGGATAGCAGAAATCTGTTCTGGGCTATTTTAGATGTATACAATATTAATGAGTTCAGTTTTTGTAGTGGTATTGGCCAGAGATGTTCACTGTATCTCCAAAATCGTAGTAATACTAAGAATATTTACGTCGAAGATCAGAGGTAAAATACTCCTGCTGAAATTGATTCATCAAACCACTTCTAGCCCAGAACAGATGTGGTGTTGGGGATTGCCTCTACATTGAAACTAAAATTAATAAAGGGTGGCACATCCATTCTTTAATTGACTTGGCATACAAATAACTGTTCCTAAAAACTGAACTTAAATTGATAAGTAATATGTACAGCATGAACAATGAAACGATAAATGGGCCCAATTATGTGCTTATTAATAGTGTTTTTTTTCTACAAAAATCATCTTACAACACCTTATCTACACAAGTGTTTGTGAAGTGGCAACGAGCTAAAGTGTTCTGGAACAGTATTTGCTCTTCCTCCTATGACAAATGTCCATATTTGGTTTTAGTGCATGCCAATGGAGTAGGGGACAGCTACTTTACATGTTTCCCTTTAATAGTACGAACAAATTTTAAAATGGAATTAAACATTCTGTGCATTAATATTAATTATTCCTTACCAGTCGGCAGTTTAAAATTCAGTATATTCAGAAACTACTCGGTGAATAGGGGAAATCGCCTTTTCTGCATTCACATAAAGAGATTGTGTGCAGCTTAATTGTAGATTAGCTCAGTAATATAACTCCTGCAGAGAATTGGTGTGTAATGCAAAACATCTTGCCTCTCTGTAGACCTAATTAAAATGGGTTTGGGGGTTGCTCACAAGAGAATTGCTGATAATCTGGCATTTTGAAGTGTATTTGCACAACTTTTGTTTTTAAATTGATTACATTTTCTCTAAGCTTTTAAAATGTTTGATAGTGGCTTCACAAAGTTCTTGAGGTAGCTTTCAATAATTAAAAGCTACTGAAACATGTCTAAGTGTCTCTCATATGGAGACTTTAATTTGACTGTTATAGATTATACTACATCTTTTTCCTTCTGTGTAGCTGAAGAAAGATTTGGCTACTACTTTTAAAAAATGATTTATATATGCAACCTACTGCATATTTAAGAAAACAAGCAAATCAATAATATGAAATAGATGTGGTTGTATAACCTAAATTATCTTAATTCTAATTAAATTATTTGAATCAAGCATGCAAGTAGTGACATCTGTCCCTGGATGATAGGTTTATTTTTTTTTAATTCATGTAAACTTATCACTGTAAGGTTCCTCAGTCACATAGCCTGCTTAGACCTGGTTGTCCCTCTAAACTGAACAACTGCTCAATGAGAAACTAAGTAGTAATCTACTGTGAGGCCAATGAGAGATTTTGAGTTTAGGGAGTGAGAAGGAAGAAAGTGTTGAGCATGTACTGTACGTAACTAAAAAAAAACTCAAATCCCATTCTGGATTTTCAACAAAGCATCTTAGTGATACTGCAAGCATATGTTAAAGATTTTTATGGTCTTAAGACAGTTCCAGTTTTAAGTGAAAAATGTTACGTATGACCAACTCGGAATAGTTCATCACACTGTAAAAGCCATCCCTCCTGTCAAGCAAAATAGTGGCAGTGTTATATTATAGTTCTGCGTCTGCTCAGGAGTGACCAAGAAGCCTGTCAAGACCTCCAGGAACATGCAGTTACAATAGAATGATACATTGCGAGTATTAATAGATGTTTGTCTGTAACCTGTAATTTCTACATTAGTTTACATCCTTCCTGTCGCACTTAGTATGCGTTCACATAATGGTGAAACTAGTGTACTAGAAGTCTTTCCAAGTGCGTCTGACTTATAATTTGTTTTTATTGTATCACTTGCTTTTCTTTTAAGCAGACAGGCTTTCTTCGATTGCAAGTCAGTCATTGGCAGCAATCAAATTCACCATTTGAGACTCATCCAGGCTTTTTTTTAGATGGACACAATGATTACTTGTTTTTTTTGTGTCTTGGTGTAGTCAGTCACTCACTTCATACTATCGTACATACCGTATATTTAATGTATATAGTTTCATGTCTTTTGGCTGTCAAAAGCTTTTTGTTAAAAAAGCAAATTTACTCCTTCAATAACTAATGCTAAAATTTATAGGAAGTCATTGTAATACACATCCTGTACATACATTTGTTAAAGTAGAAACAAAGAACTACTCATGGGTAAGGGAATCTTCCTCAGACTGGTTTGAGGTCACTAATGCATTGTCACAAGAGCCAGGTCTGGAAGTGTTGATCTTAGTCATCCAAATCGATTATCTAGACTCTGATATGATGAGAAACATGTCGAACTAAAAAAACAAGTGGCATGCAAGTCGCACAAGAATGAAAGGAGAACTTAATGACTGCTCATCGTGGGGAGGTGAAGTTATAAATACACTCGTGACCAGAACTGAACCCCTTACCCGGGAACATAGAGTTCAGACTCCGAATATATTAAATGGCTGCATCACCAGGAGGGTCTTCAAAATCGGTAGTAATCCAAGGATAAAGAAGTGCAAATTGAAATTAAGTTTCCATCTTTCCAAGACTGGAAAAAGTGAAGAAACAACTCCGAAATCATGTGCTTGAATCTTAGTGTATGGGATCTTTTGGGGCGGAGAATTCTGATTCTTTGCTCATTCATTAAGCTCATGTAATTGAGTTTGATATACTGGGCTTCCTTTTCTCATATTGGTTCATTTCTTAAGTTGTTTGTCCTTTCAGGAATCTTTGGCCATGGAGTTCTTCTGCAGTCACTTACTGTACTGCACTGCTGGGTTGAGTGGGGTGAGTGGGGGGTTGTTGCTTCTCTCACTCATCACATTCTGCCCTTTCTTTCTCATTTGGTAGTGTAAAGAATTTGCTCTGGTTGCACACTATAAAGGTGCAATGCTGTGTATTTATAAATTTTGGCAATCAATGATGTTCTTATGTTTGGTTACATCTATAAAAATATTTTTGAAATTATTTCACCACAATTAATACATACAGTACATGTGGGTGAGGTAGGTAGCTATATAAGAGCAGGTTATTTATTTATTGATGTCACATGTAATACTGCAGTATACACCCTTAATTGGTTTCTCTTTCACCTATACTGCATTAACACTGATATACATATACAGTATATGTTTATAACAAACCATTCACCCAACTGTGCTTCAACATAAGTGGAAAGCAGATTCTCTCTCAATGAGAGACAAATGGACATTTGAATGTGTTTGCAACCCTATGACTGTCCTGTACATCATCTTGTATTCTGCATTTAAAACTCCAATATTACTGTAGAACAGTACATTTGGAAAAAGTGTTATTACATACAGTGTAAGTAATATACTGGTTTGAACAGTAAGACATGGCATAAAAACCCTTCACGTGCAGCATGTTATTACTAATCACAACAATAATGATATTAAATGTATTATACGTAAACAAAGGTTTATTCCAAGCTGAAAAGAGAAGAGATGCAACATTTAATCTGTGGAGCCTTCTTCAAGTTTGTCTCAGCATGGAATAAACCTTTTACCTTTTTTTTTTTAAGTCTATGCGTGCTGACAGCTACTTGAACTAATTGCATAATATACATAGTTTGTCATTACTTCTTACATTAAATCCTTCCTCTGGTGTCTTCTAATAAATGGGTGCAGGATTTGTAGGCTAGTAATGTAATGATCTGCATGTGTTAAGCTCTCAAAAGGAAAGACTTTGATTTCCATACCAATGTCACCCAGTCTGTACTACTGTATGTCCAGTGCCATATTTGACTCCTGGCCGAGTGTGAGCAAAAGGGAAATGCCCAGCTTTTCTCTTATCAACACAGGTCCTACAGATCTCCAGACGTCTTGCAACAAAACCCAAGATTATCACCTGGGATTTGTCTTACAGCAGCCCCCCAAAATCTTTGAAGGATTGTTCTTCATATGCAGGCTGCTTTGTAAGCATGAGTGTTTTTGTTTGACCACAACACCTCTGCCTTGGACCTCATTACACATTTGACATTTTTCTTTGAATTGTTTATTTTGATCAATTGTTTATTCTCACAATTCCAGCTGCATCCTGCAGTTCCCTTGAAAGTTTATAGCTCGGCAGATCTGTTCTGAAGTTTTTTGTGGTGAGGATCTGAAATGTGCATTTTCTCAGAAGTCTATGCACTTTTCTCTGACCATTGAGGTGCTTATTTTTATTCTCTTTGGTGCTTTCAAACTGTTCCAGGGCAGTTGAGACTGTGGAGACTGAGCTTTTTTTCTATGTGAAGAATCTAATTGTACTTGACAATATAAATGTATGTCAGTTTTTCATATTGCAAAAATAAGATGGACTTGAAATAATGATTTCTGAAATATGAATGAAGCACAAATCACAGCAAACTGAAGTTCTGAAAAATTAAATCTTATTCCATATGCAATTCATGTTAATGCTACAATGTTATTCATTATAATCCTGGTATGAAAATGTAGAGATTGCATGTTAAATAGCCATACGTAGTGCTTTCTGGCCAGATATTGGTTGTATGAAACCCATTTTAAAATGCTTCTTCCTGTCTTAAATCATTCTGTGTTTATCGTTTGGATGTAGCCCATCATCACTGCAGTCAGTCAGACTTAAAGAGACAATGTTATTTGAAGAACTAAATAAAAATGTATTATGTTGTCGTTTTCTCTAATTTCATGTAATCTTTGAAATTATCCTTGCTGAGATGAAAGCTTTGCTTCCTCTGTTTTGTCAATTGATGTATCTTCAATATGTTACAGACAAGACAGCTGAACATTGTGGTTTTTGTAAATTATTGGAAGCAATGCAAAAATATAAAGCATTCACAATTGTAGTGCCCCAGGGTCTGTGTAGTGATTTTGCTGAGAAATGAGGCAGGTTGTGTAAAAATAAATGTTACGTATTTTTATAATATGATCAGTCAACACAAAAGGTTAAATTACAGTAAACAGAATTTAGAGTGCTTTTTAGGGTCTGGTCTGTTAATACAGTAATTACAGTTTTGTTAACGCTGTGTTAAAGAAGTGTGGGATTTGTTTTTTACTCTGAAAAAAGTCAGATGTAATGATGTACTTACAGTATACAGTATCTTATTGGTTATGTTTTCATGGATGCCTTAAGAAAACTTAACTATGATATAAAGTGTGTGTAATGCTGCCAATATAATGTTACTTAATCTTAACGCCTGTCTCCCTCATGATGTAAATTCCGGTACATCACTTCAAGCTTAATGTTGCTTATGGTTATAAAGAGTGGTAATGCACTTACATCATTACAAAATGTGTGGGTGTTTCACTCATTGCCATCTTTGATTCTCATTTGTCAAGCATTCCATATGACAATTTAACCTACTAGAGGATTTATGATTTTCAGGCTCTTGTACTAACTGTACTGGTGAAGGAGACATGCCATAATATTAAATGTGCCGTGACATTTGTAGGCTTATATACAAAAGCCCACACGTTATAAAGCGATGCACTGCAATAGGAGTCCACCCATTAACTGAGGTTGCCTTTCCTGGGTGGCTGTATGGTCTTTGACATATTTCATAGAGGTGATGCCCTTGTTTCATGCTAGTTACTGTGCTCAATGTGCTCACATTTTCATTGTAACATAAAATATTAATTTTCATCTTAAAAATCTTTTTAAAGTGGGGCTACTGATGCAGAGAGATCAGGGCTGTGGTTTCACAAGAGTTGTAGCTCAATGACTGCCCAGGGGTGAGGAAACTGCAGAGGAAGGGAACATTAAGTCATTTTGCTGTTCCCTGCCATGCTCAGATGTTCTCAGTGATGGCAGACAGCTTGTGTACTTTATTGAAGTAAAAAGAGTGGTTCTTTAGATTCAAGGGGCTCAATTATTTGTGTGTAAAACATAGCTAGTCTGGTGCAAAACAACTTTCTTTCAAATTAGACAATAACATATTATTGTATCATACTTTGTCAGGCCAGATAGAATAATAGTGTCATCTTGTTAAGAAATTTAAATATTTTCTGAGTGATTGCTTTGTTATAGCCATGCATATGGGTACAGCCTTTTTAGATTTGCCACATTCCTTCATCGGGGGTGACATTTAGTTACATTGCCTGCTCTCAGTCTTTATATTTCTGTAATACTGAAAAAACAAGCTGTCACTGACCTGAACCTTCTACATTTATTTTGTCCTTGGTGACACCAGTCTCCTTTGCATTCATTTTGATACTTTTAACTAGTACGAAATGTATTCCTGATTCCATTTTATGCATCCTGAAATGGTCTCTGGTGGTCTGAAGAGACTTATTGGGTGGAGGAACTGTTTGCACTCCCAGTGCATATACGCTGTGGGAATGAGGCTTACTTGAGGAGTAGGCCCAAGCCAGAGAAATGACTCTCAATAGCAGACTTGTATAAAAAAAACCACAGCCATTGTCTAAGGCAAGCTCCTCACCAAAAGGCTGGACTGGCATTCTGGATTATAACTCTTGAAATCCTGACTCCTAATGGCTACATCATTTCCCACTCAGTTCCTGCTGCTGTCTTCCATCATTTCCTGTATAAGCTTGCATTTTCCTGTGTCAGCCATGATGTCCCTACACCCTCACAACCACAAACCCACAGAAAAAAATACATAACTCACAACTATATACACATGTACATACTCAGATATTCTGGGTCCCTAATAAACTGATAGATAAATTGTTTCCTTGGGTTGCCAAGCAAGTAATATGTTAGTGCATTGTGTTTCGGGAGAGAGTAGCCATATATGTATTCAACCTCATACTCTGCTACAGTTGTAGAAACAAAACAATTGGCTTTGTGATGAAAGCAGCCTCACCCCCATGAGGAAATGATGAGGTCTCACATGTTTTACAAATGCTCTGACAGAAATACTGTCACATTGTGATATCTATGAACAGTAACTGGCATTTCTGTCTTCAGCTCTGAAATATTTGGAAGTAAAGGTACACATTCCCAGACAAAGATTTTGAAGCAGAGACAAACTGAATTCTAACTTAGAAATTTCCTGAAGAACTTCATTTGTATGAAGGGTAAGGGTATTAAGTCATTTCATCTAGAGTAGATCAGCCAAACCAACATAAATGCACTCTATTTTGTCTAAAATATACTGTACATTCTATTTTGTTGTTTCCTTTAATAAATTTCTAAAAAATATATAAATTAAACGTGTTTATATACTTTTCTCTTGTTTGCATTTGGATTTTAAAATATTTGGTGACCCCTTAATGCTGTCTTTTTGGTTTCCTCTTAGGTGGTGAGGCCACTGAAGTGCACCATAGAAAGGGGAAGCTTTAGCTGTTCAGAGTAGCATTGTTCTCAAGCGCTGTGGCGTGCCCTACAGTTCAGGACCATGTTGTTACAGGTAGGACAATCAACAGAAGTCATTGAGTGTCTTTCATGTGTGAAATTCAATGGGGTGAATGGATATGATTAAACATTAGAATATGTATTTAGCAGATCATCTGCAAAAGAACTTTATTGTGCATTGAACATCATTATGTGTGTTACTTGTGTCTACATTTAAATGTTTTTTTGTGTATTTGTATATTTAAAATGCATCCAATTGTTTAACAAGGTGATTGCAGTTAATGCCACCTGTGTATAATTAGGAGAACAGGTAGCTATCAAATACTGTAAGAAAACAGGTGTGTGTGTGTGAACAAGAAGGAAGTTCTTTCCGAAGTTGTCAATAGATCTAAGAAAGTTCTTCAAGATGTCTTCAGCTTATCTTTTTTAACTGTTGTTGTTTTGGCACCAATATTTGCATTTCAGCTGGGAAAATGTGATTCTCTTATTTCTGCACAAGCTCTTTTTTTCGACTGCGTTTCTCTTAAAACAAAGATGTCCAGTTCGTTACTAGGGGGACGCAGTGTCTGCAGTTTTTCTAGGTCTATCGAAAGCAGTAGCACCTGAAGAGCTGGTTAAAACTGCCAAAGTAGCCTGAATAAGACAATATAGAACTAATGTACTGTAGCTCATTAAAACCTGAGGTTAAAGCCTTTACTTCAGTAAATCTGCAGGTTTTGTTCCAACTCAGCAGCTCTCCAGGACCTGGATTGGACATGCCTTGCCTAAAAAGAACTTATTTTTTGTCAAGGCAACAGCAAGTCTGAAACAGTGACAGATGAACAAGCTCTGACTCTTTGCCCTTCAGAAATGAATCTGCTGCAGTTTTTAATCCTGGCACCAGCCTACCTCTGTAAATCTCCCATTAGTCAGGATCTCTTCAGCAGCTGATCTTATTTACAGGATTTTGGATATCTGAGCTTCATTCTAGTAGTAGCACAATTTCACTAGATGGCTGAGCATCATGTAAGTAGTAGATTCCTTGCAAAAGGTTGTGGATTTTTAGCGTTTTTAAAATATTTTATTTTGTTAGGGATTCGATTGTAGGAGAACTAAAGGAACTCTTGGTTATAAATGGCTTGGATGTATATTTGAGTTGTTGAGATGAATATCTGGTTTTGAGATGAATTAGTTTCTATTAGGAATCTTCACAAGTAATCAAACTAAAAGGATGTGTGATAGCATCTCAAGTCCCAAGTACTGTATATGCTACAGTAGTTGGCGCTATGCCAGTGCTGATCTGAAATGGATTATTTTTCTCTGTCAATAGTAATTTTCAATTTTAATTGAAATAAACACATTAGGAGCTATTCCATGACTAGAGGTTGAGGCCATTCGAGAAGAAGTTCCCTAAGCAATCTAAATCTGTTGCCATCCAGCAGATCTCTAAGAGATTTTCATGACCCATGACAGCAGCCCTTACCGCTGCTGCCTTGCTGCTGGTGAGGATCAGCGCTGAGCCTGTGGGTGGAGGCTGCGGCCTGATACCGGCAGGATCAGAAGAGCCTCCTCATTCTCCCCCTGTGCAGTCATGGGGTTCGAACCTGAATGCTGTGAAGTGAGACACTTACAACAGGCTAGTCAGAATTCGGTTAAACAGAACAAAATATGGCAAACTGGCAATTCTAAATTTTAAAAAGTTACAGTTTTAACATCCTAAACTAATTCACTGGAGACAGGAGCACTTCACGGTCATGTGTAATATATAAAAAATATAGTTCTTTATAACTACTAATCATTGAAAATATTACTACAACATTTACTGTATATGTTGTATAATAATATTTGGTACAGAATTTTTCAGAAGCACACAGCTTCTGTATTCATGTTTTGCATGATTATCCTGAGGGATTATCTTCTATCTTGTTTCCAGCCAATCGCCATCATCTACTGTATATTTCATAGGTCATTTTTCTCTGCTGGAATGTTTCAGTGAAGTGATTTCTGGACAGGACATTTCTGGGATTATTTGATCACTGAGCTCTGGGGATACAACATTTTCCCATGAAATACGTTTTTTTTTAGATCAGCATTGACATTTTAAGGCGATAAAGAATTTATCACCAGTAAAGAAGAGCACACAGTAATGTGTTGTGTTCCAGTACCATTTGTTTCTGTGAAGGGAATCTGTACCTCAGTCTCAGTCATGACACCCATTTTTACATTTGTATGTTATGCAGTACTGCAAGCATAGTTAGTGGGTTAGAGTAAACAGTATGAAAAATGAACATATTTCAAAACAGCATGTAAACTTCAAGGCAAAACTGCCCTAGTTATCGTACAGATAAACAAGAGTGATAAAAATCACATTACAGCTGCCTGAAATAATAGTAGGGTAACCACATATCTGAATAAACTAATACAGTATCAATAAGGTGTCATTCATGAGCTGAATCTGTCTGCCTTTTTCAGCAGGAATATCTTCCATCCACACTGTCAATAAGATTTCAAGCGCAGATGAAGTTCTCTATGTATTTCCACTGGCTCCCAGGAATGTGGCTGAATGCCTTGATACCTCTTTAAAGCTATGGTTACACAAGGAGTAAGAGGGTTTAATTAAAACCTCACTGTACCTGACAGAACTGGTTGTCCAGGTTTATGTTCACACAAAGTCTGATTCAGCATGTTCTGTGAGGAAGTCAGTGCCTTGAGTGGCAGGTGATGTGATGGGCCAGTCTTAGTCATGTTTTGGGTAACTGCAGTGACATTTAATGCTGTAATTCTGAAGTGTCAGTTGCATGGGAAAATAAATCGGGGTTGAATTCTTTTTTGTTGCTGTTTGTTAGCATCTGTGTTGTACAAGCCTTAAGAGATGCATAAAACGTTTCACATTCTAGGCTCCATGTGCGGCTTTACTTATTCCTCCTGCCACAAAATTGACCCTGTCTTTCGGGTCCTTTTGTATTTCTTTATTTCACACATCTGGGTAAAGCCAATCTGCAGTTACATTTTATGTGAAAATGTGAATGGACTTGTAGTCTGACAGGTCTCACTAATCCTAAATCTTATTTTCTCCCTAGAACTCCCAAGTAAGTAGTGAACATGACCAGCTTTCTGCTTTTCATTTAACCCACTCCCTGCATGATCTCCTTTATTTTAAGTTCTGTCCTTCACACTCCACTGAGGCTCCTCAGCCACAAACTCTTTCCTCTCAGCTTGTGCTGAGTCTAATCCGGGTCGTCTATTGATCTAACTCCTGTCTTTGAGACACAGAAGTCTGACATAGCCAGCCTGTCACTTGGTTTTTCATGTTTTAAGCAGCCAGGCCTCAGTCTTTTGGTTGCACTCTAGAATCCTAGTTCTTAACCTCTGGCCCCCTCTAAGTGAAGACTGCATTTTTCTCTTCTTTCTTTGATTTTTACTTGGTTCCACAGATACAATTCCAAGCTAACTCTTATGCTTTCTAATTTCCACAATACACCCGGTTTCTTATACTCTTCAGTTTAACTTTAAAATAATCACCAGGTACTAGATGATTTATATTCATTCTGTGATCTCTGCTTCTTAAACTTCTCTCTTACTCTTCACCAAGCGCCTGATCTTCACTAACAACCTCAACATTTCAGAACTGTCACTTTCCTGGATGTTCCTGTTTGGCCAGGGACACTTCTCGACAAACAACACCTGCATTCCTGACACAGCAGCAGCCTCTTTGTTGTTCTCTCTCATCCCACACACTCTAGATTTCACAGGAGTCCTAAATACTACAGGTGCCTTAACATCAGCAGAAAAATGGGTAATCTCAGATTCCTTTCTCCCCCTCTCTCTCCAGGCAATCTTGCGCTCTTCTGGGTATTACTGCCTTCTGGAAGCCCTGGCCCTGACTCTTCCTGTTCCTCACAATCACTCTCCAGGGGTGTAACCTTTGGATATATTGGGTCCCTTTTCTCTCTACAACCACTCCTTGGGTTTTTATCCCATACTACTAATATGATGAATGTATTTTTTTCCAATTTTTTCTTGATGTGTCTGTCCTTATTTCTGCCTTTCTTTCAGTTATCTCCTCTTGGATAAACTCACATCATCTCAAACACGGTCTTTCCAAGTCTGAGATCATCTTTTTTTCCATTCCTCCCTCTTCTCTCGAAATTGTTCTGCTTGGCCCCTCTTTCTGACAGCATATCTCCTTTAAGGACACACCTGCTGTTTTTTCTTCTTATTCTTCTTTATTTTCTTATCTTGATATGTAATAGCTGTAAGTCTATAATTACTTGGTTTGGTTTTGTCACCCTTTTTATGGAAGGATGACTAGCAATGTTCCTAAAGTGGAAATTACTTCTGTGTTAAGTAACTATTATTGGAGTGTGGAACAAACTACCCAGCTATGTTACTGAGGCTGTTACCCTGGCGTCTTTCAAGAAGCTGCTTGATGATACTTAGATCACTTAGCTACTGGCTGCTCAAATCAACCAAGGTAGATAGACTGAATGGGCTCTTCTCATTTGTCACCCTACTTCTGCTCTGTTATCCATCTCCCAGAGCAGTCATTTCCAGCCCTGAACCTCAGGAACCACTGTGCTTTTTATCCAAGTTCTTGACCACAGGATAAATGATTTAACTTGCATTAATGATATTTGTAATCAGCAGCATCCTGTACCAATTTCCAAGTTTTAAAACTTCCCTCATTCAATTATCTGTAGGCAACTTGATCTCTGTAGAAATAAAAAAGTGCTTTTTGTGGGTTTGTCCAATACATTCACAGATCATTCTCACCTGTGTCTGTTCATAGTAAACTGGTCACCTGTCTAGAGACCTTTAGGCAGAAGGGAACGAAGTCTTAATACACAAGTTGAAGGGAGATGGCATCACTGGCATCTTGGCACAATGCGTTTGACAGGGTGGTGTTGGAACTAAGGACTGAGCTCATCAACAAGTCTAACCAAGAAGTTATATCAATTAAAGTCATGAATTGGCACTAGTGAGTAACTGCTCAGTTGGAATAAACAGCCAGCAGATGCAGGAGTCTCCCATGACCAGGGTGGGGAAATTGTGTTCCAGAGGCTGCTGGAGCTTCCCTGCCTTTATTGACTGAGACTGCGGGAGTCTGATTGAATGTGCCACAGTCCCAGCATTGGTGTGGGATAGGTTTCTTCCTCAGATAGGGAAGACTGGCCATGAAGCAGAGAGCCCGGTTTAGAGTGTCAGGGGTCCAGGGAAAGTAATGAGTTTATACTGGCAAGGAAGAGAAATCTGTACCAGCTCTCTCAGTGCAATAGAGAACCGAAGAGGTCTTCCACATGAGCAGCAGAAGTGAAGATAGGAAACTAATACCTTTTTGAAGGACGAGGTTCTAGGACTACAGTAGGTCCACCAGTACATCTTAGGATCCTGGAGGGGTTCTTCAATTGAGTTGTGGCAGATCAGTGAAACGGACACTCCTGAAGTGCAAGGTATGCTGGATAAGGTCTACAGCCTGTGTGGCTCGGGTGTCAGCATTCAGAACAAGCACTTTGAGTGTAGTGTCCAGAACAGCACTTTTTTATTATTATTATTATTATTATTTATTTATTTATTTATTTATTATTATTATTACTTTTTCTTCTCACCAGATATTTTCAGCGGTTATTTACTCTAGCACCTTACGAAGGATGTGTGCAGTGCCCATTAGTGCGATCTTCTGCACTTCGCCTGCTGATGGATGGCCTGGGAGCAACGAAAGGTTTTGATCAAATCCCTTTTGAGTGTCCCTAGTGCTCCAACTATGACTGGCACAACTCTCGTCTTCACATTCCACATCCTGCTGATCTCAATTTCCAGGTATTTATTCGGTTTCTAAATTTCTTTCATCATGATGTTCAAGTCGTCTGGAATGGATATATCGATCAGCAGGCCTGTTTCTGCTTTCTTGTCATGCAGCACAATGTCAGGACGGTTCACTAGTATTTTTGAGTCTGTGACTATAGGCACGTCCCACATGATGGTGCTATTGGTGGTGTTGACAACCTTTTCGAGTATGTGCTCGTAGAACACTGTGAGGCACTGGCACCCCCAGATGCTTGCACATTGTCCAGTGGATGTAGCTGGTCACCTTGTTGTGTCTGTTAGTGTACTCAGACTGTGCAAGTGTTGTACAGCCCGCAACAATATGGCAAACATGTTTTTCTGCCTTGTTGCACATTCTGCATTTGCTATCAACTGGCTGTTTTGAGATGTTCTTCTGGTGGTATTTGGTGTTCAGTGCCTGGTCCTGAGCTGCAATAATCAGGCTTTCTGTCTCTCTTTTAGACCGGCAATGCGTAACCATGGCAAGGACAACCATCTTGGTAGAACTGACCATGTAATGGCTTGCTCTTGAGCAGCTCTAGTTTCTTGAAAATATGAAAATGACATTTTCATTATTATTTTATTAACTCAGGAAGAAATATTTCATATCATTTAAAGATAGGTAAGAGGATATAATTTAATTTTTATCTCTGCAAAATCCTGCAATGTTTTCATGCTCTAAAAATGGTAAAGCTTGGTGAATTGTAAGGTTAGTGGGACAGTTTTCCAGCTAAACCAGTGTTTTAGCTAAGCTTACCGTTAAACTAAGCAATGTATTTGAAAGCATATCCCTCTTGTAAATTCATGCTTCAGACTTAACAATTGAATCAATGAATTAAAGGAGAATAGAACAGTGTGAGTAAAAACTGTGTAAGACAGAACAACAGAAGTAGGACTTTGTAAGTTACTGGAAACTTGTTGTGGCCAGGAGAGGAGATGCAATCTCTTTTTTTTTGTGGAAGCTTCTGAAATTGGAAATATGAAATATGTTATCTTCATATGAAAGCTGTAACATTCATATTCAAGCCTAGTGAGATTCAACTGGCCTGAGCTTTCTATAGTATTCATTGGGATGAGAGTATGTGAGTTTCCCCTTGATGGAATGCCAGTCTATCAGTCCATTAATAGCGTCCATTTATACAGCTGGCAGGATTGAAAAAAATGGAATAAAGTGCCTTTCTTAAGAGTACAGCAGCAGTGTCGACAACAGGGTTTTTGAATGCATGAGCCAGAAGCTATGAATTTAGAGGCTTCAAAACAACTCTACACTGCCTATCAAATACAACATTTTTGTAGAATGGCTACAATAAAAGCACAGATTCAGATGATAGATTAATACTTCAGTACTGACAAAAACATTTCAAGAATCTTTAAAAAAAAGTTTTTTTCAGTTATTTGTTTAAGCCACCATAATGTGGACTTGCCTTTGGATTCATGTTATGCAGGAATGTTATCCTGTATAGCAGGTATTTCATGGGTTTATTGTCTCTTCTCTGCTGCATACATTTATCAACACTTAGTAGAGTAATTTCTCAGTCTGTCATTACCTGTGCAGAAGTAGTTATGTTATTTAGATCATCCTTCCAATACATGTACCCTCTGTTTAAGGCTGTTAAAGAATATCTTTGTCACATAGTCTAATTTAAAAAATGGGGCTTGAACACCACCAGTCTGCTCAGCACCGTTACACTTCCAGGAGGGTCAAGTGGGAAACTGTGCCAGACTATGGCTATTAATAAGGTCAATCCTACTCTGCAAAAAAAGGAAGAACAAATGTTTCAGCTGTTGAGCCTTCATCTGGTATGAGCTAAAACAGTTCTTATTTCTACAGATTCAAAATCATACCAATAACTACTGTATGTTAATTTAGGTAAATGAAAATAATTTTCAATATGTTTGGAAATTATTATTATTATTAAGAGCAAGCAGTCAGAGGCCAGCTGACACTTACCAACAAAGAGCAAGTAAAATAAAACAGGTTCCAGTTCTGTTAGAAAAGGGGGCGGAATATCTACACTAGAGGAAACCTTACTACACAAAAAGTTTTCTTTATTCTGGATAAGCAATGTAATGGATACACTCTGAAAGACGATCAATAAAAGGAGGATGGTGTTTCTTCACAACACACGGTGTGGGTATACGTTGGGGCATAACCATACAACTCAGAGGAGTGACAAATCGTGAAACTGCTAAGTCAAAACATTTGTGTTACGAAGGTGATGACTCTTAAGTCATGTGGCCCATAACAGCTGCAGCTGGACAGTAGTTGGCCATCACTGATAGGATGTACTGCATGTAAATACATACAGTAGATAATACACTTCTCTCAGGATGCACACCCTCCAAGGTTATGGTGGGATTTAGGCAAAAGTTGAATATTATCTGTCCAAACTTTGACGATAATTTTAGATACTGAAGCATTGCAGGAGCTAATTGATATTCATTTATGTTTCAATAGTGTAATCAATCATAGCATTAGTCTATTCTTTTATACCCACCTGTGGCACAAAGCCCTTAAATACGATCCTTTGCACAGCTACTTTTGAGCTACTTGCCATTCTATAGACTGCACTGATTGCATCTGATTGGCATCACTTCAAACTCACAAGCGCTAGCCAGACTACAGGACTACACTCTTGCTTGACAAGCTGAGTGCACCCTTGCCTTTTCTTCTTCCAAAACAGAAAATGGCACAAAATTAAAGCATTCTGTGAAGCCTCAATGCAATTCCGGAATGGTAGAGGATTCTTGGCATGAAGAAAATGTGATACCCTGAACCATAATAGGATTGCTGCGCTACATACAGTAGTGTTCATGCAGTGACGTTTTCTTTCCATCTGGACAGGTCTTCAAAGTAAAGGACTGAAGCCACGGCTTTTGATGGTGTACCTTTTGGTGTGTCATACAGATGCAGCCATTCAAAATGGGTGAGGTATTTCGCGGCATACCCCGGTGGGCGTGTCACAGTATCACGCGGTATCACGCATTTCACGTGTGTCACGTGACTAACTATCCGGCGTCGCCTTGTAAAACCGCCAGGGGGAGCTTAACCTCTCATGTACAGCATTTGAGCCTTTAATTTTGAACTGTGTATTACAGCATGTTAATCATCAGTCATTAAAATGTTGGTATATATTATGAAAGCAAGATTGCTCAGTTGGACAGAAGTACACAACCTACCTTTATCAGAAATATTTATGCATCAAAGCCTTTACTGAAGATATTACTAATAGTATTAATAATGGATGACTTTGGACAAGCTGTATACTCAAAGTATAATTTCTTTAGCACATTTGTACAAGCACTTGGAATCTGTCCAAGCCATACTTTGTCAGGCATTTTGTTTTACTTCAACGGGGCATAAAAACTTCCTTGCTTTTAACAGGGCGTTTCATAATTTCTAGCTACGAAAATGATTTAAAATGCGACACCTATCATTCAACTAGAGCTTAAAATATCACAAGGAAAAATACACACCGGTATTCCATTTCTCCCTAAACATTGTAAGCTTCGAAGTCTTTAACTAACGTGATACCGGAGTCAACAAGCATACTTTTAGAATTTGATTAAAAGGGAATATAATATGGAATCGCGTATCTAAAGAATTTAATAACGGTATGATTATATCCGTGTACTGCGGCAGGACTGTGTAAGGCTGTTTCGCCTACCTGAACATGCGAGCTGTCTTGTAGCCTACTGGTCTAGGTGCGTGACTTCCAACTGGCAGGTTGTGTGTTCGAATCCAGCTGGTGCTGGACTTTTATTTTAACAAACATTTCTTCGAAAAAATAGGTAAGTGATATTATGGACAATCAATTGACTTTTATATTTCAAAATATCGCAACATGATCGATATTTGCGATATTTTGAATATATCTTCCCTTCTGACAGTGGTTCCTGCTTCTATTGTGTGTGTGTGTGCAACAGTAAATTTTTATAGAGAAATGGAGGCGGGACAGTATGCGTTACAATATAAACATTTATATTGATTTAAATCGTGTTCTGATTTAAATCGCAAACGCGTGTTTAATTATGTGTTTTTTAATCATGATCAGGCTAATGCATTTCTACATTTTCTGTATGAACCAGCTTAGAGGTTCATACAGAAAGACAGCTTGTGTTTAAATTGAGTGTAAGGTAATTTATGCTTTTAAAGTCATGGTCAGTATTGTTGTACTGTGCTGTACTGTGTCACATTATTTTATAGCGTTTTTATTGCGTTATTAAATCCGGTGGCGCTGTGTTAGTTTCCTGACTCACATTATTTAAACTGCGACACTGATCATTCATCTCTAAATAAACTTTATTTTATATAGCATTTTAAGCAAATAGGTAATTAGATTGCTCATAAACCTAATCACTTTTTCTACATAAACACAGCGTGATTGCTCTCTGAAAATGCTTTTCCTTTATTTTTAAAGTAGGCTCAGATTTCAACTATAGATCGTATTATTATAAACTTTCTTGGAAAAATGTATTTTATGTAAACCATGTTTGCTATTAATTCATTTAGGGCTAAAATACGTTCATTGTCTTCTAATCGAGTCGAGTTGACATTGGAAGCCTGCCACACCCGGACCGTTAACGCATTAGCACGTCAAAGCCCATTGAGCCAGTATTGGCTTTAGTATCCCCCCCTTCTCCCCTCAATTCAATTCAATTCAAGGTGTTTTATTTACATGACAGATGGGTACAAGCAGTGTTGGGTACTGTATGTATATTGTAACGCTTACGGCAGACAGGCACTGTGTAGGAGCCGACGCACCAGAGCAGCGCCTGCAATTTTTATATTTATAACTTAGTTTTTAAAATTAGTCAAGCAATACGAAGCATCTCCTTTTACTTAGTGCCTGAGCATACTGCAACGCGTGTGAAGCCCATAAACGATATTAATTTTGGAACTTAAACATACAGTATATGGCTGGTCTCGGTACTTTAAAGAAAACATACACACCAGTATTCCATTTCTCCCTAAACATTTTAAACATCGAAGTCTTTAACTAACGCGATACCGGAGTCAACAAGCATACTTTTAGAATTTGATTAAAAGGGAATATAATATGGAATCGCGTATCTACAGAATTTAAAGACCAGACAATCGCAAACTCGTTTTCAATAAAATTATTTTATTCATTCAGCAGTTTGTGAGAGGGACATCCAGCAGGGAGAGACACACACACCGGTTTTCATTGACAACATTGTTTTTTTTTCAATTCCTCTTGTCTAACAGGAATGTTTTGTTTGTGGACAGACTGTTAGACAAGAGGAAAAGACTGCCTCCTCCTACGAAGCATTTCGTTGATCCGATCACGAATTCTTTTCCAGTCGTACGCAGCAAGGGTTGAGAATCTCCGATTCACCATCGTACTAATGGTTTCCCGGAGATTGGGTTAAAAAAAAACAAAAAACATACTAACAACTGTGCCATCCTACTCCTTAGTTAATACATTTTATTATTCATAAACAGTTAACATTGTTAGCAAAATATTTTGAATTATATTTAACCCTATTTTTTCTTTAGTTTTGTATTTAACTTATTATATGATAGTCAGACTTAATGTATATTTGAACAATGAAAATATATTTTTACAAGATTTTACATTAAGCACTTAAAATTAATATGGTTAATAATAGTAAACTGTAACATGCTGTAACAAGATCGGTTACAAGAAGAAAATGCTTTCAGAGAAAATGTTTCAACCAAACTTGTTCCCACACACCCCGCCCCCACTACCATTAGAATATACACAAACATTTTAGCGTTTCATTCTGAGCAGAAGACCCTCACACCTGAAGAGTGCTGGCTGTGACGAATTAAACCGGTTTTACAGGTTTCAATCACAGACCATGTGACATGGGACTCAGTAAACTACAGTAACACCGTATTTGATAACGCTTTAAAAACGCTATAAAATAATGTGACTTGGCACAGAACAAGTTTACAACACAGTACAAAGATAAATGCTGACCATGACTTTAGAAGCATAAATTGCCTTACACTCAATTTAAACACAAGCTGTCTTTAGCCCTCTAAGCTGGTTCATACAGAAATGTAGAGATCTAGGCTCAGAACACACAGCTTCATTAGCGAATACATATGCAGGACAACTAGAGAAGACGTTTTACAGAGGGTGGATTTTTAGAAACATCCCATCAGACATCCCATCATATTCACAACGTGAAATCTAGAAAATAATATTACGTAACCAAAATCCGCAATATGGAAACAGAACCTGTGTAATTGTTGATAGATGATGTACTCGTAACATTTTTTCAAGACGAACTACAACATTTAAAAAATGACTTGTATGTACTTGATATCTCTAATCAATCCACGGGTCCCAGCACAAAACGAAAGTAAAACGCATACCGTTTCTCGCTTCTTATTGCTCAAAAGTAATTTGACCGTATGAAATGCATAATATAAACCTAGAAACATATACGTGAGCAGTACTTAAGCACTGTAGTATCGGTGTTAAGACATACCTCTCAAATACTGTAAATCAAGTTAAAAATATCTCAAGACCGATTCTGGTCGTAATGAAACCATGCAAGGGAGTTTTTATGTCCGTTGCAGTTCTTTTGCAACATGAATATAATTATATCGTTATTAATTTCTTGAGATACGCGATTCCATATTATATTCCCTTTTAATCAAATTCTAAAAGTATGCTTGTTGACTCCGGTATCACGTTAGTTAAAGACTTCGAAGCTTACAATGTTTAGGGAGAAATGGAATACCGGTGTGTATTTTTTTCTTTAAAGTACCAAGACCAGCTATATACTGTATGTTTACGTTCCAAAATTAATATCGTTTATGGCCTTCACACGCGTTACAGTATGCTCCTATTCTTTTTATGCTCAGCTACTAAGATTTCCCTTCAGTGGTAAAATTCAATATCTACAACGGGCACAGTAAAGACGTTTACAGTACAGTAAGTCTTTCTAGACAGACCAACGGACCACGAGTGCCCCTGTCGGTCAACCAATCACGCACCGCGGTATCGCGTGTCATCATACCTGCGGTATCTGTACTGCGGTGTCTGTACCGCGCACTTTGAATGGCTGCATCTGTAGTCTGGTTTGAGTCGCGGATTGATCCTACTACCTGCAGTCAGCTCTAATTGTACAGTTTGGCCATATCTCACTTACAGTCAAGATTCATTATCATGAATCACACAGTCGTTTTTTTTAGTCTAAAAAAAATACAACAAAAATTAATAAAATTGAGAGAAAAACAAATCCAAAAGTCAACTTCAAGTTGTAAAAAAATATTTTATTAACATCTATACAAATAAGAGCAAAAGCAAGGTTCCATGAAAAAATACAAGTAGTTAATATTTTTAGAAGGTTGTTTATATAAATATAACTTTGGCATTCATAAAACCTAGCTGCAAACCCAAATACTTAGTTAAAACAATACAAAATCACATTAGAAGCCAGCCAGTGGCCTCCACACCTGTCCAGCTGTGCACTGTTGGAGTCGGTCATGACAACCACACATTTCCCTTTGCTTTTTCTACAGAATGTACAGTGTGACACTTAAAAAAATAAACTATCAAAATGCATTATTTTTGTACAGCTTAAATACTTTCTTACTGGGCACTAAACATTTAATATAAACCTGAGTCAAAGTATGCAATGCATGCTATTACAGATTACCCTCGCAGCATTTTCTGGACAAACATACATGTTGGTTTGCAGCCTTCCTATGATTGTATACATCACTGAGGTATGAATGCAGTGTTTTGACATTTTACATTACATCTTTTGCAAGTTCAGCTTGAAAAAAATATGGCTTTTGGAAATATGAATTTTTCTTGCACTCTAGATGCTGGATAAGCAAGTTTGGATTTCTGACAAGGCACGAAGGACAATTAATTACAGATTTCAGCTGTTCTTCAGCTATTGTAAGATTAATTAGATGGATAGAATTGCATAGATTTTATTCCTTACTGAAAAATTCAATCACACTATTCTGTAACATGTTTTTGCTTGAGAAACTCAACTATCAATTCGGCAGAAACTGTTCTATTCAGAATTTCACAAAACAAGACTTAAAAAAAGACTTTAGAAAAAGACTTAAGTCTTTTTCCCCACATTAGAAGAATTCCACATTCTCCAAAGATAAAAGCAAATGAAATTGGGTACAGCCACTTGATTGATCCAGTGTAGTTTATAGATATACTATAGATACCAGGTACTTTGTTTTGGCTGATCAACATTCGATGTCCATTGATTTTCTACATATGAAATCTGCCATAGATGGCTGCTCACTAAGAACGGAAGGGTTCTTGGATTTCTGATTTTAAGACAAAACAAGCTTTCAAGTTACCCCAAACCTAGAAAAAACGAACTCAAACTGAGCATCAGGTCTTTGTTAAATCAATATTGTTGCTTACCTATTACTAAGCAATGTAACTGTTCCATCCTTCATCATGCCTGCATAGATCTTTATATTTGTCATAGAGATGTAGACATCTTCAGGATAACAAACAAAAAAAATGTATTTTCTGTAAACTGCTTTCCAAAACCCCCTAATTTACATTTATTTTACACTAAACATTTTAGACAGTCTCTGGCTAAAATGAGCACACTTCACTGTTCCACTGTTCTCAGTAATACCAGTGATGATGCAAGTTTAAAACCTTTAGAATATTCTGGAAGTATGAAGCCTGTAGCCCGACCCTCACTTTACTGTTTTCTAATGCTGCCTTACAGTATAAAGCAATAAATAATCAGCAAATGTTTAACAATTCTTAACACTTCTTTTATGCACACATTTTCCAGCTCTGGAACCACTTTAAAAACCCATCCCACTATACAGTATATCAAAATTGTCTTAGAAGGGGTCATCCATCTAAAAGACAATATTCACTGAAATATTTTAGAAATAGAAAAAAAATCAAAATATAAGTTTTGATACAGGTGTCAAATAATGTTGTTTTGTCTTTCCTGTTGGAATTATACATGCTATAACACATAGCATGTGGGTTGTCATTACCGAATATTAAAAGTTTAAAATCTTATGTTTTTTTTTACAAACATGTCAAATGCTTTCCTATAGTACAAGACTTTCCCGCCAGCACACAGCCAAGCACATGAAACAATAGTCCCACATTTCAAACCCAGACTTGTTGTGCTTTTCTAAGCTTGTAATGTTGGTTCACAATATTTGTGACCGAGGCCACTGTGTAATTAAGTGAATCAGAACAACATGTTTGAACTAGCTTTTCAGTACAACTGACACTAGATCAAGCCACTACCATGACAGGGATTACATTTAAGTAATCAATATATAAATATGTCCTATTTTTTTAACTGTCCATAGTACTGTGGGGTATTTATAGTCCTCTAACATATTTAGAAGTTAATCTACTACAGTGAAAAGATACAAACATTTTTAAAGATATTTACTAAATAAGAAAAATGGCCTCCTCTCATTTGTAACCTTATGTTCTTAATGATGTGCTGAGTCATTTACAGTACATGGAGTGGCTTAGGAATCTGGATTGAAAAGACAGGTTGTTCTGACTCAGTGGTAAATTGAACAATACTGTAAGGGGGCTGAATTAAATCATCTTTCTGTCTTTATATTTATAGAAAGGACCACCTTACATTACTTCTGACAGATAAATGTAAATGTAGGTTATAAAATAACCCTAAATTAGAAAGTCTAAAAAAATATGTTTTTAGAATTATCAGAGTATAAAATGCATTTTATCCCAACACAGAGCAGACAATAGAATGTGAACAAGCCAATAAAAGATCAGTAGACTTGGTTTCTTTCACTTGTGCTGTGTGACTGTAACAGGACATTTCAAACTTTTAATCTCATAATATGGCAATACTAATTTAAAGCAAGAATTTTAGCAAACTGAAGACTGGCCTTTGCCTTTTCAAACAGTTCTGAGAGGGTTTTAGACCACATTCTGTGAACTGTCTTGTTAAAGTCTGTGGAATTCATTCATAATGCATTAACCTTCAAGTAGGAGAATAAGTACCTTTCTTTAAAAGCCTGCTCAAGGTTTGTAAATCACATTTTTCATGTCTAGAGGACATAATGCCTGCATAACATTAGAGCCAGGATAAAGGTTGCTCTATAGCAATGTGTGCACTGTCAATTATTAAAATGGGAATATGTTTTTCTAAGCAAAAGACAGTAAAACAAATAAGAATAACATACTGTTCAGTGAATTAAGTATTCTAGTTAAATCATCACAGCTGTGCCAAAATGTAGGTATGGTTCCATGTGAAAGAGTTCACCAAGTCATTGTTCAGGTCTTTCCATAATCTATAAAAACAATATTGTTAAAAGGCGTCTTACCTAAGGGTGTTGTGTGAACGCCTACCTCATGGACTCAAGTTAAAAAAAAACATTATCTAACATAACTTGTTAATTGTCCATTCCAACACAAGGTAAAACTGGTTTCTGTATAATGCATGCAGATGGATTCAAGTGTTGGTAATGTACTTCATCTTAATAATGCAATTAGATAAGTGATAGACATTCTTAGTAATGTGCTTATAAAAATAAGTGGCTGAAACTTTTCTAGAACTGCGCTTGACTTTCACTTCTTAAGATTCTAAAATTCTTGCAATGTGGTCTATGGCTTAACTGTGATGTATACACTGATTAACCCCTTATTATCCTTTATCTAAATGTCTGCTGAATAGCAAGTGAGATCAGTCTTCTTTAATGTCCACTCTGTAACTTCATATTTGTTTTCAACAACCTCCATTCCTGTCACTATAATCTTTTTTAAAATAATAAAATGCTTATTTCAGATTCTAGATTGAGTGCTGACTGGCATTCTTGGAGTAAATTACAATGGTGATCGAATACCACTTTTTACTGCAATTCGAGGAGCGAACAAAAACCTAAATGCTGTGCTAATCCTTTCCTGAAACCATGACGGGGAACAAATGCATTAGGCAGGTAAGAAGAGCTGTAGCTCTGCAGAAGTTAAGAGAAGTGGATCACTCAGCACCCTGTTGACCAGCAGCACACTAACCTTTTATTGTGGACAGTCTGCTCGGGTCTTTGGCTAGACAGTCCTATCCCTTGAAAGTCCTGCTATTGAACAAAATTAAAGTGCAAGAACATGAAGGATTTTGAAAGTAATTAGGCCGATTAAAGACTACATGCTTCTGTATCTCAAAAGTCCAGGCACTTCAAAAAGCAGCTTGTAGGTCAAATTCCTCTGGCCAACCCTTACAAGGTGTCAAGTAAACCAAAGAGCCATTTAAAACTCAGAACCTCAGCCACATGTCCTATGAGACACCCCAGGATCATGCATAAAAGATGGGAATTGTTAAATCTTTAAAAAGTCAAAGAACTCTAAATTAAAGAACAAAGAAATTTAGATCTCCAGATTAAAAATAACATTAATACTGAAATTCAGAGCAGAAGGGCTCCTATGTAATGAATTCACAGCTTGGTCCTACATTCAGTAGTTGAAGAAATCCCTGGCGAGCAGATACATTTGAGTCTAACTTCACAGTAAGTTATCTTTTTCTGTATAGCGTGTAACTTTAAATAAAGCATCACGACAAGAAACCCAAAGCTATTTCCCCTTCGGTTCATTTATAAGTTGCCATCTTCCACAATGGCTCTGTAATAGAACTGCAGGGAAGTGTGACAAAGCAGCGTTAAATTACACAGTTCATTATTGCAGAGAGGCACCAAAGTGTCATTGAGTAATGCAGTTGTCTCCCATGTCCTGAGCATAGCGGTCTGATATTATAGTCCGCAATTCATCAATGTCCTTCCGTAACTGACACACTTCAGTAAGCTTTGTGTTGAGACTCTCTTCTGTGCCGACATTTTCATTTTCTTCACCTGAGCAACTCATTGCTGTTAAAAGACAACAAAGACAGTTTAAAACAGACCTAGTAAGCACTACAAATGAGCATATGTGAGGTTTTTTCTAGTGTGGTGGAACTAGACTTATATTAATTTCAACAGCAGGATGCTTTTTTGAAAAGTAATTTTCAAAGATGTACAGTATATCCATGAAGCATCATACATCCATCACGTAAATACAATTTGAAATACATCAAAAAAGCAATAGGTAACAGTCCTTTTATAACTGTGCATCCTCTTCTTTCCTTTAACATTTCGTTACTGCAGTTTCTACATCTGTCTGGTGGGAATTAGTTCTCTGAAAATGCAGCTGTTGTTTGGAACTGCAGTCAAACTCTGGCTGTTTAAAGTCTATGCAGGATGTGAAGAAATCTGAGCTGTCGAAACTACTGTGAAAACATTTCAGTGTATAACTGCATTTATGACAAATGAACTTGAAACTGGTTATTTTTAGCTTCTGATTAATAACCCAAAATTTCTCTTGCAACATCACAACAATCTTTTATTTTTTGACTCCAGGTACCCAAAGTTCATCTTCATAACTGCTCTTGGTTTTTTTCTGTCATAAATAACTGAAGAATGTCAAAGGCCAGCGTGCTTGTTGTACAGTATATTATTCATTTTCAATAATTCCTATAAATTGACACAGGAACAGCCTTAGAACACAAAAGCACAGAACAACTGCATTATCCCTCTATATTTCCTTCTGTGGACATCCAGTATAAGAACATACACTGAATCTTTTTTTAGGCTGCTGTCTGACATGGAACGAAACGTGCAGAGGGGTCAGAACTTACACTTGATTCCCAGGAGCAGAGCGAGGTTGGGCTCCTGGCCTTGAGCTCTCTGGGTGAGGATGCTGCACAGGGCCCTGAGGTCCAGCAGACACAGGGACATCTCTTTCAGCAGCTGGCCCACAGCGGCAGGCATCTCGCTGCGGACCTGCTCCGCGTGCCACTGGCCACCCGCCAGGCTGCGTGACCCCTGCACCGCCTGTCTTCGGTTCTGGTTCTGGTGTGGAAGGCAGAGAGAGCCAGTGGTCAGACCTTCAGCAGCCACCGCAATGTCATCGCAAATAAAGTGCCACGGTCAGTGCAGAAGGCAGACATCAAATGGACCCAGCAATGACTAAAAACTACTTTGATACATTTATTTCAGTGGGACAATGGTATCATCCATCTTTTCAGTAAGACCTGCCCAGGAACGTGCTGCTCAAGGGAGACTGAAACAAAAATCAAAATCACTACAATTAATAATTCCATAAACTTTGATTCAAAAGTTATTATATTTAAGTTTTTTTTATTATTTTTATTTAAGTTAAGATAAGTGTGTCACTTCAAAGGTACTGTATGGGGATCAAGTTGCAACAATGAGAACTGAAAAAAAGAGTAAATATTTTACAAATGTATTCTGATGTTCGTTCTACATTTTTAAAAAAGTAACTACTTTAATTAGCATATCTACCAAGGCATTATTTCAACAGCATTACAAGTGGGTTTCATGAAGTATTTTTAGATGAAACTTCAAAGAATTATCTGTGCTGAGGGAATGGCAGCTGCCAAAGTCATATCCCTGTGTAAATCCTCAAGCTGTTTGTTCTGAAATTATCAACATGGTTGATTTATTCTTGAAAGTCCCCTCGCTGTCTTGGCTATTCCAACAATCTTCTAGAGACAAGACAGTGAATTGGTTTACAGATATCATGCCTTTAAATCATTACTATTCATGTACAAACATATCCAAATGTACTGAAATACAACATTCAACACCAGAAAAAGCCAGCACAAAGAAATAGAAGCTGTAAGTAGAATGAATGATGAGCCTCCTATGCTATTCCAGTGGCAATATAGTCAAAAATGTAAAGCATGGTGGACACTTTCCATGGTTTAATCTGAAACAGCGACATAATGTGTGAATGAAGTACTACATGAGACTAGAATCATATTAATAGATAACACAGGTGCCATGCTCAGATTTTATCCTCTAGACTGAATTGTCTGTAGCCCATTCTCCTCCAACTTGTTTGACATGAAAGGTTGTTCAAAGTTCTATTCTTAGTTCAATTCTTTTCAATATTTATGTGCTTTCCCACAGTGGGTTGTGCTGCTAAATTGTAGTTTTAGTATTTAATGCTGATTATGCTCAAATGTACTCTTTATGTAGCTCCCAGAATAAATGATGAATGGATTGCAGTGTTTTTCACCTCTACTGTACCAAACTTTTTTTCAGTTCAGTCTGTTATCTTTAGAAATGTGTTTCCAGCCTGCTACAAATTCTAAAAAAAATATTTTGAGCATTTGTGGCAGCACTTTAATTTAGATACAACTGGTTTAAAAGGAAACCCTCTACCAGCAATACGAATACTTTACTGAATTCCATTTTAACCTATATTTGATATATTTCCATCTTTACAGGATCTTAAACAGATTGCTCAAGGTTTTCCTCAGAAAAGCTGGTGATAGGCCATAGCTGCACTTGCCCTATTAATGCCTTTTTTAGATCCTTACAGTGATGGCAGACAGTGTGCAAGAAGCAAAATGAGGGGATCGTAAACCTGCCGATCTACTGGGAGCTGGAGAAAAGCCATATATGGTACAGATTCAGTGGAATAACGCTACCGAGGAGAACAGGTCAACAGGTCAGAGAACTGCAAACTGGAAGTGTCAGAAATGCCATTATGAGGCACTGCAAGAAAAAAAAAGTGTTTCCTTAAATGTTTGGTTTCCTATGGTGGATCATTAGTACCGTAAGAATTTAAGAACTTGGCTGAGGAATACATTAGTTGTTTATTGTTTGAGATGTGAATCCATGGTCCTGATTGCCTGGTCATTAGAGCAGTGTTGGTAACCTTCAGAGTAAATTCCACTCCAGTGTTTGACAATTCAGCTGGTGTATTTCTCACTTCTCCAGCTGCTGCTGTGTGTCACCCAGGCGGTGGATGAAATGGGCTCCCTCCTAGAAGGAAAGCCCTCTGGGATCATGCGGTATGAAACATGCTACATAAAAACAAGGAATTACTCCTGGGATCTAGAAATCCATTTGAAACATCATACCCGGAGTCATCGTTGTATCGTCTCTTCCGTTTCTGTTCTTAGTATATCAGAAGCAATACTCATCAGTCGTATCAGTCATATCACTACTGCTTCAATTACGTAGAGCGATTTGTGTAGAATGGCATGTGTGACGCTATAGACAGCCTCGCGTGGATACAAACATACAACTGGTCTGACCAGTGCGCAGACCTGTGCAAAGCATAAGTACAGGTTCATTATTTCCTAAGATGTGGTGGTGATATTCAGGCCTGTGGTAACAGCAAATGTTTGCTTAAAGAAAGAGTCAATGGGTCTTTGTTTCTGTTCCCTATTAATAAACCATGAGCCATTATTAGTGCGTGTTGATGCCCGGAGTGAAATGGCAACGCCACTGCAGCTTGAGCGATCAGAGCATACTTCTGAAAGAGATTTATTCATGTATGTATTGATTGGTTTTAAATATTTATGAGGCATCAACCCCACAGCACCTGTGTCATATTGGGCTAAGGTTGCTCATTTTACTGAGCGTTACATGTTTAAGACATTGGAACACAAAAAATCTAGAGGATTTCAAAATTATTTTACTTACTTATAAGGCTCTCAGAAGTCAGGCATGTCTATTTAATAAAGCTGATTAATGTATACAATCCAAGTCATCCACTTAGATCACAGAATGCAGGTCTTCTTTTTATTCCACATGTAACAGCTGGTGGTAAAGCCTTTAGCTACAGGGCCCCTAGCGTATGGAACAGTCTCCCACCCCATATTCGGGATGCTGAGGCAATCTCAGTATTCAAATCCAGACTGAAGACCTATTACTTCAGCCTAGCCTACTTACACCTTACATTATAGCCTGCTGCAACCATGGCTGCTGGTGCTGCTGTACTTGCCATTGTGTGTCTCAATGTTCCTTCCAGGTAGATACATCTGTTCTGACCAACCTATCCTATTCTCCTCCCCACATGTCCAGATGGCACCCGAGTTGGAAACCATCTTTAGTTGGATTCTGCATCACCGCATTGGATCCATGAGGGACATTGTGAATACATATCGTTTAGGAGGATTTGCTGGTCTACAGAGAACTGCATGGAGTACTGGCACACAGAAGGACATGATGGAAGACTTAATACTCCACATTTAGTACTTTTCTAGAATTGTAGAATGCTAGCATGTCCAGAGGGGTTGGGCAGCCAGTTGACCTTGGACCCCTAGAGGTTTTCTTTCTCCTTACAGAGGATTTTTTGTTCCTCTCCTCCGTTGTCTTCTGGCTTTTTCTCTTTCTGTATTGTAATGTCATGTACTGTCACACAGTTCTGTTAAGTGCCTTGGGACAAACCTTGTTGTGAAAGGCGCTATATAAAAAAATATTGAATTAAATTAAATATCTGACATATTTGGGTTTAATGAACACTGTCGATTGACTTACCAAATGTCCAGTATTTCTTGGCTCTAGACAAAAATCAGGAATATTGGAGACTGTCCATTAAATAAAAAATCTGTTAAATCTGTTACAGAATTAATTTACTGTATTAATTTATAAACCACTTGAATTTCTAGATAAACTAAATGACTTCCGCTTGTCTGTGATCCTTCTAAAGCACTTTTCATTACTAGGTATACTAGCATGGAAAGACCCAGATCACCCTGTCTGGAAGGTACCATGTGAAGGTGAAACAGTTCTTAAACAGAATCCGCAGTTTTGTCACAGTTAACCGAGCACAGTCACAACTGCAAACAGAAGGAGAAAGGGTGTGTAACGCAAGATGATGTCATGATGGAATAGTACATGGTACACTGTGATAGTGCTTTGCATCAGAGTCTTGACACAGTAATACAAGAAGCAGGTATAGTTCCCACACATGCCTCTAAACAAAGCGGTATCTTGAGCACTGCACACACACAGTCCGCTCACCTCTTCAAGCACTTCAGACAGTTGCTTCAGGGTGTCTTCCTTCTCGGCCAGCTGCTTCCTTAGCTCCTGGGAAGCAGCCCGTTCTTGTAATAGCTTCTTCTCTGAAGCCTAAGTAGGAACAGAATAGAATTACGTGATAAAATATATATACAGAAATAATAAATATGTGCCTTCTGGATCTTTGTCTTATTTTCTTAACAACTGGAATAAACTCAGTCTTTAACAACCGTATATATACTGTATAAAACATTATAGTATACAAAACACAAACACTACTGATATCTCTGAATATAAAACTTAATCTAGTATTGATTTTATTTTATATTGACATTTTAATGTGTTTCCTAAAATATTTTTTTTTCATTACAAAGCAGAAACAACATCCACTGTAAGCAATTCACCTGATGGTTTTATTTTTTTCATAGAGGGTTACTTCCACAATAAGGACCACCCTTGCAACTTTAACTGTGCAACATTAACTTTCCTGACTTGAACTGTCTGTGGTACAGCTGCTGAAGTGCTGACAAACACACACACTCATACAACTTTATTCCCTCACAACACAAATAAGTCCCATGATGAAACAAAACACTCAATATAGGTCCTGCCTATATTGTTACACCCTGTACCAACAACCTTACCCTATAGGGCACCACCGATATTCATGCCTTTAATCACAAAAAGGTGTGTTGTACAAATATCTTATTTATTGATTTGTTATTTTTTAATTTTACTGTCCGTTATTGAGGAATTTCTGATTTTATAGCCAAATTCCCTTTTAGCATATTTTGTCTACTAAATCAGAAGTCCATTAAGCCAAAGGTTTACTGTAACATAAAAACATTTGCATCTTCCTCTACCTTTAACAGCTCACATTAAAAAAAACCTCATTAAGCACTGTGTGCATTGTACACAATGGGCAACATTATGTCAACGTAAGAGAATCGCTGTGGGAAAGTCCTCAGTAGATGTCTAGAGAACAGTTCAAATGCTTATTTGCGAAGGGATTTTTTTTCCAATGTATCATGGAGACATGCTGTAGATTTTGGGTTAAACCTCATAAAACTGGGTTTCCTCAAAGTCTTCCAAAACTTGGGTCAAAGTTTTAAATGTTTTAACACAATACACACATCCAGCGATCTGAACTTCAAAACTGTCCACAATTTGGACATATTTGTGAATATCTAATATGAATAAAGAAAACCGCAATCCAGATTTTTATGTACTCGTATTATACATAGTATTTCTATGCTAACACCTTATCCACTGCGATGAAAGTGGAATTATTTTAAAAATTTGACATGCTGTGCAAACACAGATATGTATAAATGGTCAGCATGTCAACCACAAATGACATCCAGATATACAGTAGAAGGAAGTTTTTTTAGAGATAGTGATGTGAAACACTGAATGCTTTTTTTTCTTATTTAATTTATACATTCTAAATTATAAATAACTTCAATGTCCTCTGCAATGCCTGTTATTTTAATGTTGTTTTTATTATTATATAGTCCAAAAATACAAAATTTAACTCAGTTTCAGTCAGGAGGTCTGGAGATCCTGTATACGTAATAAAATGATAAGTAGTTATAAGTAGTAGTTCCACTCTAATCTGTATCTACAGTAGTACATCTCTAACTACACATAATTAAAGTTCACATGGCACAGGGTTCCGCTTTTACTGTAGGTTCCTTCTGTACATGACATTGCGTTTGTCTTGTAAAACAATTGTTTCAATTACTGTGACAGTGAAAACACTTTTGAGAAAAGAGATGATTATGACATGTAGAATATGTATTCTCTGAAATGGGTGTTATCAGACTATCTGCTTGTTTTGACTCTGCAAGCCCACAGTCCCAACAGCACAGGAATTGATGCAGCTTTCACAGATAACACTGCTGACAATACTCTCTCGTAAGGCTGAATGTTTAGGTGCAGCAAAGCAGGTTCATCTGGCAACTACTTACAGTCAGTTCTGAAGTGAGCCTTTCTATTTGCTTCTTTTGATTGTCTATAATCTGGGGGGAAAAACAAGAACACAAAGATTACAACAAAGTAAAAAATAAGCATACAACAAAGTCACAAATAAGCATACTGACTGAAGTAAAGGTTTATTCCTGCTGAGCAGAGAAGAAAAGAAACACAACACTTCGGCTGTGGAGCCTTCTTTGGGTGTGGTACTGACGCTTAGCTGCATTTCAGAAGCAAGGTTACCATTCGAAATCCTCAGCCTTAATGATCATGAGGCCATATCACAAGACAATACTGAATTTCTAAACCTTGTGAGTGCACCATTTTCAACCTGTGATTGGTGCTTCTTCACACGCTTTTAATGCCCCAAGGGTCGAGCCACCCTGCGAGTCCTCGCCCCGAGCGTAAACACTGTACCTCGATGTTCCGGCTGTGTCGCTCCTGGAGGCGGAAATTGTCCGATTCCAGCTGCTTCGTGTCCAGCATGGGCAGCCGCACCCCGTCCTCAAGGCACCTCTCCACCTTCTGCTGCAGGCTGAGGGAAAGAGCCGAGGGTGTGACAGGGCTCGACACTCACGAGACCACAGCCCAGTTCAGACAGTTCAGCCCATGTTTCTCACCTTGTAGTGTGGACCGGATTCAATATACTGAGCTACAGCAAGCTGTGATTCATGTTAATACAAGTACAGGCATTTTGTGCATTTATCACAGCTTTTCCATTTTAAAAGTTGATGAAAATTTTAAATAGATAAAAAATCATTTAATAATACATCTAATAGATTGAACAGGTTAAAATATTTGTATAAATTCAATATTTTAGATAAAAATGCATATGCGTTTAAGAGCTGGAGTTTGCACACTGTAAATGCTCTAACTACAGCAAGCTAATAAACATGGAACTCAAAGAGACAAGTGTATTGGTTCTGCAATCATGTGAACACTATTATTACACACAGACAGTGGCCATTCAACTAATTGTGCAACCTGTCAAAGTAATTTTGTGTGCCTGAACTCATTTAGGGTTGCCATGGCAAAGAGGTTGAATATTTATGCAATCATCATATTTTAGCTTTTGATTTTCCTTTGCCACTTTTTTGCTGACATTTAAGACCTGTCACCCATAATAGTGGTTAGTTTGAGCATTCATGTTTTGATTAAAAATACTCACTGTAAAAAAGTGTAGGCATCATTTGTAAGTCAATAAAATGGAATGTAATATGCTGGAAGGGAGTGAATACTTCAGAAAGGCACTGTATAGCATAATTCATATCGTCAAACGTAATTAAAAAAGTCCTATCTTTAAAAATATTCTACATGATCTCTAGATTTACTTTCACTACATATAGAAACCCAACACATACCTCCTCAAGTGTCGGTTAAAATCATTTCAACCTCTACAGTCCTTTTTAATTTTTTTCTACCTGTATGTTCAAATCCAACGCATTTTGTACCCGAAACAATCGGCCTTTGGAGTTTCTCCTTAAACCATCCGCACAAGTTAGACTCAGCAACATCTATGACTTTGAAGCGTTGATTGAATTTCACCTTTTCTAAATCTGTCCACCATGTCATTGTAGCATTTGGCTGTCTACCCTGCCCCCCACTGTTTGGTTTGAGAAATGCATGGTGTTTGATAGCCGATGTCATCAATTCTGCACTGTGACAGGCTGTTATACTGAGGTGACACTGCTTGGGTGGAAAAGTGACTCTGCAAAGCCAGGAAGTCCGTACCTCTGCACAGCAGCAATAAGCTCCTTCTCCTTCCTCCTCTGGCTCTCCAGGAGGTCTTCCTTCTCCTGCAGCAGGCGCTGGCTCTCCCGCGACCTCTGCTCCAGCTCGCTGGCCCTGCCCTGCAGCTCGTCGGCCTTCCCCTGCAGCATCGCCAGCTGTGGCGCAGAAAACACAAGTCCACTTTCACCGCACAGCTGCGGCTCCATCGAGAGGGACTCGCACAAATCTCATAACCGTCCGCGGTTTACGAGAAGGACACAGGCAGAACGGGGCTGCCTAGTGATGTCCTCTCCCCTATGAGGTTAAAACATTCTGCATCTCAAAGCAACAAAAATGTCATGAGTTTTGCTGACCTCTGGTGGTGCAAAGCTGCATTACAAGAGTGTGAACACCAGCAAAGTGGGCTCTGAGATCAAGAACAAATCTGTGACAAAGCTGAAGTGTAACGTCAATGAGAGGGACAGACTGAATATATAACCACCCCTCATCGTGGGTATCAGGGTCCAACGTAAAGCCCCTCAATATATTAAGGAAGGCAGAAATACATCTACACATCCTTAATGAATCAGGAAACATAAAAAAGGGATTTTCATGTTGTGAACATTTTCAATAGAATTTTATAATAAAGTACTAAGCAATTAAGTGCACTATTTACTGTATGCTGCAGAGCAAAAGGTGAAAGTACCCAGCTGTGTATGACACCATAAATAACAACAGTTCCTTGTTACTGTATCTTAGGCATCACTGATGACACTTTGACAGACTGCAAAACTGAAGCTGCTTGCATGCCAGGCAGACACACCCCTTGTGAAGAGCCACTTGCACAGTTATGACTACTGCCATTCAGAACCAATGCAGCTGTCTGCTTTATCCTGACATGCCCTCCAGGCTTGTGGGCTCCAGTGTGTTCATGACTTTACCTGCTGCGCCTGGTTCTCAACATCTTCCAGGGAGGGAAGGTCAGCCAGGTATTTCTCCAGTGTCTCTATCCGCTGCTGTTTTTCCTGGCTTTGCTCACTTTCCCTTTGACATTTCTTCTTCAGACTGCTGATATATTTGTCTCTTGTCTTCAACTACAAAACATGAAAATGGGCAAAGGTATTCAGAAACTTCAGAGAAAACCTCTCTACAAAACTGTAACACTTCACAAAGCTTGAAAAACATTTAAATTCAGTTGTTCCACCTTTGTAATTGAGAGACATAACAATTGCACAGAAGCACAATAGATGTGGGCGCAATTTGAGACGTGTTAGGAATATATTCAGAATTTACAACGTTCCTCATACTGTAGTTTTAAAGCAGTTACAGTACGTTTAATTTAAGCTGTGACAAACTGCTACAAATATAGAACATAAAGCTTCTGACATGTCACTTGGTTTGCAGTACCTTAAATGTCTGTATTGAATAAAATAACGGCCTATATTTTAAACTGCATAATTCCAACTCATTTTATCATCTTTATTGAGGTACCAATTAAGAAAGAAAAGAATAAGAAGTTAACAGAAAAAACATGAAGAGAATATCGTTACAATCTAGGATTATTACAGTCTAACATTTGCAGGTCTTATTATTCAACATCTCATGACCAAAAAGGAGAGTCTGAAAACAACAGGTAGAATCTGAGGCATTTGCACAGCTACAGGTGAGTTTCAAAGCAGTTCAGTTTAATTTAAATTGTGACAAACCGCTACAAATATAGAACATAGAGCTTCTGACATATCACATGGTTTAGGATAGGTAAACACAGATGATCAAGGGGAATTTTCTGGTTTGCTCAGGTTAATTAACTTGGTAAATCATTACAGTCCTCATTAGTCCTATAAATGCATAAAGATGAGACAGAGCTAGAAGGCAGGGAAGACAGAGAGAAGAAGGAAGACCACCACCCTCTTACTCTAAGCTTGTTGCATTCAAAAGAACCTTGTTCAGACCAGTCTTGGGGACAAGATTATGGCTACATCATTTGAACTTTGTAAAAATGATGTAACCAGACAGCTTTTTGTATCCTGTTTATTTTAGGGAATTCTGATCATCTTTATTGTGGAATCCTCAGGCTAAGAACGTTCTCTCCTATTCTGGTGATGCTTTTTTAGAATAGGGAGCTACATTTCCATTTATTGAAGGAAGGGAGGTTTTCAGATTACAGAGGCAGAACTTTGTGTTTGTGGGCCTATAGAACTTAGGTCTCTGAAAAGTATAGTTTTGAATATAGTGTAATGTTTAATGTTGTGTAGTTCTGTGCTATTGTTAGTTGTAAATGCATTTTTCTGTTCAAGGTTTAACTTGGATTTTACTACTCTTCCACCAGCGCTGTGTCTCACGTGCCTCACATTTTATATACCACTCAGGTTTTATCATTTCCTGCACCCTCTGTTTTGTAACAATATAATAGTCATGAAACAATATATTGTAACAATAACATGTAACAATATAATAATCATATCATGCAACATACCATAAAATATCATGTATCATGAAACTTCCTTGTATCACATCCATCACAAGCACACAGACACACTTGAAATATGATGATGACATTGCTAACAGCATGATTACTTAATAGTGAAGACTAGACAAATAAAAAACACCCAGTCATAGCTATACTAGTTATAGTGTTCGAGAGCTCATTTAAAACCCCAATGTAACGGACTATAAGAAAATGGTTAAGTCAGCTCCACTTTAAAGCAAGAAAATCATGGTCACCTTCTCTTCCAGTTTTTTAATCTCCTCTGTGTACTTCTGTGTGTTTTGCTTCAGGAATTCACTGAACTGTGTGACCTCCCGCTCCGCAGTGGCAAGCTGGCGTTCTACCTCTCCGTTTTCACAGTGGAGAGAGTTTGATCTCTCTGAACACTGAGCTTGCAAGGGCAGGTTCCCAAACTGCGACTCCTGTGAAAAGAACAGGTCCAGGAGAAGGTGGTTTATCAAGTTTAGATTGCTTGAATTACGCCTAACCTATTGGAAGCATGCATGACGTACTTCAAATGTTACACAAATTTAATCCATGAAAGCAGCAGTGAAGTGTTAATCAAGAACTAACTTTCAGATGAACCTTTACAGTCCACTCTCTTAAAGATGATCTGTTGCTGAACACAGTCTGCACGAAGGCAATATCTGAGTTAAATAACCTGAAGAAGGCTCCACGGCCGAAACATTGTGTTCTTTTTCTTCTTTTTTTCAGCATGGAATAAACCTATTACTTGTTCATCTGAGTTAAATGCTCGATGAAGGTGAAACCTTAAAGTTAATGATCTGCAATACTGAAGTTCAAAGGAGTAGGATCCAAAATGCTAAATTACTATATTTATAGAAATATCTTAACATTCACAAACTAAAATCAATCAGGTGCAAACAAACAGCAGGATTTACCACGTGTTTGTGCTGACTGACAATGTCCTATTCTGAATCACTTCCACAGCGAATGGTGCTATACCTTCATTTTAAGGAGGTAGGGGTCCTCACAGCTCCTGCACTGACCCTGGATCACCTGCTGGGCTCTTAGCTCATTTTCTCTGATCTTCTCATGCAGTTGAACGATCTGCTGCTTCTGCCTGCAACACGGAGGAAGAACTCAACAGTTATGAAATGATGCAAAGTGTTTTGTTCACAATATACTGTATTACTATTCACACTTTCAGTAAACATTTAAAGCTCGACTTTTTCTTTTGTAAAATGAGAAATCTGAAATGTATTAAAACCCTTCTACTTTAATATTGCTACTTCAATCAGCTTCATGCTTTTTACTTAGCAGTGAATTTATCTTTAATTAGCACAGTGCACTTATTTTGGATGCTGTTTTGCCTGTTGTTAGAATTGTGTACTTTGAGATGACAGTTTGGAAATGTTACAAAACCTCAATAGGGTTATATACTGTATATTATATATATATCAAAGTCATATTCATTCAAAACATGAAAAGTGTTTTGCTAATAAAGGCGATATCAGAAAAATACAAATATAAGGCAAACTGTGTGTGTCTCATGGAGAGCAAGCTGGGATATGTGAAAAGATAATTCCTAATGCAGGAAATTGTAAAGGGTTAATAAAGTGATGTTAAGTGATGTTAAAAATAAACTGTTTTAAAATGTGTGTACATTAATGTTTTTAAGCAGCCCTGTGAACTCTTGTCTTCTTCTGAAACACAAAGATATTAAAGTTCAATTTGCTAAGAACAATAAATCACATTTTAGTGTCCAAGGAAACTTCAGATCCATTTATGGCACTAAAAAAGTGACTGCAAAATGGGAAGGATAAAAAAGCTGATTTGCAGCACCACCTAAAGGGAATGCTAGTATAAAATAATTAGCTTCTCTGAACTGTTATTTGTCGCTAATAGCAGTAAAGCTTTGAGAAAGCCAATCAGAAAATCAAATACAGTAGTTCATAGGTTTATTATGGTCATTTACTGTTTATTTGACATAAGAACAATCACTCAATGATTAAATAATGATCTCAAACTATGAAGCCTAAAGTAGAAAAGCTTCCACATTATTTCACATCTGGAGAGTTTTGTTAAAGGCTTCTTCTTGTATTACATTCCAGTTAAGTATACTTTTGAAAGCAGATAGTTTTGAAACAGAAGTATCTACTTAACCCCACAAACTTGTCAAAAGTCACTTTGAATTGTTCATAACAATTGTTATGAAAAACACATTAGAGGCAGACTGTTTTCAACAGATAGTCAATTTAAAAGCCTTTACTGATTATGTTTATATTCAAGGGCTAATTCAGTGTCATCCTGCAATGCTTCTGTGGATAGTTATTGGTATTCATATTATTTCACTGAAAGACATTTATAGCACTATGCATCCATGATTTTATTTTTAAAAATGAATATTGATTTTGAAAATTGATTAAATGGTTTTGGCATAATTGTAATTAATTAATCAGTCAAGACTGACCGTGATACACCTCATTAGTGAGAGAGTTGACTGGGCACAGGTGATGGGCTGATCTAACATGTTGAATGGGGTCATTAGAAGGGAAGCAAAGTCTTCTCAGTGCAGAATGATACAATAATTGCAGAAACGGAGACATATCAATGAATAAGGAATGATATAGGTCTAGGTCATGGCCTGGGCAGGAGTGTTGACTCACTACAAAAGTCCACCTTTGGCAACCTGACTGCTCAGTGACATTGCTCAGGTCCTGAGACCTCAGATCTTGCCCTGAGTGCCAGCTCACTTCGACACAGGCGCGTCAGGCCAGCACCTGCTCTCATGCTGCTCTAGCAATATGAGAATGTGACCGGGCTGTGGGGGCTCTATGTGTCAGACTTGCGCCCTGTTGAATATCTGTGGGATGATACTGTATGTGGCACCTCAGCAACCGGGGTTCAGCAACCAGTCACCAGGCACTGAATCCCACTGCAGAAGACTGGGACAGAATCCCACAAGACAGTGTCTGCAAACTGGTGCAAAGTTTGAGATTCAGATGTACAGCTTGTAGTTCTTCCAACAGTGGCGATTCATACTACTAGCAGCAGATCCTTGATTGATTAACCCCATTAATGACTAATGTTACTTGGAAAAAGACATTTATGTTGGTTATGTCTGTCTGTTCAATGAAATGAAAAATTTTGTCAGTATTCTTAAGAATATCTTCTTGTATTTGTTGCAGTCAAGAGTGATAGGTTTCTCTTAATCTCTCAGTATATCATTCCTTATTCTAGTTTCTCTCTCAGCCCAACAAAGTTCAGTGACTACCATTTTAATTGTCTCTCTTTAATGCCCAAATAGTTTAACATAGTTTCCTGGTGGTGTAGTACTGCTTCTGTGCAGTGCTTTAATAAGCCTTGCAGTTATTGTATCATGTATCCATATAGGGCTGAAATTCAAAGAATGTTAAGGCTCTGAGTCAACGGTTTTGTAAACAGAATTTCACTTAGGCAATTTGTCTTCCCTCTCAAAACTGTATTTGGAATCATGCAGCCTGCTGTGAAGGGTTATTGGGTGAAAGCAACAGAGTGTGATTGTATGTGCAGTTAATGACAAGAACCTGTCTGCTCAGGGTTTGAAAAGCATGGCTGTTTATTGAAACCGGGTGTTCTGTGCCTCTTCAAACAGCAGCAGTACTACAGCGCTGACATTTGGTTCTTCGGTTTCCTAGAGGCTAGAGAACATTGTGAAGCAAGAGGACAGAGCGCCTGTCAGTGTTGTCTCCCTGTAGAACTTATTCCTTTTCTTTTTCATACTTTAGGTGTCTTTCAGGCTAGGTAATTGTAAAACAGCAGTGAACTTATAAACCACTGCTGATAATGCTAATAATAATTCCATGACAGTAATATATTTGCATTCATAAAATAATGTGTTGTAGTTTCAAATGTGTGCTGACATTTCTGGTCAATATTAATAAGAAAAAAAGATTTGGAATAGAACAAATCTTCCAGAAATGGATGGATTGCAGCTCCATCTTGTGGTTGTTTGTTCTTTTCACTGAAGTAAAGACCTTTCATGTAGAAATTACTTCTTTGTAGACCAAAATAAAAAATGCGGTGAAATGTTCAAAGTGGCAAAGAACTTGTCTATTATGTCTGAGTACCACTGAAAAACCTTCCACTACAGCTTTTTTAAATATGATAAACTATCATTCCCTGCACTTTACGTGCCAAAGGAAGGGAACTACATCACTATCTATTGGCAAGGCAGGTGAGGCAGTGTGAAACTGATTCACCAGACGTTTTTAAGAGAAACTTTAGGAAGACCAGATTGCAGGAGCCAAGAGTGAAGTTTAACGCCTCAACTAAAGGACAGTAGCTCTTGGAGCTCAGTGTCCCTGGACCCTACGATGGGGCACTGCACCTCTGCTATTCTTATGTGCCTTCTAACTGGATACTCCAGTAATTACTTCACTATTCAAAGTCACATTCATTGTACAGTGAAACATACTGTCTTCTACAATAGTTTGTGAGGAACAGTTTACAGAAGCCGGTGTGAACAGCAGAAATTGTGAACACTGTATTACAACATGATGATCATAATAACAGAAAAGAATCAAATACTGCATGTTGTTTACAGGAACAGAACATGTGGTAAAGATGAAGATACTTCTTTTTTTTGTGATATTACAACTCCTTCAAGGAGATATCCAGATCAACTGGGGTGTTATCCACATCACCTGGAGATGTGGCAATCACCACAGAGTCAGAAAAGAGGAGATGGCACTGGGGTTATTGAGATCACCTAGAGATGTGGCAGTCACCATAGAGTTAGGAGAGAGGAGATGGCACTGGGGTTATTGAGATCACCTGGAGATGTGGCAGTCACCACAGAGTTAGGAGAGAGGAGATGGCACACTGGGGGTTATTGAGATCACCTGGAGATGTGGCAATCACCACAGAATTAGGAGAGAGGAGATGGCACACTGGGGGTAGCAGTGGTGGGTAGAGAGGGGAACAAGTATTGGCACAGGAACTACATACATCGTAATCGGCAATTGTCTCATATTTCTTTTCATAAGATTATAGATGTTCCTATATGGAACTGGAGTGCTGTCGATTTTTTATTAAGAAAACGCTGTCGATTTGTTTGGGTCCGCATGTCAGCCACTGAAGTTCTCCTGCTGGTGGCAGGCTGACCCAACATTTCTGTCTTCTGCACAAGAGTCACCACTTTCTTCTCCCTCTTCAGCACTTAAGTGTTTTCATCATGACTTGTTCTGGGAGGTGTGACTGTGAGAATAACAGCGCATCGCTGGAGGGAATAGAGTGAGGTTCGAGATGCACGTTGTGTGGACGTGGCTGCATGAAAAATTAAAACATTGTGTATTGTGGAGTTTCATAATAACATCACAACTTATACAGTTTCGGATGCCACTTGCAAATACTAAAAACCACAAATACTAAATTTGAGAATAACAAGGGGCATGCATCTGGCCAGGTATATTTTAATTGTATTGCTTTTTCTCCACATAATCTAACTGTACTTATTCTGTCACCAATGTGGCAAGTACATCTCATGTTTTATGTCCATTTCATCCATAAGCACAGAAGGTGCTTAATTTCCTATACAGTTTCTTGTACATAGCAAATAATCTTTATTTTGTCAAACCCCCTTGCAGTCCTCTGCCAGCCGTAATGCTTATGACTCTGTACAGAATGAGGGCATTTTCATGAAAACCCAGGAGCCGTCTGCTACTCTGGCACACCTGTTCCTCTCTAGACAGTAGGTATTCACTGGATCATGTCTGGGATGCTCACCGATCAATCACCAGCTCCTTCTGTCGCAGAAGGCCCTCTTTGATTTTCATGATGGTGTCCACTTGAAGAGGAGCTCCTCCACAAAGCTATAGAAAGAAAAGCATACGTCAGTCCTTAATAACAAAAGCAAATTTAGTTACCAAAAGCTTGAAACTAGTACAAAAAAATACAATTATATTTTTCTATTAACTAATCTCTTAACTATCTTAGCTATCACATTTGTTGAGGAAGATAACTACAGTTTCTAGCCTTAAACAAAGGATACTTGAAAATAAATATGGAAAATATTCAAGATTTAACCAAATTGATAGATTGATGGCAACTGTATAAACAAATCTCAAACAAAAAGTAGGAGCTTCATACACAGCTCGTGGATTGCAAACAAAACATATTTGGAGGTTTTTAATAATGTATTGTAATTTTTAATCATATCTATTTATATAGTCGTAATTATATGCAAATCTGTATTTTTGCCCTAATTAACCAAAAACAAAATGTGATGAAAATCAGCAAGAGCTATATATTTGTACATGATGCAACATAAATTGAATCCCTTGAGTGTATACTGTACATACAACTTATTTTTATTTCTATACTGTATGTGTGCGTGTCTGTGAATGTATACACACACTGTTTTAAATTTCAAGGATAGCTATCTTCCAATAATGCATCCAGTTGCATTACTATTGCAAAGTGACAAATGCCATCATTTCTACAGACCACTGCAGAGATGCCAGACTGCTAACACAGTGCTGATTTACAGGATGCCATAAGAAAGCTTTGTATCCCATGTGATGTCACATCTACAGGAAGCATTAAGAAACAAACTGAACTCTTTCATCTATGCAATGCAAAGGTTTTTCTCCAGGAGATGTTTTGAAACTGACAACAAAAAGTCAGCCAGTAAGGATGGGATTTTTCTCTTCTGTGAAGCGACTTCTCAGTTTTTTTTCCAGCCACATAGTTTCCGGTTTGAAGTATAAAAACTTCCTATACTTTTAAATGCCAAAGCCTAATTTGGGATTCAACAAAAATAACCTATTTGTATGAAGGCAATTATGATTCAAGTTGCCAAAGTACTATGTATTTTTGTTAATCAAATATAAAGTAACTTTTATGGGCTTTCCAAAATAGCTACATTATTTTTCCACTCCCTCTGTCCAAGTTGACCTACAGCCAAGCTAAAAATACTTTCCTAATAATGCCCATATATCAGTTGCACACTTAGCTCTCTTGAAAACATGGTGTTGAATGCCTCTAACTGGCTTTGTGTCGCTAGCATCTTCTGATGACAAGAACCAGGTGGTGTAACCACATCAATGGTTACAATACTGCTTCACATGGCCAGGGATATTTATAAACCTCATCCTGTAGCTCAGTGTTAAAGATGGCTATCAATCCTCCAACCTATCCACTCCTAGAAAAAAATTGGAAGTCATTAATAATTTAAAATACATTTAAAATTAGATGCTCCACTGCAATAATTGGGAAAGTGTCCAATTATTATTTCAGTGTGCATCTGAGAAACTATCCAATAGAACCTAGCAATCCTTTCAGTGTCCTGCTTCAGCACTTGGAACTGGAAGAAGCTTCTTCAGTGCTGCTAGCTTTCGAAGAAGCAATTCTTTTTAAAGGGCACGTAGCAGAGTAACAGAACATTTAGAATTTGTTGCTGAGATCCATCTGAAATCCAGTTAAAGGTTATAATGAAATTCCAATAAGCACAGCAATGTCAAGCACATAGTACAAGGACTTTAAACAGCCACTTTTTTAGCAGTATAAAGCAGGTTAATTGTTTTAACTATTAAATCTAAAAACCATGTTCCCACTGAAAAGAATCCCTTCAGTTATCAAATGTTTTTAATGGAGATAAGTAAATACACAGATGATCCCCTTCCTCTTCCTATCTGCGGTCTTGTCATATTTGTATTTAGCAGGCTGCTACTGTATTTGATTGTCACCCAGCAACAGAACAGCAAATGTTTGGACACCCCACAAAAAGATTTTTAGAAAGCAGATTTATTTTACATTTGCTTTGCACTTATGTCTCTGTGTATATATCTCTGTAAAAGAGAGGCCGAAAGAAATAAAATCAGTGATTCTGGGATTTTCAAACCACTCTATAAACAGCATACACAACATTACAAAATTACACAGGTCAAGGAAATGTGCTATTGTAAGGTTCACAAGAAAATATATACAGTAACTCTCTACGGACACAGTAAAAAAACAATTGCTGTTTTAGTTCATGGAAAACCCAAGTGACAGGAAATGTCAGTGCAGCGATCGTCACATGCATAGTATTTAATTTAAGACTTGGAATGCTTGGCTCCAGTCCTCTGTGAAGTTACTTTATCTACAGTGTCTCTTTGTTAGTGTGAATAGAGTTCTGCTTTACAGAATGATAATTAAGATATTCTTTTAGACAGGCAACCCATTAGAATTTGAGTACAAAAAAGCATCTTTGTGCATTCCGCTGTTCACAACACATTATATAGATAATCTAAGATGTAAGATTTTCCATCTTTGTGCACTGGAGAACCTTTTCACAGAAATAGTCTACACAGCTCTAAGATTGCAAGACAGGTATATTATATATAGATATTCTTGGAATGAGAGGGCTTTGTTCAGTTTAAAACAATTTATTGAATGGAAATTGCAGTGTTAAGCCATATTTATTTGTTTAGTAACTACAATATGCATTTAAACTAATTTTCAAGCAATCTCTACTTTGCATTTTATGTATCTTAGAAGACCTTTTCATAGCAATATTAAAGTATGCTTTTGTAACATAAACACTCCTGGAAGTTACGTGTCATCACTCTTTTGTGCTCTTGGTATTCTTAATGTAAATGATCCTATTCTAAGTCACTGTTTTGATCATATGAAAGGAGATTTTGTTAGGTTTGTCAGTTAAACAGCATTTCTCTAATGTAACCAGTCTGCCTATGGACTGTAAAAAAAGAAAAGGGGGAAGGGTAGGCAAGAGAGGAAAACCAGTGGATTGTGATCACTAAAAAAGTACATACATAGGCATTTCACTATCATCAGTAATCCTGCAGAAAAAGTAAAAGATAATACATTAAGGACACATTAAACGTCAAACATCAACCATCTAGCCCAAATGGATCCATGTTCATCTAAATGGTTCATCTTAGTCTCCCTGAAGAATAAGAGACAGAACAGAGCCTCTGCTCATGTCGCCATGCTGTCGGGTCGACTAAGGCTCATGCAGATTTAGTTTAACCTTAGGTGAAATATCTGGGGCATAGCTTTCATTCTCCACCCACTGATAACACGCTCTCTATTAGGAACCTCCAAGCTGGAGTCATGGTCACATCAAGGAAACTGTGTCACAGCTCAAATGGAGTCTGTTTTCATTCCGCCAGCTCTCCAGTGCCACTACTCTGACACTGCATTTACCAAATTTCTCCTGCAGTACTGTTCAAAATGCAACAAACACAACAGAATACTCTGCAGAGTTAGCAGCACTCCTGAAATATGAATGTGATTTTATTATGAAACACAATCACAAGACTCTGAATATACGAACTGCGTTCTAGTGCAGTAACAATGCAGAGAGTACGCCCTTGTGTAAAGAGAGACTTCGGTAGGAAAAGATGTTACGATCACTGAGTGAGTGTTACATTTAAAGTTCAAGGAAAAACCTGGAACAGAGAAGATGTTTACTCAGAAGACAGTCAGTGGTAGTTCTGGAATGCTGGCTGGCCAGTATAAAAGCAAAGCTCATATAAATTTTAACAGTATAACAACCAACATACTGTAACACAAGATGGTGCACAAGATGAAACTGCAGAGAGTTGAATAAGGTAATTCAAGCACTAATGCTGCATCAGACTAATGTAAAACATTAATAATTAATACAGCACAAAGGTGAGCAGAAGAAGTGCATACTGTTCAGAGGAGCACTCTTTTTCCCTGGGGCATTCCCTCTAAAATCATAGGAAGGTCTTGAATTCAGATATTTTTATCCAGTTTCAGAGCTAATGAGACATTCTACAGGTCTCGGAGACAGTGGAGAAACCCTTAGGAAGGAGCAGAATGAGAGCAAGACTAAGACAAACCCTTAGGAAGGAGCAGAATGAGAGCAAGACTAAGACAACAGCATGAGTGACTGTCAGGGACTGCCTCAGGCAAAGCCAAGAGACCAGGTGTCAGCCCATTGACATTCTGTAGGCTGTAGGGCTCAAGGGGCTCACAGGTCCAGCCCTGGAGGGCCTCGATGTTTCCTGTTTTCTTTCCACTTCAGCCCTTACTTAACTCATTAATTAGTGAACCCTTCCCCCTTCAGTTCTGCAGATTCAGCGAGATCTGTAAAACCTGCTGGACATTGGCCCATGTGACCAGAATTGGGCTGTGACACACTGGGCACAACAGGGGCAAACAGCAGAGGAGCCATCATCAGAGGCCACTGGAGCAAACCAGGAAAGTTGTAAGGTGGCTCTGGATCAGAAGGAGTGATCTGTGGGAGTCAGCTCAATGCCTCTTGGGCACAAACTGTGATGTGTTCAGACTCCACTGTGCCACTGTGCTAAAACACTCTAAACACCTTCTGACACCAGGTCACTTCAGTGTTTAGCATCAAGAGATGTTGACTAGTATTGTTCTGTACAGCAACTTGAGATGAAAGGAGCTATATAAATCTTAATTTCAGTTCACTTAATTTCTCTTTTGACAGCACAAAACTCATCCATTACCAAAGTCATGAAGTGCAATTTCCATTTCCTGATCGCTGACTTAAAAGATGAGCTGCTAATAATCATTGTCATGGGACTTACAAGGAAAAATATACAGCAATATGTATAGATATAGCCACCAGGTTTGTCTTGTAACTCTTCTGAACATTTAGTGCTTTTGCTTTTAAACATTTTTTTAGCACTCAAGGGTTTGCTTTTTAGAAATATGTGTTAGATACCAACATTTTATCTAACTACCTAATCATAGATAAAATTATAAAATAATTTAGAAAAAAAATAAAGAAAAGATTACACGTCCAGAGAATGCCCACAAATCCTGTATTTTAAGGTATGTGGTTATAAGCTGCAATAAGGCTCAATAATTCATTTCACAAAATTTCTGGCAAGACTGAGACATGGCTCTTACCATGTCACATAACACAGCTAATCTGCTTGCATTTCCTAGAATGTTATCTCTGTCTACTCTTCTACTACAATCCTCCAGACACCTGCTTTTCAGCACACAGTTCCTGTTTCAGGCAGACAAGCTGCCAATAAGTCGATTTCTCACACATCATACTCAGAACAGTTTGGTAGAAGAATCAAAGAAGTACTCAAACATAAGATGTAACATTAGCTGCTCATAATATAATGTAAGGATATGTATAAATGTATACAAATTTATATACAATACAATTATATACAATGTATATAAATGTGTATAAATGTAAGGATATGTTTATATACTCGTCTTGTATATGTATTATATAATATATATATATACTGTGTGTCTTGTATTATATATTTCAATTATACAAGATCAAGATCAACAGAAAATTTAGCTAAAGCATGAAGGAATCAGCCATGATTCACCAAAATGGCCATGTGGAATTGTAAATGCTATGATACACACTTTTTTTATATCTGTGGATTTTCTGTTTTTTTTTGTTGCTGTATAATGTCTCGGTGTTATAATCAGAAGAGTGTTAAATTGCTAAGATTTCTTTACCAGAACTCCTGAAATATTTATAGGTATTTACATTTTCCCCACTGTTTCCTCTTAAAGCTAAAACCTCAGATTTATTCTGTATCCAAAGTTACACCTTCAAAGGATCAATATAATCAGATATCACAAATGTTAGAAGTCCAGGTCACATTTCCTATCAGAACAACTTTTCTTGGAATGGAACCAGGAAGAAGGGAATCCTGAAGAGCCTGGTGCAGTACGGGCTTTTTCAGCCATCAGGATGAAAGCAATTCCCACAGTAGGCCCTATCTTAACTACATAAATACCAACGAGAACAAGAGCAAGCACAGACTGAGCTCAGCTGCCACTCTCTCATTATCAGATTGGAACATAAAACAGACTTCGTGCACAGCTCTACCTTGTCCCTGAAAACAGCAGGAGAGCCACAAATAACCAGGGACCTGGGTACAGAAGACACAGCAGGTGTTAGGATGACTGGTGCACAGCACTAATCTCAATAATTTAGTCAAACACAGGCGCATTATACCCAGGGGCTGAAGATGCATCTCCTTTGCCTTCATACACACACCAGAGCAACCAACTATTTCTTCCTGTTTCTTTCCTCACATACCATGCTTTGAGCTGTCGAATGCTGTTATTGCAAAGAGGAAATTAATTCCAATGGAAAACACTGCAGAGCTAGATTTACTGATTTTGATGTTGACAAAAGATGAGACAAGATTATTACAATTTTAACAAGCCTCCTTGCAATGTCACCACATGCCTCAGATCCTGGCTGAAAACTGAAGTTGGTAAAAGCAGTTGTATGGAAAGAAATGAATTCTGAGTGATTACATCCTAAAGGTAAAGACATGGGTAGCACCCCTCGTTCAGCTGTGAAAACAATTTTTTCTTTTATTTAATACTGAAATTACCCATCAGTTAGCCTGAAATTAGGTCTAACCAGTTTTAATAACGGCTTGCAGTTACAGCAGAGCAGTGTGAATCACAGAGCATTACAATAAACAAAGCTATGTAAACCAAGCTCCAGACCTATTGTAATTACAATCCACTAAAGTCCAGAGATGTTACAATATATTAAATACAATTTTAATTACATACAGTATCTTTAATGTTTTACCACTATTCAAACAAACTGCTTGCATCTCCCTTGCTTAAGCCTACTGCCCATCTTAAAAACCTTTGGAACAGCTGTTTTTAACCCACTTTATTAATTAGCTGTGACAGGTGTATACTGCATATGCGTGTTTATTTGGTATTAGTTTTATTATTGTTTCCCTGGGAATAAACAGAATGTATGGCTTAACGAACACCTAACACCATGTTGCAAAATATCATTTCATCCAGCTGGCGGGTTCTCTCTCTCGTCCTGAGCTGAGTCAGCTGAGCGAGGGAGACTGAGGACTCTAAAGAGCATCCAGTGATGATTTAAAAGCTATACAATACAAGATCGCCTTAGCCATGCACCTTCATTACTCTTACAGTAATAGCAGTGGTAAAACAACTCATTATTCACCATTTGTCACTTAAACGTCTAAAATATCACCAGGGCAAAGTCAGAACATCATTAACATGTCTGAATGGCACAATAAGAAACACTCTTAAGGCTTTTTTTTTAACGGTAAGTAAGGTACAGTAAAAACAAGTCAAACCTCCTTCTAGTATAAGTACTTGTTTAGCATTAACTGTAAGTCTTTTTTTTTGCAAAGCAAAAGGTCCTTTTCACACTTTAATTGAAAACAAATACAAACATCATGCTTAGAAAACATAAAAATAAGGGGCAATAAGGGTTTTGTAGAATGAATGAGTATTGTTCAGTGGAGGTGCTTCAGGAGTTAGAGCAGCTCACTTGTCAGGACTCGTAATGTACCAGCTCTCAGTCGAAGGGGGGACTGTAAGACAACGCTCTAGGACTTAATGTGTGCAACTCGGATTACGCATTGCATTAAATTGTCACCTTCTCATTCATTGTAGTTCGAACATTATGCAACTGGTCTTCCATTATAAAGACGGCAAAAAGAATTCCTCTCATGTGTGTTAGCATAGCTGGGACGATGCGAAAGACCACTGCCTGCCAACAACAGCAGTGCTCTAGCCAGAGAAAACAGAGTAGTTTATCCTTCTGTTATGTACCCATGTTTGAGTTCTGCCCTTCTACTCCAAGTGCGTCGAGCAAGTCATTCTAAAAATGTGATTTTGGAACTTGTTTTGACTTAAGAGAGGCCAGCTAAACTCCATCTAAGGAAGTGTAAGCTGGAATAGCAAACTCCTTTTGCTTAAGAGCTTTGTAGACTGAAAATCTCTAGAGGTTTGTTGGCACCATGTTTGCATATGTACACTGATTTACAAGAAAGGGGAAACGCAGAGAGGGAGGCCGTTTACTTTACCAACCCACTGAAATACTGAAGTCGACACAAGCAGGTCAACACCAATCTCCTATGTGTTCTAGTCTAACATTTAGAATAACAAAGACTCAGGGCCGATAGTGACACGTCAGAGCTAGCTGTTTACAAAGATTGACAACTAATACAGAGGCTTCAGAAATATTAAAACATGTTTTCAAAAGTGAAGAATGGCTATAATACTGTACATCCATAGTCAAATACAAAGATATGAGATATTCTATGATTTATGCAAAATACTTTTTTAGGATGATATTTTTACATTCTATGTAACTGGATTTTTGGCAGGCAGGACTCCCTGACGTTAGACAGTTCATATCATTAACATCACTGTGTATCAGAAAGAACTGCTGCCGAACACAAACATTAGTGACAAGTTATAGTTGTCTTAGCGCTAACCCTTTAAAAGTTTTTATAATCCTAAAAATATTTTAAAAATGCTTTATCAGCAGCATATAACTGAAACGTATTGCTTTAAACACAGACAGATATGCTAAACTAATTTAGCTCTTGGTTACATCCCCAAGAAATTGATTTAAGGCAAAAACCTAAATTCCATGAAAGGGAGATTATACATCTCCAGGACAGGCTGTTGAACCCCTTTTGCTTACGTTTCCAAAAACTCACGAACTCAAGCACAGATTAATATTATAAATGTTAGAAAAAACAGATCAGGTTGTTAGCTTCTGAAAAAACCTTTCTGGAGAAGATCATTTTATTTTGGAACTCAGCCATTTAAATGATTGACTTTATTGTAAATAATAACAAGTGAAATCAAGATACTGCATTGAATGTACTTAAGTTATACTTTTTCAAAACAGGTGGACAGAAGCCCTGAGGTGCTCTTCTCACAGAAAGCAGTAGAACAACTTATTTGATCTCATGGCAACATCTGAACTTCTTTGTCAGAGCTAACCCTAGCAGTAGTAGCAATCATACCAAATGAAATGCAAATGGTCGAGTACGCACTGATCCTGTTCCAAAGGAAAATAGCACCAGACTCTTAAAATGAGGTATGTATGGCAACAGCAAACAGGTCGTGAGAGAAACAGAGTCCCTCTGTGATCACCTGGAGCCAGAGCTGGCTGCCAGCTCTGACAGACTGTGTCCAATCCGTGTTGCCAGGGGGCTGGATAAACAGCAAAACCCCTCCTTTACTCGGGGCGCTGCTCTCCCCCGCCTCCTGGTTCTGTTCCCATAAACTCTGTGACATAGTCAGACAAGCAGCCAGAGAACCTCTGGGTCTGTTGGACCAGGGCGCTTTCCCACAGTCCGCTGAGCTGTGTGTCCGCGATCGGTCGGCCAGAGCAGGAGGTAAGACAAGCCATCCTCCTCACACCACACGTACTGCCTGCCAGGGCTTGTGGCCCCACAGTCCCTCCGGCTGAGAGACGGAAATGCAGGACAGAGCAGGGAATACCTCTGGAGACACAAGAGGCTTACACTGAAAAATCAAGGTCTTAATAACTGAAGTCATATAACCTCTCCTTATTCATTTGTAGAACAACACACACTGGACGTTGGGCCAGCAACCACTTACTGGAACAATTAGAGGTCAGTGGTGATGGATAACCGATGCTGGTGAAGCTCACTGTTACATTTTATATTCATCAAGACTCTCTAGATTGTGAGAGATCTTCTTCGATAAAATTACCTAGTTGTTCAGAACAAAACATTTCTGTAAAAGATCATGGATTTTGCTAAAAATTTTAAACGTATTGTTAGGAGATCTACAGGTAGACAAATGGCTGCAATTACACTAATCAGATTTCCATTTACCATCACATACCTTTCATAATGATGCAACAAAGCAAATGCTTTTAAATGGATTTGTCCAAAAATAGCAATTCACCTGTCAACGAGATATATTTTAATACATTATATGGACTTTGTATTTAATGAGCTGGAAAACCTTTTTTATTATTCAAACTAGAGCTTTGTGAATCACAGTTCATCCAAGAGAGGCTTTCCAAATCTTTGTCTCTTCAAGGAATTATTAACAAAAACCGATGCTCCTTAATTATCACTGAAAAACGTGGAGTCAAACCAGTCTGAATATGAACTGCAGCTACAAATATTTATATTAAGAGTAAGCATGGCATTTAAACTGAAGGCTATGAAACTGTAAAGGGGAACATGAAATGTTTTAAGGCTAACCATGAGAATATTTAAAATATACAAAAGGTACAACCTTTAGTGAACTGGGTTTTAATTTTCTATCCGAAAACTATACGAACAGAATGTTTATTCTTGCATGCTTTAACTTTACAACATTAATGCATTATAGTTTATATAACAAACCATACGTGTTTTACATTTTATTTACAAAATATATTTATTTTTTATTACTTTCATAATATAAAAGAACAGACTTACTGACCCATTTAAAATAGACATTCATTCAGACAATATTGTAATGACAGCTAATTTCAATAAAGTCTGTAACAAAACAGAACTCCTAAAGAGAATAGCGATAAAAAATAGTGCCGATAATATGTTGCAAATAAGAAGTTGTGAAAAATATCTGAGGCTGTTGCCTGCCATATGTAACTGCAGCCTCATGCATTAAATAAAGATCCACAGAGAAAACTATTTTGCAGAAAGCAAATCTGAAAACCCACACCAGTGTACTAGTCCTGTTACTGTTCAATATGAAAGTATCTGTATTTGCATCAAAGACACAGTGGTCTCTCTTGAATTTGCATTTATGCAGATGTCTGTATTTCAGACAAAAGATCCCTTCAAGCAAGCAAAGGTTAAAGATGCACTGCTGTGAAAGCTACAGTATGTTCCTCTGCAATTGTCCTTAATACACAGCAGTACATTTGGAAAATTATGTTACCCAGAAAACTGCGCTGGCCCTTTTATGTATGAAACTAATGACTGGAATGATGTGACATGCAATAGGGAACAGATAATATCTAAAGAAACTCTATTTTGAACAAAAACTTGATTAACAAAGGTTTCAAAGCGAATGCCAATAAAAAAGCCATGTCACTATTGCTGGCATTGCCAGTTCTTTTTATTTCTTTTGGCTTCACCGTCATCAGGAGTCCTGCAGCGTGATCTCCTTTGAGAGGGCGAGATAATTCCCTAGCAGGTCACACTCTAAAGATAAAGGACAGTCAGTTTCAGTGCATGAAGTAGAGTGACCCTAGAGATTACTTACTAATGCAATCATGGAAACAACAGCTCACAACTGCGGCCAGCCGTACGTTACTGTCTGCCTTAAGATGACATATTTTTATGGGATATCAGCCAAAAAAGGTCTTTCTTCATTTTGTTTATGAATTTACATTCGGTTTTAGAAGATTTCCTTCTTAGGTTATGCTGGAAATGTTGGTTGTTGGTTCCGTGTCTAGTCTTTCTTCAATGATGAACCTAAAAGTAAAGTGCTACTATTTCTAGGGAACCAATCCTTGAAAACATATTCAGCATTATTTAAGGATTATTACAAACACCTGATCATCACAGGTACTTGTTGCTAATCCTGTAAAAATATTTTACATGAGAAAATTCAGAATTTCTAACTTTGAACTTTTTAAAATTGTAGAAAATATTATAGCCAGTAACACCTGGCACTGAGAACATTATGTAAGCCTAAACAGCATTCTGTCAGTGAATTTTTGTTTAATCTGCACTTCTACTGCACTTAGTGCTTTGAGTTGACAAGTTTAACATGCCTTTTATACTGTTATATTAGCAGTTATAAATTGGCTTTTAAGGATTGTACACGTTCTTAATTTAAAATGCACATGTATATGAGGCATTCTGTCATTTTAAACTAGTTATTAAGAGACAAATATGGTTCTGTAGTAAGGCACATTATCAAAAAGAATTAGATTTATTTAACTTACTGAGAGTGGTGGTCACAAACCGCTTAAATTACAACTGTATGAGAAGCCTTCCTGCTGACTGATTGGAAATTCTCTGTCTTGCTTGTCGATGCCTTCCCTGCTTTTCAAAGTCAGACCGAGTTCTGAAGCCCAAGTTGCTCAAAGCTCTTAACAACGTCAAGGATATAATGTCCACAACAACACTGTTTTGATACTGTCGGCACAACCTTACAAACAAGCCGCCTCATGAGTTATCTAACTTACAGCATTCAGGTTATGGTTGTTCAGTCTGAATCCATCACTACAAATGTTTATCAGGTTTGTCAAGTGATTGGTTCAAATAGAAACTAACAGTTATTTACTATGCATGTGGGGCAGTTGGTTGTCATAATATATAGAAAATGAGACTGATAACTGCACATATTTCACATAATAAACAATGGTAGAGGACTATTTTCCCTTTAGACTCCGGTATACAGTACTGTTGTATCATCTATCCAGTAGTTCGTTAGATCAGCAGTGCATGAGACTATATTCTTTATCTTTGTTTCAATATATGATTATGCTGATTTGTTTGGACTGCAGATCTCAAGCAAAAATATTTCTGTAAGGGAAAATTAAAGTCTCTGTATTTGCCCATTTATAAAGTAAATATTACCAAGTTGCAGCCCAAAAACAAATGTACACCAAGATCTCACATAAGCCTACAATGATCTTTTTCAGAAAGGCAGATTAATATGGAAAAATATCCCTTCTGTGATTCTGAAATTATATATGCATTTGGAAAACAGACTTATCCTTCAATAAATATTTTTACTGCAAACTATAGAAATGATCCCTGAAAGTAATGTGTCACTTCATGAAATCAGTCTGTTTCAAACTGAAATGGTCACAACATACTATTTTTACACTGCAAAACCTTTTTTGTACTTTTGTCTGTACTTTACAAACATTTTCTACGGGTCCTTTTTGTAATAAATTACTTTCAGTAGAATTAGAAATCTACTAAAAAGATTAATCACAGCATTCACAGGCCTTTTCTAAAAGCTATTCTTTGAGACTTTTAACTACAAACCTACCTGTTACACCCTCATTACGCTGAGTATTTTTATTAAAGTACCGTGTCACTTTTGGGGTTAGAAAGAATTGGCATTTGTGAGTGCATTTCAAACCACAATAAGATGTACACAGTAACAAGTAGACCCTCCAATTTACATCACAAAACAGCACCGTACACCGCGATTCAGAATGAGGCAACCAAATTTCCACTGAGGTGAACCAGCCCTATTATATTGTAAACAAGCAGGCCTGTGAATACATCTTTTTTAATACAAAAGAAATATTGCTCTTGACATAGAGATGGTTTTGTCAACAAATACTACTCACTTGTTAACTGTGCATGTAGATCACATTGGAACATTTCTTCATTCCTTGTGTGCTGCACAACCTGTACTTATTCGCTTTTACATCACAGTACATTAGTCCTTACAGTGACTAGTGAGCAGAAAGGGCCACTTCACTTCGCAATTTGCGCAAAGTCGCCCAGGGGTTTGAGACAATATACAGTACTGTCACAAAGATCACTGTTTTCTGCTTAATTGGGAATTTGTTCAATTTTGCGATGCTGTCAATTAATTTATTTTGTTACCAAGATTTAATTACCGGTCTGAGAAATTTGGACTGCAGTTCCCCTTAAAATAATAATTAATAAAATGATAAAACATTAAATGTTAATACAGTTGCCCTATTTCAGCAATTGTTTCCAAATTTAATAACCACAGAAAATAGGCCAAAGCACTCTTCAATAACTATTGCAACAGAAGCACACTGCATCAGTCACCAGTGTTTCAAGAGCGGCTTGAATAAATCTGTGAAATCTTAAGGCAGAGAAATGCTGTGTGTCCAGATGTACAAACATGCATAGCTTGATTACGTTTTACAGACCACAGAGATATCACCCAAGCAAGTTGTTGGGAAACTTCAATATTTTATAAAGTAACGTTTGAAGTGAAGCTAAGCAAGGCACATTTTGTATTCCAGTCAACAATGAGAACACGCTGATCTTGTTACTAGAAACTAGGGATTAACACAGCCATGGTGGAATCCCAGCACCCTGTCTATCGGCAAGGTTTACTGTGAGGACTGCAATGTGGAGAATGACAACAATAAACTCTGTATCTGCTCTGGCTGTTACATAGCTGCTTTCTGGACTCACAGAGTTTGTCTCTGACAATGGGTGTGTGTTTCAACGTATATGCCCTTCCTGTCTGTTTAGTAATTAGCTGTACTCATAAACATGTTCTAGACAAAATTTCTGCAGGTTGATTACAGTCAGCACCTCTTTGGTGAATTGATTCTTCTCTGACATGACCTGCCCAGCTGTATCCCCATCCCCTAAGGACTATCGGCATTTAGCATGATGGAACCAGGTTGGCTGCAGTAAAATGGGATGTCAGACTGTGATATGCAAAGGTCATAACTAAGAATAACATCAACTGCATAGCAGGACCAAGCAAGATATCTTGCGTCCACAACTCATCACTGCTCTGGACAGTGTCGTGTCAGTCACGCAGACAGCTTCAAAGTCATTCAAAGGCAGTAAGTGCACAGCTTGTTCAGCTTTGTGTACATAATCTAATTTCTATAGCCAATGATGCCAGAACAGTGCCACAGAGAGTGAGGAACAAAATGTAGAGACGCAGATTCAAACTTTCTTATTGCGAGAGTGTCAGCGGGACATCCACCCTCACGTCATGAAACCCTGATGCTCTGTTCTGTCGTCTCCCCTTATATCACACAGCTGACAACTTTATTAGTGTCTCATCTCATACCATTATTCCTGTAGTTCACTTGGCACAAAACCAGGACAGGCACTGCTATTTTGAAATGCATTTGAAATGTTATTATGAGTTATTTTGTTAAGAGTCAATAAACTAATTTGGCACAATGTATAAAATCAAAAAAGAATGGGATATGAGTAAGAATCAGTCAAAAAAACACAACACATTTAGCTTTAGTTTCACAAAAACGATGTTTAGCATTTTCAGCTGCAGTAAGTTACAAGTAAAATGCTTTTTAATTTGACTCTTATAAAGACCTTTCATTATATTATATTAAAAGTTTTTGCACTGAATTTTTTCACATTCTATTTTGACCTTGCATTCTGAACATTTTCCTGACCTACAGTATGTATCTAACTGCACTGTAAACTTAGCTTTTTAGTATAATTTAGATAACTTAAAAAATAAAAGACTCAATCGTCTCTCTACTTACGTCAAGGAAGAGCTTAAAATTAAACAATAACAATAACAACTCAGTTTCCCTTTATGTTCAAAGTTTTCAGAAAATTAAATGTCACTAACAAATACTTTAAAATAACATTGTTCAGTTCTGAACCTTGATCCCTTAATTTCTGTATCATTAAAGACAAATTAAAAAAGCTTTCTAACCTTCAAAGAGACATGAAAACTGTGGCAACTGTGAGATTTCAAGGCTCCAGTCTGACAGGGTAATAATAGCTCCCTAACTGGCACTCAATCAAGAGATAATAGCTGTGTATCAAACAACAGGCTGTGTCACCCTGCCACCTCTACAGTGATGTCACAATCACCACCTTTGACCATATTCTTTCAGCGGTGAAACTATTTCAATTCGTTTTTGACAGGTCACAGCTTCCTAATATTTGCATGAATGTTCATTCAGAGGAAAACAACATTCTTAAGTTACATTTCTAGCAAGTATGTAAATTAGAAAGAATCATGAAAGTTTTACATGACTTTTCTGTGAATCCCCTTTCTAGCACACTTCGAAATTGAGGAGACAAGGCATCCATGTTTAGCTAAGTCAATTTAACTTTGGTAAACTGCATCTAATAAAAATGTGAGACTGGGCTTGAGGAACGATTTTATTAATCACTGTAGTATCTGCCATACATACTGACCACAGTTCTTCAAACATACTGAAGAAACTGTGCACTAAGAGGGAAATACCAAGACTAAGACTGGCTCAGAAAAATATGGAAAACATATTATGCAGCACAAAAGACGGTTTAAAAGAAACTGCAGAAATCTTCTGTTTTTCTAGCAGAGACCCTGCATAAGAAAAAAAGGATTAAAACATGTGGAGGGTCCCATGGGCAAAAGTAGAAACAAAAGTAGATTAAACTAAGTCAACTAAATGAATGATTGCATACATTCCTGATCCATCAGACACTTATTTTGTCTTATTTTTTCATGCTCACTTATCTGCCTTTTCTGCTGCTCCCTTTCTTAGCCCCACGAAGCCCCTGGCTCACCAGAAGACACTGCACTCCTTCTCTCTTGCCTGCACTCTCTTCACTAACCTCCAGCCCCCCTGCACTCTAGTCCTCTAATCTCACGTCCAGCATGGAGAAAGTTCAGCACATGACTCGCTCGGCTATCAGGAGGGCCTCCACCATCGAAGTGAACCCACAGACAAAACAGAACCTGCAGGAGCTATTTGTCAATTTCTGTCTCATCTTGATCTGCCTTCTGCTAATCTACATCATTGTGTTGCTACTCTGAACCCCCCGATCTTCACTGGACAGAGTCCAGCCGCCACCCAATGGGAGGACCACCTGAGCACATCTGGGAGGCTGCGGGCGGAGGGGGGGGGGAAGAACCGTCGTAGTTGAGCAACACGCGTGGGATTTGTTCTGTAAAAAATGTTGCAAAGGACATTATAGAATTAATCAAAACAATAATAAAAAATGATTTATCTTTTAGAATAAAAAGAAAATTGTTTTGGTTAGTCCACCATGCATGAAGGGTTTTTTGTTTTTGCTCTTTTCCAATGAGACTAAAAATTTAATAAATTTTACATGAAATCACATAAGATTTGTACTGTGAAGGTCCGTATCACTTTGCTTGTGAAACTTCGCTTTGCGTGCCTCACTGTAGCCTACTGCTGAGAGAGAAGCACAGTCACTCCCTGGAGATATTCCACCAGAGGCCTGGGCCTGAAAGCTTCAAGCACACCTGCTCCCCCTTCACTCCACGTCCTGCAGCCTGCAGCTCTGTGCCACAGCTTGCTCACACACGCGTGGACGCTGTACCAGTTTCACAGTCCGGCTCTTCTAGGCCTCTGCTAGCACTAGCAGGGTGTGCAAGGAAATATGTGTGAAACACCGAGCATCTAAGTGAGAAACTATGCAACCAAACACTGGCTGAAATATACAACTTTCCTTCTATGACACCAGTTTGTCTCTCCCAATATTTTCATGTTTCTATTTTACCTCTTAAAAAGATTTGCTAATGAATGCTTTGCATGTCCTATTTCATTTCCCTTGCGTATCTATGAATGTTATGCCACACGTGGAAATATTATCACTGTACATAATTCTAAAATAACTTGACAGCACTTCCTTTGTATCTAAACTTAACTGAAATATATTTACAGCTAAGAAATTGTTAAAATAAATCCAAAAAAATACAAGAAACCAGAAAGAAAAAACAAGACAATTTACAAATCTCCCAGACTGATTGGTTTAGGTTTGCTTTGTACAGTAATTACTTAAAAATCCAAGGTCAATTAAATTCTGTATTTGTATTCACACATTATAAACTATGGAAAGGTTAAGTATTACATATTAGCTCAAATATGATGAAATTGCAATCACTGTAAATACTTGATTCAGGACCATACAAATTATCATAGAAACGGAGTCTTCTTCTCAGGCTAATAACCAATGTATATACTGTAGAATCTGAGGTACTTTATGAAACCCAAGTTCTATATACTGTATATTGTTCTACAGCAACTACTCAAAAGCTGGAATAAAACAATTTTCACTTATAGCACCCAAAATTCAAATTCAAAGGGATACTTTTTCCGCCAGAATGATGGCATTTATATCTGTAGAATATATCAAATTTGAATACTCAAAATGAATAATGTTACATCTTTTTTATCTTTAAAAATGATCTGTGTGTTTTTGCATTCAGATGCAGAGATCAATATTACAATTACACTACTTTAGTCAGAGGAGTCATTTAACACAGATGTTAGTGTTTTTACAACATAAAGGCAGAATGGTCTCCTCTTGCATCTAACATCTATAATATGTTTTTTCTGACTACTGTATCTCACCCATCTCTTCCTTGAAAGCAGAAAGCTCAGATGGATAGGTAGCTTGTTCTAGCCCCCTTCAATTTGCAATCATGCACTGGCCACAAAATTGAACAAAATGTTATTTATGCTAAATACAAAAGGTGTATGTTGTTAATATTTTCTTTTGTGTCTTCTGTTCAGTCCACACACGTTCTGAAGCACATGCTGGCAGTTCAGTTGATCTAGTCCAAGATTTTTAAAACAAGTCAATTCAACAAATGGTTCACAACACAGAAACAGCTGAGAGGACAGTTTCATTTCTGCTGTCTCCCTAGTAAGGTTGTTCACAAAGGGAATAGAAATGACAGAAGAAATTTCATTTGCTTGGTTCTAACAACAAAAAGGCCCAAAAGCTCAAGAGGAAGCAGAGGTGAAGCTCGCAGTTTGTCTGCTGGCATAAATGAAGTTCAATCCATTCAGCTTCTTTGCCCACAACAGCCTGGAGAGCACACTGAGCCGCAGCTTGGTTTCTGTCTGTTTTTCTCCCCCCAGTAGCTGAATCTGCTAATGCTAACAGGACGCTTGAAACGCAGCAGGATGGAGTAGTCATCTCTCAGCTGTCTCCCTGCACGAGTCCTGCAGCTCCAGCCCCCTGGAAGCAAGTCCCCAGCACAGCCTCTTCCCAGCATGGACCTGGCAGTCAACAGAGGCCTGAACCTCCTGCTCAACTTCCTCCTCATCGTCTTAGTGCTCATCCTGATGCTCATCCTGGTCAAGCTCATGTGAGGCGGCCGCCCGCAGTGCCCCTGAGCCATGCGAGACCCTGTGTGGGCCGCTCTGAAGGCGCTCGGGGGCAACGTGATCCGCGACAAAGGTAGTTTATTTATGCACCTGAATAAAATAAAGAGCCTCTAAAACAACTTCAAGGGATTTTAGTGCAGAAGAGCAATAAAGCAGGAAATATGATTTTATATTAAACAACACTGTCATAAAAGACTTCCCCAAATTAAGTCTAATCTTACAATTAACAAGTACAACAAGAAGGCCTGTTAACACAAATACTCTGGCAATGGACCACAAACTGAAAACCACACACAAAAAAGTGTCTATCTGTGTAGACTGCTCACAAGAGCAACATCAATAAAAGTCAAACAAAAATCTCTAAGTGGCTTTAATGGGTGGAGCAGTGGCTTAGGATCTGCTCCTGTGGCTGGAAGGTTGCCGGTTCGCATCCCGTGGCTGGCAGAGGAATCTTACTCCATCGGGCCCCTGAGCAAGGCCCTTAATCCCAACTGCTCCAGGGGTGCCGTATTAATGGCTGACCCTGCGCTCTGACCCCAAGCTTCTCTCTCCCTGTCTGTGTGTCTCATGGAGAGCAAGCTGGGATTTGGGAAAAGTCAAATTCCTAATGCAAGAAATTGTATATCATCAATACAGGGATCTCATCTTATCTCTTATCTCTTATGTTCCCAACTAGAACTGAGGAAGTGACCAAATGACAAACGGTGTGCTGGGCTCCCTCTGGTGGTAAAAGATGATAACTACATGAAGAAGTAAAATTAATCTGGTCATTCCAGATAAGATCTTCAACAAATTCACATAGGCAGGGCAAGCCAAGAATTATGAGATCCCAGTAGTCCATAGTCCTTATCCAAGTCACTTAATGTTCAGAACAAGGTGCAGAACCATTTGCTGAGCCAGAACTGCAGGAGTGCTTGAGAAGCGGATGGTATTTGAAATCACCTGAAGAGGCTTAGTACAATAAACACAGCTCAATTTTTCAGTTCCTAACGGTGTGTACAATCACGTTAACTTACCTGGGGTCACTTTAGAAGTTTTCATCTTATCCTGAAAGGCTATGTGTGTTTTTAAATACCATGTCCTAAATTGCTTTACAACAGTCAATGTATGAATGTATAATAGGGATCACACATTATACCTTTTCTTTATTTTATATGGGATGAGATCTGAAATATAGTGACATTTCTCAATTAAACATGGACGGGTTCCTGTTCCTGTGTAGTAACATATTGTATTATTCAGATGTTATGGCTGTAAAATACAACCCTTGTATAAGAGAGAATGCTAGAGTAACAGTGGATTACACTAAAGTAAACTAACCCTTAGGCTTCAGAGACCACTGACATTTTAAGGAACTGCACATTTTCCCTATGCACAGGAAATCTATGTGTAGGACCTTGAAACTTTAATCACTCATATTTTTCTTGTTACATAAGAGAAATGTTTCTTATCTGAGGCACTTGATGAAATCGACTGCAGCACTGCTATTTTCCTCTAGCCTTGCTGGTTGGGTGTGTTATACACTGTGCACTGATCTCCACCCACTGCCACGCTGCTCAGCCTACTCACATATTCGTTGCTTTTATAAGTATGTCATTAAATGCAAGTAAAAATATTTTTTTTAATGTATCGCTTCTGGAAGGCATTTTAAGCTCTTTTGCACAGTGTGAGGTTTTATCACAGACATTTACTAGACAAGCCGAATAACCTCCTCCTGTCTGCAATCATTCTCATGAAAGGTGACATCTGAGCAAGGTGCACTCCTCCACGAAGTGAGTACACTAGTTTGTACTCCAGGTACAAACAAACCTCCCGAAGACCTGGCATGTAGACCTCACTAAACGGTAACGCAATGTATTTATACACAACTTATTTCTTGAATTGGATTTCAAAAGTTTCCATCATATCCCTTACCTACTATCACAGCTGTAATGTTATATATACATTCATTTGGCAATACACTGAAATTCAGTAACAAGTAGAAGAAGTCCACCAATTTACTGGTAAGCAATGAGCCTGATGACTGACGGAACAAAGAAGCTAAAGACGTCTTCCAGAGTGTCAGCCTCCATAGTGCTCACGTCGCCAGCATGATATTTGGTTTTCATCGGTATTGGATTGGAACAGTGTGATTCTAATAAAAAGGCATAACCTGCCAAATGTTCAGCATGTCTACAGTACATGTAAATTCACAGATTCATGTGGTTATCTTTGCTGTATTTTACATAATCATCCATTTGACTATTTTAAGCATGTAGATGTTTGTTCGATGCAATAAAAAATAAAATACATGGCACTGCTCAGGTTTTTGGCACAATTATGTTACCAATTAAGTTACTTAATTATTTATTTTTAGCAAAAGGATTTGCCTTTGTTATGGTTAGCACTGTAAATATGTTAAGGCTGCCAAGTTGATGGCAGCTGTCTGTAAAACACTGAAGACTAAGAAGTCTGGTGAAGCACAATTACTGATCTCAGAGAGTTTTTGGCCACACTGGCATGATTAGTATATTAGGTGCATATCCATTCTCACAGAACAGTTCATCAACATCTGTGCTCCAACACCTATTACACACAGACACCACAGAACAGCAAATTCAGCTCCAAATTACAATACATCTGCTTTCATATCTGGCAATTCCATTCCTGCTTTTAAATAAAGAGGAAGCTTCACTCTGGCTTGGGTGGGCAATCTTTAACACCCTCCCGCTCCAAAAACAAAGCCCATCCTCTTGGACAGCTAGGATGTGAAATCTGTTTTTCCAAACCATTCAAAATGTAAAAAACGTAATTGAATTCATAAAATATATTGCATATCCCCCATAAATAAGCTTGGATTTCCATAGATTTAAATAAATGTATATAAAAAAATAAAGCTTGGATTTCTATGTCCAGTATTATTTAGTAAAAAGGGTAAATGAGTCTCAGTTTGAAGCTTGCCCTCTGTGGTGAGTGCCTTTGAAAATTCTTAATTTACAATGTGAAATAGGGTAAGAAGACAATTGTATTCTGAAGTTTTCAGAAAGAGATTTGTACTCACAGAGCTGCTTGCTCTTATGCAGCATTCCAGTATGAAACTACAGCTTAGTGAAACAACTTAGTGAGCATGATACGCAACAAACAAAATGGTTTAACTGTCAGGCAGCCATGTTAGTTTTTTATACAGTACACACCTTAAACCTTGCCTTCTTACTGGAGAGAAGAGAAGGTAAAAGGATGTATTTTTCAAGATATAAATATCACCACATAAAAACAACTGTGTCAATTTCTCAATTCAGTTTCATTGAACATGAACACCCAAAGAGGTGTGCCATATCTTCCAAAGGACACTGTGATACACCGGGACCTAAGAATCTATTTTTTAACACTTGAATCCACAGGTGCTAATGGCACAGAAATATTCATTAATGTTCTGTGATTTGCTCTACTGTAACATGTTTAAATGTTCTTTATTGTAGCGCTGCTGACGTGTTGCAAAATAAAAATCACAAAAAGATAGTTAAGAAGAAAAATGCACAGAGCTGGAAAATATATATTTTTGTATTATTTACCAACTCATTCTTTAAAAGTACTATTTTTTGCTTTTCAGATGGTAACACAGTAGTTTAAAAAACATTTTGTCTATGAATGTATTCCTCTGCCATGGATTATGAACTGTTTAGTCTAACAGAGGGTTGGGGTGAACTGCTGTTGAGCACCACAACACCTGGAAAAAATCTACAAGCACCAACTTCCCTCAGAAGGTAACCCAAGACATGTGAGGCAACATTGCTAACCACCACACCGCAATGAAAACTATTAAAAAACAATTAAATAAGTGAATGTATTTCATTATTTTCTGGGCTTTCTGATTGGTTGTGATGCAGACTAGTCAAGTCACACCTAAAAACACCAGATATTCCTATGCAGCAAGTGACAAGCAAGGCAGGAAGATCTTACTGCAATATCGGCTTTTGTCCACTAGGGGGAGACAAGTGGTCATGAAACCGTGTCTCGTTCAGCCCACTCACCTCCATCAGTTCAGCCTCTTTCCGGAGGCGCTGCAGCTGCTGCTCCTGGTGCCAGGCAGCCACCGCGCACAGGCCCTGCGGAGCTGGCCTGCTGTAATCCACGGGGTTGGAGTGCATCTGCTCACTGAGCCACATCTGAGTTCTCACAGCTGGCTGGATCGGCGAACCCCCCATCGCCTGGTGCCCCAGAGGCAGACACCTCTGCCCAGAGGCCTGCTGGCCAGCTACTGCTTTGCTTTCAGGTAAGGCACTGTAGGTCAGGTCTAAGTAACTGGGCTTCAGGGGAGAAGGAAGGGGGATGTCGGCTTTGTTGCTGTAAGCGTACTTATTACACCTGGGGCCAGAGATGGGCAAGAGTTTGGGGTGACTCTGGGGGTCCTCCAGCGTGAAGGGCTCCATGCCCCGGTGCGAGTGGTCTAGCTGGCAGCTGTACAGCTGGGCTTGATCTGTCACAGATCCGCCCGCGAGATTCTGCGTCTCCCCCTTGGAGCTGGGACTGTGTCGGTCCGCGGCGCTCAGCCGCGTGAGGGAGGACCACCTCCGCGGCGGCCGGGGGTCCTTCATGTCCAGCGGGCTGTCCAGGGGGTCCGCCCTCCTCGTGGGCAAGGTGAGGCAGGTGCTCCAGGCACTCCCGGACGGAGGGGTGCCGAGCTGGGAGCCGGAGGTGGAGGGCATGACGTGGGCCGTGGGGATGGCCGTCTGGGTCCTGATGGGTCTGAAGGACAACGTGCCACTGGAGCTAAGGTGATCTGCAGACACAGCAAGCGACAGCAGAGGTCAAGGGATCGTTCTCCTACACTTGAGACAGTTTAAAATCCACAGACGCATATTACTAGACAACTGGGAACTTGGGAAAGGTTTTACGACAAATACTGTGCAAAGCAACCTTGTGGCATTTTGCCGCTGTTCTTCATAGAATTAAAAACGTGTTCCTGTTGTTAAAAAACAACAGATGCACAAAAGCTGATCTACTCTCTCTCTCCCTGCTAGATGTTCCATATTTCTAAAGATTAAGCACAGTATGTGATCTGCACAGAGACGGCTTGCAGACCATAATACATAGTGATGACTATTTGGCTTTGCATCTGTTTGATCATGAGCCAAACTTTATAAAAGCCCTGAATTCAGGCACCACTGAAGAAAAGAAGTAATCCTGCCCTCTGGAAAAGAAAGCATTTCAGATATCACAGTAGTTGAAGGTTAAAACTGGATTTAAATACTTTAATGTTTCATTTGTCATCTTCTTCACAGACATCTTTAGAACAAACCTCTCTCTCTCATACATCTATTTCCCCAGAGAGATCTTCCTACCACACGACGGCAGCTTGGCTTGTTTTAAAACACCTAGCAGGGTTTTCTGAAACCCGACTATTAAAGGGGTTCAGAAATAAAGATTTTACTGCAAACACAACCCAATGATCAGACTCTGTTCTGTTTAAAACCATATTTCATATTGATGAAATATGCAGAAATATGTTTTCCAGCTCCTACATCATATGAAGTAAATATTAACATATTACATACATAAACTGCCCTGCAGGTATAGAGTCTTGCTCCTAGGAAATCTTGACTCATATGAACAGCGTACCTCATGCATTAGTTATAAGATGCTTGCCACATCACAAAAGACTTATGTAAGAGCTTTATGATGCTACTAGATGATATGCATCCTAGGAAACAAACAAACAAACAAGCAAGCAAGCAGCAGATGTCCAACTACTATGCTTTCTTTAAGGCGCCATACAAACTGGAAAAGCGGTATTGAATTTGATACAATAACAACAGTTAATGAATCAACCTGAGCCCTAGGCACAGTACTTCTCATTGATGTGTCACCTTTAGTTTGGGAAAGAGAGAAATACCTTGTGTGGCATCCCACACCAGTTTCTTCAAAGGCCCAAATTACACGTGATCACTGTCCACAGAAATATGCACATGTCTTTAGACTATTTCTAGAAATGCAGAGTGAAAAATATTATACGAACATATACCAAGTCCCATCTAGCTTATGTTTTTAGCAGTTATTTTGGGTTTAGTACTCTCCTAAAAAAGGTGGTGGTGTCAACATAACTTGATACGGTCACAATGCACAACATCTTTTGTACAGTAGTGTGCCCTGTTCTTTTTTGAAAAGGCACTTTTCCTTAGATCCAATTTGAGTCCTCTGGTGCGTTTCATTGCTGATACTGAATAAACTCACTGGGTAACTTAGTCAATGCCTTTTTGAATTACGATTAGTTTAAATCCATTCATAGTGTTCTCTGTTCATAACAAAAAAACTATACTATACTTACTAGACTTTACTTTTTGTATTGTGGCAACAAAACCTGAACAGAATATTTTAAAAATTATACACTTTAAATACAATATTTCTGATTTTAAATTCTAAAACTTTTGCTAGATATCTTAACGTTCTGTTTGCCTTTTTTCTTACGTTCCAACATTACCTAAAATGTTGTGTTAACATAAACACTACAATCTTTTTCATCGGTAACTTCTTCAAAGTGTTGGTCATTTGTACTTGTAGTTTTTTCTACTTGCACATAACTCTCTACTTGTCTATATATAAATGTCATCTGCCATGTGTCCAAAAGTCTTGTCTGTCTAAAACCGTGGTTCTCAAACTGTGGTACAGGTACACAGAGAGCCCCCAGGTGGTATGCCTGACGACCCTGGAAATGTATTGTGTACACTGAAAATTTGGGAATTAAAAATTGAATAATTAAAAATCATTTTCATCTGTAATTTACTTAATCGGTTTCAGGAAGCTTGAGGCATGTTTTCATATTTTCTATTTTAATAAAATTAGTTTATGCGTCAAATACGCAGCCTACGTACTTACAGTAGCTACGTCATACAGGTCGCGCTAACACTGGAGTGGACACAAGGGCTGCTAAAAACAAAGTATCGCGTTTCGGACCAATGGCACTCTGTTTATAACATGTACACTTGTTTTCTAGGCATTAAACAGGTCTTAATCCAAATACATGCACTTCTCTGAATAGCTGACATCTACAATTTAAGAATCAATATTTTATAAGGAACTATTTGAAAACCTTAATAGATGTAGATGCAGAGTTTATTGTCATATGTACACGTACATTAGAATTCAGAATTGCATGGATCTCTCGGGACATACACAGTACACAGACAACACCACACAATGTAGAGCGTACATTACAAACATAATAAATAATAACATGTTATAGTGTTGTGGGGCAATAAATATGTAGCAGTGAAAAAAAACATGGCAAACCATGCAAAAAGAGGCCCTGCAGTCAGCTGTTGAGGATGTGCACTGCAGTAGGGTAGAACCTGTTCTTAAGCCTAGTGGTCTGTGCTTTAACAGTGCGGTACCGCTTGCCGGAGCGCAGGGGGGAGAACAGTCTGTGGCCGGGATGGCTGGGATCCTGAATGATGGATTGGGCTTTATCGTGACAGCGGATGGTATGAATCTCACCAATTGATGGTAAATCACATCCTATAATCCTTTGTGTCATTCCCACAACCATAATATGCCGTATCATATGCTCTGTTTGTAGTACAGCTGTTGTTTGTCCAAAGACTTCTAACAAGTTTGTTAATTAAGACCTATTTTTCCTTAAGCCACTGTTAAGCATCTGCCTCTTCTGTTCTAATACTATTATAGATCAAAATCTCTCTTCCTTAGTGAGCACCTGAGCAATATATTAATTCCCCTTTTATCTCTGCAATACTTCATCTTTTACAATTCTTTTGACATTGTAATACCAAAATATCTTTTTAACCTTTATCACAATATTTTCCATCTCTAAGCATTTTTACTATCCATTTTGATCTGCACTAGAAGCTTATGAAATTCCTTTCCTTTAAAGAGATCCTGTTCCTTATTAATGGCTTTATAAGGTATTTCTTTCTCCCTATATTAAACCACAGGAGCCACAGGTTTCCAATTTCAGATTTGCTTATACCCGGAGAAAGTCTGTTCTGCACCTCAAGTATAATATCTTTAAACTATTACCATCCAATCCAATGATTCCACAACCATCTTACCTCGTTCTATCTACTTCATTTAAACTCTTTCATATTCTTAAAACTGTAAACCATTTTTGAACTCTACCTGTAGAGATTTAAAAGGTACAGTACTTCATATCATGTTACGATAGTGACTCTCGCTTCTGACTTCCTTACTCTGTCTTACCTTGTGTGAAATCGGGACCATCTCACTAAACACAAAGCGAAAGTGATTTTATGTGGTTGTTTAGCTGACTATGCAACTAGTCTAAGACCTGATATATGAAATCACATCAGCAAATAAGTCAGTGGATTGACTATCACAGTGGCTCTCGGGAGGAACTTTTAAAGTAATACAGACATAGTCAAAGTTAATTTCTTTCATTTATGACATGCATTTTTTTTCTTCAGAACTAGACTGTCGTATTGTAATTCTTGAAATATGCGAGAAGTTCAAGCACACATTCAGGTTCACTTTATGTCCGACAGAAATCAAAATTCCATGAAAAAATTAAGCGATGCAATCTAGTTTCAGACTTCAGACGCACCCATGATCAAGAATATTCTCACAAAGGAAGTACGGACTTAAGCAGAGGAAAAGATCAAAACTTTCTTTCAAGTTTTCATACAGTATGTGATGTTAAAAACACAAATCTGTAATGCAGCACATCTTGAAATTCATAGGCAAGAGCTGCAGGAACCTGACTTAGAAAAGGAGTGAAGGTGAAAACTGCTGAGGGAACATGCAGAAACCTGGGGGCGGAAAGCAGGAGCTTCTGCCTGCTCAAGATCAGAATATGCAGAATATAGAGGCAACATGAGTCAGATGCGTGTGGTTTCACCCACAAGTATCTGCCTGCTTCTCACACACAGTAATCCTTTCCACAGGGTTGCACAGCTACGCTGCCAGGTATATTTACTGGACGCAACATGAAAATATTAATCTTTAAATATATTCATGAGGATTGTAAATACAATAAAAAGCTCACAAAAACTTCGAATGGTTAATTAATAGTCAAAGTTTCTGAAGAATTGTTTTCCGATGTAACCTTTATCTCGAGCGCTGTGTTCTGTTAAAGAACTGTTAGCCTACAATAGGGGATTGCAGTAACATGACAGTGTATTCCCTTCCTGTAAACAGACCTTTCTTTACTTCCTATGTTGTAAACCTCAGAACAGAGTAGAGTGACGCAACAAGTAAAGCAGTAGAAAGGAACCAGCTGACAAAAATATCAGAATATTTCCCAACATCTCTCTCCAAAAAGAGAATCTTCCAGAAGAAACAAAGGGAAGCTCCTGAGACTGTGGAGGAAGTATGATCTGCATCGGAGACAGCAGGCACCGAGAGCAACACCCTGCACTCGACAAATTCCAGGGACACAAGTGAGCTGACAGCAGCTGGGAATGGGCTGCATTAAACTGGGAGGGTCAGTATCTTTCAGAAGACATTAGAAGACCATGGCAGAAACAACTCTGATTCCACTTTCTTTCAAACCTTAAGTTGGCATTCATCACAGCCTAAAGTTAATGATTGATGAACGTTTTTTTCCCCCAACTAATACTTTAAATGCATATATTTTAACAAGTGCAGCATTTCATACCACAAATTAAGGTCTTCGTAATATACTGTATGAAGCTTAACTTACACAATAAAAGACACTTGCAGTTGTTTAACATTTTCACCTTTTGGTTTCATTTCTCAATACTTTTATCCTGCTGGGTCAACAGTTCGTGACACAGACTAAAATCCCACCCTCTTGTCCTTTACACAACATCCTTGATAATAAGGAGCCTCAACCCTTCCTTTATCATGTCTGTGATGTTCGGTGTCTTTTGCCCATACAACCGTTAATAAAACAAATATTTCAGATTACAACTGCCACTTGTGTTATCTACAGAAACTGCTGATTAGCAAACAATAAAAAATAAGAACAAGCCCCAGGTCAAATAAGCATTAAAAGCTCAGACATAGCAAAATAAATTTATTATAAGCTACATCATGAAAGCCCTAATTGCAAAATTAAGGCAACTTTTCTCAAGCTGCTGTTCACATACATTTGACTGCTATTGATTAGTTTGTTCTCTCAAAAACGCATTTAAAAACAAAATGGGCAATGTTTAGACTTCAGGATCATAATACACACCCGTGACATTTATTCCACACTATTGTACAGCAACCAATGAGTATTCTCCTTCAAAGATGAATACCTGAAATTAAGTATTCAAGGGTATTTTTCCAGCATGGAAACGAATTTTCTATTTTGTTTTCATTTTTTGAAAATTATAATAACTGAACTTAACTTTTTACAACAAATATAAAAAAATGCTGGTAAATTAAGGTGAGAAACCAAATCTCAGAACTCCCACTAAGAGCTCTGAAAGCCTGTCAACAAATATTCAATTTGTTGATACTTTCGAATGTCAGGCAACTGTAGAGCAGCTGGTATCTACAACATAGAGATGCTTTGTGCTGTAAAACATTCCAGCTTGACAAAACTTCACCCAGGGAAAGATATTTAAGGCATATGGGAAAAACTCCTCGTATGTCAATTCAAATACAAATATAATCTTACAGTAGCAGGGAAACAAATACAAGGAATTTGGACTACAGAAAACTGCAGAAATCACTTTGGAAATTTGTTTTTTTGATGTTTTGCTTTGTGTGTTTATTATTGTGTAAAATGAGTTGCTTTTATAGTGTTAAAAACACTGTAAAACACAGAGAACCACTTCATAGATTTCTTTCTGTACATGAGGCTGAAGGCAGGCTACAGCAGGAATTCATGGACTTTATTACACTAATTGATAATGATACAACTACAAAAATGAGGTTGGGAAGGAAAACAGTATCATACTTTCCTTATATAGTCAAGGGCTCTATTTTAACATTTCATTTTTAAAGCAGAGGTTTTAAGACTGCTGAATCGCTATTCTTAGTGAATGGCTTAAATGGCCTAAAATAGCACCATCTGGGTTTGATTTGCACTGTAACAGAAAAACACTTTGTATCTGAAGGAACTGGGCTGTTGCTGGCCATGTTTGGTTTAAAATATTACCTTGTATTACTTAATCCTCCCAACATACTGCAGTTAAGCCCCCCTCATAAACCACATTCCTTTTTATTATATACGTAACAATAGAATTCAGGATTATTCCCCATTTTAAAGTACATGAATCTTTAATGATGTCTTCTTTTTAAAGCCAAAAAAGGCATATGCGTAATGTGTGTAAATGTAATGAGTTTGTGATGTTTTAATAATGTATTTCTTCAATGGCAGTGATTTAGCGTTGAACTCCCTCACAAATGTGTGCAGGAATGTTGCGCGAGCATTCAATGTGGTGTCAGTGTGTCACGCAGAGGAGATGGTGCAGTTCCATTCTTAGTCTCTCTGCTGTTCTTGATCAATCTCCCCGTCTCCTCTCAGTGCACAGTGACTCCCCTCACCCCCGAACCACAGCCATTACACTCTCCCTCGGTGCTTTATCCAGCAGCTGGTTTATTGGTACCATAAACTTTGCATTTTTTAGGTTGACTCAAATTAAAAAAATATATTTTTTATATTATCAGAGGAAAAAAAAGAGAGGTATGAGTCATTAAAGATTAACTTAAATCAAAAACAATAATGTTACTGTGCTGCCAGAATCCATCTCTCACTTTTTTCCCCAATTTGTGTCCCAAGATTTGGACAATTTATGTAAATAATAAGCAAACAAAATCATCTTGCACAATCTGAAATAATGTGAACATATCAGCACATCCAATAGTTTCCCAAAAGGTATGGAGGCAATGGAAAATTTTACTTTGTTGTATTTGAGAAAGTTCAAATTTAATGAACAAACTTAAGATGTTATTTCATCTCATTAAGCATCTTTTTAATGTTTTCATGAGTTACTGGACATTAACTACAAAAGTCATTAATATAGGTACTTCTACTAGTGCTACACTGCTGCACACACCAAGTTATTTCTATTTCTTTTCTTCTTTGTTTCTAGGTGAGAGTCTTATTCCTCAAAGATCTCTTATGTCAGTAAATATATCGTCTACATTTTAAACCATATTTTAGAACTGCATCATCCAATTCAGGGTCGCTGGGGAGCCAAAGTCTCTCCCGGCAAGTAACAGGTGAAAAGCAGACACAGAGAGACATACACTCACACCAGGGCCAGAGTTTCCACAAGCTAATTAACATACTACTGTGTCTGTTGATGTTGGGAGGAAACCAGAGCACCCAGAGGAAACTCATGCAAACACCACACAGACAGCAGACAGGACCCCAGGTCCAGAACTGACCTCAGAGCCCCAGCACTGCAAGGCAGCTCTGCTGACTAATGTGCTGCTGTGCCACCCAATATCCATTAACCACAGTGGATACTGTATACATATACTTATACTGTGTTATTTCTTCTTCTTTTTCCTACACAAATTAAGATGCATGGCCAAATTTGTTTTGCCTCCAAGAATTATGAACACTATCCTAGCAGTCCTGGTACAGTATGTGTTTTATAAGAGTATAGTACTGGGACGTGATAAATACTTTATTCAACATGCCAAACCATGTGAAGCGTCAATAGTTAAATGAAGAGATTTGGCATAGCTTACATGCACTGTCACAAGACACCCTCAAATAAACAGCAAAGAGGACAGAAGAGTGGAAAAGGAAAGTTTAGTCAGTGATTGCTGGTCCTTAAACACAGTGTTGCCTGTCTTTTCTTCTTGCTCCTCCCCCGTGAAGCACTCGGCTCTGGGACTCTGTGACTGAAGGGAAGACATTCCATGGCTCCTGTGAAGCAGCTCATGACGACCAGGCACCGCACTGGCAGGGTGTAAAACTGAGACTGTCCCCAAGCACTCGCCTCATTAGCACTTAACGAGCAACACTCGGGTTTCAGACTGACATGCAGACCAAGGAGGAGGCGCCAAGAAGGCTGTTGCCAGAAGACAACACGATGCACTGGGCCTGAGTGTGATGCTTCTATGTCAGAGAGCGCATGCTTTTTACAGTAGATTCAGCTGTGAAGCAGGACGAGTTTTAGAAAATGAATTGTGTTTCATGGCATTGAATGACACCTTGTTTCACATTTTTCACTGTAATCCATAAAGAAGGAGAGTGAGCAGAGCAGGACAATGTCAGAATGAGGAATAGAATAAGAGGACCACATCATCAAACCCATGCATTAGTGGGGGGGGAGGAGGAATATAGGAGCTTGATTACTGGGTTTGTGGAGTGGTGTCATCTTAACCATCTCCAGCGAAACACCAGCAAGTCTAAAGAAATGGTCATGGACTTTCGAAGGAATAAGTCTCCGCTGAATCCTGTTTCCATCCAGGGTGAGGACATAGAGGGGGTGCAGTCCTACAAGTACTTAGGGGTACACCTGGATGATCAGCTGGAGTGGTCTGTTAACACTCATGCCCTGTTCAAGAAAGGTCAGAGCCGACTATTTTCTTAGGAGGCTCAGGTCCTTTGGTGTGTGTGGAACACCGCTACACATTTTTTTATGAATCAGTGGTGGCAGCAGCCATCTTCTACACTGTTGTGTGCTGGGGCAGCAGCACCATGACAAGATATGCAAATAGGCTAAAAAAACTCATCAATAAACTTGACCCCTGGAGGTGGTGGCTGAGAGGAGAATGCTGACCAAGCTCACAGTCATCATGAACAACACCTCTCATCTGCTACATGGGACTGCTATTAGGCAGCGGAGCACTTTTAGCACAGGATGCTCCAGCTATGGTGTTCAAGTGAACGTTTCCGCAGGTCTGTCCTCCCGGTGGCTGTCAGGGTGTATAACACTGCCCTATGCTAGGACTGCTAGCCCTTCATCTACTCGTCTATGGACAGCATGTTGCTCCATTGTACTTTCTGGACACTCAATCTGAATATACCTATGCACATTTTGCACATATTTTATTTTTTTACAGTGACTATGAGCATATTTTGCACACACCTAACTATGTATTTATTTTATATTTATTTTGTATTACTGTACGTATTTTAATTTTTGGTCTATACTGATGTCTGTTTTTGCTTGTCTTGGGCTGGCCTGCTGTAACACCTCAACTTCCCTTCGGGATCAATAAAGTCTTATCTATCTACATCATCACATGACTCAGGTGCTAAAGAACAGGTTCCCCAAACACAAACGCAATTCACCAACCAGGGCAAATCTCCATCAAAACGTGTTGTAATACAGTACCTCCAATTTACTTCTTATCCAATAATCACAACATGCAAATGTGAGAGATCTGCACCTGAGAGACTAATGAGAAACACTTTTCACTATACTATGCACCCGTGTAAGTATAATGACAAATAAAGTTTAACTGAATGAAAGAACAAGTCTCAATCTTCTTCTTTGTGAACCAATTTTTAGATTTTGTTTCCTCAAACATAAGAAAAAGGTAACAAGAATTTTTCCCCCAGCCCACAACTTTCCTCATCCATCTCCAGTCCATCCAGTGCCCCAGGCCAGGGCAGTTACAAGAAAAGCCCCGTGCTGGTGATGGCAGTGCCAGCCTCCATGGCCCCGCTGGGAGAACAGAGCCGAGCGGAAGAGAGCCCCACGCCAGGGCAGGGGAGGCATGTGGAGACAGAAAGGCAGCGCCAGTATTTTTTTAGCCGCTGTCAAACCAACCAGCCAACCACATCAGCTACTGTCAGTGTGAGAATCAACATCACAGTTTATCATCTAGCAAAAGCACCAGGTGAGAACAGGAATGATGGACAAAGAGGGTGAATCCGTCCTCCTTCCATAACTTAACGACTAGACAGAGTACGGGGGGCTACGGGCTAGCTTCGCATGACACAGGAGTGCACAAGTGCTCAGGTACACTTATTATGTGAAGAAAAGCTGTGGATAGTGGATAATGTGATTAGCATTTTTGAAAGCAGAATTTATAGTGTCTCTATTCAGAGAGTAACCAATGCTGAGGGTTTACATGAAGCCTGGAACAAAGACATGAATACAGGAAACAGACCTCTTTGTTCTGCCCCTTAGGACAAACAGACTGCACGAGGCTTACTAGCAACCACACCTCCCAGAGGACACTATAATTACACACTGCAGAAATGCACAAAAAAGAGGAATCAGGAAGTTTGTATTGCAATTGTAAGCCATCATTAATTGAGCAAAAACCATCATCATTTTTAATTTTTGTAAAAATAAGGATTCCTTTGTGATTCCAATGTAGAGCAAAGAAAGAATTACTTGTATGAAGTTTGTGATTATAAAGAAGAGAAGAATCAACATGGAAGTCTTCTATGAGATGGGGCAGAAAATAAATTAAAAATAAAGTTATGCAAATAAAATTAATCACTTATTCAAACCAGCCTCCTACCTAACATGTCAAGCTAATAACATAAGGGGGAATAGGCAAATCACAGAACTTAAAATCTTGAAAAGAAGCTCATTCATTTTCATTTTACATTTTTTGTTGTAGAGGTTGTTTACCATGATGTGACGGCACTTAAAGGTGAGAGTAAAAAAAACATTTTATTCTACTGCTTTGACCATAGTATCAGAAAAACAACTGAAACTGACTGGCAGGTACAGGTCCTGCATACTGTTCAGATGGGAGTTAACAACAGGGTGTTGGTGCCACAATTTAACCTTCCTAAGATTCCCCTTAATTCAACTGAAGCCATTTCTCATTTCTGGATCTGATTTGCTGTGCAGTGAGGCTGCTGGCTCACAACGACTGCCGCACGTGAAGCAGACCCTCTCCTAAATATAAAGCACTCTGAGATCCTAAATCTGATCTGAGATCTGAAAACCACTGTATAAATGCTTTATGAATAAAATCTATAAATACAATGACAACACCAGTGTTTCACAAAGTTCAAATGTATCATGGTACACAAATCCGTGATCCGTATCACTGCTGTCTGTTTGTATTCTTAAAAATGTCTTGTGTTTTTACTTGGGAATGTTTTCAGGATATCCTTTGACTACCTATTTGTTTTAATACCGTTTATAACTCCAGACTAAAAATACCTGCTATATTTGCCTGTTCTTAAATAAAAGATTCTCTCTCATCTCTATTTTTATATTATTTTCCTAACTTAAAATGATAAAAGAATCTGGTGCATTTCCTTCCTCGTATAAGTACTGCTGATTCCTCAAAAATGTGGTTCCCAAACAGAACCACTGTATTTATTTGTACAGAAGTGCAAACATCTCTTGCCAATTTATGTCTATGCAATGGACTAGTAATGACCTAGTGTGACAAGTGTAAACGTGATCACATTCATTAAGAGCAGCTTCATTGTTTAAAATGTTGTTACCAGAAACTGTGCAGTTCAGACTGATGTGAACTAGCCGCCAACTTGCACTGCCCCCTTAAAACCCAGAAGAAACAGTCAGGAGAAGATCATCATCATGTTTCGCTTGTCTATTTGAAAGCATTGTTCCCTGAGCTCAAGTCATAAGAACACCAAGTGCTCAGCATGTAGATTTATATGCAACATGAGTTAAAATCACCAAAAATAGTTGATTAGGACAGCCATTCAAAAAATGATTATAATTCCTGCAAGAAAAATCTAATGTTGCTCTATATATACACAACACCCTGAAGGCCACCTCTCTGTAAGAAACGAACAGGCCACAACCTGGAAGTCGGAGACTGACCGCAATGAGAACTGAGCTGCGATTTGGTGACCTTACCAAACCACCACATCTGTCCGATCCAGACTGCCGGGGCTACAGCACTGAACTCCAGGAAGAGCTAACCCACACGTCAGGAGCACAACTGCAGCTCGGGTGGCATGAAAATGATCTGCTTGCTTGGAGAACATTCTAGCGTAACATTATCAACTGACAGACAACATATCCATGTTTTCTGCGTCAGAGAACTAAAGATCTCGCCGAGGAGCAGAGACAGTGGCAGAATGACTAAGTACCCAATAAGTTGCGTGCAGACATCGTAATGGACGTATGGGGACGTAATGTTCCCTTTAAAATGTGATTGTAATATTTACTTTGAATATTTGGTGCACCAGGGTGAATTCTTTTTCTGTTGCATACTGGGTATATAGTGTACAACTGTTCAAAAGATTACAAGCACAAAGAAATTCTCTTTTGAAGATTTCTTCAACCCTTTCATTTCTCCTTCCAGTCCATGGATTTCATTGTTGTATTCCATTAATGTGACCCTTTTATTTCAAGAATAGGTCTTATGTATTCATCAGATGCAGAATTTAATTATGACACATAAAATAACGCATGTTTAATCAATTTCATGCCAGTCACTCAACACGAGTCAAAAAAAGGCACTAACTGCATTATGTCAGTAGGTGTATTCAGTTCCTGGCAAAGTTGTAATGCTAAATCTTTCTAGGGCTACAGTAACATGTTGGGCTGATGGGCACCTATCCAAGACCATGCTGAAATTCGAGATGGAGACAGGATATGGATTTTCAAGACATTTAGGAGCATTAGGCAGGATGCTTAACAGTCAGAAATGCTATTTCAAACCTTAAGCTAATTTTGGAGTAAAATATGCAATAATTCATATTTTATCTACATTGACAGCAAAGCCTTTTATCCACGATCAATAGTCTTCCAAACATATTTATGTGAAAAAAAATGTTAAGAGGGTGCGTGTACTGTTTTTCTTAAGATTACAGTGTAGCATAATTTTATGCAATTCCCTTTTAATAACCTACCAGTTACGTACATCAGAAAAACAGGATATGAAGAAATCTCCAATATTCAATGTACTAGCAGCACAGTATATGAACATAAATAACTGCATTATATGACGTTTTATACACTTTAATTGGTAAAAACTGTTTTATAAACTAATTTTATAAAGTCCAGTTTTCATTGCTTCCTAGATTGAGCTATGAACGCCTTTTTTATGATGCTTACCACATGACATCTAATGACTGTACTGAGATAAATTCTCTCTTGAAGTTGTTAAATACAACTTTATTGCTTGGCACAACAGAGAAATTAAAAATGTTAATATGAAAAAATCTGTTCATCACTAATACACATACTGTATGTCATTGGTTAACAGATCCTGCATCCCTGCAACTTATAACACAGAACACAGTGAGCCCACTGGCACAGGACTACAGTCACTGCAGCAATAATCCAGCAACACTGATTGCAAAACTGAACCCAGGGTGAAGACAGATGGTCACTCTCGCTGATGTATGACTCGATCTTTAATCTTCGAGTGGTATTCACATTTTCATGTAGTCTTCTAATGAGTATTGTTCTAATGCTTCAAAGAAATGGTCCTAGGTGGTGTTCACCACACATTAATATTCAAGTCAGAAGTCAATTGTTTATCCAAAGAACCAGATTGACTTTACACAGTGAAATGAAGAGCCTTCTCACAACTTGTAGGAAATCCTATTAATTTCATTTTCACAGTTTCAAATCCTGAAATTAACAGTTACAACCCTGTGCAATCCTAAGCACCACAGTAAAAGACTCACTTGCTGCAGTTACCTTTTATAATGAAAAACATCTCATTTACTCTCAAAGTATACGGTAATGTGCCGATCCAGAACAAATGTAGTCATCTGCCAACAATAAAGGATGAGTGCACTTTAACGTGAACATACAGTAAATGTGTTCCAGCAACTATATTCACAGGAGTCTTCTGTATGAACAGCACTGCCAGCTCATCCTTACCGACTCAAAGGGGAAGAAGTCCTCAAACGACATTGGACAAGCTAAGACATGCCCTGCGATCCTGAGCAGAAGGTGAGCTTCACTTTCAGAAGACAAAACAAGACTGTACACGTCACAACGACAATGAGACAAAGGAAAAGATCTTGCTTCGCCATGTAGGCTATTATTTATACTATTAAATGAAAATGCACTTTACATACTTAATACTTAAGATTTACAAAATATTTTTTTTTAATTGTAAAAATAAGAACATTGTTGATTTACAAATGTTCTTTTTAAATATCTTGCACGCACTGGAGTTTTTCAGTCTTGAAAAGTCTTTTCTTCAAAAGTATAAATTGTAGCTGGCCAAAAACAGAAGGTATTTCTTTACACAATGGGGCTCTTGGCATGTGGAACAGACACCAAGAGGCTCAAACTGGAGTTGGATCGCAAACTGGAGCTCCAGAGCCAGAGCCAGGCTGGAGTTGGGGTTCCTGATCAGCTCCAGAGTCAGGTAACCTCCAGAGCTGGGGTTCCTGATCACCTCCAGAGTCAGGTAACCTCCAGAGCTGGGGTTCCTGCTCAGATCCGGAACCAGAGGCAGAGCCAGGCAGAGCTGGATCTCACCTGCTGAAGCTCCAGAGCCAGAGCCAGAAAATCCAGACCAAAGCCAACCCTATTCTGGAACAAGCAGCTACCCAGAGGCATTACTGAATCGGATGCTTACTGTTAGATAAACCGGTTAAAACAAATTATCTTTGAGATGTTTTTGTGAATTATGTTATAAACAGACTTGCTTCTCTGGCACATTTATATTTTTTCCAGCATACAAATTCCTGTAGTATAACTCTGCTTAATCCAAAGATTTTACAGTATAGATGCATCCAAGAACTTTTAACTACGAACTATTTCTCATTTGTAATCACTGTACTACTTTAAAAAATCTAAATTATTCTGATGTTTTACAATCTCCATTTGTTCCACACCCACGTATAGAAACCTGGTTAATGTCTCTTCAAGTGTCAGAGCCAATACCATGCTTGCTTTAAAATCAAGCTGATCTCCAAAGTGGTTTTTAAATGTGCTCACAGTATTATTCTGGACTGGGACTCACTGTTGATGTTCCTATAGAAATCAAACAAAGAGCACAGTCTTCAGTGCACTGTTTTTTTCCCTGTTCAGCCCACGTTGGAGTCAATTGTACCATAAATATAATTTAGTCTTTCATCCATCCATCCACACAATGCAGACTGCAATGTGCATCTCTTGATTTTCTTCTTTGGTTTTTGCAAAATGTCCACCACACTGAGTTTCATTAGAACAGGAAAAGTTTCATATTCTGCTGTCTGTTGTGCTTTGCTATATCAAAATGTTTGAGTCGTACTCATGTAATAAATGCAAGAAATAACCTTTCCATGTTATAACTGAGACTGCACTAGATGCACACACATTACAATGCTATAGCACTGTACCTGCTTTGGTTTCCTTGTTTAGAATAAAAACCTTGAATAACAGATATAAAGAAAGGAAAAAAGGTCACAGAACGAAAACTACTTTTAGTGTGCAGTGTAAAGATGACAAAAGCTCATCATCTCTCAAAGTGATTTACTAAAGAAAGCTGGAACTGGAACAATGATTTTCACTCAAATAAAATATTTAGGTTTCTTACTATTAATAACATGATGCTTTAAAAACAATGAGATATGTTACTTTCAACTATTTATATTCACTAACATTTAAAGGCTTTTTGATCATCAGGCCAGGCTCTGTTTGTGTAACCCACTTGCTGGTGAATAAGCATCACCAGAGTTACAAGTGTCGCCTGCCAGGCTATGCAAACTGTACAACTGGAAATTCTCATGCAAACATAGTTGAGGCCAAAAGGAAGGAGAGACAAAACTACTGTAGCCATGGGAACCCCAAGAGGGACACCAAGAACTCACAGAGCCCACGGTGGAGATAAATTAATCCTTTCTTCTCAAGACAGTAAGAGGAGTTGCACAGGAAAATCTCTCATCTGGTACCTTCAGGCCAGAAGCTTGGAAATGCTACACCAGTCCCCACCGATCCCCTGATCCCTCCAACTGGGTGAAACGTTATTCCTCCCAGAAAAGGACCTCTATAAGATGATTATGTGCCAGAATCTTTGACTTTTCATTCTTGCGGTCTTAAGACTTAGGTCTGTGCTCTCTTATTGATCTGGAAAGGAGAAACACAGAGAACACCGAGGCATATACAAATTAAAAGCCAAAAGCTTAACTATCATATTCCAAGTGTGATCACAAGGACTCATCCACTCTGTCCTCAGCCCTGTCTAATGTTTCCACTGTCTGGAAACCACTATGCAACAACCTATAAGAAAGAAAAACACTATTAAAGTGTACTGCATCAATGATAATTAATAATAATAATTGCTTACACTTATATAGCGCTTTTCTGGACACTCCACTCAAAGCGCTTTACAGGTAATGGGGACTCCCCTCCACCACCACCAATGTGCAGCATCCACCTGGATGATGCAACGGCAGCCATAGTGCGCCAGAACGCTCACCACACATCAGCTATTAGTGGGGAGGAGAGCAGAGAGTAATGAAGCATATTCATAGAGGGGGATTATTAGGAGGCCATGACTGATAAGGGCCAATGGGAAATTTGGCCAGGACGCCAGGGTTACACCCCTACTCTTTCTGAAAAACGCCCTGGGATTTTTAATGACCACAGAGAGTCAGGACCTCAGTTTTACGCCTCATCCGAAGGACGGCGCCTGTTTACAGTATAGTGTCCTCATCACTATACTGGGGCATTAGGACCCACATAGACCACAGGGTGAGCGCCCCCTACTGGCCACACTAACACCTCTTCTAGCAGCAACCTTAGTTTTTCCCAGGAGGTCTCCCATCCACATACAGACCAGGGTCACACCTGCTGAGCTTCAGTGGACTGCCAGTTGTGAGCTCCAGGTTGGAGTGCAAGATCTAAATGTTTTACACATAAGCTAAGTTGAAAGTTACATAACTGCCTCCATTAACTCCTATGTCGTGCTAGAGCACGATCGCACTAGACAACAGCATGACACATTCCAGATCAGTCGTCCAACAGCACCATGGAATCATACCTACCCAAGAAAGCCACAGAATGAAGGCTTACAAAGTATATACTACAGTCTTCTGCTGAAATTCTTTAAAAAAAAATTGGAATATTTTACATCATATAAAAACAAAATAAAGTGAAATCATTAGAAAGACAAACAAAAGTTCTCTCCTTAACACAAATGAACTCACCCCACTGTTTTAACTACATCTTTTGAAACAGAAACATCAGCATTATTTATGCTTTGAAAGCCTAAATAAGACCTCAGGTTTAATCACAATAATCCTTCCAAAACTTTCCAAAAGTCACAGATAAAGGCCAACTTTGTTATACATAAATCTATTTGGAACTGCTTGAATGTTTGCTAAACTGCATTATTTGCAATATGCTATATACAAGAGCCCAAAACACCAGAAGTATTTTATACTGTAAATATGATATGAAAAATTAAAACTGTAATCATGACAAGAAACCTACACCACTTTATATGAATTTCCTTCAAAAACCTACAAGCAATTTGCATTATAAGCTCTTCTTTAGTGCCAAAAAACACAAATGTAATTTTTTTAAAATATCAAAGATACCTCCTTTTCAAAAACACACTGTGCAGACTTTTTAATAAATGTCACCAACCCATGGACAACAACAGAGATGTTAAAAGTAGCATCTGTATATGCCTACAGTAAGCACTGGAGTGATTGATTCAAGCACAGTCACTCATCTGACAATGAACCAAGGCTGAAGATAAGGCATTTCGAAAACAAAGGCATGATTGTAAAAAAAAATTTCTATCATTTCAGAAACTAGGTCCACACTGTAAATCACTTCAGACACCAGATGCACACCGACTAAGGCTTCATGCTATATTTTACTTGGATCCTGCTTTTTATTAACACAATAATTACAAAAGCAATATTTGTGGATTATTTTGGTTCAAAACATTGAGGATTTACAAGGGGAACAATACATCAAGGTAAACAACTGAACAGATTATAAGTCCCCATGTAATCAACTCAAAATAAGGAAAACCGAAAACAAAGATGAAGCAGTAACCAGGACAAAAATCAAAGAAAGGAAAGAAAACTGAAATTAAATAGAGATAAGAAATTAAGAAAGCAGAGGCAGCAACATAATGCTCAGTGCCGTTTGTTTTAGCAGAATATTTAAATGGCCTTACACATTGCTGGGGAAATCCTTTCGCAAAAATGGAATTTGCAAAACAGGCCAATATTTTAAGAAATAGTTTATAATTCAGGCACCGAGATGAATATTGGGCAAATACACATTTGCATTTCAACAGATATTGAAATGTATTGGCTAATAGGCAATACAATTCCAGCTGTGCTGCTGGTCCCTGGTGTTTGCACACATCACCACTATAGCCCTAGCTGTAAGGCTGGCAGAGAAAGCACATGCATGATTAATGTAATTGCCACATAGCAGCTGGACTCGGGGAAATTACTCCCTTGGAGTACTGAGCAGACAAAAGCAAAATGGGGTAAACACACCAGTCAATCCAAACCTAACAGAGTAATTCAATCAAAGCAAAATGCTAATGAGCAGAGTTCCTCTGGTGTGACACCCTAAAGATTGTATACATCTAAACGAAATCATAAACTGAAACAATTTTGCTCTCTTGAGGGTTTGGAATTCCTGCTGATTCACTATCCGATTTGGTCAAATCCTGTACAAGCTGATAAACCCCAAGAGTCATAACTGAATGCTGATAACCTGTCTGAGGGCCCCAGTGCTCCCATTGTGCTGCAGCATCTTCCTCTCTAATGTTTTGACTAAGGGCCAAAGCTAAACGTTTCCCTCTTATCTTACATATTAATATGTGGTTTTGACATGCTTCTTCAGTTTGGGTTATCTCTGGTAATGCCACGCTTGAGAAAGTTGGTCCTTCCTTTCCCACTCTGGAAGGAGATAATATTCTAATAGTGACACTGCCAATTTCACAATTACAAGTGACAAGTGATACTTTTGTGAATGGGACTATCAGCACAACTAAGCAATTAAGCACAGAATGAAACCCTAATCTGCTGATAGAGTGAACATGAAGTTCATAATTTACAGGGCAGCTAGTGTCTGTTATGCTGTCATGAAGCAGTTCCCTGATTGATCAGCTTGTTTTTTTACATGAAAAATGGCACTTTTACTTCTGTGCATGTTCTGTGCTGGCTGGTATATTGCCTAAGTGTCCTCATGTTCAGCAGGGTCTTGTAAACAGCTTCATGTGACTTGATGATCACGTTCTTTAATCCTAACAAACTGCTAGATGATTACAAGACTTGACAGCCTCCCTACTGTCTTTCTTTAGCCATCCCTGTGCTTATTCTTGTCCTGTAAGTCATTCAGCTCATGTTACCGTCTAACAGTTTCGTCCCTCTGCAGAGCAATTTGACACTCAAGCACTATCCTTGGTTTGACCTCACTTGCATAAATGTTTTCCAGAAGTGGTTGGCACCATTTATAAAAATAAGTCTAGCAAGTTCCAGAAAATCTTGTAATGACTTTAGCAGTGAGATGTTAAACAAGAGTGGGAAATATTCCACAGTCAATTTTTCAAATTTTACTTCACATTTTCTACTTGTGTTTGTATTGTTGTATGTTTGGCTTTGCCATCACTGACGCCATCTCTCATACCTACTGCCTGTTACTGTTAAAACCAAGACAGCCTCTGAAATGTTGAAGCCCACTGATAAGAAGCACATATTATTAGGCATATATTATCAGTACTGCAAAAGCTTATGTAAAGCATGCATGAAGCGTAGACATCATCCCCAGAGTAGACAACTGGGATTCAATTGTCTGTCAGCAAACTCCCAGCCCCGAGCCACACAAAGCCATCTCCAGACAGACACGAAGTCCATTACACCTGCAGTCTGGCCTGCTGTCGCAAGGGAATACATCAATATTGGATGTCAGAAGGGTTACGTCACTGAAACAGGCCCAGAAATGTGCTCTGCATAACCTGAGGGATTTAACATGAGTTATACGTGAACTTGAACTTTATTGCCATATGTAACCGGTACATGTACTGGCACAATGGAATTCTTACTTACAGAAAGTCTCTCGATTGTTAAAAAAAAGTGTAAAACAGTGCAGACAGTCCATCAAGACAATATACAAACACACAGTAGACAATGTACAAGTAAACAGTTCGAAAGTAAACAATGCAGACGTAAACAATGACGGCAATAAATAAAATTACAGTGAGGTAGATGGTGTAGGTGTGGTCCGAGGGGCATGGCCAAGTGTGTTCACCAACCGCACTGCTTGTGGGTAGAAAATATTGAGGAATCTGGTGGTAAGTGTCCGTATGCTCTTGTATCTCTTGCCTGAGGGCAGTGGGGCCCAGGGTGGTGACTGTCCTCTGTGATGGCCAGAATTCTACCACAGCAGTGGTCCTCATAGAGCTGTTTAATCTCGGTGAGACCACAGCCAATGATCTCCTGGGCCAGGTTCACGATTCTCTGCTGTGCTTTTCTCTCTCGAGAAGAGGTGTTGCCGTACCACACAGTGATCCCGTTGGTGAGGACACTCTCAATGGTGCAGCAGTAGAACTTCACCAACGAAGGTACTGGCATCCCCCATCATTTGAGGCACCTCAGGAAATAGAGGCGCTGCTGAGCCTTCTTCAAGATAGAGTCCTAGTTCATAGTCCAGGTCAGGTCATTAGAAATGTGAATTCCCAAAAACCTAAAGCTGGTGACTTTTGGAATAATTAAGTTCCATGGGAAAAACTTCTAACCTTACAAAACAAAAGAAAGCCAGGTTGGACAGTTACTTATACAAAAAGTAAGTAATGACTATATTAGGAAAACTGTCTTTCAAAATTCCCCTTTAATTAGATTCAGTAACTGAATACTAGCGGAGGCCTGATTACCAGTCTAAGGGAATTTTTACTTCTTCCCACTTCATGAAGCATGTAAATAAAAACGGGTTCAAATTCCTTCAGTTTCTGTTCTGTGGAGGCTGAGGTGGGGATTGAGGCTGAGAGGGGGAAAAGGTTATCGAGCAGATGTAACAGTAGTCTCACACTAACAGATAAATCAGAGATCCTGAAGCAGGAGTATTTTCAAGGTTAAGCAGAAGGGAAGTGGCCCTTGAGAGAGATATCATCTATTTTTCAGGAAGGGATCATTTTTTTGAGAACCAGGCTCCCTGGGGTACATGATGGGCAGCTATCTGAGACCTTCTTGAACCCCACAAGTCCCACTAGAGGAGAGGAGCACAGACAGGCATGCTGAGACTGAACGGAGACGCATTTCACCACCGTCCGTACCCAGGGTTTCTGAATTACTTTATTGCTCTGATGATCGATATTGGAAAACATGACAGCTTGAACCGCAACCAAAAAATACAAGTGTTACTCTTGAAGAACAGACCCCATCTATCAAAAGACATTACAGGAGGATTTAATTCTGACAACTGTTTACAGAAGACTTTGATGATCCAAAGACAATTTTAGCTCACTCTCTCTCCCAGTATGAAGGAGGAAAATAGTTTACAGTTGCTTTTTTTAAACTAGTTAAAGATGGACAAAGATAACGTGTGCTCAGCACTGTCCAACCCCTTCACACCAAGCCACATACTGCAGCAGTGGGTATCCAGGATGCAAAGCAAAGAGAGGATGAAAAAAAGATGACCTCAATAGATAAATGTCCTGAGGCTCATTACGTTCCAATGGACCAAAATTAGGTCATAACATAATTACAACGTATACATGAGAAGAAATCAAAACTAATAGTTTCAACAGAAAGAAAGATAAATGTGTTTTCTGTGTGACTGAAAGTTACTGGTAGTGCAGATTGAGGTATGGATACATTTTTAAGAACAAATGTGCAATACTCTGCCGAACAATAAAAACAAAACAAAAATAAGACTATCCCAAAGTATATTTTAATGTAATTATTTTGCACAGATTGTATTAATATGTGGCAAGATCGTGGTGGCATCAAAGACAAGCCATCCGTAAACCGCGTATTGGACAGAGCAATAACACAGCAGCTCCAGGAACAGCAGTACTCTGCGCGTGTGGAGGATTAAAGCCAGTGAAGTCAACTTCAGGATGTCCTGTGAATTGACAGAGGACTGTATAAATCAGGGACTGCATTAAAACAAATCTGAAACTGTAGTAACCATCACCATAGAAGAAGGGTAATGCACAGCAGCCACTTAAAGAAGGTCGAATGTTAACTGCTCAGTTTACATATTCTTACTGTAATTAAAATTCAAATACTTAAAAACTCATGAAGAAAAAAGAACAGCTACTGTAAACAAGTGTGAAATCTTTATAGAAGCATGCATCTCTACAAAAAGAGTAACTTGTACCTAAAGAGGCCTCAGGAACAATTAAACCTTTATATTATAGAAAAACTGTAGAGACAGCTATTTTTAATTACTGCTCTGTGTATTGACAGTGGAGAAATTTTCAGTTTTCTCATGTAAATATGAGCTGTTACACAATAATAAAAGATTACATAATAATAATAATTAAAGGAAAATAAATATGAATAAAAGGAAATACAATTTTCCCATCAATAAAATAATTCAGGAAATTATTTTAAAATGTGTCATGCACATACCCCCAAGACATGTGACAGAACACTAGGCTGTGAATAATTTAGCAGTGCTGTTTCTCCGTGCAAAGCATATCAATAGCTATCTGTCAACATTACAGAAGAAAACACAAATTAACTGTAATCAAAAGACTGATCATGTGTTTCAAGTACTCTCATTTGACCAGACTTACTTTGCACTAGACTGATTGTGAAAAACTGCAAGGGTATGGTTACATTTAAGAAATCAGCTGGAAGGATTCAAGTTCTAATCCCTCGTGGGACACTGGGCACAAAGTGTCTTTGGATAAAAGACAAAGAAATTAAAAATAATACGAACCAAAACATTCAATTGAAATATATTCTATGAATTGATATTACACTACCAAGTGCACACTGTGTGCTCTACCGAGAGGTGACTGACCAATAAATATTGAGTGAGACCTGCAACAGCACAGCTGTGATTACAACCTGCTCTATACAACTCCCCAGTAGCAAATCCCGATTCACAATTGTCAAAACCAACAATGAGAGTTGATGACCAATCTTGTCATAATTATCATAGCACAAGGTTATAACTGTAATGCCTTCGATCTCCATGGCAGGACTTAATAAACCATAAGAGCAGAATTAATTTTTAAATTAAAGTAATTAATAATCATTTTTAAAAAATGACTCTTTTTGCAGTAATTTACTTTAAATTAACATAATGTGTACACATAACTTCCAAGTTATATCGTAATATACTAATTAATCAGCTCAGATGGTTCAATTCACAACATTAACGTTTAATTCCTCACTATGTCTGAATGATAGGCTATATCGGGTAAGCCTGCCTTTTTCTTGTGTTGACATATTCCCACATTGTGACTTTATTCTATCTTTAATTCTATCTAAAAAAATATTTGAGAATAATTGTCATGTCAGATTAGAGGCTTTGGTTAGTGATATGAGAGGTTTTCAAAAACGATTACTACCCAAGTTGAAGAAAACCATTCCATTTCCTATTAAAACTTAAATTAGACACATGTCCTTTTTGATAAAAAAAGATTTCAGAGTAAATGCCATGCAATACCTGGCAGTGATGGAAAAACTGCTTTGTCTTCCATTTCAGAAATGCATGAATTATTCACCTTTACAAATTCCAAAGGCCCTTTGTAACTGGCAAGGCCATGCTGCAGAGAGCCAGCTGTTGCAGGCTCACCTAATATTTCATATTGCTCTATGAATGTAGTTCATGCAAAAACATTTAATAATTGCACGTTTCTTATAACAGCATCACACTGTAATTTCGTTTAAAATACTTCTTATTAACAATATGAAAAGCACATACCAATGTTACAAACATGCAGTCTCTTGCAATGCAGATCCTACACCATTACAGAAAAACTACAGTTTTACAGAGGATTCAAAATTCTAAAAGTGTGTACTGAAACCACAGATTTAGCATAAAAAAACAGCTGGGTTATCCAACACAAGATCTCAAGTTACCAAAATGGGATTATTCTATAATACAAATTAACAAAATGTCCACCTGTTTTGAAAAAGCAGATCTGCCCAATAATCTTTGCTAAAGTTACCAGTGCTACAATTCACTTAACTAAAGCCATCCTCCTGCAAATTACGTGCCTGCTACCTTGACTCCACAATTCTGGACACTCTTTGTCAAAAAAAGTAAAAGAAAAAAAGTAGAAAATGAAAAAGAAAAAAAAATGTTTGGACAGGGAATCTTCTTGAGGTGTTCTTATATATAGTGTATACAGTAGGAGAAACAAACCTGAATAAACAACAACAAAGGTTTTCACCTTTGGTAATCCATTTTTTACTTCCCTCTAAATTAGATTTTACGACTAACAGGAAAAAATAAAAAAGCTAGATATATTCTACATAGATGTCAAATATGTCTTGGTCAATTTGTATTGAACCTCTATGTAAAATCACTGTATATATTTCACAATCATATCCCTCAGAAAACTAGTGACAGTACATTATGATAAAATTATCATTCACCCACTTCAGCCACCACTTTGTCCTGCAGAGGGTCATAGTGTTCTCCAAGATCAGTTAGATAAAACTATGGATCCCTATGTATCAACAAATTAAACAGAAAAATCTGCTTTACAAAACCGATTGGGTAATGAATACTGCAGACAATGTTTCAACTCCTTTTGACCAATTCGCAACAATTTAAAATGCTTTTTTTTAAAAAAAAGGTCTATTGTAAAGTAGGAAGAAACAAAAGGCAAGAATTGAATAAAGTATATTACGATTTCTAAATCTCGTTTTGAACTGTAGAATTAATTTCATAATAAAGTCAAATATCTTCCTTAACAAAGATTTTTTTTTTTTTCAGAAAAGCAAATATTTTATTTAAGGTAAAGTATTTATCTGCTATTGTTAATAACATAATGTTATTAACATAGCTGTTTTACTGCAAGCATGGTTTTGAATGACTGATTTTCAATCAATGAAAGTGACTGAATCAGCTACAACAGATGCTCACACTTCTGGAGCATTTAATTCAAAGTTCTGATGTGTTTATGGTATATGTATTTTTTTAATTACACAAGTAGGCTAGAACTTTAATAAAACATGGAGTTCAGTTAACTAGTGAAACCTCCTTCACCATAATCCAGACGCAATATCTACAATATCTAGGTAGATTTTAACCTCTTTGAAGTTACTGGCGAGTTTTTCCTCTTTAATTTTAACGGTACTTAACAGACACCAAAGAGTAACGTAACCTTTACTGCTGTCCTGACAGGCCTCTTTTTAACTGACCCCAGGTATTTTAGGAAGTGTTCAGGCCACCAACCCCTCGTACTCTCCACAGAGACAGCTCTAGTAGTTCAGTCTAATGTTGCTCCTACACTACCCAAATATGTCAGAAGCTTTTAATGGATTCTGGACACAAATGTATCTGTGGAATCAACAGCAGCAAATGGCAAGTATTATATATGCAGGCCTCTGGTGATTGCATGGGATTTTCTACTTTTTTCTTTCCAACGTTCAGACCGGCCCTGTTCAGACACTGTATAGGCTTAACAACTCCAAACCCAACACTTATAGTGGTAGAGAAATAGCCCTTGATTTCTGATAGAAACTTTCAACCAAGAGGGCCACATGAATAGTGTGTTAGAAAAGACTTTCAAAATCGACTTCCTGGAATCTGACGCACCAAGTAAACTGAAAGTTGAGAGATTTCATCATCAAGCAAACTGACCCTTTATAAGTCAGTTTGCTTGATGACTGATACGTTTGCTTTATACGTGATACTTTTTTAATATATAGGCCATACTTCAGCTTGGTACACATCATCCTGGCAACAAATATACAATACATATATAATATTATAAATATAAAATGTAAAGGAACAAGTAAAGGTTTATTCCATGCTGGAAAGAGAAAAAAGGAAACAACGTTTCGGCTGTGGAGGCTTCTTCAGGTGTTCCTTTGCAGCTACACTCCTGAACTAATACATAATGTATTACATTTAATACATGTAATACATATTTAATACATAACTAATACATAATATAATACATTTCACACTTCTCTTCACCTCTCCTGACTTCACACTTCCTGATTGGCCTCTCTTTCTGTCCCCTACTCCCACCCCTCGCTCCTCCTCTCTCCCAGCCTTTGTTCTCCCGCTACATTACCTTTGCTTACTGCTCTGTCTTTCTCACACCTGAAGAAGGCTCCACGGCCAAAACATTGTGTTTTCTGTCTTCTCTTTTCAGCAGGGAATAAACCTATTATTTGTTCCTTTGCACCCAACGCATGCTGACGCAGCAACCCAACTGAACTAATACATAATGTATATATACTGTATACATATATTACATTTATTATATATAATTAGATAATACTGTACATAATACAGTTAAGTTGGGCGGAGCAGTGGCACTGTGGCTAAGGACCTGCGCCTGTGGCTGGAAGGTTGCTGGTTCAAACCCTGTGGCTGGCAGAGGAATCCTACTCCGTTGGGCCCCTGAGCAAGGCCCTTAACCCCAACTGCTCCAGGGGCGCTGTATATTGTAAAAGACTGATCCTGCGCTCTGACATCCAGCTTCTCTCTCCCCCGTCTGTCTCTCTCATGGAGAGCAAGCTGGGGTATGGGAAAGGACAAATTCCTAATGCAAGAAATTGTATGTGGCCAATAAAGTGATCTTATCTTAAAATATGGTCAGATGGTGGCACAAGATCAATGAATCACAATTTTGTTATACAATTTCAAACTCCTTTCATTTAATAACAGCCTAGCCATTACCCCCTAACTTAGCAGGATTCATCCCTGGAAAAACAGACTTTACATTTGTAAAAAATATTTCATTTATGGAAATATAACTGCCACTGCTTTATTAGATTATTTCTTAACAGCGGCATTTGTTTTTGTGCAACAGTTTTCATATGAGCGAGACAATTCCTACACAGTTCCTCTGCAACTCATATCCCTCCCATAATCCCATCGACCCATTGCTTTAGCATTTTATTACAATGGATCTTGCTTTCAAACTACCAAAACACAAATCAAAGGTGGCTCCCGTAAGCCAGAGAGAAAATGACCATGAACGGAATCTGAGTTTCCACTGACCTTTAGAATGAAAAACATTAAATGAGGGGAAAGGCCCACAGACACCTTCCAAGAGTCTGAGTGTGTTTCACAGACATCTGTAACGTTTTCACAGTGACTTTGGAACTCAATCCTGCAATTGTTTAAAATCAAGTCTTCTTTCATATCTCAACATTTCAACAACAGTTTTGCTTCAGATAAAGGATCAATCAGATGACGGGGTCTGCTGAAGGACTACAGCTCTGACCTTCAATGCTGTCGGAGCAGGACGTGCCTATGCCCGTGTCCCCGCTGTCGGAGGCGGCGCTCAGGCGTCTCCCTCGGTTACCGCCGCTGCCCCCAGTCGAGGCTGCGGCCTGCCACGCCGACACGCACACAGGGGGCCATCCTGGAGAGGGCGCGGCGAGACCTGCGGCAAAACAGGGGTACAGAGCAGGTTAGTCGCAACATCACGAAGGCAAGGCCCGACTTCCGAAACATCAGTGGAATCAAATCACTCAAAAACATACCGCGTTACCCCTCTGGAGCAGACAGTCTGTGAGAACCCTCAAACAATTTGAGAAACTAACTGACAGTTAAATCAGTTAGATTCCTGAAGACACGATTTTCTCCTTTGGTAGGAGGCACAGCAGCTATACTGTATATGGAGTCCAGAGTGATATTTTAAAACAGCAGCAGTTTCCTTATGAACAGTTTCTTTACTCGGCTCGAACAGGCAGTACTCAACAATAATCTTAATGGAAATTAAGGATCTCTTACTTGACAGACGGTAGCGTCTACCATCTGACTGGCCAGCTTACTGGGTAATTACAAAGGATCAACTCTAACCAGCCGCAGTAAAACTTCAAGGCTTCTGTCTGCACGGCCAAGAACAAAAGCTTACAAAATAGCAACTGAGTGGCAAAAAGTCACTCCAAAGAGACATGTCCTGCTTTGTTCTCCCTCCCCCATTAGTACACACAGAGCAGCATACAAAAATGTTCAACACACTAACACAACACAAATGAGTAAGCGGATCAGTTTCTTTCATGGGATGGTCACTCTGCAAAAATTGAGGAAGCACATGAACATCCCCTTTCAAGAGCAATATCTTCCCACATTTCTTTTTTTACAATTCAAACTTCAAAATAAAAATCCTCTTTTCACTGTCTGTACGAGTAATAATAAACAGGAAATTTCTGTTGAGAGTAATGGAAGCACAATAACAAAAACTTCCCTTGAAGCAAAAATACATTTAAATCTATTTGCCTAAATCACTATTTGACAATAAAAAAAGAAAAGAAAAATGATCAAATGATTTCTAAAAAAAGAAGAGACAACAGAATGTCAATTCAAAATGACAAGTTCTATTGTACAATGTGTTTTGTGTAAATTAAAACAGTGCTCTGATGTACATATATGATCCTGTTCTAGGTAGGAGCAAGCCATAGAGAACATCTTAATTAAAACAATCATCAGCAGGATTATGTTTCGTGTATACTACTCAATATTATTGATCTAGTGAACATGCATATCAGTACATACCAATCATGAAAACAACAGAAGCACAGATTTTAAACAGAATCACTTTCCTTCAAGGGCCTAAGGAACTGCTTCAAGACCCATGTCTCACATGTGCACATGTTCTCCCCACTGCAGTCTACACTAAACTGGGTTAGTTAAGAGTAACCCCCCATCACACTTCCTGTGGAGGTGCTCCAGACTCTCAGCCCCCTTTCATCTTCTAATCTGGTTTGAGCTGGAAATCCATTTGAAATTGGTTGCTCAAATTAGCTTTGCTTGTGCCAAGCAGACACTGGGACTTGCTAACTTTTCTAATGTCATCCAGCTGTGCTGTTTGTTGCAGCCACTGGATTTCCAGATCTACATCAGGCAAATACATTTACTGAACTTTTTCTTCTGAAAATCTCCTAACTGAAAAAGAAAACATGCATGGCACACTCCTACATTTAACTGATCTTTAGTGATATTTTTTTAAAAGCAGAGACTGAAATTCCAAAATGCCAGACACAGTCAAACACAAAGTAGTTTCACTTATTCCAAAATGCTTTATTTAATAGTCAGAAAGTGTTACTATACTGTACATGATGGAGGACAACAGAACTACAGCCTACTGTACTCAAGCACGAGTCCAGAAAGGGTTAGGGTGTGGGTGTGGTGTACAGGATTCTTCTCCATAGGTCCAACTTCTTCATGTTCCTTTACAGCTCACACAATGACCCAGTTCCCTGCTGTCACCTCACCTGAACCTGTTTAGCTCTGAACAGAGAAGACTGCATGGAGACCTAATTCCAGTATTCAAAATCCCCAACAACATCAGCAAAATCCACTTAAGAATCGGAAGTGAAACAAAAGCCAGAGAACACAAACGCAAGCTACAGGTGGGACGAGAATTTGAAAGTGAGAACAAGAGGCTTATTTCAAGAAAAAGCTAGATGTCTTCCACCGATCACTTAATTACAAGCAACTGTACAAATTGGAAGAGCAGCATTACTTCCTCTTGTCTGCAATCTTTCTCGTGTCCTTACATTCTGAATTCTTCACAGTGACATGATGAGACGTCTGGGAGACAGAGCTCAGATCTGAATATGTAAACTGTCCTCCAAGCAATGTGCCAGAGATACTATAGTCTGAGCATGCTTAATCAGAGGAAAGGCTTTCTGAGCATTTCACAAAGTCTCTTGGTGTGGAGACAGTGTGGCCTTGATTATTAGTGACTGATACTTTGCTGGCTGTAGCTCAGGGCTGATGAAAATAAGGGCAGGAGGATTAAGCCATCTCACCCTAATCACCTCCCCCAGGACACACACATACTGTACAGCCCATCCCAACAAAGTCTGTCACCTGCAGCATCTCTAACAGGGGCTCTTAGCATGCGCTGTAGAAGACGTACAGAAACAGTCATCAGAAAACTTGCTGTAAAAAAAGATCATTTTTCTCAAGTCAATACAAGTATTACAAACATTTTTTGTGAACGCAGTGCAGCCCTATTTCGACTTTTAACAGGAATACTAATTTTAAGTCATCACAAAAATAACGTTGGTTTCCTCTACTCAGAAATGACCCTCTCCCCTTCGCCCTTTCGACCCGGGGGGCTGGACTTCATTCCCTGATCAGCACAGCTAGTCAAAAGCAAGAACGACATGGCTGCAGCCAATACTTGTGTCCAACACTTCATTCTGCGGTGATATAAAATGAACCAACTAAAACACAGAAACCTTCATAAAATATTCCTCCAGCTTATGTTTCACCTCATGTCAAGCAACACATTTTACCACCTGAAAACTGCAAAGCGCTCAAATTAAATCTAGCTGTGCAAGAATAGTTGATAAATGATTAACTACACATATGGTGCAACTGACTGTAAAAACAACACTGTCACTTTTACTACTATACTATTTATTATAATAGCACTTATTTAAAAAAACATCAGTCCTTAGTGCTGTGTGAAAACTAGTCTAGTCTTGGTTTTATTGGTAATCCCCAAAAAAATCATTTGAAGATCAAGTTTAAAAGGGCCTGAAGGTACTATCTTAAGAGCTAGGTTTTAGATGATCAAAACCTAACATTGAATATTAACACTGAAACCTAGCTTATTTCACTTAAGTATCTGTGATTTGGAGTCCCCTATATATTTGTAAAGAAAAAACATTAGTTAATTTAAAAAGCATACATTGTAAAGACTTAAATACTGATCAACAAGCACAACCCACTGCAGTTCAAATAAACAGAGTAAATAACACGAGGGTGTCTGTGGACTCTTTCTGCTGGTCTCATTAATTTCAAGGTGCCATCTAAATAAAGAGACTGAAATAGTCAACGGTGATTTCCACACACAACTCAAACTGAAAGTAACAGAGGCCTGCTTGTGTGCCAGTTGAAGATGGAAATTCAGCGTCAAGTTTTCTCGTGTTCTGAAGTAAAATAAAATCGAAGCCCCGCTAAGAGATCTTCATTTAAACCATTTATTTATTACATAAAATAAATAATTAGTGCCCCAATAATAAATTTACCATAGCGAGCATTTTATATTGCTCTGTAAGCGTATCCTCAGTCCCATACATTTAAAGCATGCGTTCTGCACGTATTTAACACGTAAAACGCCCCATGTCTTTTGCTGTCGATAGCGACAGGCGCGCTCCCTGTCACAGCCTGCAGACAAAGAACACGCGTCGCCGGACGGACTGTGACGGGCTGTCCGAGCCGCAACAAAATGCATCATCACTTCTCTCAAAGAAACACTGCTGCCCGAGCCGCAACAAAATGCATCATTACTTCTCTCAAAGAAACACTGCTGCCCGAGCCGCAACAAAATGCATCATCACTTCTCTCAAAGAAACAGTGGCTAACATTCACGTGGCAGCAGATGTGAGCCCGTGAGGACTCACACAGCCTCTGGCTTCACACAGCACCGCGACCCACACCACGTCTCCCCATCGGCTCCACTCTGACGCAGGCCAGCTACATTATTACACCGAGTACGCGTTCCCTGTTACAGGCTGAGCTGCACGGACAGCAGGCATGCTTAAAATTATCTGCCGATACTTAGGGAATTCTGAAAGGGTTTACACCACGATGATTTATCCGCGTTTTGTTCCTAAAATCACAGATTAGCATTCAAAGTATTATCACTGCAACAACTTCAGTATACTCTGATAAAACTCCATATTTAAGGTCCGAGTACAGTATGCGGTACATTTAAATGTCGATTAAAATGCATTAATTTCAGAAACCCAATCCTGCCACAATGACCTTCTTAAGAATTATTTTTAGAAATAAAAACTTTACCTGCTTTGTAGTTATCAAAGCCATCTTCGTAATCAGAGGCGACTCTCCCCCACATTGTAGTTTGCGCGATGGCTCGATTGCGGTGGTACAACCGAGGGGCAATTCCAGCCGACAGCAGGCAAGCGCAACCCAGGAATCTGGAAGCAAACCGCTAACTGCAGCCCATGTTTCGATGTGGCGAGCGGACGGTCCACCGTTTGAGGAACCCGGTTTTCGTGAGATAAGCGTTTCAGACAATCCCAGAAAATCGGAAACCGTCTCTTTCAGGGCTGTAATCTGGGTACCACGCACGGCGCACTCGCTGGCTGCTGTAATCCGAGGATGTGATCTCACGGCCACAGCCGCTCCGGCGTCTCCGGGGAAGGCTCAATCAGAGCACTGTCTCCTCCCACACCGCTCAAAACTGACGGAGAAAGAGCAGCACCACGACCAACAGGAAACAAGCTGTCGGTTCATGGAGAGCACATTCGCGCACGCAGAGCGCCCGTCTCCTCTCGGCTCCTCGGCGGGAGGAGAGCCTGCCCGAACCGCAACCAGGTGATGTCTGTGACGCTACGGTTGCGTTTCAGGGCGTCACGCTCGCGTTCCCCAGCTCTCGATTACTGTAAGGCGTGAGGCGCGCTCAAAATAGCAGCTCGTATCGCAAAATATCGCACTGCCCGACCACCGACCAGCCAAGTGGTTAACTACATGGAAATAAAATTGTCATTTAACAAACGTGATCCAGACTATGTTGGGTTATTCTGCAGCTACACTATTCCGTCTATAATGTTAAGGAGCATACTAACTACATTATTATTTCAAGGCAATTTACAAATTACACAATGTATATTCTAACATCATAACATTGTTTTAAGTAGTTATTAAACATTGAATGTGTTTGTGATTTCCTATCTTTGAAAATGTGTAGAAACGCTCGTGAAAAGAAATCTAAGACTGAATTAGGTGTAACGCATTGTCCTTTCCTAATTTGCTGGAAAATGATAGATATGGCGAAGAAATGTTGATTTCCCCGTTCACCTGTAAAATCCATGAAATCGAAAGCATAAAAAATAAATTAAAAACATTTGCTGAATAAAAAGGGCTGTGGGAGTGTGGAACAAGCTACCCTAGCCCTGCTGTTGAACCCGATATCCCGCTTCTTTCACATAATAGCCGGCTGCAGTCCTTTGATTAATTTCCTACCTAAATACTGAACCAAATAGCGTCTTCTCGTTTTATTTAAACAGATTTATCAACGTAGGTTCAAAAGGAGTGAATACAAAAGTGACTGGATTAATACAAGTTTGATGACCGTTCCTTTTTGATACACTTTTGCAAGTGTTTTGTTTTGCATTATTTCGAAATTCTCCAATTCCCGGTGTAAAAAAAGAGCTGAAATTGACCCAGGTTTATTTAAAGACAAGACAGGATTTCTCTGCTGTGACCTGATGAGCTTGCAGCTCGTCTTGAATAACCCCTTGATCAGACACTGGAGTACAGTACCTGCTGTAGGCTTTCCAGTGAACTGCACCGTCCCCGGGGTCGTGCTCTGTGACCGCTTCGCACTTGGTCCTGTTTCATCGTTAAACAGCGCCTATCCACATGTCAAACACTATATTCGAAACTGCTTTGAAAGGTAATTACACGCGATAGCTGCATTTATTTACCGTTACAACGTGTTTTATAAACTAAACATTCCAAAACATAAATCAGCTTAATATGCGACGTGCAACCAATACAGTACGTATTTTCACTTCAACCATTTGAAATGCACTTTTTTTTTACTTGTTCAAAAACTGTTTGACCGTTGAGAAGCAAGATTGGGAACTTGCGGTTCTTTCTTTTAGTTAAAATGAATTTCTTGTCTAGGAGAACAACTACCAATGTCAATCAACCACAATCATGATTTAGCTATAATCAATTCTTTAAATCTTATTATATTTATGCTCTATAGTCCAGTTTCTACAATTTTCTTTCCAGAACAACATAAACATAACTTAATACTGTAGTACTTTCAACACATTTATTAAAATAACAAATAACATGCCCTACTAAAATATTAGAGAACAGTATGTTCCTCGTTAGTGCATGCAGGGCACACTCAGACACGCACCAGGGCCAGTTTTCCCAGAAGCCAGTGAACCTAACAGGTTCTCCCTGGATTGTGGGAGGAAACCAGAGCACCCAGAGGAAACCCACACAAACACAGAGAACGTACAAACTCAACACAGACAGCACCACAGGTCTGGAATTGAGCCCAGGGCCACAGCAATGCTAACCACTGCATCACCTTGCCACCCATTAGAGACCCATTCTCCCTAAAGGAGCTGAAATGGCACAGTTTCCCGTGACTCCTGAGGACTGTAAAGTAATTGCCAATCAGGCCGTTCATTGGTGTTCTTTGGGAATGGAGCCTGATGTGTTTACTGGTGTACAAGCCTGTGGTGAGTCACTGAAGGCAGCACCACATCTGACTAATGTGTCAGTTCTGACTTGAGGGTTTATTGACAGGAACTGACATGAAACACAAACCACCAACAGAAAGTGGAACTGGGACTTGAAGACAAACTTGAGTCAAAGGGATAGACTCTTCCTGTCTTGTGAGACAACCACTGAAAAATTTCATATTTCCACTAAGCTGACCTCTGTGAATGTCCAGAAATTTCCAGCACATTGCAGGTGTAATTGACATTTTAGGAGCACCTTACCAGTTTTTTGGGGGTTGTTTGGGAGGATATTCTGTACTGTTTTAGGAGGCGATACTAAAACCATACTGTACATAAGTTAAATACTACAAGTAAAAGTGACTGATTAGCGGTTTCGTTCCTTGACAAAAAAGAGTAAAGCATTTTAGATTAGGCTGTGCCACTGGCCCATCTGCAGTTAATAGTCTGGGAAGAGCTTTAAGAAAAATTGCCAGCTGAGAAAGTGGGCACTAGGACAATGTTCTCATTCCTATTGTATCCGGAGATTGGAGTCACTCACGTCATGCTCCTGCCCACAGTGCTGGTGAAGACAGAGAACAGAGGCAGCACAGTGGCGCTTATGACACCTCAGCTCATTTGCAGCCTCAGCACCAGTTTCTTTTATCAGAATGCAGTCACAGCTCTCCAGGCACTACCTTGCCTGCTTTAACAAGGACACTGTGATAGAGCGATTTCAAGCTCAAGCTGGTTCAGCCTTTCTTCTCTGTGGAAATTAGCGGGTGGGTACTGGAAATGCAGAGAAGCAGATTAACAAGATGTTATTCGTTCATTGCCTACTGGACATTTTACCAATAACATAAATAGGAACATTTGCATTTGACAGGAGCTCATTCAGACCTTCTAACCTGTCTGGTAATCTCCCTCATTACCAGGCTCATCAGTGTGATCTAGCGAAGAGCAGTTTCCCTCAATACTGTCCCCTGAGCTAATGATACAATAACATAAAATAGATGAAAGAATGATCTGTCTTAAACTATATTTGAGTAGTTATAGCGTAAAACATGACTTCTTAAATCCTTGTTTTAATTCTATGAAGGCCTTTTTTATTTTATATTTGTGATCATCAGTGGAAGTAAAAGCTATTTTTTTCTGTTTTTTTTCTTCTGTTTTAATCTTTTCATCACAAAACAATGACCTACACAGAGGTTCTGTAGGTTTATATGACACTGATTGTTTCAGAGGCAAGTGTTTCCCGTAGCACCCTTTATAATAGAAAAAATAAAGGAACCAATTTACAAGAGGGGAAGCCGAATATACAGTATGAGGTCAAACTTGCATGTGATAGAATGAGGTGGCAAATCAGCAGATTTCGGTACAGTAGAATTTTTGTCAAAATTCATCAATTATAATTAAATGCTCTTGACCAGTAATTAATGTTTTAAAGTCACAGAAAGGGACTCTCAAATAAAGCAAAGAGGCACTGCTGGATATGATAAGATAACTTTATAAGCCATATACAATTTCTTGCATTAGGAATTTGTCTTTTCACAGACTCCAGCTTGTTCTCCATGAGACACACAGACAGGGAGAGAGAAGCTTGGGGTCAGAGCGGAGGGTCAGCCATTGTATAGCACCCCTGGAGCAGTTGGAGTTAAGAGTAGGATTCCTCTGCCAGCCACAGGATTTAAACCAGCAACCTTCCAGCCACAGGCACAGATCCTTAGCTACAGAGCCACCACACCACCCACAAATATGAGAAATATATAATAAATAACACAAGGAATGAAAGTATACAGTATACAATAGGTACAGTAACTACTGTACATGAAAATCAACAGCTCCTTTACAAGGCCAGTGACGAACATACTGTGCAATCCAATGAGTACAAGAAACAAAAAAGAGATGGAGAAGTATCTATGTTAAGCCACCCTGGAGTAGTTATTGCATACATTTTCACTCCTTGGTTCCTTGTTTTAATTCTCTGAAGGCCTTTTTATATTTTGTACTTGTTTCTTGCCTCAGAATCATCCCCTAGTTATGCTGAGGTTTTTTATGTAATTTATAATTATTTGTATGTACAGTATATGGTGCCTTTTATAGCATAGGAATTCATATTCTAGGGATCCTCTTCATCCACACTGAAGTGCAGCACCCTGCCCACTACATGGTGCCGTACCGAGTGTGTGTAAGCCCAGAACATCACTACTGCTCCTTGTAAAGAGTGCCTTAGGGGGGTGTGGTGGCTCTGTGACTAAGGATCTGTGTCTGTGGCTGGAAGGTTGCTGGTTCACATCCTGCACTCAGCAGAGGAATCCTACTCCATTGGGCCCCTGAGCAAGGCCCTTCACCCTAACTGCTCCAGGGGTGCTGCATAAGTGGCTGAGCCCTAGTTTCTCTCCCTGTCCTGTGTGTCTCATGGAGAGCAAGTTGGGGTACTAGAAAAGACAAATTCCTAAAACAAGAAATTGTATATGGCCAATAAAGTGATCTTATCTTTAATGAGCTTGGTTTAACATCACAGAAAAACAACAGGAATGAGTGCTTTTCTGATGGCTTAGAACATAGTTTAGCAACTGAAATCACCCACATTTATTGGCTCCATGTGTACAAGCACAGCAAACATCACAAAAGACAGCCAGATGCAAGTTTCCCTGGTCTAATCACAGTAATCACATGGGAACAAAAAACACAACATTACTCAGATGCAAACAAGGAAGCACATTCTGACTACGTCTTTCTGCAAAGAAAACTCTAAGGACTTCACAAATGCAACAACTAGTGAGAAGGATATTCAGGAGTTACAGCTGCAGAACTGGATGTCTGATACTGAGGTCCTCACACATCTGTGTTGTGGTTTTCTTCTTGGTGGCCAATTGTGCAACACTAACACTATAACTGAAGTAGACTACATGGCATCTCTAAAGTGATATTTTTGTCTCACTTTTGAGACACTAACTTTTAATATTTGTTGCAGAGCACAGCAGCTGGACTGTGACTTCAAAATTAACTCAGAAATAGAAACAAAAATGTTAATAATAACAAAGTAGACCATGCACAAAAGCTTTGAACTACCAGTACATAAAATATTCTCCAATTATGATAGTCGAACCTGTATCTTCCCTATATATTGGTTATTGTCGCATAGACATTGATAGCTATTTGAAACACTTTATTTTTCTACATATTTACTGAAAAATTCTGAAAGTATAAATAACATAAAATTAAAATCATATCTTAAAATTTAATTATCTATAGTTAATGGTGTTTGTGTGATTGTCACTCATTTGGATGTTGTATTAACAGAGAAAAATGTTATTAGTTAACAAAATGTCTCTTCAATCAAGACATCCTCACTCAGTAGATGTTTCTAACTATTTTTTCTCTGATCATTTTACAACATATTTGTACTGTAACATACAAGACTGCTAGCTAATCAGTTCCCTTCCTATGTGGGTTTGTGTCATCCAGGGATGGTATTCAAGCTTTCTAAATAATTATGTACAGAGGGGCATCAGAAAAATGGCAGGATGTTAAATTACTTTACTTATAAGAAAGCTGACAACATCTGACACAGAGTTGCCTGTGTACCTGCTACACAAATTCTAGAAAGCAAGAGCTGATAAGTATCTCACCTATAAGTAATTATCTTACCTATTAACTACACAGGTGTTAAAATGACTAGAAAGCATATGGTGCAAAACTGATTTCATGCTCATTGGTATGCAGTGGTGTACGGTGAGCACTCATATCATGTAGATCTTTAATTACTCTGGACTTGTCGGAAAACACAAGACAGACTAATTATGGCCAAATAACTGCCAGAAGGCGAAGCTGGGTATGACACTAATATTTAGATTTGCATCCTAAGATTTTTTTAAAGGAGCACTTGAAACACCTCTCTTTAGCTGTAAAAACCGGTATGTAATCAAACTCAGACTTGTTTTCATAACATATCAGAAAAAAATCCAAGTTATAACATAATATTTCTAAAATTTAGTTCTTCTAATTCCATTCATTTAATCTCTGGTCTTCTTCTTATATTTTGTATCTATTATCACACGTAGTTTTTACAAGTGTATAACATATACAGAAATACACAGTTCAGGTGGGGAGCTGCGTCACCATGCGTAGTCTTCAAAGGAACAAGTAATAGGTTTATTCCATGCTGAAAAGAGAAGAAAGAAAACACGTTTCGGCCGTGGAGCCTTCTTCAGGTGTCAACCGAAGAAGGTCTCACATGAAGAAGACTCCACGGCCAAAACGTTGTGTTATCTTTCTACTCTTTTCAGCATGGAATAAACCTATTACTTGTTCCTTTGCAGAAACACAGTGTGAGTATTGGCCTCAGCTGCTGTATCACCAATGTTACACAACAAAACAAAGTCAGCTGGCAAGATAACAGGATGTGCTGATCAACATCAGCCATCACATAATTAAACTTCCTGTCTGGAAACACTGTTCTTGCCTGCAAAACAGACTGTTGAGTTAGAGCACTAGTGGCATCGGACTCAAAATAAATAAGACAGCACTCATTTCTAAGTTAAAACTGTTAAAAAGTAGACATTGTGACATTGCTGTATATTCAATGACACAAATGTGACATTGCTGTACAGTATATTCTGTTTATCTGTTTACTTTGGAAGTAAGGCATGATTTCTCTTTCACAGAGGAAAGAAGCAGCAAAATCATGCTGTTGATTCTAAAATATATGTCTATTGTTAATTATTGTGAAATATAGGTGTTATTGTTAAAATATAAATGATGTAATGCATTATGTCAGTCTTTTCACATAAGACCTAGAAAAATCTGTTGTTTATTTAAATTCTTCTCTAGTGGTTCGGGATTCTGGCTCTTGATAGAGATGACCTCACGCCATGAAACAGCAGGGAGTGGGATGTCAGAACTGCTACATTTTTAAATACAGTACAATCTGCCAGATATTTCCTATCATAATACCCTTTCTCAGATCAGATTCAAACTGTGGAAAAACTGGTTGAGTTTAGTAAGTTTAAAAGGAGGCTATAACTCGAATGTACTGTAGTTGCTTTTATGAAACTTCAATTTAATCCAAACTTTTTTTAAAGTAACTCAGATCTTAATATTTAAGTTTAAAATACAGAACAAGAATGATGTTCTGTATATGTATCAAAAATGCTGTGACTAAATAACGGGTACTCAGTGAACGTGATTAAAAATGTTCACATCTACAGTACGATTATGCTTATATAATTATTTTAACAAGAAATAAATCCAATTAAATGAAATCTGTTTCAGAGCAAATAAACACTGCAATTATTTCCCTGGTAGACACTGAAAGAGCTATTTGATTTCATTTGGGTAAAATATCCTATCCTTGAGAATAAAGCATACCTCAATAATAACAGTATTGTGTCATTCTGAACATTTTCATGCCGAGACACATTATAGCAATGGATACTAACTGGATAATGAGCAATCATGTCGGAGGCTTGAACAGGCAATGAGTCATTTAATTTACATTTAAGAATAACTACTGAGTCTGATATCTCTAGACAGGAGGATCCAAAGAAGAGAACCAAAATATCAAAAACACCAGTGTACTACTCTCCAAACAAAGAATCTCAGCTCGTCCAGGCTGTTGTTCTGGGTTGTAGGAGGCATTTTAAAATTAGACAAACCACCTCTGTTTACTAGTTTTAATTTGCAAGTCTCTGACTTTGGCAAGCATTTTTAAACATTAAACAGACTTGTATCTAACAGGGGTCTGTGTTTTACAGAACGCTGGCTCTGAATGATACATTAGTTGGATGTTTTACAACATGGCCTCTTTCAACAGATTATCTATTCATTGAACTACCAGTTAATATGGCATTTCATATTGTCTCTTTCAGATTCATAAAGCTTTATAACATCACAACATTTTTTGTGGAAAAAAAAGGTAAAATTAAGTTTAGGAATCTGCCAGAAGAAACATTTCAGATAAAACGTTCTGATGTTGAAATCACTTGCATTTGTTTATACAAGCCTTTCATTTCTGTTTTGGTATATAAATTAAATGTGCTTTCTGTTTATTACTGATTAGTATGTTACTCTGAGTTAGTGTTAGAGGTACATATAAAAACAAATTGCTGCAATGTGCAGGCCCACAGCAGTGCTTATTAGTGGTTTTAAATATTGGCAATTTGAAGGAAGCCAAGCTGGTTATAAGGGGGGTTGTCTAATTTCAGACACTTTGTGATGTCATATCCTTCAACTTTCATAAGAATACTTGTCGCAATATCCCACAAGTCTCCTCTACAGTTCAAAGTATAAATGCTATATATATATGTTTTATAAATATAAATGCTGATAGTAAATAATATATCACCAAATATTTGGGCACAGATTGTTTCATCATTTTTTGACCAGTCAGCTGATATTTTGCTCACAAAGCCCTGTTTTGCCTTTTTGTCCTCATTACAGTGACACGACTTGCACGGTAGCTCGCGTACACCCAGAACATTTCCTCTCAGCAGAACGAAATCTCCCAGTCGGCCGTCACAACCTGTCGTTTTTTATTTTCCATTTGAGCCCCTGCTAAGGTATTTGTGGTACGAACTGGTTCCAGACCATTGTACAAAACAAAGTACAGCTCATTGTTTTGCCTGTAAAATTTTACAATCACTGTTTTTGTGCATCTTATCAGCGCTGTACAGCCAGCGAGCTGCTCTGCCCCCCTCCCCCCCATTTCCTTTTCCAGTGCCAGGAAATCAATTACTCTGGCTGACCAGAACACACTCACAGCACTGCCCAGTGGACCAAATACGTCCCTACGCATATCATATACAAAACTCCAAATTCAGATCGAAATTCTGAATGTGATTACTTTACTCAACTTGTCTTCATGCTATATATATTTATTATTTCATACATTTCAATGTAAATATAGAGTATTGCAAGAAATGAGAATTTCACGTCAGGAAAAACAAACTTATTTATTAATTAAAATTTGAAAACATAGTTTATAAAGATCACTAAATAGTACCCCTTGAATATAGAATACTCTATATTGTTTAAAAAATATTTTTTCTTCTCTGTCTTGATATTAAGTAACATCTACCAAGACAATTAAGAAAATCACATATTTTCAAGAAAAAAAGACATTTTAAAAGCTCTTAATAGCAGAGTTAGTAACTTACGGGTTTTCTTCATTAGATCCTTAGCTAGCAATGCAGAAGCTCTGCCAGGAAGTGGTGGTGGTTCTGCGCAAGTTAACTGAAATTGAGTACAGGAACTCAATTTCAGCCAACCACTTTTAACGTAACAGATAAAAAAGGTGCTAGATTTGAATTCAAATTCTGCTTTCATCTTCGTTTTCACTACAAGGGTTTGCAATTCTTCTGAGCTCAAAAGTTAAAAGAACAATTTCAAAAATCTTTCATCATTTTAAGAATATTGATTTGTGTTTAGTTGTGAATTATTAGCATTGTTTATTTTCTATAAATAAACTACTAAGCAAATACTGCGCAGAACTCCAAAACATTATCTCTGGGCCATGAAACACCACTTTTATAATAGAGTGAAAGAGTATTTAAAACGTTTTTAGATAAATTATTTACATTCTAAAAAAAACATACAAAAATGAAGCCTTTTATTTAGTTAATAATATTTAGATTTTGGAAAAGTAGTCTTTCCACCAAAAAAAGCATTCCTAGCAAGTGCCAATTGCTTAAAATGAAGAACATTTCTCCACATTGGGAACAGACTTAGCAACTCAAAACCCTAGACGGTTTCACTGAAATGGCTACTTTCATCTTGAATTCAAGCTTGAGAAGAGTTTACCATCTGGTTGACCAGACGGCAAATGTTTCTGCCTTTCAGGTTCTTTATTAGAGAACCCACAGCAGGTTGTTTTGTTAAAGCCCTGATTGAACGGACACATCTTCACATGCAAGTTCAATACTCCCTGCCTGGAGTGTAGCACTTCATTACCTCTGCACATACAACACTTCCTCTCCGACAATGTCCTGAGGCTTAGACTAACCCAGTCCTCCACATTGCACCACACTGCCAGTCAGCCAGGACTTACTGGCATCATAATTGAACACAGATTCAGAAAAACATCCAGGAGCAGTAAATTATAGGTTTAATAACATCATAACACAGCATTTTATTTTAAGCTTCACTTGAATAAAGAACATCATAACATAGCACTGTCCGAATCATTTCAAGCATTTTTGTATTTACTTGGTTCTAACTGTATTTTGACAGCTATGCTTACTTCTGCAGCCATGTGTGGTCCAGTTATAGTCAGCTTTAACATTTCTTGATGCCTGTTCTATACAAACACTGTACATGCACTCGAAATCCTACCAGTCGCTGGATATTCCTGGACAGTGAATATGTGTCTGAACATGTCAAGAAGGACACGTGCACGCAGGAATCTTGCCTTTCCAGTATTACTCAAGCTAAGCGGCAATTACTGTACATCTCCTCACCAAATGTGAATCATCTTTATGAGAGATCATATACATTTCTTGACAAGCTCTATTCCACCAGGCTTACAATACATTGGTATTACTGGGGTCTTAAACATGGGCATACAGTATAGCACTTAGCATTGTGAATTATACTACTGCGTAAAAAAAAAAACTAGAAAATCAAATGCGCTGCCCTCACAGATGGTAAAGATGGCAAAACATGACATTATCATTTACTATCTAAAACATATGTGGCACTTACCTCAAAACAATATTTCCAATTGTTCCAAAGAAAACAGTTGTAAAAAGAAAAAAATCACCAATTTGTCTCCAAAACATAGAGCGTAACATACATTTAAAACCTCTAGCCTTTAAAAAATACCCAAGTGATAGATCTGCTTATTCAAGACACAAACACTGATGCATGTGTCTTTGACATTAAGGCCACTTCATCAAATGGTTTGGCCTTTCCTGTAGTGAAAGGATCTACACCACACAATGCCAGACCTTAATTACTGACCTCATTGCAAAAAAAAACATCTTTATTCAAGTTCAGCATCGACACAGGAACCACTATTACAGTATGTACTTCGATGCATTAAAGTACAAACATGGTTCACTGAAGAATTAGAGCAGCGAATAATGTCAGACTAACTCTAATGCACCTGAATGCACAGTATTTGTATTATATGACAGTGTGTAATTCAATGTCATAAACACATCCAAAGTTACACTTGTGTGTTTTGCTTTACACAGGCGTATTGCTACTTGTATTGATGAATTGTTATATGAATATGTTCTTTTAAAAAATGAAAATGTTTTGAGAACAGTGCTGTATAGTGTGGAAGTTCAATTATGTAGTACTTACACTTAATACTCAAGTTTAATTGAGATCTAATTTAGGCCTAGTCCCACTGATCTACACTACCTGTTCGGACCCGAGACAGGAATGAAATCAAACTATAAAAAGGATAAAGAGGGTTATGACACTAGAACTTTCAGAGTAGGTCTAGAATAGACTAATATGTAATCTTCTCCCAAATAAAATCCTGGACAGATTCCTGTAGGCTCTTACCAAACATTCTACATGAAGCTTTGTTTCCAGAAGTCCTGTGCTTGCTAACTAGATTGGATCCTATAGCATGGTCTCCATTCCCTGCATCGGTTGCAGCCAAGAAAACGAGCACTGGGAGAGAAGTCTGATGCTATAATGCCATCAGTTGTTAAACTGACATTTATGTGCTCAGTAGACTGTGCGCTAATAAAAATGTGTACACACTCTTTAATACATAGACTTGTACATATACTACACTATACATTGAGAAAGCTTAATAAACCTTGTTAAGAGCATATATTTTTTGCACAGAAGGGCCACCTGAGTCAAATGCCCATCTCAGATCTGCACATCTAAAATCAGTTGCCTGACAATTAGAACAGGAATGAACGACTAATTTAATTTGTCATCCATTAGTACACAGCCTTCAATGTGGAGTGGAGCATTAAGCCAGCTGAACTGTTTTCCATTTCACTTCAATGGAGAGACACTGCAGCAAAACAACAACTGTTTACTCAGGTCACATACTGATACTGAATACATTATTTTGCCATTAGTGACTTTAACTAAAGTAAGGGAATCTCCTACTGATTGCGCTAAGGCAATTTACAGCTCAAAGACGCTGCTGGGAGAACAGAAGGTCCTCGGGGAAACACCGCAGCTCTGAATTCATTGTTCTTTGTTTCACACTTACTGTGCACATCCACCTAAGGAACGTGATGCACAAGCAAAGCAATGGGAAACCATTATGCAATTATTCCTTTCTGGTTTCTTTAAAGCATCAGTTTTTGGACATTTATTGCAGACGGCTTGCAACTGAAAAGTAAAAAACCTGTTATACCAAGCATTTTGTTTTTCTGATGAATGCATATAAAGTAAGAGAATATTTCATAACATTGCACAAAATCTAGAATCCCTTTAAACTTTTCTGAGCAACTTATCAAGATAGAAATATAAACTGACCACAATATACTGTATTTCCGGAGGATGATGCAACTGTGATAGCCTCTGTGGTTTACCTTTTGATCCTGCAATTTCAGAGTCAGCTTTAAAAGGTTTAAAATCAGAAATATTATAGAAATATTGAAATTTCATATCATCTCAAATATACAAAACAAGTGAAATGTTTCTTATTCACTCAATATCCTGCATTCTGATATGAATCAGAGTTGCATAGTTCCATGGACAGTCTATTACTGACTGAAGTTACAGTACAAGCAAAACCCATTAACCTGTCATTTAGAGATTTCAACCAACTGAGCATTACTTGTAAGAGTACAAAGTAACATCCTCCCCTAGTCAAGTTTAACAAAATGCAATATTGGCTAATTACAGAAATTTCAGGCTGTGGGAATCTATTCCTCTCTCCTGAAGCAAATAGCAACATTAAAGACCGGACATAATGAAAACAGGCCCGAAGTCTTCCTTTATTAAAATGCACAGCACCTAAACGTTTACTCAGCCAACAGGCCATGGTGTTCAGCTGGAGCCAAGCAGGAGCCATGATGCCGGCGATCCTGTGTTTGTTCCAGTTTGGTTTGTGTGACTCACTGCCTGTGGTCCCAGGATCCCTGCAACAACAGTCACGACTGATAAGGTAGGTGTGGGACTACCCTCAGCAAAATTAAAATACCTGTGGCTTGTAGCCTCCAAGCATGGAGATTACACAGAACGAACAAAGACTTCGGCTGTTTACACTCCTCCCAAGAAACCCTCCTGGTACGTGTAGCAGTGACCTGAATCAGCTGGCACTTCCAAACAGAGGTGTTTAAGGTGTAAAAAAGGAATGGTAATGTAAAATTTAAGATTAAAAACCTGTATTAATACAGACAGAATACTGCTCTAGTGTAGATGCTGTCCTCATTACAATAAAGACTTGAGTGGCTATAGCATTGCCTACTGCTCCTACCATTTTATTGTAGTGAAATACAAGACAAAAAGTCTTTTTTGCAACGTTTTTTAGATGTAAGAAATTGTGTACAGCACAATTTGAGGTAAGTTTAAAGAAAACAAATCCAGTCTGAGGGTTCTTCCTGAAATGAATTGCCACATTGTTTAGCAAAAACCTTTGCAAACTGAACTGAACTGAACAACTGAAGGCAAATGAACTTTTCTAGAATGAACCAGCTGTTACCGTAGCTCATCTTTTAACTTTACTAGAATCCCATTTTCCTTTTTTTCAAATCCCCCGTTTTCTCTCTGTGCTTGGAACTTGACTCATTCATCAATATCCATTATTGATGTGGCTTCATCCGCAGGAAGCAGCCATTAACGTCTCATCTTACCCCATCCTTTTACCAGTGATCTTCAGCTCCCTCCTGACATTGACCTTTACTGTAACACAAATCCAAAGAGCTGATTCCACCTCCTGCAAACTAAAAACAGGTGTCCGTAAAGACAAAACTTTGGAGTGGTAATAATTGTATGTTACAAACAATATGGAAATTAAGAGACAATTAAGATATACCCATCTAAAGCTTTAATAAAATTAAAATAAATCAAAAGAAAAAAGGGTTATTACCTGGTTAAAGCGCTCTACATGCTGCCAATGACCCACATAATACAATTTCATGTTCTTCTGCTCTCATTAGATCCTGACACACAGAGCACCTGTGATTCTTCCACAGCCTTGACAGCACTTCACTCTGCAGAACCACAGCACAACTTCCCAGGGAAAAAAATGACCCTTCAGACAGCCCTGCGCCTTTATATCCAGAACCATGTCAGCAGACACAAGGTAAAACTGGACAGGAATATCTATTTTTGCTAATGAAAGATGCCTTTATTAATAATAAACTTCCTGAAACTGCCAGAGCATGCTGTGCTATTCCTGCCAGTGCTTTTCATTTAAATTCTTCAGTTATTTTTTTAAAGATGGTACCAAGCAAAAAAAAAAAAAGCCTTTTTCCTTTTATAAATTGGAACTCTTATAAATTTACCTAAAACTCCAACAAAGTTTGCCTTTGCTAAGTTTAAATACTTGATTTTCTAAACAGAAGGAGACTCGAAACCATTCATACAGAATCACAATCATTCTAAAGCTCTGGTCTTCAGGGGTTGTACATCAGTTATATACAGAGGGAATTCATTTTCATAGTGTCAGAAATGTTACACAAGAAAAAGATTAAATAGGAAATATTAACATCAGCGACTCTTTCCAGTTCCTTGTTGAGAAGGTGCTTTAACCCCAGCATTTCAAGCATAATTTCACACTGTGCGAAACTGCTCACAGGGGTCATCAGGAAAAGATGTGTGCAAGGCATTTATATTGCTCAGAAGAGACCCTCCCTGAAATCAAAATAAACCAGAACACATACAAGTACTGAAAGAGCTTTCTTTATATCTTCAATTTCAGTGAAATGAGATAAGGAATGATAAATAAATTTGAAAAGCACCTGCATGGAACATTCCAAGACAGAAATGACAGTAAAAACATCCTCTACTGCAGACATCAACCCTAGACATCAACCAAGCATGAGCAGGAAGAGGAACTATAAAGCATATTCGTTATTTACACCTGCAATAGGTTGACAAAATAACACAAATTAAACTAAAGCATCCGTACAGAATCACAATCATTCAATTCTAAAGCGATGGTTTTCAAGGATTGTATTTAAGTTATACACTGATGGAATGAAACTTCATAATGATAGAAATGTTTGTACAGGAAAAAGATTACATTGTAAATCTTTACATCAGTGGCTCTGGAATGAATTACAAAATCCATCGTTATTTCTGAAGTAATTATTGTTTGCACTTTCAAACCTTCCCCCAGTGATAGATACCACACTTGTTGATTTTGTTCTCGTATTACAAATTGACGGATTATCTTTTTTCTCTTGTATGATTCTCTTTCTCATTGTCCTTACTTGTTTCAGACTCTCTTAACTCTCCTGTCACTGGGAAATCGTCCTGTGCAGCAGACAGGCCAATCGCACCCCTGTCACAGACTGAATGAACTGGTCTCCTTCTGGACTGGAATGCAAAACAGCTCAGTTTTTCCCGCACAGAACCGGAGACCTTGTCAGCATGAGGTTTGGGCTGGTCTTCGGAAAGGTCTCTCTGAGCCACGTTTCTCTTCCTTACAGAGGAAGGACGCCTTTTCACTGCCACAGGTGTGCTGTGTGAGAGGAGGTTATCTACACAGAACTCGAGCTCTAATCCAGAGGCAGTTTGCTCACTCCAGTCAAGATTACATGATGTCAAATTTCCTCTCTTCTCTTTTGGGTTTTCCACACCCACAACATCACCTTTCCTTTTTTTGATCCGCTCGCTGTGAAAATTTCTGGACACTTTTTCAACAACCACAGAATCTGGCTCATCCATAACAGAACTAAATGAGACTGGAGCACCGCAGCTGCCTGTGCTGTCTGGCACAGTGGCACTGTCACTTGGTCTGCTGCTTCGGTAGGGCTTGTCACAGAGCTCAGGTGATTTCTCAGGCAGGGAGAGGTGCAAACCTGCTTCCTTGCTGTGTTCACCAGAAAGGGCATGGAACCACTCAGGTGCATTTTCAGAGTCAGCGTTTGTCAGCAGCCCACTCTGAGCCGATGGCAACAATTCTACATCCTGGTCCAATCGTTCCGTTCTGGAATCGGCAGTGCATTGTGCTTCTGGCCTGGGAGACGTTTCTGCTTCTTTAGAAGAAAGTTTACAGCTACTTTTCAGCCTAGGGAGAAAAATACGCAAAATACATGAACAAATGATTAACTGACTCCCAGAAGAGCCAGGGAATTTTAATGTTTATGCCCAGTCTAAATCACTGTAGATGTGTGATCACGCAGTAAAGAAGCCACTTCACGGATGAAGACAGCACTACTTATAGCACAATTGGAAAATGTCTTGCATTGAGTATGCCTGTACCACACTACCTGTAAAGGAAATACTTCCATTTCAGCCTAAGTGTTTCTTTTTATCTTGAACTACTGTTCAGTGCAGTCTTTGAATGGTCCTAACTACCACAATAACACCTTTTGGTTACAACTGTCTTACCGATGGAGCCTTTCCAGTTCCTTGTTGAGAAGGTGCTTTAACCCCAGCATTTCAAGCATAATTTCACACTGCGTGCGATACTGCTCACAGGGGTCATCAGGAAAAGATGTGTGCAAGGCATTTATATTGCTCAGAAGAGACCCTCCCTGAAATAAAAAACCAGAACACCAGAGCTTTCTTTATATCTTCTACTTCAACTTCAGTGTAATGAGAAAGGGAATGATACATAAAATTGAAAAGCACCTGCATGGAACATTCCATGACGGAAATGACGGTAACCGCATCCTCCACTGTGACGGTGTCCCTAAACATCAACCGGGCATGAGCTGGAAGAGAAACAGTCAAGTATATTTGTTAATAACACCTGCCACGGGATGAAAAAATAACAATTCTCAAAATTGGATCCACGTTTTAATATCCTGATTTCACTTACAAATTCTATGACAAATGTATCTACTGATATTTCTGCCAGTCCGATTCACGGGTTGGCGAAGGGACGACACAGTACAAACTGCTGAATCCTTCAACGAAACCCCACCTTCTGCTAAGCGGCTCAGGCTTTCTAACATCCTAATGGTGGTCCTGGCTGCGTTCCTGCTGTTGCTCTGACGCTGCAGCTGGTAGTATCGCACGAGAACAGCGTTGGCTTCGTCCGACATTCTGGGCTGCAAGATCTTGATGAAACAGAAGTAGCTCTTCATCTTCTCGAGGGTCCACAATGTGTCGGATCCAGTGGGCGCACCTGACAGACAAAGAAAGGTTAAAAGGCTCTGTTTTCAGAGCAAAAGAACTCCGCCAGTACATGTTATTTTTACAAAAAAGATAAATAAGTATTATTCTATTTGTGGTAAAAATGGGTGCTGCAAATATTATCTGTAAACAATTCAAATTGAAATGAAAAAAAAATGCTTTGAGATTCAGGGAAATGGGATTCTGCACCTTCTCTAATAGGGCACACTCAAAATATTCCCAAAATATTTCCAAAGATTTTTGAGGTCTGTTCTCCAAACATACATTTTATTCAAACTATAGTGATCAAGTACAAAAAACAACAAATTAAAAATAATAATTTCCAAAGACTGCCTTATCAAGACTCCACTCTTCAGTTAGTATGCAGTCTGTCCCCTTAAAATTCTATTGCAGAATGGAACAAAGTCTCAGATTGCAGATTTAATCCCTCACCACAAGTATCCTTTCACCAGAACTACAAGGCAGATGGAAAAATACTGCATTATATTTAGTGCTCAGCAAAAAAACTTTTGGATGGTTTTCTTAAAGAAAAAAATAAACACTTGAACCTTTGTTTTCCAGAATGAAGGAAGAGATGGTGCGATCCCACTCTTCGACTTTGGTGTCCTGCAGGACCAGGACCAGGTCAAAGCGGCTGAGCAGTGGACTAGCTAAAGCGATGTTCACAGACAAGGACACATTGGGGTCGTACTGCCCTTTAGGGTTAGTAGCTGCGAGGATGGTCGTTCTGGTGTTCAGCTTGCACACTAAACTAGGGAGCAAGGAAAAGTTCATATAAGTCACTTGCAATGAGAAAATTAAGAAAATAATCATAAAAGTTGTCCGTTACTAATAAAAACCCTTCAAGGTTCACTCATTTCTGCTCCAGAACATTCTTCTGCCGGTATCAGGTGGCGGTAATTAACGAAAATGCATGCGTCGTGCCTCCAGATGAGGTCCTTACCCCGCTTTGGCGACACTGATGCTCTGCTGCTCCATGGCCTCGTGTATGCTGGTCCTGTCATGTTCTTTGATGCTGTTGAACTCATCGATGCAGCACAGCCCTCCATCGGACAGCACCAAGGCACCAGCCTCCAGGTGCCACTCGCCCGAGTCCTTCACTGCAGCCACTGTCAGCCCTGCCACAGCCCAACAGCCTCGTTAGGAGCCATCGGGGCAGCAAGGATACAAGAATAACAGCGACTCACGGCATCCACAGGGATCCGAAAGTGCTGGACTTTCTACCCACTTCACCCGCAAGTGACGTTCAGCACCCACCCCGGCCACGCGGCAGAAACTTCACGCTCACTCACTGCAGAGCCCCGAGAGCAAAGGTTAGCCAGGAAACTGGGGTTAACACCCCCACGCTTATGAACGGGAGACACGAGTCAGGACCTTGGTCTAACACTTCACCCGAAGGAAGCCGAGTTGTGGACTCGAGGCTAAAGGGGGAAACATGGACTTGACTCGGATTCGAGCCTCTATTTTCACAGACTCGCGACTCGACTTTGACTCAAGCTAAACGACTCGGAATTGACTTGAGACTTGGAGATTTGAACTTGTGACATTATACTCAAGTGAACAGTCCAAAATATACCGTAGCCTAATAAAGTAGCCAGTAAACAGTAGTCTAATAAAGAGAGCAATCACTAAACACTGTAAGCCACTTCTCTTGAGGAATTGGCAACACACACCTAATTAATCAAACTGAAATTTAATAATTTGTTGAAAATAGTTTTTTGTATGTTAAATGTATTTAAGTGAGAATAATGGTAGTATCACAGCTTCTACAGTAATAAAGTGAGGGTGCAATAGCAACCTAAGGCATATAAATGCGATTCCAAACATCAAAAACATTTAAATTTGTGAATAATTTTCTAATAGGATTAATGCAAATCGTATTCAAGCTGTCAGTTACCTACCTGAATTACTACCATAATGTCTTCCTCATGTTAATTCAAGTATGACCGGGAATAAACTGTAGGATTAAAACTAAAGCAACTGGAACGATGCATTTAGTTTATAATCACATCTAATATGATTTAGAGATTAACAAGTACTTTTGAATTTTAAAAATTTCAACTACAGAAATAAAATTTAATAATAGGGTTACTGGATACAGTGCAATAATACAAGTTATAAATTCTGTGCACGCATGACAGATGTTATTACATGACTGAACTGGCATGCAAGACCTAGCCTTTCGTCAAATGGTTAAGATGGTTTGGGAACAAACGCCTACAGGTGTGCCACTTGGACATGAGCATGGAGAAACATCTGGTGCAAAGAGAGCAGCAGAGTGCCTTGAATGTGGAAGAACTGTTGAGGAAAGAGAAGGGAAACCATCCAGTTTCATTCACCACTTGGCAACACACCCAGGAAAACGGGAACTTCATATGCCTTTATTATTAGTGTGGGTATATTACAATATCCTATGTATTTTCATATGAAATAAGATATTAAAATAATTGGTAATTGAGTTGTAGAATGAGGACACAACCATAGATTTTCAGCATAAATATGCACTCAAAATTAAGGTAAAAAAATGCAGATAAATTAAATTATATTGGCAGGTTATTAGTTGTTTGGTAAATGCCTAAACCTCCTGCAACGCTAATCATATTTAACGTACGTAGCTGTGTCAGCAGGAATAGGCCGCAAAGGAACAGGTAAAGGTTTATTCTGTGCTGAAAGGAAAAGAAAAGAAACAACGTTTTGGCTGTAGAGCCTTCTTCGGGTCAAGAAGAAGGCCACCTGAAGAAGGCTCCACAGCTGAAACACTGTGTTTTTCTTCTCTTTTCAGCATGGAATAAACATTTACCTGTTCCTAATCATATTTAAATACTGGAAATACTTTATTCCAGGGCAGTTCTAACTGATTTCGGCCCTGTCTTTCAGTTTGGAAGGGAGTTATTTTGCGTTTTTACAGAGTTTGGCAGGATGAAGCCCAGCCTTGGGAAGAGCAGCAAGGCTGATGAGGATGAGGATGAGCTCAAGCCTCCAGCTCTGAAGGATCCCAGCCTGCTGACAGATGTTGGGGGTTTTGGCTTCAAGACCAGAAGGTTTACCCTCAGTTATTTCAAGCTGCCTTGAAGGGATTTGACTTTCCTGCAACAGGTGCACCAGCTGAAAGGGTGTTTTACCCTTACCTGCGTTTGTTGAGCCTATCCCTGCTGTAAGGATAGACCGAGGTGTGATCTTAGCAGCATACTTCAGAAACTGTGACTTCCCAGTCCCTGGGTCTCCAACTAACAGGAGATGGGATTCACCTAATGAAAAACACGATCAATGCGAAATAATGAGACTTCAGAGTGGCAGAGTGCCGGAATGAAACCTAGCAATTACCAAGGGATCACCACTGCTGGCTGTCACAGAGATAACCTGTTCAATTTGTCCTGCACATAATCAGAGATTTCATCAGCTTGACCTATGTTTCTTTCATTAAAGAAGAAAAATGTATTTTCACTGCCACAGGTGTGCTATGTTAGGGAAGGTTATCTGCATCTTCTGGAGATCTTTTCAGGACTGTGCAGCATTAAGTTAAAATGAGGCTGAGTTCTCATCTAAAGCTAAAACCTACAAAACTATTTCCAGCATTCAGCAGAAGTGGACTCTGGAAGATCTTCCTACTGTATCTCCAAAATGTAGAGAGCGGTTAGTACATCACAGCTCCTCTGTTTATCTGGATGTAATCCGCTTGCTAATCTCCAACTAGATTTTCTTAAGAAGAAGAAGCAGAAGATGATTACTTTATTGGCCATATACAATTTCTTGCATTAGGAATTTGTCTTTTCACATTAGGTAGAAGGGAAGATGGCTTCTAGCCAATAAAACGTCGCCCACAAATACCGGCCTGACAACTGGCAACTGATGGACCCGATGAAGGTTGGACCAGGCCTTGATGTTACTTCCTACAAGGCTACAGTCTTTACCAAATGAGAAAAGGCTTTATTGATTCCTAGACACTGAGCCTTACTGACATAAACTTTTTATTTTGAGCTTCCTTGAAAGTTTCCCTGGGAAAGTCACTTCCCTAGGAACGCTTAAAGGCCATTGTTGAAGACACTAACCTCTGACTTTGGTCCCTGATGCATCAACTCTTTGCACCCCGCCTGACAACACCATGGCAACCGCGAGCTTGACAACATACATTCCAAACACTTGGGGACAGAGGCTCATCAGAATCTGATTCCTACCTTTGTACAGAAGAAAAATAGGCAATAGAGAAACAGAAAAACAAACAACCTGCATGCTTACAGTATAGTCAAAAAAGGGGCATCGCCTTTGTATGGGACAAAAAGAGGAGTCAATTAGAAAAGAAGAAATGCAATTGTTCTAAAGTAAAGATCAAAGGAACGCTTATGTTAAAGTCAGAACTGGTGTTCATGAAAAAGGGTCCACAAAATGAAGAAAAAATCCAAACTTTCTAAATTTGAATCAAATGAAAAAATCAAATGAAAGCAATGATTAAAAAAAAAAATTACCTGCTAAAGGGTTGTTTTTGTATTTCTCCCAGAACTCTTTAAATTCCTTTTGGACATCCTCAGTAACAACTGCTGCTGTAGACTGTTCATTGTTGACTTCAATGAAGTTGCCCTTTAACACTATTTCCAGTTCACATCGTGAATTCTGATAAAGTGGCTTCCACCGCTGCATCACAATGCCATACACTGTGACATCATCGCCTGTGGAACAAATCACCCGAGTGTCAGGGGCTCGCAATGTGCCAATTTCACATCACAAGACCCCTTCCCCCGAGACAGAAAATCAGCATTCTTTGTAGCATCTGCTCCACTGCCCCTTTACTTTATCACCTGAGGCTGAGCAGTTGTACTAATTTAAACTGAGACTGAACCAATTGTGGTTAAATCATTCAGTCAGCTTTCTTGAAGTTAAACACAGAAGATATGATTAAAAGATCACAGAAACCTGAATCTTAAAAACCATATAGAGTAGAAAGAGGAGACATTGTCAGCGAGCATGCCATGTATAGACTAACTTCAAAACATCCAGGTAATTTGAGCACTGAAGAGACTGAAAATTGGATTTATATAAGGGACTTGTGGCTTATATTTGTAGTAATAATGATTTGTTTTATTTTTGTACACAAAAAGCTAAAATAAATCTTGTTTGTTTAGTACTACACTTCTACAACATGAAATACTGCAGCTCGCTATCATTCTGTATGCTTTAGGCAGTTACTTAGTCCTGAGCAGGATCTTTACAAGATACAATTCAGCCATCTTTTCCCTACATGGTATTGGTGCCTCAGTTATAGACTATAGAGTTCTGGTTTCCTCTGCCTGTGAAACACAGAACCATTTGCACACGATAGTATTGAATGTTTTGTCTTGAGTTTTTTTGGGATATTTGTCTTTTTAAGCTTTGCTTCCTAATTAATAATTCTTTACCATGCCATACCAGAGAATAATAAAAATATACACCACATTACCACTCAGGTCTTTCCTTGGTACCACGTGGTAGGAAATTAACTTTTAGCAGTTTGCTTCAATAGCACGCTGTTGCCAGGACCTGATCTTCTTATTTATAATTTTAACCTCCTATTCCTCAACTATTCTTAACCCCTAGTTTATCGGGGGTGTCACAGTGCAGTGGGTGAGCCTTTGAACTCATGACGGACAGGTTGTGGGTTTAAATACCTGCTACTGACTCTGATGTTGCACCCTTAAAGAAGATCAGTACCTTATCCAGGTGCTCCAGTCCACCCAGTTGTGGAAGTGGGACCAGCACTGCTGAGGGATGATCTAGTCCTTCTAACATTAACTCCTGCTGGAGTGTCATGAATGAAGACTGAATAACATTCGAAGCTTAGGGAGGTTCCGCATCACACAATGAACGGAACTGAAGAAGCACTATTTTTTGCAGATTGTCCTGCCAGATGGGTCAATATTAAATATTTCTTCACTGAAAATTAAAGATTAAAGGCTCTTTCACTCTTATAAATTATATTTGAAATCAGACCGCTAAGATTTGAGGTCTAAAGATGCAATTCCGATATAGAGGAGACTAGGGTTACATTGAGCCTCAGCAACTTCATCAATTTTCTGCCCCAGGACCTGAAGGAAAGCACAAAAGAGACACTGTCTGAAACTGTATCCTACCGGATTTACAAGCATCAACCAAATCATCCTCCAGCACAACCGCCATCGAGCGAGGAATACTTCCCACAGATAACCTCTGGGCCTGAGGATGGAAAAAATAATATCAATAAAGAACACATTGTTTATTAATCATGTCTTTATTAACTCCTAGCCAGGCTATGAATACAGAAGTTAGAAAATGCACAACACTGTGTGCTGTAAAAGGACAACAAATCCACAATCAGACCCAGGAATGCATGAAGTTGTACTGTACAGGAATCATGCAGCTCCTGGTCTCCACCTAGTGGACTCAAATATTATAGCCATGAAAAACTGTAAGGTTTTATGAACTATGTAGTAACTATGACTTACTACAATTTTAGTATGCATACATAAATACCTTTTAACTGTGCACGTCTTACATAACTGAAAACTGAAGCATGCAGTGTTGTGACACTAGTCTGGAGCTCACCTGCTCCTGAATCTTGATTTCCTGGTAGTCCCTGCACCTGGCTGGGACTGAGGAATGAGCAGACAGGCAGGTGAACTTGAAGGAGTTGCAGCCTTCTTCATTTGGACAACAAGTCGGGGGACTGAAAGTATAAAACTGCTCAAAGTCAGCCTTGACCACAAAGACGTGCTTGCACTTGTTGCACATGTAGTCCCTCTCAAACTCCAGCACCTTGGTGACGCTGGTACGGATGACCGTTCCCGTGACGGAAAGGAAGTGCCCCACATCCCGCGATTTTGGGATGCGATCCCTCGTCAGCTCAGGGCAAACAGGTAATCCTAGGAAAATAATGAGATACAAGTGAGAACCTCATTTTTACTGTCAAATTCTGCACCACTTAATATAGTGTACCTCAGTACTGTCTGCTAGTCTGTGAGCGACTTCAATAGTACACTGGGGAGATGAAACAAAGGCTTCTAATGCACAAATATTCAACCTGCAGTCTTTACGTCTTCCCTTGTGAGTCTGTTAACAGACCAAAGATGAATTAGTTATAACGATGTCTTTTTTTCCCCAATTAAAGTGCCTGAACACTAAAATGTTGAGATTATATACTACATCATCTTCCATCTCTGGTTGTATAAGATGCCTGTTAACAGTGTGAACTTTAGGAGTCCATTTTTTTTATAAATAACAAAGGCTCGATTAAAGATGAAAACCTGGCAATGTGCAACATCTTATAGAACTGAAGAAGTATTTCATACTTCCAGTTACACTTCTCAGCTGTCAGAAGAATAATTGCTGGTACTACAGGGTGTAATACTTAATTTAATATGATCTCTTTGATTATAATTTAATATGGTGAAAAATAAAACACTTATTAACAAGACAACTTTCCCTTTTGTTAAAAATGCCCCAAACATACAAAAACACTGGTATTTCTAATTCCTACATCACACTGAAGAGGAGTACAGTTTTTCTATAATAGACAAAAAAACAGCATCTGAACCCTGCAATGTGAAAACCTGGATCAACACCATTGTTTCCCCATTGACATCCCTGAATTTGGTACTGAATACTGTTTGTGGCTTCAAAGGAGAGATTAAAATCATGACGAAAAAGGAAGAGAACTAAGGGACTCGGTAAGCAAAAGGCAAGAAAAGGCAACATGTCACACAAGCTCACACCTGAAGAAGGCTCCACGGCCGAAACGTTGTGTTCTCTTTCTTCTTTTTTTCAGCATGGAATAAACCTATTACTTGTTCCTTTGCAGCCTACGCATGCTGACGCAGCTACCCACCTGAACTACATGTCACACAAATGACATGTCTTCACAAATTGGCTATATTTTATAACAATGTATTGCCATTATGTACATATACAAATTATTCAAAGTATTATACATGGATAAGTATTTTGTTTACCATACATTTGGGTATTTAGGTCAATTTTTATTAGGTCTGTCACCTTAGATGTTAGTCTTCCAGCATAAGATTTGCTTTTCTAATTTGTTATGGCAGCCCAGTCTTGCTATTCACTGTCTTAGCTGTAAAATACGCATTCCTACAAGACCCAAGTGGCAGACAGAAAACTTCAGATGAGTACCACATTTTCACACATGTATGAAGTACCTTATCTTAGGTCTTGTAATTATCTGCACTGAACATTTGAAAAATGCATTTCCCTACGCACCTCTGCACTACTCCCAAGGTGAATATGAAAACAAACTTAAGTTGTTTTTTTTACTGACGACGAGCCTAGAAAAGATCTTCACCAGTGATGATCTATAACCACCAGGTGGAGCTTACTGAAACTAAGTAATATCCATCAATTTTAAACCATGAGAGAAAAGGGGGTGTTGAGAGCTAATGTTCAAGTAAGCAGAAATGTTTTAATAGGAGTGATGTTTTTAAGTTCTTCTGCTGCAAGAGAAGAACATTTGTATGTATGTGGCCACAGGTCACATACAAACGTCAAACATTCATTTTTATTGCTCCTGCAGGGAATAGTTTTTAAAGGCAATATTATGTATTAAACACAAAGTTTCATATTATTATTATTAATTCCTTACATTTATATAGCGCTTTTCTGGACACTCCACTCAAAGCGCTTTACAGGTAATGGGGACTCCCCTCCACCACCACCAGTGTGCAGCCCTACCTGGATGATGTGACGGCAGCCATAGTGCGCCAGAACGCTCACCACACATCCGCTATCAGTGGGGAGGAGAGCAGAGTAATGAAGCCAGTTCAGAGATGGGGATTATTAGGAAGCCATGACTGGTAAGGGCCAGGGGGAAATTTGGCCAGGATGCCGGGGTTACACCCCTACTCCTTTCGTCCTGGGATTTTTAATGACCACAGAGAGTCAGGACCTCAGTTTTACGTCTAATCTGAAGGGCTGCCAGTTGTTCCTGGCTTGTGTTTATACTTTCCTAGTGATTTTACAAAAGCCAAGATGGACTAAGTGGTAACAAAACTACCTGATTTGATGATAACACTTCCAACAGTTTGTCTGCACCAAGAGATGCACATACTGTTTATAGAAAAAGAAGATCAGGAGTTTTCGTATTGTGTCTCACAGCAGACCTGCAGGGTAGATCAGGCCAGGTGTGTCTTCAGGTCAAGTGAGGGCATGTGACCGAGGCTCACTTTCTGACTTGCCCCTTTCCAGGGCTTCTGCTGGACTGGGTGTACGTTCTGCCCACAGCTTGGTTGGCTCCACTGCTCTTAGTACATCTGCCAAAACTACACTGATCTGATCAGGATTTTGATGGTGCCTTTGGGTGCAGGACGTTCACTTCTGCCTCATACTGCCTCAGTCCAAGAGACACCACCAACACAGTAATTCTGCCCACACACAAAACCTACTGCCCAGGGCTCCTCAGCCTGCTTCCTTGTTAACATGCAGCCTCTGGCATGGCTCTGTCCAGCATCCCTTGCTGGGTCACAGCAAACCTGCAGTCTGTAGCACTAAAGAAGTGCTTGACACGGAAACTGTTTGCATAAGTAACATTGTCACTCAACAGAGCAGAGCAATTGGAGAACATTCAAAAGGAGATCTCCTAAAACTGGACATTTGAGTTTTCTCTTCTGGAGAAAATAAACAGAACAGTAGATGCATTATTCCGGCACTGCAGATTTCACATGGAAGATTGCCTTGTATTCGGATGTCTGAGGTACATAATACAGAAACATCAAGACACATAATGCAAAAATATAAAGTCTTGAGTTCACGTGTTTTGAGAACTGAGGTCTAAGAACTGTTTTCACAGGATGTACAAATAGTTTGACAACCCCATTTATAAGCTTATAAAGGATTTCAAAATCACTCTTCTGAGCTTATCAGTGATGATGTCTTGTGGCAGAGAGGGAGGTCCAACATGACTGGGAGCTGCATTTTATACCATCTATCCATCTCTCTCCTTTATCCAGTACAGGGTCACAGGGGAGCAGAGCCTATCCCAGCAAGCAACGGGCACAAAGCAGGGTGCACCCCGGACAGGACACCAGTCCTTTGCAGAGCACACAGACACACACTCATGCAGGGCCAGGTCTCCCAGGAGCCCATTAACCCACCAGCATGTCGTTAGAATGTGGATGGAGTCTGGAGCACCAGGAGGAAGCCATTGAGGAATGAGACATAGTAGCTGGTCAAGACCTTATTCAACTATATATTCAAGATCCTGTAGGATGTAGCGATCCCTCTGTTGTATTCAGTGCAAGATTCCTAAGCAGAATCTGAAGATCCTGTGTTGGTGATGCAACCTCTCATTAAAGATTCGACAATGTAGAATATTTTGAACCCATGTATTGCAAAAACAAATTCTGATGAAAATCTTTTAGGCCTGAATTTTATGAAAACATGATATATGACTGAAATATATGATTCTCATATAATTGAATTGGCTTATAAATATTTGAAAACATATAGATACAGTGTAGACTTTCAACACCGCCCACAGGCATCATGTTTTTTTAATAAAAATAACTTAAAAGGCTGGAGCAGCAGTTACTCTTTTAGTTGCCATGGCAATAATTTCTGTCTGAGTTATATGTCATTTTAGTTGCCTACAGGTGACCACTTTTCTTTCAATTTTCAACACTTATCACCAGTAATATTACAGGATTAGAATGCCGTGTCTAAAAATAGAACATCTCTAGCAGCCTGGCCTTGCTGCATGCTGCTGTCAGCCCAGCTCCCCGCAAGGAGCCCACGGCACAGCCCAGCTCCCGGCTAAGGAGCCCACGCCACAGCCCAGCTCCCCGCAAGGAGCCCACGCCACAGCCCAGCTCCCCGCAAGGAGCCCACGCCACAGCCCAGCTCCCCGCAAGGAGCCCACGCCACAGCCCAGCTCCCAGCAAGGAGCCCACGCCACAGCCCAGCTCTCGGCAAGACGGCGGCCGTGCCGAGCCCACGCCACAGGCCAGCGGGCAACGGGCAGCGCCGGCTGACCACACAGCGCTAAAAGCACCGTGGGTCCAAAAGATGGCACTAAGCCGGCAGGAAAAAGATTACTTTAGATTACTTTACTGTGAAGGAAGAGCTCCTTTCCAGGATTATTATCCCAGTGTTGGGCTCATGAGGAGACACGTCTGTCACAGTTAGGCATGTTGACAGTGTGAAAGGAGCCAGAGAGATAAATGCATCTTTTCTGGTTAAAAATCTGCTTTTACACTGATATGTTACTTGCACACCACTATCATTCATCTGGGTAATGGCATCAGATAAGCACTTAATTTTTAACAGATGTAAGAAATTGTGTTTTCCAAAACAACTTCTTGTGTTCTTTTCTCTTGTTCAGAGTCCTACATTAAAAATAGGGTTCTGAAACTTTCTTAAAGACTCCTGATCAAGATTGGTGCATCAGAACTCCTACATGCTAACGAGCAGGACCCTGCTCCTGCACACGATCCTTCAGGCTCTGACAGGAGCCAAGAGTCCCCATGAGTGACACTGCACTGGTAAAGGCCAGGGGGAAATTTCTCCTAGACATCGGGGTAATACCCCTACTCTTTTTCTGACCCTCGGATTTTTAATGACCACAGATAGTCAGGACCTTGGTTTTATGATGATTATGAAGTTGATTTACTTCATAAGTTGACAACTTGAACTTTATCAATTTAAAATGCTTACCTTACCATTATGAAAATTATGAAGGATGACGCCTTTTTACAGTATAGTGTCCTCATCACTATACTGGGGCATTAGGACCCACACAGACCACAGGGTGAGCGCCCCTGCTGGCCCCACTAACAATTCTTCCAGCAGCAACCTTAGTTTTTCCCAGGAGGTCTCCCATCCAAGCACTGACCAGGCCAGAACACCTGCTGAGCTTCAGTGGGCTGCCAACTGGGAGCCACAGGTTGATATGGCTGCTGGAAAAACTTGTGTCCTGACAGGAAATTGAGCACGGAACTTGAGGTGATAGGCACGCACTTAATTCACAGCACTACCGCGCCCTTCTCCTGTTTCTTGCAGTCCTCCCAGGTTCACTGCAGGGAATCTGAAAATGCTTTTCCTGAACTATAATATTTTTGCTTTGAACATTTTTTGCTCTATTAAAATAAATTATTTGCTCAGCAAATGGATAAGACTGTTTTAGATGTCAACATTAAATGCTCAAGGAAAAACGTGCAAAATACACTTCCCTCATAACACCTCGTATGAGGTTAAACGAATCCTGACTTCTCAAAGCCTCCCCGAGAGATCCTGTGACACAGAGAACTGTTCCAACCAAGCCCACGCGAGAAGCCGAGCCACTCACCTGATATCCTTGTGTGAAGGTTCAGCTTCATTTCGCAGTTCCTCTGCTGGGAGGCAGACTGTGAGATCGACACAGCAGCTCTCTGTAAAGCATTGTCAAAGACCTGCAGCACCTCCCTGGGGAAAGCGTTGAAGTACTCTCCGACCTCCATATTGGCTTCGAAAAGGGTCATGGCGTTCACAACGACTGAGCGATGGCCATCTTCCTCACACTCCTCCAGGATGCGGACAATATGGTTCTTGTGGTGCTCCTTAACGTACAGCTCAAATACATTCCCTACAAGGGCGACTTGCTCTGCACTTAACAACATCCTTAACCTGCAGAAGGAAACAAAAAAGGGAACATTATCCTTTTTGTTAGGCATAAAAGGACAAAATCAACTAAAGCAAATAGCAAAAAAACGTTTCTAATTAATGCATAATTAATAAACATATTATAGTTACTGACTCAAGCATCGATCTATTAAAACAAATATACCCTGAAATAATATAACATTGTAATAAACAGTTTTAAATACTTTTAAAATTTAAAATAATTTATTGGAAAACCAAAGTTTATACTTTGCAATCAAAAGAACACTTCAGTAGAATGAACTGAAAGCAAAGGCAAAAACACAAAAGATCAAGAAAGAAAGCCTGCAAAAATTGTTGCAAAAAAACTTTTAACAGCAATTGGTTACTTTCTGTGATTTATTTCTCGATTTTTACAACACTAAATTTGTTAAATAACCTCATCACCCGTGCCCAGTCAACTCACACGGATTTTGATTTAGTCTTTCAAGTGCATCATGGTCTGTCGTCAACGATTATTTAAAATGACACCTACTGTATAGCATTTCAACAACATCCCAAGTCAGAATATTTTCTCTTTCTAAATATACAAATGCATAAACAGATTGGAATCTGTTTTGATGTTCAGTTTCAATTTGCAGGAACTAGTTTACTCCCCTTCTTGCACAGTGTACAACCAATTTTACACAGGTGTGCCTTTGTTTTACGCTCTTCTATTAAAAGTTTTCACAATGTGCCACTTCAGCTATCTACCATAAGAGCTGTGTAAACGTTTCTCTCGGGCGGGTTTCTTCTGCGTGACGTTTTTTCTGCTAGTTTGCATTCATCTCATTAGGTCTGCACTTCCGGAAACGCGCGGTCCGGCGGGCGATGTAAAACGCCGTCTTGCCGCCGAGGATCCAGGGATGGCGCGACAGCAAGCACACACCTAGTGCGGGCACCACAAGGGCTGTCCAAGCACAGGTACCGCACCCGCACCGATACAGACCGGTCCCTGACCGCAGCCCGCAGCTTGCAAACTTCACAACGCGCTACAAAAGAGCTGGAAGAAACCGACACTGCCAAGTGATGTACTCGGTTCCGCCAGAAACACTGTTGCACCGCGGGCACACGCATTCACGACTGGCCCCTCTCTTCAGGCTGTAACCAGCAGCAGCAGCTGCGGCAATGTCTCCTTCAGTGGTGTCCGCCCAGGCGCAGGCGGTGCACCAGTGCAACAGCGGCAGGCGCCCTACCTGTATCCCCCTCGCACCCCGAGCCAGAGCAGCCGGACCGGCACGCCGCGCACATCAGAGCCGCTGCGGAGCGGGGGGGTCCCGGCTGAAAATACCTCCCGACAAACACGCGTTCTGTGAATTTTACACCGCTGATTATAAAAGGCGAGAACGTCAAGCTTTTCGTGTGAAAATACTGAACAATGGCGTCATGAGAATAGCGAACAGTAGCGTCACACGTATGTGTTATTATAATTATTGTTACCGGTGCACCCTGCGTGAGGTTGATGGTAGGTCCCTGCCGTCACATGACCTGTGTCCCACCACGTTAGAGCTGGAAACTCTCCGCCGCTCCTCCAATGTTTCTCTTCATGCCCGTGTCGTTCGTCTGGCGCGCACAGAGGTCTGATAGTATGCATTGTGCTAAGGGAAAACACTTTTTTTAAAATAACAGCTAGAAAATTAAAAGAAGTCGACACATAGCGCACTTTGTGTAGTCAATATCAAGGGGGGGTATGATGAAATGTTCGAAAAGCATTTTTATTATAAAATTAAATTACGAAAAGCAGTGTCCATTCGAATAGACAAATGTCTGCAGTTAGTCTGGTTAGGCAGAGCATGCACAGGAACCTGACGGGTTCAGTACTGCACCCTGCTCCAGGCGTGCGCCCTACACGTTCACCTACACGCTGCTCTGTGCGAAACGCCCTGTACCGCCACCTGCTCCTCTGCACAACAGCGTTCACAGTGTGCATTTGTTCAGAAGCCTTAAAAACTTTAAAAAATATTGAAGGAAACAAAAAAATATACTTAAAAAAAATACTTGTGCACAATTTACAGTATAATATCACAGGGGCGCCGGTGTGGTTTCAGTTTTTAGGCAACTGCAATCACGTGACGTGTTTGGGCCGTTTTCACTTGCCTGCGTCGCTGCATCTTGAACCCCGTTTTCAACCAAGTTATTGTCATTTGTTATTTCTGTTTTATTATGTTTTAAATCTTTTTTTGAATAAGATCACTGGTATATGGCATTAAAAAGTTTTCATATAAACCTTAGTGTTAAAAGTGCCTCCTCTCCCAGTTCCAAATACATCCGCTTGTGCCTGCCGTGGTTAATTCTGAGGCTGGACATTCCCAGTGCCATTGAAAAGTATGAATACTTGAAGCAGGTCCCCTCAAGTTTTCTCTCCTTCACACTCACATTCAGATCTTCTAGCCCTGATCTCACCCCTGGCCCCAGAGAGAACACCGAGGCCCTGCAGGCAAGCGAACGGCCAAGACACCGTTGCGTCAGGCTGAGTTAGGACCTGGAGCTGCTCCCTCTCTGATCCCAGACTGGGGTGAGTCAGAGTCACGCAGGGAGGGAAGTGAAGGAAAAGGGTGGAAAACCTGCACATTACACAAATTCAGCTTGACATGAAAACCCTCCATGCGTCTCCAGTTTTCTAGGGAAGGAGAGTTTGTGTAACAAGCAGAAGAAGCAAGTAGTGAATCAAGTTCCTTCTGTCTCCACCAGGGTCGTTTCACACTCCAGTCTCGCTCTGCTTTCACAAACAGGCGGCAAGCTCTGCGCTTTCCACTGAACTGTAATCTGTATTGCAGTCATTACAGGGGCACACCTAAGTGGTTTTATTATTCACTCTTTTCCATTTTGTGTTTTATTACTGAAGAGTACAGTGTTGGGTAATGAAATTGAACTGAATTAACCTTTATTGCCTCTAAGGGAATTTATCTTGCACATTAAGAGCTCATTAGCATATAACAAATATGACAATTATACAATAAAACACAACAACAGTACAATACCACGATACAAAACAACATTTATCAACATTACTCATGTAGCAGACCTAGTTTGGGCACGTTGACTTCATCGCCCTCCCTGCGCATAGCAGGGACCTCAGCCACCTGGGTTGAGGGGGGTCTCCCTTAGGTCATGCATCTGACTCCCTGTTGCGTTACGCCAGAGACCCGGGTTCGAGCCCCAGGTGTTGCGGGACAAACTGGGTGGAGCGGTGAGGGTACACTCAGAAACTTTTCAGCAGCATAAAATTAAAAAACAGACAATTAGTTTGTCAAGAGCCTAAAACCAACAATAATAAGACCCCAACCTGCAGAATTTTTTTTCATTCTTCAATAATTGAATGCTTTTAGGTATAAAGGAAGTAAATGCGGTTTACTTCATCTTTATACAGGGAATTTCGTACCTGTCCCCAGAGTGTAGGAGAGTATATTTTAAAAAGACTGGATAAAAGGGGTCATGTAAGGTTTTATGCACATGATATGTCACTCCATCGACACGTTATTGAGTCCAAGAATGTGCCGATGAATAGAAAAGGTTAGAATGCTCTGAATAAAACTAATAAAATCTGTCAGAACTATGCTTTCTACATTTAAACTACTTACGTCCTTAAAAAATACAACCATTGTTGCACCTTGCTTCCATATTGGCAGTCCTAGTTAATTTACTGACACCTGAAGAAGGCTTCTCTTCTCAGCATGGAATAAACCTATTACTTGTTCCTTTGCAGACTACGCATTCTGACACAGCTCCCCACCTGAACTAGTTCATTTATAATTGGTAACAGTGCCAAGGTATCTTTATTTATTTATCACCAATTCAATATCAGGGGTAACAGGAATTGAATATTTCTTTCTAAAATCAATCATGTAAATGTATAGTATAAGTTAATTAAAAGGTAATTCTAATAATGAAGCCAGATCATAGATGTGGATTATTAGGAGTCCATGATTGGTAATGGCCAGGGAGAAACATGGCCAGGACAGTGGAGTAACACTACTACTCTATTTGAAAAACATATTGGGATTTGTAATGCCCACTAGGTGCCATTTGCAGACATCTTCCAGCAGCAGCCTCAGCTTTCCCAGGAGGTCTCCCATGCAGGGACTGGCCAGGCTCACACTGCTGAGCTCCAGTGGGCTGCTGGTTGCGATTGTGAAATATCAACAGGGCAAAATTCTCATGGACTGCAGGCTGCTGTTACATTCTCTCTTGCCATCTGCTCCCCACTGTGACACACACACACACACACACACACACACACACACACACACACACACACACACACACACACACACACACACACACACACACACACACACACACACACACACACACACACACACACACACACACACACACACACACACACACACACACACACACACACACACACACACACACACACACACACACACACACACACACACACACACACACACACACACACACACACACACACACACACACACACACACACACACACACACACACACACACACACACACACACACACACACACACACACACACACACACACACACACACACACACACACACACACACACACACACCCTTAAAGGACAATAAACCCAGGTGAGGCTGTAATTCTGCTCTCTTATCCCTCCTTCCTGACTCACAGACACAGCTGCTGCAGGAAGGGGAGGATCACTGGATCATATCATGAACATCATGTTCCTGTAAATGCCAAGAAAGGGCCACTTCTGACACACGCAAGATTCTGGTAAGATACAGACTTGTGGAACCAAACTTTTACCTAACCAGGGAGTGTGGTGTGCAGGCCCAGCTCAGCCAGAGCCTTGTTGAGAGGACACAGTTGGAGCACAAGACTCTTTTCATATACACCCTGCGGAAAACTAGCCAGATTGTAGAAAGGGAAAAACAGAAAATCTACCACTTAAAAGGAATATAACAACAAAGAGTCAAAGGATCTTGTACTGCAGTTTTTGGAAATCACTGGAGCACTGGTCTGCTGAAAAAGAGGGCAAAGAGCAAGTAAATTCTTCACAGACTGCAAAGTTTATTGCGTAACGGCAGCTGAGGCAGAAGGAGATTTCCATCGCCACAGGGCAGAAAAATCGGGTTTGGCCCATCCACCAGGGAAACTGTACCTGCTGTTCCAGGCTGGAAGTGAAGCTTGCGTTTTGAACCCGGCTATCCTAATCCAAGAGCCAGCTGGGAATACAGACGTTGAACAAAGAGCTGCTTGTGACCCAAAAGTCCCCGAAGGTGAGGGAGATACAGCTCGTCTCCAAGACCAGAGGCAACGAGTGAAGCCACTTAGTTCAAGCCTCCGAAAGAGGAGGGACAGAACACAGTGCCTTTGCCACCCGGGCCTGAGCTTCCACATGAGGAGGGAGATGGTCCACGCTGGCTGGTGACTTTTCACACTGCTCTTCCTCCAGTCTGTTCCCAAGGGACAGGGTGTCACCAGGGTGAGGGCACCCTGCTCATACCATCCACAGTCTCCACCCTCTGGGGATGTGCGGCCCCCAGCTGTTGTCTGAGTGGAGGAGAGTGTTCAAGCCAGGAGAATGGCTACTGCACGGTCTCTCTGGGTTCGAGTTGAAGGCGGAGTAACAGGCCAGCCGATAAGGAACTGCAATTACAGAGAATTGCCACTAGAGGCCATCAAACAGCCCCTTCAATTTCTATAAATGTAATAATTTGGTCATTACTGGTGATAGGAAAGTTCACATTTTCACACAGGGTTTAATAAATGGTGATTAGGGTTTTTGAATCTCCGTTTTGTTGATCCTCAGAGATTACATTTATGAATGAATCTAGTAGTGCATCTCTGATTTCTGTTCATGGCTGATATATCCTTTTTGTAATGAGGTGACCAGGATTGTACACAATATTCTCAATGATATCTTGACACGTGCATTGTATAATTCTAGCATAATGTCTCTGGATTTAAGCTGTACATTTTTGCTTCAAATCCTAGATTTGCAGTGCTACCTACTAATAAATTATCATAGTCCAGGCCAGACATTACCCCCTTATTGTGAACCAGTTAACATTAGCATTATACTGTACACAAAGCATTTGAGAGTAAAGTAACAATATAAAAAACGTTTTTAAAGTCACAAAGGTGCATCAAATTTTAAAAACAAAAAAGACACAAAATACCTGAGAGGTATTGATCAAAAGAAAAACAGTTTGGCCTTTTTGTGTTGTTTAATAAACCCTAAGCTTTTAATAACTTTCACTGGATAGTTTAATATCAGCCATTTAATAGTACAATCATATCTGACCCAATCCATTTAACTGTATACTTTTCCTCAAAACATACTGTATGGTTTTTGTTTCTTAAAGCAGCACAAAATAGGTGACCTCAGAAATCCTGGAAAATACAACCATTTCATTTGTTTTTTCACCACAGAAACCATTTCCTAAAAAAAGCACTCAATTCATGAAATAGTGCTCACCCCAAAAACCTTCAAACATGTACAGCACAATATGTGAATTCCATCAATTTTTACCAGCAAAATTGAAACAGCACCATGACCTTTATATGAAAGGAAAAAGAAACAGCAGCACAGCAGAATACAGAACAAAACACAGACTGTAGTATCTGCCAAAGCAATTCAGAGATGCTCTAAAGTTCATTGCTAATTTATTATTAATTCCCCAAGCAAGATCTCAAAAGCAACAACTCGCTAATGTTAAAACCTAACACCCTTGCTATACAATTGCGAAAAATTCCATGCTCACAAGATGAAAATACAACCATAAAAACAGAGACATTGAAACACATGTACTGGGAACCTAAACTGGGTGATAATTTCTCAGAGGTGTGACGGTGTGTAGTGGTACCGGTAAATAGTCAACGCCCCGGGCGGGGGATCGGAAGCACCGGTGTGAGGTGAGCAGGGACGAAAATAACACAAAAAGAGGGCAAAATAAAACAGTACCGATGTGCTGCGTGACCTCCAGGCTGGGTTTTCCCTGTGTAACGGGGTGCAGCCTGAAGAAAAAAAGAAGTGAAGGCAAAGGCAAAGGCAAAGGCAAAGGCAAAGGCAAAGGCAAAGGCAAAGGCAAAGGCAAAGGCAAACCTTACGCGGGTGCAATCCCCTCCGAGACTGTCGGTGAAAACTCCCCTGCCGGAGCTGTCCTGTGTGCCTTTATAGGTCCCGCCCAGCTGGGGCTCGTTAGCCGGAAGCCCAAACAGCTGGACTACCAAGGCGAGGCGTCGCCCTATTACCAGGGTTCCGCCTTCACACTGGACACTACCCCGCGTCATGCCACAGGGTCCTTTGTGTATTTTTAAACTGACTGCCTATGGAATACTTGGATCTCAAACATAGAAATAGCTGTCATTCAGTGAATTCCGACCATTCAGAGACTTAGGGGAGAAAAAGTATATCTAGTACTTTCAATAAGTAATTGCAATAGAATAGCTATGTATTTTTTATTCTTATCCTTATTGTGTACATTTTTTGGACCATTCCAGGTCGATCACTCTCAGATCTCAGATCTGTCAGGTAGCTGGCATACTACGGAAGACCTGGAAAGAGAAATTTGCATCCTACTGTAGGTGTGCTACAACCTGAGAAAATGACATTGAAGATTTTTTTTCCTGTTTTTGTTCTAAATAATTATTTTTAATGTGTGTACTAAGGTTCAGACTTGATGTCCAATGGGTTCCCTTGAATTAAAGAGTACATCCATTCCAGGAAGACAATGACCTTGGGTTCCATTTGGGGGAGGGTTTAATAATGTTCTAACTACAGTACAACCTTTGATTTAATTTACTGACCTGTGGAATGTGTTGAATGATTTCAAGCCATTATGGAGAGGAATTGTGTTATACAGCTGATGAAAATGTATGAAACAGATCACAAAGAAACAAAACTTGATACCATGTATCCATGAAACCTGATACACATCATCATGCAGCAAGATGGAATTTATCCCAAAAGTATTGAATTACTGCGGAAAAATGGGACAATTACTGTAAAACTGCCTGAGAGAAAACACTGACCTTGTTGCTTCTGTCCTTGATACAGAAATGCTTCTACAGACAGAATTGACTATATGACTCCAGTCCTTTAAAGTGTCTCCTGTGCATTTCCAAACCTTGAAGAGTTAAATAGGAAAGATGTGTGTGGTGGAAAACTACCTTTGTTTCAGATCATTATCCTGCTCCTGTCGCCTATTAGCTAGTTTCCAAAGGACTTAGAAAATATGTGCATGGAATCTATTTATTGAAGAGAAGCAGTTAAACATCAGTTTCCATACATACTGTATCTTGACAGATTATGACCATCACCTTGATCCATGGACAGCTAGACAGTTGGTAGTCTAATTTGTGCAGCAGCCATTGTCCATTAGGTTAGCTATTATAGTCCAGGTGGTACAACCTCCACTTGTTCCGCTTTTGAGGGCTTGTTTTTTCCAGAATCCCATTTGTTAAGTAAGAATTGTAACAAAGATGTATGATTTGTGACAGGTACATTGGAACATGGTGACTGAAACAATAAAGTGACTGAAGGGTTGAAGAACATCTTGCAATACTTCATCCTATTTCTGCTAAAAACATCAAAAAGTCAAGAAGAAAGCAATAGCATTATGAACTTTTAATTCATTGAGGAGTAACCCCAAATCATCTCTCTGTCGGGTGTACCCAGACTGACAGGACCTTATCATGTTAGAAGCCAGTCTCCTTCTTCAAATTGCTTTTCTTAAAGAAAAGAAAGTCTAGCATGTTTTAGCATAGAAAGTGTAGAAATATCCTTTCTGAAAACAGTGTACACTTGCATCATTCTAGTAAGGCTATCTCTTTGGTTGGAGGAATGAGTACTTTAAGAAAAGACACAACTCAGTTGTGAGACACAGGTGTGTAATGGGGTAAAAAATGAGAAGCATTACCACTGCAAGTCATCTGACTTTCTTAATGACTTAAACACAGATTAACAGACACTGTCGAATAAATGAGAGAATATACAGTATTGAGTCACCTCGCATTATTGCAGTGTGGTGTAGTGGACGGGGCTCTGGCCTCCTGACAGGAGGGCCACAGAAATAAATCTTAGGTGGAGATACTGTTGCTTTAGCCAAGGCACTTCAGCGTCATTCATCCAGCAAACCAACTTTATTTATCAGTGTCAAACATTGGTAAAAAACATAGGTAATTGTAAGATAAAAGTGTCAAATACATTAATAATAATTAACAACCAATGCATAAATCTCACATTTATTTATTAGCATACACAAGTATAATATAAATATAAAATATGCCATTTATTTTAAAATTGGTGAGACATCATTATATCTGTATTGAGACAACCATACAAACGATTTATTTCTACCAAAATTTGTTATGGAGCTGTAACAAACTTTCAGGACTGTGCCATTCTAAAATAAGGTACAGATAAAAGACAATATACTGTATTAAACAAAAAATATTCAGCAGCATATGCATCACTCTTCAGAAATTGCATAAAAGGTAATGTCAAACATTGTCACTTTACAAACAAGGAATCCATTCACAATGAAGTAATAAACATGGAGAAATGGTGTAGAATTAAATACAGATGATTGTGTCAACATGCTCTTTAGTTGTCCTCCACACCAGAGTCCTGGGGGCACGAATCAGAAGGTGAAGTAGCTTGCAAACCACTCCTGCCGCTGGGGGTCTGCGGTGGCCTCAGGAAGGGCGTCTGTCTCAGGAGGGCTGCAGGGGACAAGCACACAGCAATGAAGGTCACCACGCCGCTGGGTTTTATTCTTGCATGAGCCAGTGCCATTACCTATGATTTAATACGTCCTCTTTTTAATCCTACTGAAGCTGTGCTTTTCTTCTTTAATTTGTTTACAGGTTCCGTAAAAAGCTTGCTTAATTGAACCATTCTCTGCCTGTATTCTTGCACTTGACATTTAGCAACAACAGGCCAATTAAAAACACTTTTACTAAACAGTGTTATTGCAATGAACAGCTGTAATAGATAATCTGAGCCATGTAATGTCAAGTGCTGCAGGTGTAAATTTGTGTGAGTGGAGATGTGACAACCTTCTGTCACCTGGGGCTTGAAAGTTAATTATTAAAATATACCCTCTTATTAAAGCAGGAAAATCCTATGTGCATCCATGTGTTCTTAAAAATACAGATCGTACATACAGTAAGTTACAGTGAATAAACGCTGATTTGAAATGATCTTATGAGTAGAAGTGCCATCTCCGTTTGCCTCATGTGTGTGAGTTAGGTTTTCAGTGAGTGTTCCTCCTCAAGGAAGTAAGTTATCTTTGGCAGCTTGCAGGGCTCTGCTCTTGGTCTTGTTTAAATGTCGTAGTTGGATAAGATTCCATGTTGGTGTGGCAACAGATTTCATTTCTGTGCTGATGACACTCAAATTTATGTCTGCATGAAGCCTTACTGTATATCAATGAAACACGACCCGCCTTTGACACGACTTAGATGGAAAAAAAAGGATGCAACAGTAATAGGTATCAGCTGAGGGCCAATATTCTTAGTCTTTTATCCCTCACTTCCAGATAGTCCTGCCGCTTCGACTGTGTGCAGATTGCAGAGGACTCTGAGGACTAGAATTCTATGACAATCGAATGAGTTCTGTTGGTTTTCTCTTCCTCGGTCTCCATTTCTAGGCGAGGTCCACACCCAGACTCATCACAACCCAACTGTGCTAATTGATGGGTGCCTAGAAAAAAACAGGGTGAAGATTGCTGGCGTTGTCCTAATTTAATCTGTGAGTCCAAAACAACGAATCCTCCCTAACTGTGGGGGAAGAGATGAGCACTTTTAACAACAGGTACAGTACCATTGGACTAATGAAATAAGAAGGCTGGAGCTCCTTCCTGTAATGAGCAGCTGTACAGAAAGCATACAGTTGCAGCCTTCGGCCTATCTGGCCATAAGGGAGAAAAGACAGAGGAAGATAAATAACATACTCTGTTTCTTGCCAGTTATTACAGTGGCTGATACCTGTTACACAACTTAACTTTTTGCATCATAAGAAGAGTGAAGTTACACTGATTGTCTCTCCAGATAAACTCCACAAATGTGCTAACTTTAGTTTCAATTCAAGCTTTATTAGCTCCTGGAGGAAACTTGTTTTATGGCAGAGTGCAACACTACAATACAACAAAAACAGAAGAACAACAGCAACAAGGAATTCAGTACGAAGTACATCAGGAGATAAGCCGACATTGACGTTTACTTTTACTAGATGGTCTTGGAAGCAGTCCAAGTCCTCAGGAGTCTTGGTATCACCTATGATCCAAGCTTTGCATTTCAAGCTCAGGTTTGCAATGTGGAGAACGTGTCCGTTTTCATTCATTATATTGCTAGTATCCATTCACATCTCTCCAAACCGACAGAGAAAAGGTATTGCTGGATTCTGTCAGTTTCTGCCTTAAATATTGCAATGTAGTGCTTGTTGGCACATCCAAACATGCTCTAAACAAGTTGCAACATGTTCAGAACTCAGCTGACTGGATTTCACCAAAAACAAAACCACAGACTGTATATTTCCTATTTAAAGCTTTCATGCACTTATTCCCCATGGATTTCAGAAGAAAATGTCTAATGTCGCTGCTCAGCTTGGTCCTGATGACATTACTGAACTGGCCACTGCCTCTTACAGCTACATGGTATTTAAACTTTTTGGGCTCTGTATTAGATCTTCCAAATTATATTATACTTTAGAATTAAAATTAAATGTAGACCTAAAAGCTAACGCTTATTAAATCAGATAAGTCAGTTCTCTCTTTTGTCTAATCCACCGGACAATTATCTTTGTATCATTCTTGTTGCTCATTTCATAAACAGTACATACAATTAATTTCACTAGATCAGGGTTGTCAAACTCATTTGCAGTGGTGGGCCAGATTTGATTTTAATAAACTTCCAGCATGTTACGCACACCATGAATTATTGAAATACCAGGTGCAATAGTTAATCGTTTATATTTGTAGGATATTGTTTTTTGGTGTTTATATTACAATGATGTACCACCCTTTAAAAGTGATTAGTAATTTGTCTGTCTTCATTAGATGCCAATTCAGCTAAATGTGCTCACTGCTCTCTTAGAATGTTTTTTTTTTACATTATTAAGTGTAATTATTAAAATAATCATAGCTCTAATTATATACACCCCCTTCTCACTGTGAGCACTATATACACCCCCCTCTCACTGTGAGAATGCTCGATTTAGGAATGTTTGCTACATGAAGGGCTCTTTTTAGTGTTTTTTTTATCTTGATTACTTTATGATTTTTTTCCAAAACCCCTCCTTTTTTATCATCATGCCATCCAGGTATTACACCAGGAAGCTTGAAGTGACTGGAAGGGCTGAAGTGAGTGATTGGTCAGAAGACATTTGCATTGAACTAACCTGTGCTGTGCAGATGTTCAGCAGTTTCTACCCATTTAGTCTTGTTAACTACTGTACTAAGTTAAGTGGACTTAATTAACTTGAATTGTCATAAACATGCAATGGTGCTCTTATTGTGAGCACAGCTGTGATTCTGTTTAAAAAAGGAAGAGGAATCTGTTTAAAAAGAGGAACCAAAATAACCTTAAAACAGAATAGTTATGCCTCCAAGTATCTTAGAAGGGATTACTGTACATTATTTTCTTTATAAATGCAGAATCACCAATTAAAAGCTTGTACAGTACATACTCTCCAGATTTTAAATTTGCAAATTACATCTCAGGTCCCAGCAACAACCCCTGTGCACAAAGTGCAGATAGACTATTGAGTCCTTCATCATTTGATAGGAGGATCAGCACTGATTGGAGGAGACATGTTAGTCTCGTACTAGCATCACCACAAACCCACAGACAGCAAGAATCAAGATCCAGAATCAGGAATCCATTGGTCAACAAACCCCACCCCTGACAGCACTCAGTCCTTTGTGTGCTCCGACTCTGGGAATCCTGGTCACCATCAGCTTGCGATCATGACCCTGATTTACAGTCTTAAGTCTGTGCCCGTGCTTGGAGTGACTGCCTTTACCACTTGAGCTTGTGACATTCTTCTCATCATGAGATTCGTCTTTCTGTGCTAAAGACACTGAAAATATTCAGTAGTTCATCAAACCGCATCATACGGTCCTATTCAGCTTTTGGTAATTCAGTTAGCTGTTACATTGAAAATATATGCCTTTTCTTTTAACATTCTGCCATAGTCTGCCATAGATATCAGATTAATGAGCCTGACATTACACAGTAGGTTTTGAGACGCTGAATCCTGAAGACGTCAGAGATTCTTTCCTTGGGACTGACTAACCTTTATCAGACTCCAAATTTGGATTATACTTCCTAAGTGTCCTTTTCTGGTGAAATGGAAGAAATCTCATTAGTCTCGTGCTCTTCGATGACGAACGCTGGTGAAACGCAGATATAATGGAAACTGGCATGTTCATTGTCTCATGGATCTGTTGACTGCCATCAGCAGAGTTGAGAAGATTGATATTATTTTTCCTGACATCTTTGACCGGTTCTCTGGCTTTGCCATGATGATGAATGGTGCTGTGCACAGGCTCCATCAGAACCCCACAGTAATCATGGTGACCTTTGTGATTATCTAGTTGTTTCTCAAATCACCCATTAACTGCAATGATTTTCTACATTCATATAGAGTATGATCAAACTAGGAATGGCATGATTGTACTGTACATATTTTACAGATATTCTTAATAAACTTGTCAACTAGTCTTAAAATGAACATGAGCCCAGTATTTTAAAGTACATGTATACTCAAATAAGAAACCCACTTACAGCAAGTAAAAAAGGCCAAACCTTCAGCCATTTAAATTAGGTCATGATATTTCACTTTTTTAGTTTGCCGACTCTAAATTTAACTCCAATACTGATCTAAAAATAATTAATTATTATTACCATACAAAATATTATTGCCATTAATAAGATGGTCCGGGGGAAGGTGATACAAAATGAAGCTGGTAATACTGTATGTACCCCAGGAGGTACACTCTACTCCTAACGTACCTTACAAGCATTCATCCGCCACCTTCAACAGCCTCAAGCTCTTACAGGGAAGCAGCCTCGGCAGCTGCTGCTGAGCTCTAACGAGCAAGCAGAATTGATAGAACTAAATACTGCAGATCGGCTTAACTCCGTTTTTTTTCAATGAGGAACGCCATGAAAATCCTTGAGAGTCAATTGAAACAAACTTCCCGATTTAGCGTGCAGCTGCGTACTAAGTTTCGGACGAGTTAATACGGTAGTGCTTGGAGATCATGTCCATCTCTGAGCTCAATCCCAGAACAGCTGAACTAGTGCTCAGTGCGGTGCTGAGTGTCTGCATTGCTGTTGTTCCAATAAGCAGGAACTGCGGAAGCGCTGAATTAGAACATTTCAATTAATCTGATCAGCGAGTTAATATGTAGGCGATAATTAGTACTTTTTCTGTTAATATAGAACTGAATGTCAAAGGTTTTTTTTTTATTTAATATTGGAATTTATGTTTAAATATACCAGAAGGGCACAGTGCGTACAGGAACTCGAAATCCATACTCGATTTCAATGAGTCATGAAACAAACGAGAACAGCAGCTGCGGTTTTGAATTTGAACATGCATCATATTATAGCTGTTTAATTCCACTGATAAATTATATAGATTTATACGGAGATGCTTCAGTGGAATAAGCGAACACACCGCTATTTTGGTTTAATGTCTAAGGCACATTTGTGTCTGCAATAGATGTCTGGATGTACTGTAAGTGTCATGCAGTTTCAGGGCTTCATTTGTTGCAGTTCATCTAAGAGTTTTTTTGAATTTACGTTTGTGGATCTTCTGCGGTTGAGGTAGTAAGATCTGTTATACTGTAGGTATGTTGAGCAATGACTAAGCCATGTACTGCATATTCCTTTTGGCGGGGCTACAGTAGCAAATCGCTACTAGAAGTGCCAGCTAATGTCCAAGAGCATTAACAATTTTATGTCTTTTGAACAAAATTAAGATGCTGGTACATTGGAGTGGATTTCGTCTACAGTACAAGTAAAAAACAAAATGCACTTGCAGCTCTAAAAGGGTAAACTCAGGAGACTTCTATAACGGCTCATTTCAGGTTTATACTGTACAGTAGGTCATTCCAGTTTATCACTGTTCTTCTGCCTTGTGAGCCTTTGAAATTTAAAACAGCATTTTTCTCGGCCCTCACTTGGTCTGAGTACAGTACCAGTCCATTAGAGACCCAACACCGTGTGCGGTCCGTCCTACACAAACCGCCTGTCGACTGGATGAGCCTCCTGTTCGTCTCCAGGTCACTCGGCTGTTTCACCACCGTGATTACCGGACCACCGCCGGAGAAGGGACACGCTTCCGAAGAACTGTCTTACATCATCACTTTTAAAAACATGACGACAGAAGTTTCTTTTCTTTGGCGTATCCTTACATCTTCCTACACAACTTATTTTCTGTACCCCCCAAACCCCGCTTTCCCCTAAAAAAATTACAAGTATAGAATCCCATCACAGTAAAAAATAACAAATCTATTTAATTAACACCAAGATGTGACAGAACACATTTAAGACTTACAGTGTCCTACATATTTCAATGGATTTCAGTTCCCTTCGCTCCCCAGGATATCTGAAAATTCACTATCGTGTACTAAAGGCTCTACATGCGTTAGCTACAGTACTGATATAGACATTACACTTTATTAGTAAGCGTGTATTAATACACGTTATTATGAATAACTGTGGCGTGTGTAATTCAAAAGCAAATTTAGTTAAATATTACAATAATTTTCAAGTGACGGATGCGAAAATTCATTACTTACTGCCGATATTATTCCCACTATATTCGGGATTGGTTTAATGTGGTTTAGTGTTCACTTTAGTCCGATACTAAATTGCTTAAGCCATGTGAAGATGCGGTTTAAATTAGTCCCCTACTTCAGTAACCCGCGGAGGGTAGCAACTGCCAGGTAGCGAACTAGTTTAGCACAGAGCTGCGAGTAGGTCGCTTTTAGTTCGTTTCAGTTGACGCTCGATGTCATAAAGAAGAGTGTAGGTTAATATCCTGAACCAAAGAACCCAAGAGACTGGTTACATATAAAAGGAGACTCAGGTGAAATCAATAGCATTTCTTATCCTGCATATTACAGCTTTAAGTGAAATGATTATTTGGAGACGGTCAGTTAACCAGACTGTGGCTTGTTATAGGTCCCAAACTTTGAACTTTTATTTCTCACTTTGGCAAGTGACTGGATTGACTGCAATTTCAAGAAAATCTTAGCCTTTTTTTCTACAAGGGTTTATTGTACTTCTGTCCTGGAATGACACCTTATGTGTTTTGTTTAAAGCAGAAAGTGTGAATTAAACAACAAACAACAGACCCTGTGCATTTTTTGTTCTTGTGTGGCTGTTGATATGCCTCCTGATCATTTCCTCACTTAAGCAGAAATCAGTCATGAATGTAACATAATATCTTCAATAATAAAAACTTTTAATGATTGTGCTGTGCTGCTCAGTCAATTCCATTAGACAGTTTCTCTAAAACCAGCACTTTAATTGTTGAATGGATAATTAGCAGGATCCCTATTAATTAAGAAGCTGGTTGTGTCTGCAGTGAGTTCTGTTCTGTGATTGTCACAAAAAGTGTCTTTTTTCAGTATTACTGTAAAATACATTGACATTTGTGCTTGTACTTAACATTATTTATTATTAAAAAAATTATCTCCAATTGGCTTATTTATGTTTTTCATCTGTTTTATAATGTGTAATAATTACACAATCATCATGATGGAGAAAGGGTTATACACATGTATCTCTGGTTTTGGAAAATGGGGAAATATACTTTTTCTTTTACTGTATTTCTGTTTGTATCTTGTTCTGTATTGTTGTATCTATGTTGTACTGTGAGTAGATGAAGTATACTCTTTCCTGTGGATAGTCCTCAGGTACAGTAATTGACTACATTTGTTTCAGAGCACTCCTACAGAATGGCTGGAAAGTCAATACTAAGGAAAGCAAGAAACCTGAAAAGAGCTGAGAATTGTGAGTAAAAGGAAAAAAATATGGGTTTTCTAGCACTAAATAATTCTGAGAAGAAGAATAGATTTTCTGTCTGAATTCTGAATTAGAGAATTCTTTTAGGTAGACAATATAAACCAGAGAAATGTTTTTTTCACAGTTCCAGCACTTTCTCATTTGAACAAGATGGAAAATCTGTCAGCAAGTTCGTTGACTTGGGACTGTGTAGTGAAGAAAGAAAATACCATATTTTTTCAAAACTGGCATCAGTTGTGCTACCCGCATTAGTATCTCAGACTTTGTTGATACTGTAAGTACTTAATTCACAGAATACTGAAAAACATGAAGTTCATACTTTCAAGAAAATGCAAAGGTAGGTTTTCCAATATAAAGCCTAATATAAACAAAACCTCTTTAAAATGGGATGTGTATGAAGCTGTGACACAAAAACAATAATTGAAGCTAGCCAGTTTTTTAATATATATAAATTTTGTATATCACTGTAAATCAGACATCTCTAACCCTTATCCTGCAGAACCCTACTCTAGAAGGTGCTAAATGAAACCCTAAAATCATTATTTTCTGTGGCTTATAAATAATACTTGTAATCAACGACAGGTTAATTATAAACCTAAAAGTGTTCCACATCTTTATAAATGAGTGATTTATCATGAATGTACTAGATTGGAGTATGCTGTAAATAGTAATTAATTCTGAATTTGAACTTAATCAGTACAAAGGAAAGACAAATATATAATTAAAAATTAAAAGTATAAATTTCATAAGTTCCAGCAGTTTTAATTTGACAGAAGATTAGGCATGTACTGTATGTGTTGTGTAAGTGCTATTCTGGAAGAGCACTGTTTAACTCGTTTCAGCTTGATGGAGATTATTCCCAGCTCCCTCAGTCTGTTTCCAGGGACACGGACAGCTGAACGAGCCTCCGGAGTCTCCTAATTCAGCTGTCTCACTGTGTGGAGTCAGCAGTATCGGAAAGAGGATGACTGAAGTGTGTATAACCCTCGAGCACTTGGCTGTTTTTACCATGAGTCCGTCTGAAGAACAGTATCAGCAAAAAAGTAAGAACATAGCTGTAGCACAGTAAAAAAAAAAAACATTTCTTTCTTTTTTGCACTATTAATCTGAGGCCAATAACTGACAAATGGCTTAAAAATCCAAAAGTAGGTTAAATAAACTGATATGCAGTATTTCTCCTTGTTCTTTTCAATCCCCTTAAAATCCAATACTAATGGGAGTTTTTTAAGAAAAAGAAACAATTGTGCTGCCTAATATGTTTAAAGTATAATATTCCTGATAAATACACAATAAAAGGAAAGACAGAAATTCTAGTTTATGAATACCATTTGCTTTAAGTGTGTATTGAATGGTGTTTTAAAATACCTTTAGGAGACAGATCTTAAAAAGCTTGCCTTGCTGGAAAACATGATTGCATTGCAGCCTTCATTAGCCACATTAATAACTACCTTTTACCTTGCATCTTCACCACGGATTTGTATGTACAGTATATTTACAACCAGATTTATTATAGACAGAGTCACATTTAAGGCATACATTTAGCATGGTCTTCAGGACCAGTGGACAAAAATATGTTACGCTGAGCCCTTTAAGATGGCGGAGACACTCTTTCGCACAACCACTTTATCTGTATTTGTGCACCAAATTGGCTTCTTCATGGGCTGTGCAGTAGGAGCATCCACTTCACACAGCCTGCAGCAGTCTCTATAGTAAAGAGCTTGGTTTTCATTAAAAATACTAACACAGTTTCTGAAATAGTTAACAGTTATACAAAAAATATCACTGTTACAAAAATATTAGTTTCACAAGCCACAGCACTGTACCCTGTTTTTCCATGAGATGTAAAGTCCCGCATGTGTGAATTTGCTGTTCGTGGAAACTTCAAGATACCCAACCCTCATGAACACCGAGGTCTTACTCTGTACTGTTTCTCTGACTTGCTCAGCACCTCTGTTATTTCAGTAGGAAGCACATCTTCAGATGTGGTAGAACAGGGGTGTCAGAGTAATTCGTTACAGCCGGGCTGATTTGATTTAAACGTACTTCAAGGTCGCCTTACATACTTAAGCAGCAAGGCTTTGAATTATTTTTTTTTCTCTTACCTTGAATAGAAAATCATTCTAATCTCTTATCACATTAGATTAGTTCCTGTTCTTGTGAGATTATGACATTGACATGTGACATACAGCTGTATGAAAAAGTTTGGGCACCTCTGGCCAAATTACATGTTTTGTTGATTTTCCAAGTGAAAAGAAGTTAACACAACCTCTGCAGTGAAAAACTTAAACCTGACATATTTCTGCATATTTAAATGCACCGTTACTATTTATTTTCTGAATTTAACAGATTGAAAAAAATAAAACCGTAAATGTGGCATGTGCAGAAGCTTAAATGTCTTACATGTCTTACAGTAGTGGTACACTTACCATGCACATTCCGCTTCTCGGTTTAAAATTATTTGCTATGAAGTAGCCGGAAAGGAATTTTCTCTTAATGTCTGCCTTCAGATGCTTTATCCCAGAAAGTATAAATAACCCTGAATGGAAACTAGTAAGTGTCTGTCCTTAATCCTTGTTTTGTCTAAATGTTGTGTGCATTACAGTATATAAATTCCTGGTTTTATGACAGATTTTGTTCTAATCAGTTTTAAATAGAATTATATGATTATATGACTACAGCTACTTTGAATATGAGTCATATCCTGTAAAGAAGTATATTTTTCTGAATTTCATAATAACACTAAACATATTTTAAATAATATTAACATCTATTCAACCTTCTAAAAGCAGCAGTATCAGATTAGATACCACTGGAAAAACCAATGATTGCCATTTGTTTAAACTCAGCCCCAGGTCAGGTGAGATTTCTTGTAATGCTGTGGTAAATGTTGTTTCCAGCTCCTGTCACATCATGGCTGGTGGTCAATTACCGGACCGATTGTCTAATCTAATCTAATGTCCCAGTTTCCCGTGGTCAGGCAACACAGTCAGGCAGGTAGTCAACACCACCAGCCTGTACCTAAACAGCACTTACAGTACCTTGTTCCCAGGAGGGTGTTTATTCCCACTCCACCGATATTACAGTGCTCGGTCTCAGCCTTTGCTCTATGACCCGGCACTTGTTCTCCTGTGCTCACTTTATTTTCTGCTCGTGTTTTGAATTCCTCTCTGGCTTGGCTCACTGCTTGTTCCCTCAATCTTGATTCCTAGTTCTCCCTCTGGCTTAGTTAACGTCTTCCTGGAGCGCTTGGTCCCCTTGTCTGCCTGACCATCCTATTTGCCTGTGTCTCTCACTGCCCAGCTGCTGCGTCCTGGCTGTGCTCACCCTGCGGTCCATGTGGGTCCTAATGCCCCAGTATAGTGACGGGGACACTATACTGTAAACAGGCGCCGTCCTTCGGATGAGACGTAAAACCGAGGTCCTGACTCTGTGTGGTCATTAAAAATCCCAGGGCGTTTCTCGAAAAGAGTAGGTTTGTCCTGGCCAAATTTCCCATTGGCTCTTACCAATCATGGCCTCCTAATAATCCTCCTCTATGAATTGGCTTCATTACTCTGCTCTCCTCCCCACTGTGAGCTGGTGAGCGTTCTGGCGCACTTTGGCTGCCGTTGCATCATCCAGGTGGGGCTGCACACTGGTGGTGGTGGAGGGGAGACCCCATTACCTGTAAAGCGCTTTGAGTGGAGTGTCCAGAAAAGCGCTATATAAGTGTAAACAATTATAATTATTATTATTATAAAGTAATCAGCTTGGATTTAGCACTGTGACAGCAGCTGACACACACACCACTCTAATTCCAACACCCAAGCTTTGCAAATTCTGTTCTGACCTCCTTATCTTGTTTCTCTACCTCTGACCCTCTAGAGTAGTGGTTCTCAAACTTTTTGGACCAAGTACCACCCCTGATCAAACCAAAGAATCCAAGTACCACCTACAAGTCATCTTCTCATAGGAACCCCAGAAATTCTCAATGACCAACATGAGCACATGTGCACATACACTCTCACACATATATAATAAATATAATAATAATAAAAACTGTATTTGATATTGCACCTTTAAACGTGGCTTCTCAAAGCCCTTTACAGAATGACAACAGGAACAACAACAATTAAAAATAAACAATAAAAAAGCACCATTTCAGTGAGAGGGGTGAGCCTGTTTAGTCGAGCAAAGCAGATGTGAAATCATTTTTCGAGCCTTGATACAATTCACAACAGAATCTAACAGATTTTAAATCGTCAGGCATTTTCTTGATGGCCAAGGCCTCGCAGTGGATGCTGCAACCTCTCTAATTTGTGCAACTACACCGCTGTGTCGGCTTGTCATCGCTCTAGCAGTCTGTACAAACTCCGACGCATTTTATCCAGCTGATGCCATTCTCTTCAATAAATTCATTCAGAAGCTGAAATATTTGCTTCCCTGTAGTTCCTGTTGGTAGCGGCTTACAGAACAGAAAGTCCTCATGGGACGTACCCTCAAACTCGTATCGAACGTAAATGAGCAAATTGGCCAAATCGACGACATGTACAGACTCATCTAATTGGAGTGAAAAGCATCTGCTCATCTTAACGCGCTTTATCAGTGTACTTCTGATATCATCCATGTCATCCATGCCATCATCCATGTCAATAATTCTATGAGTGACTGTGTCTTTCGGAGGGGGCAGCAGGAAGAGCTGCTAAGCAACCTTTTCTCCACACATAATTCATGTCAGCTCTTTTGCCAACGGTAAATAAGGTTCTTCAAAAATAGTGTGGGGCTCACCTGCTTTAGCAATCCGCAAGCTTGCATTTTTCCCCGTTTCCGTTTCAGGAGTCCGTCTCAGAAGTTAAAAGAAGTTTTTTTTTCTTGTGCATGGGAGTGAAACACAAAGACGCTCTGTGTATTTTTCTTAAAATAACCTAGAACAGTTCTTCAGAAATATTTTTCTGATATCTATCACACGTTCCTGTGCTCACAAGATTGCCAGCGTTCGTAGTATGCATTTCTATGCTTTCCTGTGCTTACAACATTGGCGTTGTTCCAAAATCACACATATTCTCCTACCTCCCTATTTGCTGGAGATCACTTTTTTTAAATACAATTGGGCGCTTTCGTTCGTATCACGCATTCCTATAGAGTGGTATAGAACTACATTGTAGCTCTGTGTCCACTCAGGTATTAGTGCGCGATGTATTGTAGTACTTGGGCAGCGTATTCAACACGTATTAAAATAGAAAATATGAAAACCCGTCCCGATTTATCAGGCTTGGAGAGATAACTTGTCTGAATATAAGGTTACAATAGAGTCTGTTAGATCCATCTACTTCTCTCACATCATTGAAAATCACCATAACAACCCCAGACATCTTTTCTCCACCATCAACAGCTTGCTAAAGCCAAACTGCCCCACCACATTACCTGCATCATCACAACTTTTGAGGAAGAATTTTAGCATTTGCCTTTTTATTAAGTATATAATATAGTGACTATTTGCCTTTGCTCATATGCCTTTTGCTTAGCAACAATATAAAACGATAATTCAAGCATATTATTTGACCTTTTGACATTAATATTACAACCGCAAAGTGTCTAGCTCATTTTCACACCTTCTGTTTGCTTACTCCTTTTTTTGTCTATATGCAAGGTAAAACTGCTTCTTAAGAAGAACGTGGTCAATTACAAAGAAATGTTTGTAGAGAGAAAAAACATCTCCTAATATGGAAACTTAGAGTGAGCTTTCCCTTGTGAATTTGCTGTATAAAACTTATTGCATTTACCATCGCAGGGTGGATAGATTTTTACAGATCTGTATGAGAGACTGCTCTCAGGTCTGCATGGTCTTATCCTCCTCATGTGCATGAATAAAGTACTCGGCTTGACCACACCTAACCTGACTGAAGAAATTTCTACGACACTTTGCAACACATTCTTAGATTTCTTTAGCTCCAAGATTGACAACATCCGGCATCACATTCTCTCCACTACGCATATCATTTCCATACCTCCTCCCTCCTCATCCAACTTTTCTGGTTCCCTTCTCTCCAGCTTCCCTCTTCTTAACTGAGCATCCCTCAATAAACTAGTTACACGCATGAAACCCACTACATTTATTTTAGATCCCATTCCCACCACTTTATTTCAGTCCTGTTTCTCTTCTCTCTGTCCCATTGTCTTCAATATTATAGAAGAATCCTTGAGCACTGGCATTGTACTAACGGTCCTCAAAACTGCTGCCATTACCCCTGTGCCAAAAAAGCCTAACATGGCTCTTGACAATCTTAACAATTTTCGCCCAATCTCCAACTTACCCATTCTTGCAAAAATTCTAGAACGTGCTGTCACACTTCAGTTACATAATCACCTCATGACAAACAACCCTCTCGAACCCCTCCAATCTGGCTTCCGTCAACTTCACAGCACAGAAACTGCCCTGGTCATAGTCACTAACGATCTTCTAATAGCTTCTGATTCTGGTTCTCTTTCTATACTCATCCTTCTTGATCTCGCTGCTTTTGACACTGTTGACCATAACATCTTACTTTCTCATCTTGAGACTGTGTTAAGAGTTTCTGACACTGCTCTCAAATGATTCAAGTCTTACCTCACTGATCACTGTCACTTAGTCTCTCTTAATGGGTATAGGTCTGAAATTGGACTTGTTAAGTCTGGTGTTCCTCAGGGCTCAATACTGGGCCTCTTATTCTTCAGTATTTCCATGTTTCCACTTGGTCAGCTTTTAAGATCACATGGCCTCTGCTATCATTTCTATGCTGACGATACTCTGATATACATCCATACCAAACCTGACACTGATGTGGCTGTCTCTATTCTATCTAATTGTATCACTGACATAAAAACTTGGATGACTCAAAATTTCCTTCATCTTAACTCTGACAAGACTGAAGTCATGCTTATCGGCACCCCCATCAACTTCGTAAAGCCAGTCGTGTAACCCTATCTGTAGATGGTTCTGTTCTTGAGCTTCAATCTAAATTGAAAAACCTTGGGGTGATATTCAGTTCTGTCTTAACATTTGACCCACATGTGTAGCATATTGTCAAAACATCTTTTTTTCACCTCAGAAATATTGATAGACTACGCCCTATGCTATCACTAACTTTGGTTGAAAAGCTCATCAACACATTTGTGTTCTCTCGAATTGACTACTGTAATACCAGCAGCCACATCACCCTGCAACTCACAACTAGTAACCCACTGAAGCTAAGCAGGTGTGGGCCTGGTCAGTACCTGGATGGGAGACCTCCTGGGAAAAACTAAGGTTGCTGCTGGAAGAGGTGTTAGTGGGGCCAGCAGGGGGTGCTCACCCTGCGGTCTATGTGGGTCCTAATGCCCCAATATAGTGACTTGGACACTATACTGTAAACAGGCGCCGTCCTTCGGATGAGACGTAAAATTGAGGTCCTGACTCTCTGTGGTCATTTAAAATCCCAGGCTGTTTCTCAAAAAGAGTAGGGATGTAACCCCGGCGTCCTGGCCAAATTTCCCATTGGCCCTTACTAATCATGGCCTCCTAATAATCCCCCTCTGTGAACTGGCTTCATTACTCTGCTCTCCTCCCCACTAATAGCTGGTGTGTGGTGAGCGTTCTGGCGCACTATGGCTGCCGTCGCATCATCCAGGTGGGGCTGCACATTGGTGGTGGTGAAGGGGAGTCCCCATTACCTGTAAAGCGCTTTGAGTGGAGTGTCCAGAAAAGCTCTATATAAGTGTAAGCAATTATTATTATTATTAATTAATGCTCTACTCTACTGGGCTATCTAAATCTACTTTGAACAAACTGCAGTACGTCCAAAATTCAGCAGCCAGGATCCTGAACAGGTCTAGTGCAAGTGATCACATTACTCCTATCCTGGAGTCCTTGCACTAGCTTCCTGTCAAATTCTGTGTGGACTTTAAATCAAATAAAAGTTTATTTATCAAATGCAGAACAATACAACCTGCAGCAGTAGTTGCTGGCAATGAAATGTATTTTCTACGAGCTCAGTGGGGTGGGGGTGGGGGGGTGTAAAATAGAAATTGAATAAAATAAACTCAGACAATACTCAATTAATAGAGCTGCTATGTATCACGCCCTCTGCAGCCAGAGGGCGCACCTTCTCTGTCCTGTCTCTCATTTCCGGTTCTTTGCTGTCCTCGCGGTCTTTCTCTCTCTCTGGGACTATATATTTCCGGGTCTTTCAGTCTGCCTTGGCTCAGCATTGACCTTTGGATGTCCTGAGGTCATAGGTTTCTATACGGCATTCCCTGAACAGCTGAGCCCGGGCTAACCCCCGTATCGCCGCTACGCATAGGGTCTTTTCGCTCTCCTGCCATTCAACGGTTCGTCCCTTCCGACATCCATGACACTATGTGTCCATGGTGTATGCAATATATTACGTCCAAGTAATGTTGTATGACGAATACAATGAAAACTGTATGTCCATGTAAGCATTACGGGTGATTTGCTAAAGGAGTTGCAGGTTGGCTATTTAGCAGTCTTATTGCCTGGAGGTAGAAGCTGTTCTGTAGTCTGTTGGACTGGGACCGAATGCTTTCGTACCATTTACCGGACAGTAGGAGGGAAAACAGTTTGTGACTCGGATGACTTGGGTCCTTGAGAATGGACCTGGCCTTCTTCAGACATCTAGTGGAGTAGATATCCTGGATGTTTGGTAGCTCACAGCCGGTAATGAGCTGCGCTGACTTCACCACCCTCTGCAGTACTTTGCGATCCCGGGCGGAGCAGCTCCCATCCCAGGCAGTGATACAACCAGTCAAGATGCTCTCAATAGTGCACCTGTAGAAGTTGGCCCGGATATGTGGGTATCTGGAAAGGCCTGGATATGGCCTTTTAAAATCCTCATGCTCACTTATAAGGCTCTGCATGGCTTGGCACCTCAGTACCTGTCTAGACTATTATCGCCCTACTCCCCACCTCGCAACCTTCGCTCTTCCAATTCTGATCTCCTAACTGTCCCCCAAGCCCGTCTACATTGTATGGGTGACAGGGCCTTCTCCTATTATGCCCCCAAGCTCTGGAACTCTCTGCCCAAGGATATCAGAGAGTCACCTTCTCTAAACTCATTCAAATCCAGATTCAAAACCTTCTTCTTTAAGAGAGCCTTTACTTAACTGGTTCCATTCTTCACCCCTCTACTTTTCTTAGTACCACCATCCACAGTCTCCTCTGTATATTGTAATTGTGCTTTTATCTTGTGCATTCTTTTTATTTATCGTTGTTGTCATTCTGTAAAGCGCTTTTAGAAGCCACCTTTTAAGGCGCTATATAAAACAAAGTTTATTATTTTTATTATCCTACAATTTTGTGTGATTCATGCCTTTGCTAGCATTTTAAGCAGTACACAAGCTTCTTAGTGTTCAGTTCACTGACTACAGGAGGGACAAAGAACTTCATGTGTGAAAACACCTGTTCACAGAGGTATGTTGAGCCCAATCAGTGGTTTGAAATGTCTGTATTGTCCACGCAAAGTTATTGATGTCTGACATACTGTGCCTCACAAATAGGCATTTAAGTGATATATTGAAATTTGTGAAAAAAATCACAAATCACCCTCAACAAAATAAAAGAAGTTCAACATCTCTAGATAGCTTTAAGATGCCACTGATGTTCCAAAAAATAAAAACTGAGCAAATATTTAACTTTACTGTGGTTCATTTCAACAACCATCCACTGAAGAACTGAAAAAACCCCATGTCTCTGGTATCAAAGCTGTCTGGTTTAATCAGAAAAGAAAATATAGAGCCAAAACATCAGAAATCCTGAAATCTGAAAAAAATACAACCCATTTTCCGTGCACAATCCATGCCAGAACTTAAGTGTGAAAGTGTGAAAAATCAGTGGCACAGATTGCAAGCTTTCTTGTGAAAACAACAGACAAGCCTTTTTAGCCTAGCAAAGGACCTACCTCAGAGCCTGCCTGCCCAGCACTGGAGATGCCATTTAGATGATAGTACAGTTTAAGCTGTATTTACTCAAGTTTCTCTAGCTTGCTTAGTCTATGGAGCTGTAAGCCTCCTCCTCTTATGTAAGCCAGATATAAGTGAGAACTCTCCCCTGGGTCGCTCACTCACTCCTTTCTTTCAGACTGGAGTCTAGACACACACTGAATCCCCTTTCCACCTGGCTGGGCTTAAAAACCTCTCAATTAGCCCAGAGGAGTGACCAGTTCCTCACAGAAACTATCCCAACAGCTCTTGAGGAAATTGACTCCCTCTGAGTGCTAATTATTAATTTAGATGTACCTTATTTTGCAGGTTTTTTCAACCATTGTGGCTCAGGGCCACATCACTGGGCCTGTGTTTTGAGCCATGATGGTGGCTTTCTCACAAAGCCACCTGTCACTGCTTCAGACTCTGACACTGTAGCACTCGAATGTACTGTATTCTATACACAGTAAATGTAAAATAAAATCTTTCTGTAAAAACAAAAATATTGTTCCTAGATGTAAGAGATATGAAACAACACTTGCTTCTGATTGAATAGTTTCTGCATTTGTGTACAAACCAACAGGAGCAACAGCATTAATCAAAACCAGATCCCCTGCTATAATAATAAGGCCAAAGTATTAGCAATTACTTTAAGTTTCCTGTAAGTCGAGAAATATCAGTACATAATGTATTGTAAAAATGTTACTGAATCAAGGTTTTTAACAAGTAGGGAAATACAAATTATACTAATATTGAAATGCAAATATAATTAAGCTTATCACAAGGTCTTTTCTTTAAAAAATATGTGAATGATCTTGCTTGTCTCTGTGTGAAACTAAGATTGAAGTTGGCAAGATGGAACTGAAACTAAGATTGAAGTTGGAAGTCCTATCAATTTTAGTAAGCTTGATCAGGTTTCAGGTGCATTTAGAAGACTTCTCCCAGCTGAAGAAAGATATAAGATATGAAAAAGGGGTTAACTGATTTCTTTCTGCACAAAGACTTCTTGTAACACAAGACATTCCATGTTTAGGCACCTTTGAGTTATGGCATTGATGGGAGTTAATTGATGTGAAATTCCAAGTGCAAGATAAAGACCCCCCTAACTAAGGAAAGATAAAACTGATTAAAAGTGTTCAAGGTCTTGGGAATGTCCAAACACAGGTGGCCCCCCATTACCATGGTAACAAGTTGCGTCAGAAGCGGCTGAAATTTGCTATATAAACTGGAAGTTTTGTACCTGTATTCCGAACAATATGTTGATCTTATTGTTCCTTGCATGCAATAAACTCAATTGTTTAAACTTCATCTCGGGTTCTAGTACTTATTTGTCTGTTACTACACAGCCAAGACAATCTTTGGAAACAGTTTTTAATGTTTCAAGCCTGCTTGATAAACACAGCATATCCCACTGGAAGCAAAGGAAAATAGCAGGTCATAGCTCATGACACTGGGCTTTGCTGGAGACATGTTTATATTAATGTAAGACTGAACACTTACAGCCACAAACCAAAGCACGACATGCATTAGCAGTGTCTGGTTCTCCCAGTCTGTATCTTGTTCTAATTGCATTTGTTCCACTTTAAAGGCAGGGTCACCTTGAAGTGTCTTTTAGAGCTGAGCCATTGTGAAACTTCATGAGAGGGTCCCATGACGACCAAGAGGCACTGCTGGAGTAATCAATTTAACTGATAGAAACAGATGCCCAGTAATGTGCTGTGCAGAAAAATCCTATAATGAAACTGAAGGCATTGTAATTTAACTACAGTGATGGCAGGATGAAAAAATTCAAAAGAACATGCAATTATAAAACTGTCCACATACAGCAAGACAAAATATAAGAAATAAACATAAAGCACACAAAAAAGAAAAACACAGGGTAACAAACTCCATTATGTTAGTTAAAAATTGAATTTTTGGAATTTATTAGTAAAAAAAAAATACTCTGACTTTGTATGTTAGGAAACATGCACAGAACCAGATACACAATACAAACACAACAGGCGTAATAAAGGTCAGAAATGTATTAAATGTAAAAACTAAATGTATTAAAAAGAAATGTAACAATAACATGGGAGAGGAGATAATGTTTAAGAGAAAAACACTATAAAAAGCCAGACATGCAGTATAGTTTTTAATAATTTTCTGACAGCATTCTCCACGAGAAGTCACTGAGCTCGAATGGCATCATGGTGATAGTTCGTGTCACTCAGTGGGCTGGGATGGTAAACAATGTTGTACATAAATACACTCATTTTATATATATATACACTCCTTTAGCCACAATTATTTATTATGTACCAGGGAACAATGCGGACAGAAGTAACTAGAAATGTTTTTAGGACTATTTTAGTAAAGTAATCTATGTAGATATTTTTACAGAACCTTTCCTTTCCTAGTTGCCCTGATCTTCTGTGAGGTTATGGCCATGAGCTGTGGCAGGAGCAGATGTATCTCCCAGTTTCAGCAATGCTGAGTATTGCAATGAGCTACTGTACTATATGTGTATGTGTGTCTGATACAAGAGACTGCTGAGCTATACACATGAAGGGAAAAGAGTTCTGATGCTCCCATTGCCTCCCAGATGAGAACTGAAAAAGGCACTCATAGCCCACACTGTCCTAAAATCTTTAAGGAGACTACAACCCATGTGGACAAATACCTACATTTTTTAGATGGTTACTCACCATTTATATTTTTCCTAACGCCATATTTTCTGATTACCAAAAATGTTTCATGTTATTTCTGTGCACAGTATCCCAAATACATTTAGCTTATGCCGCAGGTGTTTTGATATAGTAGATCACAGAAGACTATGCTACCATGGGCTAAGTAGAACAAAAGCAGAAAACAAAACCAAAAACAAACAACAAAAACACCATGCAGACATTTAGCTTGTGACTTTCCCACTAATGGAACAACATGTGTCTTTTTGCATTCCAATGCCATTTGGTCAACCTAATATCTTTATATAGGAGTTCAGACAAACTGAAACTTCATACATGTTTAATTGAGAATGATACAACAAAACAGCAATATCCCCTTTTCCAATTTTATATCTATCCTGGGATGTGCATAATACTATTATCCCACAAGGAACTGACAGGCAAGACAAAAACATCTTGCCTTCCAAACAAGAGCATTGAAGCGCACATCTCTATTAAAGTTAATTGCTTTTTTTAACTACCAGGCTCAGGAGGCAGGGAAATTAATTTATTACCGAAGCTGGAAATTACTTAGAGACAGCTGTATAACAAGGGGAACTGGAAATGTAAAAAACAACCTTACTTTACAAAGGGCTAAAAAAGGGATACTGTGATTTTCACTTCAGCAGAACAGTACTTATAAAGCTTACACTGTTTTATGTCACAGCGTAGACACGTCCACTCCAGAAAGAATTTAAAATAGGGTAAGGATATTCTCATGTCTTTATTCACGTTTACTCTGGTGCTAGTCTTTATGACGAGGTGTGGCTCACCTCAGAAATTTCTTGGGCTCTTTCGGAGGTGTTGGTTGGGGCAGAGGTTTGCTACTGTTGAACTCAAGGTCGTGAATAGGGGAGTTGGGGATTGGCTCTAGGCGGGCAGGCTGGGCACACCCGTTTCCCGTCCCTGCTGGTTCCAGCGCACTTAGATTGGGAGCACTGATGAATCTGTTTGCTGATTTGTCATTCTTTTTCTTTTGCTACATAAAAGAAAAAAAAGATGGATTGGGAAAACTAAGAAAATTAACTTGTCATTTCAAACCATATCTGAAAATGGGTCTTTTTTTTACAATTGAAGTGGTATTGCTCCTCAAAGTGTAAAACTTACATTAACGGCAATCTTTCATTTTGATTTAGCAGAAAATAGCTAAATAGGATGCTTGGTGGCTTGGAAAGCAAAGTAGATTTTAATGTCTGGATAGATCAACAAAAAAAAGACAACAGAGGTTACACTGGACAAAATGTCTGGAAGCTCAGGTTACAAAACTTAAAAAAGGGATAAACATAACACTTTGGTCATGCAAAGGGACTCATTCCACTTTCTCAAGGTTGTGTCATTTACATTATAACAGTACACAAAACAATCCCCCCATGGTGCATTGAGGTTCCTGGAAATCCCCAGATGTGCAGGATGTGCTCCAGAACTCTAGTTAATGGCTTCCTTAGAAAGGAATTCCCTTTGAGTGCTTCTCTCAAGCTCAATGATCTGTCATCTTAACTTGCTTAAACTGGCAGCCGGATCAGGTCTGACCCCTGCATTCAGAAAGCCCCTTGCTTGTAGTTGAGTCAAACCAGTCTCAGCTTCTAGAGGCAGATTGTCTTTGAAAGAAAATCAATACTCCTGAGATCTTTGTGTGTAACACACCCATTTCTAAATGGAATTTTAAGACAGGAATATCATTGTTTTTGAAGACATTAGTATATAGTTTATTTCAAATCTGATTCAAACAATTCAGATTTGACAAGTTTCAATTAGTTAAGAAGGACTGCAATATCCTTAAGTGTGATTAATCATTACTTACCTTTATGAGGGGGTTGATAACACCAACATTGGGGCTTGTATTAAATACTTTGTTAAAATTAGTCTCTCTGTTCACCAGTTCCAGCTGATAAAACTTCTTGTCATCCTGTCCACAACAAAAGATAAAACACAGTTCAATTCATGAACTTCAAGCAGTGATTATAATTCCATAAATGAAAAAGCAGACATGTACACACAACATGTAATTAAGATCAGCAGTAAAGTGTAACAGGGTCTTCTTTAATGCAGTTTTGGGCCAGTCCACTGACGAAATAGCTCAGACAGAAGTTGGCACAGCCTTTCCAACCCTTCTCTCACAAGGCTATAAGTGCTTTAGAAATACTGTCCAAAGCATTGAGGGCTTTTACGTTGTGCAGTAACAGGAGCTGCTGTATCTTTGCCGTATAGTTGCAAATACCAGTATGAAAGATTATTAGTGAATTTCTATTCTCTGAAATTGTGCATTTAAGCAAGCCTTCTAAGGGGACTAAAAATGGGGTTCTCTATTTCCATTAGACAATTTGTATTAGCAAAACTAAAGATTTCTAAAGGACTGGAAATTAGTGCAACAAAGAAATGCATGTGGTTATTAAAACAGACAGTGTTTAAAACTATTTTGTCAGGACTGTGTAATAGATCCTTTGTTGCTTCATCGTCTAGCTTCAGGATAAGTTCACCCCAGAGACTATCATGACAGACAATAAAGAAGATGGAAATCACCCTGTGCCACAGGAGACTCGAATACTGACAAGGAATGAACAGGCTTGTTTGAATCTAAATCAGGTAACATTTACAGTGCACAGCACATTACCTCACAAAACCAAAAAGAATGTTACAATATGTTTTTTATTTAAATATATGAAATCCTGAAGCTGTGCGTGTACCAATCATGTCCCTCAAACTGTAATTCATACTATACTGAATATGTTTTTCAAGTAAACTGTATAACTTTTTAAAATCCTATGCACTTTCTTAAATCCATGCCCCAGAAGATTTTTTTTTTCATTACAAGTAGTTCCCGTTCTACTACTTGGCTGTGCTAATGTCTGCAGTCCTTGCAGTAGCACAGGGTGAAAGAGACTCGCTCTTCTGTCACTCCTGCTGCTGAGTTGTTGGCTACTTGAGATTCTGTGGCTTCTCAGTAAAGTACACATGAGCTGTGTCTGGTTGCCTTTCACTGTCCTCCCTGCAAGATCAGGGGCCACGCCTGTCGACAACAATCACTGAAGCCCACCTGACCGAGGTTCTCTGGTGCCGCCTGCGTAGTGCCCCATGGGTAATCCCAGTCACGGAGACTCAGATACCTTACTTACTGGCAAAATTCATTTATGAATGTCATTTATACCATTTCTGAATGTTCAGCATGGAATAAACCTTTACTTAATTTATGTCAGTAGACATTGGCGTGATCTGAAAATAATCTGGGAATGCAATACTACTTAAATATGCGACTTGAAATGTGGAATAATCCTTTCCTCTTCCACTAAATTACTAAATTGCTCAAATTGCTATTTCAGTCTGGTTGAGTGAGCCATTAATCCATTGTCATATTTTTTCTCAGGAAAATAGCCCAAACTAGTAATGACACATAACAGAATGTTACATGCTTTTTAGTTTGGATCATATCAGTGAGGCAAGAATACATATTCATATTCAACTATTTTAAGGAGAAATGTGAGAACATGAGACATTATATTCCCTGAATGAGCACAAGGGGAGTTAGGAGTGTTTACAGATAGTGAAATGTGATCTCCCAAGCAGGCACTGCGCTGTATCAATAAGAGGAATTATGGATCGGGGCTTCTGGATACCTCAGGTGAAGCAGTCAAGTCCTGCTCCTTTCAGAATTCGACAGAAAGCAAGACTTACAACAAGCTTCTTCACAAGCGACTCCCTCTCAGACACCATTTCCTTCAACTCTGCAATTAACTGCAAATCCTCTGGCCTGCTCTCTCGGTTCCTAAATTTCTCCTCTGTGCCTTCTAACCTGAAAAGGTAGAACAAAAAAAATGTTGTCAAGCATTCAGTAATATCTGTGCAATGCAACAATATGTCTCAATCCAATATCCTGGCACATTAATCGATTGCTGCAAGGTGTTGTCAAGGTGTTGTGTTGTTTAGTGAACAATTTTCCTCCGTTTACCTGCACTGAAAATATAATGACCTAAAGATTAATCATTTAGATTCTACAAACAAGTACTGTACACACTACTGGGAGCCTGTGTACTGCACATATTCAAGTGGCTGTTTTAAAGACTCAGAAGTTAATAAAAAAAAAAAATGACCACACTGTACAGTATAAACAGACTTAATAGTATATTTCAATGAGCATCTTTGGTCCTGAAGGACCATTTGTGAAAGATAAAGCCGTTTCCAATAACTCTGTTAGAGGCTAGGCTTAGTGCAGCTCTTTTCTCTTGTGGAGAAAGACACAGTAACTAGGCACTGGGCAATTCACAAGCTCAATGATGAACAGTGGGCTGTCTAGATTCAGTATAACTACTCATTTATGTCAATCTGAAAGCAGTGTTTAGTCCAAATTGGTAGGACTACAAATGCCAGTTGTCACTATAATTCAGTAATAGTAAAAATAGGTGTACTTTGGTGCCAGTTTGATTTGTGACTATTTGAATTTTATATTGCCATTAGGTTCTCACAGGGGCTATACTCTGTAAAGTAACACAGGAAAACAATTAAGACAATTAAGGCAAAAATGCAAATTATTTAAAAATAGCATGCCATATAATGGCAGACAATAACCAATTTTCATTCAGGACAAATAATAAAAATTACTGCCTAAAAGGATGAATGGCTGAATGGAGGGGTGGGTCAGATGAGTCTGTGTACTGTACATCTACTCATTCTTTGCTATGAGACAAGACTGAAATTAACTCCAAATCAGGTGGTGTATAATAAAAATAAATAGTACAAATATGTTCAATTACTAAGCAACTGAAAGCTGTAAGACTTGCATTGTATCTAAGAAGCAAATGTCTTAAATGTCATCAATGCTGCTGGGCATTAAATCATGCACAGTAAACATAATGAGCTTTATGTATTTCAAAACTATATTGCTAAAATACAGAAAGTCGTCATCAGTGCTGGAAAACAAACTAACCTTAAAACTACGGCCTTGTGAAACAAAAAACATTTTTTTCAAACACATCAAACTAGTGGAAAGACGTCAATTAGGTATAATGTCAGCATTTGGGGAAATATAACCCTCAGCATATTTAATGAAAAAACAAATTTCAAAGGTAAGTTAATGAAGGATAAAAATAATCACAGAGTGTTCTATTTAGAACTATGTTTCACTTCAGATTTTAATTGCCTTGTGCTGTATTCCCTCTTCTATTACACTGGCAAGCAAAACGTCTTACTTACAGTAATTGAAAACAATTTTTACTTTCCAGTTAACAGCAACCTAGACACAACAATTTTCCTTTCCATTTAATAGTAACCTAAACCCTCTCAAGGCTGCACTATATTTGTGTGGAATTTATCCTTCCCTGATCCACCACTATCTTGAGTGAAAGCTATGGGTTATGAACAGGATGTTACAAAAATATAAAACCAAGATCCTTTTGGCATTTACAAAGGTGTAATTGAGAATTGAGTGGATTTCATTAAATCTGTGCGTCAGAGCACCGCTATTTTTATCACAAGCTGTGCAGTAGCGTGTACAGTGCCTAGATGGTGCTCTCATTCAAGTGAAGGGAAAATAGGTCACTCCTTCAGAAATTCATTCCCAGTGCTCCAGTTGTAGCCTCATCATCTGTTCAATTTGCTTTGTTTTCGTGAAACTAATATAAATGCATATTTTCATTTGGTCAATGAGTTTTCGATGTAATTATATGTGGGATTAAAACAAGTTCACCCCTGTTATCTATAAATAATTAGTCTCATATTTAATATATGTGCCTATAAACAATTCTAGATTTGCTTTCTGTCTTACGCATGTAATAGCACAAGAGAATAAAAGAGTGACTTGTTTTCCTACAGACATAGAGACCCTACAGTTTTCAGCTGTAGGGTAAAAACAATATATATCAATATGTTTCAGTTTCTCACAGTAACAAGACTTAAAATTCCTCATCTCCCACCAAGCTCTGATGAATGACGGTATCAACACCAGGCCTTTCAAACAGTATCAATAAAACAATCCGCTGGCTTTTGATCAGCAGAGGCAGTGCAATCTGCAGGAACAGAGGCAGAGCAAACTGCAGGAACAGAGGAGGTGCAATCTGCAGGAACAGAGGAGGAGCAATCTGCAGGAACAGAGGAAGTGCAAACTGCTCTGAAAGAAGGAGAGACAAGCCTGGGTGTAAAGGGGGTCCAGGATGACAACACCTGAGGCACAGTCTCCTGCCGTGGGAATCTAGAGCTTCTCCACAGTTCTCTTTTCCTTCAGAGCTGCTCTCTGTGTGTCTCCACATTTTTTCCATGTTGTGTGCCCTGCAGCCTGCTGCCTTTTGGTTACATAATTACACATTCACACTGCCCCACACACGTGCACTAGCATGAGACACTGGGAAACAACATACAGGATCTGTAAGGCGGAGATCTTGTCCTTCAAGAGCTCTTGAGCCTTGTTGAAATCTGACAGCATGTTCTGTGTCTCACGCATGTGAGCCATCGACATCTCGCTCAGGTCCTTCTCGTGTTTCTTGGTCAGTTCCTGTTCATGAGCCCTGTTAAAAGAACACTCAGTTAAATTGCTACACAGATACACTGTACAACCCTGGAGTATCTGAACTACAGTTAGTTACAATAAATACAGCATATACTGTATAACAGCCATGGGTACCTCAGCTGAAATGTGATGTCTTTCATGAAATATTCAGTACATTTTTATTCTTCCCTTTTTTGTTACTGTATTCCCATGAAGTACATTCATAATTCATATGTCAGTTGCTGAGGAAGGATATCAATCCATTTTATAAGTAAAAACACTTCAATCTATTTATTTATTGATTTGGTTTTTTTACAGTGAATTTGCTCTTCTTTGTGCACTATGGGTCTGTCACCTTTTATCTCATGTAAACCACTCACAAACCTCTCACTACTTCCAAATATTTGGAGCAAACATGGCCAACAGCAGATACCCTACCTTAATTGTATAAGATTTGGTGATAGTACTTTAATTTGACCTTTAAAATGATTTTTTAACGAAAGTGTTTCTTGTATATCATTGTAGAATAAAATATTGCATAATTGTTGCATACAAAGAGAAATTCATGTTTAATGGTAACAGAATATAATATGCAATCTTATTTGCATAAATACTCAAATATTTGTTCAACTATCTCTCACAAAGTTCACCTTCTGATATTCAAATCTCTACATATATTATTAATTAAAGCAAAATGATTGAAACATCAATGCATCGATGCAAGATTCACGGGGAAAATATAAGATATCAACTGTATGTCTGGTTATATAACAGAATCCTGTCTTCTGTTTTTCTGAATTCACTCTCTTTCTCTGAAGACATAATATAAATATGTCATGGATTACTCATATTTTCATAGGCTGGCTAGTTCCCAGTTGCCAAGCTGCCTGAATCCTTTCCTATCATGCATAAGTATATGCAGTATACCTTGGACATGCTGAGTGTGAAAAGTACAGTGCAGTGTGTATCATCTGCAGGACAGAAACACACAGCTGACATCATCAAGTCCTGCAAGTGCTCGGGAAGTGTCAGGTCACTCTGAAAGGCAGGTCAATGGTTCTCCTACTGTCTTCATTGCACAAACACTGGGACAGTCCTGCCCTGCTTCTAGCAGCTCTTACCAGAGTCAGCAAGAGACAAAACTGGCATTTGAACAAGTGCCTTCCAATCTACAGGACTCATTTGACCTTGTTTACCTCACAAGCCGTTTAGGAGTTCTGTTCCCCCTGTGTATGTTTTTCTTTTTTTTTTTAATTTTTCATTTTAAAATCGTAAAATAAAGTCTCAGGATTAAGATGATATGCTTTGATAAAAAAAAATATTTAATATAAGCATAAAATGACCACCCAAAATGAATGAAACAAACCCTTGAAAGATGAAAATCAAACTGCAGAAAAAGTTCTCTCTGAATTACAGTACATAATATTTTCTGTTAACATTTTACTTTGAAACTTCAAGGGTGGTGCTGTTTGTTTTCCCTCAGACAAGGAGAGCACTACAGATGTAATCCAGTTAGCCACGGAGCTGATCTGCTGATCTGCTGATCACCTGATCTGCTGGTTGGCTTCGCTGCGGATCTTGAGCACCTCCCTGCCCTTGAGCTCCAGCTCCTTGGTGAGCGTGCTGATGTTCTCGTGCAGAGCGTGGATCTCCTTGTCCAGCTCGGCGATGTGGTGCTCCCTGCGGCGCACTTCCTCCTGCAGCTCCGCAATTCGCCCCAGCAGCTCCTTCTCCTGCCAAGCAGACAGGCACACAGCAACGACAGGTCAGAGCACTTCGTGCCTCAACACTCGCTGCACTCTAACAAGGGAGTAATGGGAGCCAGATGGTGCTCATCTCCTGCTTAAATGCTGTTTTTGAATATTGTTTATACAGCAACAATATTAAGAAATAAGTGACTGTTGGTTTATTGACTGTTTAGATTTATTTTAGCAAAGACAAACACTTGCAACAAACCGTTCATATAAGGTGTTTTACTAAACTAGGTGGCACAGTGGCATAGTATTTCTAACCCTAACGCAGCCATTCATGTTCCAAGAGCTTCTTCCAATTCATGATGCCAAGGGAGTCAGAGCCTGTCCATCACAGGGCACACATACAGACACACACACACACACACACACACACACACACACACACACACACACACACACACACACACACACACACACACACAAACACGGACACACACACACAGACATAAAGCAACCAACACAAATACAAACACACAGACACCAACATGGACACAAACACTGACACAAACACGGACACACACACTCACACAGACACCAACATGAACACTAATACACAAACACGGACACACACAGACATACACAGTCACATGGACATAAACACTCACACAAACACGGACACACACAGACATACACACTCACGTGGACATAAACACTCACACAGACACAAACACTCACACAGACACCAATACAGAGACAAACACGGACACACTCACACCAGAGCCAGTTTTCCTAGAACCCAGTTAACCCAGAAGCATGTCTTGCTGGACTGTGGGAGGAAATTGGAGCACCTGGAGGAAACCCATGCAGATATGGGGAGAGCACACTAACTCCACACAGACACAGACACAAACTCCACACAAACTCCACACACACACTCACACGGACACCAACACAGACACACACACTCACACAGACACCAACACAGACACTCACACAGACACAAAGATGGACACACACAGACACACACACTCACACAGACACAAACTCCACACAAACTCCACACACACACTCACACGGACACCAACACAGACACACACACTCACACAGACACCAACACAGACACTCACACAGACACAAAGATGGACACACACAGACAGACACACACACTCACACAGACACAAACATGGACACACACAAACACACACACTCACACAGACACAAACATGGACAGACACAATCACAAAGACACAAACATGGACACACACAGACACACACACTCACACAGACACAAACATGGACACACACAGACACACACACTCACACAGACACAAACATGGACACACACAGACACACACACTCACACAGACACAAACATGGACACACACAGACACACACACTCACACAGACACAAACATGGACACACACAGACACACACACTCACACAGACACAAACATGGACACACACAGACACACACACTCACACAGACACAAACATGGACACACACAGACACACACACTCACACAGACAGCATCCTGGGAGCTGAACCCAGAGCTGGAGCCCTGAGAGGCAGCAAAGCTGACCGCGGCACCACCACACCACCTTGATTAACAATCCACATGTATTGTAGCTTACAATTTTATTCCAGTCACTTCAAATACTGACTAACTTCTTGTCTAAAACATCCTGATATATTTTTATTGTTTAATCTATCTCAATAGTGACTCATTTACATCAGCAAATCAGTGATATTGAAGGGGAAAAGTAAATAAAAGAACAACTAAAATTGGTAAATGATAATCTGCTTTTTCTTAGACTAGAATGGATACAAAAAGATCACCTTTCTAAACATGGCTGATTGCCTCTGATCTGTAAAGGCTGGTTCATGCCACCTCTTTTCATGAGAATTATCTTCTGCAATACATGGTTGAATGTAAGATTCTCTTTCCATGGTTTTCTGCACACGGCACTGTCATTTGTGATGAATGTTCCTGGCACATCGAAAGACCCTGAAATAAACTCTACAGTATTTTCACATGGCACGTAAGTGCAGAGGGTGCTTGCTTCTTATTACTTTACCTAATTGCTTCCCCCAGAAAGGACCTCTGAAGGCTGACACCAGCTCCACAGTTAGATCCTCCCACGTCAGAAAATGACATGCAGGAGGCAAATCTGTATTTCCTCCAGGCTTCAGTAAATCCTATTCTAAGCTGATGGTACTTATATTGAAATTGAAATGATATCATAGCTAAAATAAAAAATAGCAGCTGCACTTCTAGTCTGACAGGATTCACTGTCTGGAACCAAATCAGCATGCCTACAGTCTTTGGGACTCCAGAAACACAGCAGTAACATCATGACATCCAGCCAGCAAGTGTCCTACCCCTCTCCTGTTTTCACATGCACCCAAGAGCACTCCAGGCTGTGCCCCTGGAAGCAGCCTTCCCGGGATGAGCAACAAGGTCCTATCAGTTTCACCTATGAAAACCCATTGTCACAAATTTTAGATAAGAAAATACAGAGACTACTCTGTTTGACAAAGAAAGGTGTTCTGTATTGCATCTCCATCCATAGAGTGATGTATTTTTTTTTATCTTGGCTTCAGCAGACATATAGCATGTAAATGCATTCTGTAGCTTACAGTACAGTTGTAAGTAAATCATGCATAACCTATTTCTGAAAGCATTCATCACTCAAGCAGAAACAGGAGGTTTAAAAAATCTTCTTTCTGGAAGTCCCATTTTAACAACACTGCTGTGCCTGCGGAAACTGTACATGGCATGGTTACATTAGCGTTTCTTGTGTGGAACAACTCTTTTAAATATCAAAGGCACATTATTGAAATTGTTCCTTAACCTTTAGATTACTGACTTTATCTTAGCTAGCAAAACCACCTGGATGGTAAATTTTAGATTTTTAAATATTTTTTGTCTTTTAAGAAGTGAGCTTTTGCATTCATTATTAAATAACCTTAAATTCCAACACTCATATTTGAATTCGTTAACATTAACATATTGTAGGTTACTGCAGCTGACAGCAGTGCTGGCTATGTATTCTTAAAATGCTTCAAATTGAAATTCTGGCCCTATAATTATAACCTGGATAAAAATCAAATTAAATCTGCCCTTTTAAGATCTGTATTCTAAAGTACTACTTCTTACATACAGTATAAATAACATAATATATGTTTTCTTCAAAGAAAAGTTAGAACAAGATATACATATATTAGCTACAGTATTTTGAAAATGTGAATTAGTATGATTTTTCGCAATTAGTCACAATAAGTCTCTAAATACATTTATAATGTGGCTGTTCTTCCCTGAAGTACAATTCATTTATTTTGAACACGTTGTCATTAATTCTCTTAAAATGTGATATTAGTCACATTTATTAGTTTCCTGCAAGTCTTGTGTTCAGACTGTCAAGTCAACTGTTTCATAATTCTTTGAATCCATGAAAAGTTATGAGCAAGACATTGATTTGGGACTGGGGCAAATTGCAGATGAGAGTGAGACTGAAACTAGTGCCACCAGTCCAGTTCACATGCTTGAAGTTCATTCATTTATGATCACAGGTGAACTGTGACACAAAAGTCAAGTTTCATAAGTGTTTCCTGCTGGATAACCATAAGTTACAAGAAAGGGAAAGCTTTGTTGCTCGTCTGAAACACCCCTCAACCTTCCTTCAAGCAAGCCAGAGGCAAAGCTACAGACTTCAATATGTACACGTCAGGTTTTGCTCTCTTTTCATTTCTCTATAAAATTGCTTTTTGGGAAAAAAAACCAAGCCATTCTCACCTTCTGAGATTTTTAAAAGAAACTGTATGCAGCATTTTTCTCCTGCGCTGAAGAATTATTCCCAGGTCTTGTATTTCTTAAGCAACTAAAATGATCTATGATTCCAGGACACATGTGCCTGAGGTGCTGAACAGACTTTCTGCCTGGATATAATATTTTGGGTCTCTGTAACATTAACCTTTCTTAGCCATCTCACTGCTCCCTCACTGCACCTTCACTTCTCCCCCACTGCACTTTCACTGCACCCTCACTGTTCCCTCACTGCACCTTCACTGCTCCCCCACTGCACTTTCACTGCACCCTCACTGTTCCCTCACTGCACCTTCACTGCTCCCCCACTGCACCTTCGCTGCACCTTCGCTGCACCCTCACAGCACCTTCACTGCTCCCCCACTGTTCCCTCACAACACCCTCACTGCGCCTTCACTGCGCCTTCACTGCTCCCCCACTGTTCCCTCACTGTTCCCTCACTGCACCTTCACTGCACCCTCGCTGCACCCTCACAGCACTTTCACTGCACCCTCACTGTTCCCTCACTGCACCTTCACTGCTCCCCCACTGCACTTTCACTGCACCCTCACTGTTCCCTCACTGCACCTTCACTTCTCCCCCACAGCACCTTCACTGCTCCCCCACTGTTCCCTCACAACACCCTCACTGCGCCTTCACTGCGCCTTCACTGCTCCCCCACTGTTCCCTCACTGTTCCCTCACTGCACCTTCGCTGCACCCTCGCTGCACCCTCACAGCACTTTCACTGCACCCTCACTGTTCCCTCACTGCACCTTCACTGCTCCCCCACTGCACTTTCACTGCACCCTCACTGTTCCCTCACTGCACCTTCACTGCTCCCCCACTGCACCCTCGCTGCACCCTCGCTGCACCCTCACAGCACTTTCACTGCACCCTCACTGTTCCCTCACTGCACCTTCACTGCTCCCCCACTGTTCCCTCACAACACCCTCACTGCGCCTTCACTGCGTCTTCACTGCTCCCCCACTGTTCCCTCACAGCACCTTCACTGCTCCCCCACTGTTCCCTCACAACACCCTCACTGCGCCTTCACTGCGCCTTCACTGCTCCCCCACTGTTCCCTCACTGTTCCCTCACTGCACCTTCACTGCACCCTCGCTGCACCCTCGCTGCACCCTCACAGCACCTTCACTGCTCCCCCACTGTTCCCTCACAACACCCTCACTGCGCCTTCACTGCACCCTCGCTGCTCCCCCACTGTTCCCTCACTGTTCCCTCACTGCACCTTCGCTGCACCCTCACTGCACCCTCACAGCACCTTCACTGCTCCCCCACTGTTCCCTCACTGTTCCCTCACTGCACCCTCACTGTTCCCTCACTGCACCCTCACAGCACCTTCACTGCTCCCCCACTGTTCCCTCACAACACCCTCACTGCGCCTTCACTGCGCCTTCACTGCTCCCCCACTGTTCCCTCACTGCACCCTCACTGCACCTTCGCTGCACCCTCGCTGCACCCTCACAGCACCTTCACTGCTCCCCCACTGTTCCCTCACAACACCCTCACTGCGCCTTCACTGCTCCCCCACTGTTCCCTCACTGCACCCTCACTGTTCCCTCACTGCACCTTCACTGCACCCTCACTGCTACCTCACTGTTCCCTCACTGCTCCCCCACTGCACCCTCACTGTTCCCTCACTGCACCTTCACTGCCCCCTCTCTGCACCCTCACTGCTACCTCACTGTTCCCTCACTGCTCCCCCACTGCACCCTCACTGTTCCCTTACTGCTCCCCCACTGCACCCTCGCTGCACCCTCACTGCTACCTCACTGTTCCCTCACTGCTCCCCCACTGCACCCTCACTGTTCCCTTACTGCTCCCCCACTGCACCCTCGCTGCACCCTTGCTGCACCCTCACAGCACCTTCACTGCACCCTCACTGTTCCCTCACTGCTCCTTTACTGCTCTCTCACTGTTCCCTCACTGCTCCCCCACTGCACCCTCACTGTTCCCTTACTGCACCCTTGCTGCACCTTCACTGCACCCTCACTGTTCCCTCACTGCTCCTTTACTGCTCTCTCACTGCACCCTCACTGCACCTTTCCTCTCTCCACATGTCCCCATGCTGGTTCATGAAACGAGAAAGAGAGAGACTATGAGTCAGTCCACAATCTGTCATCTCCAAAAAACGGCAGAAATGTATTCTGAATTTGAAGAAGGGTGATTATTATTTATAATAAATAAGCAGAAAAACAAAAATAAACATACGGTAAGTGCATACACCTGTCCCATGAAACATCACAAGGACATCACAATAATAAAAGAAAAGCATAACTCTTCGGGTATATAATTTCACTGTAGCACGTACTGTATATTCAGTTTCCTTACCACTTGAATAAAAGATAAGGTTTTGTTTAAGAGTTTGAGGTGCTAGATTTACCACAATCACTGCTTTAGGAGAAATATTTCAGATCTCAGTGCAGGGTCTTATTAAACAAAGTGTGTCTCTAATAGATACACACTATTAGCTACACAGAACACACTTTTGCTGTATTTATCATCTACAGCTTTTCTTCCTGATTTTTTCTGTAATCTTGTTTTCAGAATCAAACCTAACCAGCATACTGAGGGTAATTTTACTAGTGTTTTCAATCTGTAATGCAGGAAAGCATCGCAGCTCCAAGGCTTCAGTCCCTGATTTCTAATTAAGTTTCACACTGAATCTGTGTTACTACCCTCAGGAAAAATACTCTTTGCTTTGAGATGAGGACCAAAACCTGATTTGAAAATTTCCCAGCCATGAGTTTTAGTTTCATCATAAGCTGTGTAAAACAATTCCTGACAGAGATGGAGTTCTGGAAACATCATGTATAAGGTGTTCTGGTCTTTGTAGCTTGGCACATCTTGCACTTACAGACACAGTCTGTAAATTATCGCTCTGTTAATATACTGTACCATCTGCTGTGCCTTCCATCTACCTGTCCTCTTCATCAGCAATTTACACTTATGTGTGAAAGGCAAAACTCAATTCTGAAGATTTTATGAAAATGAATGTTCTTGTATGAATAATCCTTTAACAGCCAAATACATTCAAATGAAATTCAACTCCCTAGCAATTTTTTTTTATTTTCTTACCTGTTTACATTGGCAATGGTTTTTATATACTGCAATAAAAATGGAAATTGTCTGTGTGTGCACTGATGTTATTATGGTACAGGCTGCTGGAAAGGAATATTTGAACTACTTTTGACTAACAGACCTTAGTCATACCCTTTGAAGAAGCATTTAAAAAGACTGAATGGTTTGCTCAGACCTCATAACCATGTGGTCTCAGCATTAAACTATCAAAGTCCCTTCCCTTGTAATCAGACCTTATTTCATACTTTGATTTAAAGAGGTAACGTGCTTATGGGTTGATTCATCAAACCAAGATAGTTCTTTCCTTTCCTATTGGTAGATTTAAATTTATATTTCAATGCATTGAAGTATTTGACATTTAATTTAGTGCCCTTTTATAAAAGGAAAGCCTTCACTTTTCTTTTAATTCATTCTAAATGTATATTTGCCTGTATTATTATATTTGCCTGATATTTCCTATTCTTCTGTAGTGACCTGATGAATACTGTACACACTTAGGATATTTTCCTTTCTTTCAGAAAATGATATAAAAGATATCAGCTATGTCTGTTGACTTCAATAGTGATAATGAGGACCAATGGAAATGTGTGCAAGTGTTTGGGAAAACATATTCAACTGCAATTAAGCGGATCAAGATATTATAGTATGATAAACAAAATAATATTTAAGCCATTGCTACACGCAAAGTGTGTAAATGCAAAGCTCAATTACAAGAATAAAGAAGTTCTGATGCCAGAATTAACCATATTTCTGCATAACACGGCAATGAAAGATTTAACTGATCCCTACAAAAACTACCGATTTACCATAGGAAATAACATAGGAAAGTGACTTTTAGGGAAAATGACTTCATCCCCATAGGATGCAGACGTTCAGAAGTTCTTAAAGTTGTCTATTAGAATTAAAGATAAGCAAGTGATTTACAGTATAACAGTTTTTGAACAGGTTTTAATTGCCCGAAGTGAAAAACGTTTGAATTTGCTGTAATATTCCATTGTGCGTGCATCATTCAAAGTACAATCAGCTCTTGGAAAAAACAATCAAAACTCAATGAATTAAATTTCAAAAAGGACATTTGAGATGGAGCCACAAAAAGAGATAAAACCGTGTACTCACTGTGTTTCAGTAACAAAGGTAAAAACAACACAATTATGAGACAAGTAGGTAAAACTTACAAACAAATATCTAAAAAGTTAATCACACTGCAAATGTTGAACTGATGTTTGTCAGAATGAGGGCATTATAATATCCGTATCTGCTGATGGTGGCCTTAACTAGATACAATTCTTCAAACACCAGGCAGAACAAGCTAATCTCATAGCTCATTAAACAATAGAGAGGCATACATCTCTCAGGGGAAAATACTGATCAAAACAAATTCTCTGTTAGAAACTATAAGCACTCAGGCTCTTTAAAACTTTGGAGGAGCTCTCACAAAGCTGTTGCAACACTCTTTGTATCCTACTTCACAAGTGCATTTTCTTTGTATTTCACATACAAAATTCTGAAAAGATTAAAACAAAATAAACAAAATTTGAAAGAACATACCAAAGCCAAAGAAAATATAAAAGTATTCCAGAAACCTGTTTATTTTGGATAAAAAGCATGGTAATTTGGAACCTAGGGTACAAAGCAGAGCTACATTTCGGCATCTTGGACAGAAAACCAGTCCATCAGAGGAGTGTTTAGAGACACCTGTTAACCTAGACAGCCTTCGAAAGGAGGGAAGGAACCAAATAACACCTAAGCTCATTTTCAAACTCTTACTGTATACAGGCATTTTCTTGAGTACCACTTCTTTTCTTCTACTGAGACAGTTACAGACAATGCGAGAGCCTTGAAAGCAACTTCAGTTTTCATTCACTGCTCAGACTATTCATGCCATACCAGCAGAAGGCTCAGGCTTCACAGAAAACGCCAGAGCAGAGCAGTGACCGAGCTGGGAGACCGCACTGCCGGCACCCCTTGTCACGCTCGCTTCTTCCAGAGCATCTGAAAAACGTTTGATCCAGTGGAGAATGTAGAATTGTCTTTTCTTTTCATGTTTTTTTTATTCAGACCCTCATTGTGAGAGTTTTTATTTCATCATATAACAAAGAAAATATAACCCCATTCTCATTCTTGTAATTTTTTTAACTAGACCATATGATTTACCATTTTATTAATATTTATTGAAAACTAGATGTTCCTTGCTTTTTGGTAGTGAGCAGTTTATTTTTTTAGTTTCCAAGATAAATCAGAATAATCCAAACTCATAGTTACAGTCTGCATGTATCTCAAGATGGAACAAGATGTTTATTAGTTCTTAGGCGTCTGTCTCTAGGCAAGAGTAGTATTGTTTCTTAAATGGCAGTGGTCTAGTTTCTAACACAGAGTTTTACATTCTTACATGGAAGACTATTATATTTAATGGAAATATAATATATACAGGTATATAGCCTTATCACAATTCATGTAATAAACCTACAGCAGTAACTAAAATATTTCTAATTTAATTTGCTGCACAGTTTCCCATAGTAACCTATGGATCCTCCTGTGTAATATTTAATACGGTTCCCCTCTAAGATCCATGTCTTCCTTACATAGGTTGCAAACGAGAGGCCATTGGGCCCATCTAGCCCACTTGGTAGTTAGTAACTAAATGACGCATGAGTCTCATCCAGCTGTTTCTGAAAAGAAACCAGGCTATCAGCTCCAACACAATAGCTGGTATCTTGTTCCACAGTCCTGTTTGAGTAAAGAAGTGCTCCAGTTCTCAGTTGTGAATGAAATTTCCTTAGAGTTTCCACTTGTGTCTTGTGGTTTGTGTTGAAGTTGTCAGGGCCTTTGAGGATTTTGAATACTTGTATCAGGTCCATTCATAATTGTCTCTGTTCAGGAATAAAAAAGTTCAGTATCTGGTTGCTCTTCTCTGGACTTAGTGGAGTAGCAATATTTAATCTTCTATTTTGGTACCATCTGCAAACTTGACTAGTATACTTGACTGGTATGGTGACTAAAAAGGCTATGGCTAAACACATTTAGGTGTTTATGATAATTTTATCATCAGATATCATCAGTGCCCTGATCATCAAACCCTTGTGTGACCACACTTATACAGTGGATAGGGGCATTTTTATCCTGGAAGACACTCCTCCTGGCGGGAACATAAGATCACTTTATTGGCCATGTACAATTTCTTGAATTTGTCTTTTGGCATACACCAGCTTGCTCTCCATAAGACACACACACAGACAGGGAGAGAAGTTGGGGGTCAGCCATTTATACGGCGCCTCTGGAGCAGTTGGGGTTCAGGGCCTTGCTCAGGGGCCCAACGGAGTAGGATTCCTCTGCCTGCTACAGGATAGGAACTGGCAACCTTCCAGCCACAGGTGCAGGTCCTTAGACACAGAGCCACTGCTTTTAGCTTGTGGACCCCAGACAGTAGTTCCAGATCAGCCATTCCTCTCATCCTTTCATCAGCAACAGTGAGTCTTCAAGAAGACTATTCCTTTAGAAAGCTCAGCCACTTTAAACTTGATATTTGTACATAAATCAATAAATTTAATGTAAATTATGACTTTCTTATAGTTTGTTGGATGTGAATACCTTTGGTGACTGCTTCCTCAAAACTCCTGAGTTGTCAGTTCAATTCCCTTGTTCAGTTCCTGAGTTCCTCACTCGGTTTCTGGCTGAGGTGTCTTCTCCAGGGAGATGGGTTCTCTCCAAGGGGCTATAGAATCCATCTTTGCAGACCCTTGATTATGAAACTGTAAGAGTGCAGTAGGCACTTCTTGTCGATCAAACACTCCATAGAAAACTGTGGGGAATGACCTGCTGTCCTCAATCATCTAACCAGTTAGGAGAAGACAGTTTCTAAATCATGAAGCAGAATTGTCTGGAGTCAGTTCACATCTGCTGTCCCAGAAGACAGCAGAACCTCTGTTATGTGACTGTAAGGAAGGAATCATCCAGCCAGCCAAGAAACTGTATGGTTTCTGTGTGAGTTTTGAACATGTCAGTTTTGAGGAGGGTATCAGAGAGGGGCTCTGTTTTTGGAGCCGGTAAATAGCATAGCTGTCTGGCTGTGCTAATTGAGAAGGATCATGTACTGTATTTGATAGACTTTTTAATTCATTATCTAGTTCAAATAACTTTGCATTTATTTTCTCACTCTTTTCCCAGATATAGACACACAGACCTTTTCTGTAAAAAAAATACACATTTGTTACACCCAGTAATACGTATTGTTACAAATAGGGGTTATGAAAATAATAGATATCAAAATCAGGCCTAGCGGTTTCACCAATAATTAAATTAAACAGTGTTACCCTCTAAACTGTAAAGATGTTACTAAGAATATACCCGAGTGGTTGATATAATCAGAGGCACCTGAGAGCAATACTTCAGGCATACAGGTTTAAACAATTATTTATTAATAATGACATTTCACATACTAAACAACACTCAACATAAACATAAAACATACAAGTTATCTACACTATTTACAAACTTACAGACATGGTATCCTAAAGGCCTATGCCCTGACCAACTTCAAAACCCCAGACAGGGGTTAACAAGGTTCAAAAACTTGACTAGAATCTGTGTTTTACAGACAATCTGGACGAGGATCTTCTCTCCTCTTCGCTCCTTTCTCTCTCTGCCCCTTCGTTTCTCTTCTCTGTCTTTGTCATTTCTTTCTCCTCCCTCTGTCTCTTTTTCCCTCTGTCTTTTCTGCGTCCTACTTTTTATGCCGTGTTCCTGGACTGTTGATGAAACTTAATCATTACCCAGAAATGAATTTGCCAAGGTGAACTATGGGATTCCTTTGAATGATGTGTCTCACACCCAGCACAACTAAATAAACACCTTAGTGTCTTTTTTTAAACTCCCAGAGAACCATAAATGTTGACACAAGCCAGGTGTTAATTATTGTCAGTAGATTCTCAAGTTATTTCAATAGTTGCTCCCACTAATCATATCAATTACATTAATACTAATAGAATGAAAATAAAATTGAGATTTTGTTAACTTTTCATTCATTAAGATACCATAGTTGAGCAATGAAATACTGTCTCAGAGAGACTCTTTCATCTGTGGTTCATTGATGATATTTGTGTGTGGGTTTGAGTTTTGTTTGGAAAGAACAATAACATTTCTTACAGTATTGCAGAAGTAAATTAACTGCAAAGATTATATGACAACATATCCATACATCTTAAATATTGCAACTCTTACTGTTGCCAAAATAATACCAAAGTAAAACATGGATATAACATTGTGAAGATCCTGGTGTTACGTGCTCATAGTGCATGAAATGAGAATGTCACTGTAAAAGGTAACTATGGGTGTTTCTAAGGATGAGTTGGTAGAAATTAATAAGAATTTCATGTGTACTGTATGTCAGAAGACGTTTGTAAAATTGCTGAGCAGGAAACAAAAATGAGGAAACAGCTTGAAGTGCAACTACTGAAAAAATACAATGAAAAGAAGGACGGAGTAATGTTGGCTGCTAAGAACTGAATGGAGAAGATTGCGAAATACATTACACCATCAATGGATTGAAACTATTGAAAACTTAACCCTAACCAGACAATTACACCTGAACACTGTCTAAGGAGTAGGATGGATCTAAAGCACAGGAAAGCAAACTAAATACACTCCAGAAGAGTGGCCGACGTCTGTTTCAAAAAAGGGCTAAACATTAAGAGGAACTAAATTTTGACATGTACGATCTGCCCTAAAAGGTCAAGAAGGCAAAGCCAGCCATGAATAATAACAGTGGCAAGTTGCAAGATGAAGATTCATACAAGAAAACAAAGGAACCTCAAATCACTGAGGTGTATATCAGCAAGCATAAGTAAGATAAATGCTCACGTTACCGAATATACAGTACCTTTCTCAAAAGCTTTTTTGAGGCTTGTTAAGCCTTCGGAAACATGTTAAGATGAATGTGAATCTTAAAGAGGCAAACACATATGCTACTAAAGCTTATGTAGAGTTAAAAAAGTTCCTGTGTTGAATTAAAACATAAATACTGAACTAATGAGACATATTGCTGTATAAATAATGGGCAAATATCCCTATTTTAGCACTATACTCAGTGTGATATATACAGTAGAAAAAATGAAAGCTATTGTATTAATTGTTCATGGTATAAATTGTGGATTGACAGACTATGTTCTAACCAACAATAGAACTAAGAAATTAAAGCAAAAGTATCTACTGATAAAGTCTACAGATACTTTAGTAATTATCAGGGATTTAATTTTCATTCATGATGATGAATTTACACATATAGATATTAGATAATATTCATGAAAAGTCTGACAAATTAAAAGTCCAAAACTAATCATGCAGAGTATAATTCAGGTGGTTTTCAGTGTAATTCCCCTGAAGGTTTTCATAAATAATCTTTACATCTAACTATTAAACTAAGAATAAATTTAATAAAAATGTGTGTATGAGGGGTCTCTTCAGTCTCAAGAAAATCAAAAGGGATGTGAACCAATTTTACAAATCAATTTCTAGAGACAGCTTTTTCAGAGACACAACTAGACAGAGGCAGGAATAATGATGTTGAGCTGAAAGGTTACAAAATGAACTATATACAAGGTAGAAAAACGTGGCAGTGTTGCTTTGTCTGTGGATAGAACTATTAATTGCAAATTCTAACATACGAAAAAGTGTGACAAGTGTGACTTGAATACTTAACTGTGGAAATAACAAGGGTAAGCATACTGCTGTCAGTTGAATATACTGTATAGAATATCAGGTTTTCATACTGATATACTGTACTGCATCCTAAATGCATTAGGAAAGCAGTCAAAACTTTTATTTTTGGCTTAAACTCAAGCACAGCAAATGTTTCTATACTTGTTAGTCAGTGCTCATTGAGTTGCAAGAGGACACTTTTACAGTAAATTTATACATTTTCTTTTCATTTATAAATGTTTTATGGTTACTTTAGAAATTATGTACCGATATTTTTTTTTCTATCTAGTGTATGAAATGAAAGTATAATCCGGCAATCTATCGTGAGATACTGTAAATCCTGGGAGAATGCAGATTCTTTCAGGATTCTTTGGGCTGTACTGTTTGAAGTTATCCTGAAATCGGTCACTTGCTCATATTCCAGGGACTTGCATTCAACCGAAAAGATGATTGTTTTAGACTAGCTGATATATTTTTTTAATCTGACTTTTTGAATCTAAGGCATTGATACACATTCTAGAAGTGGTAATTCTACATATGCTATTTCACCGGCCAAACCAAAGACCATACCTTTAACAAAAGCATAATTCGTCACTGAAATAGCAGCTTCCAATTAATAAAGCTTAAAGTGTCTAATTAAATGTACAACAGTGTTCACAATGTTCTTAAACCTACACAAGGAATTCACAAAATCAACACAAACAAATTTGTCACGCCAAAACAACTCAAACAATATAAAATCAAAGTGCTTTGAGTCCAGGAAATCTGAGCTTTGGATAGAACAAACTACAGTACCTAACCATTGTTACAGTACATTGACACAAAGTTACCAGGATTTGATTCTTGTTGAGCCAGTGCAAACAATTAAAGATAGCAGCTCACCTGCTGTCTGCTCTGCTCCAACGCATTCTCCAGTTCCAGCTTTACAGCTGCCGTCTCCTGCTGGTGGCTCTGTCGAAGGTGCTCGATTGCAGACGCATGAATGTGGTTCAGCTCTGAGCGCAAGGAAGCTGGAAAAAAATGTAGAATATAGAGGTTAATAAAAATATTTAATCTTGCAAAAATAAAAAGCAGGTAATGTATAGTCATGCACTGATGTGTTATCAAAAGTGTACTTCTTATTAGGCATAGAAAGCAACCAATTTAGAATCTTGTAAATAAACGAGAGATAATTTCTGAATTCACTGTCGTCCATGGGTTTACTCCTATAATTACATGTGATGCTTTAAATAATTGGTTTAATTTCTTGAAGTAGAAATAGTGTACTGGTAAAGTCTTAAACATACTACCAGTGACCCCAACAACACAGTAAAAATCTGAACATTTCTGCTGTATTTCATGTTTTATAGAAACATCTGTGATACTGCTAAAATCCCCAGTTTAAAATCTTTTCCTAATATTAGACATTATATTACACATAACATTTCCTAATATTAGACATCAGGCTCAACACAGTTAAATCTAAAGTTTCAAACTTAAAAATGTTTAGCATGGCCTTAGGAAACTTTCTTAATAAGTAGAGCACCAAGTTATTTTTTCTTTGAATTCTTAGACCAAGGGAAAAGAAATGACTTTTGTTGAAAATACTCTGCATAAAAATGCCCTTAAACGTAATGCAAAAGGTTAAATGCTGAAAAACAGTAAGGCTGCAAGCTCTCTTTACCAAGCATCGCTTTTCCTTCATCTTCCAGCTCGAAGCGAAGTGTTTGCAGCTCCTGCTCCGACTGCTGTTTGAGGGTCTCAATGCTCTGTCTGTGGGCCTCTTTCAGGCACTGCAGCTCTTCATAGTGCTGTTGCCTCAGTCGATCCTCGAGCTCCTTCAAGACAGATGGCAGGATGCTTCAGTGCTGACAGACTATCAGCTTCAGTAAGAAACAAGCAAATTGCCACAGCAGCACATTTAGGAGCTATAAAAATACTTAAACGCTGAAACTTTAAATTAAAATAAATCGCGATCAATAAGTAGTTTAACATATCAGTAGCCTATTTTGAGCTGAGCTGACAGACTGCATAACCATGAACAATGTATCAATACCATTTACAAATCAATATAGCAAAGTTTTCTATAGATCAAATTATGTTCTGCAAACTGTATGTAAAAGTCAAACCTAGTAAACCAAATGTAAAAATATAATTCATTTACAGTATATAGGCATCTATAAGTGATGAAATGGCACAGTGATGTTGTGGTTAGCAGTGGGTCCTTGGTTTGATTTTGGCATGGGGTGTATTTATATGGAAGCTCTTTGAAAAGCTCTTTGAAAGAGTGCCATAAGATCTTTAATGACCAAACAAGTATTAACATAAGTATCTCATCTGACAGACAGCACCTCCTAATGCACACTGTAGCAGCACTGGTTTGGTTCTTACGGTCCACAAGGAAAAGTGTCATCTGCTGGTCCACTACACCCCTCAGAGCAGCAAAACAGTTTTCCTTAGACGTCTCCCATCACAGCACCGACTCTGTGTTCTGATGAGATTGGGCTACAAGGTGGTAATACTGCTCTTGTTTTTTCCAACAGTCCACAAAGTGGCATTCAGATTAATTAGTGTCTCTAAATTGCTTCCCATACAGTTTGTGTGCTGGAGAGAGCATGTGTGTGTTTGCCCTGCAATGGACTGGCCAGCCCGTTATGCTCTGTACCTGCTACAGCTCATCGTCCATGTCTGAGTATAAAAGAGATACTGAAAATGGATGGAACCAATCTAATAAAGCTGACAAGTTACTTAACTACATATAAATGGAAACATTTCAAATTATTTTGAGCATGTGGTGCATTGATTCTCTTTGACACTTCCAAAATGAATACCCATGGATACCAGAAAGGGGAAGAAAACCCCCAGCACAGGTGTTCGAAACCCCACCTGCAGTGATGAACATGAAAAACTGCTATCCTAATGTTCATATTGATTAAAAATATTAAATAGTAAACCATCTCAAAATGTCAAGCAGTATTTTGTGGGTATTATGACAGATAGTAGTGAGCTGTAAAACTGTAAAAAAACACTTATTCCCATTACTCACACAACAGAACCTTCATTTAACAATACAATTTCATGATCACACTTTACTACTAATAAAATACTATGCTGCCAGGACGTACTGTACCATTAAAATGAGAATGTCAGTGGCTGGATTTCAATTGGAATAAATTTACTTCTCGTTTCTCCCTTCAGTGGACCATTCATTGTCTCTATCCAGAAATTAAAAGGTCATAACTTCACTCGTGACATGATTAAGGTCACGTGCTGCCTGAAGCACTGCACTGCAGAATAGAAATCAGAAAAGCCAATAACTGTTGCAATGCTTTTACCAATGCTGACAGGCTGAAAGAATAGACATATTCACATTGATAAAACCTCCAAATTCTAAACTGTTGAGTTAGGTCCAATCTAAAAAATGCATTAGATTGAGAGAGACAGTTTTTATTACCCCCAAGGGGCATTTTGATTGCTATAAGAATTTTATTTCTGCATAAAACTGGAAAAACAATGAGGGAAAAGAGTACAACAATGCAAAATGTCTAAGTCTTTTTCACAATATTTTATACTACCTATTAATATAATAGGTAAAGTATTCATTGGAAAATTTGTATTTTAATACAGACAAAACAGATACATACAAAACAGCTTTTATATTGTCACGTCTGTCTGGAGTGCATCACAGTGCTTGAAAGTCAAAGCACCACCATTCTTTAAAAGTAAAACCCTGTGTAACCCTGGGAATGGATGCACAGCTGGTCTTATTTGATCATGTCCCTGATTCAGAAAACATGGCAATTGTGCGTATTTTTAACTAACTTTAGCTAAACTAATTGTCAGCATTTATGCTATGTTGGAAAAATGGGTCCCAAAACAGGATAAGAAGATGATACCGAAATCCGGAGAGAAGAAACAGAAGCTAGAGAAAGAGTAAGAGGTCTCTCTTTCAACGACCTCAGAGATTAGAATAATTCTTTTTGAGCACTTAACATACCTGCTTTAGGCTGTAAGTAAGGGTTGTTGACTGTTGTGTTAAATAGGGGAAATACTGATTTGTGGTATTCACCTGGCTAAAACAAATCTCACATTTGTTTAGTGATATATACAAATTGTTTAATAATGTTTGGCATCTTTTTGGGGATTCATTTAACCATGAGATATATCTTTCATTGGATAAGAGAGATAAGTCCCTTTTTGCCTTTACGGTATTTGTGCTAAGACAGAGGGTAAATTCTCTTTTTCAGTGTCTGGAAAGGGATGCATTCTGTTTCTCACAGATCTATAGATATCTGTAGCAGACTTTGTGTGATGTTTTTGTAAATAAAAATTTGCCCTTTTAAAGTTTGAAGCTTGGTTTTCACTTTGCTTACACACTGGCTCATGCATTTCCAGACAATGGAGAGTATACAGTTGTTATCTTTTAGAAATTCTGCTTGCTTAGCAAGGTGGCTTCAGGACCTGATTAGATTTTGATTTAATTTTATATTTATCTTATAATCATAACCCCCTGTCTTAAAACAGTATTATAACAATTAATCCACCACAGACATATGGTTTTTCATTTGAAAATATCTATTTTTTTTCCCTTGGAGCTACAGTTCTGGGGTTTGAATGTCCCCTTGTTTGACAGGACAGTTTGTAAATTGAAGTTACACTGCTCACAGTCAATATTTGTTCACTAATTGGCTGTGAAGCAAATGTAACCATGAGAAGAAATTTCATTACAAGTTGATGTGATTGATAGTGATCACTATACACAAATTAAAAACACTAATGGGTCAGTACATAATTAAATTGATGAGTGAAAAATCAATACGATTCTATGTGACATTATCACAAGGTGCTTAACACGTGTAGTTAAGAAAACACAATTGCGATGAAGAGATATACAACATTTAAACAGAAGTGACTTTGAGTGGGCAAAACATTAAAGCCTAGCAAATCTCTCTGTTATTCTGAAATTTTAGACTGGGTTCCTAGCAACGGAGGAACCCACAGTGATTTCTTCATTGTCCTGAGAAACGAGCAAAATGCTCTTTGATTTTTTCTTTCAGAGCATGTTTTAAAGCAACATTTCTTTCCTTCTTCAAGACAAAATGTATGGCATAAAATGTTATCTGAAAATAATAAGATATGATACAATACTACTTTATTGTTTCTATTCTCATAAATGTCTTCTATTGCAATCATGCAACACATACTCCAACAACACACTTCTTAGTCCAATCACATCTCATTAATTCTTGAAATTAATACGTATTATGAAGGAACCTGAGTACCAAAGGGAGATATAAAAGAGAAGACTTCAAGTTCAAAGGTGGAAAAGCCCCAGGTACTGTACCACTGCTGCTGGCTGTTTCAACTTTGCTGTCTCCTCTCTAGTGACACAGTCCAGATTAGAAAAGGCAAAGCCACGATTTAACCCCGCACTGCACAGGAGCCTATACTGGATGAGCCACAGATTGCACATTTTAATGTAAATTGTAATGAAGTTTTCAACTTTACTCTTTTCTTTCCCAGTGTAGACACTGTGTTGTAAATACATTGAGCACTTGAGCTTAGCCAACTGTCTTCTAATAAAAAAAATTAACTTATAATTTTTTGGGATTTTGGCATGTAGAAATTTAGCAACATGCACAAAGCCATTAAAACTGCACAGAAACAACAAGGACAGTTCCCTCGACCCCCAGGTAACACTGACTGCTTTCAAACCCCGCAAACCAAACCCTCCTGTCAGCTATCGCCCACCCTTTGGGAGCATGAAGTCACGGACAGATTATAACATTGCCATCGTTAGAACCATCACTGTCTGCACCACAACACTATACAGTATGTGTTTGTACTAATTAAAGTATCACAGTGATCTGTAGGATTACTTCTCTTCCTGATTTATATCAGTGATCGGGATTTGGTACACAGTCACATCCACAATAATTGGCACCCTTGATAAGGATGAGCAAAAGGCTTTATAAAATAAACAACATAGATAATGAGCAATATTTTACGGAAAAAAAATAGAAAAAAATATATTTTTGCATTCCAATGTAATTGCTCAAAAATCATGTTTTGTTAACAAGAACTGTATTAATTTTATTTCTCACAAAGAAGGGTGTCAAAATTATTGGCACTGTGTGAAGGAGCAGCTCCGTTGGGACCACTTTCCACAGAAACTCTGGGGACATGAGCTGCAGGAAGACAGCTGGTCAGGTGACTGTTTAGCAAGCAGGAGGCACAGGCTGCCTGTGTCAGTCAGTGCCATCTGGAGAACAGAAGGCAGAGCCTCTGTGAGCCACTCACCAGAGAGAGAACAACTGACTGATAACCGCAGGAATCTGTACATTTTTCTGAAACAACTGTGAGTTTTGAACATGTGGAAGTTTTGACACTTATATAGCGCTCTTTTGGCTGCTCCACTCAAATCACTTTACAGTCATGGGGATCCCCTCCACCAGTGTGCAGCCCCACCTGGCTGATGCGGCGGCCGCCAGAGTGCACCAGAATGCTCCCCACACACCAGCTCTCGGTGGGGAGGAGAGAGTGATGAAGCCAGTTCAGAGATGGGGGTCATTAGGAGGCCATGATTAGTAAAGACCAATGGAAATTTGGCCAGGACACCAGGGTAACTACTACTCTACTCTTTTTGAGAAACGCCCTGGAATTTTTAATGACCACAGAGAGTCAGGACCTCGGATTTTACATCTCATCCGAAGGACAGCACCTATTTTACAGTATAGTGTCCCCAATCACTATACTGGGGCATTAGGACCCACATGGACCGCAGGGTGAGCACCACCTGCTGGCCCCACTAACACCTCTTCCAGCAGGAACATTAGTTTTTTCCAGGAGGTCTCCCATCCAGGCACTGGCCAGGCTCACACCTGCTGAGCTTCAGTGGGCTGCTGGTTGTGAATTGCAGGGTGATATGACTGCTGGCGTTTTGAGAAGAATCTTAGGAGACTAAGTGAGTTGTTGTTTTGAAGCCAGTATGATGGTAACAAAAGGAACTTAGGCTTTTGTTTTGGTTTGTGATGTTTTTGATTTTCCCACACTGCACATGTGACAACACAACACCTGGGGCGCGAACATGGGTCTCCTGTGTAACGCAACAGGAAACCATGAGCTAAAGGAGACCTCCCCCAGCCCAAGCAGCTGAGGTCCCTGCTAGGTGCAGGGAGGGCGATGACGTCACTGTATCCGAACTAGCTCCGCTACACACATAAAGAGCACTGGTGTTTTTTTTAACCTTATAGCTGTGTAGATATGTCTGTCGGCCTGGATGCACCTATTTTTAAACTTTCCATTACGACATGCCTATCAGATTGTTACAACACCTTACAGATTCTCATAAATAAAATCCAACAAAATTAAATCTGCATTAACATTCTACTTTTTATGTTCATCTTAGTCTTAAGGAAATGTATTTTGTTCTTCCTTGGCTTCCTGTTTCACTGGGGTATAAACAGTATAAATGAGATAACAAGCATGTAAAATCCCTCTACCATCCATCACCATGGGGGAAGGTAAAGGACTCACCTTTAAAAATCAGAAGAGACACATTGCTGTTGACCTTCAGAAATCAGGCATTGCGAACAAAAATAAACTAAGCACACCACTTACTGCTATTACTTAAGAAATGTAAAACCCCTGGAACAGTGGTACACCTGTCTGGTGGAGATTTGAAACGTATCTTGCTCCCAAGCATCCAAGCACAGTGAGGAAGATGGCTCAGGAGGCAAAGATAATGCAAGGGCCACAGCTGGAGAATTACAGAACTTGGTGGATTCTTGGGGTCAACAAGTCTCCAGATCTACAATCAGACATCACCTCCAAGCTAATGGGCGATTCGGAAGGGCTGCCAGAAAACAAAAACTTTTACCAACCAACTAATAGAACTGCCTAGGCTTTGCAAAACAGCACTGGCACTTGGACTGGAACAGGCTGCTATGGTCACATGTGACGAAAATAGGGCTCTCTGGTCAGGCAAACCAGCAGTAGGTGTGGCATCAAAATCACTTCAAAGTTTGCAAAGAAGCTGGAAGAGATGGAAACGACCCACAACATGGGGAGGCTCCAAGATTGAGAGTGGAATTGAACCCAGGACCCTGGAGCTACAAGAGAGCAGCTTTGTTCTCCATGCCACCACACAGCCCGTTTATCAGGATTGTAATCCCTCCTCTTAAGGGTCTCCGGCTCTTTCACAGTTTAGTTGATTATGTGCACCTGCTTCCAATCCTGCCCCTCCTTATCTCAGCCGGACGCTCTCGCTTCTCCCAGCTCTGCAGTGGAAGACGGACACCCGGAGGCCCGCCTACCACCAAGTCTCCCTACGTCCGCGGCTTGAGGGCATAGGCCTCCAATCGGTCTCCTGACCCAGCTGAGTCTGGGGCTCAGACCGCCTGGCCACGTCATCCCATTTTTATTCCCCGTCCCTGTACCGGATCCCGTTCCGGTTTTTAACTGTGTCTTGTTTGTGTCATGGATGGAGCTAATGGATTTGGACCTTGGACTTCGCCCCGGACTTCCCCCTGGACTCCCTTGGACATTTTTGCCTTGGGCATGCCCCCCACGCACCAGTTGACTGTCATCACGCCTCCCTGTTCATCCACCTGCCCTGATCCTCATCGTTTCCTCCCCATGTCTGTTTCACTCCCTTCTGGATTCTGGTTCTTAAGTCTAATGGTCTGTGCATTAATAATGCACTCCTGACTGTGTTTTCCCCGTAGCCCTTTTCCACTCCCTTCCGGATTATACCGTCTGCATAAGGTCCAGTACTACGCATCGTAATACCATTGAAATAACAGAACTGCAGAACTGCAGAAATTAAGAGAGCGGGGAT